>NC_133992.1:1250000-2500000 GCF_047716275.1 Strix uralensis
AGCGAATGACTGGACATGTCCCCTGCTGTCCTGTCTCCAGGGCAGCACTGAGCTCGCTCCATCACGGGGTGCCCTCTTGCAGGACCCGGCATCTCCAGCTATGCAGACAACCCCGCTGAGGCTGGAGCCATCCTGAAGCCCTGCCTGGACAAGGCCATGAAGATCATCCCAGCAGAGCAGCAGCGGGACACCCCCACCTACCTGGGGGCCACAGCGGGCATGCGGCTGCTGAGGTACTGGCACTGCCCGGAGCCGACCACCTCCAAGCCCTTCCCCACTGCGCGTTTCTGCATCGTAGCCAGTGCAGGGGGCTGGGACAGGGGGCTGGGGGCACGGGGGGCTGGGGGTATCAGGGGCTGCTGCCCGGGCAGGCCATGGTGATGGGCAGAGCATCCACGTCTGCAGTCTGCCGGGGTGTCCAGGAGAGCCGCTCGCCGTGCCCACAGAGAAACCCCCCAGCCCAGTCCAGCACCAGCCTGGCAGCAGCCCCAGAGGTGGATGAGCCTCCTTTGCCAGACTTGCCTTAACCTTCCCGCATGCTCAGGCAGAGCCTGTGGGCAGCACTTTTAGGGAGACTCCCGGTGCACCAGTTGAGGGATTTGGCAGCTTGCAGGAGCCGTCCTGCAGGCAGGGCAGCGATGGATGGGGATGTGCCTTGTCTCTGAGCAGCCCCGCTCCTCCGCAGAGGACAGCAGTCCCTTGCTGTTAGCCCTGCTCTGAAAGCTCCCTGGCCATTGCCTCCTCCACTGCACGGTATTTATCTCCTTCCCTGGGCAGGGAGCAGAACAGCACCAAGGCTGAGCAGGTCTTCGCTGAGGTCTCCAAGGCCATTGACGAGTACCCTGTGGACTTCCGCGGAGCTCAGATCCTCACGGGGAACGAGGAGGGCTCCTTCAGCTGGATCACCATCAACTACCTGCTGGAGATGCTTGTCAAGGTGTGAGCTCGGGGAGAGGGCGGAGGGGGTCTCCCCTCCCTGCTGTGCTGCGGTCTGGCCTGGGAAGCCAATGTCCCTGTGGTCACCCTGTGCCGGGTCCCCGTGGGTAACTCCCAGTGCTGGGCAGTGCTCCTTCACAGGCGAGTGGACCCACCCACCAGCAGAGGATGTGGTTGGAGCTCTGGATCTCGGTGGAGCTTCAACCCAGATCACTTTCCTTCCTGGGACCACCATAGATGACAGCAGCACAAGATCCCTCCTCAGGCTGTACGGGGCCAACTACTCCATTTACACCCACAGCTACCTCTGTTATGGGCAAAATCAAGCCCTGAAGATGCTGATGGCATCCTTGCACCAGGTAACCGCCTCCAGCCTTGTGCTCCTCAGCTACATGTAGCCTGAGCCCTGATCTCACTCTGATGACTACTGGGCTCTGTGCCTTTGTGCTAACCCCGGTGAGGATGGTGGGTACAACAGGGCCACCATGGCAGGAGCCATCCCAGGGGTGTCCCAACAGCAGAGGGCAGGATTGAGCCAAGATGGAGGTGGACACCCCAAAGCAGGATGCCTGACCACAGGGCTGCCGGGGTGGTGGGTGCCTGGGGACCCTGTCCCAGGGCCATCTTGCCCACCAGATCTCCATCCCTGTCCTCATGGAGGGGCTGTGTCAGCTCAGCCTCAATCACAGGGGGCTGGAAGGACCCAGACCTGGAGGAGGGAACCTGCTAGGTGCTAGAAGGTTGGGGAAAACCCAGAGAGGTTTTTTAGCACCAGTATGGTAATGAATAACTTGGGTTTATGGGTAGAAATCTGAACCTGCTGGTCTTCAGCAGTAGGTGCTGGCCATGGGAGAGTGAAGGGAAGCAGTGTACAGGGGCACACTCATGTCCATAGCTTGGCTGTGGGGTGAGGACTCAATGCCAACTCATGCTGGTTGGAATGGGCAAAAGACCACGTCCAGAGCACATTGCAAAGAGAAATCAGTATCCATTTTGATTTTGCTTAAATGGCTTCTCAGCTTTGGATCTCCCCTGAGTCTGGTGACCCTACAAAGGAAGACTAGGGACAGAATGGGTCCACAGTCAGCACAGGATGCAAACTCCCAAGGCCTTGGGCATGCGACCATCACTGTAGCTGATCTCTGACCACAGCGTGGTCACACCATGCTTGTCCTCATGATTCTGTGCCTGCACCCTGTGGACAAGACCCCATGGTTGGTGGGGCCACCATGCTAGTGTCCTGCCTCTGGGTGTGGGAACAGGCACTGTCTGTGGGCTGTTTCTCTCATTCCCATCCTCATGCTCAGTGCCAGGGCAATGCTAACAGCTCTCACTCTCTCCAGGGCAGCCCATCTTCCCAGCAGATATCACACCCCTGCTACCCCGCGGGATACCAGGAGAACATCACCACGTCAGACCTCTACAACAGTCCCTGTGTCCATGCACCGAGCACACCCAGCCCTGCACAGGTCCTCACAGTGTCAGGGACAGGGGATCCAGCAGCGTGCAGCACCGCCATCCAGAAACTCTTCAACTTCACCTGTGGGGCCAACAGGACGTGCGGGTTCAACGGGGTTTATCAGCCGCCTGTGCGGGGACAGTTCTTCGTAAGGAGCCTCCATCTCCATGGCTGTGGCAGGGGTGGGGGGTTTTAGGTCACCAGAGGCTGGCCACGACCCCGGGAAAATTGGTGTATGAGAGAAGTCTGAATAGTGCCAGCCCTGAAAGCTGGGATGTGCCCAGTGCATGGAGACATGCAGGGTGCTCTCCAGTGTGCCAGGCAGACCCAGACCTCTCTTGTCACAGCACCAATCTCTTTCGGTGTGGGGAGTAGTCCCAGGGATCCCTCCAAGCAGGTCAACAAGCATCACCCTGCCGTGCTGAGAGGTGGCCTTAAGAACCTGCAGAGCACCCGGAGGGAGGGGTGGGGCGGGGATGGCAGTGGCCTGGGTGCTTCACTAACCTGCTGCCTTTGGTCTTAAACACCCACAGGCCTTTTCAGGGCTTTATCACAACCTTCACTTTCTGAACCTGACTGGAGGGCAGTCCCTGAGCTTGGTCAATGACACCGTCAGGCAATTCTGCATCATCAGCTGGGAGAAGGTGAGGTCCTGCCTAGGAGATGACACCCACGTTTCACCTGGGATCTGGGTAGCCTGAGGGCTCATCTGCAGCACATCCTCTGCTGCACAGAGAGCAGCTGGAGGGAGATGGGTGGAACACAAAAATCTCTGGACAGGGAGAGAGATGGAAGAGCAGCCTGCAGCCTCCTGGGTCCTCCTTGCTCCCCAAGCTCAGGCAGTCCCGGGTCTTTGCTTCCAGATGCACTGTGGGGCTCTTCCCCACAGTGTGGGTGTACAGAGCACTGCTCTGTGCTGGCAGTACCCCCCGGCTCTTCCACCTCTGCAGATGCAGGAAGAGTTCCCCACCATGAACAGGACCCACCTCCGTGACGTCTGTGCAGCAAGCTCCTACATCCTCACCCTTCTCCTGCAAGGCTACAAATTCAACCACACGACGTGGCTTGATATCCACTTTGTTCAGCAGGTAGGAAAGTGCCTGGCAGCCCCCAGCTTCCACGCTTCATGCCATGAAATGATTCGTGCCCACCCTGTCACTGCCCCTGCTCTGCCTGGATGGGGGAGCAGGGAATAACGGGGCAGCACAGTCCACTGTCTGTGCCCAGGGCAGCTCTTGAGTTACACTCACAGGCACCTGCCTGGGCCATTTATGCCCTCTCCCAGCTTGTCTCACTAACAGGGTATCTGCAGCCCAGAGTGTGCACAGATACAGTGGCTGTGGATCAAGACCTGGGGGTGCAACAGCAAAGGTGTTCTCTAGTTCTCTGGCTTGCATGGTACTCTGCAGCCTTTCACATCTCTCTTTGTTCTCTGTCTGCACAGGTCGCTAATGTAGATGTGGGCTGGACTCTGGGCTACATGCTCAATCTCACCAACATGATTCCCTCGGAGACTCCCCAGAGAGTTGTAGGGCTCCAGAGAAGCAACTGGGTAGCAGCCACAGTTTTACTGGCTGTCATGCTCATCCTCATCTTCTGCCTGCTCACAGTCATATGCTGCCAGAAAAACTCCTCCGGTTATGAGAGTCTCTAGCAGCGCCAGCTCCAGAGGCTGCCAAAGACACTTAGTCCTCCTACCATGCTTGTGTGAGGACTTACAGACCTGGGAATCACCCCTATATGTCCAGAAGCTGTGAACTTGTAATGTGGGGCACCTGTGTCCTGGCCTTGTGAGCTGGAACCAGCATAGGCTTTAAAAAATCCTCCCTGTAGCTCTGTGCTGTCTGGTTCTCCTTTCCCCTCACTCTTGGTTGGAGATACTCTAGGAGGTGGGACATGGACGTGTAGAGCAGAGGCTGAGTGCTGTGGGTGTGGGGACCACAGTGATGTGGGGTGGCTGGAGATGATGGGACTGGTGGGTCAGGGAAGAGAGAAGAGGTGTCTGAAAGCAACAGGATCATCACGGGGCTGGTTACAGCCTGCAGCAGATAGTGCATGTGGGGCAGATATGTCCTGCCCCATCCCAGGACAAGAGCCTGCATCACCCATGGCCACCAAGAGGGTGGTCAGACACTGGAACAGGCTCCCCAGAGAGGTGGTCGATGCCCCAAGTCTGTAAATGTTTAAGAGGCATTTGGACGATGCCCTTAATAACAAGCTTTAACTTTTGGTCAGCGCTGAAGCGGCCAGGCAGTTGGACTAGATGATCATTGTAGGTCCCTTCCAACTGAAAATATTCTACTCTGTTCTATTCGGTGCCAGACAGAGGGGCAGTGGCAATGGGACTATGGGGGGAAGCTGGCCTGGTAGATGGGACTCAGGCTCTGCCCAGGACTGGGAAGCCCTGTGAGGTGGGGGATGGCAGTAGCACCCTGCTCTCCTGCACGAGGTTCCTCTCTGGTCCATCTGCACCCCATCTGTGCCTGGCAGACATCTCATCCTCCCTTTCCAGCATACAGGGTGATGTGGGAACACTGCTGGGACATGTCAGGGCAGCTCCTGGGGCCCCCTTTACGTTTTTGGGGAGTCCCACTGGTGGCCAGTGGATGGGTGAGGTGGGATGAGGTGAGGACAGCCCAGCTCTCATCAGGAGAAGACCTGTCCTTGTGCCCTGCTGGCTCCTCTCTGAGGTATTGCAGATGCTGAGAGGTCTCCAAGGACATCTCCCATAGCACTGAGAAATGTTGACTCTCCCCTGAGTCCCCATCATCACCAGCCCTTACCTGGAAGATGGAAACAATAAAATCATAACTGTTCAGGAGCAAAGTAACAGGCATTTCCTCATTGGCTGCCCTTTACAATGTTTATTTGGAGGACGAGAGCTGTGAGATGCCTGCCTTTCTGCAGAGACACCAAAGGTCAGCTCCTGGCTGCCAGAAGGCAAATAACAAGATGAATCATCCACAGGGCAGATAACAAATGAGCAGAACCAAAGGTAAAGGCAAGGGTGCAGTCGTGGCCAGGACCCAGCCCAGCCATGTGCACAGGGTCAGGGCAGGACTGCAGCCTGCTGGAGTCTCAGACCGACACCACGGTGTCCAGGCCTTCTGCTGGTGGGACAATGTTGTCTCCAGGAAGACACTTGGGAACATCGATCCCTTTATCCCAGAAGAAAAGGAGGATGAGATGAGATGAGATGAGATGAGATGAGATGAGATGAGATGAGATGAGATGAGATGAGATGAGATGAGATGAGATGAGATGAGATGAGATGAGATGAGATGAGATGGATCCTCTGGGGAGGCATGGACCATGTTTCTGACTTTGGATGCTCAATTTGTCTTCTGTCTCCAAGACCATGAGATACATCCAAACGATACACCCTCAGGAGAGCCAGCTGGGATACTGCAGAGCCTTGCAAGCCCTCATGCTGGCAGACCTGGCACGGACCCGCCTGGCTGTTGGCAACTGTTCTCAGACCCAGCATTGCACTGGCCTGGGCCATTTATGCCCTCCTCCAGCTTGTCTCACTAACAGGGTATCTGCAGCCCAAGGTGTGCACAGATACGGTGGCTGTGGAATAGGACCTGGGGGTGCAACAGCAAAGGTCTTCTCTAGTTCTCCAGCTTGCACGGTACTTTGCAGCCTTTCACATCTCTCTTGGTTCTCTGTCACCAAGTCACCCTGTCACCAAGTGCCTGCAGCTGTGCACTAACAGTGTGGCACTCCGGGAGCTCTTCCATGGCCAGGCTGGCTCTCCATGGCCCCATGTGCCAGCCGGTGGGATGGAGGCCATATCTATGACAGGCACAGTGGTGTGAGGAGGCAGATAGGCATGGCTGGGGTTCCTGTGGTATGTGGAATGATCCCAGCAGGACTCCACAGGAGCGGAGCTCCTCTGGAAACCTCCCAAGGTGCCTATCTGCATGTTGGGGCCAGTCCCATGGAAGGCCAGACCTCAGTTCTTCAGGGCTGTAGAGGATCACGTGCTCATCATCACTGAACCAGCCTCAGGCTGCCAGTCCTGCTGGCAGAAGTGCAGTGCACTGCAGTGCAGGGAGCCCTCCAGCCCCAACGTGCTCCTTCCAGGCTCTGAAATGCAGTTGGGCTCCTACACCCACAAGAGCAGGAGCAGGGCAGCAAACCCCAAGGCAAGGGTGAGGATGATGAAGGTGATGGCCGCAGCCCACAGGGAAGGAACATGCCCCTTCACCTGTGTTGGAGGCTCCGCTGGGATCATGTTGGTGAGGTTCAGCATGTAGCCCAGCGTCCAGCCGACATCAGCGCTCCCCGCCTGGCCGAAGAGAGAGGGGATGATGAGTTAGCCCTGCAGGAAAGCCACACCGACGACACAGGGCCACCTACTCCTGTATGGCCCAAATGGGGTGCAGTAGCTGGCCCCACACCCATGCTGGGATGTGGGGCAAGCAGGGCTTTCTGGACCGTGGCTCTCAGCACCCCCCCAACGCGGGAAGCTGGCTCTTTTCCCCAGCACTGCCTCTACTCCTGCCTGCAGGCTGGGTTCGCTGCCTACCTTCATCCGAAAGAAGATGTTGTTCCAGCTGGTCTCATTGAACTTGTAGGCGTCGAGGAGGAGCGTGAGGATGTAGTTGGCGTTGGCGCAGTATTTAGGCAGTCGCTCAGGATTCTCTTTAGGGTAGCTAGAAGACAGCTGGGGTGGGGACATGTTTGGGGAGGAAGGGAAGTCATTTGCAGCCAGTTTCCATGCAGGGACAGTGTCCTGATGACTGCTGCATGAGGGGCAATGGCTCCACAGCCACCAGCATCCAGAAAAAGACGTCTGGACCAGGCAGGTATTTTGGACCTGGCCGCATGGGGCAACTCCTTTGGGGAGGGTTTACTCTCCACGTAGAGAGACATACTGGAGTTCCTCCTGCCCCAGATCCTCCCATCTCAGCCTCCTCATGCAAGGGGCTCCTGCTCTCTGCCCCATGGAGGTCCTAGCACCTCTTGGCCTTATCCATGCCCATTTGACTTGTTTCCAGAGTGGTGCCAGCAGCTGACTCTCCTCTCAGCATCCTCCAGTGCTACAGACCCACCTCCATCCCCAGCTCCTGTGCTGGAGGAGAGATTTTGCTGCCTTCACCTGCCCTGGCTGCCCCTTTCTCAGTGTTGCATGAGCAAGGAGGGCCCCCAAGGGTGGGTGCAGGATGGTCCTGGCTCCCACACAGAGCTCAGGGATGGCTCCACTGTGTAGGGCACAGCTTAGCAACCGGGGAGCCTTGCCCTGGAGGGGTCCCTGCTCCTCTTCCCCCACCCCAGGGCCCCTTTGCTTCTGAAGCTTCCCCACAGCCTTCCATTGTGGGGAACGTACATTTTCCCAGCTTCTTGTGCAGAAATGCTCGATGGTCTCCCTGACAGTGGCCAGCGATTGCCCCTTGGTCAGGTTGAGAAACTTGAAGTTATAGTAAAAGGCAGAGAAGGCCTGAAAGGCAAGAGGCAGAAATGTCATTGAGCTACAGTAGGGAAAACGCCCCCAGACAGCTGACCACCCCCCACGCCCCTTGAAGCAGGAGGTGGGGTTTGTCCTTCACCACTTCACCAGGTTTGTCCCACCCTTGTATAGTCCCACGGCGTCATTGTCCATGTCCCAGCAGAGATGATGAGCTGGGAGTGTAGGTGCCTGCTGGCTACGGCAGCACATGGAGTGCAGGCAGAGCCTTGCCTGCAAGCTGCTGGCTAAGCTGGGGTTTTTTTACTGAAAAGTTGTTTTTTGATTAAGCACCTGTTTTGTTAACATGGCCCCATTCGGAGAGCTGGCTGGAAAACCTGAGACAGCAATCCCTGGTATGCCCTGGGGCAGTGGTAATTTGGGAGCTTCTTGCCCCTGTTCTGCTGCAGGGAGGTGACAGTGCCAGGGGACACACAGGGACACCACTGCACCCGGGGACATGCTCTGCCTCGGAGGTGGGAGGATGGGATTTGCCTTACAATGAACTGCCCTCTGACTGGGGGCTGGTAGACACCGTCAAAGGTGCAGTCCTGGCGCTGGCCACATGCCGAGAAGTTGAACAGCTTCTTGATGGCAGCCAGGCACCCACTGGCATTGCCCCTGCCCTCCAGGGTCACGTTCCTGTCACTGAGGATCAGGTGTGGGTCACTCTGGTTCGTGCAGGGGCTGGTGCAGAAGGAAGACAGCGAGATGGTTTCATTGTAGTCTTTTGGGTAGCAAGGGTGATCGACTCGCGTGCTGGAGGATGACTCCTGGGAATAGCAAAATCACAGGCTGCAGCCCCCTCCAAACCCTCTTGGCAGGCATGACGGGTGTGAGGCTTCACCCAGCGCTCCCCCTAAAGCCACGGGCACAGGCATCTCCCACGTCCTCAGCAGGGAAAGACCCTCCTGCTGTTTAGTCCTGATCTTGCTGGCTATCTGCAGTCTCAGCCTGAGCTCAACACTAATTCTCACTCTGCTTTGTCTCATTCCCTCTCCTACGGAAGCAGACCAATTTCAGGGACCCAGCACGTCTCTACCCTGGCCAGGGTGCCATGATTTGGGGCATGCAAAACCCTCTCCACCCCAGCTCTAGCTCTGTCTCTAGCTCCAGCCCCAGCCAGGGACACCACCTGGGACCGTCCTGGCTGTGCATCATGAGCAAACCCTTCTAGCTCACCAAGGCTGCTTCTCCTGGCAAGGCGCAGCTCCATGAAGACCCTCTTCCCCTCTCACCTTCCAAAAATTGGCCTGAGAAAGATCTCTGGCTCACTTTTCTCCGGTCTGTGCAGTCACAGAGCAGTTGAGGTTTGGGGGGAGCTATAGGGTCTCTGTGCCAACCTCCTCCTTAAAGCATGATCAGCTAGATTGGGTTGCTCAGAGCCTTGTCCCATCAAGTTCTGAATATCTCCAATGTTGGTGACTCCACAGCATTTCTGGGTCCTATTCTGATATTTGTCCATTCTTATTGAGAAAAACATTTCCCCTGCATCTGTTTGGAAACTCGCGTGTTCCAGCTTGTGCCCGTTGCCTCTTGCCTTGTCACCTTGCACCTCTGAGAAGAGCCTGGTCCTGCCTTTTCCACACCCTGTGCAAGGCAGCTCTGTAGAGCCTGAAGACCCCTCCTGAGCCACCCCTTCTGATGCTTCCTATGCTCCTCTCCACCTCTGCCTACCAGACTCCAAGGAGTCTGTACCTGCTCTCAGTCCCTGCTGATGCCCCTCTGGAAGAGCATTGCCTGTTCTTCTTTTAGGCATTAACAAGTCCATGGTTGGTATCATGAAACCAGAGTCCAATTACCCCCCAGTTCCCCTCTCACCGCAATTAATTCTTTTGCCAGTCGCTTCAGCATCTCATTCTGCCCGTAGCAGAGGTAGCTGTGTGTGTAGATGTTGTAGTTATACCCGTACAATGTGAACTTGGAGGTTTCATTCCAATTCATCACTGAACTTTCAGGCATAAAGCTGATCTGAGTGGATGCTCCTCCAAGATCCAGTGCCCCAAAAATGTTGGCTGCCTCTGGACGAACCCACGTGTGTGCTTTGGGGGAGTACTGCCAAGGCAAGACAGGAGAGGAAGAGGAGTAGCACAGGGCTGGGTTTACTTGCCCTGAGCAAAATTCTCAACCCACTGAAGTCAATAGGGTTTTATTACTAAATTCAACAGGTATTCAATTCAATTATTTCCCTACGTGAGGCCCCACTGCCTTCCCTGCCCAACCAGCCTGGCCATTTATCAGAGCCAGAAAAAACAGAGATTGAATTGTGCCAACGTTCTGTGGGCTCACATGGCTCTGAGTCACCGGTCCCCAGACCAAAGAGCTGGTGAGGACCTGGCTTGGAGGGGCTGCCCTTCCTGAAGAGCAGGCGGCAGAGGCATCGGTGCAAGGGGAAGGACAGAACTCCTCCAGCAGCTTGCACAGGAGCCCAGCGGTGCCAGCACCACTCTCAGCTGTGGTGGTGCTGGGATAGAGGGTGGCAGGAAAGAGGTTTGGTTCAAGCTTCCTTCAGACTGGCACATTGAAGCCAAATTCGAGTCTCCCAGAGCCACACAGAGATAGACCTTCCCAGGGCAGTGAGACAAAGCCCAGCAGGAGCAAATGGTCCCCACTGGGCTGTACGGCTGACCCCGCTGTCCCCAAGAGACCCTGTGTCCCTATGGTGCGGACATGTGCCCTTTGCTCTTAACACCCCCGCTCCTGATTTCTCCCTCCTCTTTCACTGTAGGTGAGCCAGAGGAGAACTGGCTGCTCCCCTAGATCGTTTCAGAAAGTTGTTAACCCTGACCTTTCCTTCTGCGCTTAAGAAAAATCAGAAAAGCTGTATTAGGAAAGAAGGAGGGGGTGTTTCCCCCTTCTCCCACCTTAGTGAAGGAGTCTAGCAGGTAGTTGATGGTGATCCAGCCATAAGCCCCCTCCTCCTCTCCTGTAAGGATCTGAGCCCCTTTGAAAGCCACGGGGTACTCTTGCATGGTCTTAGTAACTTCAGCCAGGACTTGATCTGCTGCTGAGCTGTTCTGTTCCCTAAGAAGGACTCAAAGGTCAGGACACGTACCCAGCTACATCAATACATCAAAACAGTCTGGGGTTTTTTTTCCCCAGTTCCACATACTTGTTTTTTGCAACAAGCAGTTTGTGTGAAATGATGTTTCCTGCTATGTAACTTGTCAAAGCTGCTCGTACAGCGTAAATCCCAGCTGTCTAGACTTGGCATCACAAATCTAGGAGCAATAGCAATCTCTTCCCTCCAGTGCAGCTTGATCCCAGTCACACAGAGGTTTGCCAGGCCACCCTTCCCTACCTAAGTATCTTCCTAGTGCTGGAGGCCAGAGGGGATTGTGCTGCAAAACCCAGGTTTGGACATCACCCACTGACTTCACCAAAGCCAGGGCTGGTTGCTGAGCTCAGGTGGGGCTTTCGGGAAGGTGCCAGCCTGGTTTCAGACCTCTGAGTGGGGAAGATGTCTTGGGGCTGCCAGCATGTGTTCGCTCTCTGAAGCAAGTAACCTTCAGGCTATGACCTGGCTCTTTCCCAATGAAGGGGTCTAATTGCCAGGGCACAGAAATAATGTTAGATATCTGCAACCATAAAACCAAGAACCATGAAATGAAGGTTGACATTTGAAGAGAGATAATATGGGCTGGTGAAAGGTAAGGGCTGGTCCCGCAGCACCTCGTTGCCTCCTACCTTGCCCCCCTCTCCCCCACCAGCACCCATCCATCTGGGCAGATGGCACCTCTCCTGGTGGCATCTCAACTCCCTTGTGTTTCAGAAATAATGAAGAGTAAACAAAGAGCTCTGAGAAGCAATTTTTGCTTGGAATTGGGCATGCAGCACCATCCTGGGACGTGGGGTCCCAGGACACCAACAGACACCTCTGAGCAGCCTCTCTGCCCCAGGGCCAGTCGCTCAGGACTGCTCAGCCACCCATGTGTCCCCACTGGGCTGCCTTCTCCTCACTCCCCAGTCACTTGTTCATGGCATCATGAGAGCTGGGACCTCCTGGTAGCCTGGCCCCAAGCAGGACACTGTATTCTGGCAGTGGCTGCTGGCAGCTCAGTCACTGCTCCATCACCCCCATGCCCCACAGCAGTACCTCAGTAGCCTCATGCCTGCTGTTGCTCCGAGATAAGCTGGGACATCCCTCTGTTTTCCAGCAGGAACAACCTTCATGGCTTTATTCAGGCACTCCCTTAGGGAATCACCAGCTTTTGCGGGATCATTGGCATAGCTTGATATGCCTTGCCCTGGAAGAGAGTCAGGATGGGACAGGCTGATGGGAACTGCTGAGGACATGGATGTGGGGGCAAGGTGGCACAGGGCAGTGAGGTCTGTCACCTCTTAGCTTTTCCAGGGTCCCCCGAGACCTGACCGAACCATGCTTATGTTCCTCTCCTATGGCCTCCCCATGTCTCCCATGTTTTCAGCAGTGTCCCCACCTCTATGACTGAGACCTTCCCCAGCCAGGACAGCAGCTTGGGCAGCCAGGAGCAGTCCAAGGTGGAGGAATGAAAATCCAGAGCAACATCAAGGTGCTTCGGTCCCACCAAGTGTGTGGGCACATGGTGCTGAGGGCCCTCCAACCATGAGTGAAGCCAGCAGGGAGTCAGGGACCACTCTGCCTGCAGCCAGGGCTCCCCACCGTGCCAGCAGTGCCAGCAGGATGGACAGAGCTGCCCAGCGTGGGCAGGACAATAAAAGGAAGGGCCAGGACATCCCACCCACCACATGAACACTCAGGGCAGCACTGAACACATGGCAGGGGGATACTGACCCTGGACATCACAGGTCAAGTTCTGGCTGACCACACCGGTGTCGTTCTCCTTGTCTGAATCCCACTCGTAGACAAACAGGGAGGTGTGGGACGAGCCTGCATCAAACACCATCCCATACTGGAAGGAAAAACCAAGACATCACACTGTCGGGAGGATCAGCATCCTGCACTGCCAGGGTGGTGAGGCCAGAGGATGCCCCCAAAAAATATCTCTCTAAGGCACAGCTAGCTGCACCATGGCAGAGCAGAGCAGTGACAGGGCATGGCCTCCGCATGGGCATTTCTCACAGCAACTGAGGGACTTTTTCATTCCCTCTGCTGAGGTCTGTGCAGCAATGCCAGCTTACACAAACATTTTCTTAGTTGTTTCCTCATGCCTTTTTATTTTCTTTCTTGGTTACATACTTTTTGTGTCTACACTGGCCGCACCTTGGGACCAGCAACTCGCCCATCTCCAGTGCTCTCTGCTACCCATGGCTGCACCCAGCCTGGGCAGAGACTGGCAGGGCCACACCAGCCCCAGTCTGGGAGCACCCAACCGTGTGCCTCTCCCCTGTAAAGCCCTCCACCTCACCCTGAAACTGTGCCAGCCCTCTTCCAGCAGCCAGGGTGGGATGCCAAGCGGCAAGGGAGAGACAGGGAGGAGCCACGATGCTTATGCTGTCGTGTGAGCCGGTTAGGACAGGCTGGTGGGACCTGGCAGGAACAAAGGCCATGTGGAGGTGCATTGCCCTGCAGTGCGGTGCCCTGGGAGGGCTTTGCCCTACCCATCTGACCCAAGGTAATCTCCTCGAAACACGTCAAGCGCATAGCATGCTGGCTAGTTTCAGAGGAGGTTTCCCACACCCGATTTCGAGGTGGCCAGGCTGTATTTCTTCTGCCTGCACCTTGAGATGGGAAGAAAACACCCACCCAGGTACTAAAAGGTAGTTCCTGCCAACCCCCCTTCACCTCCTAACCTGGAAGATGAGCTGTTGCCTCTGAGCACCTGCCAAGGTGACAGGTCTCTGCAGTGGTGCTCGGGGACCTTCTTTTGGGCTCACCTTGACTGTGGGTGGCAGGGTGACATCTTCAATCCTCACCAGGCTGAGAACAAGGGCAATGATGGAGAGTGCGACCAGTGCCCCGACAATGGCACTGGTGAAGTGCTTCTTGTTAACAAACATTGTGGCGAAGGCTCCTGCAAAGCCAAACACAGGAGAAAGGTGGTTGGACACGGCCAGCTGGGAACAAGCTAGTCAGTGAGAGCTGCAAGGAGATCAGCTCCGAAAGTTGTCCCCATGCTGACGTTATCTTAAGCTGTGTAACCTGGAAATCCTGGAGGATAATCAGATCTTTTCCTGGGAAAAGCCACACTAGGATAAAATAGGGGGGGCTGGAGGAAAGAGGGGTTGGTTGCCCAGCAGCCTGGCACAGTCACGATGGGATTGCAACAGTCTTCCAGGTCCCGCACCCACTCCTGCTCAGCTCACCACTACCGGGAAGGATCAGGTCCAGGAGGAGCAAAAGAAACACTGCACCAAACAGAGGAGAACATGGGAAATTGCAAAAACCCCTCAGTGTGCGATATTGTAGAAGGGGAAGGTGATTTCATTTTACAAGGTGTAAGTAAGGTCAGCTCACCTGCTGGCACTCCCAGACCCGTGTATCCAGGTGTTATGCCCAGGTGAGATTGCTCGGAGCTGGGTTTCGAGTCCTTGCTGTGGCCCTGAGCTCCTCCACTGCCTACAGCAAACCCAGCTTGGCCTTGCCTTTTATATCCTTTGGAAATGGATGCTGCTCGAAAATCTTCTCCCGTTATTTTATCTCAGACCTCATCAGCCTTAGGCAAAACTCTTGAATATGATTTCTCTTGTTTGTCTTACAGGTATATTTATGGCTCAGTTCAGCATCTTCCTGACACCTTATCTTCAGCCAGTTAGTTCCTCCTCCTCATTTGAATGAAATCACACATAGGAGTCCTGCAGCAATTAGCACACACCTCTCCTTTTAACCCTTGTCCCCCTGCTTCTTTGTGCTTTTACACACACACTCACATTTCTGTTCTCTCTTTGCTTTCACCGGTCTTAATATTTCCATTACGAGTCTCCACAAGGTTTATAAGAGGCGAGAGTGATATTTCCAGTATCCAATGCCCTGAAATCACACACAGAGTGGTAGGTGCCGTGATGATAAGTTTTATTACAATGAGAAGGAAAATCACATCAGAAGAGAACGGCCCTGCCAGGGGGGTCTCAGCAATGCTCGCTGAGCTTTGCCAGGGGAGACAGAAGAGGCCAAGACATTGTCATGGCCCAGCTGGGACTGCAGTCATCCCTTCCCTGCGTGTGACCCAGCTTCAAGCTGCTCCTGGGCTGGGGGTCCCTGCAGACATGGGGACCCCAAGGAGAGCCAGGGAAGTGAGGAGGACTCAGGCCCTCACAGCCCCTGGCTCTGCCATCTCTCTGGGCACACGTTCGAGTCTCAGCGGCACAGGCAGGGTATCACACCCCAGCCACAGACCCCTGGCACCCCTGTCCTGGGACCGAGAGGGCTGGTGGATGGGAGACCTGCTCCCTCTGGGTGGTACAGCAAAGCTGCTTCCTGCTGATTCAGCTTCCTGATAAGAGGCTGCCAGGGCCATCACAAGGTCGATCTCAATGGAAGGATTCAGTTCCCAGCTGCCTTATCTCAGCTGAGTCAAACACAGGGATGCCAGAAGGGAAAGGAGTGCTGGGGAGCCTTCATCACATGCCACCTTTCCAGAGCACCTTTCCCTGCAGCCGGCAGGACGCTGTGTGCATTGAAAGCACCACCCTGTGAAATCGAGGGTGCAGCAGTCCTTGAGTGCTGTCCCAGGTCACACCTACCTGCAGCTTGCACAGAGCTGGCTGCCTGTGCTGTACCCTGCTGCCGGCTGGCTGGGGCTCACACCTCCAGGCCAGTCCCTCTTCCCATGGCAGTCGTCTTTGCAGTGGCTTGTGTGGTGGTGGGGTGGATGCCTGGAGCCCAGGGAGTGCCACCACTCCTGCATTCCCACCTCCACACAACTCATTACCTTTGGACTCACACGGCTTCACTGGAAGGGTGTGAATGAGTGTCCAGGCAGCGGGACTGTCTGAACTGCTGTTTCTGTCTCAGTTCCTAGGAATTTGAGTCTCTTTGCCAGGCTCAGCCCTTTGGAAAACCTGCTGTCCTAGCTTGGGGCAAGTCCAGCCAGGAACAGCCCTGGTCCACGTAAGCACAAGGGCAGTGAAGGACAGATCTTACTGGGACTAAGCTGACACAGCAGCAACTGGCCATGGTGCATGGGAGGGTCTCCTGGGCTGCCGAAAGAAGGGATGGATGGGAGTGCCCCAGGTCTGCATCCAGCCTGGAGCTTGTCCCAGTAGGGAACTGGGGTGCAGCTGGGGCCACATGCCAAATGCAAGCTTTGTAATGTTTCCAGGTCCACCACTGCAGCTTCTGAGAGCAATGGACCCCACATAAACGTGTTGAGTGGGACAACACACTCAGGCAGTGAGTGGGGACACATGGCCCCATGGTCCCACCCATGGTCTGTGGCCCCACCTCAGGGATCCAGTCCCTCGAGGGCTGTGTTCACTCCAAAGGGGCCTTGGAGCAGCCCCAGTGCTCTGGAGCTGCAGGAGCCCTCAGCCACTCATCTTGCGTGGACCTTGTCCTAGAAAGGATGGCAGGACCAGACTCAGCCCTGCTTCTGAGATGGGCACAGCCCCAGAGGGTTGGACATCAGGGTCAAGCTGATGAGAGCACCCTGTGGACACCACTGAGCAGAGCACAGGCAACCGCATGCAGCGGTGTTTTGTTCGCCATGAAAGCAGTGTTTGTGGTGCACTAATTCCTGCTAACGCGGGCAGATGTGTCCGTTCCCTGCACAGCAGCCGTACACCTCGCAGCTGTGAGTGGGGTCAGGAGACATCCCCCAGGTGCTAGAGCCCTTCATCCACCTCCCGAGGTCCTGAGTGTCCACCTTCCTCTTGGAAGGAAATGTGGATGTGCAAAAGCAGGAGAACCAGTTTCACCAGCACATTTTTGAGCAAACAGCCTGTCTGGGTGCCGAAGGCCTGGCAGGGCTTGGGGCAGAGCTGCAGGATGGGGCTGTGCCCAGGCAGAGGGCATGTGGCACCACTGGATCTGGGTGGATGGCTTGAAGAAACTCTGGTTTCAAGGGAGCTCCTCCATCTGTGGTAGCTCTTCCCTTCCCTGAAACCCAGCAGGAGCTACAGGGCTTCAAGCTGCCCCAGCTGAAGGGGACCAGGAATCCCCATTCTCCAGCACTCTCCTTACTGGGACTCATCTGCCATCCTACAGACCCCCATGGGCTCGGCTGGTGGACAACGGTAGATACAGGGGTGGGATCAGGACAGAGGCTTTGCTGGGAGAGGTAATATTGTTTAAATATATTTCAGTTAAAAAATTTGATAAAAGGTAATACTTCCTCAGTTTATGCTAGGTATTCCTGAGCCAAGTCACAGCTAATGGCTTAATAATTTTGGGGGCAAAATTCTCCCTGCAAAAACTTTCGGGCAACAGAAAGCTAGGGCTGGGAGGAGGCCTGGCAAGCTGGGGGAGAAGCAGAGCCCGTGAGCCCCCATGAGACCAGGTGAAAGGCTCGCTGCAGACCGTCTTCCCAAACCTGCGTCATGTCCCCAGCACACAGCATAACAAACAGCCCCTATTGCACCCACGCCTGCTCCCTTCATGGGCTTCCACAGAGGCCCCTTGATTAACAAATCAGATAATTACCTTAGCTTTTACCTCCTCTTACTGGATGCGTTAAGCACTAGCCCCTTCTCTTTCCACCTTGGCACTCCAGGAGGGAGAAGACTGTTTCCCCTTGTGCCCACGCCTGCCCCATGTGCAGCACCCCGCACCTCTCCCAGGTGATGCTGCCCCAGCTGAGCTCTGGCAAAGTGACAACCTCCCAGCTCAGTGCCACAATTTTCTTCAGATAATCCCACCCGAAGTGGTGTCTGTCTGTTAAAACACAGGCCGGGTCTCAGGGCAACGTGATGCCTGAGCATGGAGCATCACAGGACCTGGAAGGGTCATGGGTGCCTGGCCCACAGGAGCACCCGCTCTCACGTGGCTCCCCTCAGGTCCTTGGTGCTGATGAGCCCCAGCCCTGTTTGCCTTCAGGGATGTGCTCTGGTGAGAGCTACATGTGATATTTGTTCATCACTGAAAAAGGGACCTAAATGTCTGATTCTTCTGACTGCAGGTGGACAAATCTGCTACGGAGAAGTATGGCTAGAGTACACACACACCCCTATTTGATCTGCTTTTGACATATATTTCTTTGTCTGTGGCCCTCAAAATGACTTGTTGAGACCCAGAAGGAAGTTGCCAGGCAGGTGTGGAGACGCTGCGGGGTTCGAGCCCAGCCATTACTGCCAGTCATTGAGATGACTGGTGTTTGTGAAATGAGATCACCTCCATGGCTAACACCTTCCCTGCGCCTTCTGAGAGGAAAACACCCTGACTCAGGGTCAAAAGAGAGTCTCTCATTTCCCTGCCATTCAATTTCTGCACCACGAGGTCGCCCCAGCTCTGGCCGTGGGGGGTGCAGGCAGTGGCTCTGCGCAGGTCCCATGTCTCTGGGTGAGCTGCACCGCTCGCTCCTGCCTCCTGTTCCCCTTCCAGATGCACCCCAGGTCTTGCTGTGACTTGTCCCAGCACAGACCAGCTCCAGCCCTCCCTTCCAGTCTGACTGCAGCAAGACTGGTGGAGTTGGGGCCACTTAAAGCTGCCTTTGGGATGCCCACGCCTGATGTTCCTGGCTGGCAAATAGCACACCAGACCTTTCCTCCTCCCTATTGTCTTTCCCAGTGTGCATCATTATTAAACATGCCCTGATTGCCCTGACTGCAACTGTTTTGGTGCCACCTCTCAACTGTGGGTGCTCTGGGTCAGGGACACGTGCCTGGAGCCAGCCCCTGTGCTGGCCACAGACACCCCAGTCTGTTCCTCTTCTCTGTGCACAGCTACAACATAGCAGGTGCTGTTCCTGGGGCAGCTCCATCTCCCACGACACTCAGATGGGGCTTAGCACAACACTTGCATCCTCATGAGATCCCTGAGATTAATGATATCAATAAAAATATCAGCATTTCGATATTGACAGTGGAGCCAGCTGAGTCCTGCAGGGCAGGGTGCCTGGGGAATGGGCACCACCTCCCTTCTGGGAGGGTGATGTCCTGCCCAACGCTGCGGTGATGGGCTCCATGTGTGCTGGGATGGAGGGACATGGTGAAGGGATGCTTCAGGAGGTTGAGGCTGTTAGTTACTCACTCACCAGCTCTGTTGCCTGGGAGTGAGAGCACTACGGTGGAAGATGAGGTCAGGGTGTCTTGGATCTGGCTCACAAGAGCCCCAGGCATGGGCTCTCCTCTGGCCCTGCATATCCTGAATGGTTTTGATTCCTGAGATCAGGGAGCACAGGGAAATGAGGATGAAGCACCCTTAGGGCAGGATTTTCCCTTTCACTAGTGTCACAGTGAGTGCTTGGGGACAGCAGCTCTGGAGATGCTTGATTGCCTCCAGTGCAATCAACAGGGCCATAAGGAAACCGAGCACAGGGTGAGATGGCGATATGATGGAGGTGTCCCTCAGAAAACAGTGGAGGATATTTGCTGGAGACCAGGAAACCCTTTGGCTATGGGAGGTCTCCCTTGAGCTGCCAAAGTGGTTTGGACAAGGGCAGCTGGGGCCATGATGGAGACAACTCCCCTGCCATGGCGCTGGGTGAGCTGTGGACAGCTGGATGCCCTGTACCACCTCACTCCCTGCTAGGTCACCTCATGTCACCGGGCTGTACCACTCTGTACCACTTCTCTCTCATCAAAGTCTCAGCAAAGCTTCTAAGAAGATGCTCCAGGGATGTCACCTTTGCTGCAGCCTCCCTTCCCTCAGCCTTTCCTTCTCCTCCTGCCCCTGCCACCCTGGCTGCTCCCCTCTGGGCTTTCAGCACTTGCTCCACACTTCTCATCACATCTTTCCAAGGTGACTCAGAATGGACCCGTGCTTTCAACTGCAGCCTTGCCAACTCTAAATTATTCTGTAAAAATTATAGATGAAGTCCTGGGAACGCCAGCCTTGAACCCGGGGGCTGCAGCAGCTCAGGGCACCTGTGTGCTCATAGGGTGACAATTGCTTTTGCACACATTGACCACTGGCCAGGGACACCCCAAAGCCACCACTGGATTCCACCTACCCAGCAGCTGGCTCAGCTGCTCCGAATGTGACCCCTCCTAAGCATACCTTGTGCTTGTCCGCTCTCGTCTCCAGAGTGGCTGTCACCTGAAAGAGAAGGGTGTCAGACTGGGGTAGCATCGTTACTTGACAAATTTGGATGAAACACTCCTTTTCATTTTCTAGATGCTCTCCAATAACCTTTTGACTGCTTGTCCCAATGTTCCCAGCAGCTAGAAGCTGAGCTAAGAGGGCTGCAGTTTGCCATTGCCCACCTGCAGGTAAGGCACATCTCTGACACAAAAGCTTATAAAAAACCAAACCAAAACAAAGCTGAATTCTGAGGATTTGTGAAGAGCTGGAAAGCTGGATTACAGGCAGGTCCACAGCTCTGAGAGGGGCACAGGTGGAGGCAGCCCCAGGCAGGGGTGACACACAGCTCCTCTCCCTACAGGCAGCGCAGGCGGCTGTTCCTGGCAGGGCTGCCAGGCCTCTATCATTTTCCCAGCAGGACTGACCCGGCACAGGCAGCCAAGCCTCTTATCTTGGTGAAAGGAATTAGTTTGTGTGTGAGGTAACCAGACCACACTGTTAGCACATCCCAGACCATGATTTGGTGTCGGCATTCACCACATGAAACCCACATACTGCTGGTGGAAGAAGTCACCAGAGGATTCTCTTTACTGCAAATGTTGCTTTTGCCACCCCAAACCGCCAGCCAGGCTCTCCCCGGACACAGGGATGCACTAGCTTTGGTAAGCCAGGTGGGGTTAGTGCTCCCATTGCTGTTTGGGAGTGCTAAATAAAAAAGCAAGAAAAGCAACAAGGGACTGAGAGCAGCGGGTGGCACAAGGACCACACCAGCAATGGACATGGTCGAGGCTGTCAGGGTGGTGGTCTGGTGGCTCTGGGGCAGATGAGGAACTATGGAGACTTCTCCCTTCAAGGCACAAATACGCTGCTTGTAAAGTTCCATGCAGGGGTGCCAGGATGCTGCTGAGCTGCAGTAGAGCAGCCTGCAGCAGCTGGCTTCCAGCTCAGCCCTGTGTTCAGTCTCACCCACTGCCCAGGCTGAAGCCAGCTCTGCCCCCAGTAGCCCCCAGCATAGCTGATGCTCTGGGGGGGCAGCCGCAAGGAGCAGGGACCCTGGCTGTAGGGGGGTTTAGGGGTCTTGCACCATGAAGTCCTTTGTAGGTCTGTGGTGTGATCCAAGTGTCAGAGCCAGCACGGAGGAGGCTTTCGGACAGTGATGATCTGAAACGTGTTTCAGCCAATTTAACTATAAAAATCTAACTTTCACTTGCATGAATTTCCTAAAAGACATGCCTGGGTGAGAGCTGGCTGTAGAGTTAGTGTTTTGGCTGTGAATGCTTTTAGCATGTGAAAGTTGTCAAGGACACAAGGAAAACCAAGGCACAGGCAGCCTTGGCCCGTGGTGTGGCTGGAGACCTGCCAGCAGCCAGCAGCTTCCCAATGGTCACTGTGCCTCAGCTCCACCCCAAGGAAGGCTGTAGAAGCCAATACAGCTAATGTGAGACAAAGTCTGGGGTCACTAAAGTCAGCCAATATCAAAGCTGTCATGTAATTCCCAGTCCTGACACCTATGTGTTGTCTCCACATCTTCCACAAATGATAAACCAAAATGATTTTTTCTGATCTTGGTGCCTTGCTCTTGACTCTACAACCCTCTGAAAGACACTCCACCACCCCTGGTTTCCTTCCATGCATGTCTTGGCCACGGTCCCTGTGTCCTTGATCAGCAAAGATGTAGCTGAAGGCACTGGCTGGTGAAGGGGAGGTAGGTGCTTTGGAGACGGGAAGGGAGGTGTCTAACCAACCCCTGAGCACCAAGGGGTGAAGCTCTTCTGCTCTGTTTGGTGGTAAGCATCCATGGACTGGATGTGTCTGACCTACAGACAACACCTGGGATGGGCAGTGAGAGCAGACAGAGGCAGCTGGAAGAGGCGAACTCTCCAGTTAAGAGCTTCTTTTTGAGCTACAGTTGGTTTTGCTTAAGCCGTCTTTTGCTGGCGTGTATGAAAATGAAAGGTTAAAAAGTAAATCAGCCAGACTTGCTGCCAGGACTACGAACTCTCTGCAAAGAGCATTGCAAAAGGCTTAAGAGTTTCAACCATGGAGAGCAGATGATGGAGATGCTTTGGCAAAGGTTTTGTCCCACCCACAAACCTGAACCTTTGGGGGTCAAAGAGTTGAGAAAGCCCCAGGCATGAGCTGCCAGGAGTCCCAGATGCCCAGCACACATCTCAGACCTGCTGTATGGGCTTGGCACCATCGCTGGAGCCCAGCCAGGAGAAACACCCAGCATTTTCAGTTCATGTTCAGCACTAACATCTTCCTCTTTCCAGTCCGGGAGTCCTGGGAAACAGCAGCATGTCATGCTCTGTGCCCCCAGCACTGCTGGGTGGGTACCATGGGGTGACCACCTTTGTGGGACAGAGGGTTCCCGAAGTACAAACCCAGGCTCTATGCAGAGTTTTGGGGCAACCAAGGACAAATCTGCCTTTCTCTGCATCCAGCCCCCTCACAGGGAGGGGCTTACAGCAGATGATGTGCAGATACGTAAGACGGTCGTGCTCAGGCTTAAAGCCTGAGCAAAATTAGGCTGTTTCTCCCCGGTGGCTGGGGAGGTGTTGGGTGGCTCAAGTCCCTGGCACACAACCTGAGCACGTGGCAAGAAGGGACCTGGACTTCAACCTGCACCTCGCAAAGCCTCATCTGAAATGAGTGACAGCTGCCAATCATGATAAAAGCCAGTCTCCACAGCTGAAACAGGACTGTAGCTGGCATCTGCCTCGAGAGGTATTTGGAGGCATCTTACCCAGTTTAGCAGTTTTTTAGTCCCTGACTAACCTGACCAACAGCCCATCGTTGCTCCCTGCTCCCCTGCTCCTTCGACATGGACTTGTGGGTGGTCAGCAGCTGCTCCCAGTTAGGGCTTGCAAGACTTGGCTTTACTTTTGGGGCAGTTTCAGCTATTTCCACGTCACAGGACAGGTCTGGAGACACAGCGCACCTCCAGGTCCCAGGGCTCAGCCGCCAAGCCATGGCACCAACTGTGCCACCTAGTCCAGTAGCTCCACATCTCCCAGCTTGTCAGTGCTGCACAAACAGCACCCCGCAGCCACATCCTTGTCTGGTTCTCCCACACCATCCTGCTCTCAGCCACCCCCGTTGATGGGTGCCTGCTCTTCTCACAGCCTTGCCCTTGCCCTCTGTTCCCACGGCCCTGGGCAAGGCAGGACACTGCTTGAACCACAACCCCCGGGGTCCTTCCAGCAAAGCAGCTCCCAGCTCCTGAGCAGGAGCCATCCACCACATCAGGATGCTGAAGCCACCACCGCGCTGAGGTCACACGGTCCTCAGGTGCTGCCCATGTCAAGATGCAAGTGGAGATGAGTTCCCTGGGACAATCCATTCCCAGCGGTCTCCTTTAGGAGCCCTCATGCCCCTGTGGTAGCTCAGGTCAAGCTGGACCCTTGTCCTTGTGCATGAAGCCCAGCTGAGCTCTCCCAGGCTGGGCTCTGCTCTGGAGATGCCATATGGACATGAAGGCACCAGCTTCACCTGCCTCTGGCATAGCCATCCCCAGTCTCAGATGTCTCTCCAAGAGCTGCTCCTGTCCCAGCAGGAGCTGGGACACACAGAGCAGGGTGACAGCCATGGCCAGTACTGGCCCTTTGTCAGGGTGATGCTGGTTCGGCACCCAGGCCAGGCTGTGAGGAGGCTCTTTCCCCACTGGCCCTGGGGTTTCAGAGGGGTGCGGGGCTGGGGCACCCACTGGGATCTGCAGCACCAGCATAGGGAAGCCGTGCCGCACCCCCAGTGTGTCTGCAGGGCCAAACCTCTGGGCTGTGAGCGAGCCAGGATACTCCCCTAACACATGTTTTTAGCCAAGGAGCTGTAGTTGGGTTTGGGAAAGGCCCAGCTGGCAGCGATATCCAACTCACCTGCCGCAGCAACAAAAATAAACCAAGGTGAGATTTTTATCTTTGCCCGAGCACATTCCAGTGTGTAAAAGAGTCTGTTGGCCCGAGACTTGAAGAGCCTCCCTCCCCATGCTGCGGAGTACCAGGGACCCCATGGCTCACACCAGGCAGGGGACGGCATCAGGGTCTGTCCCCTCAAGCCATGTCAGCTGACGGAGGGTCCAGCAGGATTTCACCGAGGGGGGATGCTCCCAGAAGGAGTTTTGTGTGTGCCACATCGGCCTGGCCACAGGCTGGTGTGCCAGAACTGCACACTGCTGGGGTGTGAGGGCAAACGCCCCAGCAAGTTTTGTTGCAGGACTTGGTGGCCCTGGGCACATCGGGTGACTCCTTTGCATGAGGAGCGAGTCCTGGGAAGGTATACGGCTGGTCCTGGCTGCCAGGCAATCCCCACCGCCCCCAGCCATGAAGACATCCCCCACACCCCCATCAGGGCAGCACCCCGAGTGCCACAGCTCAGCAACGTGCCACCCCTGTGTCCCCAAATGTACCTGGGAGCTTGTCTTACCTTGGAGGAGCAGAGCTGGGAAACGCCAGCGGCTGGCTCTTCCCCAGGGCAGCTGCAAAATGCTGGAAAAGCCGCTTGCAGGCGAGCTCAGCGGCGTGCTCAGCAGGTGGATGTGGCATCATCCCCCCCCACCCCGTGTCACCACGCCCTGGTGACATAGCTGTCTGCTAGGTTGGGGCTGACAGTCCCAGACAAGCCCCGCTGGGGCTCAGCAGCAGGAAACGGCCCCTTTCCTCTGCAAAGTGTTGCGGCGAGGCTGAAGGATGCATTCGTTTGATCTTTTTTTTTTTCGGTTTGCCCCTTCTTTGGTTTAATTAGCCGGGTGGTTGTGGAGCTGTGGGAGAGTCCAAAGGCACCGATCAGTCCCCAGGGCAACTCATGGAGTGTCTTCTCCTGACTCAGATGCTTGGCTGCTCTTCCTGCTCCACCAACTGCATCCCCCACCCTCTGTGACTCCGGTTCTTCATGCCCGTCAGCAGACACTGGCTGTCCCCCCGCACCGCCCCAGACTTGCTCCCCTGTTCTCATCCCCATCGTCCTGCAGCCCAGCCCTCACCCTCCCCAGACCCACACCAGTGACTGTGTGGCTGCTGATGACACAGTATCTGCGGCTGCAGGTGACGCAACACCCGTGGCCTGCGCACTCCAATTGATGGGGCATGGTGTGGGCACAACCGCGGCACGGGGACACCGAGAGCAGGGATGAACTCACACTGGTGCGAGGGGAAGCAGACAAGGAGCAGGCAGCCGCCCCCTCCCAGATGACGTGTCCTTGTTTTGCTGTAGCTTGGCCCGTGTGAGCAAACAGCTCGCTCCAAGCGGACAGACCAGAGGAGGATCTGGGGACATTGCAGCTGCACCCTGGTGACACAGAGCCCTGGAAAAGCACATCTCAAGGTGAAGCAGGAGTGGAGGAGCTCCTGCACGGCAGGTCCCAGTGCTTGGGGCCCAGTGCCACCTAAGGGGGTGCAAGGACCGAGCAAATTGGGCGCTCCTGTGCTGTCCCTTCCAGCACCCAGCCCTGGCACCAGCCCAGGACAGGCCATCTGGTCACTGGGGACATCGAGCCAGGACTGGAGCCAGGTGCCATCTGAAGAGAGGCTGGTGGGGAGCAGGTCACACCATGCATCAGGGCTAAGCTCCAGTATGGCCCAGTCTGCCTAAATCTGTGTTATCTTATGGATCCTGCTGGACCAGGCCACTGGTTCTCCCACTGCTGTTCCATGACAGCCAGGACAAGCTGGCAGCAGCGCGAAGGGACAACCATCGTCTCCTTACGGGAAACCTCCTCGCAGCTCCCATCCGCTTCCTAGAGAGAGAAGGAGCAGCCACTTGTTTCATTGTCATCAGGGCATCTCCCAGGGGAGATCAGACCCACGAACACATTCCTGGTGCTCCTCAGGCCTCGGCTAAGCGACTGAACTGGAGAGCTGCTTATACAGCAGTTCTCTGTCTCAAGACCCTGTCTGCATCAAACAGATCCCAAGAGCAGCAGAGGAGAGAGGGTGGTCCCAGGAGGAGCTGGGTACACGGGGCAAAGACAGGGATGGGCCAGGGAGCAGCTGAGGTTGGAGGCGAAGCCACGGCTACCAGATGTTTTGTCAGAGTCAACGTCATCAATAGAGTACAAAGGTCTGCAAAACGCGGGGTCAGAAGGAGACCAGTTCTCTGAGCCTGGGCTCCAAAGCACCACGTGTCTCGCAGACGGGCAGATCCACTGTTCTCAACACCCTCGTGGTGGGAGCTGAACACAAGCGATACCGAGGTGCCTTTGGCGCTGGGACTTCCCTGTGACATTGGCATTTAGCACACCGATCTGCGCTTCCATGGGGAATACTGAATTACTCATGCTTTCTGGGGGTCTTCTCCAGAGCTGGGTGAGACACGCCCCCCCTTCACAACCAGCATCAGCTCTGCGTACTCCTGTCCCCATGCCTTGCCCTGCCACCACCTCTATCTCAATATTTAGGGAACGGATCTGAAATACAAAGAAAAAACTTTTTTGTTTAAAAATACACACATCTGGCTCAGAGCACGGCTCCCTAAAACCCTGCCAGCACACTGAAGGCATGAAGTGCTCAGGGAAGTGAGAGGACAGTTGGAAGTAGATTAGCTTTGCTGCTGAAGCCAGCGCATCGGTCCGAGCGTGGCCTCAGTCAGGGCAGGGCAGGCGAGGCAGCAGTCTGGGGGGTACGAGGGTAACTACAGCAACCAACCAACCTCCAGGTAATTCCTGTTCTCCAGGCAGTCGTTTTAGGTACAAACACTTCCCGGGGAAAAAGAATTTTATAAATAAAACTAATCCTTCCATGCATTTTTATTTTAAAATAAAATAACTGGCATATCAAACAGTGCTTGCAGGGCAGGATGCTTTAAGACTAACACCAAGAGACGGGTGAACTGAAATAAGGATGCGGCATAAAAGGATCTTTCGAAGAAACACGACGCTATACAACACAGCAGTGTGCTTAATTACAGACCCTGCACACGGTGCCAACCCTGTGTAACCTGCCACCTACCACTCTGTGCAGAAATAAAGGTGGGGAAAAGCCCGACAACCGCTGCTACGAGTCCAGGGCTCCCCGGTGAGCCGGGCACGTCCCCGGCCGGGGCGAGGGCAGCGGTCAGAGCGCGCTCCCTCGCTGTC
The DNA here is from genome assembly GCF_047716275.1 of Strix uralensis. Classification (NCBI taxonomy): domain Eukaryota; kingdom Metazoa; phylum Chordata; class Aves; order Strigiformes; family Strigidae; genus Strix; species Strix uralensis. The sequence goes on from NC_133992.1 coordinate 1,276,975, forward strand.
AGTTCACCCGGCAGGCTCGGATCATGAGCAGCTGGAGGAGGATGAAGACGGGCGACATGATGAGCCCGTACCACAGCTCCCGGGTGTGCTCCACCAGCTTCTGGCACAGCAGCATCTCGAAGACGAACTTGAGGCTGAGGATGGTGAGGATCCAGAAGAGCCGCAGCACGGCCAGGCGCTTCTCCCCGTCCTGGAAGAGCCGCACCGAGACGATGGTGGTGAAGTAGGTGCTGAGGCCGTCGGCGGCGAAGAAGGGGACGAAGACGACCCACCAGGACAGCGCCGAGGCCTCGCCGTCCACCTTCAGGACGAGGAGCACGGAGAAGGCCAGCAGGGCCAGGCCGTGCAGGAAGATCTCGAAGGTGGCAAAGCCCAACCACTGCACCAGCTCCCGCAGGGAGAACAGCATCGTCCCGGCGGCCGCGGGGACATGGGCGCTGCCTGGGGAGGGGGGGAACGGCGCCCCCAGCCCCGGCGCCTCCACCGCGCCCCGCCAGGCTCCGGCGGCGGCGCACGCTGATGACGTTTCAAGCGCGGCGGCGCGCGCTGGTGACGCAGGCGGAAGCGGCCGGTGGGGACGGCGCACGGTGGGTGCTTGCGGCGGGGCAGGAGCCGGGGCCCGGCCCCGAGCCCCCTGGCCCCCGGCTTCGGCCTCCCGGCCTGTCTTGATCCTGATCCTCCTCAGCGTTTTCTTTTGTAGTTATTCTGGATATTTTCCCCGTGGCGGGGTTTTTCAAGGCAGACGTACATTAAAACTAGAAACGGTGAACAGCCGATCCCAGGGGTGCACGGAGCCTGCGGGGATGAGGACAGTTAAAACGAGCCCAAACGTGGATCGTTGTCCCTGGATTTTATGCTCCCAAGCCTCTCCCAAGAGAGTCCCCTCTCTTTGTCCTGGCAGCGGGGACAAGGAGCCCAGTAGTGTCACTGGTGCTCCTGTGGACGGGGACACTGTGGCGAAGGGGATGTCGCTCCCTCAGCACTGCCCAAGGGTGGAAAGAGAGCCCGGGAGCCTTGAATCCTGCTGTCTCCGAACTATTCAGCCATCCCTGTGCCTGCTGTTTGCAGTGTCAACCCCACGAATGTCACCTGAACCCACAGCCACCGGCGCTCCTTCAAAGCCTGGGCGGGTGTCAGTGTGACACCCCTCATGTCCCCTCACCTCCTGGTGATTTCTCTGGTTTTGTCTCTTGCAGATGGTGGAACGGAAACTCCTTGTTCTTTTTGGCAGCCAGACTGGGACAGCTCAAGACACAGCCGAGAGAATTGGCAGAGAAGCCAAGCGACGCCACTTCCAGTGCAGAGTGGAGGCCCTGGACAGCTATGATGTGGTGAGCAGTGACACAGGGGTGCTCCAGGCACTTCTGGTCTTGCTCCATCTGCACCAACCTCATTTCTTGGGCGTGGGCATCCTCCACCCTTGCTGTGAACTGCTGTATTTCACCAGACCCTGGCTCTGTGCCCTTCCTGAGGGCAGCTTGTGCTTAACTCAGCTGAAAAGGTGTGAAAACTGAACAGTGACTCTTGGAATAGAGTCCGTGTTATATGACAGACACTCAGCCATACCCTGTAAGGCGAGGAGCACCAAGGAGCCCATGCTGCAGGCAGCATGTGGGCAGCAGATGCTGCTGCAGTGCCTGTAGAGGAGGTCGTGCCATGTGGGGCTGTGGGTTTTGTTCCCAGTGTGGTCTGTCCGTGAATGGGATGTGATGTTATTGGCCATGTCGGGACAGCCGGGACATGCGTTTGTAGGTTGCTGACCTGAATGTGCCTTCCCACGTTTGTGCCCACAGGCCAACCTCATCAATGAGCTATTGGTGGTATTTGTCTGTGCAACCACCGGCCAGGGTGACCCACCTGACAACATGAAGGTAGGACGTGCCTGTCCATGTTGCTTTTATATTCCTGATCCAGTGACTGGATTTCTCTCTTGAAGCAGCTTGAGCACTGGTTATTTTTGGAGGGGGGAGCTCTGGAGCTGCACCAGTCACATCTCATGTTACTGATGGGCCACGGGCAGGGAGCTGGTGAGGTTTCCGCAGCTTAGCAGCTGCAAAGGGCCCTGCCATCGCAACAGCCCCGGGTTTGTGGAGGGCTCCCAGAGCATCCTCCAGATCCATAAGCTGTTTGTGGAGGGCTCCCCAGAGCTGTCCTTCTGGCAGGTAACAGTGGTGGCTACTTTCAGGGGTCACCTCTGCAGAAGGCTGGGCTCCTCACTCTGTTGGGACTCAGCAAAGGGCAGGAGGGTCCCCGGGGGTGGGTGAAGCTGGGAGCAGGCAGGAAGGGAAGGCCTTCTTGGCAGCAGCATGACTCCCTGTCCGTGTCCTTTCTAGATGTTCTGGCGGTTTCTGTTCCGGAAGAACCTGCCACCCAGTTCCCTCTGCCAGCTGGACTACGCCGTGCTGGGCCTTGGCGACTCCTCCTACCCCAAGTAAGCAGCTCCGCAGCTCCTTGCCTGCCCACAGCAGCTGCTCCTCACAGCTGTGGCTGCCAGCAAGAGCAGAGTGGTTGGGGAACAAAGGGGGTGAGATGAGACAGAGCCTGACTCTAGAGCAGCAGCTCAGGTGAAACTTAATTCCCATCAGCCTTAAAAATCCTTGCCCCACCAGCCCGTGTTCCTCCTAACCCCCAGGAACTGGGCTTCTGCCCATTTCTTTCCTCGCAGCCTCCTCAAGCAGATGCAGTGTCTGGGACATCATTTCCCGGTCAGTTATTACAGACATGCAGTACTCTGTCTGAATTGCAGGAAGGCCTGTGCCACAACAATTTCAGTGGACCAAGCCAACAGGAGACATGAAACATAAGAGTTTTAGGTGGCAGCCAGCCTTGCTGGTCCCAGTTCTCTCCCAAAAGATTGTTCCCCTGTGTCCGAATGAGCTGTAGTGGGAGGGGTGGGAGTATGCCTGAGCTCCGTGAAGCAGTGAGGGGCTGGAGGGGAGGAAGTGTTTCTCTGCCAAGGGCACAAGCTGCCCTGGCAGGAAGCTGGACCTCCCCAAGTCCCTTCTGGGAGCTGGTCACAGCCTGTGTGGCCCAGCAGGTGGCAGCCAGCTGCTTCTCCAAGCTGCCCCAGGGTGGAGGCATAGGCTGGGCAGGGCATGGGGCCAGGTCGTGTGTGCTGGCTCGGGCTGGACCTGCTGCTGTGCTGCTCCAGCATAGCCCTGGCAACATGTGCTGGCTCGTGCTGGAGCTGGAGCAGCCCTGCCCTCTGCAGCCACGGTTATTCTCTGCTCAGGTTTAATTTTGTTGCGAAGAAGCTGCACAAACGGGTGCTGCAGCTTGGGGGCAACCCTCTGCTGCCAGCGGCATTGGGAGACGACCAGCATGACTTGGGGTAAGAGACCAGTGGAGGGGTGGTGGGGGTGGAGCCCTGGCGTGCACTACAGTTTTGTCCTTGGGCTGACAGCAGGGCTGTGAGTGTTTTACCCCAGCCTTGGGAACAGCAGCGTGCTGCTCCCACCACGGGCTTGCTTATGTGCCCCAGATGTGACCAGCAGCCTCCTGCTGCTCTCTGTGAACATGCTGGTCTCTGCTCATAACTCTCCTGTGCTAGGAGCTGGGTCACTTGCTTCTCCAGGGTGTCCCACGACCCCCAGCATGTGTCAACATCTCCTGGCTCTGCCCCAGTCCCGTTCAGACCAGGGGACAGCTGTGTGACACAGACGTGTGCCTGCAGGCATTACAGCAGCCTGAGCTGTGCTGCTCTTCTCGCATGGGGCAGAGGCTGCGTGTGGCTCGGGGAGTCAGTGACCATCACCAGTTGTGGCCGAGGGTTGGTGGTTCTGTTCAGACATCAGTGGTTGGGCGCCAGCGAGGGAGCGAGTGCTTAGAGTGGCTGAGACATGTTTCCAGATCTGAAACTGGAAGGGAACGACATGGAGTGACTGTGCAGCGGAAGAGGAGCAGAGGTGGTTGCCCAGGGGTGGCCCAGTGTTGCCTGGGTGCAGGGGTAGCAGCGCTGGAGCCTGAAGGGATGATGCTGTGCTGCTGCAGCCCAAATTTCCCACTTGCAGGCCAGATGCAGTGGTCGATCCATGGCTCCTGGCCTTATGGGACAAGATTCTTGCCTTGTATCCGCTCCCTCCTGGCCTTGAGATCATCAGTCCAGATGTACGGTGAGTGCAGAGGGTAGACAGGGACTGCTGGAGCTGGCTGGTGTGAATGACCATTCTCTGGGGTGGAGATATGCCCTGCTTTGACTGGGAAGCCTCCCCACACAGCTTCTGGTGTCCCAGTTATCCCTTGGACTTTGGCCATGGGTGGCCCATCTCTCTCTGGGTGGGGTGTCCCCTTGTCCCCTGGATGTGTGTGTCAGCTACCTGGGCAGGCTTCTGCCCATCTTGCTGTCCTGATGTGCCTCTGCCCTTGGCAGACCTGCCGAGCGCGTGTGCCCAACCAGCCTCCCTCTGCCTGCTCTGGAGCCTTTGGGATCTCCTTCTGGCAGCCTGCATTGCATTCCCTTACCACAGAGGCCAGGGGTGATGGGTGGTGGATACAGTGGGAGAATTCAGGCCTCTCCCTGCCTCCAGCCTCTAGTGCTACAGCAGCAGAGGAGCTGTGACATGGAGGTAACCACACTGCATTGCTCTCCTCCCCACAGCCTGCCCCCAAAATACACCCTGCACTACCTGGCTGAGGACTCCCCGCACCCTGATGGTGGCCTGCTCCAGCCGACAGCACCCAGGGCTGTTGCCTCTGAGCTGCATCCCTTTTCTGCCCAGCTGGTGTCCAACCAGCGGGTCACGGCAGAATCCCATTTCCAGGATGTCCGGCTCATCGAGTTCGATATCACGGGCTCAGGGATCACGTGAGCATTTTCCTGGCTTCCCCAAGTTTTGCTGTGTGGGATTGGGTGTCCTGTAGCTGCCTTCCTCTACCACTCCTTCAGTAATACCTGAGGCTGCAGCCCTGTGGACATGGTCCCTGCTGTGCTGTCCCCCCTCCATGACAAGGTCAGGGGTGTGTGGCAGCGTGGGTCCTGCCCGGGGACCAGCTCTCAGTGCCATGTCAGGTTAGAGAGCACAACGGTAGTGACACTGGGAACCTGCCTGAGTTGTGGCCTCTCCCCAGGGGCTGGTGCGGGTCGTGCTGGCGGTGCTGTGCCCATGGCCCTGCCCTGCGGCTACACTTGACAGGTCCCGCTGCATCCACAGGTTCAGTGCGGGGGACGTGGTGATGATCCAGCCCCAGAACTGCCCCGAAGACGTGCAGCAGTTCTGCCAGCTCCTGCGCCTGGATCCAGACAGACGCTTTGTGCTGAAGCCCACGGAGCCTGGTAGGTCCTGCCTGCTGGGACAGAGCAGCCCCTGAGCTCTGGCCTAGCCTGGAGCTCTGCTTTTCCTTTGCTGTAGAACTGGTAAATTGGGAGTGGCTGATGGGACATCTTGCAGGATGGGGGCTCTCCTTCCTTCCCAGTGCTGTGTGCTTGTGGACATCACCTGCAGTGGACCCCACATTAGAGCCGGTGTGACTTGTGGGAGGAATCCAGCAGTGTCCAGGCTGCAGCCAGGTGTCTTTGCAGCCCCCAGCACAGAGCGTGGAGGATCCTGCAGCCTCCCCAGCCCACAACCTGAGTTGGGAAGCCTGTGCTTCCTTGCCTGGGGCATGCACATCTCCCCACTCTGCCTGTGCCTCAGGGACCTACTGCAGGTGCTTCTGCAGGCACAAACCAGCACCAACAACTAGAGAAACCCCTTGGGAGGCCCCTTGGAGCCCTTGGTCTGCAGTCTGCATGGTACTAGGAGAGTTTTCTGTCCCCTGAATGTCCATTCCCCCTCCATCTTTCATGTGTCTGTCAGTGCTGGAATTTTTGCCTGTCAGGCAAGAGAAATTCAGGCTGCTCCTCACACCCTTGGGAGAGAAGCAGGAGACAAGGGCAGGCCTGACACATATGACACTGCTGGTTATTTCCACTTTATTGTGTGCAGGCAAGGTGGGACCCATATGGATAAGGTGTCCTAAAGCACTTGCATAAAGGAAGGAACAGCTCAATGCCACTGACTCTCTGTTGCAAACCTGTGGGCTTGAAAAGAAAGCTGGGGAGAGCAGGAGGGAGTGGGGCCCCCTGCGGGGAGCAGCGGTGGCAGTAGCTGAAGTTGGCTCTGTGTGGGTGCCTGCAGGCAGCAGGGCTGCCCTTGTTTGGGTGCCTGGGGAGTGCCAGAGCTGCGGGGCAGCAAGCAGGCGGTGCTGGGGCATCCAGCCCCGGTGCTGGCCCTGAGTTCTGCCTGCTGCCTTGCCTTGCAGGCACATCCCTCCCTGCCCTCTTGCCGCAGCCCTGCACCATCCGGCACCTGGTCACGCACTACTTGGACATCTCCTGCGTGCCACGGCGCTCCTTCTTCGAGCTCTTGTCCTACTTCTCTACAAACGAGCTGGAGCGGGAGAAGCTGCAGGAGTTCAGCTCTGCACAGGGCCAGGAAGAGCTCTACAGCTACTGCAACCGGCCCCGCAGGACCACGCTCGAGGTGAGGCTGGGGGAGCACGACAGACCCGCTCCGTGAGGGCTGTGCCATGGCATAAAGCACCCAGGCAGATGATCAGCCATAATTTCTTGGCTGGGGAATTCAATCTACCTCACCCACTTTCTGAAGTGTCCTTGGATTGCCACTGGTGGTTAAGACCTGCTCCAAATCTTCCTGGGCCCCTGTGCTGCAGCCTGAGGGTGAGGGGCGGGCAGTGGGACAGGGCGGTTGGTGCTCAGAGGTACTCAGTGTGGTGTCTTCGGTCAAGGGCAGCGTGGCACAGCAGTGTGGGACAGCCCCTGACCCCCCGAGAAGCAGGCAGGCTGCCTTCTGGGGTGTACCCAGTCTCACCCTGCCTGGGCTTTGCAGGCCCTCTGGGATTTCCCTCACACCACGTGTGCCGTTCCACCTGAATACCTGCTGGACCTCATCCCTCGCATCAGACCCCGTGCCTTCTCCATCGCCTCCTCGGTGCTGGTAAGAGCTCAGCCCTTTCTGGCCTCCTGTCAGGCTCTGAGCTGAGGGTCTGGCAGGGCTGGGGCTGACCGTTGGTGCTGTGCATGCTGTGGATGTTCAGGCTGTACTCCCAGGCTCCCTGAGCACCCACAGCCCACCTGAGCCCCTGCTCTGCTGCGAGCACGTGGCAGGTGGACGTGCAGGATGTGAACCCCAGGGCTGTGCCAGCCTCCCTATTAGGGCACTTGCCCTTCCGCAGCCCTGCAGGTGCTGGGGCTGGCCCAGTGCACTGCGGAGGTCTGGTGTCCTGGTCGCGGGGGTGCAGTGGGAGGTGGTGCCACGGAGGCTGGGACATCCCTGGGTGGTGCGGCCATGGGAGGGGGGAGTGCTGCTTCCTGCTGCTGCCGGGAGGTGGCAGTGGGACCTGGCCCGGGTGGCTTGGCAGACGGCAGCCCATGCACTGGTGACATTTGTCCTCCATTGGGACCTCTTGGGTTGGGCAGTCTCTGTCGCTGCTGCCAGCTGTGCAGAGCACTCCCACAGGAGCTGGAATACCCCCTTCCCTACTGGAAAGGTTTTGGGCTCCATTCTGTGGCCAAGTGGCTGTTTCAGGCTAGGAAGTGTTTCAGACGCCCTGGCAGGAGCTGGGCACAGATTTTGTCCCTGGAGGAGACACTGGGCTCTTCCTGCAGAGCTGTGCTGGGTGTCTTCTCATTTGTCATGTCTGGACGCAGGCTCGCCCTGACCGGATCCAGATCCTCATGGCAGTAGTGCGGTACAAGACGCGGCTCAGCAAACCCCGCCGTGGTCTCTGCTCTACCTGGTTGGCTTCTCTCAACCCAGAGCAAGGTAACTGCTTGGACTTTGAGAACCTTGTGTGCTTACCACAGCCCACAGAGCTGAGCCCATGGGACTGTGGTGGAGCTGTGTGTGTGCTGGCCATGCGCTGGAGCTGCTTGGACCCTGGGTGGAGCACAGGGAGCTGGAGCATGCTGGCCTGGCAGGACGGGCTGAACTCACAGTAGCTGTCCTTCCTCACTGCTCCCATCCTCTTTGGAGCATGACATGCTCCTCCAGCTTACCCTGAGCACCCTGAGCTCCTGGTTTTCTCCCAGCTGCTCGACCCTCCTGCTCCCAGTGCCAACATGCCCTGCTGCCCCACGGTGGGCTGCTCCTGGTGTGCTGGAGCTGGTTGTGCCCGGACTGCTGGACACCTCCAGCCCCGTAGCACTAGCTCTGGGAAGGATGGTCCTTCCATTGAACACATCCATCCTGTCCTGCGAAGCCCATGTGTGCTGCTCATCTGATCTAACCACAAAACCCCTCCAGCTGGGTCCTCAAGCAAATGTGCCAAGCTCACGGGGTCTCCCTGCTGCAGGATGGTAGAGAATTGCTCTGTATGACTCCAGGGCAAGACTGGATCTTCTCAGAGTACCTAGATGGGGATTTGCACCCCTCCGCTGGCTCCCAGAGGAGGCAGGTTTGTCCCTCCCTTACTCGACAGCCAGGTTGAGGTCTCTGCTCACCTCCGCTGCTCTCTTCCCTGGCACCAGCTGTGTGAGGAGAAGGCTGTCCCACAGCCCGTGTGCTGTGGGGCTCTTGCCTTCCTCTGGGGTTCACTTGGGTGCTTCCAGAGACAGTGCTGAGACAGCTGAAGTGCTTTTCGTACACAGGTAGTGTGCCTGTGGCTCCAGGGGTGCCTTGGTGCCGGGGTGGTGGTAAGCCAGGTGCTTTCCATGTCTTCGGAGCATCCTGGAAGAGCTGGATGCCTGGCTCACCCTCTGCAGGGTAGGGTGATGCTAGTTGGTCTGATTGTTCTGCAGGTGATGTCCGGGTGCCTCTTTGGGTGAAGAAAGGAGGAATGAAGTTCCCAACTGACCCTGACACCCCCGTGATCATGATTGGCCCCGGCACAGGGGTGGCACCTTTCCGAGCAGCGATACAGGAGCGGGTGGCACAAGGATGTAGAGGTGAGGGACAGTCCTGGGAGGGATGTGGGATGCCCCTTGCTGCAGGCAGGTCTGTGTTCAGTGTACGGGAAGGAGGGTCTGGGGGCTCCTGAGGGTTTGGACACGCCCAGGCTTTGTTTTGACTGTGGGATGCCTCTTGCTGCAGGCAGGTCTGTGTTCAGTGTACGGGAAGGAGGGTCTGGGGGCTCCTGAGGGTTTGGACAGGCCCAGGCTTTGCTTTGTCTGAGTGGGAGCAAGCTGGGCTCTGGGGCAGGTGAGGACCAGAGCCTGGTGTGTGCAACCTGTGTGGTTATTCACAGGTTGTGCTGCAAGGCTGCTCCTTGGGTCAGGGTAGTGGCTCTGTAGAGGCTCTTTCTTGGCTCTTTGTGAGTAGAGGTGGGTGACTGAGCTCATCTTCTGCTGCACAAGGAGTTTTGCCTCCACCCTTGTCTCATCCTCATTCCCCCATCTCATCTGTGGGTCTCAGCAGGAAGTTGAGGCTGGTGAAGGGGAACAGGCAGCCCTGGGGGGCTCTGCTTGCCCTACCTGCCCCCCACCTCCTGTTTTTCCAGCTTACAGGGGCCTCTGCTTGCCACAGGTGACTTGACTTCATGCTTACTTGGCTCCTGGCTCTTCTAGGCCAGGGCTGTCAGCCAGGTGCAGCAGAGAGGTGTGAGCCTTGGGGTTCTGCCACAGGTCCCGTGGGCACCAACAGTCCCCAGCGCTTGCAGGGCGTTCGGTCCACCCAGCACAGCCCTTGTGGTCTGCTCTCTGCAGGGAACTGCTTGTTCTTTGGCTGCCGCCAGAAATCCAAGGACTTCTACTGCCAGGCAGAGTGGGAAGAGCTGGTAACAAAGGGCTTCCTGACACTCTTCACAGCCTTCTCCAGGGACCAGGTCAGTTCCCAGAGGAGGGTGGATACAGAAGCATCTCAGGCAGCACTGATGGGACTCTGCTGGTGTTTCTGGCCCCTGTAGCTGTTGGCATGGCCTGCAAAGGGTCTGGAGGGGTGGCACAGTGGTCACCTCACTCCCCCACACCACCTCAGTGCTGGCTGGGATCCCCACGAGCGCTGCAGTGCTGCTGCCCAACTGGGATGTGTCCAGCTGAGTTGAACTAGAAAGGTTGCTGGGATGGGGCTGGTGAGCACCGGAGCAGAGAAGGTGTTAGCCACCTGTTTGGCTGGACCACGTGACTGGTAAAAGGCTCCCAAGCCTCTCAGGGGGGGTCACCAGACAATAATCTTTCTTGATTGAGTGCCACCCTCCCTACCATGTCCCTCTGAAGCTGAGGAGCTTGACCTCTGTGCCAGCTCTCCCCTACCCTCAGCCATGCAGGAGAAAGCTCCCTGAAGGTACGAGCACCCCCACAACTCGGCCCCTCACTCAGCTCCCTTATTTCCCAGGCAGCATCTTTGTTGGGCAGCTCTCAGCCCTGCTCTGGGCTGCAGGGCTTTTTGTGTTGCCAGGGAGGCTCCGTGAGCTGGGACTCTGTTTCACTGCCTTGTCCTGTCCCTTGATGGCACTGAAAGCTCAGCCTGCCTTTGAAACAGAGATCTGATAAAAAGGGTCAGTGAGAATAGGTATTTCTAGGTAGCTCAGCTGCACCAGTCCTTTTCTCCTGGCTGTGTGCATGCGTTGACATGAAGCCAGCATCTTTTATCCAGTCACTTGTAAGGCATGAGTTGAATGTCCCTGTGAAGGCTTTCCAAGGCTTTAGTGAACAGGCACAACTCTGCAGAGGTTTGTTGGATGACCAGTCTGCCTTTTTTTCTGGTGGCTCACACAGTGAAGAGGGGATCTGCTGCTCCCTAAATCTGGAGAGTGGCCCCAGAGCCTCCTCCTGCTCTCGTAGACTCTGGAGGGATGGGGCTCACGTGGAAGTGTGCCCCTGCCCTCTCTGCTTTCCCTGCTCTGTGAGGCAAAGCAGTTTGTCATGAGGGTCTTTTGCCACCAAATCCTTGCAGTGCTGCACGGGGAGGCAAGTGAGAGCACAGCTGGGTAAGATGACCCATTGTGCCTGGGAGGTGCCGTTAACTCATCAAAAAGTTTCTTTTCAAAGAGCTTGGCAGGAGCTGGGATGCTCCATAGGTGAGCAGGATTTCCCTTTTCTCTCCGTCAGGTCCTCTGTGCGGTGACCTTCTGTCACATCATGTCTGCCCCGTGGTGCAGACTGATTGATCCCAGCCTAATTTGGCTGTCGCTAATTCTCGGCAGGATGCCCTGGGGTTTAGCTGAGATGTGGTGACCTGAGTTTGTCACTGGGGTGCTCTGGTTTCTAGGTAGCTGCAGGTCCTTAAATGACCTGCTCAGAGCACCAGCCTCGTCGGCAGAGCCTCTGTCAGCACTTAGCTGATTAATGTTAATAATGCTGAAGCTGAGCTGTGTGGGTGCTTGCGACAGGCTTGCCTCCCTGCTGCATCGCTGGCGGCCAGGTCGGAGCAGCGGAGCTATGCCCGGGGGGGGACCTGACTCTCCAGTGCCATGCAGCCAGTGTCACCGCGTGGGACCTGCTGACCGGGCGGTGACCAGCTCTTGAGACAGCCGGGGCTGGTCGCTGCTCGGCGTTGTTCCCACGCACACCTCCAGGCTGCAGCGCGCAGGGAGCCCCAGACGCAGCCAGAGCCTTGTTGCCTTTGGGGCTGGACGGGAGGGAGGAGGCTGCGCCCGTGGCTCAGCTCGCCGCAGTGCAGAGTGTGGCGTGGTGGGACGTGCGGCGGAGGGCCTGGCCTCCATCACAGTGTCACCTTTGTCACGGAGGAGCCGTCTGGGCCCGCAGTGAATTCAGGCACGTTGGCAATGGTGTTCCTCTTGGGCAGAAGCCAGGGCTGTAGGCAGTTGCTTGGATGTGTGAAGTCTTGTGGATTAACCCTTTGGGGACTCTCCTCAGTTGGGCTATACTGTGCCAAAAGCCAGTTGTATCCAGTCCCTAAGCACAGCGGAGGGGCAGGGAGTGGGACCAGGGCTGTCCTGCCAAGCTTTCTGGCCTTCCAAGCTGTTTCAGTTCTCCAGCAGGTGACAGGGGTGTGGGGAAGGGTCTTGGCATGATGGGGGCCACTGAGCCTCCTCTGCCCATGCTGGGAGAGGGCAGGAGGGGAGCCCTTGCAGGGACTCCCCAGCTCGTGGCCCTGGCTGTTCACCAGAGCTGGAGCAGGCAGGGAGCAGCCACAGGATTGGGGGGAGCTAATTCCCCACTGAAGCTCCTGCTGCTGCACCCATCTCCCACCAACGAGGTGTGGGGATCCCCTTCCCTGTGCCATAGTTGATCCAACTGCTTCTCCCAGTGCCCCCTGCTCTGGGGGGCTGCGCTGCCTGAGCTCAGGCAAACAGCCCCTGAGACCAGTGCCCAAGGGCTGGGCAGGCGTGCTGGGGCTGGGGCTGCTGCCAGGGCTGGTGGGCTCAGCGCCATGTTTCCCTGCAGGAGGAGAAGGTTTATGTTCAGCACCGCATCCAGGAGAACCGAAGGCTGGTGTGGGAGCTGCTGAGCAGCAGGAACGCTCATGTCTACCTGGCTGGGTGAGTGAGAGGACTCTGTTCAGGGACTAGGGGAGCGGGGCTGCACCTCGCTGGTTCTCCACCTCCCTGGAGACATTCCCTCAGCTCAGCCCCAGGAGTGAGCACACCCTGCACCCCAGCAGGTCTTTAGGGGCTGCAGTGACTGCTGCAGAGGCACCAGCTCATTTCTCCTCTCCTGCTCTACAAGCCCTGGGCTGAGGGCCATTTCTCACCTACCCTCTGCTCCAATTAGCAGGGGCAGAGCTGGAGCCGTGGAAGAGCTGCTCCAGCTGACTCCGTGTGCCCATCCCTCCAGCTGCCAGCACCCATGACCAGCATCACCTGCCAGCGGGCTGCCAGGCCTCTGACCCACGGCAAATCCATACACAGGAGAGGCCTGGCCTCTTCCCACCCCTCTCCTCCAGCAGGGCTCAGTGAAACTGGAGAAGAGGGCTTGTGCAGTTCCTGTGGCTGCTCAGGTGGGCAGGAGGCTTTTAAAGCACATACCAGAGGGCCACCAGTGCTGGGGCTCGTGAGCAACAGCTTTTGGGACCCTTGGCGCATCCTGGCTGGCTCTTTGACCCAAAACTGCCTTTCCAAGGTAGGGACGAGCGGTGTTGCACTGCAGCCTGCTTCCTTTGACAGCACAGTTGTTCACCCAGTAGTTACCTTGGGCTGGTTGGAAATGTTGAACTGTTGGCCAAAAAGTGGGGTCTGGCCTTTGGAGGCAGAGCATCTGTGGCTCTTTTCCTGGGCAGAGCCCTTAACCTGCCTGCCCTAGTCGCTGTCTGTGTGACAGGGAGGAGGCTGCTCACCCAGTGCCCAGGGCAAGCGTTGTGAAATGCTTTGGGCTCCTTGAGCTGGCGAGAGGCTGGCGATGGTGGTGGTGTGCACTCTGTGACCTGGAAAGCACTGTGCAAACCTGTGCCTTGCTGTCGACACGACCGACAATTGCAGGAGGCTCTTCCTTGCCTGTCCCGCACGAGAGCGGGATTTTCCCTGGTGCCTTGCAGGGCGAGACTGGCCTCGCTGCATTCCTGGGAGAAGGAGATTTTTGTTTACTGCCCGTGAAGCAGAGGCCAGGCCGCCCACTGCCCCTCGCTGCTGCACCAGCGCTGCCACATGGTCTGGCGTGCCTCACTGCATCACAGGGCTCCCTGAGGCCCTTACCCCAACCTGGTGATCTCTACCCACAGATCTGGGCTTCAGGTTTGGTTTCCTCCCTCAAGCTGCACTTGGGACTTGGGGTTGTGCCTCTGTCCACAGCCCAAATGCTGAGGCTGTTGGGTGACCACTGGACATGGTGTCTTGATGGCTCTGTCGTCTCCTTCTGCCATCCTCTTTGCTGCTTTCTGGTGCTGATGGAGACACCCTGGGGGCTGCCAAAAAAGGATTAATGTCTTCTGAAGAGCAAGGCTTGCACAGCTCTCCCCATTGCAGGATTTTGCAGAGGCCGTGAGAATGGTGTTTTGGACATCAGGGTTGCTCTGAGACCCATCTTGCTGAGCTCTTTATCCCTGGCACAGGGTGGCCCTCAGCCCCGATCAGGCAAGCAGGATCCGAGAGCCTTGTCCTCCTTGTACAAGTGGCAACTTGTCCTGTTCACAGTGGGCACTTCCCCAGCCCTCCTGAACAGCCCACACGGTGTGTAAAGATGCGTGGAATCACAGTGCCCCTCCCTGGCCCGCAGACTCTGAACTGTCAGTGGGGTGCCAAACGGGAAGGTGCAGGCGGGCTAGCCTGAAAATGGCCTTTTTATTCACAGTTTCAGCCACACTAGGAGAAAGATGGGAAAAGTGAATCCTGAGCTGTGTGTCCCTGAGCAGCAGCCCTGGGCCACGTAGCACAGAGTGTCTGCCTTCCTGGGCCTGTGCTGGCTGGGGCAGGGTCTGCGGAGCCAGGGCTGTATCTTTTCTATGATTGTGCCCAGCTTATCTTGCCCAGGGGCAAAAAGGTTGAAAATGTCTCTCTCTGCAAAAAATAGATATTTGACATGTTTTCCATCACAAGCCCAGCTACATTATCTTGTACTTGCATATCAGTGCCTGACTCAGAAACAATACGACTCTTCCAAAAAAAGAAGACCTCCTTTCTGTGTATTTTGGGACATTAATCAGCTTCCAATGCAAGTCAGAATTCTGCCTTGTTCTTGGGAAACAGCAAGGACGTTGCCAGATGCTTGTGCCAATTGGAGCAGCCTGGGAAATTTTTTATTAGATGTTTTTTTGTAACAGTGAGTTTATCAAATGAAACTCTCTAGGAAAAAGCCTGAATTTCTTATTTCCCATAAGAAATAATTATGCTTGGAAGTGTTAAAACCTGTTTGGTTATTTTCTACATGGGAACTTGTGTTTTCTTCACAGTTTCTTATTTTGAGGTCTGAACTGGCTTTGGGTTACAAATGTCACCATCAAAACAATCATTTCAGGAGGCAGCGGAGGGACTGAAGCAGCTGCTCCTTCGCAGCAGTCGTCTTACCCAGCTCAGGATCAGACATGTTTTACACTGAATGTTTCCCGAGATGAAAGGACAGTTTCCTGCCTCCTGCCGATAAATTATGACTCGTGCATATTCCCCTTGTCCTTCTAATGAGGGTGATGGGAAGTGGAGCAATATGGAGTTAAGGCTACCAAGCTGTGATGCTCCTTCACCAGGGACTGGGTACTGCAGCCACCTCTTTGCCTGCAAATACCAGCGCTGGGAAGCCCTGTGTGGATAACGGCCTGCTCTCCTGGGAGTGGTACGAGCTGCCTCCCAAAGCCTGTCATTTATTCAGCGCCAGGCAGCCCGTGTTGTGGGGTGAGGCAGGTTCTCCCCAGCCTGTGCTCTGTGCCGGGGACGGTGGGTTTGGGCACAGGGACTGCTGCCCCCTCCACGGGCTGCCTTGCTGGAGCACTGGGGCTGCAGATATGCCCCTGGTTTCCCTGCTCGCCCTCCCATCACGCCGCCTACTCTCTCTTCCAGGAATGCCAAGCAGATGCCAGCGGCTGTGGCTGAAGCTCTGCAGTCCGTGTTGCAGCTGGAAGGCGGCCTGTCACCCTCCGAAGCAGAGGAGCATTTAACAGCCCTGGAACGGTCCCAGCGCTTCCAGTCTGAAACCTGGTCGTAAGCCTGGCTCCCTGCCTCCCCCTTCCCTGCAAACTGCCTGAATAAAGGAGCCAGCAAAATGATCCACCCTGGCATCATCCTTGGGCTGAGATTACCCCAGCCAGGTGAGGGGCCTGGTGAAGGGGGTGGATTTACCCAACCACCCCTTCCCTGATGGCAGCAGGGCCATGGTGGGTAGGGGGAGCCCATCTCCTGGGAGTGGGGGGTTGGTGTGAGTGAAGCCTGGCTCCCCATGCCCACACCCCGCTGCAGCAGAGGTGAGAAGTCTCTGCTGGGGTGCTGCTGGCTGGCTTCTGCACGGGACTGAGCTGCTGCCCCATGTGCTCCAGCTCTTGGGGTCCCCGTGCTGGGTGAGCAGCACCCGTGGGCATTGCCAGACCGGCGGCGTTGGCAGCGGCCATTGTTTGTGGTAGGACCTAGAGGAAGTGAGCTGTTGCATGGGAGTCTCTCCACCCTGGCATTAGTCAGCAGCAGCAGCGCTTGCTGCAGGAGGCAGCCTTGACAGACCTGTTCCCCCTGTCTCCAGAGGCTGGGGCCAGCGGGGATGGGTGCAGGAGGAAGCTTCGATCCTGCTTGATGACGAGCTCTGAGCTCCCCAAGCGCCCGTTCCCACTGAGTAATCCCATTCCCTTAGTGCCTGCTCTGCTGGATCTGTCCTCCAGCCCATCCTGGGAGCTGCTTCCAGCCAGGGTCAGGTGAGGCAGCAGCCTCCAGCCCCTGGCAGCCCCTGTGTGCCCTCCTGACCCTGCCAGTGCCCCAGTGGGGCCAGTGCCACCACCTTCCTCCCCCAGTTCAGCGAACTCGGTGCCACCGTGTAAACAGCAATTAGGGCCCAGGGCATGAATCAACCAGGGACAGTCCCTGGGAGCAGGCTGGGACAGGAAGGGACAGAGGTGCCACACCACACCTGTGACCCAGCCACCCTCCCACGCGCCCAACTGTGGGGTCCTGCACAGGCGAGCGGCACCCGAGGGCATCGCTCGAGCTGGAAAACGGGAACTTTTTGGGTCTCCCCCCTCCAGCTGCTTTGCCAGGGCTGCCTTGCTGTGAGGAGCTGTTGTACTTGTAGGCCCCAGCTGGGCTGGGTGTCCCCACACCCTGGGGACAGCTGGGGGGCCAGCGCAGAGCTGCTGTATGGCACTCATCATGCTGGTGACACCGTCCCCTTGCATGGGGCACTATCCAGGCTGCATCCTTCTTGCCAAGCCCTGCAAGCTGCTTACGGGGCACAGCGAGGTGGCCGGGGACAGAGACCCACCTGGGGGACAGGGATGAGCTGGGTGGGGGGCAGTGCAGGATCCATGCTGGTGTGCTATACTGGGGTCTGAGCTGGGCGCTGGACTGGGGCAGCGCAGGGCCTGTGCTGCTGTGCCCCATGGGCAGCGGTGTGGGGAGCGCTGGCTGCAGAGGTGGCTCCATTTTTGCTGGGTGAGGAGAAGAGGCGGCCGTGGGCCCAGCTCCTCCCCAGCTCCCGCGGGAGCTGATTGGCGCGGGCATGGCTGCCTGCCCCGGGCTGCCTGCATTTGAGCGGCTTCCAGAAGCTGACAAACCAGACTGGTTAGAGCCAGGCTCGGCCCCAGCCCTGCCTGGCCCACGGCAGGCAGCAGCTGCCTGCACGGGTGCCTGCCACGCCTGCACCCCTTGCCGACACAACGGGCAGCACCTGACAGCGCCCAGCTTGTTGCCCTCTCCTCTGGAGCGTGGTGGGTCAGTACTGCATCGACGCTGGCGAGGAGGAAGAGGAGGAGGAGGAGGAAGTGGCTGCTGGATGCTTACAGCGATGCCCCTCTTGGGGTGGCCTATCGGTGAGGGTGATGGGGATTCACCCCGCTTTGGGGGCTCCTGACCTGTCAGTCTGGGAGGGGGTCCCAAACCGTGGCGGAGGGATGACGGGACTCTGTGTGGATGCTGCTGCCTTTAAACCCTTCTGGCAGCTGTGCTGAAGGCCACCTCCTGCCCTGGAGCAGCACCCACGTCCCGCATCCTGCCCCGAGGGGACTCAGGGGGTGGTGAGTGAGGGGGGCCGCTGTGGAGCACCCACCCCCATGGAGCCAGCAGCGGGCGAGGGGGCAGAGCCCGGCCCCCAGCCGGTGCAGGCAGCTGGTGGGGAGGGCTGTGCCAGGCAGCAGGGTGAGAGTGAGACTGTGGGGTCGGGGGGCCCTGGGGAGCCCCCCCAGCTCTGTGGAGAGGCGCCTGCCGCTGCCTGGGGATGCTGGAACCCACCACCGGCCGAGGACACAACAGAGCCGCTCCTGCCTGGGCATGACGAGCCACCTGCCCATGGTGCCTCCCTGCCCGCGGGGCAGGACCCTCCCACTGCCTCTGCCACCAGCCCCATCTTGCCCTGCGGAGGGAGCCCAGCGCCGCAGCGAGGGTTGTCCAGCCTGGAAAGTGCCTCCAGCTCCATCCTGAGCCTCTCTGGTGAGGAAGAGGAGACGTCAAGCGATGAGGTGGCAGCGGCGGCAGAGCCGTGCCGCATGCCGGTGGGCAGCGAGGACGAGTGCCCCATCTGCACGGAGCCCTACGATGACCAGCGGCACAAACCGGCCCTGCTCAACTGCAACCACGGGCTGTGCCGCGCCTGCCTGCGTGCCATCATGGACACGGCCGCCGGCGCCGAGTTCGGCCGCGTACGCTGCCCCATCTGCCGCCAGAAGACGCCCATGCTGGAGTGGGAGATCTGCAAGCTACAAGAGGAGCTGCTCCTACTGCACGCCCAGCCTGGCTCCCCTGGCACGCTGGCCACCCCCCGGCCCCCCGCCCTGCCACCCCGGCGCCCCGGCCTGGCCGGTGCCCTCGAGCATCGCTTCCAGGTGCGCTTCCACACCAGCCGCATGTTCGGGTGCCTGCCCTGCGTCCGCTACCCGCCCTGCCTCATCCGTGGGCTGGAGCGGCTGGAGCGCCGCTGCCGCTGCTGCTACCTCCTGGTGCTGGCGCTGCTGCTGGCGGCCGAGATGCTCAGCCTGCTCCTCATCTTCCTCCCCATTGTCCTGATGGTGCTGCTTTTCCTCATCCTTGATAAATAGTGCTGGGTTTGTGCCTTCAGGTTGGGCCGTGCCTGGGGAGAGGAGCCCTGCTCCAGCTCTGCTCCTGGGGCTGCTGCTGGCTTGTGATGCCAACCTGGGACCCAGGTGCCTGGGATACCCCGGCGCTGCCAGTGAGCCCAGAGTGGTTGAGGCAGCCGAGGGAGGAGCTGGGCATTGCCTGAATCCCACGGGGCACTGGGTGACACATCACTGCAGCAGCGAAGGGGTGGATGGAGCAGGAGCCCATCCTGCACCAGGGGCATGTCCCTGGCATGGGGCCAGGAACCGGAGGGGCTCTGCGGGCAGAGCAGGGCTGTGCCGTGGGCTGTGCTGCCTGCACCCGGGACAGACGGACAGGGGTTCCCCAGCACGGACTGAAAATACAACTTGCATTTGTACCATGGCTGTGTCCAGCTGAGTTCAGTGCTTGTTCCAGGCTGAGCATGTCCCCTTTGGGGCCCAGTTGTGACACAAGGAGGGGACGGGGACAGCCAGTGGTCCCCAGCCACCTTGCGAGAGGGTGCCTGCCCCCACCGCGGCACCTCCCAGCCCCGGCCGAGCAGTGCCAGCCCGCGCTCAGAGTGGAGATAAGAGAGCAAACACGGCTCTGTCCCCTGCGGCTCCGTGCTGGCAGCCAGCTCCAGCTGGGCACCACGGGTGGAGGAGCCCACAGCGAGCGTGGCACCAGGGCTGTGCCCAGGTGGGACCTGCCCACGGCTGCCAGGGAGCTGGGCTGGCTGCGGTGGGCAGGAATATCTTGGTGGTGAGCAGGGGGTGGGCTCTGCAAGAAGCACTTGGCAGCCGGCCTCGTGCGGGAGCTGTGTCCCAGCCAGGCCATGCCCAGGCCATGGTGCAGCTCCTCTGCACCCCTGCTCCCCACACACTGCAGAGCACGGGGCTGGCAGCCTGTACCCCGAGGGGAAGGGGATGGCTCCAGGCTTTCGGCCACCTTTGGGTTGGTGCTGGGTGGCAGGGAGGTGTCAGACCCCCGTGATCCTTCCAAGATCCCACTGCGGGGGTCAGTGTCCTGCGGTGCTGGTACCCATCTTCACAGCCTGGGATGTGCTGCTCCTTATTTATCACTGCCAGCCTCCTCTCAGTGCTCTGCCAAAGTTCCACACAGACCCTGTGCCAACTGGGGGTGCTGTCACCCCCACCCTGCCTGTCCCTGCTGAGGGGCTGGCTGACACTGCCATGCCCTGTCCCTCCAGCCATGCCGGGGTTGTGCAACCGGCTGCATGTCCTGACTTTGTCCTTCTCCCCCGGAAATGTGCCGCGGGCACCTCCCCAGGGCTGTGGCTGTGGGGGACCACAGGGTACCACCACCCACCGCCCCCACCCCCCATCCCCTTCCTCCTGCAAAGGGACCCAGGTTGGTGGGGAGCAAGGAAATGCTCCCCTGCCTGCGCAGCCCCGGGGGAAACCTGTGCTCTTGTGCCCACGGGGGCAGAGATTTGGGCCGTGGGCTTTGCTGGGGCACTCAGACTACTTCAGCATCAGCGCAGCTGTGTGTTGCTCCAGCAAAGTGCCAAGGCACAGGAGGCAGCAGGAGGAGCAGGACACCCCAAAACAGGTCAGGCTGGGAGGCAGAGGCATGCAGGTCCCCCCCGGCCTCATTGCATGGAGGAATATTTATTTATACCAAGTGGAGCAGCTCCATTAGGAGAAGCGCCAGCTCGGCCCTGACCAAGGGCATTTTTGGCTAGATGGGGCCAGCGGGAAGGGGGGCACTGAGACACCCGGGGGGACTGTGCCACCGTGCAGGAGGCCTGGCACGTGTCCCTGCTCTACATTACATGGGGGGTGTAACAGGCTTTTGGGCAAACCAGGCCAGAGCTGTCCCCACGGGGCCACAGTGGAGCGCGATGCACCCTCCAGCACGTCTGCGCTCCCCTCACTGGGCTGCTGGCACCTGTGGGTGCTGAAAGCCGGAGAAGGGCACCTAAATCCCCCCGGCATGGGGGGGCTGCGGTGGGGGTCCGACCCCGTGGGCGATGCAGAGCCCGGCGGAGCTGCCGGCGGTGTGCACGCAGGGCTGGCCCGCAGGAGCCCGGCTGCAGTGCCCGCTCCCAAGGACTCGGTTATATTTAGCGCGCCGAGATACGGCGAGCGGCGAGGCGGGTGTGCGGCAGCACAGCGAGCTGGGGCCGGGTGCTGGGAGCCATGGGAGGCTGCGGCGGGGCTCCGGCTGCGGGGCACCATCACCTGGCACAGCCCCACCAAAGCCCCGCACACAGCCCCACACATGCATCCTCTGATCCCTCGCAGTCCCCTTGCTCCCCACTAAGCACCACATTCACCCCAGCAGCCATATGCACCCTGTGTCCCCGTGTACACCCCACTGCAGCCCTCAGCACCCTCCCACAGCCCCCCACAATCCCTCCATGCACCCCAGTCTCACCACACACACCCCTGTGCAGCCCTCATCCACTTTCTCACCAGCCCCCCAGCTCTCCTTTGCCCCCCATTGTGGCCCCGAGTCCTCTTCCCTCCACCATGGACTCCAGCACCAAATCCATCCCATCTCCTCCCACACCCCTGTCCCCTCCCACAAGCCCCGGTCACCTCATCGTTCCCAAATGCTTCATCACATCTCCCAGCTGCTGGCACCCTGCAGGGACCTGCCCACTCGGGGCTCTGCAGGGCCGTATCTCTTCTCCCACTGAAGCCCAGCATGTCCCCCACCTGGGTCCCCAGCCATGCCCGGGTGGCCGTGAGGACATGGGCAGCACAGCCAGCCTCAGGCATGCACCGAGTGTGCCTGGTCTCACCCACCCAGGCAGGCGAGGCTTGGGGGTCGGGGGTCAAGGGGTTGGGGAGTCAGGGGCCTCATCCAGCTCTGGTCAGAGGCATCCCCACCCCTTTTGCATCACAACCAGCTGCAGCATCTCCCCTTCCCCTCTCAGCCCCCTCGCTGGGGACATGCCAGCACTGACCCCATCCTGCATCCGTGAGAGCAAGGCGGGAGGAACAGTGGCCAGGGGAATGGCCTGAAAGTGGTGAGGCACTGGGAGCAACTCTTGTGCCAGAATCCGGCCCTGAACATGGAGCTGGGGAGTGAGCAGGAGCTGGTGCCCATGCCTGTGGGCAGCCCTCACCTGGATTTAACCCCAGGAAAGCTCCTGATCAATGGGGCCAGCACTGCCCCAGGGACCTGTCACAGCCTCTCCGGCTCTGTGCCACAACCCATTATCTTCTCATCGCAGGGTTGCACCTTGTTGTGAAAGCTGGGCACCGGCAGAAGCCGTTGCAAGCAGCTTCCTCTTCATTGAAACAGCCGTTTCGGGTGTGTGACCGCCCTGGATTGAGGTTTCAAGGCTGTGTGTCCCCAAGGAGGGCACAGCCCCAGTGCTCAGCCTCCTCTTTCCCAGCCTGGCGTGGTGCTACCGCATAACCCAGCTCAGCCTTTCGGCCCCTCCGCTGGGGCCAGATCCTCCCCCCTCTCTGCACCAACAGGGAACTGGTCCTGTTGTGCAACCTCCCGGCAGGGTGGCAGGGCAGGATGGAGACCGCTGGGACCACACGCATGGGAACTGGCCTGGTGCTGCCTGGGGCTCCCCACCCATCACCAGCCGGAGTACAGAGCTGCCTCCGGCCTGGCGCAACCCCTGGCATCGACTGACCAGGCTGCAGGAGTCAGTTCTGGGGCTGGGAAACATCATCCCCCGAACCCGTGCCAAAGGCTGACCCCAAACCAGCAGAGAGCTGGTTCCTGGCCCTTCCCGCATCTAAACTGAGGGCACTGGGGAAGGGTCATCCCCAGGAGCCATCTAACCCCTCAGTTCCCCTCTCCCATCACCGTCCAACTTGGACACTGGGAGAGCCCAGAGCTTCATCCCAGACTAGGACAGACATTACACCACCAAGGAGATTTTACAAACAGCCCGTCTGGGAACATCTGTGAGCATCTTTGGCCAAACCTGCTCCTGCAGCAATGTCCTGGCCATGTTTAAGCAGCTGATGGGACTTGGAGCGCTTTGAAAACCCAGCTTGGAAGCATGAAGCTCAGTGTGGGCACAGCAACCGTGAGAGCGTTTCAGGACTTGGAAAGCCGAAGTGACTTTGAAAGACTTCTAATTCACCTGCAGCTGCAACGTGAGGGTTGGCACCGCCCCGCTGTCCCTGTCCCCTGCAGCTCATCCAGGCCCCTCTTCCAGCGAGTGCTCATTCGAGGTTAATGGGGCTGGAGAAATGGGCTGTCACCCAGCACTTAGTCCTGAAAGGCCCCATTTCTTCCTTAATTGCAACTCAAAATCAAATTAGCGGTTTTAAATTTACTCTGTGCCCAAGAGGTACCATGAGCAGGGGGAGGACATGCTGTGCCCTTCATCCTTATGTAACAAAAAGGGTAAATTTCTGCTCTGAGGACAAAATTGCTGCCATCTCTGCCCTGGCTGGCCCATTGCTTCGGTGTCTTTGGGGCCCCACAGGTGGAGATGCTCATCCTGGATTCAGGATGAGCCTTTGGGGTGATGGAGTTGCTCATCCTGGATTTGGGGCTGCCCAGCTTCCCCAAGCAGCCACATCATCAGTATCACTGAGGGGATGCTGTGACTACCGGGAGCCCCTGGCACTGCTGCCAGGGCTGTATGTGCCCCCCACACCCACGGAGGATGGGGGGATGTGGGTGCAGGGCCAGGGATGACACTGTAATTCAGTACCCATGGACTGGGCTGTGGTCTTGTTTTCCGGGCATAGAAACCCCCCTTGGGGGGAGAACCAGCAGCCAAGGACAAGGGCCCTGCATGCACCCCACACACTCTGCACCCCCCGGGGGTAGGGGGTGCCCCCAGCGCTCAGCTGTGAGCTGGGGACTGCAAGTGCTTTGGAAGCAGCTGCTCCGCAGGGGCCCATAGCAGAGGGCAGAGACAGCCGCTGCTCCCAGAGAAAGGAAATTCAGGGGCCAGCACCGGGCCAGTGGGGCTGTGCCTGCACAGGAAGCCTCTGTGCGCACACACACCCCCTCTGGCACGCACACGCATGCACACACGTGTGTACACGCCAGCCTGCATGCACAGCTCACGCCCCAGGGAACCGCGTTGCCCTCAGAGCATCCTCCCGGCTGCTTCTGCTGCGAATTTCCACCTCTCCCAGCTGGAGAGTTGCCATCACAGGGACCCCGGGGTCCCTTTGGTGCAGGCGGTGGGTGCTCCCCACTGATGCCATTTGCTGGTGGGTGTGTGCCAGGCCCCAGGACAGTCCTCGTGGGGAGAGGGACGTGTGGCAGCGCCATGGATGCACCTGCCTCAGCGGAGCAGGGCAGGGGGAGCCCAGTGCTGCCCGTGTCCTGCCTGGCTCCTTCCACCAGCGGGTACCACCTGGGCCAGGGTGGCAAATCCTCCCCCCGGGGAGCAACGGGACATCCAACAGGCATTTAAGAGCCCTGGGTATGGGTGGGGACCACTTGCCCAGATGGGCAGAGTACCCCAGGGTGCCCAGCCACGTGCAGTGGAACCAGGGACTGAACAAGCAGGGGACACAACCACGTCAGAGCCGAGAGTCAGGGCGGCGGCGGAGGACGTGTCAGTTGAAGGGAAAGTCCCTTCCTCTGGGAATCTCCCTCTCAACTTGCCCCACGGACCGAGCGGGCCCAGGGCGCAGCATCCCAGCTGGCCTGCGGCCCCACTCCTGCCCGCAGCGACACGCCCCCCCGAGATGCTGGCTCGCCATTCGTTCCAATATAATCTTTATTGGGGAGACTGATGGGGGTTAGAACAAGGCCGGGTATAAAACATGATCATTGTCACAACCAGCAGCGGGAGGCATTGGCAGAGCAACACAGAAACAGTATCAGCCCCTGTTCTCTGCGGGCAGCAGGGTGGTACCCAGGGCTGCGCCGGCGGCATCCCTGCTCCCGGGGGGCAGTGGGGGGGATCGTTCAGCCCCTCTCCCTGGATGGATGCTGGGCTGCTCTTTCCTATGGGGTGCGGGGACTCTGGGAGGCCCCTCTGGCCCTGGTGCCACGGCCTTGCCGGGTTGTGGTGCTCAGCCCCACAGGAGCACCTGCAAATTATGGCTTTTTCTTTATTTTTTTAGGTTTATTTTTTTGCTTTTTTGGCAGCAAACTTACCCCTCCAGGTGCCCTGGAGAAAGCAAGACCGTGCACAGGGAGCTGCCGCCCTGCCAGCCCCTCCGCACAGGGGTCAGAGCAGAGGTGCTGCTCCAGGGATGGGACCGTGGCCAGGAGCCAGGCCTCTGCCCCCCTGCCCAGCCAAATCCCCTTGCTGAAGCTGGCAATTTGGGGTACCGGACCCCGCGCCACCCCCAAGCCATCCCACAGGGCATTGGTCCCGGGTGGAGCAGCAGAGAACGGGCACAGCTCAATGCCTTTGTGAACGCGTAGCGGCCTAGGACGGGGCGGCCGGGGATGGACAGGGAAAAAACAAGAATCCTCCAAAACGAGGATAAAGTGGAGCTTTCCTCAAGGGCCTGCGGAGGAAACGGGCCGTGTGTCTGCTCGCAACCGAGGGGCCGGTGCGGCGGCTTGGCGTGGCTATAACGACTCGGGCGCACGGCGGCTTGGCCACTGAGATGAAAGCTTTGGCAAATAACTTACAGAGAAGGGGGGGTGCAGCTGGGGACCTGTCCTCGTCTCCCATGCTGGGCAGGTGACCCAGCACGGCACCGTGCACCTCCAGGGCTCCTTGTGCCGCCAGCGGTGGCTGCGGGGCGATGGGGAGGGTGTCGCTCTGGTCGGGACCCAGCGTCCACTCTCAGGAGCCGCAGGGAGAGAGGAGGAAGAAGGTGCCCCGGGGAAGGAGCGTGGTGAGATGCTCGATGCCCAGCAGGGGCACCCGCCGCAGGACCGGGGAGAGCTGCGCTGGTACATGTGCTCCCCGTCCCAGGGTCCCTCTCCCCAGGCACCACCAGGGTGTAGGGGGCTGACGCCAGGTCCTAGCACCCCCATCACTCCCCGCCAGTGCTGGTGGGGACACTGGTCCTATGTCCTCGGCCACAGCAAGCATCAGAGCACCCCCCGGGCTGTGCCACCAGCAAAGAAGGGCCTGGGGACCAGCCGCGGCGCTGCGCCGTCCTCTCCCACCCTGCTGCCAGGAGGTGCGGGCAGGGGCGCGGGGCTCACATGATGGTGCAGGAAGACAGCGGGTTTCGGATGTGGCAGGTGCAGGCAGCCCCGCAGTACTGGCGAAAGGTCTGGTAGCAGCTGCGGTCGGTGTCGCTGCTCCACTGGACGGGGTTGGCGGCCAGGGCCTCGGCCGGCAGTCTGTTGAGGATACTGGTGTTGACGGCCAGCGCCGCCAGCCCGTAGTCGGTGAAGAGGACGGTCTCCCGCTTGCAGGTGGGGCAGGAGATGAACTTGTACTTGGGGCAGGACTCGTAGAGGATCTGCAGGCACTCCTCGCACACCGAGTGCAGGCAGGAGAGGATGCGGGGCCGCTTGTTGGTGAAGTTGTACATGTGGCCGCAGGTGGGGCACTCGAGGGGCTCACAGGGCGTCGAGGGGTGCAGCACGTACTGGTTGACGATCACCTCGTCTGACGGCGGCTGCCGGTGGTAGCAGACCTCGGAGCTGCCCTTCCGCTGGCTCTGGTACCCGCGCTCTCGCCGCGGCAGGGGGGGAGTCCGGGGCAGCGGCATGGGGCCAGGGGTGGCATCCAAGGCGGGGATGTCCCCGCACGCCTGGTTGACGATGATCTCGGACTCGGAGGGCCACGCGCGCTTGGCCACGAGGGGTGGCTCGCGGCGCGGGGCCGGCGCATAGCGCGGCTGCGAGGCCTGCAGCTCCGAAAACTTCTCCGGGTGGATGATTTTCATCGCCTCCATTTTAATGATGACTTGTTGCCCTTTCAGACACGACATGAGTATTGTTTTCACATTACTGTCCACTGCTCTGGGGTCTCCAAGGGACGCCTGCATGAGGCTAAAACATGCCGGCAGCCTGCTGAGCTTTCAATCTTGGTCTGGCTGCAGAGCAGGAGCACAGGGAGCAGCCACTGGCACGGGAGAGCATCCTGGGGGGACGGGGCAGCGCCAGCGGGCCCCGCGCCCCTCTTCTCCAGCCAGCCCCAACGGTGTCGGGCGCGAGGCCGGGGCAGGCAAGGGAAGGCAGGGCTCACAGCGGCATCCTGCCTGCCTTGGAGGATGCTCTTGGGCGGGTGATCAAAGCGTCAGCTCCCCGCAGCGCCTCGCCGGGACGTTAACGTGACATTGGCCGTCACTCACCAGCCCCCCCTTCGCCTTCGTTGGCACTTCCCACGCTGGATCAGCTGCCGTTGGGAATGGTAAATTGGGGACTGTAGTGCCGGGCAAGTGAGTCCGGGGATGGGTCTCAGAGGCAGGCAGCCCCTGCCTCACCCCGGCCCCCGCCTCCACCCGGCCTTTATTCCTGTTTACAAGCCCTGGGATCCTCGTGGTGCTGCAAGAAATGTGTTTGCAAATTCCTTTGCTCTGACTTCCTGGCTCTCCCACTTGCCGTCAGCAGCAGTTCCCGCGGGGCAGGGGCTCAGGGAGCATCCCGTGCCAGAGGGCAGCTCACCTTGGCTGGTGCCAGGGCTGCCACGCGCCTTGTCCCTTTCGTCCCCGGCACCTCTGGCCCCAGCTCAGTTTCGTGCTCGCTGGAAATGAAAAGCAAGAGAGGGGTTGGATCCAAGGCTCTTCGGGGATCTACCGGCTGCCAGCGCTCCCTCGGGATGCGTGCCTGCCTGCATCCCAGCAATTTGGCAACTGAGCCCTGCAGGTCCTGTCCATCCACCCGCATGTTTGGGCCGGCGGAAGTGGGAGCAGGTATTTCCCCCCAGGCATCTCCTCGGCAGCTCCAAACATGGGGTCCTGGGTCCCCCCTCTGCCCTGGGTGCTGGGAGGGCAGGCCCCCCTCACCCTGCTGGGATACAGGGCCCCTCCCAGGGGACTCCCCCACCGACCTGCCTCTGCTCAGGGTTTTCTCTCACGTTTAGCCCCTCCTCTGCTCGGTGGATCTATTTTTACCTCCATCGCTTGCTCCTGATCTGTCCCAGCTATTATCCCTCTCTCCAGCTTCCTCTCCCCCTTCCCAGCTCCCTGCTCTTGTCCTGGGGCTGCTGGAGAGGACAGGCCACATTTGGGGGCAGGAGATGGGGGGCAGGCAGCCAGCCCGTGGCCATTTTCTTCCCTCAGCAGCCCTGGCGACAGCCTGTCTCTCCTCCGAGAAGGGCGAAGGCGCTCTCCTCCATCACGCTGCAAATCCTGTTAGAGGGATGCCTGCTCCCGCCGAGCCCTGCCAGGCCTGACGGAGGGGGCCCGAGGGGGCCATCTGGTTGCAGCAGCAGTCCTTGGGGATGGTGAGAGGCCAGGGGAGGTGAGGGGGGGGGGTGTCCAGCCCTGGATGCCCAAGAGCCGTGGGGGGCAGGATCCCTGCCCGACCCCAGCGGGGGTGTCCCTGGGGGCTATGCCCTGGCAGCACTGGGGTCCTGCAAGCATCCTGCGGTGTGTGTGGAGGGGAGGCCTCGCGTCCCGCACCCCCATCACGGGCCCACATCCTGCACCCCCCATCTTGCACGCCGCACCCCAGGAGCAGCATCTATGCCCCCCTCACCCCGTGCCCAGCAGCAGCCCGGGGGGGGCTCTCTGCCCGCAGGCCTCGCAGACTCACCCGCAGCGGATCCGTTCGAGCAGGCAGCCGCCACGCACCGCCACCGCGCTTCCACCGTCACACCCCTTCGTGCACAACCCTGGCGCAGCACCCCGCCGTACCCCGCATCCCCGTCACCCCGGGGGCGACACAGCCCTGCCCGGCGCCCCTCCAACGACACGCAGCCCCCCGTGACTCCCACCGCAATCCCCTGCCCCGCGCCGCGCTGGCACGTTCGCAGCCCAGCGGTGCACACACATGTGCACACACATGTGCACACACACCCGCACACATGTGCGCACACATGTGCACACACACACACAGACCCCCCCGGCCTCACGCCCGCGCCTGCGCACCCGCAGGGTGATGCCCCCCGGGCAGCCCGGCCAAAGGACGGTGGCTGCCGGCCCTTACCTGCATCGGCCCGCCGGGCCTCGGCCGGGGGGTCCCGGGGCGCCCGTATCCCCGGTTCAGCCTCCAGACCCCCGCTGCGTCCCCGGGAGAGGTGCGGAGGCCCAAGCGGCTAAAGGTTATCTGAAAGGCAGAGGGATGCAGGCGCTGCCCGTGCCAAGCGCCGGCTGCCCGAGGATGCCGGCGGGTCCCCACCGCCGCTCCCGGCCGGGCCGTGGCTCCCGGCCCCGCTTCCCACGGCCGCGCCGCCTCCTCCAGCAGCTTCCCCCGGCGGCGCGGGGAGGACACCGGGCACAAAGGCGGGGGCTGGCGGCGCCGGGCTCCCGCCGGCTCCTCCGGCTCCGGATGCTCCGCGGGGACCAGCTGCCGGGGGGGGAGGCGGCAGGTAGCGCCGCTGCCGCCGCCGGGGAGGCACCTTCCGCCCGCCCCGCGGCTCCGCTCTCCCTCCCCCCGGCTCCCCCCGCCGCCTCCTCCGGCCGCGGAGCCCCCGCTCCGCGCGGGGCTGATGCAACACTCCGCGGCCGACGGCGCAGGCTGGCTGCCCGGGGGAGGGGGCTGCAGCCCGGGCACCCCCCTTTCCCCACCCCCGGCAGGTGCAGGCGGGCGGGCGGGCGGGCTCCGTCGCCGCTGTCCCGCGGGGCTCGGCGGGCGCGGGCGCTGCCTGCGCGCTCCCGCTCCGCTGCCGCCCGGCGCCCGCAGTGCCGCCGCAGTGGTGCAGCCGGCTCACATTTCTCTCGCTCAGCAGCGCCGGGGCCCGCCGGCCGCAGCGTCCGACGCCCCGCACACACGCACACACACCCCCCCCGCAACACCCCCCCGCCGCCGCCCCGCCGGGCCCTGCCCCGCCGCCGCCCCGCTGCGGCCCCGCTCCCTTCCTGCCCCGGCCCGCCGCCGCCCCGCTCCGCCGCCCCCCCGCCGGCCGGGTCCCCGCGAGGTGTTTCGGAGGGGCCTGCAGTGACTCAGCATCCGCCGCTGGAAATGGCTCCGCGGCGCGGGCTGGGGCGCGGGGGATGCTGCTGGGGCTGGGGGGGACACACAGCGATCTGGGGGCCAGCACCAGGGATCGTGTGGCAGCGGGGAGAGGGGCCCCTGCCAGCAGCCCCCCCCCAGCTTTCGGGGCTGGGGAAAGGCCATAACACCGGTAATGCCCCCGCCTCCCCACTTTTTCCCGCTGCCGAGTCAGCCGTGCACCCCGCTGTGTCCCAAGGGACCCCAGCAGAGGGTCTCCCCCCACGCTGAGGTCAAAACCCATCGGAGCACCCCAACCCCTCCTGAGCTCTAGGGAGGGGGGGAGCAGGGCACAGGGTCTCACTGGTCCCTGGGGGATGTGGTGGGCTCAGCATGGCGTGGGGGGGGTCAGGCCCCTGGGGTGCACTGGGGAGCATCGTGCATTGCTGGGGTCTTGCTGTTTTGACGGGCATAGGCAGACACGAGCGCGTGGAGGGGGACACCCCACATCGTACCCCAGGAGGACAACTCCCGGTCTGTGCTTCCCAGCTCCCGCCCGTGCCCTGGCAGATGTTAGGGGCTGGGCTGCCCTCACCCCCCACCATGGGTGCCTCCAGCATGGGGAGTCCACAGGCAGGTGGCCAAAATGGGCAGCCAGCCCCACGTGGAGCCCCCAGCTCCCCGGCCACACTGGAACCCAGAGCTCACAGCCACCCCGTCCCCAGCGGCAGTGGCCCAGACACGTGCGCACCCAAATCCAAACCCAGTCCATCCTCCAACCCACCCTGGCTGGGGCAGGGTGCCAGGGGGGGCTCATCAGGCTCCTTTGGGTGCTGCTGGGGTTTCCCTGCTCATGTCACCCGCTGCCACCTTCAAGCTCTTTATTCTCCTCAGATGGCCTCAGGATTTTGCCTGGATTTTGATGCTCCCCGAAGTTTACCCTGTCCAGACCTCCAGCCTTGCTGCAGTAAAGACCCCACCAGCACCACTCACCCCTGTAACAAGGGGTCTGGGGGGGCCTGGAGCCGCGCTGTGACCGTGCAGCCACACTGTGCTCATGTCATCACTGTCCCCAGCCACTCCATCAGTGGGACAGACACAGCAGCTGGAGCTCACGTATTTCACTGAACAGCTCTGCATTCCCATCATCAGCCTGGAGGAAAGCTCAGCTCCATCAGGCCTTATGCATCCCATAGACGATCCCACCATCCACGCTCCAGGCAATGACGCTAAAAATCTCACCCAGCTGCCTGGCCGGGAGGGGATGATCAAACCCACCTGGTCCAGAGGGAGCCCCAGGCACCCCAAGGGCTCAGCCACACTCTATCCTCAGGCTGGACCGACCCTAGAGTGTGGCTTCCCCCTGGGAACCATGCAGCTTCACCCACCAGTTGCCTTTGTCTGTTAATGGGGTTTTTTTAATCTTCTAGTTTCTCGTTGGATAAGGGATTTGGTAACGACTTTGCCTCTACTCCCTCTAAGTGTAATTCTTTGATCTGCTCACCTGCTGAAATCAGTGTGAGGCGGCTGCTGTCTGGCACCCTAACAGTGCTAAGAGGGATTCCCTTAGTCTTCCTCACCCTCTCTCTGTCAGTTTTTGCTTACTTTCCTGCTAATGCTTCTGGATGCAGATAGAAAGAACCCATATCTTATGCTTGAACTCACAGAGCAAAGGAAATTGCAGGAAGTGAGCGAGCACGAGCCATTTTCTGTTATTAATTCATATGGCATCCCGGTGCTGACCCAGCTACACGGTGTTATTACGCTGCTATTCCATGAGTTAAGCAACATCTCTATTTAAAAATAATCATAAATGATATCAGGCATCTTTTCTGCTGAACAAGAGTGTGTTTGTGCCAAGATGCTGGGGATCCTTGTGTTGCCCCAATGGTGCTGCCAGTCTCTGCTTCCTGTGCTCAGTGGACGTGTCACTGGATCCTCCCCATCCCGGCACAGCAGCACTTCTCAGCCTCTCCTCCACCTATTCAGGTACTCGTGAAGCAGTTTGCAGTCTGAGCCAAAGCCTGGAACTTCTTTTTCTCCTAGAGCTTGCATTAGGCTTGGTGGGGTCCTTGGTGGCAAGTGCCACTGGTTAAGTCTTGAGCAAAAGAGGCTTTGTCCCCGAGTTTTCATTCCAACATGTGAGAGCTCAATGACCCTTGCAGAGCTCTCCCAGACTTGCTTTTGGAGCTGCAGAGTTTCCCTTTTCTCTGCTGAGTTGGTTCACCAAGATCTCCACTTTCCACCCCAAACCCCAAATAATCCCATCCTTCAAAGCCCAGACTGTTCATCTTCAGCTCGGCCTGAGTGGCCGTGCCCTTGAGTGGTGTCCCTACCAAATCCCACCCCCTGTGACCAACTCTAACACTGGCCTTTGGATCTGGCCATACTCGTACCCCTGGGTTTAACACCTGGGTTTGTCATATATACATATATGCTGCATTATCTTTCATAAAAATCTGTTGTGTGTTATCATAAATGTACATCTTTATGCTACATGTGGATCTTCTCAGCATGTCTTCTGAGCTGTGGTGATGTGCTATGACATGCTTCTCTGGGTTTTACAAACAGCACTGATTTATTTTACCATTCTGTGAGACGTTTCCAGCAGGCCAAGCATGCCCCAGGGTTCGGAGGGAGCTCCTTAGCTCAAGTGTACCTGCCATTCCCCGTGTCCTGCTTTGAGCTCTACTTGGACAGATGCGCAGGAGCAGCTTCACCAGTGGGTTCGCTTCATGCCCCACAGATGAACAAAGTTTTGGTTTTTGTAATCAAGTGGTTACTTGTTGTAATCGAGTTGGTGTTGGTCCTGCTGAGACCTTCCTGCGTGCAACCACAGCTTCTTTCTGCAAAACTCATTACTTCCCAGTGTCACAAATGGATCGTTTCTAAACCTTAGCTTTACAGATGCACTGAGAGACGTAACACCACTGCACGGTCTCTGCTGCAACTCCGCTGAGATGCCAGAAGCTAATTTGACCCTAAATTTCTTCCTCATCATCTGCATCAGCCATCATCGGCTTCATCATCCAGCTGCATGCTCAGGATTTTATTGTCTTTCTGGATTTATAATGCCTGTGGAGAAGGACCTGTTCTAAGAGGATGGCTCCTTCCTTGCTTGGTGCTGACCCTGCGCCGTGATGCCACGCATGTCTTTGCTTTCCACTCAACCCGAGTGAGCCATCAGCTCCTCGTGTGCCAAACCTTCCTGCCCCGTGTCCCGGATCCCATCTACGGCGTGCACACCTGCCATTGCACTTTGCTGTCCGTGCTTCTGGCAGCAGCACCTGGGGTGCTTTTGCAGTGATTCACTTTTATTTACTGCTTGCTGCTCTCATTACAGAGTTGGTTTGACCGGGTCCTGCACACATCAACAGCTCTTTCCAAAATCCAGCCTGTTTCTTGTGATGATCTTGTTTTGCGCTGGTGAATCACTCATCACACAGATAATTCACCCACAAAAAAATGAGCTCATCTTCAGCTTTCCAGAGAGCAGCTTTATCGACAGGTCTGGAGCGGGCCAGGCACCGTCTCCAGCGCCTGCCTGGCTGCTCTGCGGTGCCGGAGGGACAACCCAGCCCGGCGTGGCTGGGAGAGACACAAATGTGGTACCCACACTCCACATCATGTCTGTTCATTCTCCGTGCTTCATCGTGCCTTGCTCCATCTCCTTGGGATTGTCTCTTCTTCCCGGGGTAGAGCATCAGGAGAAGGGACCCCAAGTTTCACAATTGCCACCTGCCCAGGCTGAGACCCTCCAGGCCTGGCTGAGGTGGCATCAGCCCCCACAACAGCCCAGTGCAGCCACCAACAGAAAGGGAATGCAGGGCAGCTCTCACACCCTGCATCTGCCACATGGGTCCACCAAAGCTATCACAGGAGCTGTCTGCAGCTTCTGGGATGTGCAGCTTGCCCAGGCAGAGCAAACACCATTTTGAAGGAAGGATGCTATTAAAAAATCTGCCAAGAAACCAGCAGAATTGCTTGTTGCCAGCTGGTTGCTTAAGGATGCAACCAGCTGCTGCAGAGCTGGTTGCTCTGCTCGCTGTTTGAAGCAGCAGAAGTGTGTGGGTCGGTGGTGGTCAGGACCTGACATTGATGCTCTTGCAGTACGGTGCTAACACACTGATGGGGGTTTGGATGTGGTTGTTTCTAGGCTTGAGCCCTCTACAGAGACTCCACCATGAGAAAAATGGTGCTCAGATCTGCAAAGTGGTCTAGAGCCTGTGGCTCTTCCATGTGTTGCCACAGACAGACCTTGAGATTATGGGAATTAAAAGCTCCGTGGCATGACAGACCTACATGTATGGTGGTCTGGCCAGCTTGAAGGTTATGGATGTTCCTAAACTGATCCCAAGGGATATAATCATTAATTTTACTATTCATTTGGTTTAGGGATTAATACTGTGGCCACTTCTGGGAGCCCTTGGTGTGAAGTGCGTGGCCACCTTGCTGGTGCTGCACCGATGGCAGGAGGGCAGGGAGGAGGAGGAGGGATGTACACGGGCCAGGGGGAGATCAAGGCAGCAGGGCCAGAGACCATCTCCTCTCTCCTCGGGTACGGTGACCTTCATTTCCCTCCCCGCCAGCTCCCTGCCTGTGGAGCTGGGGTTGCTCAGCTGCCAGAAAAGAAGACTCATGGAAAATTTATTGCTCTCCACAGTTATCTCATGGGAGGAGGGAGAGAGTATGAGGATCAATAGCCACAAGCCAGGACATGGGAAATTCCAGCTGTATTTCACTATAGCTAGGTAGGGAAAAGCTTTTTCACTTCGAGGGTCAAACACTGGACCAGGCTGCAGAGAGGTGATGGGATGTCCAGCCTTGGAGATGTTGGAAGCTGCTTTGAGCAGGGGGTTGGACTCCGCTGTGGGAGTGGGACCAGCAACAGACCCTGCAGGCAAGTGGGGTCCCCCACTCCCATCAGAGCCCCCTTCTTCATCTGGGGGCTGCATCTCCCCCAGCCCTGTGTATGCACAGTCCCACGGACTCCCGAGGCAAGGAGGGTTTCCCATCTTGCTGGTGACCCCACAGCACCACAGTCACATCAGAAACTCCCTCCTGGTCTTGCAGTGCTACCAGGCGCTGATGGGGCGATCTGGAGCTCTCTGGGGGCTGCTGGCCTGGGCAGGGGGTGACCACAAGGACCCAGAGCTGCATTCCAGGTGTGAGAGGGTGCAGGGAAGACCCATGCCATGTCCTTTAGAAAATACTTTGTGCCCAAGCAAAATGGGACAGAGATGGCCCAGAAATAGAAATGGCAGCTCTGCAGAAACCTTCCCCCTTCCCATCCAGCCCAGGTAGTGCTGGGTTTAACAGAACCTGAGGGATTTGAAGCTCAGTAAAAACCAGAGCAAGTATCAGAACTGGGATATGGCTGCTTTTCCCAGCCCTCCTTCACTGAGTTGGGTGGGTGCAGGGCTGGTGAAGCAGCTCTGGTGACGGCGATGCTGGGGCTGAGGCAGACGCCTTGTAATTGTGGTGACATTCAGTGGTTGGTTTTCTGGCTCCCTGGGAGAGCCCAGCACTTGTAACCTGACAGCGCAGCTCGCCTGGATGCAGCGGCAAGACACAAACTGGGTCAGGGAGAAGGAGGCGGCACTGTGGCAGCGTGTGCCTCCAGGATGCCCGTCAGCAGCACGGTGGGGCACGGCGGTCCTGTCATGGGTGAAGAGGTGCCCAACTTGCTGCTCATCCCTACCAGGTGCTGCCTCAGCTGGGGGGGCACAGCTCCAAAGAGCAGCCCAGAACTGAAGCAGCAACTTGTTTTTGCAGCAGAATTTCAGCTTTTTCAGGAAAACTTCCCTGAACGCAGTGGATGGGACCCACCGAGTCCTGCCCAGCTCCTGGCCGCTGCCGCCCCTTGCTCTGCGCGCAGCCTCGCACACCAGCCGTGGCCATGCCTGTGGGTGGTGGGATCCTGCTGTCCCAGCGTGGCTGTCCCAGGGTTTCCAGCAGGACCTGGGGGCACAATGTGCTCCCCCATCCCTTCTCCCAGCAGCTGACAACAACCCCAGGGTTGCCACCCCTTCTGCTCAGCTTGGGCAACCGATGCTCTAATATGGAGCACCATAGTTGCATTTCTAGGTCAGGTGGGTGAATTTGAGCGTTGACCCGAGGATTTTGTTTGCTCTGCTTGCCTGTAACCCTCCCAGGGAGCTGTGTGGGTGCACAGCCGGCAGCAGCCCCCAGCACGGCTTCTGCCCCGGCACATCAGCAGCTTCCTGCGGCTGCCGGCGCGCGGGGGCTGCCGGAGCCGGAGCCGACGCTCCTTTGCTGCGGTTTGAGCACGAGGAGCTGAGCCGCCACTTTCTCTGAGCCTGCAGTGGGGAGAGCTTCAGCTGGGGGAAGAGCTTCAGCTGGGGGAAGAGCTTCAGCTGGGGGAAGAGCAGCAGCTTGCAGACCTGGGGATGGGTGGTTGCGAGAGGGTGGTGGAAGGGGAGACACAAGGAAACACGGGAGCTGGTGAACTCCCCAGCATCGCCTTGGGTGGAAGCTGGAAGCCATGTAGAGCCCTTGGCAGAGGCTCCGTGGGAGGGGGCTGCACCCCATGGGGCAGGGATGGGGTGCAGTACCAGCTGTTGGGGAGGTTTCCCAGGGCTGACAGCATCATCTGGCCCTGGGGTTTCCATTGCCTCTTTCCTCTCCCTGATTTCTTCAGTCCTTCAAGGGCCTGGCCAATATATTTGGTGCCAGAAGCCACCTTGGGATGCTACAGGAGGACCTGTGGCCTGTCTCTCTCCACTGCTGCCTCCAGAGAGGACTCCCTGTCTGGTGCCTGGGCTGGAGGGGGACCCCTGGGAACAAGGGAGTTGCCACAGCCTGGTGCTCCCATGCGGGCTGCAGGGAAACAAGTGGTTACACCGGAGCCAGCTCCATCCCTAGTGTGACATGGGGAGGTGAGGTCTTTCCATGTAATGGAAACCAGTGCTCCATTCTGGAAGGGGACCCAGCATGCCCAGACTGCTGGGGGAGCTGTCAGGGTGACATCAGGGACTGTGCTGTGTCCCCGGGGCCACACAGGGGTAATCAGAGAGTCTTGTCCCACTGTGAGCCATGTTTCTGTCCGATGGGGAAACGTGTGGGTTTGGGGGGACAGGAAGCTGTGCAGGGCACTGAGCACCCACGCAGTCTCCAGGATGCTCTGGAGCCATCACGGTCCTAGGGATGGGGAAGAAGGTGCAGTTTTGGATGAAGGCTCGAGGATGAGGGCCATCCCCCCACAAGGCAGAAGGGGTCTCTGGGCAGCCCCCCACCTGCTAGGGCTCACCCAGGCCCTGGCTTTCTGCAGGACCCTGAGCTACACACGGGGGTTTGGGGCGGGTAGAACTGCGGCGGAGGGTCTGCACCAGCGCAGGGGCTGCCTGCCCGGCGGCTGCCTCCCTGCCAGCGCAGAGCTGCCAGGCTGCGCCAGCCCAGCACTCGCATCCCTCGGCAGCATGACAGACACAAATGGGAGCAGACAGGCCGGCTCGAGCGCCAAAGAGCAAACCCCAGGAGCCTGGGGCTGCTGTCAGCGTGTGACAGGCGCTTGGAGCCATCCTGGGAGCGGCAGACCCACCATCTCTGGCCCTGCCTGGTGATGCCCCTACTCAAGTGCTGTGTCCTGATGTGGCTGCAGCGCGGTGCTGCTGGCAGAGTGCAGGCAGGAGCCTGCCGGGGGGCTGCCCACGCTGCCTCCTGCTCCCCAGGACCATGCTGTGGGGAAGAGGATATGGGGGTTTGCCCACCCTGGATTTCAGATCTGCAGGCATGTACAAGCCACTGCCAGGGTGCAGGAATAAACGGCCCCGCTCCTCCCGTTGGGCTCTGCTGATGGGGATGCTCCTGCACTCAGCACCTCCCCAGGGGCTGTGCCCCGCCTCCTCCATGGGCTGAGGAGGGCAGAAGAGAACTTGTCCCCGAAACACGGCCCTGCTGGGAACCGCTGCGGAAAGTCCGCCCCGCGGAGCCATGTGGCTGCCCCAGCCTGTGTTGCAGGGTGGAAACTTCAACCGCCCGCCCCAGGCTCTTGCTGAGCCGGTGGCTGTGGGAGGACGGTGCCGCTGCAGTGGCACGTGGGTCGTGGCTTGCAGGAAGCCAGCTGGCTGCACCCACGCTCCCGGGGACCCAGGCAGGGGGAGCACCCTGTGCGGCTGGGGCAGGACGGGCAGCACCCACCAAGGCAATTTGGAGGAGCAGAGGCAGGTGCCAGTGGCACAGGGCTGGCACCCCGGGAGCTGCAGGTCCAGGCACAGCTTCCTCATCCTCCTCCAGCCCCAAAGCGCTTTGAAGGGAGTCCTGGGATCCAGCATGGGCCCCAAACACCCGGACTTTGCACAACCTGCCCGTTTCCCACCTGGGAAGCTGGCAGCCATCGCCCTGGTGCCTACGTCCCGCTGGCCCGGAGGTGGCCCCTTGCAGGCAGCAGCGCTGCTGTCACTGGCCTGGAGCAGGAGGAACGAGGGTCCGTGGTGCAGCTGAGGAGCAAGGAGAGGGCACGGCTAATTGGGATAATTGCTAAAGCAGGCGAGGGGCGAGCAGGGAGGGAGGCAGTGAACAAGGAGCCGTTGTGCACAGGCGGCCCCGGCACGCGGCCCCGGCTCCAGCCAGCAGCGAGAGCCAAACAAACGGGGACTGTTTGAAGTGAGGGAGGACAAGCAGACAGCAGGACAGAAACCAGACCTCCACTGGGAGAGAGCCGGAGCCAAGGGCTTAGCTGGGAGCTGGGTGCTGCATGGGGTCTGCCTGCTCTCCACAGGGAGAGCATCCCCGGACTGCCACGGCAAAGCCTTCACCGGGGACAGGGTGGTGCCATCCCCAATCCATCCCTGGCACATGGGCCAAAGAGGGAGGATGGCAAAGTGCTGGGGATGCTCTGGGCCAGGAGATGGGTGAGAGCCCTTCTGCCGCAGCCGTCCCTGGGACCGGAAACTTTGAATCATGGAAAAATAGCAGGAAATCAGCCCCTGATCCTAAAAAAACCATCGGCAGGTGTAGATGCCGTGCAAGATCTCCACGCAGTTGTGGCACAGAGGAAGCTGCAGCATCGCCCAGCGCGGCTGTTTGCAGCGAAAGCAAAGGCGGTGCCTGCAGGGAGCCTGCTGAGGGGTGGAAGCCAGCAGCTGCCCCCACCTCGGCCTGGCTTCTTCCTTCACAGGAAAAAGTGACGTTTGAGGAGGGAAAACTGTGGCCATGCACGTGAGCTGCCCAACCAGGTGTCCCCAGCTGGGGCTCTGACAGCCCATTTTCCAGGTCTCTCCGTGCAAGCGGGTGTTTAACCTTGGAAGATATCCCGGGATATTTGCTGTTGCCTGGTTCTGAGCAGGGAGCTGCAGGTTATGGCCTGTTGGACACAAATCCCACAGCATCGACCTGCCACGGGTTCTGGGCTGAGGTTGGCAACGGGTGAATTGCCCTTCCCCGCGTTGTGCCCACCCCCGTGGCACATTGCAGGTGAGGATGCACGAGCACCGGGGTGCAGAGGGGGACATCTCCTCCGTGCTGGCTGGAGGCTCTGCCTGAGCGGGGGTTCTGCACGGGGTAGGACAGAGCTGGGGGGGAGATGTTGGCAGTGGAGATGGTGTCAACCGAAGCGCCCTGTCTCCGTGCTTGCCTCCTGCTTGCTTGCACGTTTGGCAGCAGCTCCGTGCAGGGGCAGCCACTGGCTCCCAGTCCAAAGTCCATCAGGAGCAGCCCACCCTCATCCCCAAAGTGCTCAGCTGCTGGGAGGAGACGGGAAGGACTTGCTCCGGGCCAGGAAATCCTTGCTTTCTCCTCCAGCTGGGCCGCAGTGGGCAGCCACAATGCACGCTTCCCCCGTGCCGCTGCCAAGCCCCAGCATGACCCTGAGGCCAGCCAGGCCTGGGAGCCGCAGGGGAGAGGGACAGAGGGTGAGTGTGGGAGGGTGATAAGGAAAACAGCTTCTCTCCTGGTTCCTGCGGCCGGCGTGAGCCCGAGGAGAGGCAGGCATCAGGCCAGGCACCGGCTGACTCGTGAGATGCTGGTTCCGGCTGTGCCAGCCTGGACACTGGATTATTTATCCGATTTATTATCCTTGAGGAATGCAGCATCCCCCTGCCAGGGCAGAGCGGGGCTTAAACTAGAAAGGTTTTGGGCTCTGCAGCCGCAGCTTGAGCATCCCCCATGTATGTGGATGACATGCAGCGTCGGCTCAGAGGAGCTCAAACACACCAGGCATTGCAAATGCACCTCTGCAGTGTCCCCAGCCCTCCCGCAGGCACATGGGTGGCCCAGGCAGGTGGATGGGTGCCCAGTGCCTGCACGTGCTACACGTGCATGTGTGCCCCAGCTGTGCACAGCATCCCTGTGGTGCTCCCGGCATTCCCGTCCCTGACTCGTGGGCCTGCAGGGTGGCTGAGATGTCACATCGGGAGACCGCAGCATGCGCAAGATGGAGCTGGTGACAGATCCTGTCGGATCTGGGGAGCTGCCAACCCTTTCGGGGCATGTGCTCTTGCCACAGGGTGAGCACCAGAGCCTCAGGGGGTTTTTCAGGGAAGCCTGCGTTGCTCCTCAGTACGGAGCTGAATCCCAGGAGCTGGCATCAGGGGCAGGACTGGGCCTACTGCAGGATGGGTGAATGGCCCAGGGCCCCCCCCAGTGCATGCAGCCCATTTGCTGACCCAAGTGACAGGACACATCCTGGCAGTGCAGGCAATCCCTCCCATTGAGCAGCTTTTGCAGGTCATTTCTAGGCTTCATTTTAGCTTTAAAAGCTGCCACCATCCTTTGGGACACACGGCTTTCCCTAAAAGGGACCCAAGAATGGAGGAAACACATTGCATGCCACAGGCAGACTACCTGGAGACAAGCAGTGCGGGGTGGCGACTCCGCACATGGACACTGGACACACGTGGGTGCCAAGGCCCCGTGCAATGGGGCACAGCTGTGGGGCTGGCAGGTGGCATGCCCGCACCGGGCTGTGCCCACATGCTCCATCGAGAGGCAAGTTCAGCCCTGGGACCTGCAGGATGGGATGCTGAGCACAGCCTGGGGGCACGAGATGAATTTTGTACCTTGCTGGGTTTTGCCACCCAGGCTGCTGGAAGTGGAGCTGTGCCTCCAAGGGACACGGACCACAAACTCCTACAGCTGCCACGAGCCCTCAAATCCCCTGTCCTTGGCAGCCTTGTTCCCTCCCACCCCTGGCAGCTTTGTCCCTTTGCGCTGGTTTGTGCTCCCTACAGCCACCCTCAGAAAGGCACCACCGGTCCCTCCATGGCACCCTCATGTCCGCAGCCCCCAGCACCTCCCCCCTCCTCGCTGGGTGCCCGGCTGATCCCCTGTGCCTGGTGGCACCAACCCCATGGGGTTCCCCTTACCCCACTAATGCCTGCCACTCCCTGGGCCACCCTGTGGTCCTTCCTTCCAACCCCCCCGGCTTCGCTCTGCTTCTGAATGAGGAGGCAGCTGAGAATTAAGGCAAACACCTTGGAGAAGACCTTGCACCGCAGAGGGGCCCACAGAGGGAGTCTTGTGATGTGGGGAAGAAATCTTCCCACCTGTCTGAATTTGGGGTTTGGCTTCTCATTACTGCACTGGTCCATCTCATCCCTGTACCCTTCTCACACACTGACCACCTACGAGCTCTCCTTAGCTTCCAAAAGGTCTTCAGTCCCACCAAGGTGTGGTGAGAAGTCACCATCTGCGTTGGGGGCTCTCACCGAGCTGCTCCCCCGGCTGATTGCAAAATCTTTCCCTCTAGGAAACACTGTTCTGCATCGTCCTCAGTTACCGACAGGCTGGGAAGAGCATCATCACCCTCATGTGCCTGCGCCAGGGCACTGCGTCTCCCCAGAAGCAGAAGGGAAATAGTCAGCAAACACGACCTGCTCAAGGGGTTTTGTGTCCTGGTGACTGGGAGAGCCCCTGGGAGGAGCTGGGGGTGGGGAAGCCACATGCGTGCCAGTCCCCAGGGGAAAGATGCCCAGCAGCAGGACATGCCTGTGGCTGTCTGGTTTTGGGTTGTTTTTTCTTTTAACAAATTAAACACTCCTTTTGCTGTGTGTGAAGCACCGGTGAGTTGAGGCATCCCATGAGATTGCTGTAGTTACTGGTATCCTGCAAAAAGTCCTAAAAGCTTGTGTTCACTCATGCAGGATCGGGGGCTGTGGGTACCCTGCCGTGGAACTGCTGCGAAGACCCAAGATCTTTTATGGATGGCTATTGCAGGAGTCGCTGAGCCCAGCACTTCCCTCGTGGCTCGGGATGCTCCTACCCCTGCAGCACCCGCTGGGCTCCAGACCTGCCATCAGCTGCCTGAACTGGGAACCGAGGCCCTGGCGCCCTCCGTGGGTCTGCCCTCTCATTTTGGGGCTGCTGGGAGGTGGTACAGGCTGCAAGTGAGCTCATGGCTTGGTTAAAATAAAAAAGGAAAACGAAGGTTGGCTTTTTCTCCTGTTTCTCCTGGTTTTCTCAGGCTTCTCCTCAAATCACAGAGGTTGTCTCCTGGGCTGTGCAGAGCCAGAGCACCTTTGGCATCCTGTGAGGACCTCCCCATCCACCACCCCTGGCACAGGACATTGCCTGGGTGGGCACCAAGGTTTTCGTTGTTTTTTTCTGTTGGTTTTTTTTTTTTCATTCCTGCAAACAATTGCAGGAAATTGGGTTGGTTTTAAGCAACAAAGAGCTACGCATTAGTTTGGTCCTTCATTTACTCAAGGGGTGCAAGCTCCAAAGCACCCTCCAGCTCCCAGCTCAGTGAGTCCCACACTCCAGAACAGCAGCTTGGGCTCCAGTGCAGCAGC
Organism: Strix uralensis; assembly: GCF_047716275.1. NCBI lineage: Eukaryota > Metazoa > Chordata > Aves > Strigiformes > Strigidae > Strix > Strix uralensis. The sequence continues at coordinate 1,319,139 of NC_133992.1, forward strand.
TTTTCCATCTGAGGATTCTCCATCCTCTAGAAACCCTCCAAGGAGCTGCATGAGGCTGCTGGACATGGCTCTCGGAGCTCAATTCGGAGTTGTATCTTGCCAAGAAATTAGATGTTTGAACTTCAGGCTCCGGATTAGGGGTGACTGCTCCTGGATTGGCAGTAATTCTCCTCTGCTGCAGATCTGCCCATTGCCAGCACTGGATGGACAAATGCTGAATGACTTTGCTGTGCCCAAACTTCCCTCTGCAGCTACGGCAGGATTGGGGACAAGGAGCAGGGAATGATACTTTTCAATGCTGAAAAGGGCAGATTTAGGCTTTCACTCCCTGAATTTCCCTCCTGGGGAATAATGCTGAATTTGACGGATTTATTTACCTCCATCTGGGGGACTGCAGGACTCCTGGGGAAAGGGGCTGGTGCCCATTGTCTCCTGTCAGCAGGGGGAGGAGAGACCTGAGCCACCTCCTGCCCACGGGGCACAGCCTGGCACTGGGGCTAGCCGCCCTGTCCGTCAGGGGGACAGCAGGATGATCTTCAGTGTCCAAAGGTCCAGAGCTGCATGGATGCAGGTCTGCCCGGTGCTGCGATGCTCTGCAGCCAGCAAAGGATGGTGACATGGGGCACAGCCCCTGGGGCATTGCCAGAGCGGCTGGAGGAACAGGTCCCAGCATCTTAATCTCCCTGAGTGTGTTTGCTGGCTGTGTGTGATGACAACTTCCCTCTCTCATGGGTGTCCGTCCCCCTTCCCAGCTCCTGTTACAGACAAAACCACATTTCCAAGGTGCCCCATTTCTGGAGGATGGGCCCCAGTGATGCCAGCTGCCCCATGCATTGCAGAGGCTGGGGCTGGATGTGTCCCCTGTCCGACAGCAGCAGCCACGTGTGCCCACTGGTGCTGCAGCAGATCAGCGCTGAGGCTGGAGGGAGCACTGGGAGCACTGGTATGGGCACTCATGAGTGTGTGCTGCTGCTTGGCGAGGATGGAGGTCTCACCAGCGCGGTCCTCATGGGTGGGACACTTGTAGAGGCACTGTCCCATGTGGGTTTGCAGGTGGGAGCTCTGCACAAAGCCCTTCCTGCACTTATAGGCATTTATAGGGTCTCTGCTTCAGGGACCTTTTGGGGCAAAGGGTCTCTGCATCATCCCTGAGGTCCCCAGCAGCCTGGGAGAGGGTGTCCCTGTGGTCCTCTGTTGTGCCAGAGCCTCCACCTCCTCCTCCTCCACGTTCTCAGCATCTGTCAGAAGAAAGAAAACTCAGCTGTAACTTCTTTCCTGGACCACCCGCAGCTGCTGGAGACCCTGCTCCCACGGGAGTCACCTGCAGCTGGGTCAAAGTCCCCCCGGGGGGATGAACAAGCCCCAGGAGGGCCCAGGACCTCAGCCCTGATGGCAGTGCCCTCCCCAGCCTTGGTGCTCAGGAGTTTATCTGTGATGTGGGAGAAGAGAGTCAAAGCTCCCTGAGGCCGACATGGGGCTGGTGAGCTTTGAGGAGGAAGAGGGGATGCTGCTGTGACCCTGAATTCATCAGCCTTTGGGGACACCTTGCCTTTAGGCAGCAGCCCAAATGACAGGTGTCATGGTGGCCGCCTTGGCCTGGTGGGACCTTATAGAGTCCATAGAGGATGTAGCTGCTCCTGTTTCTTTTCCTTGCCAGAGGACCTGGGTTAACGCACTCCCCATCAGCAGGGCTGTAAGTGTGCTGTTGCTGTGGCCCTCGCTGCGGGACCGGTTCCAGGTATGTCTCTGCTGTGCCCACACCCTGGAGGAAAGGAGCTATTAAAGACACTGTTGGCTCATGAACAAATTGGCCATCAGGAAATTGAGGCTGGAAAGGAGAAAGCGGCCAGATCCGGACCAGGAGAGCAGCACGGGGGCTGGCAGGGCTTTCCCAAGACGAGACTGCACCAGCCCAGCTGCTGCAGAGCCGGTGCCAGAGCCTGCGAGGAATAAGATTATCCAGAAGGTGCCTGCGAGATGGGAGCTGCCGTGGCGAGATGCCAGGGAGGGACATCAGCCAGGATGGAGGCACTTCAGATTAAAGCTAACACCCTGCTCAGAGAGGCTGTGCAGGGTCCGCAGCCCCAGGCAGCGGTGTGTGAGATGTCCCAACCCCAAAAAGCTCAGAGGTGCTCATGGGGTGAGCTTCACTTCAGAGCCCCTTCGGGAGAGGGAAGGCACTGAGGACACAGGGTGCCATTGCAGGGTCTCGGGCTCCCCGAGACCTGAGCTGCGCCTGGCATGCAGCCTTGCAGCTCCCTGGGAGCAGAGCTGCTTATGAGTAGGGCTGCACATGGAATGTGGGGCAAAAAGCCAAAACGATCAAGTCCTGAGGCGCTGGGAGGAAGAGAAACTCACTGCTGGAGAGTGCCACAGCGACATCCCCCGCGCGAGCAGGGACACGCCGTGCACTGGCAGGCAGGGCTGGGGTTACGGCAGGACACCTGGGAGGATGCTGCCTCTTTTTTTTATGCCTGCTTAGCAAAATATATGAGTTTTTTTCTCTGGGGACACAGCTCAAGATGGGAAAACCTGGCAGCAGTGAGGCCCAGTGAAGGGACAGGGGCTGCCCATGGCTCCCCTCCAGGTGACCCTGCAGGAGTGGGGAGGCCCTAGGGGTGTCCCTGCAGGTGTTTTGTAGCTTTCAAAACCCAAAAGGGGGCGTTGTGTTGCTGCTTATGCACGGCACATGCTCTGCTGCACCCCTACTCTCAGTCCTCAGTGAGGAAACTGAGGCACAGAGCTACATGAGGGTCCTCTCCCGATGCTGGAGCTGGTTAGAAGAGAGTTTGACCTCCCAGCTTCTCCAAAAAAAAAAAATCCCAGGCCTCTCTCTTGCATTCCCTCCACCCTCTGGGAGGTCACTGAGTCTCTTTACAGGGCAAACCGCACTTTGAGAGCTGCAAGCCCAGCAGGCTCTAGGATGGAGGGACCAGCCACAGAGGGCAGGAAGGTGATCCTGGGGCTTGCAGGCAGGGTGCTGGCAGCAGGGCACTCCAACAACTGGGTGCCCAGCCTGCTCAGCACCCACCAGCATCCATCCCCCATCACAGGGACAGTGCTGCCAGGGCCAGGCAGGGTCCCATCACCCGCTGGAGCTCTCCTGCTTGCTCCATGGGTGCCAAGGGTGCAGCCCCCAGCCCAGTGTTCCCACTCACCTGGCACCAGGCTGGGCGGGCAGGGCAGCGGTGGGCACCTCTGCGAGCAGGATCCATCCAGCCTGTGCAGCCCCAGTTCCTCAGGGCAGGTGAGAAATGTAGTTTTCTGTTGCAGTGGCCAGAAGGAAGAGGCTTTTCCCTCTGCAAAGTGCTGTGGGAAACGTATTTCAATCCCAGGAGGAGTTGGCTGCAATGTGGGGCACCGTCTGCCCTGCGCCTGTCCCCAGGCTGCCCCAGCCCCATGTGCACAGCCCTGTCCCCAGCATCCCTGGGGGCCCCGGGAGGGACAGGTTTCTGCACAGAACTGCTTGTGGGAAGATGTTGGAGATCTGCACAAGCCAGTTTTGTGGGCTTGGTGATGGGAAGGGTGACACTGGCTGAGGGAATCACAGCAGTGTCACACAGCAGGGACACAGCTGAGTAGGGGACGAGTGGTGGCCCTGTGCCACCCCAAAGTTTGCTTAGTCACCAGCACAGGAGAGACTGTCCAGCTGCAGGACAGGAGCTGTGTCCCATACCCTGGGGACAAGACACCTGGGCGAGCACAGACTCCCAGCAAAACCCACCCTGTCACCAAGCACCCAGAAGCAGGGACATGGTGCACTGGAGCCCCTGGCAGGGCTGGCTGTGGCCACCTAGCAGTAAGGACCCTCCTGAGAAGCCTGAAGTCCTGCAGCCTTCAGCAGAATGCCCATTCGGGACCCCCAGGGGACACACAGGGGACATGTGGCTGTCCTGCCCAGGTCAGGGAAGAGCAGTGAAGCTGTGGCAGTGCCATATCCCCACCAAACCAGGCTGGCAGCATCTCCCAGTGCCCCTGCACCTTCCAGCTTTCTCGGCAGCTTCCCTGGGGATGCTGCACCAAGGGCACCCAGGCTGGTACCTCCCACTGCTCCCAAGGAGGATGCCAGGTCTGGGTGTGGGCCTGGGATGGTCTTGTGCTGCCTTCCACCCAGCTGCCCTGGCTGGCAGGCTCGTCCCCACGGTCCCCCCAAGGCTCAGCTCTTGCTCTGAGATACCTCGGTCCAGGGATGCCCATCTCCTGCCAGCCACAACCAGAGCCATGGGGCAGGCGTTCTGGGGCTGTGTCTGAGCTGAAGGCCCTGACCCTGGCAGGGGAGGCAGGAGAGGACACCAGAGGAACAGCCACTTGCAGAGGAGCTGTGGCGGGGTGGCCACAGGGCTGTGGACAAGGCTGGAAACAACCACAGCTTCTGGTGGTTGGGGACACTGTGTCCCCATGCTGGTGCTGGGCCCAGCTCCATCAGCACTGGTGTTTTCCTTGGTGGTGGGAAGCCACGAGCCTGGAGAGCTTGTGGGCAGCACTGCCCTGCCTGCAGCCCTTCCTGCTACCCTGGCAGGGCTGATGCTGCCCCAGAGCCCCTCCACAGGCCCAGCAGGTACCGCTGAGTGGGACCAGGGAACCAAAGGAGCCCTGGGAGCTGGTGGTGGTGGGGACAGGGACACTGGCTTTGTGATGGTGGGAGTGTGGCAGGATCAGGGCCCCAAGGCGACAGGGCCTGGCCTCTGGGCTGGGTTTTCAGTTGAGATATTCCAAAAAGCCTCACACGAGAGCAGGACCCAGGGCTGGGGCTCGCACAGGATCTCTCCTGCCTGGTCACAGGTGGAGGGTGCTGAAAATTTACATCTTTTCTCTTGCAGCACTTCTGGTCCCGGGGACTGGCACATGTCCCAGCACCCCTCTCCTTGCCCTTGTGCCAGCCACATCCCTCACTCCATCCAGCCTCCTGTGTTTCACCCTCCAACAGTGCCCTGGGCACAGGCCCAGGAAACCCCCCAAACCTCTCCTGGAAAAGGTTCTATTGGTGGGCACAGGTTCACACCACAGACAACATCCCACCACAGATCCTCCTGATGCCCAGGCACACACCACGTTGCTTGGGCCCAGCTGCGTGGGACCCCAGGGATCAGCTGGAGGGATGAGCACCCCAGAAGAGACCTGGCCTTGGGGTGTCAGGGCTGGAGGGGCGGGCACAGCCAGGCAGGGTGTGAGGGACCAACTGTATGAGTTTCACCAACTGTAGGAGTTTCAATAAGGCCAAATGCCTGTTTCTGCACTTTGGCCACAACAACCCCCAGCAGCGCTACAGGCTTGGGGAGGAGTGGCTGGAGAGCTGCCAGTCAGAGAGGGACCTGGGGGGGTTGATTGCCAGCCGGCTGAACAGGAGCCAGCAGTGTGCCCAGGTGGCCAAGAAGGCCAATGGCATCCTGGCAGCGTGGCCAGCAGGGACAGGGAAGGGATCTCACCCCTGGGCTCGGCACTGGTGAGGCCGCCCCTCGATGAGTGGGTTCAGTTTTGGGCCCCTCACTCCAAAAAGGCCATTGAATGACTCGAGCGTGTCCAGAGAAGGGCAACGGAGCTGGTGCAGGGTCTGGAGCACAGGTCTGATGGGGAGCGGCTGAGGGAACTGGGGGGGTTTAGTCTGGAGAAGAGGAGGCTGAGGGGAGACCTCATGGCCCTCTCCAACTCCCTGAAAGGAGGGTGCAGAGAGGGGGGATGAGTCTCTTGAGCCAAGGAACCAGCGCCAGGACAAGAGGGAATGGCCTCAAGCTGCGCCAGGGCAGGGTCAGACTGGCTCTTAGGAAGGATTTCTTTGCAGAAGGGGTTGTTGGGCGTTGGAACGGGCTGCCCAGGGCAGGGGGGGAGTCCCCATCCCTGGAGGGGTTGAAGAGTCGGGTTGACCCAGCGCTGAGGGATCTGGTGGAGTTGGGAACGGTCAGTGTGAGGTTCATGGTTGGACTGGAGGAGCTTCAAGGGCTTTTCCAACCGAGATGATTCTGGGATTCTGTGACCCCTGGGCTGCAGCGACCTGGGTGTCCATGGGGGCAAGCAGACCCTGGCAAGTGGGGCTGTGGGCTGCCAGGGGGTGCAGCGGGTGCAGGTGCCTGGTGTCCCCCGCCCAGCGCTCAGGACCTGTGCGTGGTACTCAGTGCCCTCTGCCCAGTGCCTGGTGCTTGGTATTTGCTGCTTCCTACAGATGCATGGCGTGTGGTCCCCATCCCCCTGCCCCTGCCTGCTGCCCAGTGCCAGTGTGTGCTGTCAGCACTGGTGCCAGTGCACGCTGCTGGAGCTCAGTGCCCGGCACACGGCACGCTGTGCTGGTGCTGGTGGATGGTACCGGTGCCTGTACTGGTGTCAGTGCCTGGTCCTGGCAGTGGTGACAGCACGTGGTATCACTGCCTGCTGCGTGGTGTCTGGTGCCAGTGCACGATACCAGGGCCCGTGCTGGTGCTGGTATCCACTGCCTGGTACCAGAGCCAGTGCCCGATGGCTGGTACCAGTGTGCTGGTGCCTGGCACATGATGATCAGTACTGGTGGTCTTGCCTGGTGCCCAGTGCCTCTGCCCTGCGCCCAGTTTCCATTGCCCAGTGCCCCCTGCACCTGCCCAGTGCCCAGTGCCCCTGCCCAGTACTGGTGCCAGTGCCCCCCTGCCCAGTGTCCCTGTCCAGTACCCAGTGTCCCTGCCCAGTAACCCTGTCCAGTACTGGTGCCAGGTCCCGGTGCCCGGTTCCTCGTTCCCTGCTCGCTCCGCTGGCGGGGCCGGGCGGGGCCGGGGCGGTCCGCGCAGGAGGAAGCGCAGGCGGCGCAGAGCGGCCCCGGGCGCTGGCGGAGCTGCGCGCTCGGTAAGTGCCGGGAATAACTCGCTGCCCGCGCCCTGCCTGCTCCCCCTGCCCCTTCCCTTGCCACCCTCTGCCTGCTCAGGTCGCCCCTTCCCTTGCCTGCCCCCTTCCCCTGCGCGCCCGCCGCGTTCCCCTTCTCCCCCCCCAGCCTGTCCCTTCCCCTGCCCCTCTCCCGACTGCCCCTGCCCCGTCGCCCCCTTCCCCCGCCTCCGTCTCTCCTTCCCCCACACCCCCTTTCTCCCCCCTCCTCTCCCCAGTGCCTGCCTCCCACCTCTGAGACCTGTCTCCCCCCCAGAAGCTCCTACCCCACTCCACTGCCCTACCTGCACCCTGTCTCCCACCCAGCACCCCCTCCCGCCCCTCAGCACCCTGCCCACCCCCCTGTCTCCCTGCCCAGGTGTCACCCTCTCCTGCCTCCCCTCCCAGCTCTGCCATCAGCGTCACACGACCAAAGTCTACAGGTTGAATGTCAGGGTGCCCCGGGGCTGGCAGGGAGGGGGGTGCACAGCTCTGCACCTTGCTCCCAAACCCGTGGGGTCTGCTGGGGGTCCCTCCCCCCTGCCACGAGAACAACCCAGCACTGGCACCCCGCACACCCTGGGTTAACGGGGTCTCTGTCTCACGGGAGGTGGGCAACGCCAGCCAGACCGTGCATGTTGACGACGAGCAGGGAGATGGATCGTGGCGTCAGCCTGGAGAACCCCTATGCCAGCGTCAACATCCCACGGGACCAGTTCCAGCAAAGCTTCATCACTCGCTACCTGAAGGACAAGCCCACCGTCATCGCCAACCCTGCAGCTGTGCCCACCTACGGCGTGGAGGAGCAGGCAGATCCCGCTGGCAGCTGCAACAGCCCAACCATTTCCACCAAGAAGTCCTGGTCACGCCCCTACAACCCCTATGCCAGCATGAGGATGCCCAACAGGGACTCGCCTGACTCCTTCTACACCGTCACCCTGGACAGGCCACCCAAGGGCCAAGAGTGGGAGGCTGGCGGGCGATGCGGCTGCTGCAAGTGCTTCCCGTGCTGCAGAAAGTGCTGCTGTATCATCTCCTAAGGACCCTCACTGCACCTGCGGGATGTGCTGACCTTGGAATGGGGCTAGGTGGCCTCGCGGGGATGTGGTTGCCCGGCCTGGGCATCTCGGGGAGTTGCCCCCGCGCCTGGCAGAGCTGGCAGCTGGGAGTTGGCACCGGCTGAACTCTGCCGTTGCTTTTCACCCGTGAGCTCTGCAGCCAGATATGCCAGTGATGGGCACCTGCCAGGTCCTGAGAGCCCAGTGTGGGGGAGAAGGACAGGTACCCCCTGCCCTGCTGAGGCCCAGGAGCCTTGAGGATGATGTGTGCCAATGCAGATGCCACCGAGAAGTGCCTACGCTGGGGACGGGGCAGCACTCTGAGCCTGTGATCCTGTATACTGACCCTGCCAGCCTGCCCTGGCTGGGAAGCCTCCAGCTCTGGGGAAGGTGCAGGCATTGCCCGCCCGCCGGAGGGCAGGTTTGGATGATGGCAGCTCTGTGTGCATGGTGGAGGAGGGCATCGTTATCACTGTCTTGGAGTGGTGGAGAGGAGTCAGGGACGTGCCCCCAGCCAGGATTGGGACCTACCTCCCCAGAACTGAGCAGTCCCCCCACCCACGGTGTCCTGGGGGTGCTGCAGCACCTTGTGCCAAGCTCTGGCTGGGTACCGCTCCTCCTCGATGGCCATACTGCCCATGGGACAGAGGGAAGGAGACAGGAAGGACAGACAGACAAAGCGTGGCAGGGCTCCAGGGCAGCACCTGATGACACAGCATAGGTGTGGGAAACCCCTGGCCTCACTCAGTTCCTCCCGCCAGGCTGCGGGGTGCTGGGCACAACCCCTCGCCCCATCCGCATCCCGGCTCAGGGCTCCACACTGTGCTGGGGGTGTGGAGGGCTGGCCCAGCTCCAGCAGTGGGGTAGCACTGGGGCACCCCGTTTGGGGTTCAGTTCCCCATTGTTCGCCTTCTGCAACTCCCTGGGCATTGAGGAAGGCAAGCCAGGAGCCTGCTGGCCTCTTCGCAGTGTTCTGGGGTGGGTCCTGGCTGGATTTGTGTCTGGGGCTGACACCGCCAACCTGGAACAAGCCCGCTGTTGTGTTGGTGTCCAGTCCCACGGGCGGCAGCTGCGTAAGCACCAGGGCTGCTGCAGGAACTGCCTGGTCTGGAGGGCAGGGGCTTGGAAAGAGTGCGTGTGTTAGATGACTTCAGGGTGCTGCAAATAAACTTACAGCCATCTCCTCCCCTGCCAAGGTACGCCTCTTCCCTGGGTTTTCCGGGATTCCCGCGTTACTTCTTGCTTATCCTGGCGGGTTGTGTAAGGGCAGTGCAGAGGGCACACAGCCCTCTCCTCTCCCCTCAAAACCAGGCTTAACTGTTGCACTGCTGACTTGCGGCAGCAGCAGTGGCATGCTGAGCTCTTCAGCTTGCTGCTGCCTGGGCCCAGTGCTGCCTCACGTTCCCAGTACAGCCTGCTCCTGCCTGCCTGGGGATGCTGACTGGTGGCCAGCCCGACCCTGCCAAGCTGGGTGGCTGTCCTGTCTTTTGGAAAGAGAGAATCCAGCTTTGTGGGGGGGCTGGGGAAGGGGTAGGTTTCTGGTTGGGCCAGCTGCGTAGGCTTTGTGGCTCTGCCCTGGCTGGCTGCGACCCCCTGGGAGCCCACCAGCACTGGGATCCCACCACCACCAGGATCTCGCCACTACTGAGATCCCACCAGAACTGGGAGCCCACCATTGCTGGGACCCCCCCACCACCAGGATCTCACCGTCACTGAGATCCCACCACCCCTGGGAGCCCACCACTGCTGGGAGCCCACCACCACCAGGAGCCCATCACTGCCTGGAAGCTCACCAGCCTTGAAGTTCTGCCACCCCTGGGAGCTTCTGGGTTGGGGTGGCAGTGGGTTGGCAGAGGTGTGGGGTAGAGCCCTGCCAGTTTGTCCCCCCTGCCCTGACCGCTCTGCCTGGCCCAGGTCCCATGCCAGTGGGTGGCCGAGGGGTGTGCAGCTTGCAGGAGGAGGTTGGCAGGGACACAGCCCCGTGCCACCCACCCTGCACAAGGAATACTCTTGTTCGCCCTGCCTGGACCGTGGGCAGTGCTGGCGTTGGGACGGGCAGATCCACTCCTTGTTTGCTTTTGTGGCCCCGACGCCAGCCCTGCCACAGAGCCCACCTGCCGCGTGGCTGGGCAGGGATATGGTGTCACCACCTTGGCTTGGCTGAAACCCACATCCTGCAGAGGCTGCTCGGTGCCCTGGGGGTCTGACGTGCTCTGCGGGGGGGCAAACATAGTTTGGGGAGGGAATACTGTCCCCGAGGGGTGTGTGGGGCCTTTGGCAGAACCCTGGAGCTGGCATCAGCAGCGGGGCTGAGGGGAGGGGTGTGCTGGCCTAGCCCGGGCAGGGTGCTGGCAGGGTGCAGCATCTGCCAGCAGTGCTGTGTGTCACCGCTGCCCTTCACTCTGCCTAACCTTGGGGAAATGGCAAACAAGCTGGGAGAGGCTGGGCAGAGAGCTGCCTGCCAGACACCTGGGCAATGATTAAGCTGGAGGCAGCAGGAAAGCTGGGGGTGTGAGCAGGGGAGCGCAGAGGATGCTGACCCAGACCTCGATGGGGCTCTGGGCAGCACAGGCAGCTGCAGGCAGGGTCCTGTGGGTGCTTCTGGGTGTGTTTCATCTTCGAAGGGTGCTCAGGGGTGCAGAGTTGGGTGATTGCCACCTCCTGCTTGTGCAGTGTGGGTGGTAATGCACATCTTTGGCTCATCTGAATCAGACCTTTGCACTCCCCTGAGGCTGCCGCTCCCTGCCCCGCTGTGCCAAAGGTCCATGCAGCTCTCGGGATGAGTCCTGCGAACAGGAAAAGACATTTCCCACCCATGTGTGTTGCTGCTGATTGCAGATTCTGCCTTCCCTGTGCCTGGATTTGGGTGTTTTGTCAGGGCTCACGGAGCCCAGCTGGGGCTGAAGGCTGGTTTCAGGCAGTGTGCTCCTTGATGTCACCCTGTGTGGCTTGCAGGATGCACAGCCTGCATCACCCAAGGGCTCCCCCCACCCTGAGCCCTGCCTGTGGGGTGCAGGGCGGGTGAGCCGGGGTGCACAGCCCCGCACCAAGGGCTTGTGTGCAACAGGCAGACGTGGCCAAGGGCAGCTGGGCACAGCCCCTCAACGGGACACAGCTCTGCTGGCATCTGGGAGGGGGACATCAGGGCTGATGGGCAGGAGCTGGGCAGGGGATGGGTGGGGTAGGAGGGCAGGCAGGGTGGCCTGCAAGTCCCTGGGCACATGGCCTTGGAGGGAGCACTGTGCCCATTTGGGCATCAGCTCTGCCCTGGCTGCCAGCATCTGGGGTGCTGCCACCCTGGTGGCAGGGTGGTACCCTGAGCTGCCAGGGCACAGCCAGAATCCTGCATGGCTGTTTCCTGATCCACCCAGGGCACACGGTCCTTGTCTCCACCTTGGCCAGTGGTTTTGGCCAAAACTGAGGTCCCTGGCAGAGCCCCATGCCAAGCTGGCTGCCCTGGCATCCCCTGCCTGCCACCACCCTGGCAAGAGGAGGGCAAAGCCCTACCATGGGGTGCCATCCCTGTGCCCAGGCACCCATGGGCACACGCAGTCCCTGTGCACTGCCTGTGAGGGGATGTATCAGGATCCTGTGTCAGCATATGGCCACTGCACCCCAAAGGTGCTGTGCTGCCATGCTCCCAAGCGCTGGCACCAAGGGGACGAATTTTTCTGCAGAGCACCGTGACCCTCTGAGGCTCTCAGTCTCTAAACCCCCTAATTCTTGCTGCCTAGGAGTCCTGGAAACATAGCCCGAGGGTAGCCGAAATGTTTGGTAACTGGACAGCACTGCCTGCCTGCATTGCTGCCTGCTCCTGCCTGGAGCAGGAGCTGCTGCCCTCTCCTGCTCCCTCGCAGAAATGCTGCTGAGTGTCCTGGCAGTCCTGCCCTGGCTCCGGGATGTGCTTTTCTCCTCCATCATCCTGGCTCCAGGTTCTGTCCCCCTACCTCACTCCCCGTTTTAAAGCTTCCCCTGCTGGGAGCACCCTCCGTGCAGAGGCTGTGGCACTGGACCAAGGCAGATGCGGGGACCGAGTCTGCCACCACCCTGGTGCTGTCACCTCCCCTTGCAGGTGTTACCAAGGGGTGCTGGGCTCTCCCCAGGCTGGTGATGAGTATCGTCCCCGGCAGAGTCAAGGGTAACTCAGCCCCCGACGTGAGAGCCTGCAGCTCCAGCTGGAAGAGCAGGGGCAGGTCGTGGACGTGTCCGTGGCAGCAGTCACCCCCAGACGAGGAGCACAGCCCCACGTGTGGGCACTGCCAGCTTGGAGCCTCCGTGTCCCTGCACCAGCCCCAGCCCCTCCACCCCCGCCAGCCTGGAGCCTCCCTGTGTCCCCCCGCTCCGGTCGCAGCCGTCCCCGCAGCCCGGACCACCTGGGGATGTGTGGGCTGGAGTGCGATGGGGTGTCTCCGCTGGCCAACATCTGCCCAGATGTTCTTGGCCATGGGGGCGGCCGAGGATGTGAAAGACTCCACCACTGCTGCCCAGGTACAGCTGATGTCCAAGCCCTCTCCGCCCATGGTGAAGCCCAGAGCTCCTTGGCCTCACGGAGATGGCTTCTTCTGCTAATGAAGCAGAGACGGATGGTTAATGACTGCTCCTGGGGCTTAGATTTCAGAGGTCTTTGTTATCTAGGTGCTTGTAACCCAATCTCCCAGGCTTGGCTTCCCGGCAGCAGATCCAATAGCGCGCCTGTCCCTGAAAGGTGAGCCCCTTCCCCCTGCCGCAGTCACCAGCAGCTGCCGGGACCTGGCTGAGGAGCTGCTGGCAGCTCTGGCCCCCGATGCTCCCCACAGGACTGCTGCAGCCCCCCGGGACGGTGCAGCCCTTCTGCCACCTCCCCTGAGGCACTGGGGGGAGCATCTCAGGACAGGTAGGGACAGGGGACAGGGGAGGAGGGGAGAGGGATTCCTGTGTGTATCAAAATGCTTGAGGTCACCTGTAGAGAGGGAGTGGGATCTTGACGGCCTTCAGGAGAGGTTTTCAAATAAGCTGGTGGGTACTGGACTCCCCCTTAAGATGGGGCTGGACTCCTCAACTCCTCCCTGCCAGCCTGCATGCCCGTCCCCTGCTGTTGACAGCTGTGTGTGACTTGGAACAGCCCGGGGTTGTTGAGGAGCAGGGCTGTGGCACTGCCTGGTCCTCTGGACGCTGCTCCCCTGCCCACCTGGCTGACATGCTCCTGCCCACCCCATACTCCCCACCAACCCAGAGCCCGGGCAGGCTGCTGAGGTCCAACCAGTCCCAGGCCCCCATGGGACATAAGGGGCACTTGGCAGAGCTCCTGGCAGAGATGCAGGGTCACACCATGGAAAATGCATCCCCCTTGGATGCAGTCAGAGCCATCTGTAGTGGCAGGGTCCTGCTTTTCTAGGCCAGGCTGCCCACGGGGCAGGCAGGCAGCAGGCAGGGATGTTGGGCAGGGAGTGTGATGCCCTGGGGAACCCAACACATGGGTCTGGTCCCCATATCTCCCATGCATCAGACACACTCAGAGGTGGCATCCCACACCCGGGCTGTGGGTCTGATGGCTCCTCTCCCCCTTCCCTCCCCAGCATGTCCCAGGCCAGTGGCAGCCCCCGGGCAGAGGATGTGGGGCTGTGTGTCGGCGAACACATGCGCACCCCGAGCCGGGGCAGCCAGAGGGTTGAGTGCATCATCTGCTACTCCTCCTATGACCTGTGCGGCCGGCTGCCGCGCCGGCTCTACTGCGGCCATACCTTCTGCCAAGCCTGCCTGAAACGCCTCGACGCCGTCGCCAACGGGCAGCGCTGGATCCCCTGCCCGCAGTGCCGCCAAAATACACCCACGCCGCGCGGCGGTGTTGCCATGCTCGACCTCGACCTGGCCACCTTCCTCGCTGTCAAGGCTGATAAGGAGCATCCTCGGGTGGCTGGCAGGTCCCAGCCCGACTCGTCCACCAAGGGCTCATGCAAAGAGAAGGCAGTCACCAGGCAGCCGGTGGGGCTGTGCCAAGAAATGGTGCCGCCGGCGCCATTCCCCCGACGCAGCTGCTGCCAGCCATGCCTTTGCTGCGGGGTGACGGCGGCCTTCGAAACCTGAGCACGAGGAGGGGGCTGCCAGTTGGTGCACAGGCAACTGAGCTCCTAGGGTGCAGTCTGGGACCATTTTTGGGGACCCCACACCATGCCCCAGACCCTCATGTGGACAGTAGTGATGGGGCTGCGCTGGCAGCCTGGGAAGGGCTTCAGCTTGCTCAGGGCTTGCTGTTTACCCTGCTGGGATTTGGGGTGCAATAGGGGAGGATGAGTGTGCCCCCACCCCCTCATCCTGCCCACCTGCCCCTCCGACAACTGTCACAGATGTCCCCTGGTCCCTGGCTTCTCCATGCGTGTGACTGCAGCAGGGACACCCCCACTGAGCACCCCCAGGCAGGGGACACGGGAGCCTGGCACAGTGCAGCAACACAATGATGCTCCAGGGAGCATGTGGCACCCCAAAAGCTTCACGCCTATTAAACAACACTCTGTTGGCCCTGCTGGGTTGCATGTCTTGGTCATATTTGTCAGTAAGCCTCGGGCTAACCCAGGGAGAGCCCTGCCTGCGCTGGAGGTGGGACGGGAAGAACTGACCTGCCCTGCCGGATTGCTCTCCTTTAAGTGTTTGCTCTGCTGGCCATCTGCATGAAAAATTTGGGTGTTGCGACAGCTGGACAGTTGAAATTGAAGATGGCAGAGCCCACAGGAGCTCCTGCTTGGCCTTGTGCTCCATGGCCTGTACCAGGTTTGGTTTTCCTGCCTGATCCTCTCTCATGCAGCCCATACAGAAGCCCCTCTGCTGTTTTTCCAGGTCGCGTCTTTGAGTGGTTTTCCCTGCCTGACTCCAAACAGGGAGCGCAAGGACAAGAGCCCAGCCAGGTGTGGGTTTAACAGAGGCCAGATGAGGAAGGACTGAGGTGCACCAAGGTGATATTAATACAGTTCTTGGGCAGGGCTTGGCATTGCCTGGGCAGCTCTTGCGGTTTTTCCTCAGAGCCCATTTTCTGCATCTGTTTTCCATGTGGTTTATGAGCTCTTGCAACATCCTAGCATCAGGCACCATTGGCTGCGCTTTGGAGCTCAGCAGGAGACCCCAGCCTGTGCCTGCTTGGGGCCAGCAGTGATCTCATGTCCCCTGGGCAGTTCTGGTGCTTGGCTGTCCCAACAGCATGGGGCACAGCAATGGGTACAGCACCCACCCCATTCACAGCACCCGCACCGTGCACAACACCCATGCACAATTCTGCCACTTGGTGTCACCTGCTATAAAAAAGTCAGAGCTCTGAGATGTGCCCAGCAGAGCCCATGGGAGCAGGGCCACCAGGGATGCCCCAGGGCAGAGGTGCCCAGGGAGGGACAGCAGAAGCATGGTGTGGTTTAGAGACTCCATGGGCTGGGCATCTGCCTGTCTCAGATCTTTAATTACATGGAAACATGCAATAAATTAAAGCCTTCAAGGATGGGATAAAAGCTGACATAGAGTCTTAAAGCACTTTCCCCTCCATCTTCATATGCACCCCTAGGGCTGCCCAGGGGCTCACTTTCTCCAGATTTCTGGTGGGAAGAATCTGTGATGGGCCCATCCTAGCTCCAGGCATGGCTCCATGCAAAGGTGGCAGCAGGAGTGTGCCCAGCCCAGCGCCCTGTGTCCCAGCTTTTCAATGGTGGAGGGTGACAAAGATCCATGGCTCCCTGTCCCTATGCCCAGGACTTTGCCTCCATGCTCCCACCCCTGCTCCACCACATCCCCTCAGCACCAGAACTAAGCTGTGAAGCTTGACCCTTGCTGTGTGCCTCTGTGCACGTCCCTGCTTCTCCCAGCCGGTGCTGGTCTCTGAAGGAGTTTATCTGCCCCTCCATCACTTCATTGTGAGAACAGTCTTGGTGTGCTGGCTGGGCACCCTGATTTACTCCCCTTGGCTAGAGCAGGGCTGGTGTTGGGCCCCATGCCTTGGGGGACACCTCCATAGGTCAGCATGGCCCCCCAAACTGTCCTTGCACAGTGGATGCTCAGAGCAGTGTCTCCAGGTGCTGGCCCTGGGGCCAGGCTGCACAGTTCTGCATGGACCCCAAAACCGCAGGAGAAGTCATCACAGCAGGGGAGTGGGCACTGGTGGGTGCAAGCCCTGGCTGGGGACAGGGACCTGGGCTTTTCCTGCAGGGTGCTGGGTCCCCCCCGTTCCACAGAAGGGGGCAGTGACAGGGACCCATGCTCTGCTGAACACTGGCAGCGTGTGTGAAGGGCCAGCGGTGGCACTGCTGGTGTAGCAGACCCCAAAGTGTCACCAGACTGCAACTGCAGCAGGGTGCCACCAGTGTATGCAAAACAGAAGTGGGGCCAGGCATGATCAGTGCCAGCCCTGGGCTGGGCTGGTGTCCCTGCCAGGCAGGACGCTGGGGACACCTCTCCTGCCATGTGCCATGGGGTGGTGCAGCAGAGTGGCAGCAAGGGGCTGGCGGAGGACCCGACATGGGTTTGCAGCCTCCTGGGCTCTCTGAGCACAAAAGCTGGAAATGGCCTTGCTTTTAATAGCTGTGGGGTTTTTTTTTCCAATGAATTTTGCACTTCTCACCTGATCCCAGGTGGCTGCAGGCAGTGGGCAATACAGCCCCTGGGGAGGAAGAGCATTTTGGGACAGGGCTTCCTAAAAATACAGGTCCCATATAGCCCGCAGCTGCTGGTGGGATGAGCCGGTGATGCAGCTCTACGTGGCTGCAGGTTTGTGCCCTGCTTCGGGGCTGGGTGGGGCTGGAGGATTCCTCTGAATTATTTCCAGATGGGGATTAATGCCGCAAACCGAGTTTGCTGCAGGATAGATAAACAAACCAAAGCTCCTCTGGATTCTATTAATAAACCGCCTGCCTGCCGCTTCTGCCACAGATTTGGGAACATCCTGGTCCTGGCCTGGGGCGCAGGCAGGCGCTGCCTTGTTGCCCTTCCAGCTCTTTGGCCGTGGGGCAGAGGCACCAGGGCTTCCTACGGGACTGTGACCGCCAGCGTCCCAAATGGGACAGGAGCTGCGAGGGCGTGAGTGGGGGACAGTGTCTCTGCTCTGTGACCCCACTCCAGGCTGTGGGTGGGTTGAGGTGCTGCTGGCTATGTCCCCTGGTCCCCTGGTGTGCACTGAGCTCTGCCAGGGACAGTGGGAGATGGGAGGTGACATCTCTTGTCTCCAGCCTTCTGCTGCAGGGCTTCAGGCAGCTTTGAAACTGGAGTAGGTATAAACAGGGTGGAGGCAGACTTTGAGCCCTCTCGAGCTGGTGCTGCTGTTCTAGGACGAGGGTAAACAAGTTTCGGGAGACTGCAGCCCCGCAAGCTCTCCTTTCTCTCATCTTCTCCTGTGGAGGTTTCTGGGTATCCCCCAGTGTGCAGCAGACGTGTGATCCTGCTGGGGAGGAGGAGGGTGGCCCGTGGGCCTCACATCCCCACCATCCTCATTTTGGCATAGTTTGTGGGCTCCTACCAGGGGCAAACAGAGCCTGGCCAAGGGCTCGGCTAAGGGCTGGGCTCAGCGGGCTGGCCCATGGCTCCCAGCAGGGCTTCCCATTGGGGCCCTCTGGGCACAGTGGGCCAGCACAGAAGATGGGATTAGACCTGCCAATGATATGATTTAAGCTTTGTCCCACCCCAGCCAGCTATGGGGATCCTGGGTCCATACACCCCTCTGTACCTGGCTGGTGAGGCAGCACACCCATGGGGGATGCCCCATGAGGAGGATGGAGGCCAAGAGATGGGTCCGATTTTGCTTTATTCCAGCTCTGCAGCCTGCAGCACACACAAGCAGTTAATCCCAGGCCACACAGAGCTGGCTGTTTACCTGGCTGGAGCAGTGCCTGGCAGAGGGAGGGACGAGGGCACGGCTCCGCACCTTGCCAGAGCAGGCATCACTCCAAAAATATTTGCTGAAAAAAGTGGAGCTCCACCCCGAGGAAAACTGGGGCCAGAAGCGCAGCCCGCTCTGGGTTTGCAGACGGAGGGTGGCAGCGAGCAGGGGAATGCGTGTGGCTTCAGGGAGCCGAGCACGTCCACCCGCTCCCCTTGCAGCCAGGCACTGCCCAGCACCTCCACTCAGCACTGCCGGGCTCACTCGAGGGTGCCAGGCAGGGACGGGTCTCTGGGCAAGGCAACGGGCACTAGGGATCCTGTCCGTGGGGGAATCCCAGCTCCGGAGCTCAGGGACCCCTCGCCACCTCAGTGGGCAGCCATGGGCTGCTGGCAGGGCCCCAGCACCGTGCTGGCCTGCCTGCTCCTCCTGCGCCCGCTGCCCTCGCCAGCCTGCCCTGCCGCCTGCCGCTGCTCCTCGGGGGAGGTGGACTGCAGCAAGCATGCCCTCCATGAGGTGCCACAGAACCTGCCGACCAACACCAGCACCCTGTGGCTTGGTTACAACTTCATCACGGTGCTGGGGCCGCACTCCTTCCCTTCCCTGCCGGGGCTGCTGCTGCTCAGCCTGCCTCACAACCACCTGGGGCTGATCCACAGCCAGGCACTGGTGGGGCTTGGGGCGCTGCAGGAGTTGGACCTCAGCCACAACCTCTTAACCGTGCTGAGCCCCGAAACCTTCCTGCCCCTCACCAGCCTGGCCACGCTCAACCTGGGCAGCAACAGGCTGGGGGAGCTGGACCCTGGGGTGCTGCACGTCCTGCCCCAGCTTCAAGCCCTTCACCTGCAGGACAACCCTTGGGTGTGCAGCTGTGGCATCCTCCCCCTCTGGCGCTGGCTCAGCCACAACAGGGAAAAAGTGCAAGGTGAGTGCCCGGAGGATCGTGTCCCCAAGCCCCCCACCTGCTCCATGCTGGCTGGTCATGCTGTTGGGGCTGAGGCAGGACCCAGCACCCTGGCTGTCAGCTGGCTGTGAGCTTGCAAGATCGGTGCCCGTGGGGGTACAGCGAGGTTCCCCAGGACCCATTCTTGAGCCATAGCAGCTCCTGGTCTGCTTGGGAGGAGATATCCCTGGGTCTGGTACCTGGTGCCCACCCTTGGTCCTTGCTCACCAGCAGGGATTTCCTGGAGAGGAGGGCCGGGCAATGTCCCAGTGACAGGCACCCAGCACTCTCCCCAGCAGTGGCACCAGTCCTGCCGTGCTGTGGGCAAGGCCTGTTGGGCAATGGGCAGCTTATGGGGCAGGAAAAGACTGTGTCAGGGTGGGTAATACCACTGACCCATCCAGGACTCAGTGCCTTCAGACCCTTCCCCAATGCCTTCATGAACATGGGTCTGATCCTATGTTTCTTCCCCCATGAACTTTGGTGAGAGACAGCTCTGCCAACAAGGTCTCTCCCTCCCCTGCCGACCACTTCTCCTTGCTTCCAGCTTGGGTGGGTGCCTGTCACTTGTGCTGGCTGAGACCTTCTGTGGCATCTCCAGGCTGGCTACTCACTGCTCCCCGCATCTCTCCCCTGGGAACCAGGCCCACCACCTTGCCTGCCCCATCTACTGTCCTGTCCTAATCCTATTTTCCAGTGCACTCTCCAGCATTGTGCCCACTTCCCCATCCCATCCCACTCCCCAGGGCACAGGATGTAGATAAGTCCTGAACCCACAACTGCTCCCCTTCTTTGCACCCTGCCCTGGGAAATCTTGGTCACCCTGGTCGCCGTCCTCCTGCCCTGGTCCCATCTGTCCCATACAGACCTGCCATCCCCTCTGTCCTTGATACCTGCCTTGTCCCAGCTGCCCAGTGTGTCTGTCAGCACTGCTTTTCTCTTCCAGAGAAGAGTTCGCTCCTCTGCAGACTCCCAGAGCAGCTGAACAAGTATCCGATCATGGCCTTTGGGAATGAGTCCTTCAGGCAATGTCAGGAAACCTCACTGTCCGCCCAGCACTACGTCATCTTCCTGATCATTGGACCATTCTCCTTCATGGCCAGCATCTTCTTCTGCACCTTCATGGGCTCCATCATAGTGGTTTACCACAACCTGCGCAGGGAATCCCACTTCTGGAGAAGACCCCACATTGGCAAGGGCCACTCAGGCAGGGCAACCAGGCTTTAGCCCTGAGCAGACTGTGGTCCATGACCTTCTCCAGCTGCCTGCACTCCCCCCGGTTGCAAACATTTCCCTGTGGACCAGTGAGAGGATGCTCTGTTCCTGTAAATCACTTTTCTTCTTCCTCTCAGAGTCCCCTGAGATGATGCCAAGCTCATTCTTCCACACTGTCGGGGGTAACAGTCTCCAGCTCAGACCCACTGCAGCGCATGGTCCGATTGCAGATGATCTCAGTGTTTCGGGAGGCTCCTCAGGGCAACCTCAGAGCTGCACATCCCCTTACTAGGATGGGGCAGGTGACCCTTCTCCTCCAGGTCACCCTGTCCTGCCCCTTCTGCTGCCCAGGGCCTCAGTGTGCAGCTCAGGGTGCACTGTATGCCTCTGTGTGCCTTTTGGTGAACCCCAGGAGTCTCCAATTGCCTTTCAGTGCAGCCCAGAAGCCTTTGTGTGCCTCTGAGTTTGCCCCAAAGCCCTTCCTGGGCCTTTTGGTGCTCTCAGCACTCCCTATCTGCCATTCAGTGACCCCAGAAGCCTCAGTGTGCCTTTCTGCATCCTCAAGACCCATTGGCTTTGCTTTTTGCGCATCCAAATGTCATCCGTTTAGCTTTCTGTCACCTGACAGGCATTGGTTGGCCTTTCGTGTGTTCCAGATCTCTCTGTGTGCCTTTTGGTGCACCTGAAGATCTCTGGATGTTTTTGGAGCACTCCAGAGCCTCCATGGGACTTTCAGAAAGCCCCAGACCCTTCCATGTACTGCCCAAGGACAGGGCAGATTGCAAAATGTTTCTTTTGATAGGTTTTTTTCCTCGAGACAGGGCTGCTGGTGCTGAGAAGGCTCGGCCAAGAACCAAGATCTAGTGTGAGGCCAATGTTTAGGGTGAGGGTTGGAAAGAGACAAAACCTCAAGCTCCCCCTGATGTGGTTTGACAAAGGGGCTGACGAAGGATGAGTGAGATTGTACAGTTATTCCTCCCCCAGTAGCTTTTCCCCTAGGCTAAAGCTCATCCAAGGCCAAGGTCTACAGTTCGCTCAGTGATATGAGTGGGGACAAAAAAATCCTGTGTGGCTTTACAGCACAGACCCTGCAGCCCTTGCTGCTGCCTCATCTCCCATCGCCCACAAAAAGGGGCTGGGGCTGCCCCTGCATCTCCCTGCCCTGCGCCTCCTGCCCTTCCCTGTGAAAATGCTTCTCTGTCGCATTGCATGGAAATGCTTAGTGAATATACTGGGAGATAGCCTGGAAGGAGCTGGAGCTGGGCTGCAGAGGAAAGCACAAGCTGGGGTGACAAAAGCATCTCTCAAGGAGGAGCAACACCCCTTTCTAGTATGAATTCTTAGCCATTGTAAGACGGTAAGAGCCACAATGAGACGACTGTGGCCACCAGTCTCCTCTTGTTTGCTCAGTCTCTTGTCCATGCAAGAGCTGCGGGACAAGCCAGGGATGTGGCAGGGGTCAATGCATCCTTTGGCAAGCTCTTGGCAAAGGTTAAATAAATCACGCAGAGAATAAACCAAATGTCACCTCAGTTGTAGTTTGGCTTGCTCTCTTTTTTATATTCAAGAGACAAAACTACCCGGCATGCTGTTACACTGCTCAGTCCCCACTTGACTCTTCCTGCAGTGCCTCTCTCCAGTGAGGGCTGCAGGGAACTGGTGAAAGCAGCAGATCCTCCAGTGCTACCAGCCCCGCACCCGGGACAGCTGCAGGATCTCTGCCAGGATCAGCCCCTTGCACAGTGCCTTTCCCAGGAGCAATCCCAGCTCTCCCAGACCCTCCCTAACGACAGCACTCAGTCCTTCCTGAGAAGGCCTGAGCTTGCCATTTGGAGCTAGGACCTCGCTTGTCATCCTGCATGGCCACCTGAGCCCCGCTCCTCCTCCCAGATTGTTCTGAGGCTGAGACCCCCGTGGAGGTTGGGCTGGTGGTGTCAGCACATGGGGACCGTGCTGTGAATGAGTGATGTTTCTTCAGTTCCCCCAGGAGAGCTGCTTCTCTGTTTTGCAAATCCCTCAGGGCACCTTCAACCCTGCAGTTGGTCCTCTGTTCCCAAAGACCAGCCCCAGTGGCAGCGCCCCACGCTGCTCCCTGGAGCTGGGGAGCACAGCAGTGCCAGGGGACCGTTTTCCCCTGGATGGAGGTGAGTGAGAGCCAGCTGGCATGGTGCTAACATTTGGATGGTTTCAGACTGTCCCTGGCCCCCAGCTGCCAGGCCTGTCTCCCCACACTGGCTGTTGAGGTTGTCCATCAGCCTGGAACCTGGAATGGTGATGCCCTTTCCCTCCCGATCTTCCCTGAATCTCCTGGCTTTTCTCCCTAGCAGCTTCTCCATCCCGCCTTGTCCCACCACCTCCCACCAACCCTGCAGCAGTGCTGGGTGAGGCTCTGATTCAGCACAGGTCTCCCTGCCAGCTTTGCCAGAAGGCAGAGACGGAAAGAAGGACATGACACTGGAATAAACCACTTCATGATCCAGTCTAGACTTTACTGAGCTCTTTCAAAAACTTGGTATTAATGTTACATTGACGTATAAAGTAGAATGGGTCCAATTTCTCAGCTGGAGCAAGATGAACTTGATGGAGCCACTGCCGTCAGTGGGACAATGCTCACAGACCTCAGCTGCCGTCTGAAAATCCTGCCTGCAAAGTCTGCTGACCTGCAGGGAGAAGCCCCATCTGCTCGGCGGGGGCAAGGAGAAGGCAGTTCATGCTGCTGGGGCTTGGTACCACGTTGCAGGTGGGTTTTCCGCCTTCACAGGAGGCGGGATGTGATGTTGCCCGTGCGTGTGCAGTAGCTGCTCATCACCAGCCTGGCTGGTGCCAGATGCTTCCCCAACTCTGGTGTCTCTGCACCCGCTCACAGCGCCCATGGAGAGGGTGTGCAGGGATGCTGGCACATGGGCACGTATCCTTGAGTGGAGGAAGATGTGGGGAGGAACAGCTCAGCCTGTCTCATTTGGTTCCCTTCTCCTAGGCTGGGATTCGCTTTCCACGTCTCCAGGTTCAGACAGATGCAGCCACATGAGCTGGGGCTTCAGGGCTGCTGCAGGAGCTGCTGGCAAGCTTGAACTGCAGGTGAGTGTGGCAGGGAATCTGCCAGTGCCTGCTGTGGTGCCCTGGTACTGCAGGCAGGCTGGGTGGCCGCTGCAGACACCACAGCACACAGCAATCCACGACCAGCCAGCAGCATCTCTCCTTGCATTGCTGGTGCTGAGGCAGTGTGGAGCTTGGCTAAAGGTCCATGCAACCATCCAGAGCCATTCCCCGTGGAGATGTTCCTGGCCAGGAAAGCCATGGTGTGAGAGCTACATGCTGGTCATGGCCATGTCCTGGGGATGTCTTCTGTGCAGGAGAGGTGGGTAGCCAGGATCTTGGTGGCTCCAGAGTACCACAGTGAGCACAGGAGCGTGGGCTGCAGGGCTGGGAGCACTCCTGCTGCAAACAGACCACGTACAGGAGCCAGGACATAGCCACAGGCTGATGGGAGGGAGGCACAGGGGGTTCATCCTCTGCAAGGAGCAGAGCACACATCTTCCATCCCCTGCTGCAGAGGCGGGGGTCACTCAGCACAGCAGGAACATGTGCCCAACCTGCCAAACTTCAACGGCTCCTCCAGCCACTCAGGACCACGACCACATTGCATTGGAGCCCTCCGGGGTGGTGGGAGACATGGAACACACCTCTCGGGGGACGTGTGTGTGCTGAGAAGCCTGAAGCCTGCAAAGTGAAGCACATGTTTGTAGTCTGGCACCAGTTCTTCCCTGCTGCTGTGGGAGAGCAGGCACCCTGTGCCTTTCAAAGTCCTTTCCCCTTGCATGTAGCCAATCAGTGGCAGTACTGATTATCAACAGCACTGGTTGGAAGCAATTATCTCTGTACAGTGAAGTTCAAACCGTGTCCTGGTTCTGCCGTGCATTCTGGGGCACGAGCATGGCAGCAGGCCTAGGAAGGGAGGGAGATATACAATGAAGTCACTGTGTATGGATGAAGGATGCTTTCCTCCCATCTCACCCAGAAGAACCCATCAGTGTCCCTTGAAAGGCAGTCCTGGCTGTGCCTTCCTACTGTGTTGGGCAAGGACTGATGGCCCTCGGGGAGAAGGTCACACCACAGTGCTGACTGAGGGGTCGGAGAGGTTGAGCTGGCCGGTGATGTCGGTGGGATGATATTGCTGCAACACACAAATACACAGACAAGGAGAAAGAAGTGTTAGGCAGTTCTGGCACTTGCCCCCGCCTCTACTTACATCCCATGTGTCCCTACAGGATATCTCTTGGGGGTGATGCAACAGTCCAAAACCTGCTGCTGGCTGATGTCCCCTTCCCAGAGCAATCCAAGCTTGTGCAGAGGTCGTTGCAGACACTCTCCAAGCACCCTGCAGCTGGGCAGGGAGGACGCCCAGGAGCGTGGTGCAGCTTCTGCAGAGCGTGGCAGCCACGTCACCTGCTGAGCGACCCCCTCTCTGCTCTGGGAGAGCTACAAGACAAAGCCTGTGACTCATCAGCCCAACCCACGGCTGAACCTGTGTTTGGAGGGTCTGGCTGGGTTTCGGCATCTCTCTGGTGCCAGATCAAGCTGTGCTTTGAGGCCAGGGCGTTTCACCTCCTTGCTTGAATGACTGCTTTGACTATCCTTTCATGCAGGTGAGGAGATGTGTGGTGTGGTTGACTTGTGACAAACTGTACCATCAATTGCTGATGTGAAAATACAGCCTGTGTTGGGGATGTGGCCTGGATTTGGGGTTCTGCGCTCCTTGCAGATGGGACAGCTTGCAAAATGCTCTCTGGGAGAGACCTCCCCAGCTGCAGTCCCACCAGCAAGCAAATGGGGAGAGCAGAAATACCCTTCAACAGACAAGAAAAAAAAGTCCTTCCTCCCCAGGCAGGGATTTACAACTGGGCAGCTATTTTCTCCCTTCCTCCTTCCATACTCCCTGCCTCTCCCAGTTCCACTCTCCTAACTCCAGACCCTGAACTGGAAGCCCTGTCCAGCCCTGCTGTGAGAGTGGGTAGCATGGAGCATCTTGTGCTGCTGTCTGGGGACCTAAACCAGTGCTGGGGCAGGAAAGGGTCTCAGTGGGTCTCATGTGCTGCAGCACAGACCCTCTCCAGTGATGCTTGCCCGGCCCTTGCACCACACTGCCCAGGAAGGCTGCCATTTCGCTGGGCTCCCGGGGGGCTCCTCAGTGACAGGATTTTACCCGTCTTGTGTTGGTCAGTGGTAACTGTGGCCCCTGTGGTGCTGCTGGTGGCTCTGGCACTGTGGCTACCCTGCGTGGCTCAACACCCTGCCTCCTGCCACAGGGAGGTCTGGGGTCCCCCCAAGCGTTGCGTGGGGTCCTTGGGGCTGCCCTGCTCTGCCCAGTTTTGTGCTTCACCAGGACCCCTCGTTGGGGAGATGCTGGGGCAGGGGCAGTAGCCAGCATGGTCCCGTCTCTCTGGTACATGTGCTGGGGACATGCTGACACCCAGGGAGCATCTCACGGGACCATTCTTTTATTTAGGGGACTAGCTAAGATTAAAATGGAGCCTCTGAGAAATTTAGTGCCGTGGCCTTGCCTTGCTAAGTGGCAACACCTTGGCCGTCACCCGTTTGCACAGAGAGTGGCCGAGGCGATCCTGCAGTCGCTCTGCCACCCTGGGGGGAGCTTTTTGTGGCTATTAATGAGCCCACCAAAAAACGCCCCTCTCTCCCAGAAACGGGTGCAGCCGCCCCCTTCTTGTGAAAAATCAGGATTCCAGCTAAATGCAATCTTTCCTTTCCATAGCAAAATGGCTGGGAGGCATGTGCTCATGGAATGAGGCTTGATTCTTGCAGGGAGGAGAGGCAACTGGGAAAGGGGAGAGGCTGGGTGACTCACTGGTGGAGAAGGAGGAACTTGAGATACAAAAAGCAACGGACAGAAGAAAGGTCCTTTGTTAAACATCCTGCCTGATGCAAGCCGGGGGTGGGGGGGTGGGGAAGCGGTGTGTGCATGTGTGTATGCATGTGCCTTGGTGTACGTGTGTGGTGGAAAGCTGGAGGTCTAGCAGGGCAGGCTGGGGCGTTCTGGCCTCTC
The DNA here is from genome assembly GCF_047716275.1 of Strix uralensis. Lineage (NCBI taxonomy): Eukaryota > Metazoa > Chordata > Aves > Strigiformes > Strigidae > Strix > Strix uralensis. Next base: position 1,345,058 of record NC_133992.1, read on the forward strand.
TGCACAGCTCCGGGGGTGGGAAACACTAAAATAACCAAGCGAAGTGGGGAATCTGGCCAGAAAAATTAAAATACAAGAGCATGGCTTTTGATTTGAAAGCATATCTCCTCCAATCACAGAGTTATCACAGGGTAACATTGTCATTTACTTTTTTTGTGTAGAATTCATGCATGCAATTTTTAATAAGAAAAAAATAAAAAAAAAAAAGAAAAAGAAAAAAAGCAAGAAAACTGTCATATCAAAACTATGTTAAAGTAGAACTAATGCTAGAAGCACATATCAGTAATTTAGGGTAAATTATGTTACAGGGATGGTGCAATTATCCCCAAACCAAACATTATAAAGCCAAGAAATTAATCAATATTAACCGTAGAAGAGACTCAAACATGTTAAGGTATGGAAGTGAAGTGAAGGCACCAAAAACTTTAAATGACAACCAGGAAGAAAATATAGACAAGAACTTAATATGTCTTTAAAAATGACTTCAACCTAATCTGGGCTTATATGGTAGTCCCTGGCTGGTGGAAGATTTTCTGGAAGAATTTTGGGGTTGTTTTTTTTCAATTAAAATTTAGGATTCCAGCTAAATGCAATCTTGCTGTAGAAAATGTCAACTTCCCTTTTTTAAAAAAAAAAAAAAAGTAGTTGTCCTTGACCTACTTTTGGTTCTTTTGGGCCAAAAACTAGGCTCTTTTTCAGCCAAGAAGCATTTGGCTTTGGGACGGCTGATCCTTCACTGAAAAGATGACCTTTTCCATGAACCCCCTCGGTTCTCGACCAGCTCTGGCACCATCCCCATGGCTGCAGGGCGAGCATCGCCTCGCAGTGCCGGGCCCTCGCTTGGCGGTGACGTGGGATGTGTGTCATGCTGTGTCTGGGGGGGACGCCCGTGGGCTGGCAGTGTGACTCTGCGGGGGCTGATGACGGCTGCAGTGGGGGGGCTAAGGGACCTGTGCACCTCGTTACGTGTCTGTACGAAATGTGCCGGCTCGGAAGGTGTCTGTGTGGTTTATGCGTCTCACATGGCTTCTGTGGGGTTGCAGTATCGTGGGTGGCTGCGATGGATGGCAGTACGTCAGCTCTGCGAGTGCTATTCGAGTTGCAGGAGCTGCCTATGGGGAACACATGCATCTCCTCCTGGGGCGGTGGGGATGATGTGCCGCGGAGAGGCTGTGCAGCTCGGGTGATGGTGGGCGCTAGGACGTTCAGAGTGGGGTGGTAGCTTCCCAGGGCTGTCTTGGCTCCATGGTGCCAGCCTGTCTCTCTGGCACTCCTGAGGGACCATTCTGCAGGGCTGCAGAGCAGAATCCATTTTTAAAACTCCCGACAACGAAAAGGAAAGAAGCAAGGCCACCAGGTTTGCGTCTTTCGCTCGCTAGCCAGGAGAGCCCATGGGGCTGGGGTCAGCCTGGCCTTCCAGCCCCATGGGCTCTCAAGCCTTGACCATCTGAGACCTGGTGTGGGCCCGCAGCTCTGCCAAACATCATGAAACAGAGCGCCTCGCTGCTTTCTCGTCTTTACAAGGACCCCAGGCAACATGTCCCAGCATGCTATGTACTCATGGGGCCTTCCACAGCAGGAGGACATTGGGGTCTCTGAGCCAGGGCTGCTGCATGAAAGCAGAGGGCACCAAATGGCAGGCTGTGACATGAGCTGGTGGCAGCACCCTCCTGCTGGCCACTCACCCTGCAGAGCAACCAGCAGGTCTGCCCGACATCACGACAAAGCTAGCTCCACCATGGACCTCCTGCAATAGCCAGACCTTGGACCTGCTAGCCTCCATCTTGGCCACGGTGGCTTGGATGTTGGTCCCACTAGCCTGTTCTTGTCCCAACTAGCCTGGTTCCCTGGGGAACGTGTCCTGGGGTCCCAACCACATCGCCCCATGGCAAGCAGAAGACTGCAACAGGCTCCCGAGCAGTGGGGCATCGTTGCCCATAGCTGCCCCGCAGATGCAGCTGCCCCCAAAGTGAGGGCTGTCTTCTAGGATGAGTGGGTCCATCTCCCTCCACAACTCGCCTGTGAGCAACGTGCCAAGAAGAGCATGACCAGGACCCAAAGCATGGGGAGTCCCATGCCGTGCTGGTCCCCCTTGGGCGAGGGAAGGGGAGAGCATGGCTCCACCACTCGCCCATGGGACCTCTGGTGCAGGTGGCCCCACGACCTGGTCAGCTCAGGGCATTGGGGTGCTCCTACCCTGGGGCAGAGAGCGCTGTGGAGTGGCGTGGCGTAGGGTGGATGCCACACCGGGGAGCAGGATCAGACGCAGGATGCTTCCCTGAAGAGGGAGCGATGTGGGAGGTACCGGGGCACCACATGCCAGCTATCCCACTGTTCCTGGGTTCTCCCCCTCTCCTGTGCCCACCGTGGGCACCGGTCCCCCCAGGTGTCCACTGCACCGTGATGCTCCTGCTCTCCCAGGACAGGACCCCTTGGTTTTCTAACCGTGGAATGGTTCAAACACAACAAAACATGGGGGTCTACTCAGGACATGCTAAGGGTCCCCCCCACAGATCTTCCTGCAATTTTTTCTCCCCTTTTTTCTGTGCATCCCACCTGTCCCTCCTCTTCCTCACTCTTCCCACCTTCTCCCCCCTGCACCACCCACCCCATCTCTGTCTCCTCTCCCCTGGTTGGGGCTCAGGCCACCAAGACACAACCTGCAACCTTCCTGCAGAGCTGCTCAGGGGGGTGCAGCACTGGGAAGGGGGACCCCAGACATGGGGGCATCACTGGGACAAGGTGTCACCCAGGGGGCATGGAGGCAGCGCAGGTGATGACAGGGATGCCCATCTTCCCTGCGGGGTACCGGGGATGAGTGGGGAGAGTGTGGGTCCCCCCCCCCATGCCTGCCAGGCTTCGAGGTGACAGCGAGAGGAGCGCTTTGTGTGAGATGGTGGCAGCTGAGCCTGGGCGAGGGCTCAGCTGTCCCCGGGGCCATGTCCTAGGGGTGCTCCAGGACCTTCTTGGGATTGTGCCTGCATTGGTGTCAAAGGCAGCTGCCTCCATTTTGCACACAGAGCCGTGGCCCCGAGACCCCCTGCGATATCGCATGCTGCTCCCCGAGGCGCCCCGAGCCTGCGGCTGGGGACAGGCCACCCCGCCGCGGGGGGCCACATCTCCCCGTGCTGCCGCCGTCCCCCCGTCCCCGCCGTGCCTTGCGCCTCGGGCAGCCTGGCTGGGAGCCTGCTCTGAGCAACCCTGGGCAGAAACCCGCCGGTCGCCCCAGGGAGGCGATTTCGGCAAGCCCGTCGCGCTGGGAGGTCGGGCAGCAAAACGCAGCGACCGCTGCCACACGAGACAACAGAGTAGCCACAGTGCAGAGTGTCATACAACAGACGGCAACATGCAGAGGGACACCGGCTCAGTCCGACAGACCAACAGCCCAACCTGACGCTGAAGAGTGTCTGAAGCTCCAGCACGAGCAGACACATTTGCACATTTGGAAACAGCTGGCTTTAGAGGCAGCAATTTGGAAATTTTCTCTGGTTACATGAGAGCAGTTTTACTCTGAGGCGAAAAACACAAGTTTGAACCAAGGTTGGGTCTTTAACAACCTCCTCTTTCAAGCCTTTGAGTCTCTTTTCTAGAGCTGCATTACTGCTGACGATAACCAGAGACAGCTGTCACTCCTGTGCCGAGGACTACGTCCCGAATGCTAATTGTTACAAACAAAAATCACATGTAGAGAATGTGACACGCATGGCTCTCAGTGAGGTGACACGGTGCCCAAATTAAATCAGGGTGATTGTTTTTAGGCATACAATGACAAACAGGTACAGGAACACTCAGGAACAGAAAAAAAAAAAAAATGTCATCGGTTTCAAGAGGTCAGCACCAATAAGGTGAGCGAAGCACAGAGAGGAACATCAGAAATCATCCAGGCAAAAAGAAAACAAAAAACAAAACAAAAACTCGGTTGCATCTCCCAACTCATCACAGGACTCCAAGCCACCTCCTGCCTGCCCTCCAGGATCCCAGCATCCTTTCAGGTACACGGGATGACTGACTCACTGACTCACTGACTGACTGGTGACGAACATGAGCTATGCATGTACACTGGCAGCTTCGGGATGGGTGTGTGGCAGTCGATGGGATGGCAGAAGAGAGAAAGAGAGAGAAAGAGAGAGGGCAGAATTGTTCTTCTTCCTCTTACCGTATCCTTGGAGGACCTACGTCTCTTGAAGCTGGAGGCCAGGGTGGAGGTGATGGACCTAAAAGTGGCTTTCTTTTTAGGGTCAGGTTCTGCTCTACCACTTTTTCTATCCTAAAATGAATATGTATAAGTGATTAGATCTCTAGTGTGTTGTTGGAAACGCTAAATCTATTCGAATACTGCCCCGTGTCATGTCCTTCATTTAGGTGAGAAAGCTACTGGAGGTGTCCTGTCACTCCCAGTCCTCCAAGGGCCTTCGTGACCCACAGCTACAGCACGGCCACCACACTGCTACAGCTACGGGGCCGGCCTCGCATCTGGAGCGCTGGAAACCCCTCTGGGGAGTAGCCCTGCTCTCCTGGGTGTCTGCGTCCAGGCCAGCACAGATGACCTTGCTTCCTGGGGATGCTCTGCCTGGCGCCTTGCCCCTCGCTTCCACCGCTAGCCTGGCTAGACCGAGAGGTGAGATGCTGCACCTACCACTAAAAAAAAATTGCTCAGGGCCTTTTCTGAGGCTGAATCCTAGTGCCACAAGAGAGAGAGAGGACTGCATTGAAAGAGAAGTCATTGTATGAATATTCTGTAAAAAAATGTATTCAAAAATTTAAATGACGCAGTTGTGCAAAGCCGAACGTGGTTGTTGGTGGTGAGTGGTTTTTTTTTTTCAAAGTAAAACGGGTTAAAAAAAAAAAGGAAACTGGAAGAAAAAGAAAAGGAAAAAAAATAAAGGAAAAGAAAGGGAGGAGGCAAAGCGTTAGCGCTATGATGTCATCGGGGTCAGGATGAACTCAAAGAGAAACAGAACTGAAAAATGTAGCCATTGGTGTTAGCGAGTCGGACCTGGTTAGCGCAGGCTGGGAGCACCAGCCGCCATGGTGCGGGGGCAGCGAGCCGTGGGGACCGGCCGCGCTCTGCGGCGGGCGCTGAGAACGATTCCTCCCCAATTGCTTTCGTGCCAATGAGTGTGACCTTTCCGACGGGGGACGGAGTGACCAGGTCTGGCTCTGCTACCGCACGGGGGTAACCAAAATGTATCCCGCTGGTGCGTAGAGCATGCTCGGGGATACATTTGCTCCTCCTTCTCAGTTCTCTCTTTTGCGGACATGCACAAACGGAAAGGAAAGCAAGATGAATGGAATGAAATGTCTTTTTCTTCCATGGCATCTCAGGAAATAGCCATGGCAAAACTGTGATCCCAAAAACCATTATTTTTGTTTGTTTGTTTTAACAAATAAATCTTTCCACTTGCCTACCTTCTAGCAATGTACCAGATACTAGTGCTCTGACGTTTCCTCCTGTGGAAAAGTCTTACAATGTCAAACGGCTCTTTACCATGAGGCTGTTTACCCCCACAGGGCAGCATGCTTTGCTCACAGTCCCACAGACTCTGCCCAAGGACCCAGTGCAGTATTTTCTAGAAGGTTGGCAAGTGAAAAATGGCAGTGCGACTAGTGTGCTCTGTCCCAGCAGCCTTAACCCCCTCGGTGCTGCTGCTTTTTGGAAGCAAAAGAAAAAAAAAAATAGAAAAAAATATAGAGAAATGGCTTTTCCGAGACTCTTGTCAGTGAACTGAACCCAGCGAGCTCTCAGGATACAGCAGCCTGGCCTCGTGCTTCCCCTCGCTGCTCTCGGGCAGGTCGCTTCCACCCGGGCAGCCCACCCACACGCCCCAGCCAGCGCTGCTCCCATAGAGCCACTGCTTGGGGCTCGTTTTGGGGTTCCCGAGCCTCATTCTCTCTCTTTTATTCACTGGCTCTGCTGCGAACGGCAGTCTCCTTTAGTTGCCTAAAGGATCTCTTGCTCTTTGAAGGCCAGTTTGCTTCCCCAGGGTAGAAAAGCAGCCTGGGCAATTGAGAGAGAGCCTCCAGCCGCCCTAAACTGGGGTTCAGGGGCACTGCGGGGCTCAGCCCCAAAAGCGATGGGGTAAGGGAAATGTGAGGCTGGTGGCCCACAGACATGCCCACAGCTCAGTGTCACTGCCAGGCACCACTGACCATCTTGGGCTCCCCTGCCTGAGTGGCACGGGGGTGTTTCAGGGATGGGAGAAGTGGGGGAGAGCAATGGCCCCACAGAAGGGGCCCGGGGGAGCCTTGGCGCTGACAGGCACCGGCATTGCTGGCTCCCGTGTGGGGAGATGTCCTTGTCTCCAAATGACAAGAGCACGCACCACCTCTTTTTGGAGTCGGTCCTGGGTATGACAAGGGCTACCACACCCCCAGGGAGTGGGCAGGGAGGGGGAGGTGATGGAAACCATCGCTGGAGCATTTCTCCACCGGAGCACCTGGCAGGGATGCTCAATGGCAGGGGATTAACCCTCCCAGCTGTCTGCTGGTGAGCGCAGCTGGAGACAGGCTGCAGGGCAGACACCCTGCAAAGGGAGCTACCTTGGCACCGCTTGTTTGGCCAGGGCAAGACATGGCTCCGGCACATGGTCCCCAGCAGAGCAAAGTCCCCATCCCGAACACCGCTGGGGGCATTTGGGCCAGGTCTCTGTCCCAGTTGGAGCTGCGCACAACACCTCTCGGGAGAGATGGCATCGGCCAAGGGCAGCTCCTGGGTACAAGGCAGGGACCCTACCCTACAGCTTGCTAGGCGCTCAGTAACGCCCAGCTGGAGTTACTGGGGTGTGGGGTGGGGGACAGAGGGCCCCATGCTAATCCACAGCTCTGCATTCACTGATTTGGTGAAGGAATGGAAAACGCACCTGTTGGAGATTTGCTCTAAAAACGGTTTGTCCTACCTGCAGGTTTTTCCTCCACACATTAACGGCCGCAAACGCCAGCTGCATCTGCTTCCTCCGCGCGTCCTTATGCCTTTTGTAAGCTATTTCTATGAATATTAAAAATATCCCGGCAACAATACCTCCAGCCACCAGCATAAACACACCTGAAATAAGCAGGAAAGTTACAGGGGGCAATGGAAATTGCACCATGACACTTCATTTCCTCTGTATCACGCTCAGCAACAGCAGCATCTGCTAACCCGGGGTCCCCCCGGCCCCCCGCCATCCCCCCGCAGTCCTGGAGGGGCCGTGGAGGGAAACCCAGCAGAGCAGGGCAGGCGCTGCAGGTTGGGCACCCGCAGTGATGGGCAGAAGGGTGATGGGGCGCTGGATGTCTGTGCAAGCTCCTGTCAGTCGGGCACAGGGTAGCGGCTGTGCTGTAGCGATGCTGGGGGCAGGCATGGCGCGCTGGGTGCTGCACCGAGCCCCAGGGCAGACCCGTCCCCTGGGGCTCTAGGGTCATTTGCACCAGAAACCCAGCTCTGGTGCTCCCATTTGGCTCATCAGGAAGGACAGCCATGCACAGAGCTCTCTGTGCTGTCCTTGGCCAGCTGCAACCCTTGGGGCTGACATTTGGGGAGTGGTGTCTTGAGGGCATGGAACAAAGTGCCCCCTCTCTCCATGCTTCTGCCCTGGCTTGTGCTGCTGGTGAGGGTGGGGTCTCATTGGACACCCCTCATCCCGCATCACCACATTGGCTGGGTGAAGGACCAGCAGCACTGCATCACTGCAAAGGGAGAGCCCATCTGGGGAAACTCTTTGCAAAAGGGGACCACAAAAAACCCTTCTGTATCAATTATCCTCCTCCTGCCCCCTTCCCACTGCCCAGGACACACTCCTCAGGGCTGGGGGGCTGCCCCTCACCGCCAGCTCCCTCCTGCAGCAGGGTCCTCGCTTGCCTCCACGGCTGCTCTCGCCTCCCCCGAGGTGCTGCTCCCCTCTCTCTGCCTTGGCGACAGCTCTGATTTCACTGTGACAGCCGCAGTTTGGCCAGAGCAGAGGGAGGGGAGCAATGTTCAAAGCAGGACAGCCCCACCGATGAGAAAGCCACCCAGAGAAGGTGGGGGAAGCTTCGTGGAGCTGTTTCGGACAAGGTGGGATGGGAGCCCAACACAGCAGCCTCCCAGCACTAGGAAAGCACAAACCCAGAAGAAGCAGAGCTTTGGCCCGAGAGGAGAGCCCCGGAGAGGAGAATGTCTTGAGCGAAAGCAGGCTACCCAGCGAAGAGGAAGAAAGAGGTTTGCAGAACAAACCTGCCATATTTTCAAAGGTGAGTGTTGCTGGGGCATTGCTACGGGAATCACACTCCTGATACCTCACCCAAGTCTTGTCCAAATCCTCCATGAAGCCGTTCTCATGGGACCTGAAAGCACAAGGAAACAGGACAGAGTAGTCACTGGGGACCAGTCGCAGGCAGCTGGGGCACATGCTCTTTGTGCCTTCGTGTTCTCCATCCTAGGACTCTGCACTTGCCTGCAGCCTACAAGCACACGAACTGACGATGTGTGTGCGTGCACACACACGTGCATGTATGGCTTTTGCATAGAGAGAGCACGTGTGGCCTGTCTGTACTGCATGTGTTTTCAAGCTGCCCTGCACACAGCCAGTGCTGCCACGAGATCATGTGCAGCGGGTGTGAGGAGGCATCCACCACTGCTTGGTGCCACCACCCTGTGTCTGAGAGCCAGATAGCTGGCCAGCTGCTGCCAAAAAGTTATGTCTAAGCTCAGTTCCCAAGGAGAGGGATGGAACTGATGGGTGTAGGCAGTGCTCGGAGAGCGTGCTTGGAGACAGGCTGCAGGTAGTTGACATGAACCACATCCCCGGTGCCCAGCTGCATGGTCCCCCCCCTGCCAGGGCCACTCGGGAGCCTGGGCAATGCTGGACCCCAATCCTGTCTGGTGATCACCAGCACCCTCTAGGTCAGGGCAGGGGAAAACTGCTGCCTGGCAGCTCCCTGCTGTGCACAGCGAGGGCTGGGACTCCCCAGCAACCAGCTTTGGAGGAAACAAACCCTGTCCCTGCAGTGCCTGTTTCTGCCTGAACAGCTAGTGGGGATGGAGGTCGGCACAGAGCACATGTCCCACCGTGGGTTCCCCTGCACCTTCCTCCCACTTGTTCCTGGCACAACCTCACCGGCTTCTTGGGCCACTGTAGCCCTGGGCTTCCCCATCCTCTCCCAGGAGGACACCAAGGGCTCCTGCTGCCTCTCCAGGCTTCTCACATTGTTGTCTCATCTCATCTGTCCCACTGCCACCCATCCCCATGGTAAGACGGGGTCCCATGGCTCCCTATGTTACCTATGTTATGTCCCTATGGGTCCTGCCTGTGTCTTCCACATCCTCTCTCTCAGCCTTTCATCTCTGCATCTTGGGCAGGACCCTGGTGGCTTCTGACCCTGTCTCTCCATAAAATTAATCTCACATGTTCCCCTCCCTCCACTTGCTGCTTCCCAGCTGCCTGTGACTTCATCACCACATTCCTCTGCCTGCAATAAGTATGGCATTTCCAAACATATGAGGAAATCTTTTTTTACCCGTAATACCACATTGACTTGTGGCACCCCACACTGCAGGTTAATGCTGGTATAAAAGCCTTAGTTGGACTCATCAGGGGTCCTGACATATTTCTGTCTGACAGGAATAGCCAGAGTTGAAAGAAAAACCCCCAGAAGATCAAGCCAAGGCAGTGCAATGCTGTTGACCAGGCTGAGCTCACAGGGAGAAGTGGGGAAAAGGCAGCACCCCTGCCTGCTGCTGCAGCCTGCGCCCTGGTCACAAGGACCTGGTGTTGCATGGCCCCAGGGCTGCTCTCTGCCAGCTTTTCCTGTGCTCCTGTGGCCGAGTGTGGCTCCTGCTTCCTCCCTGTGGCCACTGCTGCTCTGCTTTTCCCTCCCACCAGCCCTGTGCTTCTCCCCCAGCCCTGCAAGCCAGAGCTGAGACTGTGGTCACTCAGGCACATCCCCTTCATCAGGAGTGACACAGCAGCCCCCGGAGTCCCTGTCCCTGCAGAGGGTTTGGAGGGTGGGGGTGGCAGTGCCTGGCAGGAGGCTACTTGCGTGCTACCACATGCAGCATTTGGGGCAAGCCCCATGACGACAGCTGTGTACGGACTTGAGGATGGCCAGGGAGACGTTCTGCTTCCATGGACTGTCCTTGCGCATCCCAATCCCAAAGCCGGAACGAAAGAAAAGCTCCCCCGTTGTCACCAGGTCACACTTCTGGGAGGCTTCGAACTCCAGCACCGCAGAGTCCCAGATGAAGGCGTGGAGCTTGCTGGACAGCAAGAGAGAACAGACAGGTAAGGTTGGGCAGCTCAGCTTGTCTGCAGTCACTGTGGGAGCAGCAAGGGTGCTCCCAGACCTAATTTAAGTGCTGATTAGCATCACCCTCCTCTCAGCAGGATCTGTGCTGCTGGGAGGCAAAAGCCTTGGCAAAATTTTGGAGGAAGAGTGTGAGGGGTTTACATGGGATTTGAAGTCACCCAGCCTTGCACAGAAGAAAGTGCAGAGACCAGATATGGGAGGCCATGACCAGGGCAAGGGCTCCAGCTGTGCCTTTCCCCATGCAGACCTTGTGCTCTTCATCCAGAGACCTAGACTAGACCTTCACACTAGAACTAGGAAGATCCCACCCAGCACCAACTGGGCAGGTCCCATCAAGCCATGCTTTGACTGAAGCTCCCTCCAGCTTTGCACCAGCCCTGCTTGCTCCACCAAACTGCAGCTACCCAAAAATCTTCCCAGAATGGCCAGGCAAGGTGCTGGCCCCACTCACTTGTCCCTCACTGCCTGGATGGCTTCGGCAGCGCTCTCATAGTTGTGCTTCTCCATATGCCGGTACATGGTGCTCAGCTCCACCTGCCGTCGGAAGTAGATGTCCACTGAGCTCTGCTTCACTGTGGCGTAGATGAACTTATCAGAGGGGTTGCGCAGCTGAAAGGCAAGGGCAGGGCTCCTATTTCTTCTGTCCTTCATCAACCAAATTGGCTTACCCCAAAGCTGTGTTTCCTAATTTCCCAACTCCTTCAGTGATCTGTTTCCCAAACAAGACCTTGATCTCCTCAGCAGAGCTGAAGATGCCATGGAGCGGTGGATGCCATGGGGCAGTGGATGCTCTGGGACCATGGTGATGGGCCAGGGGATGTTATGGGACAGGGTCACCCTGGCACTGAGGACGCAGGAGGCCTGTGGATGCCATGGGTCTGGAAGTCCCATGGTCAGAGGATGCAGCAGAGTGTGGGATGTTGTGAGTCAGCGCTGCTGTGGGGTACATTCCTGTGTGTCTGGGCTGATAAGCTGTGGCTGTGTCCTTGCCAGAGCAGGAAATGGATTTGAGGCATGCTGGTATCTGCTGAGAGTATTGACTGCACCACAGGGACAATTTCATTAGTTATAACTCATCCATAATGAATTGTTTCCTCGTCGGTTAGTGCAGGCTCTCCAGGAACTGGCAGGCAGTTCGGCTGGGTACTTGCTATTTCTGGACAAGTTCTTTTCCTGCTGAGCCCTCCCTGTGTCTGTCCAGTCCCACCCAGCGCAAGGGCTCAGACCCACCAGCAACAGCCCCAGGCATAGCTACCCAGGGCTTGACCCTCTGGCACAGACCCACAGCCATGTTAAAGCAGGGCTCTGGGTACTACAAGCCACATTAGATGAACCAGGAGATACCCACTGGAGGCATCTCCTGCATCTCTGCCCAGAAGTGGACAGGGAAGGGAAAAGCAAGCAAGGGGTCATTACCCGGGGGTCATTAATGCCCGTAATTCTCTCCTCAGGCCGGTCTAACACCAGGAAGGCTGCCAGGTTGGCAGTGTATGAAGCCACAATGATCATAGCAAAGCCAGCCCACACCATGCCAAGAATACGGGCAGAGAAACTCCGGGGAGCACCTGGAGGGAGAGAGGCAAGATCAGACTAGCATGACAAGGGCTTGACTTGGTCACCAAAGCTGTGTGCATCCCACATGAGACCAATGGCAGCTGCAGATGTGCACCATCTATCTGCTCTGATGGCAGCTGTGTAAGGAGCTTCTGTGCTACTCAAAGCAAGAAAAACCCAGCTCTTTCTAGGGCATGATATGTCTCACCCTGAGTGGTTGTGTAACCCTGGGCAGGAGAAGCAGCCCGAGTAAGACCCATTTCCCATCACTGATGGTGAGGAACGGCAGGATGGTCTGCACAAGTGCTACAAGTGTGCCACCCCCAGAATCACTGAATCTCCTACCAGCCTGCTCCAGGGAAGGCTCAGGGGATGAGATCTCCCAAGGACATCAGCCCTGCCACAGAGGGAGGCAGTGGAAGAGGACATGGGCTTCTCCCCCACCCCAGTGTCCCTATCAGCTCAGGGCTGGGACTGCAGGGCAGTCCCACTGCGTGCTGTGACACACCTTCTCCGATGCCAGAGTTCAGCAGGACTCCCCAGGAGAACCACATGGCTGAGGAGAGGGTCAGGGCATCTTCCTCCTCCTCCTCACTGTTTACTTTGAACCGGCCAAATGGGCTGTAATACAAGACAGAGTTTTTCTCATATCCCTTATCACGGTTCCCAGGGCTCTCCACTGTGCCCTAAGTGTCCTGATACAGCTTGACATCACTCATCCCTAAAGACTGTGCCTGTGCCCCAAACAGCTCTTCACCCTGATCTTCACCCCTCATATCGCACCTTGCTCTTCACCCCTCATATCCCACTGCCTTGCATGTCCCATCTGCTGATCTGCAACCCTGTCTGGCTCACACTGGTACTGGTGCCATCACGCTTCTCTCTGGGCCAGACAGATCACCTGATCCTAGCCAGCTCGCGAGTCTCTCACTGCAACACGGAGGACTCACTGCAGATTAACTGCAAAAGCCTCTGGGCACAGGGATGAGGTGAGGACAAGCTCCCTGTCCTTCAGAGGAGCTGCCTTGGGGCCAAGGAAGGGGACTAACTCAGAGCCCAGGAGCTGACAGTCCCCTTGGTCAGGCACCAGAATGACACCTGGTTTGACAGGCATACTCCCCCATATCCAGGTGCCGGGTACCCCACATATCCATATCTCCCAGTTTATCAGCAGCCAGAGAGGCCAGGGGCCTAGGCCCAGCTCCTGTGAGAGCCTCCCAAAGGGCTGCAGGGCTGTGCCTGAGCAAGACACTGCAGGGATCCAGGGGATGGTTCCCAGGAGCACCTCCCTGTCCCACCCAGACCTTGGGTGACCCAAAGCACACTTACCTGAATCGGTCTAAGAGGTACAACATCACTGCCACCACGTGCACAGACAGCCCCACCAGCAGCCAAAGTGTGCTCTGGAAAGGCTGCATGAATGAGTCCAAGGTGCTGCGAGGGATTTCCTAGCACACAGAAGAGAGGTGAACAGTACTGGCACCCATCATGCCTGCACCTTGCCTGCCTGGCTCGACTCACAAGGGCCCCTGTCCTGCTCTGAGCTCCTCCTGCTCTGTTACACAGGAAGGCTCAGGGTGGTCTGGATGAGCTGTTGGGGGATATGGTGTAGGGGAGAACTTTGTAGAGTAGGGCTGATGGTTGGACTCGATGATCCCAAGGGTCTTTTCCAACCTGAATGATTCTGTGATTCTGTGGCTGAAGCAAGACCCAGCATTAAAAACAGCAGCCTGGAGGCTGCCATCCCACTGCAAAGGCTGGGATTTCCCACGGCTGCCCTGGGGTGGGCAGGGGGGGCAGCAGCTGGGGGGGATGGGCATGGTGCAGGCATGGCAGGTGTCTGCAAGCTGGGGAGCAAAGGGCACCTACCCTGTTCTACAAAACATCCCATCCCAGCCCATACCTTCTTCACAAGGATGGTGAGACCCTGGTACTTGAAAGGCTTGGAGAACTCAATGTACTGTGCCCGCTCATTGTTGATGGTGAGGGGAGCCACAATCATGTCCGCTTGGCCGCTCAGCAGCTCCCCCATCATCCCGTTCCACTCCTTCTTGTTGCTGTTGTTAACCTGCCAGTGAGCCAGTGCAGGATCAGCCCACTGCCCTGGCACCTGAAGCCCACCAGCCAGGACCCACACACACATGGCAGGCACCTTGCACTGCCCTCCCACCCCTGCACCAGAGAAGGGCCTGGGGAGGTTTCAACACATGATACAGGCAAAGAGGTATCACAGGCTGCCCAAACTCACCCGCTCTTGGGTACCAAATTTACCATCAGCCACCAGGTGAACCTCGTAGGTGAAGTTCATCACCCCCGCCAGCCGGATGAGCAGGTCGATGCAGAAGCCGTAGCAGCACAGTGCCACGGTGGGGCGGCCTGCAGGCGGGAGAAAATAGGAGGGATGAGCGGAGGCAACCCTTTGCCAGGGACCCCATGCAGGATCCATGGCTGTCCCCCGTTAGAGCAGCCACCTGCATGGCTCTGGTTTCACATCAGATGTGATCATATTGTTCAGGCAGGGTCCTCGACCACCCTCTCCCACTGCCTCCATCGCCAATGGGTGCTGGCAAGCCGGGGGCAAAGGGGTCTCATTCATTTGCTATGTCCCAGTGAGGTGTGCTGAGATTTGGTGCTACCGACGCACTTCAGGGGACACAGAGGGCTTGGTGCATGCAGGCTGTGCTGGAGGAAGGCTAACATGAACCCATCAGGTTGAACACAGCACAGGACACAACTCGGGGCTGGTGGGGGGGAGTTGTGCACATGAAAGTGTGATGGGCCAAGGGGATGCATTTCAGGTGGATTTGGGCAAGCCTGGCATTGCTAAGCAGCTCACACTCCCCCCCAGGTGCTCATTCCTAATACTGAAACAGGCTTTCCGTAATAAAATGGTTTGAAACTGGTGTTAGTACCAGTGCAGCAGGTGCTGGTGTACTTCAGGGTTCTCACTTCTGCTTGACATCAAGGCAAAGAGAATTGGAACATGTCAGGAGTCAGAAACATGGGATGTATTCCCCCAGAACAGCCCTGGAGCCCACCCAGAAGAGAGACAGTGGGAAAGCCATCTTTTGGGGTCAAAACCCCGAATCCCAGTTCCCAGTTACTGCACAGCACTACTGTGGGGCTGAGCTGACGGGGGGCACTTAGGGGCTGAATGCGCTGTCAGCTTTCTGCTCCTCATCCTCTGGGCCTCCTGTGTGACTCCCTGGGGACCCTTCTTTGGACGGGAGTCTTCATCAGCTGGGAAGGCTGGGGGAGCCACTGCGCTCACCACCAAACTGAGTTACCTGGGATGGTCTCGTTGGGTCCAGTGCAAAAGACCTTTTTCACAGGATCTCCATTGATTGTGAATTCCTCCCTGCATGTCCCATCTGCTTGCGTGGGCTTCACATACACAAAGGGCTCTTGGTGGATTGTCACAATCTGCGAGGCGAAGCATGAACACCCACTTTTCTTAGTTCCCCTCCAGAGTCATGTTCTCCTGGGTGGGGAGCTGGGCTGCCCTCTCCACGCAAGCATGGTTACAATGCTGTGGTGCCCTCCTCAGCTGCCATCTCAACACATGAGACCGCTCAGCCCAGCAGCAGGACCTGGCTTTGGCACGGGGAACATTTGCTTCACCCAAGATGAGGAACAGCCATATGGGCATCCTCCTTTGTGTGGCACTTTCACCTCAGCCTCAAAGACTCTCACACCCATCTCCCTAACAGCAGGATGATGAGAGCCACCACATAGTCAGGATTAGTGCCCTGAATGGTGCTCCAAACACTGTCACACTGCCCCAAGCTAATGCAGATAAATATCTGTTCTGCCCTCTTCTGCCCTGGACCTTTTCAGTAAAGCAGCATCCCAATGCATCTGCACCACCTCTGCAGGAATAAGGGCTCACTGCCCCTGGGAATGTGTGATTTGGACAGTAGGACAATGGAACAGTCATACTGGTGAGACTAGCCTGCCCAGGATCCAGTCACTAAAGTGGCTGCTGGGCTACTCTTAAGTGAATGGGATGAGAAGCAAAGCAAGAGTGGAGGGACCTTCTTCCAATGTCACCTTCAGCTTCTGGCCATCAGCTCTTCAGGGATTTCCCAAGCCCAACATTGCAGTCATCAGCCCACCCACCCTCCACGGGCTTGTTAAATCTCCTCTTGAACCTGTTTCCTTCTGACCTCTGCACTGTCTAGCAGCAGCGGTCTCCAGAACTGAATGATGCCTTGGCCAAAAGAGCCCATACTTGTATTTCCTGCAAACCTGTTCTGGGTGCCCTCTGGCTCCCAAGCCATGAGGAATGGTGAACACTTAACCCTCCATCCCTTTTCTACCGTTCTTTCTCATATCCCCTTTCCAGCTGTCTCTCTCCAAACCACCCTATCTAGTTTGTATCCAGCTGGAAGTTGTGCTCTAGCTCTGAACACCCTCCCGTACCTTCTCTAAGTTGTTCTGCTATATCCTCTCCGAGATGGCAGGTGCCCCGGGTTTGCAAATACTGATGACAGCTGCAGATGCAGCAGTGGAAGTGGGAGGCAGATAAAGCCACAGCCCTGCATGCAGAGAGCTGAAGAGACCTGCCACCCCCTAATGCCATTTGCTGTTACCTTCAGCTTGGTCGACATCTGATAGCCTTGAGGTTTCTCGGTTTCTCCTCCTGGCCAGATAATCTTCCGGTCGTTGGTCAAGACCTGTGATCAATCCCAGAGGAAGGAGATAGATGTGAGGCCATAGGTAGATACCCCAGCGCACACAACCCTCCTACCCAACCTGTCCAGGCCTGTATGTACATGGCTGCCGTTGTAAATCCCAACTTGAACCAGTTTCCGATTCTGCAGGTTCATGATGCTGTAGTTGGCAAATTTCCTGTCCCCATCCTCGTTGAACTCCACCCGTCCAGTGACACCCTCTGAGTACTTGGAGGACATCAACACCCTATGGAAAGAAAGAGAACGAGGCCAACCTAGAAAACTTGCTGTGGCCATAGGGACACCTAAGAAGGCATCAGGCAAATGCTTTCTCTCAGTTGCCTGCCATATGCTCACTACCCTATAGAAGTCCAGTCAAGGCTACCTATGGTCTGTTCATAAACCTGTGGTTATCCCCTCCTGGTGGAAGGGGTCAGTTTCTCGAGTGTTGCACTACTGTATCTGTTGTCATTGCCCCTTATTTTTCACCAGATCAGTCCCATTCCCTTAAGGAATGACCTGTCCCACAGCACCCGAGGACACCTTCCTCTGGAGGTCCCCTGGGAGCTGTGTCCATGCCACTGCTCATGGTGCTTCCATCTGGCACCAGTCCATTACAGCCTGGGTAGGGCCCCAGACATGCACATACACCACCAAGGGGAGAACCAGCCCCCCCAAATCCTCGAAACATGATAGTGAAGACACAGAAGAATTGCCTGAGCCACTTGCAGTGCACCTTAGAGAACAACTTCGAATAGCTCATGCCAAAGATTGTGTCGCTGCAGAGGATGCCAGAAATTTTTCTAAAATAATCTTCAGGCTTTTCAGGTCCCACGTTCAACAGAATACAGATCTACAGAAAGGGCATCCCACAGACACCATGACCATGTCTGCAGAGAACAACCCCCGGCACAAGATCCCACTGCCAAATATAACATCCTGGTGCCAGGTTGCATGCTGCAGAGAGCAGCCCTCCTACACAGGGAGCACTGATGCAAAGGGAATCGCTGCTTTATCAAGACCCAGCCTGCAGAAAAGGCCCTTGCGGCTCCAGCATCTGCAGTGACGCAGCACAAAACCCCACGTGGCACAAAGATTGGGTTCTGGGAAGTGCATGCAGCATCTGCCGATCACACTGCCCACAGCAGCAGGATCCAGCATGCGCATGCTCAGATCTGCTGAGATCCCACCACCCAAAAACACAGCACCAATATTTGCTACAGCAGAGAGCAGCCTGTCCCATGCATGGAGATCTCTTGCCCCGGAGTTCTGCTTGCAGCATGCTGATCCATGCCGCAGTCCTGAAATGTTCAGCAAGAAACATGTCCACAGCACTGAGCTCCAATTTGACAGAAATATCCTCCTACACTGATTTGGCAGAAAATCCCCTTTCTCCTCTCTTCAACCCACAGAATTAAGATCCGGACTGGAAGAGATCATGGTCCTCAGATATTTTCCTCCTAGAGTAGCTCCCTGCCTACACTGGTCCCAGCTGCACAAGCATTGCCTGAATTGGTGACAGGCACCAGGATGATGCCTAAAACAGCCTGGACAAACTGGGGGCCAGTGCCTGAGCCCATGTCCTGGCTAGTTTTCTAGGAGAGATGTAGCCCTCACATCCGAATCATGCAGGAGAGTCCAAGCAGTCCTATGACACATGCCCCAAAGCTTTGATGACAAATAATCTGAACAAAGCTACCATGTTGCCCTCCTGCACCTTTTTCACATGCTCCCACCTTTTCCAGCTCTCCCCCAGCAGGTCCTCTGCTCCCTCCAGCAGGACCCTTTCTCAAATACCTCTTGAAAAGGGGTCCTGTCTTCCAGATGTTGGTGTTGCCCACGCAGCCCCGTGGTGGGTCTGTGATATTCTCCTTCTCAAACAAGTCATGCACAGCCTGGGCCACCACTGCAACAGCGTCACTGATGTGTGCTGACTCATTCTTCCCATTGATGAGCTGCAAACCGATCACGCCTGCCACGAGTAGAGAGGAGGAGGCAGGTCAGCACCCCGGGGCACGCTTGCTGCTCCAATGCTACTCCCATGCACAGGGCCTGGGGACCACCAAGCACATGGTTATGGGCTGAGGATCCCTTGGATGCGGTTGGGGAGTTGCCTGAGCTTCAGGCAGGGGCAGGCAGGAGAAACGGCTGCAGTGGTGCTGGGCTGGCACCATCCTGCCTGCTGGAGGGGGACTGGGGACAGCTACATGGACCGCTGACACCCTGTGCTCCATCCCCATTGCATTGCCCAAGCCTTTCCCCCAGGTGACGGTCATCTGGCAAAGCCCCAGTGAACTGGATTTGGGGCATGGCAGCATGGCCAAGGCTGCTGGACTGCTGTCTCCCCATGTGGGTAAAGGGAGTGGAAAGCAAGGTGTGGGACCCTCCACTTGTTTGGGACCACCATGGCATCGCGTTCCCCCAGCCCAAGGGGTCCCCGGGAGGGCAGGTGCCGCTCGTCCCAGCTCCGAGCAGGCTCCTCTGAGCCTGGCTGACAGCGGGATGCGTGCCTCCGGCGGGTGCCTACCATCAGGGGCGTAACGCAGGGCATTGCCCGATATCTCCCGTTCCCCCACCAGCCACACGTAGCCGGAGCCTGTCATATTGAGCATGGCTGCTGATCTGTACACCGTAGCCGCATCATCCTCACTGCAACGAGAAGAAGGGAACGGCAATGTGGCTTCAGCTGCCGGATGGCCCCTTTTCTCCTGTATCAGATCCCAAGGGGGTGGCAGCGCCAGGGAAAACACATCCCCAGGCACCCCTCCTCTGATAACTGGCTCTCCTGGACAACGGCTATTTCCTTGATGCAATGGGAACCTTTCTCTCAGCTTCATCTAATCCCACAGCACCCAGCACTGCTGAGCATCTACAGATCTTTCCCATTCCTTATCACTCACCATCTATAGGCACAGGGGCAATAAGAGTCCCCTCCTTCACAGGTGGATCAGGATACATCTTGAGTAGCTATTGCTGCTTCTGCAGCTGCTCACACTTTGCAGGACAGCCAGGCATCTCAACCATGCTCATGACTGCAGGCTTCCTGGCCAGCAGCATGCACAACACAGCATCCACCGCCTGCCTGGAACATGAGGCTTTATGTGGGTTTTCTCTCACGCTCCTTGAAAGGACAACAAGCCCCATATCTGCATGGACTCCAGTGCTCAGCAGCATTGCAAAGGGGAGAGTGAGGAAATCAGAGTAGGGAGGGGAAGGGGTGGCTCTGCCTTACCTGGCAGAGAGGATGATGACGCGCGCCTCCAGCTCCTTAGCCTCCAGCAGCAGTGACGTCACGTTTTTGGTTCCAGGGTCAAACTGAAGCACTTTCTCAGCCTGTGATTAGTGTGAGCAAAGCTGGTTAGTGTGGGAGACCCAGGACTGCTTGTGAGAGCCATGCTATCTAGAAAAGGGTCAAGAGAATTCATTAAACTGTACAAAAGTCTGCCAAATAAGGTTGGTTATAGCTACTTTTTTCTTTTTTCTTTTCTTTTCTTTCTTTTCTTTCTTTCCTTCCTTCCTTTCTCTTTTAATGTTTTGGCTTTTTGGTTTTTTTTTTTTTTTTTTTTTTGCACTGTGCATGCAAACTGAAGTCAATCAAGACCCAAAAAGAGGCGTGCATTGTACAGGAAAGAGAAAAAGGCTTTGAAATGCAATTGAAAACTCAAACGAGTGTTGTTTTTCAAAAACATGGGAAATGAAAAAAACATATTGCACAGGGTTAACCTTTGGGAGTAAAAGTGAGCAACTTACACCAAGGAACCGTTTCCTTTGGGGAGGAAAGGGGGTTGGTTCAACTTTTCAAAAAAAAAAAAAAAAACTTGCAAGTTAATTACTGGTTCACATGCATGTTTCAAAAAGAAATCCTTCCAGGGTCAGCTGGCTAGGTTTCCATTCTCAAGTCCAAACCAAACTATCTCAACATAAAAACGTGCTACCAAGAAACATAGTCATGGATCTTTTTTTTTCTTTCTTTTCTTTTCTTTTTTTCTCTTTCTCTTTTTTTTTTCTTTTTTATTTTTCTGGTGGCTGTGGCTATTTTTCATTTGCTAGTTAGGTTGGTGGGCGGCGTGCATTTCCATGCATATATACCTTGGGTCCTCGCTTGTTGTCATAGGAAAGTTGGTCGAGGTTTTCATAGTTCCTTTTTTTACTCTGATGAATAATGTGCACAGAGAAAATATGTAGACACAGAAGAATATTATAAACAGTTGAAAATGACGTGTAGTAAAGCAATCCAACATCCACCTCCTCCTCCACTGTTTGCTAAAGGGTCTCTATAACGCTGGAGCTCGCAAAAACCACTATCAGGAGAGAGTGCCTCAGCTCTCACGGGAGCGTCACGGTGCAAAGCCGTATCGGTTAGAGCAAGCCTGAGTGTCACAGCTGTTGCGATGCAGTTGCATTTCCCTTGTGGGACTGGGGAATTCTTCAGCAAGAAATTTTTATCTTAAACTCAGAAACAATCTACGCATCTCTAAGGGCCTAAGTGATGGGATTTCCATGGAATTACTGTGGAAGTAAAGGACAAAATGTTGTGTACGGAAAGTGCTGGATAAACGCAAACTGTTACAGTTAAGAGTATTAGCATTACTACCGTCACTATTGTCATTACAATCCTGTTCACCCTAAGAAAGTTCACAGCAAGTGAGGTGTCTCAGCTGAACTTCTCACCCCCTGCAAGGAGGGAGCAGCTTTTTGGAGCTCTGTTGCCATCCAAAAGAGAAAGAAAAGCTCTCTATGTCCCGTGTTGGCTCAAAGCGTGGCGATATGAAGCAATGGTGATCATGGGATGACATTGCAGCTTTTACCTGGTGCTTGGGGAGGGCCGAGGGCACCTCTTGGCTCTGTGGCACACAGGTGACCTTGGGAGGTGCAGCTGCTGGAGACCACGGTGCCCATAACCTGACCCTACATTTGGCTAGTGGGATTCACTGCTTGGTGGTCTCCATGCTGCTAGCTTGAGCATCACACCTGAACTGGGGGCAGGTGGCTCAGCATGCACTGATCCTGCAGATAACAGACTGGAGCAGAGAGCCTACTCCATCCCTTGTCTCCTGCCTGAGCCACTTCTTCTGCTTGGCCCCGAAGGAGCCAGGGATATGAACCCTACTTCTGGAGGTTTCCTCTCCTCCAGGCAGCGTGCTGAGGGTCAACAGCCTCTGCTCTCAGGAACCTTGACCCTGCAGCAGCATGCACAGAGCCCCACGGATCTTTCCGGAAGCAGCCCCTGTGGTCAGGCCAATAACATCAACCTGATAGTGCCTGCAAGATAGTGCTTGGCAGGTTTTGGTGGGACATAGTCTAACCTCTTCTTCTTGGCCCCATCCCACCCCAGCTGGGCATCCCTGATCTGTGTGTATGGGGTATGGGACACAGCTCTATTCTGATCTCCAGTTTGCAGCATCTTATGGCAATGGCAACTGATCCTGCCAGGAACCCAACCCTCTGCATCCCCATAATGCAAGGGTTCACGTTCCCAGGTTGTTCCTTAGGCATCCAGGTTTTATCTCTGCATCTTGCTTTCCAAACTAAATGGCTTGCCTCTTCCTGAGCACTCAGAACAGTCTTTGGCAGAACATTTTGCCAGGTGTCCTTTCTGTGCAGCTGTTCAATCTTTCTTTTCTTCTTGGACACAGCCTGACAGGTTTTTCATTGCTCAAAGAAGTTGGGTCCTTGCAAGGAAAAGTATCTGAGGAGGAAAAATCTGCTTGGAGCCCAGTCTGCCTTCATTTCTGATGATGTCCGTAGTGAAGATTTCTGCAATGGCTTCTTGGAGTCTGCCCAGATCACACTGAGACCTGGAGTAACAACTGCCTCCAAGGAGAGCAGAGCTGCAGCAGGACAGCATGAATATTCTCCAGTGATGAGATATTGGCCACTTTTCCTCAACCACTGTCAATTTAGCCAGAAACTTGGTCATCCATCTTGCAGCCTCCAGCCACGAATTGCCGTGTGTGCCTGGGATGTGCTGGCACCTTGAACCAAACTGGTCAGCAAAGTGAAGCAGAGTCTTGGGTGTGGAAAAGCTGGACCTGATGGCACCTGATCACCTCTGCCTTTCCTTGTCACTATCCCTATTGCCAGAACTAGACCAGTAATGTCTCCTCTCTTTCCCATTTTTCCATGTAGTCCTGCAGCCCTTCCCTACCGCTCAGCCTGTGTTTCACACAGGGACCCACAAATTCAAAATTCACCTTCTACCATGTTCTCCAGTACTCACTCAAAAATTTGCCACTTTCATGAATGCCACTGTCCCAGAGAAAGGGAGCCAGCACACCAGGGACCTGCCACCTCTGACTTGGACAGACTGATTTTCACAGCGTCTGGCACTCCCTCCTGTACCCGAGCAGCCTTGGTGCAGTGGTGGCCTGCCCAGATGAATGAGCAGAGCTGTACTGGGATGAAGCAGTAGCTCCAGGCTGAGAGTTACTGCAGAGAGACCTAAGATAAGGCTAGCACATGGGGTGTGCCAGGGCTGGCCAGCCTGGCCCGAGTGCTGGGCTCCAAATGCCTGCTTGAAGTGCAAATCCGCTCAATGGTGCCATAGTGACATCCAGTGCTGGCGCAGACTCCAGGGAACAAGCCATGCTCATATCCAAGAGCTCAGGTTGGCGGGTGGGTCTCTGACCCATAGCAGGTCCCCCAGGTCCTCAGAGGCTGTGATAGAAGCCTTGAAGAGGTTGAGAGCAGGTCTCCTGCCTGATGCCTCCCCAAGGCCCAGGCTGCCCTTGAGGAGGTTGGGGAAGGGTCCAGGGTACCACATGACGGCATGAAGAGAGTCAGCACACCAGTGATTAGAAGAGCAATTAGACAGCAGAAGAGATTGAGGAAGACAGGAAAGCCCCAGCGTGGGTATCTACCACCTTCAAGACCAGTCAGACCAGTCAGTTTGACCAGAACAAGCTCCTCAAAGGAAAAAGAAACAAGATGTGGTGGCACAGCCCAAAGGGAAGACAAGGTGACCTACCATCACAGAGCACATGTCCTAGGCTGGAGGACAGCCAGGGCTTTTGCAGTAGCCCAATGGCTGCCAGGAGACACCAAGACATGTTGTAGATGCAGTGCAAATGTGGAACAGGTCTGAGGACAGACCCTCCCTCCCCATCTTTCAAGCCCCAGATCTCAAAGGCTTTCCTGTAAGATGGGCAGGCTGAAGAAGAAAAACACCCTGTGCCTGGAAGCATTGCATGGAGCAAGCAGGGAGTGGAGGCATGAGAGGGAGTGGCAAAAGGGGGTGCACGGGAACTGCAGGAAAACAGAAAGTGGAAATCAAAAGATGCAAGGAAAGGAACAACAGACTGACAGTGGGAACAACCTTTCCACAGCTCTCCCTGGGTGAGGGACACTGTGCTGGGAAGAGGCTTTGGAAAGAAATATTGGCCCACTGTCACCCAGCGGGAAGCTGCCTTTGGAGGCAGGAGGATCCCACCATGGTTGGTGCCACACCAGTGTCTCACGATGGCCCCGGATGCAGCAAGGATGAAACTTCTTGGAAACCACTGCCAAAAACAAAAGCCTGTTGGTCAGTGTGGCTTGTGCCAGCACACGCCCCTGCACCAGTTGTTCCGCCAGCGGCTTGACGAGAGGTGATGAAGAGCAGTGACAGGCTGCTCTCTCTGGTCTCTCAGCTCAGCCTCCAACTCAGCACAAGAAGGGTCTACGGCCACATCTCCTCAGCAGCCAACTGCCAGATGTCCAGCAGCTGCTGGTGAGGCTGGAGAAGAGCAGGTTGTTGTCCCTACCTGTGACCCAGGAGGGAACAGCCAGGAATGGGTGCCTGCCCTGACGCTGCTGGAGACTTGGAAATGAGCTCGGGCTCTGCCCACCCTAAGGGGACCTCACCCTGCCCTGGACAAGAGGACGTGCTGGGACCTCACCCTGTCGGGCAGGAGGTGGTTCCTTGCCTTCCAGACAGGCACCTGCCTTTGAAGCACTGCAGCTGAACAGCTCCCTGTATTCTCCTTCCCTGCTTGTCTTGAACACTTGCTCAGTCCTTTTACTCAACAGCAGCAGGTCTATGGTAGTCTTCCTGAACTTCTAGCAGGCTCGGGGACCTCCCCTGCCTCCCTCCCTGCTCCCCTGCGTGGCCCTGAGTGCAGGTGCAGTGCACCTCCTCGATAAAGCTGCTCCCGCCAGCCGCAACCGCCCTCTCGTAACAGCATGGGGTGTCAGGAAAGCAGCGTTTGGCATGTGCTTCAATGGAGATGGGAACGGGGGCGTCAGCCTGCAGCTGCAGAGCTGACAGCTTTATAGAGAGGGTGCATTATACCTCCGTGCATCAATGCGCCGGCTGCCCTTGCCCCTCCTAAGCCACTAAGGTGAGCTCCAGTTAGCCAATTCAGAAGCTGCTTTTCGGGGTTGGTTTGGCACTGCTGGGTCTGCCTGGCCCCTGGGTGGCTGTAGTGGGGCAGGTGCTTCCCTAAGCTGAGCGACTGGTCCTCTCCTTAGGTGGGAATCTTGGGCGAGGCATTTGCAGAGCTCCAGGTTATCCTTCCCTTCATTTTGTAGTCGATTTACATGTAGGAGATTTTGACCATGGCAAAGCAAGTGAAATGAATAAAGTACAAAGTTCTGTCAGGTACTAGTCAGACACTGTTGATGCTTTAAGCATGTTAGCCATGTTACAATGGAAAGAAAAGGTGTTTTACATACAGAAATCTACATACATACAACAGCCCGAGACTTCTAGTTTTGTTGTTGTTGCTTAAACAAAGCTACAAGACAATGTTCAGGAACTGACCTTGGACTCTCTCTCCTCCAAGAGGGTCTCCAGCTTCTTTTGTGCAGCACGACCTTCGTGGTCGTCACTGACTATCAGGATGACGTGATTCCAGTTGAAGACTCTCATCATCTCAAACCAGACATTGGCCTGGTGAGAGTATGGTGGGACTGTGCGCAAAAAGGACAGGTGGATGCTCTGCAAGGAAGAACAAGAGCTCAACATAGACTGGTTGGGTTGTCAGCCAGGGTGCGTCTTGGGGACCGGGAAGGTTTGCAGGGACAGGGCTGGGATCGCAGGGCCAAAGAGGCAGAGCAGCAATTTTTGGTAGACGTCTGGGTGGCACTTTTGGTAGACCTAGGCTCTGGGACCTGTACTTCTTTCTTCTGGCTGGAACTGAACCTGGCTATGATTTTGTACCTCTCTGGTCAATCCAGTGCATGGCAAAGAGGACTTTTTGCTTTGTGGTCTGTAAATTCACGGTGAAGAAAAGCCTATCCAGCAACGAACTGTCAGCAACATTCAGTGCAAATATAGCCTTTCCTCTTGACTTTTTGAAAATATTACTGACCAACGGACATCAAAAAGAAAATTAATTCCCTTTAGAGAGTGACAAGGAGCAGTTGCAGGTACATGCAGATATATTAGTTATTTGTCACAAGAGAAATTCAGAAAAGCAGTTTTATAATATGCTGTTTGGCTGTTTCTAGGTCAGCCTGTTCTGCAGAGCACACAGGAGGATGCAACTCTGGACCCATGTCCCGACTAACCTATCCAATTTGGTTAAAGACATCATCATGGTTGGATGATTGAGCAATAGCAATTCCAACCTAATTAAGTACAGCACTCTTAGGGGAACAATTGGACCAAAAGCTGTAGCTGACAGAGAGGTTTCAAAAAATGCAGCTTTTCCAAAATGCCCTAGAGTCAAATATTAGAAAATGAAAGTGCTTATGCTCAGCATGGATGCTCCTTGACAAACCACCTACATGCTGGAGGGAGGCGGAAAAAGGAAAAGGAAAGGACAAAAAAAGAAAGCACCATAATATTTCCTTTTTTAAGGCTGAAATGGTCCTCTGGACCAAACAGGGCTTGTCCAGACCTGCTCATCCAGAGGCTGGACCCAGCATGGGTCAGAAATAGTCCTGAATGGGCCAAAGTAATTCACACTGGAAGGGAAAAGGCATCATGGCCACCATGGTCCTGCTCAGGAGGAACAGGCAGACCACTTAATGCCTTTTCCTCACCCTCGACATGGTGATAAAGTCAAACCAAACCATGCAATATATAGAAAATAATTCAAAATCCCTGCCACGGTCAGGTCTCTCTGTACTGGGAGAGCTCTGTTCTGCTGCTGTGGCCCAAAACACAGAAACGACAGAGGCAGCAGCAAAAATACCAAAGTACTGGTATCATTTCCTAATTACTGAAGAGACTGAGAAGAACTGTGGATGCTTAATCGAAGGAGGAAACGAACCAGGAGAGCCATAACAAGCATCTCAGAGTTGCAGTTTTGTGTGACTGATACAAACTTTCCCAATTACATGAAGAGCAGGAGAAATGCAGCTCACCCCACAGGCCCAGTACTGAGCAACAGGATCGGGAAGAAGCCCCATAGGGACAAGCAATGGAAGGACAGCTATGGTCTCCACACCAACACGGTGCTCAAGCTCTCTTTGGAGTCAGCAGAGATGCCCAGGGATTTCTAGGCCCAGATGCACAGCTTGGGCCAGGGGCACACAAGACCCCTGAGCATTTTTAATCAGTTTAAGGAAATCCAGGGAAAATTAAAATGGAAATGGATAAATGTCAGAGGAGAGGAAAGAAATGAAAAAATCCAGAATAGCTAATAATAAAAAAAAAAAAAAGGCAGAAAAATATAGGCTAAAAAAAATCAAATTGCTAACAAAATTATTTCAATCGTTTTTTTGAAATTAAAACATCTTTGAAATTTCAATATACTGCCTCAAATTATTTTCTAGTTTCCCACCTAGCTTGCAAAAATGCTGTTTAAACTGATTGTGGCTTTCTGAACCTATTTGAACCTATCACTAGGTTCAGATGAAGAAATTTTACTGCAAAGTTGTTGGAGAACAACTTCGTTTAACAGTTCAGGCAAATTTGATTTCTGAGGCGGTGTCCAAAGGGCCGTAGACTTGCTATGATGATATCTCAGGTCTCAGATTACAGAATTGTAGTTTTTAAAAAGGGTAACAAAGAATAACAAATTGCAAATTCTGAGTCTAGATTTCAGGATAAGCACTCACATTCTGTGCTCAGCCTTTGAAGGACCTGGAACTCCTGAACTTCTCTGCAGGGCCCAAAGATTGGCAGAAAAATGAAAGTGGAGTCCCCCAAAGGTTAACAAGTCCAACTTGTGATGTGCAGAGGCAGTTGGGAATCAGGTTTTGTGTGATTTGGTAACCCCTATCACAGCGTATGCGGTGACTTCTCACAGGTCTCTGCAAATCGCTCCGAAACCCAGCACAGATCTTTCCTGGCCATGCAGCCCATGGCCACATGGGGCCATAACGGAACGCATGTGGATGTAATGATTTAGGCATCATAATTATCACATTTTTAGGTAAATTACTGTTATAAAGGCCTGATTTTTTAACACAGCCTATGTGAGGCAACTGTGCATCCATTTCAGCTGCACCGCTCATCAGCACTGTCCCTGATGTACTGCTCCACTCCCCTCAGATCAGGCACACAGAAAAAAATGCTCCTAATTACAAATCAGCAGTTTGCCTTATAAGATGTTTTGCAGGATTCACATAATTTGCTCTCCTCTGAGTGTGCCTGCTGCCTGCTGGGAGGGTTGGGATGTGAGCGTGGGAATTGCTGACAGCAACCCTGAGCTGAGGAGCGGCTTTCTGCAATACCTCCCTATCTTGCCACCAACACCTGAGTGCTCAGCCCTGTGCTTCCGCACCTAATTCTGTTTCTGCAAAAAGTAATACAGGCTGGGAAGGGATCCAGGCTTCCAAGCGGCAGAAACCCATGGAGCTGGGAGTGAGTGTGCTTATGAGGTTGGGGACATGTGCTGGGTCAGGACTCTTAGGAACTGCAAATTATTAGTGGTACTGACTTGGTTGATATGAGTACGTACGAAGAGAAGCTAAGTTTGAGTAGATCATGTGTGTGTGTGTGTGTATGCATGTGTGAAAGCAAGGACTCTGTGTATGCATAAATGTGAGCGTACACATGCAGAAAGCATGTGTGTGCATGTACCCATGCAGGGAACATGCTTGGGTGCTTGGATAGCTGTGCACAAAGAGTCTGCGCATGGCCACGGCATGCCTGGGGGAGGGTGCGCCTGTGGGTGCCCACTGATGGAGTTACTGTACGTAGGGGATGTGCACATGTACAGGGAGCGTGCAGGCATGGCTGTGGGGCCACCAGGCAGCGTGTGTGTGTCCACATAAGGACCTGTACAGAATCACAGAATCATCTAGGTTGGAAAGGACCTTGAAGATCATCTAGTCCAACCGTTAACCTACCCCTGACAGTTCCCAACTACACCGTATCTCTAAGTGCTATGTTGCTTAGAGATAAGCGCTAAGCGCTAGGTCCATGAGGGAAAGGATTGCTATCTTCTTTACCTCTATCTGCCCAAGGACTCATCACAGCTCATGGTCCATGGCTGGTAATGTTTCCTACAGGCTTGAGGAAACAATGTGGTTTTGTTTCATTATCTATGGAAATCATGTGGTCAGTCCCCTTTCTAGCAATGCACTCCAGAACTGAGCTGTCTCCGCAGTTTCAAAGAGATTGACAGAGATCCAAATATATAAAGTTCCTGATAATTTAGCAAAAATCATCAGCTGGGTACGAAAAAGAAGCCTTGGTCAGTGTCTCTGTGGAAGGAGCCTGGCTGCTCTGTCCCCTGCTCTGCCCAGCCTGCCCGCCAGCCAGCAGACATGTCGCTGAGCCCCATCAGAAAGCAGCCTGCCCACTGCCCCGCGTGATAGCTGCAGACGTGGGAGGGAGCTGAGACAACTCTGACATAGCTTAGGCATGTGCTGGGAAGGATTTTAGTGGGGGCAGGCACCTGGGGAACTCAGGCACAAATGCATCGTCTGCCTTTCCCTGCAGTGCATGGAGGAAAGGACTTGCCAACCTCTGGGAAATGGCCCAGCACCAGCAGCCTGGTGGAGTGGTGGGCGTGCTCTGTCCTTCTCCCAGCTTGAATCCCAAGACCCTGTGAAAAACTGTCCTCCACTGGGATGAGTGGGCTCCATCACTGCCATCAGCACAGGCTTCAGTGCACAGAGCCCCTCATCTGCTCTGACGCACTGCAGGCCACCCCTGATGAGGGCTGTGCTGGTCAGCGGAGGCTGTGAAACCCCTTCCCGGGGCAAACATCTCTTTATGTTAACCAGCCTCTCCAGTCACTTCTTGCAGATGTCAGTGAGAGTCCTGACCCTGATCTTGGTCGAAGGGAATCACTTTTCTCCCCACTTTCAGTGCAGCTTCCCACGCTGACTAATACAGTTTCTCCTGAGTGTTGTTTGCCAGTGAGACCAGTAATAAAAATACCCCTCTCAGTGAGCAGTAACCCCCCGGGAGGGCATGGAGTGGTTATACTCCAAGACAAGGAGACAAGGAACCAGAGGGAAAAGCCATCCCCATGCCCAGGCTGGAGAGAGAGGGAGAAAGGGAGAGACAGAGCTCATTTCAACTACCAGGATGAGCTGCTAGACACTGAAATGTCTCTGCAAGTGCAGAATGACTAAACTCCATTTTCCACCTCTTTCAGCAGCAGAGCAAGTGTCAGTTAAGAGCCACCCTCGTTCCTCTGGTGCACTGCCTCTCCGACAGGGGGGTGGTGTGGGGCTCAGCACCTCGGGGCACCCGGCATGTCCCTTCATCCCCATCACATAGGGGTGGTCCCACATGGAGGTGATGAACGGCATCAGACCTTCCCAGCTCTTGAGTTGTGCA
The DNA here is from genome assembly GCF_047716275.1 of Strix uralensis. Taxonomy (NCBI): domain Eukaryota; kingdom Metazoa; phylum Chordata; class Aves; order Strigiformes; family Strigidae; genus Strix; species Strix uralensis. The sequence continues at coordinate 1,375,214 of NC_133992.1, forward strand.
TTTCCCCATGAGCTTCACTCTCAATACTCTCAGTGTCATTTCATATTTCTCATGTTGTCAAGACGTCAATGTCATCTCATTTTTCAGCTGAGATGTAAAGGAGATATAAATACCTCCAATGACACATGGGGAACAGAAACACTAAAGCAATAGCCCAGCCTGTCTGTTCAGGGGGCCCAGCATGAGAAGGTCAGAGCATGATTTTTGCAATGCTCAGTCCATGAGCAGTCCATGAAGAGCTCTCCATAGAGATGGACACCACAGCAATGGGTACCGTTCTGCTGCTTTTACTGTGAGACCCTCCTCTCTCTTCCTGCAGTTCCTTGCTCACCTCAGAGGTGACTCTGACTTCAAAGACCCCCTCACCATGCAGGCAGGACTGTGCTGAATGACGTGAGGATCTCGGTGAAGAAACAGGAAATGATTTTGTAAGATGTAGACATAAGGCGGCCAAACAAAGCTTGCCAAGCCAGAGTGCTCAGCTTGATAGCTGCAGAACCATTTCTAGAACAAATAGTTCTTCGAATACTGGGAGCAATAAAGCTTGCTTCTGTGGGCTATCTTTGTTGAAAGACTGACTATAGCTCGTGGACCACTGTGCTCGACTGGAGATGATCTGAGAGCATCAAACAGTACTGGGCAAACCTGTCTGTGCTGAGGCCCACACTTTTCTCTCCCCAGCAGCTTAGCCTTGGGAGGACCATAATTAACTCTGAGACTTCAACCCCCTGTAAAATTTAGCTAAAATTGGCTGATGCCTTCAAAACCAATCCGGGGTATACACACAAAGTGATCTTACAAGCTTGTTTCCATAGAAACTAAGCTGAAAGATATAATTTCCTGAATTAAAAAAAAAAAAAAAAAGCAAGTTGATCACTGGAAACCAAAAATGTCCTCGTGTTGCACCAGCCAGCCTGTCCTGCATGAGTGTGCAGAGCCTTGCACTGTCCTGTCCCATGCCTTCACGGCCCTTTGCTCTGCTCTCCTCCACTCCACTCCCACCTTTGCTGTCCCCTCCAGCTCCTGCTAGTCCACTATTCAATGTCCTTGCTCCTCTACCCACTCAGTCCCTGCGTTTGCCCCATCTCCTGCCTGCAACTCCCCTCTCTGCAGAGAGCTCGAAGTCCTCCAGCCCCTGGATGCCTTGGTGGGAAGGAGGCTGAGCATGAGGCCAGCCAGGCAGGAGTGCTTGGAGGGCTGAGACCTGCCATGTGACCTCCCTGCTGAGTCTCTGCCAGGCATGTGCACCCCACAGCGCTGCACCTGCCCAACGCCCCCAAATACTCTGTGGGGAGCATCTCCCTGCCACTGCAGTGAGTTGGCACTGCTGCAGTGGGTTGCTCCTCCAGCTTTGAAGTGAGCCATGTGGTTTTTATGAGCCACTTTTGCAGAAAACATGTTTTAAATAGGAAAAAAATGGCTGAAGCAGAGTCTGCTGGGGAAGCTCCCACCCCCTCAGCCTGAGCACACAAATCAGCACAAGGTCATGCTGTGGAAAAGGTGGCCAGTTAGCTTTGGTGAGCATGGCTCTGCTGAGATGAAGCTGGACTGACAGCATGCAGGGTCTCCTCTCCCTGCCATCTTGTGCACTGTGACATGGTCCCTCTCAGTGACATTGCTGATCAGACCTATCTCCTCCCCACGGCATCACGAACCAAATTCGCCCTGCAAATTTCCTACCTACTGCCTGCCCTCTCCCTCAGTCTGACAGCTCTGTTATCATCCCTTTCCTTCTGACAGTGCCTGACGGGACCTTTCCAGGGTAGTGCAGGTCCCCAGCCCCTGGCAGCCACTGTTGCTGTCACTGCCGTGGTCTTGGCTTGCTGGTTGTCCTACCATGGTTTTACTCAGTGGGAGATGCCAAGACCTGCTGGTGCTCCAGTCAAGCAGTCCTGCAGGCTGCATTTCTGGGAGCCTCTGCTCCTCCCTCCTGAAATTTGACTTCATTTAGCATGTAGGCGGAGTGACTATTTTTGCACTGAACATTTGCATTTGTGAATATTCACATTTTTTCCAAGCAAAGGCCGATTCGTGCTTCAAAACAGGCCTGATCTCACCCACTAAGCTCACGCACTCGGGTGAAAACCTCTACCAAGGCTGCAATGGCATGTGATCTGTCAGGCTCTGCTCAGCTCCTGCTTTAGTAAAAACTAATCCCCAAGTGTCTTTGCAAGACGGGTTGTGAGCGGAGCACCCAGTGGAAGAGCTGGCCAGGGCAGCACCTCATTGCCCAGGACAGGGCATGGCCCCCAGCCCCTGCACATAGCAGGATGTCGTCCAGCCTGGAAGTCTCTGTGTTTCCACAGGGACAGCAGAGAGTGGTTTGAGACACTGGAATTCGAACCTCTTTCTTGAGTGCTGGCTGGACTGAATGTCATTTAAAGCCTCGGGATAACTTGTTAGTCTATTCTATTATGTCCTCTACCAACACCATATAAACCCAGAGAAGTGAACACAATCAAGCAATCTCCAAGCCCCAGAGAGCTCCTGCCTGATGAACAGGCTCCACTAGGATCCTCCTGCCCCTCCGCAGCCCCCTCTCACCCGGGAAGCCCCCAGGACCCCCCGGCTGTCACTAGTGATCAGGGCAGGAGCTAGTTTGTGCATTTGCCTTGGCTGAAGAGCCGCAAGCCCAGCAGCCTGGCAGAGAAACGCTGCAGAAATCGTCCAGCACTATGTAGGTCAACACTGGCAGCTGCGAAAAAATAATGTACCGGGGAATGTGGGAGAGAGGGAGAGGGAGCTGCTGGTTTAACTGGAGAGGATGGATAGACAGACAGACACATAGATAGGCAGGGTCGTGTAGACACCATTAACCCTCCTGATGGGCACTCCTGATTTACACCACATGTATGAGGTACTAGACTAGAAACATGCATCAGTTACCTTATCAGAATATATAGACATGCGTGTTGTCAGACCAATGACAGGGATCCTGTAGAAGCCAGCTGTGTATGATACGGGTGTTGGTGTTAGGTGATCGTTGGGAGCAGGAGGGTGACTAACTAATATTGCATAGACCTGTAGGACAGGATACATGACACAAACATTATTTCACAGGAGCACATCAGCCATCAAGTGTGATTTTTCTTTTTTCCTTTTCTTTTCTGCAATGTTAAACAGCCCCATGTTAACACGATAACGGCATTCAAATAATCAGGAACAGCGAAGCAAGGGCTGCACCGGGGAGCAAGGGGTGCTGTGCCATGGCTCAGGCTGCAGCCTGCGTGGAGGTGATGGGTCTGCTCAGGGTTATATCTTAATGGAAATGCTGTGCCTAGCCACTCTGCTCACTAAACTAATAACTTTCATGGATTACAGATTAAAGGGAAACATCTCCCTTACAGTCACACTGTGTAATGCGATTTCTTTAACCACACATTTAATACTCAGTTGTAATTCCCCTCCGAGGACTATTACAAACAAAGTGGTCAGCTGGGACTGGGAGCAGGAGAAGGAGAGCAGAGCCGCGGAGCAAATCAGCCATCTGGCTCTCAGTGCACAGAGAAAGCTGGAGGGGCCACGGGGGGGGGCGGGAGCCAGGATCTGCCCTCAGCACACCAGAGTGATGGGCGCAGGGGATCTGGGTTCTACTGAAATGGGGAAGGAGGATCTTGGCAAGCTCCTGCTGTTATTACAGGGCTGCGATTCTGGTCTCCAGCAGGATCCTATTTTCTGTCAAACCGAGAGGAAGGAGCTGGGTAATCCCTGGGGGATCCTTTGTTACACTAATGCCCTTTCACAACATAAGGAATGTCCCCAGCTGGTGACAGCTCTCCAGCTAGGGTGAATCAGTGCAAGGACTTTGATGTCTGGGAGGAAATAACACTTCATCCTCCAAGCATCTGCCCAAGCCCCAGGATGTGCTCTGCACCCAGGCTGGAGGGATGGCTTGCTAGGATGGGAGAGGATGAAGCGTGCCTGGGGAAGGGGACCTGGGGGCTGGGTGGGAAGAGGGGAGATCCTGCCTGGTGCTGGGTGGGAGCAAGCTGAGGATGCAGAGTGAGCTGGGGCAGGGGTTGGAGACCCCACCCTGGGAAAAGGGAGGAATTACTGGAGAAGGGGTTGGGGAGGTCACCGGAGGAGGTGGCATTGCCTTGGACAGAGGTGCCCAGTGCCGTGCTGACACGAGGGGTGGGCGAGGACCTGCACCCAGCGGGGCTGGGGCACAGGCCTTGGGGCTGGAGCAGGCACTGGGGGAGAGGCTGGGGCTGTGTGGGGGCCAAGGCTGCGCTGCGCTGCACAGCAGCTGACCGGCAGGAGCCATTTTGCACGCGTGGGCTTCCAGCCCCTCCTCTGCCTCGCAGCCCCTTCCTTGGGCACAGTGCCAGCGAGTGAGGGCCGCGGGTGGCTGAGCCCCACGCTGGGACCATGGGGCTGAGAGAACCCCTGCTTGTTGCAACAGCACGGCCACCCCCAGCACCCGCAGCCCCCTCTGCACCCCGGCTTATCTGTCCCCCCATGTCCCACCGCTCACGCAGGGAAGTGCCAGCGCCTGCAATCCCGCACCCGCCCGAGGCAATGGGGGGTTTGCCATGGGGACAAGGCCTAGAGGTGACAGGGACACAGGCATCCATCAGCCGGGCTGCTTAAACGGAGCCTCGGCTCAGCGAGGGACCCGACTGAGCCTTCTCCCTGCTCCCTGCCCGGCAGCGGGTATCCTTTACAGCCTGTGCTGCACTTCCTACCCGGCTCTGCCAGCAACCCCAGGGATGTCTCCAGCTCCACGCTGGGAAGCTGAGCTGTGAACGTGCCAGCTCTGCATCTCCGCTGTGCACCTCTGGCCCCTGCAGCTCCCCTTCTCCCCAGCTGTGTGTGCCTGGGCACATACACGCATTTATCTGCGTGTGTTGGGGTGCGTGAGGCTCTGTGGTGCAGGGGTTCATACAATTTGTGTGCGTGTTTGTCCCTGTGCATGGGTCCATGTACACCTTTTGCATGCCCATGGGTGCGTGTGAGGTGGGGGTGGGTTTGTACCTGCCCCTCTGTCCACCTGATGGCCCCGACTGGGGGGAATGGGGCTGGTTATCTGGGCTCGGCACCCAGAGCACACGCAGGGGAGACTGAGGGGCCAGACCAGAGGCTGCCCAGGGCATCCAGACTGCACCCACCACTGCTGCAGAGTCGGGCTGCTCCCTCGTGTGTGCTGCGAGTGACCCACGTAGACAGGAGGGAGGAGTGCGCTGCGCCTGTGTGCGCAGGCATGTATGCACAGCACGCTCTGCGTGCGTGTCCCTGCGGGAGCCTGCACACTGCGTCTACGTGTCTGTAATCTCTGTCGCTGTGTCTGTGTCTCGTGTGGCAGCGGGTGTGCTTGTGTGCCTGCTGCACGCCTTGCGGTGTGCGATGGGTGTGCTGCACAGTCATCCGTGTACGACCTGGGGGTGTGCGCAGGTGTGTGTGTGTATACTGGGAGCGCGGGTGCGTGTGCTTGTAGCGCACGCAGGGTGTGTGTCTGTGTGGCAGCATGCGTGTGTGTACCTGGTGCAGCGTGTGCTCACGTGTGCCCGTGGATGCATGTGGCACAGCCGGTGTGTTTGCACACTGGTGTGAGTGGTAGAGTGCCCGTGTTTGCACACGTGTGCCCACGGGCGTTCCCACAGCGATACGTGAGCGCACAGTACGTGTGCGTGCGTGGCGCTGCCCGTGTCCACGGGGTGTGGCTGCCCACGTGTGCCCGCGGCATGTGCACATGTAGCTCTGCGTGTGCCCGCCTGCACCCCTGGTGTGTGTTCATGCATGTTGCTCTCCACACGTGTGGTGTTGGGTGGGCACGTCTGCACACTCGCTGTGTGTGCGTGAGCCTGTGTGCACCCCAGGGTGTGTGCGGGTGCCCATGTGTGTCCCAGGGAGTGTGTGGGTGCCCATGTGTGCCCCGGGGTGTGTGTAGGGTGCCCGTGTGCACCCTGGGGTGTGTGCGTGTGAGCTCGTGTGCGTGCCGGGGTGTGTGCGCGTGCCCATGTGCATCCCAGGGAGCGTGTGGGTGCTCGTGTGCACCCCGGGGTGCATGTGTGAGTCTGTATGTGCCCCAGGGTGTGTGTAGGGTGCCCATGTGCACCCCGGGTGTGTGTAGGGTGTTTGTGTGCGCCCTGGGTGTGTGTAGGGTGCCTGTGTGCACCCCGGAGTGTGTGTAGGGTGTCTGTGTGTGCCCTGGGTGTGTGTAGGGTGCCCGTGTGCACCCCGGGGTGTGTGTGTGTGAGCCCGTGTGCGTGCCGGGGTGTGTGCGCGTGCCCATGTGCATCCCAGGGAGTGTGTGGGTGCCCGTGTGCACCCCGGGGTGCATGTGTGAGTCCGTATGTGCCCCGGGGTGTGTGTGCGTGAGCCCGCGTGCACCCTGGGGTGTGTGTGGGTGCCCATGTGCGTCCCAGGGAGTGTGTGGGTGCCCGTGTGCATCCCAGGGTGCTTGTGTGAGCCTGTGTGCGCCCCGGGGTGTGTGCGGGTGCCCGTGTGCGCCCCGCTGTGTGTGCGGGTGCCCGTGCGGCGGAGCGTGCAGCCCGGCCGCGCTTACATAAAGGCTGCAATGCGGGCAGCGGCTCCCCGGGGCCCCGGGCAGGACCCCGCTCGCCGCGGCTCTGCCCGCCCCGAGCCCCGGGGGGGCGGCCGCGGGGGGGCCGTGGGGCCGGGGTCGCTGCGCGGCGGCTCGGCGACCTCCGGGGACGGGGCGGGGGTGGGGGGGGGTGGGGGGGGATGGTGCCCGGCGGCGGCGGCGGCGGCGGCGGCGGCGGCGGGGGGCGGGGGGGGGCAGTCGCCGGCCCGGGGTACCTGGCTGGAGATGAGGTCCTCGCAGACGGAGAGGGCCATCTGGATGGCGTTGGGCTTGTGCGTGACCGAGGTGGCGTTGAGCTGGAGCTTCCAGGTGCCGTGCCGCTTGTTGGCCTGGTTCACCGCCTCGCGGAAGATCTGCTCGTGCTTCTTGGTGCTCAGCACCGCGCCGATGTTGACGATCTTGGGGTCGCAGCCGGCGCGGGCGAAGGAGGAGGAGAAGAGCAGGGCGAGCAGCAGCAGCCGCATGGTGCTCATCCACGGGCGGCCCGGAGCCCGCCGGGCCCCCCCCCCGCCCGCGCCCCGCCGCCCGGCGGCCGCCCGCCCCGCTCAGCGCGGACCCATGCGGGGGCCCGGCCCGGCGCGGGGCGCTCTCCCTGGTGCTGAACCGCCCGTTCCGCGCCGCTCCGCGCCGCTCCGCCCGCCGCCGGCTCCTCCCGCGCCGCCGGCCCCGCGCTGCCGCAGCGCCCTCCCCCCGGCCCGCCCCCGGCCCCGCGGAGCGCGGGCGGGACCCCCGCCGGCCCCGGTCGCTGCGGCAGTGCCCCCCCCCCCCCCCCCCCCCAGCTGCGGTGGTCCCCGCGCACACGCGTTGCCCCGCGGTCCTGCCGCTGCCGTGCGGGGTGCCCGGGGGTTGAGGGGGGGCTGCGGTCTGGCTCCCGCACCGCGAGGAAGCGTGGCTGGGGCCGAGCCTCCGGCCGCGGTGGCGTCTCATGGGGGTCCCCCCCCTCCATCCTTTTCGCCCCATTCGGGCTCTGGGCATTCCCCTCGCTTTGGGAGGCATCATCACACCAGAGACTGGGTGAACAAGGGTCTTCTCCAGGTGTAATCACACCAGGCTGGGGGTAAACCAGGCTCTTCAGGATTTGTTCTCCAGAACAAATATTCCCAGTTACGCAGCACCTCTGAGCAATGCGCTCCCCCAGCCCTGGCCGGGGAGAGTTACAGGAATGCCATCAGGGTCTGTGTTCACCCTAGTGCTGGAGAATCCTCCCTTGACCAACACTCCTCTTGGGCAGAGGTGTTGAGCAGATGCTCAGCCTGGTTCCTTGGCTTCACTCTGTCCCTCCAGACAGAGCCACCACTCTTCCAGACATTAGCTCACAGGGCAACCAGCCATTTTCCTCCATTAAATTCACCACATTACACCAGGATATGGCCTTAAGATTTGTCTGCCGAGGACATTTCTTGGGGGTCTCTTTATCTCTCTGCCCCTGGGCTACCATTAGACTTCCCAAAGGACATGGAGACACAGCGGCTAGTGGCCAACACCTGGAGGACAGTCCAGCTCCATGACTGAAAGGAATTGAGTTTCATGCCTGGACCATGTCTCTCCTATTCCAGGGCCAGAGGGGTGAGGTGGCCAGAACGGCCCATTGCTCCCCAGAGCTGCCACTTTGATCTTTTGGAAAAAACAAAGAGGTTGCAGATAGCGATGGGGTGTTGCTTTGTAACTGCATGGGACAAATGCCATCAGCCAGCCCACTGTATGCCAGCCAAGAAGAGAGCAGGCTGAGCACTGCAGAAGAAAAATCACCAGAGATATTTTTACATCAGCCATTTCTAGGATATTGCCGCAGCCCACCTCTGTGCTTGCTTGCAACGTGAGTTGAAGCAGAATTTTCTTCCCCCAGCGCAAATTTTCTCACTGGCATCTCTGAAGTGCAAGTTGCCATGGAAACCATTTTGTCTGTGTCCCACGTTGCCCACATGCACTCGGAAGAAGCTGCAGAAGCAAAATGGCCGTTGTGTAATGCCGCAGGGTCTCAGCATATGAGGCGCTTGTGTGCTACACAGCACCCTTCCAGCTATGAGACCCTCTCAGAGAAACTGCGGACAATTGCTTGAGAAAGCAATGAAACTCATGGAGGTTATGACGCACTCTGCGAGAGAAGGAAAGCGGCCCCACCTCACCTTAACTCTTGCAGTGCTTTGCGTGGAGCTCCACACCGATCCTGCTGTGCTCTCAGCACAGACTTCCAGGCATGCTTCACCCTCTTCCGTGTCACTGTGTCATTCCTTCTTCTCCATGCACAGAGAGGACGGCCTCACTCTACTCATGTGGTGCGGTTCTGTCCACCCCGAGAAGCCCAAGTGCTGTCTTGAAGGGACAAAGGGTGCAAGTTAAAGAGAGTTGCATCTATACCCTTAGACTGCATACATTTGACTTCATCCCATCCTCTGCCTACTGGGTGCATTTGTAGTAGGTTGTTTGGGAAGAAACCGTTTTGGAGTGGGCTATACAGACCCGGACCCTGGCGGGTGTGATGGCGGTAGAATAATAAAGGCAAGACCTGGCCACAGCAGGGGACTTAGCAGAGAAGATGAAGGAAAAAAGCAGGCTTTGAAATATTATTTGGCTTGCTCACATTGGAGTACAAAAGGTCTTTCCTCCTTATTATCTGGAGTTCCCTATCAAGACGAAAAAGAGTGCAGTTACTGAGCCCCTCCTCTGTCACCCAGGAGTCTAGGACAGTCATACTCAGGAGCCAGGGTTCTTCTCTCTGTGCCTCCATTCATTATTTGTCTCCAGAGACTCTTGTTCCTGGCACCATTGCTGAGATCTGCAAAATGCCTGCTTCCCTCTCAGGTCATGCCTCCCACTGGGTCGTGTTGTCCTGGCATCAGGAACAGCCCAGATCACAATCTCCGGCAGCCAGGCTCAGCCAGCACAGACGTTGTCACCGTGCGACTTCCACTCTTGCTGTGGCCTCGGGCTCTTTGATCATCTGAAGGCGATGGGTGCACGCAGGGCTTTCCCAGGGTGGAAGCTGTGTAAATGGCAAGTACAACTGCATCCACCAGCTGATCCTTGTGAGGACTCTGTAGCGAGCAACGGTCTTTGCCGCTGTGTCCTGGCATATCATGGCAACCTTCTTAGCCACGGTTTGGCGCAAGAACGTAACACCGTTGCCTGTTAACAATTAACATGTGTGTAGTGTGATCCTGCTCTTTACGTCTGGCACATTCTGGATGCAGGGCAGTTGGACAAGAGCATGGGATGGATGTTTGTGTGGTGTCCCGTTGACTGTGAATGGTGTAATTCCTCCCGTGGCCAGAGTAAGTCAGTGTAAAACCTAGAGACTTCAGGGGAGAGGCACTGAACCCAGCTGGAAATTTCATCTGCTTCGGGGTAAGATATCAGTCCCAGTGGGGGAAAAGATAATATGGAATTTCAGAAAAGAGGAAATCAAGCATTAGGAATATGCAATTTGTGCCAGTCGTCATGGGGTTGCCAAGCAAACTAAATTCTTCTTCTGACAAAGTTAAAATTGACTTGATAGCAGTAACTGCACAGCTATAACACAGACTATGGAAATGCTTTTTATGTACAGCTTCAAGATGTAAGAGTCGTTCATCTAAGGTATAAAATTAAGTAAAGCACATACTGAGTGGCCATGGCGGATCTTGAAGAGCAGTTGTTAGTGAAGAACTGCAATGATGTAGGTATTCCTACAGGTATGAAAGGATTTGCAGTGTGGTTGATAATTCAGTATTTCTGCCATTGCTTTGGAAGCAATCACTGATGATAAAATCTGTGAGATAGCAAATAATGATGCTAATTAATGTGGATTGTTTGATAAACAGAGTACTGAAAAGTATTTTAAGACCGTCAATGCAGAGCCTTCTAAGTAGAAGCAAGTATTGTTGGTCCTGCCCTTAGGACAGGACTGCGGATGTAGTGGAAACATTGACTGGAAAGGTCTTTAATAGTGACCAGGGGTTCAGAGATCATGAACTTTAAAACATAAAGGAGCCAGTGTTGTCCTCGGATGTGCTCCTGAGGGGTCAAAGCAGCAGCTGGCAATGACTTGAACCTCTGTACAAAGCACTGGGGAATCCTGTCTGGGAAGGCTGCCCACAGATCTGGGGATCACATTCTTTACAAAGAGGCTGAAAAAGCAGAGAAAATGTCCACTGAGAATATTTGGAAAAAAAACTCCTGATGAGCTGCTACAGAGAGGTGAGAGTGACTGAAGTCGAAGCGTGCTGCCTGCGGTGTGGGGCGTTGTCTCCAGGAGCAATGACAGACGAGTGCCTCCACGGGGATGCTTTCCCCAGGGGCTCTCAGCACTGGGGAAGCTGTTTGCAGGGTCAGTGCAAGTCAGCTCCAGTACAGCTGGGTAGGAAGGGCGGTGAATTTGGAAGAAGACAACTCTCTCCTCCTCACATTGTCTCCATGCCAGGACCAGAGCCTCCTGCCCAGTTTCATCACATCTCCTGTTCCTGCTGCTCGGGTATCTGGACACCTCCCAAGGGAGTCCCTTGCCCAGTACCCTGCAGGCAGAGGAAAACAGCCTTTGGTGGCTTTCTGCCATGCGACCAATACAAGGATGACCTGGGACAGGGATGAAGAAGGGCACTAAACCCCAGTCTGAGGGGGAGGTGGGCAGTGGGTGGTGGCGGACAGCAGTCAGGGACAATGGAGAAGGAAGGGGGTGGAGGGCACCCCCCCTGCAGCTCCTCACCACCTGCCTGGAGACTGGTGCGGTGGTTCCCCACTGTCAGTCCACTGGAGGATGTGATTTGTGTGAGCAGCTGGGACACAGCGGGGGGACACCCTTGTCACGGTGTCAGCCATCCAGCCAGACTGACAGGCAATGGTTGGTGTCTGCAGAGAGTAAGGTGCCCAAGGGCATTATTTCTAAGGTGTGGGAGCTGCAGGGAGCAACGGGGTGGAGAACAAGGTGAAAGTGTCTAAGCAGCCGTTTGGCCTGAGCTGTTGTTGTTGTACATTCTGGCCCTGGCTCCACCTCTTTTCCCGATGATATCCAGGATGGACTCCAGTCCCGCAGCAGGTCTTGTGCTGTCCCTAAATGCTTTCCCATCTGAGAGGGACTCAACCGACCTTACTGTGCAACTCAGATGTGACTGGTGGAGTCACCAGGCAGCACAGCTTCCTGCTCCAGTGCTGTGCAGCACAAAGCTGCCATGCTATGGGCATCTGTGTTGTCGTTACTCAGCTCTCCCCACAGGACACGAGATCTAGGGCTCTAAGGGCCTTTGTCACCCTCCCAAGCACAGTGTACATCACCTCTGGAGTCCCTGTCATCAAAGAAAGAAGCTGCAGCATCATTCTATGCCAAGTGATGAGAATTGAGGTATCTCTCCCCCTCCTCTCTCAGGTTACTGCATCACTGCATCACCCATGCACAGGAGCATTCCCACCATCCACCAGTGCTTTGCCTTCGTCCAAGACAGCTGTGCATTCACAGGGCTGGGGGAAGTTAAAACAAGAAGACAGCAGGTAGACTGGCTTTTGGATACCAAGAGGTTCCTGAGCAGGCAGGGAGATATTCAGGCAACTGTTAAGAGATGGGACATGAAACATCAATGGCCAGAGGCAAAGATGGTGAGAAACTCAAAAATAGCTTCTGTAAAATCAGGAAGAATGGAATGCACAGAAACACACAGTCAGATGTGCAATAGGAGTGAGTGGGAAGTTCCACCAGAATGATTTTCTAAGGAAAAACCAGCAATCACATGTTTGGAATGCTCTGTAGGGAAACTTTCATTTTGACAAAAATCCAATTTTCTGCTGGAAAACCATCCAAGAGGTGGCTGGGCTTCAGCTGCCTGCACATCGTGTCCCAGGAGACGGGAAAACTTGTCCTCAGGGACTTCCAGCTCACTGGGACTGCTGCATAGCAGAGGCTGGAAAGGGGCTCAGAGAGATCGGTCACTGCTTGGAGGTTTCCTGCACATCTTCACCTTGGAGGACACTGAAGCATGGACACAAGTAATATGGTGATGCATCACTGGTGCAGAGTGGCTGGAGATGAAGCACACTGGGGAGCATTGGCCCCTGTACAGCCCTTGGTGCTCCCCAACACATGCTCCCACTGTGCTGGAGCTCAGTCCAACACCTTGGGTGTCCATGGGAAAGCTTGCCGAGGGGATGTGGCTGCCTTGCTTCACAAGGTAGAGCTGACATCCAGGGCTGCCAGATTCACTTCCTTTATCTCTGGCGACTCTCTGAAGACACTGGGTCACCAGAGTCTGCTGTTGCACCAGTAATCTGCAGCCCTGATCATTGAAAGGTATGGTGGTTTGTGCCTGTGCAGCATCTTGCTCAAGCAGAAATGGTCCCACCATTTGAAGAGGCTGGAGGTATGCTGGAGGGGCCAAATTCCCTGGCAAAAGGGCCATATAAGCTTCTCCAGGTGGCTGTGTCTCCCCAGCAGAGTCCAGGTGGTGACAGGATTCGCTGGTAGGCAGAGGTGCCCTGTCAAGTGGAGAGTAAGACCTCTGGGCTTGTCCAACCTCTTTGAGCTGGTATGAAGCTAAAAAGAGGGAAGGAAAAAAGGGTCAATGACAAATGAGGCACTCTGGAACTTCCAGAGGCAGGTATTCTCAAAACCAGGACATTGTCTTCACAGTGATGGGTGCAGAAATGTGCAGGAGTTCCCATCTCTGAAACCTGCCTTTCAGAGGCAGCAAACATCTCCTTGGCAGAGCGCCCTTGTGTGCGTGCCCAAGCCTCCTGTCCCCCACCCAGGAGCCCACCAGAGTGCTCAGAGCTCCCCTCGCATCCTGGGGCCCAGCTCTGCGTTGCCCCAGCCAGACGTGGATCTGCCCCCCTGTAGTGAATGGTGCCTGGGACACCTCAGTACTCAGTTCTTCATGCTGTTGCTGGGAAATTTTCATGTCTTTGCAAATGTTGAACTAGCTTCAGGGCCTCCCCAGACCATACAGCTCCCATGTGAATGCTCCCGACTATGGGAGGACAAAAAACTTAGAGGGCTTCTTTCCAACCTGCCAGATGTGGCTTTCAAAGACATCAAACATGATAAATGGAGGCGTACGGCCTCGGGAGTAGCATTGAAGGATGCTGAGCAAGCCAAACGAAGCCAGAGCTGGCCCAGTTGTGTCAAAATGGCATGTAGGGGCAAGAGCTGAGTGGCACCAGACTTTCTGCTGCATTTGATGTACCTCACCACAGGAGCCAGCTGGCAGGATGGAGCATGGAGCCTGGGTGTGCTCCGACGTGCACCAGAACAGATAATTGGTGGATTAGGGCTCAAACACAAAATCCAGAGCACAGGAATGTGACAGAAAACCTGCCCCCTTGAGAGCTGTGCCCTCCTGTCATGTGTGATGGGTATTTGCTTAGATCAAAACCTTGATGCCGAAGGACAAGATTGATTGCACAAGTTCTATTATGAAACCAACCTAAAAACAAATAACTACATGATGAGACAAGGCTAAACAGCACTGGTTTTGAAAAAAAACTGGTTTTATCTCATCTCCTTCCCAGAAAGTATCTATAATGTACTTACCACTCAACACATCTGGAAAACAAGACACACAGTCTCAAGGTGGGCTTCATGGAAAGACAAACACACAGGTAGGGTTATCTGGTGAAAAATGTCCTTGAGAGTCTTTGTGGCCAACAATCCAGTTCTCCAAGGCTTCATTCTCCTCCTGTAATCCTGCGAATTGCCCTTTACTTCCCATTTCAGTCGCCATATCAAATCCCAGCCCTGATCTAATGTAGACATGTGCTAGAAAATCTCAGCCAGTCTAAGGATTTCTAATATTAACTAAACACCACATTTCTCCTTTACTTGTTTTTCTATAAAATTAAATTTCGTGTTTTCAACTTCTTGAAGCAGATGAATCCTCTCTATCATGACCACTGCTCTTGTATGTGTCAAACCTGGGGAGAAAAGCATTTCAGCCTTAGGTGGTTACTTCAGCAAACTCTGAAGTGTTTGAAATTGGGATTTTGTATATTGTGAAAGGAATTCAGCACTACTTCAACCCCCCAATAAATACTTTATTGTAGCTAAGGTTGCTATGTACCAGTTGAAAGACTCTCAGCATATCCTAAAACTAAATAGAGATAATAGCCTGCAGAAGCCAGTTACCTCACCAATACTTAATTATACTCAGTTTATATAATTTAGATAAATATTTACTGCTTCTTGGACTCAAATGTCCTGGCTTCCTCCTTTTCTGTTTCTCATCTGCCTTGGGACGGTCCCCTGCAGGTCATTGCCCAGCTTTGCCTGTGAAGTTAAGAATGCAAAGGAAATCTCCGCATTGGACCTGATTTTCCCTTCTCGCACAGGGTGTGCTTCACCCCAGTACTGCCCACGCCCAGCACCCTTGAGCCAGACACCCCAGAGAGCAGGAGGACACAAGGTAGAGCCACATGCCCTGTGTGTCTGTGCAGTCCTGCAGCACTCAACAAGTTCCCAGGTGCTCCTGCCATGCCCTCACTCGGGAACTCCCAGCGCCCTGTCCTGGGCCCATTAGATCCATCTGTAAATGCCTCTTGCTCTCAGTAACACCCAGGGTTTCTGGGCCTCCTTCATACATCAAGGGCTGTTTCACTTCTGTTCCCTGCTCCAACCTGTGCCCGGGGAATCAGAGTTCCCACAGTGCCACACCAGACGTGCCCTGAGTGACCCTTGATGCTTCACCAGTGGTGATGAATGCTTCATCAGGGGATGCACCCGGGTGTCCCACCAGGGATTCTGTGGGTGCCCTGGGTCTCCTGTTTGCACCTATAAAATGTCTTGGAAGAAAGATATCTGGGGGAAAAGAGCAGAGCAAAGGTGGTGAGTGTTCACAAAGGCTCTGGCCAACCATTTCTTGGACTGAGCCCTTCCTCGCCATGGAGGTAGCTATTGCTGCAACGCCCTGGGGCCACCCTTGTCTCCCATTTCTTCTTTCATTTTCCCTCCTGTTTGACCAAGCTCTGCCCACTCAAATTCCTTCAAACTTGGAAAAGGGGTTAAATACAAGCTCAAAAGGGAAGTGCTAGATTGAGACCTATCTAAGTTCAGTGACTGGTAATTGATTGGTAAAGTCACGTGATTTTCAGGACTTCAGGTCTACTCTATTCATGCCACTCCCTGCTCCTGATCACTCTCCTCCTTTCTCTGTATCTTCTCTAGGTTTACTCCATGCAAGGTGAGGTGGCCACCCTTACATGCACCTTGCGGTAGATCAAACTTGTGCAGATGGTTTTTTGCTCTGTTCCAAATTACATTGTTAATTATTCTTGAAGGAGGGCTATTATGCCTGAAAGCTTGTCAAATTTTTTCCAACTGTATCAGCTCATCTAATAGAAAATACTATTGTCCTCTATGGACCTTGCTTCTTTTATATGCTTAGACCACCATGCCTACAAAAGCATTAATACTAATTATTCCTAACATTGCATTTGTCTTTTAATTAGTATTAATTATTCCTAACATTGCATTTGTCTTTTTGAGCAGCGTGGAGCCGTGAGCAGATGTATTCACAGACCAAGTCAAGATCTCTTTCCGAGTGCCAATTAACAGCTAACGCTCTCCTGTGGGTCTTTGCCACGTGCGTTACGTTTCACTGGCAGACCCTGCTGTTTGCCTGCCGGTCACTGAGAGATCTGTAAGGCTTCTTTTGCAGTAGTTCACAGTCAACTTTATATTTTACCATAGTGAATAATTTAGAATCATCTTAATCAGATGATTCAGACACCTGTTCATGCCATTTCCCAGGTTCTGCGTAAATAAATGCATGCTACTCTCCATTGTAACAGCTGAGCATCTATTCCTCTTCCTTGGTTCCTATTTTCTCTCCAATTACAAAAGCAGAGAGGTTCCCCCTGTTATTTCAGTTATTTAAGGACCTTTTGCAACATGCCTTAGAGGAAGCGTCTTGAAAAGCCAAGTGAACAAAGTATGAACTTGTTCACCTGTTTGCTGGTGCCTCAGCTCTGGTTCTGAGACGTGACTTCTCTGTGCAAACAGGGTGCTGACCCTTCCCCAACAGAGCACACTCATTCCTGTGTCTCTCAACTCCTTCACTGCAGTGTCTAATGGCTTTGCCTGGCACAGCACTGAGACTCATTGGGCTGCTGATCCTCAAAGCGCCCATCTGTTTTTGTGCACTGGATGTATTTATTATGTGCTTTTATGCTCATATTTCTTTGACCTGCCTTGTTTGGACTTCACTTGCCAGAGTCGCCGCTTTCCTCCTTCTCCCTGTTCAGACAGGACTCGCAGCCTCTCCTTCTCCGAGGGACATCTGTTTACTTCCAACTGTTGTGTTCAATCTCCTGCGTAACTACACTGCCATACTCCTCCTGGAACAGGTTTCCAATAGGTCACATATATATTTACCTGAACCTTTCATATGAGGTCTTCAAGCAATTCACCCTGTCTGAATTCACCCTTTTAGTTGCTCCTTTTGCTTCAGCCAGATGCTCCATTTATGTGTACTTTTCCCTTTCCAATTACTCAGTACTACAGCGGGTATTCTGGGTTGCTGCTTCTCCTGGAAATCTCTGACTATATCTACATGACAGGTGCCTTTTCTATAGTTACCTCTTGAACATGTGCAACTCTTCAGACTAAATCAAGCGTTGCTTTTCTGCCTCACTTTTCCACCCAGCTGGCATGCTGAAATAGCCCAACCGTGGCTTTGCCCTGATTTATCCTCTCTGAAGGAGGGGGTCCATGTCCCTTGTTACTCCTGTTTTCTGTGCTGGCACCTCTCTGAGCTGCTCGTGAACTCTGAGAGTCCTGTCAGGTACCCGATGTCAAAGCCAGCCCCAACTCCGGGGTCCCCCTTTCTCAGCTCAGGAGGATGCTGGGGTATTTATTGATCTAATTAATGTATCTGCTGGATTTAAGACCCCTCTTCAGAGGAAGCATTATTTTCGCTTATGTGCCAGTTGCTGCAGCTTGGGCTTGTTGCCTCCTTGCTGTGCGTCCCGGAGAAGAGCCCGGCTCCCTCTGCTCTGTAACCCCGAGCCGGCAGCAAGCTGCAGCTGGACACCCCCCCCTCCCCGCCCTAGTTTGCCTCCCTTTCCCCAGACGAAGCAACCCCACCCCCCGCCCCCAGCCTCCCCTCGCCCCCGACCCTCTCCCCAGAGCCCCCGGGGCCGGGCAGGGGGGATCCGCCCGCGCTCCCACCGCCGCGGACCGGGAGCCAGCCGGGGGTGCTCAGGGGGTTCCCGGGGTGCGGAGTCTCGTGTCCCCCCCCCGTCCCGCCCCCCCGCGCAGGGAGCGCCTCCCCGGGCGGGCGCGGCCGCGCTATAAGGGGCGGCGGCGGCGGGGCCGGGCGCGCTATGGGGAGCGAGTGGTGCGGCGCGGCGCTGCTGGCGGCGGGGCCGGGGCGCGGGGCTCTGCTCTTCCTCCTCCTCCTCCTCCTCCTCCTCCTCCTCCTCGTCGTCCTGCTGCTGCTGGGCTGCTCCCGGCCGCTGGCGCTGCGGCGCGGCCCCGGGCAGGTGGGCTACCTGCCGGCCCCCGGGCTGGTCCCGAGGCAAACTGCCCGCCGCGCCCGCCGCCCCGGCGCCCTCCCGCCGCCCTACCCCAACGGCTGGTACCGCCTGCTCGACTCCGCGCAGCTGCCCCGCGGTGCCGTCCGCAGCCTCGCCCTGCTCGGTGAGTGCCAGCCGCCGCATCCCCGACGGGCGTCCCCGACCCGTCCCGGGCAACGGGGAAGAAGAGTCTCGGGATCCTGGCCGACGTGCAGGGCATCCCTGCCCGGGCATCCCCGCTGGGGTACTGGGGAATCCTGGACAACGTCCCTGCCAGGGAAACAGGGCATCCCTGCCCGGACATTCCTGCTGGGGCACAGGGACGTCCCCTGCCCGCACATCCACACTGGGACATCCTCACACAGACATCCTCACCAGGGCGCTGGAGCACTCCAGCCTGGGCATCCTGCTGGGGCACAGGGGTATCCAAACCAGCACCTATGTTGGGGCACTGCAGGAGCCCAGGCTCCTTGCTAGCGTGCAGGGCATCCCTTCCAGGGCATCCCTGCCTGGGCATCCCTGCCTGGGGGCTCTGCTACGGCACTGAGACAACTCTGCCTGGGCATCCCTTCCAGGGCAGTCAGGCCAGCACCCACATAGGGGCACTAAGGGTGTCACAGCCTGGGATTTTGCATGGGCATTGAGTATCCCTCTGGGGCGCTGGGGACATCATGGCACAGGCTCCTTGAGAGTGTGCAGGGCTCCACTCTCTGGGCTCCTTGCTGGGACATCAGAGCATCTCGCTGCCTGGGCTCTTCTCCAAGGCATCGCCACCTGCAGCTCCTCATGTCCTGGGAAGATCAGGATGAGGCTTCACAGCCACATCCAGAGGGGTGTGGTGCTTTTCTAGGGTCCTTTCTCCTTGAAGATGGTTTTGGACTTGTACTGGTGCCTTCGTCATCAGAAGGGATGTTTCTGCATTGAAACCTCTCAGATTCAGTGGTGAAAGTGTGAGGAGGTTTCTATCTTCAAGAGCCATCCTCTTCTCTGAAGTTGTTTGGGTTTGGTTTCTTTTTGTATAATGGGGCCTAAGTAATCCAATATACACGTCCTAGAGAGGCCCCACCAGCCTGTTACGACTCCCTTTGGTTGTCTGCCTGAAGCCTGGTTCCTGGCACTCAGTCCTCTGGGTCTGGCTGAAACATGCAGGTAAAATCACTTCTGGTGGCAGAGTGACAGTAGTGTACCAGTGCCAGGAAGATTATCAGTAAATAAGACAGTTAAACAACCTGTAGCCTCCAGGTTTGTGGATGTGTAATTTATTTTGGAGTCTGTGAGCATAGCCTGGAAATGCAGCCCTGCTCCAGAGGCAGTGAGCCAGAGGAGAAGAAAGATTAAAAATCACTTGACTCAGTGCCTGCAAGACTCATCCTCTGCGATGGGACACCTTCCAAAACATGGCACTGAGCATGCAGGAAAGCCTCATTCTCTCCTGAGATTGTGGAAGTGGGGTAAGAGCTAGGGGGCACCGTGCAGCACTGCTGTCCAGGTGCTTGCTGTGGGGAAGATGCAGACCCCAGTGAGGGTCCTGTGCAGGAAAGCCCAGAGGGGTCCTCTGAGCCAGGTGCCCAGAACTGCACAATGGCCTTGGGGCTCTTTATGTCCCATGTGCTATTCTTGCTACATTTGCTGTTTGTTTTCCATAAAAGAAATAGTCTAATTTAATAGGAAAACATCAGCATGTGGCTGTTAACGCTCTAATAGTCACCTGCAACAGAGGTTTTCAGTATATCTCAGGCCAGGGTACTGTCCTCCCAAGTGAAGAGACATCAGATTTGATGCACAAGCCAGAGCAAAGATCAGCTTCTCTGCTGGCTCCAGAGTGCAAAGGCTGGAGGCAAAAGCAGCACTCACTCAGGAGTCCTGAGTGAGGTTTTTGGATAGCCCATCAAGGGTTGGGCCATGGGCACTGCTTCAGATCTTCAAGGCAGAAGAGCTCCAGACTGCTTGTATGAAGGAAAGGCGAGGCCTTCTTGGAGTAAAACCATCTTAAAACTTTGGTGGGCAAAGCACCAGGCTGCAGGGCTGCTCTGTGGGACATGTGGCTGGGATTCCGCTGGGCTCCAAGTGCTCTGGTCTGACCCATCCAATGCTGCTCCTGTGTTCCCACATGGCTCCTGCTTCTGGTGAACCTGCAACACTTCCAACAACAGGCAGAAACCCTTTCCCTGCCTTCCCCCTTTCCTCGCATTGCTTCAGGGAGCACAAGGGATCAGGTCCAGTGATGGAGAAAGCAAGTCTGAGTGCCAGGGCAACATGGCCCCAGCCACTCTTGAACCGACTCTCCGCTCCTTGCACGGGGCACACCAGAGTCGGGGGCTTCCCTTCACTTCATCAGAAAACTCGCTTTTGCCGAGGAGGTGTCAGTGCTCTGGCTCGCAGCACCTGTCCGGCCCTGCCCGAGGAAGGATTTGCTGCTGAGCTGTAGTGTGGACGGCTCTTGGAGTTCAAAATTTGGGCCCCTCACTCCAAAAAGGCCATTGAATGACTCGAGCGTGTCCAGAGAAGGGCAACGGAGCTGGTGCAGGGTCTGGAGCACAGGTCTGATGGGGAGCGGCTGAGGGAACTGGGGGGGTTTAGTCTGGAGGAGGCTGAGGGGAGACCTCATGGCCCTCTGCAACTCCCTGAAAGGAGGGTGCAGAGATGGGGGATGAGTCTCTTTAATCAAGTAATAAGTGATAGGACAAGAGGTAATGGCCTCAAGTTGCACCAGGGAAGGTTTAGACTGGATATTAGGAAGCATTTCTTTACAGCACGGGTAGTCAGGTGCTGGAATCGGCTGCCCAGGGAGGTGGTGGAGGTGTTCAAGAGTCGGGTCGACACAGCGCTGAGGGATCTGGTGGAGTTGGGATCTGTCAGTGCTGCGTTAAAGGTTGGACTGGATGATCTTCAAGGTCCCTTCCAACTGAGATGATTCTGTGATTCTGTGAAAGCAAATAGATGAAGCACTTCTCCTTCCAGCTACCATTACCAGAGATTCCTGAAATGTATGTGCCTGTGTGCTCTGCTCTTTAACCTCTTGGGCAAAGGGACAGCAACAGAGCACTCTTTAAATGCAGCTATCACTCTTCTCTGTGTATCTCTCCCTTAGCAGGGGAAGCATCCTAAATATCTCAACATTTTTGTGAAGGCACCTTTCATCCTGCAGCTGCAATGGTCTCTGAGAGCTCAAAAACCGGGGCTGAGGGTCAAAGTCATGAGGGTTTAGAGATGACCAGGAGAAATTACACTCCCCCCTGCCTGGAGCAAGGCAGTGCCCCCCAGCAGGCACGTTTCTGCGCTCCAGCACCCCCCTGGGACTCTGGGCAGCTGCCTGGCTCTGCAGGGTGCCAACGTGCTGCATGGGAAAGCCAGGGTGCGACGGGCTGGCTCCCTGCCCTGGGACGGCTTTTAAACGCGGGCAGGGAGCTGACAGCCACCACACCCTGTGCATTTGCTATAGCAGCTGCCATCCCAATTTTGCAAGGCCCTTTTTGCAGGCAGCAAAAGCCTCCTGCCTGCAGCCTGCCCGGCGCGGTTCTCCTGCCCGCAGCCCTGGGCAGCAGCTCCGGCCCCGGCGCTGGCAGCTGCCTGGTGCCATCTCGTGGTTAAATAACTTCTCCGGAGCAGCCCTATTCCTGTCCTGCCACCGGTCTTCCACTAGAAAGGAAAGAATACTTCCAGTATTAATTTTTAGCAGGATATTTCTGCATGTCTTTGCACGGGCAGATGCCTGCAAGGTTGGGTAAGAGCACCAGTGGGTGCTGCCTGTGCAGAATGGGCCGAGCAATGTGTCCCTGACCCTCCCTCATCTGGGGATGTTGTTCTTACAACTTCATAATCTTGTATTTCTGCAGGGGAACAGCTCGCCGCGTTTCGCACCCAGGATGGCCAAGCCTATGTGGTCGACGCTTACTGCCCTCACCTTGGGGCTAACCTCACTGCCGGTGGGCGCGTCGTGGGCAATTGCATCGAATGCCCCTTTCACGGCTGGCAGTTTCAAGGAGAAGACGGAAAATGCACCCACATCCCCTACGCTGAAAAAGGTGAAACATGCCCCAGATCCACAGAAAGCATCTGTGTCCTCATTAAAAGCCACTTCATTAAGGAAAAGTGGTCTTTATAATAATTCACCCTCCTTCCTGCTCCCCTATTTCATGCAGCACCCTAATTGTCCTCCTGGGTTGTCCGTGTTGGGGCTTAATGTTCCTGATGATAACTGGGACTTTAGTTAAATAACCTCCCTTCTTTCTTGTAATAGTCCTGCAACTCCTGCATTCAGCAAGTAGGGCATAAAAGATTTTTAACTTTGAGTTGTCCACTGCACCAGCAGGGATGGATCTGAAGTGCTACTGGATTTCAGGAATGATTCTGTACTCTTATAGTGACAGTTTATACCATGTCAGTGCTTAAAACTGTTGCATTAGCATGATAGAATAATCCCTCAATGGCAATTTTTTCTTCTTTTAAAGCCTGAAGGGAACTTTTGGTTGGAATCCAGGAGAGCTCTAGACATGGTTTGCATTGACTGTGAAGGAAGGGGATCTTACTTAAAGTTCACATGTAACAATTACTTGATCTGGCTGCACTAATTAGTTTAAATCACCAATTCTAGATGTGGCCGGAACCAGTAAACAGACTTACCTTGAGTTTTGCTTTGGCTTGTGCTTCTTAGTTATTTTCCTGAAAAGTTCAACTTTCTCTGTTTGGAATTGATTGGGACAGCAATGAAAACACTGATTAGCAGCAAAAGTCAGTCTTTCTACTAACAGATTATTTTTCCCAAAGTGAAAGAAACATTCCATCTATATGGAATAAGATAAACAATTTATAGATCTCACCAAACAGCAATTCCTTTTGTGTGTGTGTGTGTTATTTTCAGAAAAAAGATTAATGCTGTATTTTTTTCCCCATACATACTCAGTCAGGAGCTGCGCTCAAATGAACACAAAAATGAGAATGAATATTCTGGACATATGCAAATGCTTGCCAGAATGCATTGTTTCATCTGAAATGGCTGTACTCAGAGTCATTGTTATCCGTAGTTATTAAAAGAATGAAACTGCAGACAGCTGCCCTGCTCCTATACAGCCCAAATGGGTCAGGCTGATTTAAACAGATTTAAAAGCCATCTGTGCTCATGCAGGTCACTTTGACAGAGAGGGATTTTGGAGAGCTCGGATGAGCAGCTCCTCCAGCACCGGGCTTGCAGGGGACCAAGAGCCAAGCCGAGCCACAGCGCCCAACGTGGTGCTAGGTGAAGCTGGTGCAGGGTCTGGAGCACAGGTCTGATGGGGAGCGGCTGAGGGAACTGGGGGGGTTTAGTCTGGAGAAGAGGAGGCTGAGGGGAGACCTCATGGCCCTCTACAACTCCCTGAGAGGAGGTTGCAGAGAGGGGGGATGAGTCTCTTGAGCCAAGGAACAAGTGATAGGATGAGAGGAAACACCCTCAAGTTGCACTAGGGGAGGCTTAGATTGGATATTAGGAAAAATTTCCTCGCCGAAAAGGTTGTCAAGCATGGGAACAGGCTGCCCAGGGAAGTGGTTGAGTCACCATCCCTGGAGGTATTTAAAAAAACGTGTAGATGTGGCACTTAGGGACATGGTTTATTGGTGGCCTTGGCAGTGTGAGGTTAATGGTTGGACTCGATGATCTTAAAGGTCTTTTATGTCTGCGTGGGGGCAGATGAAGCCCTCTTTAAAATTCAATGAAGTGTATCCCACCCAAAACACCAGATTTTTTTGATCAGAAATTGCAGTGATGGTCTCCTCCTGCCCCCTCTGATATTCATTGACTAAAAGAGAAACATAATTTCTCCTATTATTTCACCTCCCACATGACTGTACAAGGCTGAATAACAAGGAAGCGCTATCCTCTGTGCTTGTTTGCAAATTAGAAAAAAAAAAAAAAGTAATGAAGTCAAAAGCCTTCCAGTCCAGCTGGAAGCTACATTTTCTGTCAATTGAGTAAATATAAATGCCAAAATTCATTTCACTGGAAGGAGTGCAGATATATTCTTAATGCCACTCATGATACTGCAGTATTGTAACAGAATGACATGAACTCGAGAGGTAGAGATGGATTTTACTCTCTGCACATCTTTAACTTAAAGCATCTCCTTTTAGCTTTTGAGGAGGGTCCGTTGATGCAGCAGACAACGACTTATCTGAACAGTTTTAAGAGTAGTGGAAGAGGCTGCAGAGCAGCCAGCCATGTTGCTTCCTTGAAAAACATATGCAGAACACCCAACTGAATTAAAACTGATTTAAGCAAACCCTCTTCTGTGATATTCAGAAGCTGTTGTCCTTCTTCAACAGCCTGAAAGCTGGAAAGTGTCACCAGAGAGTGTGCCACATGAATACCTCCCATAAAGATGATCTCTGAGCCGTGGTTGAGGAATCTTAGCGCCAGCTTCAGCCTCGGAGATGCCACTTTTAACCAATTCCTTTCTGTCCTCTGCAGTGCCAGAATTTGCGAGGGTGCGGACCTGGCCGTCCTGCGAGGTGAATGGGATGCTGCTGCTCTGGTACCACTGCGAGGGGATCGGTCCAACGTGGGCAGTGCCCGAGCAGCGTGAGATTGTTACCGGAGAGTGGGTGTTCCGTGGGCAGACAGAGCACTTCATTGATGCTCACATCCAGGTAGGGAGCCCTGTCCCTCCATGGGGCACGTCCACACCTGGGTCCTCTCCTATAGTCCAGTTCAGGGACATCTCCTCCCAGTTTACCCATTCAGAGACAGCTCCTCCCAGTTAACCAGGCTCTGCCTGCTCTCAGTCATCGCTGCTGCTGGCAAAGCTCAGACCTAGAAATACATCCCTGCGCCGTATACCGAAAATACGGCATATGTTCCCCAAACACGGATCGTGAGCTTCTCAAGTAGAGAACAGATGTTCTGGGTACTTAAAAGGAATCTGTTAATTTGCTTTGACTTATAACTGATGTAATTTAAAAAAAGATTTTCCAAGAATTGCGGTACTTAGTGTCAGGAGGCTTTTCAATTCATCGATCACCGAAATGAAAGCGCGCAGTTATTTTGCTGTTAATCTTCATAATCACCATCATACGCTGACAAATGTGCCACGGAGAACAAAATGGCTGTTGCCTCCATCGCCTCTCAGTGGAAATGAGTCCAGAAAAGGGGAACCATTTCATCGCGCTAAACAGAAGGGACTGTTGGCTGTGGTCCTTGGAGGGAGGAGGGGTTGGCCGTGGGTGGAGGCTCCTCCGGGACAGCGATGGGAAGCAGCAGCAGTTTTGAAACTGGGCAATCTCTGGAGGTCCTTGGGAGATTTTTTTATGCGTGCCACTGAGCAGAACACTTCTGTCTGTAAAAGTCAGTGACAAAAATGACCCTTAATCTAGAGCGCACTTCCCTCTAAAGGCAGCACCTGCCTGCTGACTAAATCACGACTAAGGTGGGTGGAATAGAAGGGAATGGAGAATTATTAGAAGAAATTAAGAAGGTGCATGAGACACAGGAGATGCAGCTCTGAGAGTGTGCAGAGGAGTTGTGAAAAGCAGGGAGAATTTGGGAGATTGAGGAGATAGTAATATTTATTTCATGTCTGCTTTTCAGTGCAAGCCACTGTACACAGGTCTATACTGGGGCCAGTCTGTGCTACTTGCCAAACTGGTGGAAAGCTGGTGTATCTGAGTAACAAATCTCTAAAAGTGACATATTGTGGGTAGGCTGGTGGAGTTTAAAGGTTTAAAAGTATGTGAAAACTAGTCTAGGAGCACAAGCACAAAAATGCTTTATTTCTTACATTTCTTACATGGCCAAAGGAAGGACTTACTTGGAGTCCCAGGTCATGCAGCTCCAGAAGTTAACGTGCATAGACTTCTTTGAGCTTAAAATGAACTCTCAATTTTCTGAACTTCATGTTTAAATTATTCCTATACACTAGTTAAGAACAGGTCCCAGGTCAGTCTGTGCTGAGGCCTCTTCCTCCACACACTCCGTTGCCTCTTGGTGTGAGCATCTCTGCTGTGCCCTGGGCTGTACCGCCGTCACGCTGCTGCTGTTGCAACACTGCTATGAGGTACAGGCAGCTCACACCCAAGGCAGCTCTTGCCAATGGCAAATTGTTCCCCAATGGCAGGAAATCCCCGAGAATGCGGCTGACTCGGCTCACCTGGCTTTTCTCCATGGGCCAGGTATTCTGGGCGGATCCGATCTGAGATACACAAGGTCCAAGCTGTGGGATTTTATGAAGCACATCTGGAAGGTAAGACCCTAGCTCCCCTCTTAGCCGTGAGGAGGTCAAAGTCTTTCAAACCAGGTCTCCTTTCTGTCTCAAATCATCAGTCGCACCTCACCCCCTCTGCTGCATCCCCCCATCTTCAGGTCCAGTCTGTTTTCCGTGTCTCTGAGGTTCCCTCATCTGTGCTCATCTCTAGATGTTCCTCACCATCCTACTGCTACCTCCCCTCAGCCTGTACTCTCCATCTCTTGGACTGAGCTGACCCTTCTTCACCCCTCCAGGCTGAGTGGTGGCCGGAGCTGGAACCCAACGAGCATTGCTCCCGGCTGCTGGTTCAACACAGCGCAACCGTCTTTGGGAAACACGTCTCCTTGATGGATCTGACGGTTTCAGTCAGGCAGGTATGTCCTGTGCTGGTGACCACCAGCACCCCAAGCTGAAGGGCTTTGTCACCCCAAAGTCTAAGCGAGTCCTTGCCCATCCTGCCCAGTGTAGCTTTCCCTGCCAAGTGCATCAGACACGTGGGTCAAAACTACACACTGGCATTGGGCTGCTCCATGGCTGGGCAGCACAGAGAGAAGGAAGGGTTCATAGGGGCTGCTGTGCCCACAAAACAACTTAAAAAAAAAAAAAAAAGCTAGTACGTGAGAAAACGCTGGTGACAATCCCAAGGGATCTTCACACCACATTGTCCCAGCACTTTACAATACTGAAGTGTGGACCTTTCCAGTCCATGGCAAACATGCCCGGGAAAGGTGTAGCAAGCACTCAGTACAGTGAGAAACATTTTGAGGCTGGTGATCTGTGTGATCCAAAAAACTCAGGGCTTTTCAAACAGCTTTCTGGAAAGCACAAAGATTTGTCAATTTATGAACATTTATGCTAAAGAAATAAATTCATACTAAGGTCAAGAGCTCCTCCTGAAATTAAAAGTTTGCTCATTATTTTCTTATTTTCTGGTGGTTTTGGTTTTTTTCTTTTGGAAACATGTTTATTAACCACGCTTGTCTTTCCCCTCTCCACTTTCAAAAAATCAGAAACAGCATGTCTTGTAGCCCAAGATCAGCCCTGAGTGAGATAATAAAAAGTTGACACAAATTGATAAAGAATTAAAGGAAAATAGAAATAATGCCACTAAACATGAATCAATGGGAACTAGATATTCTCACTTTCATTTTTAGTTGTGGGTTTGGGGTTTTTTTGATGAAATGCTAAGCTTGCCTGATAAAACTATTAACTTTGTTCTCATACATTTTTGAAGGCATTTGACCTATTCCCGTATTACAAATTCAGAACAGCAAAACAAGTCATGATACAAAACTCTGATAAGGGATAGATCTCAGTGTAATTAGGGAATTATCACTAAGTGGATGTTGATTGTATCTCTGTTTAATTCTTAGATCTGTACTATTTAGCACTGATATCAATGAACAGGAGAAAAAAGACATTAAAATAACCTTACAAAGAGTTTGTACCCGACCAAACATTAAAGGAGTAGTAAATAAAGTAGCCAAAAATCCCAGAAATATCTGCAATGCTTCGAAGAACCAAGTGTACGACCATGTATCTGTGTGTCTGGGGGCACGTCAAAGAGCACAGAACAAGTACTTCATGTCATGCAAGATCAGAGGTTGAACCTGATTTCAGCTAAAACCTATCGTGACTGTTGTAGCTGCAAAGGAGAAAGACAGAGCAGGAGCAGGGATGTTGTATTACCTCCCTACCATGTTTCAATCACTAGTACTGAGCTCAGAGCCCAGGACTGGTGTCAACAATCCAGTAAGGTTGTTGACCTGAAGGTAATTCAGTAATGAACAAGATCAAGTGAAAATTTGGAAGCATTTCCTAGGAGATTAGATTTTAAACTGTTTGGGACCAGTAGAACACTGTAAACCCTCATGAATTCCCGTGGGCCCAGAGCAGAGCCATCCAGCCCTGACCCATCTTCCCAGGCCAACACAGGCTGCATGGCTCTGCTGGATTTCCCCTGGCCTGGGGAGCATTAACAGTTGGCAAGTGGTCTGTGACTCACGGCCCTGACAGAGCTTGACTTTGTGCATATCATCTGATGAAAAGATGGAGTAAAGGGGGCCTTGAGCACAGTCTAGGAGACATCTCAAGCAGATCTCAAGCTGTGAGAGCTGCTGTACCAGAGGGCTGGACCACTGAGGACTTTCCCCTGAGTGTGCTCTGTTGCTCTGCAGGTGGGGCCAGGCCTGGTTTTCCTGATCTTTGAACACGCTTTCCTGGGCCAAGGGATCATCCTGCAGACGGTGACTCCCCTGGAGCCTCTCCTGCAGAATGTTGTTCACAAAATCTACTACCAGAAGAACATTCCGGCCATAATCCCCAAGTTCATCCTGAGAGCAGAGTGCATACAGGTAAGGCCTCCGAAGAACAGCAGCTAAACATTGTCCCCTGGAGCTTGGTGGCTAGGAGATGTGAGATTGAGAGCAGTTGCCCACATGGGCTTAGATATATGTGAAAGCAAAGCCTTCGTGGGCAAGATCCTTTCAGTGCTTGGTGCGATCTTTCATTTGTAGTAGCCCAAAGAACTAAACTAGAGGTTTAGTAAAGAGGGTCTCTGCAGTGGGTCATGTGTTGATGGTGGCAGAGGCGCTATCCCTCTCCTGTGGATGAGGAACTCTCAACCTATCCAAGGATGAGGCAACCTCTCCCAAACTGCAGGAAGTCTTTGAGTGAACTAATAACTGCATCCAGATTTTCAGCATCCCAGGCAGGTGCTTTAAGATCATCCTCCTTTGCTGAGAACTGTGCCAAGAAATCCTCCTGTTGTTAAATTATCATGAGATTTGGCAACTCTTGCCCCTCCTGACAGAGGTTTTCCAGGTCCTTACCACTGGAATTCATGGAAGTGGTGAAAGGTCCCTCTGGAGGCCCCCAGTTCAATATCCCAGTTGGAGCAAGACTATTGCCAAATTCAGGTCAAGCATGGCCTTGAAGGCCTCCTCCTTTGGAGAATGCCCCCACATTCTGGGCTGCATCAAGAGAATGTGACCAGCAGGTTGAGGGAGGGGATTCTCCCCCTCTACTCCGCTCTCGTGAGCCCCTCCCGTGCAGTGCTGTGTCCAGCTCTGGGGGCACCAACATCAGAAGGATACGGACCTGCTCAAGCGGGGCCAGAGGAGGCCACAAAGGTGCTCGGGGGGCTGGAGCACCTCCCCTGTGAGGACAGGCTGAGAGAGTTGGGGGGATTCAGCTGGAGAAGAGAAGGCTCTGGGGAGACCTTAGAGCAGCCTTTCAACACTTAAAGGGGGCTACAGGAAAGGTGGGGAGGGACTCTTTATCAGGAAGTGTAGGGACAGGACGAGGGGTAATGGTTTTAAACTGACAGAGGGCAGATTTAGGTTAGATGTAAGGAAGAAATTCTTCCCTGTGATGGTGGTGAGGCCCTGGCACAGGTTGCCCAGAGAAGCTGTGGCTGCCCCCTCCCTGGAAGGGTTCAAGGCCAGGTTGGACAGGGCTTTGGGTAACCTGAGCTAGTGGAAGGTGTCCCTGCCCGTGGCAGGGGAGTTGGGACTAGATGATCTTTAAGGTGCCTTCCAACCCAAACCATTCTGTGATTTCTCAAGCTCCTTGGGTGACCCATTCCATTATTGCTCTACCCATATTGTTAGTTTTTATTTTTAATGTCCATTTTGAACTTCTCAACCTGAAATGTGTGGTTGTTACTTCTCATTATACCAGCTGGCACTACCAAGAAAAATCTGACTCCATCATCCCTGTAATTCCCTTTCAAGCAGTCAAGAGAGTTCATGTCATTCCCTTCTGTCAGGGGTTAAAGCTTGGAAACTGCTTGGGCTGACCAGAGAGGGTTTCACTGGCATTACAGTAAAAATTGTCAAAAGAAGATTTTTCAGATGCCAAAAACCTACCCCAAATAGAACTTAGCTGTGTTAGCCTGTACTGTGTAAATGCTGGCTTAATATTTTGCATCTTACTAATGTGAATGAGCAGCACTCATTTCTGCAGAGACTTGTTCACAAAGGAAAACTCCATAATCTTACTGCACGTGTGTCTGAGCAGAGTTTAAGATGCAGATGCTTAGTTTATAAAGACCTGGTTGGCTGGAGCTACCCAACGAATCAAAAATCTCAGGTGGAGCAACTCCTACCTACACACATCTATTTATTTTTAGTATCTCCTACGGCAGGGGCAGTCTAAGATGTAAGTGGCTTCTTGTTTGGGAGCTACAATGGGCTAAACATCTGTTAACTGTGGGCAGAGCTGTAGTGTTACAAGTTACCAAGCATGAGCTGTTCCACACTGGCCAGTTGGGAGAAATGCTGACAGGTAAATCTAGTGTGCAGGTAGCACGCACAAAACTGCTGGTTCAGCTTCGCCACCTGAATAGGACCGTTCTTCTTCCCCCAGTTTGAGCGTGATATGACCATCTGGAATAACAAACAGTATCTGCCCAAGCCACTGCTGGTCAGAGAGGACTCCAGCATCCAGAAGCACCGTCGCTGGTACGCCCAGTTCTACAGCGAGAAGAGCACAAGGCTCCCAGTGCAGAAGGAGGGCCTGGACTGGTGAGGACCTTGCTGCTGGCTGCAGAAGGTGGCCAGAGGCTCTCAGGTGGCTCCTGCCCACCCTGGGCTGGTGGGCAGTGGTGCTGGGCAGGCATGATCAATATAACAAATACTGGCCCTGGCACAGGGAGCAGAGCCTGAGCCCTGGCGATCCGCTTTTACCTTCTATGCTCAGGGCAATGGAGTCCAAAGGGTGTAACATGCTTGCTCTTGTACCTGTGCTGCAACGTATGAGCTGAGCATGAATTTAAGATTGCCAGAACTGTCTTTAAAGTGCCCTTGCCTCTCGCTGCTGCTATCAGTTTGAGTAGTTATACAAAAAGCTTTTCATGTGGTCTTTTATTGCCCGAAATGTCCTTTCCCAGCCAGGCCCGCTGTTGCTTCTGCATCACCGCCTTGGCTGGGGCAGGGTTCAGCTCTCCAGGGGAGCCTTGGCCGATGTCTGCATGGCATCCGAGGTGTGACTGCAGAGCCCACAGATGTATGCTGCCTTCCTCTCTCTGGCAGCAAGCAGGGCAGCATGGGTTTTAGCTTCCCACCATATCCTTACCATACCTGTGGGCTTCCTCAAGCCTGCTGAGCTCTTGCATGAGTCAATTCCTTATGGAGCTATTGCACCTAGTTGGGAAGAAGAGGGACTATCCTGGTGACCAAACCACTTGGACTGACAACAACTCTGCAGGTCAAGGATGTGAATAAGATCCTGCTTTGGTAGCCCCTGGATTCCAGCAATAGCTTGGGTACATGGTTGGCTGTAAAAATTTGTGTTTCATGGCAAGACCATAGGTATCACTGTCACTGCGATCAGAAATGAAGCTAACACATGGAGACTAGGCTGCAAATCTGACAAAAACTGGTCTAGACTCTCCTGTGCTTTGTGCCTACATGCTCTGTATGAAAGGGCTAAATTCTGCCTTGCTGCATACCCTGGAGAAACCTGTAATCTCCGTAGGCAGAGCCTGCCTTGTATAGTTAGGACTCTGGCAGTTACTCTATGCCACAAGCCAGCAATAGCAAATGCTCAAATCCAGGAGCTTTCCAAGGAGGCTGGTAGCTGCCGTTCTCATGCGCTGTGTGCTTGCTTGTGTCTTGTGAATTCTGCACTTTGCTGAGACTTCTGGTTCCTCCTTCACCATTAATCCAGAGCAGGACCAGGAACGTGCCATCGCAGCCCTCCGCCAGTGCAGAGTCCATCACCCACCCTGGCAGCATCCCAGATGTAAGCTGTGCCTTTACCACTCACATCTGGCTATTGCACTGTCAATATTTCCCTATTAAATTTTTTTAAAAACTGATCTCAAGTTCATGGTTTGTTGTTCTTCACTGTTTCGTGGGGTGTTCTTGCAGGGGAGAAGTGATTCTGCAGCTGGCCCATGCTGTCCTGCTCCAGGAGCCACAGGGAATCTCCAGCAAGGAACTTGAGATAGCAGGAGCTTGGA
Organism: Strix uralensis; assembly: GCF_047716275.1. NCBI lineage: Eukaryota > Metazoa > Chordata > Aves > Strigiformes > Strigidae > Strix > Strix uralensis. The sequence goes on from NC_133992.1 coordinate 1,407,408, forward strand.
CAAGAAGCATTGCCCAACAGCCTGAGCCTCTTGGGGACCTGAGAGCACTAGTACGTCTCAGTGGCCCTGACCAGGCTCACCTGGGGCATCCACCCACACCCTGCCCATGGCCCAGGAACCCCATTTCAGCTCAGCTCTGGACCTTCAGTCCCTGTCCTGAGCTGTAGGAAGCCTCCAGCTCAGCCACAGACATGGCCATGCCTGGCTGATCTGAACTCTGACCACAGACCGACTTCCCAGCTTGACCTCCCCCCTGTCCCATCACCACAGACCTGCCCAGTGATGGTTGGGCTGTGTCTGGACACCCTCACCAGATCCCAACTCCGAGCTGCAGAGCGACTTTCCAGCTTGACCTCAGACCTGCCTTATCACCATGAGCTTGCCTGATGATAGAGTCTTGTGGTTGAGCCTGTGGCTGTGACCTCTGGGCCTGCCCTGCCCGTCCCACTCCTTTGGCTCCCAGCACCCCATTCCTCAGGGCGCAGCCACCCTCACAGTGACAGGCGATGAAGAAGCAGCAAGAGGCAGAAATTGCAACTACCAGACCAGAAATGTTAGATTACATGGCGTGGGTCGGGGTGTACTATTCACCCACATGTTCAAGGGCGCACAGGCCACCACACACAGACACACACAGGTACAGACCTCTTGCAACACACCTGGGTTGTTGCTCCCTGGCCCTTGCTGTGTTCTCACATACAGGATCTTAGGATGCACAAAACTCCAAGGCAGGCAAATTGTTGAAGATCAGATTAGAGATGAGGAGTTAAATTAGTTTTGCTAGATTCATCAGTCCTTCTGAAATTAGAGGAAACTACGGGATACCTCCAGCAGAGCCTGAATTCTGAGCTACCATTTCCTTTATTACTAAGGCTAAAATAGTCGTGTCCTGTTAAGGCAGAAATTAGAGAATCAGAAAATAAGACAGGATTAGCTTAAGCCTCTTGTTGCCATTTGCAATCTTATTTATCCTTTTAAATGGGTCTAGCAAAAAGGACCATTCAGTGCCAGAAGGCACTGACACGCCAAGGAGCACTGTCCCAACAGTCTTCTATGCCTTTTGGCTATACATTATCCACTTTACATATTTTGATTTTCAAACAAATCCTAACTCCTATCTCGTTAGGATGTGAAGGCATCTAATCTTATTGTTTACTAAAATCACTTTTACAAATCTACTGCAAAGCTACAGCCATTCTTACTATTGTATTGATAGTTGTATTTATTATTGTGGCTTATCTTCACACTTGATCGCTAGCCAAGAGTTTATCCAATTGCCAGAGCTATTGTCATTCCATGTCTTTGGGTTTTTTTTTCCCCAACTAACAAATTCATTACAAATTTCCTAATTCTCAAGCAAAGCGCGTTTTTTTGTTTTTTTTTTTTTTTGAGGGGGAGTGAGGGGCAACGTTAGAAAACCCCAAAGGATATCAAAACAGGACAAAGAAAAAAATACATGAAGGGTGACGGACAATGTACCTTGGATTTTCCAGCAGTAGGCCTGGTCTCTTCCTTTGAACCCTGGTCTATGTACTTGTTCCACTTGGGACAATTCCCTGGTCGTTTCTGGTACGTTTGGAGATGGGTCTTGGAGCTCCTGACGGCATCAGCTGCTGCGTTCCTGCGTGCAGAGCTGCCAGTGACCCCCGCTCGCCAGTGCAGCTCTGGGACCCTGTGAGACACTTCAATGCAGGTCAAGACCGACATAACCTCTAAGCAGATTTCTGTGCCCTTTTGTATTGTGGCTATTATTATAAATAGCTGCCAAGGGCCTTGTCTTGTGGAAAGGAGTCAGCCTGCTCAGTGCCCAAATGCCTCTTTTCCTGGGGTGAAAGCAAGTTTGCAGGTGGCTCTGCTGATACAAGTGAAAACCTTGGACCACGCTGCGCAGAAACATGGTACGTTAAGACCATCTTGCCCAGTATCAGCTTGCACCGCCTCAGCAGCGTAAAAGCTGAACCTGTCCTGGTGGTGTGAACACAAACGCTGCATTACAACACACCAAACCACCCGCCCCTCCAGCTGGCCAAGCAGACCTGGTTCACTTTCTGCTACATACAAACGTCTCGCTGGTGAGAGAGGAGCAGGTTTACTGCACTGGCAACCAAGTGCAAGACAGAAAATGCTCTGGAAAACGCTTTCAGGAGGTTTGGGTGCACAAGGGATGCAGGGAGGAGCCCGCTGCAGAGCTGCACAGCTGACGAGGTCCATCAAAGAGACTGCTGCTGGGACACGGGTCACTCTAATGGACGTTTTCCCTCTTCACAACAAGACACTTGGCACTGGGTGATGTCCCATTCATGTGCTTGAAAAATACAAAACCCCGGACACTTTTTTTTTTTTTCCTAAAGGTTGTTTTATTGTAAAACCATAAATACAACACTGACATGAAAATCCTCAAGCAACGGATGCTTTCTTACAGTTACAGTTTGTCTTCTGCCTTGGCATCAACTCTGAAAAGAATGTTGCAGAAACATGTCTCTAAGATATCTCCAAATAACCAAGCTCTGGCCTGGAGCGCTCAGCTTGTTTGGAAGCTAAGTGGAACTATTCCTCCTCTCTTGTGGAATATTTCCATTCAGACAGCAACAGACTTGTAAAAACAGCAACATTTAAACACCTTGATTTTTTTTTTTTCTTTAATAATCCTTTTCATTTGACGTCAGTCTAAGTTTCAAACAGCACTGAATTTATTTAGCTGTAAAAAAAAACAAAACAAAACAAAACAAAATCCTAAAAAGAAAAAAAATCAGAAGAACTTGAGTTGGCCTCAAGCGTTCATATATCACAATGAAAATCAGCAACTCAACCCCGTGCAATATTGCTCTCTATTGAGTCATTCGATCCACACCAACAATACATGAGACTTCAAACAGGTTTTGTTTTGTTTATTAACACAGCAAGTGTGACATTAGATAACCTTTTAAATACAGTACATGGTACAGTGCGGGGCCAGCTGCCCGCACTTTTCCCCATTATGAAGACAAAGCCAGCGGTGGCGGTTTATAAAAATATTGTGTTGCTACAAAAGTATAAATTAATGCTACCGGTATTAAGAAATATTAAACACATAAAACTTATAAGGATTAAGAAAAATATTCATTAATACCTGTAGAAAACTCTGGCCTAAAAAAGATATTTTTTGTATATTTTTTGTATATTTTTTTTGTATTTTTTAAGATGACATGAGATTCTTGCACTCGCAGGTAGAGACACACGCAGGTGCATCTGTGGTATTGCCTAGAACATCTGCATCTACAGAAAGGAAGGAAATGCACACAAGTTACTGAGGGGAGGGAAGGTGAGGAGGGAAAGGAGAACATTAATTGTTTGCTTGATGAAACAACAAGAACTCAGCTCCCAACAGGAGGTTTCAAAAAACGAACATACAAACGAGGAACAGCTTCTCTTTTCAGACTGGCTGCAAACAAGGATTTCCTGATGGTTTGGTTTGTCGGCATGACACTTTCTAGCTACGGCGTGGACCAGAATCCTCACGGTCTGGACGATGTGCGTTCCTCCTGGACTTACAGCCTTGGCTAGTCACCTGTCACAAATTTTTTCAGTTCATCCGTTATCAGTTTTCCTTTTAAATAATTAAAAAAAAAAAAAATTAAAGTCCCAGTAAGTTTAAAGGGACCATGGAAAACAGCTCCTAAGACTGTTGCTCCTTCCAGAATACATGTCTCCTTCCTTGAGCGGAAAGGTCCTTCTCCATAGATAGCAAGAAAAAAAAAAAATCCCTCCTCCCACCCCCCAGCCCACTGGAAAAAAAAATACCATCCTATCCACACACATTGCAGAGACCGCCACAAGAACCCCCAGAAGACTGAAAACAAGCATTCAAGGCTGATGAGGCTGGAAGTGTCTTTTTAAGGAACTTTGGTTGTAAAAAGCAAGGATTTGACATGCCTGTACTCATCAACTCCACTGTAAAATATTCCTATTGTTAAGGCTGCGCTGCTCACCTGGGTACCAAGACACGCTGACCACTGTCAATGACGCTAGAACGATGGGAAGGGAGAAAATCCTTTCAGTCAGTGGTTGATGTTGTGCATCAATGAGCCATTTACGTGACCCATTTCAGAAGCTATTCTAAAAAATTCAAACTCAGCTGCCTACAGATCATCAAACCCTAAAGGGTCTACTGGATACACCGTTGTCTAATGTGAGCAAAACTCTTCTGTCAGGTTATAAAACAAAGGACTCTAACAGGAGTAGTAAAAAACCCAACTAACCAGCCAAACAAAAAACAAAATTAAACAGAAATCCCCCAAACATTCAATATATAAAATTAAATTTCAGGGCAATACACTCTCATTGGTTTACCATTTCTGGCCTAGCATAAGCAAACTATCCCACAGCTCTAACGAAGCATTCAACTTGGAGCTGTGCTTGGGTTTCTCTCTATTTTATTGTTTTGTTCAGTGACATTTCCAGAAGCCCCAGGAAGATGATAACCCGTGGCACGGGGACAGGTCCCATGCACTGTAGAAAGGGAGTTCTTATTGCTACGGAGCAACACCTTCAGAAGTATCTGACACAGCACATTGTGTCTCAGCCGATGTTTCTGGGTATTCCCAACGGATCCCACGGACTCACGATCATAGTGTAGCACTGAAAATGCACAGCAGAAGCAGCAAAACATTTAATACTCTCCCTCACCCCGACTCTTTCACCTTGGCAGTATAAGACATTTGCTTCTCAACTGGTGTTTTCTCCTCTGCCCCTCCTGCTGGCTGACCTCCCTCCTTCATGAAACCCGGTTAAGGTATATACTGGAGTGCTGGGAAGGGTTTGGTGCTGGTGGTGAGTGGGAGGATGTGGAGGAGGATGCTCTGTGAACCCTCCTGGACCTACCGGGCAGGACTGGCATTTTCCACCTCTACATCCAGTCTCTTTTCTCTCAGCAAGTCCAAAGCAGCCTTGTGCCTTACGGAGTGTGCTCCACGTAGCTGCACAGCCTTGTTTTAAATGATAGGACTCAAAAAACATTCCCGTAACAGACTCCTCCCAGATGAACAGATTTCTCCTCCCTGAAAAGGTTTCCCAGAATTTGCCTTTAGTGTCTTTTTGTTCATTTTCATCTCATTACTTCTAATTATTCCATAGGCAACAACTTGTCCCTTCCTGCGTGTGCTCCCTCTGAATGCCCACAGGAGCTCCTCTCCACCTCCTTCAGCCAGAGAGATGCAATTAGAGATCTGATTCTTTCCTCAGTACAAAGCAGCAGTCCCAGCCTTTGAATCACTCGTTGGCTGCTCTTTTACTGTCTTTTGATTTATCAGTAACTTGGTGCTGTCTACAAATGCACACAGCATTCTCTGTGAAGCACAATGTCTCAGTCACCCTGCTCCTGTGCAACAGTACGTGCTGGCTTGCCTACCCCGGGGTCCAGAAAGTGGAAATGGTCCCTCAGACTGGGAAAGGCTGAGTGGCCTCATCCACCAATATAAATGTACGTGGGAATTTCTTCTCATACTGAATTTTCTACGTTATTGCAAGCAGTTGGAGAAAACCAAACCAATCAACCTGAGACATCTCACTGAATACTGCATTAACTCAGATACCACAATTCAGAGCTCAAGCAATTTTCAGAAGTGTCTCCCCTCTATTTTCAGTCATTTCTGAGCTTTGAGTGTATCTGCCACAACTTCGTTTACAAAATTCACATAAGGATCATGACTCCCTGAGCTGCTTCTGGACGTATTCTCTGATCAGCGGGGGAGAACACCCAGGAAGCGCAGTTAAACCAGTGCAGGTGGTTCACGTGGATGCTTAAACCAATTTATCTCAAAGTTAAACTGGTTTAACCAGCAATTAACAGACAACTGAATTAGACAAAACCTGAGCCCACAGTCAGTTTTCACAGAAAGTTTTCCAGATTGCACTAGTTCACATACAACCAAATCAGTTTTCTTAGAACAGATATGTATCTTTGATAAAAGGGAAGTTTACTTCCATCTAAAACTGACCCAGATGCAAGACACCAAGACCATCCTGCGAGCCAGAATACAACTACTGTCTGCTGCTAGAGACATGGGGAGAAGAGACAGGCACAGGAGACAAATCGGGGCTCCATGTTCTCCACTGACCCTCTGGCTGCTGTACTCACACATAAACAACCTTCTGTTTTGGAGAGCTCTGTCTTTGCGTACCACCTTCTCAGTATCTAGTAGCAAGGATCTTCAGACAGGACTGGAAGGCCCTTCATTCTCTACAGTTTATCTTCTGTTGGTGCTTGCTCCCCACCTGAAGATCACAACCCCTCCCAAAGCAAACTGTGAAGTCAGAAGTCTGCAAGGTCAGGCACAGAGTAAGCAGCAGAAACACAAGAATGCCTGGAGGACACATACGCTGTTTTTGTGTTCCAACACATTTCTCAAGTGCAAGTAAACAAACAAGCAGAAGGCAAATTCCTGACACGACCTACCAGAGGATGATCCTAATTCTGAGGAATTCTCCCAGCTCAAAGGGAGCAGAACCTCATGACAGCTCTGGCCAAACTAAGAGGCCCTCTCCTCTCCAGTCTACCATCACAGGATGGGCAATACTCCTTACCACACAAGTGCTGCTCCATACCACTGAGCCATCACAAAATGGAATCATAGAATAGTTTGGGTTGGAGTAACCTGGCAAATAGCTTCCAAAATTCAGACCTTGGTAAAGAATCTATGCTCCCTAGAATGCAAATCCAAGTCTTGAAGAGGGAAGGAGAAATAGGAGCAAAAAAGCTTGGCATTTAGGGTAAATACATACGCTCCAGATGTGCTTCTCTCCTTTTAATGAAGCGTTATCAGACAAAAGTCAGCCTGTGAGCAAATACAGCAAGAATAGCTCCTCTGAGCTGAACACCCTGTAACCACGTTTAAGAGTCAAGAAAAGCTGTGGCTTCTTCCACTGAGTCGCTGGAGAAGGGGGCTGGCCAACAAGCTTCTCTTCTCACCCACTTTAGGGCTTTAGGTTTCATCTTGCTTTTTCAGCTGCTGAGTTTTTAAGTCTTTGGGAGAATCTCACCATCACTAGTGCAACTATAACCAAAGTTGCCTTGGAGGGAACAGTCACTCAGATGGGGGAGAGGGCCAGTCTGTCCCTCTCTTTTGTTGTCACAGCAAGAAAGCTCCAGATCTGATGCTAAAACCACACTGTAAAAAGGGGAAGGGGAGATGGGCTGGGAGGTAAGGGTGGCTGTGGCCTTTCTGTTTGCATGCCCTGGCTGTGCAGCCATGGTCCAGCTCACTGCTGTGCACAGCCTTGCGTCAAATGGGTGCACAAATTACTGCAATTTTACCTCATTCTCAATTTCAGAGCTTTAAATCTGTGCTAACTCTGCTTTGTCCACTTCCCCACCCTTAATGCCTTGCAGACAGACAACACAATGAGCCTGAGTTGGCAAATCCCACAGAAGTTAGCAGCCTGTCCCTTAGCAAAGGGGTGTTGGGTTTTGGAGCTTTCTTTTCAAAGGAACGCGAGGGTTTTGCACATTCGCCTGAGCATCGACGAGCCTCGGAGTGGCTCTCAGGATCTCAGGAGAACCAAGCAAAAAGGTGTAACATAACATTAGGAGAAAGAACTATAAATCCTGTCTCCAGTTCTGCCTATCAGCTGAGCTGCACAGTACACACTGTAGCCTCAAAAGCCAATTTTGCTTTGGATTCATCCTCCAGCCAAGTTTTCTTGCTGCAGGATACCTTGTGCTTTTCAGTGGGAACAGCAGCACAGCACAAATGCTTTGTAATTGGCACACATGTCTCTTAGGATTTTTGTTTGTAGTTTGAGACTGAGTTTTCGTTTGTTACAGGTTTCTCCTGTACCGCAAGTGCAAACAGATGTGTAACCACAGGCCCAGCTGGTGGCTGGGCAGGCAGGATTTGTACGGGAGAAAATAAAACCAGCAAGAAGAAAAGTTGGCCCTACAACCAATACGACCATTTGCAAAAGCCACTGCCAGAGAAATAAGATGTCCAAGTGCCTCTGCCTTGGCAGCTCATCTTCAAGTGCTGCTACCCCTGCAGCTGTCAGCAGGGTTGCAGACTCCGTCTTTTAAGATATCCATATGCAAAACTTAGATTTAGGAGACAACTAGTTTTGCCCTGATGCCAGTAACAGTGCCAAGAGGTCAATCCAAATGCTACACTCAAGCTAACAGTAGGTCCTGTTTCCAGGCTGAAAAGGGCAAGACAGCTGGGTGCAAAGAGCTATCCTCAGTGACCTTGACCTAGGGAAGGTCTCTAGCATGCAAGCTGTTCCCCTTGGCAAGGAAGCTGTCAGTTAGTGCCTGTCAGGTTCAAGGCATCTGCACACAAAGCCTGAGAGATTGGGTTTGCCATTTCTCATGTCTTGGGACTTGCAACTCCTATTACAACCAGAGATGGGATGGGCAGATGGGATCTTGGTTTAACATCTGTTCAACAGCAGCACTTCGAAGAGGGCCCCCAGTCTCACCACTGCATTGTCAGCAACAACACCCTTGCACTGTAGAAGGGCTTCAGCCTTCAGCCTGTCTGCTTGGAGCTGAGCGAGTCCGTCCTCCTGAACCTCTGATACTGCTCTGCTGCCACTGTGCCTGCAGCTCCAGAGCACACTACTGGAAGCAGAAGAGACTACTTCAAAAATAAGAATTTGCTTCAGTTTGCTTCCAGGATACAAGTCCCAGTGATGAAAAATTAACAGTTTGGCACCAGAAGCTGGGAACTGTCCAAGAGGCACCAAACCTGACAGCCTGCAGAGATCCTGTCCAGCAGCCCATGAACTGTGCCTACGGGCACTGGACACAGCAGAGCACTGACCTTGGTGGACAGCAGAGTGACTGAGATGTTTCTGCATTATGATGATCTCTAATTGCATTTGGGGTGAGCCAGTAAGTGTGAACGTTTAAGGGCCCATGGCCTTCCCAGCCAGAACGATTCAGCAACGTAACAAGTAGTGTAATGCACTGTAGGTATTAAAAAGACATTCGTGCTACTAGAGGAAACCATTCCAAATAAAATGGGAAGATATTCTTTGCACTCAATCAGGAGCACTTACATTCAGAAGGATCTTTGAGCCCATGCACTTCTCTAAGCTTCCTTCAAACCCCAGTTTGACAAAACTGATGATCTTTGTTCCCCTGAAAAATCATACACCTTGGTTTGTCCTTGGCCTTGTGAAGGTTATTTTGAGTGTGTGTACTGAGAAACTTTTTTACAAAAAGTTTAGGTACAAGGGTTCTCAATGGCAGCTGGCAGACCCTGGCAAGCTGGCTGGTGGCCCACAGACATCTGTGCTGTCACCACTCGCTTGCTTTTCCTGGTTTCTAGCTTTCCCATATAAGCAACTGCTGTGGTTCCCATAACGACATTATTTAATCGCAAATGGGCTACTCTAGAACAAGTTTGAGAACCCCCGATGTACAAAAATTCACAGAGAACTTAATTAGCACTGGGAATTCAGAAAAGAAGTTATGCTGTAAAAAAATAAATCCAAGAAATGTAACAATTACACACATTTTCTGCCATGAGCCATTTCTCTTTGTTTTAAATCAAACTTATAATCACTAGCTAACATGTTAAACTCAAAACCAGGAGTGGAGACAGAAGAGTAACTTTTGTTTTTTTGGAAAAAACATGTACGAAAACATTAAAAATAAAATTAAAAAAACCCTTAAAGTCTCCCTTCCTGATTTCTAAAGATATTGGTGTTCATAAAACACAGCTGCCCTGATAACATGCACCATATGTCAAGAAGGCTGCAGACAAATGCCCTCAAGGTGTACAGTTATTCAAAGGAGCAAAGTCCAGTGCAGAACTGGTCTGTTCAATGTAGTCTGATTATCCATGGCAAGATGGCCCAGGGGACAAGAGGAGAGGTGGGGTGGAGGAGAAACAAAAGAAACTTCAAGTCACTTTAGATCTCAGCTGCCTGAAGACTTTAGAACATCAGCCTCCCATTCGTCTGCCCACTTGAAAACATTAGAAAGTCTGTCAAGTCCACACACTATCTATGGAAAGGAGCACGTTCCTGGCAGAGGGCTGTCTCTCTCACGTGCTCAGCTTTCCTTTCAAACTTAATTTTATATATATTTATATTTTTATATATATATAAAAAAGCACTTGGTTTCCAGGGGCATTCATAATGAGGTCCACAGTGTTTAGAACTTAAAATTCTTTTTCTTTGTTTGGAACAGTGTTTTAAAGTTTTGTTTTAATTAAAAGACAGTCTTAAAGCATGTTGGACTTCAAAAACATGAGTTTGTTCATGTCTTCTGGACTGAGTAGCCGTCTCCTTTTGATTAAGAGAGCCTGCTCACACATATTTACACATTCGCTTCTGGCACCAACAGCAGGCACTGCTAAGAGCCAAAAGGCTAGCTTGGCTAGTTTTGTATGCTTTTGGGTAACACACGACCAGTACTGAAACAGGTCAGGGGTGGCCTGGAAAAGAGGTTCTTGCAAATAATCATAGACTTCATTTTTCCCAAACCAATCTTCTTCCTGAGCTGCTGTGGCTTCCCCTGCTGCCCGAGGCTTCTTGGTTGAAGGTTCAAATTCTGTTTCTTCTGCCCAGGACTCTTTCACCTCATTGATCAACTCACAGACCTTGCCAATGATCTCTTCGTGCTGGTATGGTGGGACGGGCCGCAACTTCTGCTGAGGGTCTAAGATCATGGCTACCTTGTGTGCCGAATGAACTTTGAAGTTCTCCTTCAGCGCCTCCAAGAAGAGGTGGCAGAGTTTGCTGACTACGCCAGCATCGTTAGCTTTGGAAGTGAACAGTTTCTCCAGTTTGACGTAGGTGGGCAGTACCAGCTGCAAGGTGGGCCGGCTCTCATTGCTCAACTCAATCACCGCCTGTTTCACCGGAGCCAAAATGGCTGCCAGGTTGCTGAGCAGGTGTTTGTTCAGGTTTTGGATGAGGTTCATCTTCTTGGCCCTGCTGTAGAACTCGCAGATCTGCTCGTAGCGCTCATGGACGAGCAGGAGGGAGTCGGTGACTGAGTTCCAGCAGGGCGGGGGTGAGGTCTCTTCCAGGGAGCCAAAGGTCTCCTTTGAGAGGCCTGTGGATCCTGCCAGATCTTCACAGACATTCAGGAGCTCGATCACTTCGTGCATATTGCGAGCCTGTAGTGTTCGCTTGTTCAGCACACTCTGCACTACTGAGTTCAAGGCACAGGCCGAACAACGCAAGCACATGCCTGCCTTGGAGAACGCAGAGGAATTGACTTTGCAGTCTGTGACGTACACCGTCCTGATCTCTGACATCACAAACTCTGAGAGCACATTCTGTACCCAGTGGTGGATAAAATCACCATTATCTCGAATGTCTACGCCCTTAATTCCCAGGACATAGCTCTTGATGTGGTTGCCTTCCACCTGATAAGCTGTCAGGATGTAGCAAGAATCGGGGCCGATGCTCTGAGAGTGGCAAGTGACACCGATGCCAAGGCAGGCATTGCTGCCCAGGGCGCAGGTGACCTTCACCTTCACTTGGTTGTACATCCGAGGCAGATGCTTCAGTGCCAGTGTGTTGAAATTGCCAAGGATTTCGGTGACAGAGAAGGCACCATAGCGAGCTCCACTATCCACCAGGGTCTGTGCTAGTTTGATGAATTCCTTCCCGCTCACCACGCTCAGAGCCCCAAGGTCAGTGCACATCACCCTCAGGAGCCTCTCGGCAATGTTCTGCCGCTCCTTCTCTGGGATCGCGCTGTTCCCTACTGAACCACTCGCGGATGCTGCAGTGAAATACAAGGAGGGAGAGAAAGTACCATATGAGCATTGCTGCTCTGCAACAGGAGAGAGGAGGAAGTCACAGAACAATTCTCAGAGAGTTCCAAAGAGGTGGACCATGCCCAGATGATGGGAGAGACATCTCCAACCCTGGATTTCTTCCCCCAATGGTTTCTGGAGAGAGGAACCTCCAGACACAGGCCTTGCGCTTCCTTAGAGCAGCACGAAGCTTATCTGCATGTTTCCCCTGGTGTGGGGACTGAGACAGAGCACACACTATCTACTCACAATCCAGTGCATTAACCAATGGCATCTCTGTGGTGTTCAGTGAGGAACTGCTTAGGTAAGTTATAATCATGTGTGCCGTTTGCTACCCGTATCTACGGGCTGGTGTCACAGCTTAGCCCAGCTGGAAAACCTGTCCATTTTTGTGATTTGAGCCTTTTCTTTGAGACAGTTATTTTAAGAGGAGTTGCTTCAGTGAAGCATACAACTTCCTCCACCATCTCAAACAGCGCTGAAGCCCAAGCTTCTGTTTCTTCCTCTGATTTCCAGCAACCTTGCTATTTGTGGCTGATTTCGGGCAACATGAATGTCGTTTTTGGCCACACCAGGACACAAAAGCACCATGTTTTTGTATCATCCTTCCCCCAGGCTGCTCAGCCCAAATGCTTTGGAACTGATTTCCCACAGGGCTGTATTTTACCTTTTCCCGTAGTGAAGCACAAGCTCACGGACGAGCTGGGGGTATGGCCAGATGCTGGCTGCCTGCCAGCACAGGGAGTGACAGGTTATGCCTGTGTCACACCATGATGACTGGATTAGTTTTTTAACCCCAGGCCAGGAAGTCTGACCTTGGATCAGAAGCTAACTTCTTCCAGGAGTTCCCAAATGCATCTTCCTTACGAACCCTTCCAACCACCTCCCCAGGGTTCCCAGTACTTTTTGCATACGAGCGCTCCTGTACGGGAATTACAGATGAAATCAAGCACAGTTAGGCGAGGACAAGGGCCTTGTGCAACGCCCATCACTGCTGCACCCTCTCTGTCACTTGTTCAAAGTGGACAAGTAAGCCCAGCATGAAAGAGCAAACACTGCTACGTACTATTGTTGGCGTTATTTCTTTGGAGCTGTGGTTTCCACTTTTCTTCAACAACAGCTAGAGGTGATCTGGGCTGGCTAGAGGCAATATTGTTCTCGTTGTCAGCTGTGGGGCAAGAGACAGGGAGGTGTTAGAAGCACAAGGTAATAATGTACACAAAGAATGGGAAACAGTACCCATCTGCTTAGCATTTACTTATGGTTCCCTTAACTAAGGTGACACCAATCCACTACGTTCTCTGGAGCTTTTAAGCAGTTTTCAGTGAGACGGCACAGTACCATCAGAAACCTTGAAAACTGTCTATGGACCTGCAACCTATCACCTCCCAAAACGTGGCTGAAATGACAATGGCTTTTTCTGTGCACCAGTGACACTGATGTCATCAGCACACCTTGAGAAATATTGCACACCAGGAGGAATAGATGTTCCTTGTGCAGCCTGACTTGTGCAATTTGTTTGCTTTTGAAATTAAAGGAGGTGTAACGAACATTTATCTTTCCTTTGCCTTACTGCCTCTTTCTGCACCGCAGGTGGCTTCCCTTTTCTTTACTGTTAAGTACTTTGTTTTTCAGGCTATGCTTAACTCCTTGATATCTAAAGGACCTTATTACAATCTTCATATATGGTTTCCTACCACAGTAGAGAGGGAGCCAATCTCCTCTCAGGCTGCTCACTGCTGCCTCAGAGTGGAAACAAAAATTAAAAAAACCCAAGTTTCTGGAGTGTGACCAAAGATCATTCCTCCCTGTGGATGTAAAGATATCAACCACCCTAGGGCTCTTTGTGTTCATGCTCCCATTTCTGGGCTAAACACTGGCTGCCAATCTGATGGGATCTTTCAAGGAAATGCAGTCACGATAGTAAATTCTGTATCATATCCATGTGCTTTCCTCTCTTGTGCCCCAAGAATTTCTCCCCACCCTCCAGAATTATTTTTCCAGTTCTTAGTATGCTTCACTATGAAACTGTGCTCTGAAACAGGCTGTGAAGCAACAATAAAGCGCACAATGAAGAGAAGTGGAAGAGGAAGGAGAAAGATGGAGAGACTGATGACCAGACTAGACAGAAAGATGGAATTAAAAACAAAGAAGACAAAACACATCCTTTACTCATCATAGCTGGACTCATCTCACCTAATTTTGGACATCTCTATTAGACATGTCTCTCTTCAAAGTGGCCCCTTGGGCCTTGTTTTACACTCAGTGGTGCAAAATAGGCTTAAGAGTGTGATTCACCCACCCAGGAAGAACTAGATGCCTCTTGTGGTATAAAATCCATCACGCTCTGAACTCACCTGGAGTCAATGACTTCTTCTCCACTGATTATAAAGGGAGTCCAAGTTGAGCTGCTCAGGTGGGAATATCTATAGCCTAGGCACACCAGCATGCAGTGAAATGAATCCTGCCCCAGCGCTCCAGAGAGCAGAGCACGAATTAGAGGAATGCCTTTATAGGGCACGCACAGGTGCTTTGCTCTGCAGCCCAGGCTGATGTGGTGCTGTGCTGGGCAGAGCAGCGTGCTGCCCGTCAGAACAAACAGGAGAGGGCAAAGTTGCTCTCGTCCATGTGTGGCACTGACCTGGGAGAGAAGGGAGACCGGCAAGGATCTAGAGACAAGCAATGATGTGATGAAACTCCAGTGCCCTCTTCCTTACAAGCAAGTCCTCTCAAATCTGAGCAGCTCTGCACATTAACTGCTGGGGCATTCACAAAGCTTGCTGATGAACAGCCACAGGCTGCACAGTTACTGTTAGGTCTGGGCACTGCACTGGCCACAGACTAGATCAATACCCAAGACCAATCCAGGATATGACAGAACCAAGTACACTCTCGGATTGCCTTGAGGACTGTATGTGCCCAGGGAATTCACTGGTCGTTGTTGGTACCTGGGGAGCACTGCCATGCTCAGGACTGCACAGGTCGGTCTTTGCAGGTGTGGAGGAGATGTGAAGAGCAGGACATGCTCTGGTGAATGCCAGTGATCAGATACGACACACCACTTTTCTCTCAGCATTTGCCTAGACTAATTGCTCTTGAGCTAATGCCACCAGTGTCCTCAATTCCAAACATCTGTGGGTAGGCAAAGGAAAATGCTGGATGTTGCTTACTAACTTTGTTCATGGTTCAGGCCTTCTTTGTCTTGGTGAGGGGCGGGTAGGGGGAGAAACTCTCCGTATTTCCTCCCCCCCTTCTCTATTTCATAATAATAGGGGATTTATTATGTACAAATATCCACTGGCATTCAATATGGCATTAACGAGATTTGTGCATTGCAGCCTCATCTTCCTTATCAGGCAGTCTGTGAACCACATAGATCATGGTTCTTTAATTTCTCTTCATGCCTCCAATCCTTTAAGCCAGGTTCAGCCTAGTCGTCCCTTTATTTTTTAGCTCTAGACTGTAGGAAGGGAATTATATGGCAGCACTCGACCTGAACAAAGTACTCTAAAGGGAGTCAAAGCTGTATATTGTACAGTGTAATTACAGAACAAATTCCTTTGCCTGGTGTTCTGCTTTCTATTTCTGCCTTTCAGCCTCCAATTTACATTCTAATTGCTTCTTCTCATTGTGTAGCTGCTTTATGGAGCTATAATCTCTCCTTATTACCTTCTAGCCTCCAGGCTCAGCCCTCTGAATGACTCAAGAGCCAGTATGTCCCTGCTTTTGCTCTTTTGAGACCAGCAACATGTTTCCTGTCTTTGGTCACTTGCAAGAAGGGCTCAGTGGATGCATCACGTTTAGTTGGAAGAGATCACCCCTTTGCATCAGACACGATAAGCCAAACTAGACTCCTGAACACATTAACTGAGGGAGTATTTGACCCATATGGGCTTCTTGTATCTCTGCATCCCCGTAATGTAACATTCCTTGAGCCAGGCATATGGACAGGTATAAACTGCTACTATGCTAGTGTCCCTGGTATGTGGGTCCTATGCCACCACTTCTGCTGATGACTGCAAGGTCTCTGCTCCCCCAGACTTCAGAGATGTTGTGCCAATGCTGCTTCTTGGATATGGAAATCCCCAAGCTCTGAGAGGCTAAAGGGCAACAAACTGCGACCAAGAGTAACTGCAAGCCCTGTGTAATCTCTGCTGTTGATCTGCCTAAGTACAATATCCAGAACTGGACACCCACCAAAGCTGTCTGTAGCTTTCACACCTCTTCACTTTGTTTTGCCCTCCTCCCACAGTAGCAAATACCATGCTGCTCGTCCCCAGCTGCACAGATCTGGAGGAAAGGCTGCTGTTCTCTGCAGGGGAAGAGACATGAGCACAGGACTGGCAAGCACCATGCACAGAGATGCCACAGCAGGGGATGGCTGCTTTCACAGGGGCAGCCTCAGTGACGCCGGGAGAAAGCACTTAAAGACGACACGGACAAGCTTGCTGTCACTGTACCAGCGAGACGTTCAGGGGGAAGCAGCCAAGCAGAAGACAGTGACTTACAGAGAAAATACAGAGTTTAACAGGAGTAATCCTGAGTTGGGGAGAGGGGATTTACCCTTTAATATTAATCTCTGCTGACATTACATGAGTCAGATCACAGTTACCTGCTCCCTCCAGCCCTGTTCTGTGTCCAAAATAACCCAGGTGAACAAGCTCAGAGGCCATGGGCCATTTGTAAAGAAGAGAGAAGGAAGAAGCTGCAGATAGCACTAGCTTAGCATTTTCAACAGCTCACACCTTGCCAGTAAATTGCCATTCTCCCCTTTGATACCTCAACCTTGGTCCCTCCTTTGCAGCTCCTCTACTCAGTGTCACTAAGAGCTGTAACTCAAAATGCTGCATTTCAGTACCAGAGACCGGAACGAGGAACAGGATGGTCAGGATGCAGCTTGGAGGCAAGCAGAAATTGCCACAGACAAACAGTAAGAACAGACCCCAACACCGTGGACTGACGGCAGCCTCTGCCCTGAGCGGAGCTTCACCACTCCTTGGTGTAACATGAAGTCCAAATACTCCACATTAACCAGCTTACGCTCTGACAGAAAATAACATGCACAAAGCTCATACCTTAAGAAATCACCCTAAATGTCTATTCATAAGATTACAAAGATGATAAATGAAGTAGCTCCTGAACAACACACCAAGTGTGCACTAAGATTTGCCAATGAGAACTGAACTGGAACCTAGGAACTGTATGGATGAAGAACTCAAGGGACACTGTTAAAATCAGGACTAAAACTAAAACACAGAACAAGATAAGAACTTTGATTAGAATTACTGTTACAGAATGGAAACTATGCTTTTCCTCGAGCCACTTGTCCTTCTGTGCCACCCTACTCAGGGCTTACCTGTAAAGTGAGGGCAGATGCAAGCACATCTCAACAGAGCATCTGTCTATCAGAGACCACAGGTCTGTCAAAGGTGAATTAATTCGTAAACCTGTGTTAATTCACTTGAATTTTCATTCAAGAGGAAAAAATAAGAAAAAAAATTCTGCCAATATAAAAAAAATCCTGTTTCTACATTTTTGAATATTCTGAATGCTGTCTTTGAAACAGCTTTGGCTTTGAAATTTTACGTCTCTTATGTATTGAGATAGAAAAGAAAAAGGTGGCTTAGAAACAAAGAAGTGGAACTACTCCTCAGAATTTTCTTTTGAAGAGAGCAGAGAAGGAAATGAACATAACTGCTGAAATAGCAAATTCTTCCTTGGAGAACACATTTCAGTCCTTTGCAGAACTCCAGGAGACACAAGCACAGAAAAAGACTTGTGTGGGCAAAAGCTCTGCTGCCCTGAAAGGATTTTTGCTTTGTTTGCTTCAATGAGAACTACCCTTTTTGCAGGAGGGATTTCATCTGCTGTAGGAGTAACCCATTAACGCTTACGCAATGAGCATTCCCTAGATACCTTTGGATAAAGAGAATGAGTAGCTTGATGTGCTCTGTGCTAGCACGGCACGTTTCCTCTCTTCCTAAGGAAAGGGGTAGTATTTATGATACACCGGGAGCCTTACATTGTTGCAGCCGCTGCTATGTGCTCCAGCCTTTGAGTATCTTTTTTGCTGCAGGTGAAATTACTGGGGCTTTGGAAACCGTGAGCACAGAAAGCTCTATTGACACACAACGGGGTCAACATCAGGCATCAGCGCAGAATTTAATTCTCCGCTTCAAGCGAGTCGAAGTGCCCAGCTTACCTGCATGGGACTGCATGTGCTCCAGGAGATTGTTATAAAACTGGAACTGGATTCCACAAGCTCCACAGGTGTAAGGCTCTGTTTGGGAGAAATCAGTTCAGAAGAATTATACAGAGTATGCAGGGAAGCAGCACACGTGCATACTTCAGTTTGTACAGTAGCGGGGCAGCGCCTGAGGGCCCGGTCCTTGTCACCTCAGCCCATGTGTGCACGTCACGGCAGCTCCTCAGAACCGAAGCCGCGGGGCTCAGGCTGTGATTCGGGAAAGCGCCAGGGCACGTCACTGCTTCCTGGGCTGGGGTCAGGCATTTTTCCACGTGCTTCACTTTACTGCCACAAGAAGGCCCGGGATGGCAGAGGGACAGCTCGTGCACTAAAGCGAAGCACCTGCCGGTGTGTGTTTAGGGGGGATCTCAGTGAAGCTGCACAAAGATTTGAGAGGCTACACACTGACCAGGGTTTACTAGCTCATGCCTGCTGCAGGCTGTTTTAAGCATATCCTTGTTCTTTTTAAGCCTGAAAGCAAAGCATGGTGAATTCATTTTACATCCAGTTCTGTCAAATTCCAGTCTCTGCTGCCTTTCCTGAGTAAGACAAGGAGCATCAGGTTGTGAAAAATCCTGTTGCTCAGAAGTTGGGGCATGGAGAAGTGCCATGGGGGAACTCAGCTTGATTTTTTTGTGGCTGTCAGCAAGTGCAGCGAGACTGGGGAATGGTGAGTGCCACTGGGCTTGGTGGCAGCAAGTCGCCGGGGTAAGCAGAGGTGGAGGGGAAGAAGCACAGAAATCAGAGCTGTGCCAGAAGGCTGAGAGCAGAGCAGGAGAGCCATGTTGCCAGAATAATATGGATGAGCTGGAGTCAGGAAAGAGCTGGGTGCAGAGCTCCCTCATGAGCTGAAAGATACTTTTAGTTCTGTTCTAACAAGTGTGTTGAAAGTGCACTTTTTCCACTGAATTAACCTAATAGCAAATGTTTGCAGTTGCTCATTTAAACAGTATTAGTTGAGTGCATTAGTTGACAGATGTAGTATCAAACTACAGTGGCTGAAATATGTTAACATTGCAGTTTGCTTCTATACCTCCAGACATACGAGCACGCTGCTGCCATTTATGCTGTGGCATTTTGTTTCGTAACAGCAGAATGGACAAAGGCAAGCATCTGGTATACAAACAGCTTTGCATACAAATGCCTGGCACACACACAGATCAAGGTCTATTGCTACAATACACCAGAAAACTGTATCTGTGTTCGAAGTGAAAAACATATCCTGTATCAATGAATAAGCAAAAGCACCAGCATCCAGGATGGAAGAACCAAAATACAGGAAAGCACAAGCCTGACTGGGCTATAATCTGTAAGAAGTCTATCTCAGGTAGCAAACCCCAGAATTCATCAGATGGCTACAGGAAGCTGTGAGGAAAAACATAAAAGAGAACATGAGTGGTTTGTATAAGCTATACTTATATGCCGTAAGGTTAAACACCCTGCTGTGCCTTTCCCACAGAACCTACAGCCCTCTGAAAAGATGAAGCCAGCTCCATCTGGAGGAGCTGTGCTCAGTGCTTTATTTAACTTAATGTATTTTCTTGTGATGCTATTCCTGTGTTTTGCTGTAGTGAGTAAGTTTGGAAATACTGTACTTAAGTAACTGTGCTTGTGAAAAAAAGGGAAGACTTTGGCAGCTGAGTGACACGCTCAGGAATTTCAGGACTGGGGGAATTAACATGGACTGGCTGTTTCTGTTGAAATCATCAGTAGTGAAATAGTCGGTTGTGGTAAAATGCCACAAAAGGTAGAATGCAATCTAATTGTTTAGACTCTGTTTGTAACTATCAGAGAGGAAAAGACCCCACATGGGTGCAAACCATCACTCTTAGATACACATTTCAATGCCAGATGACTTGTGACACAGACGCACCTATTTGCTGCTTATGGAACCTCAACTGCTGAGATGGAAATGTCTCCAACTAAGTGGGTTGATTCTCCCTTCAAGTGTCAGAATTAACATTTGATTAATCTAATGAAAGAAGTCACACTTCAAAGAGCCTGCTGAATGTTGCTGACAGGTTCCTGGCAGGGTCAGAAGAGCTGCAGTGCTGCAGCCAGGGCAGTTTATAAAGCTACCACCTCTTTGCCCCACTGCTTTGCTGGAGCCCCTTCCCCTACAACAGAGTTGGAAGAACAGAAAATGCTGTACACCTCAGGTGCTTCAGAAAGTCCTGAAATTCAGAGATTTCCTGGAACACTTTCAGGTCTCCGTGTGCCATTTAAACATAAGCAGGCACATGTATTCCCTTCCGCCATCTCTGCCTGTAGTAACCTCGGCCCGAGAAAGTGGTGGCGAAGCAATCCATCCTTCGCTCTTCTCTGCTCCCAGACAAGTACACAAACTCCACAATTCTCCTAGAAGCAGGTTTCCAAGTAGCCACCAGAACAACTCCTCCCCTAAGCTCAGTTACAGGGCACCTCACCAGGAAGCAAATCACTCACATGCAGCGCTCTCCAAGCAGCACATTTCTCACATTCATTTTTCTCTTTTGTTTCATTACATGCTCTTATTTCTTCTCAGCTTACTGTGTCTCACTGAGCTGCTTTATCTTCCTCTTGTTATATTCTCAGCTATTTTACCAACATAAACCTGTGCTGTCTTTCTTGTAGCTCTCCCCTTGCCTGACTCCCCTTCACTCCTGACCTGCCTTTTCTGGGTTCTCTCCATCTCCATCCATCAGTCACCATCAAGATCTCCACAGTTTCTCAAGCTCCTCCCTCTGCCACTACAACATGCTGTGTGCTCAGTGCACTCAGTGACTCTGAAAGGTCTCTCATTTGTGATTCTTCTCAGAAAAGTCTTTTTGTTTTTCATCTCATTTCCAAAAGCCTCCCCTTCTGTTTTACTACAGAAATGTCCACCACTGGAAACAAAACCACTGTCTACTTTCAAAAACTAATTTTGCATTCTGAAAATGCCAAAACATTTTCTAAATACTTTTGAGACAAGGAGTCACAGAAATCTACAGTTTGCCAAAACAAAAATGAGTTAAATTAAAACTAGGGATAAAATTTAAATTCATCCAACAATTCAAAAGTCCTTCCTGGGGAGGAGGGAAGGGATGCTTGGGAGGATGTGCAGAATCCCTGTGGGAATGGACGAACTCACTTTATTTCCCAGGGCTTTCCCAAACCTCATACTTCTGAGATTCCAGCTTCTAAGCCCCTTATGCTCCACAGTGCGAAGAGCTGGGAACAGTCAGGCTGACTGGAAGGAGGAGGGTGGCATGTCTCAGTGCTAGAAGAGGGAGAGGGATCTGGAAGGTGGAGAGAAGAAAGAGGCAATCCGTATCTGAAACCAGGCAAAAGCCACCGCTGGAAAAGAACTGCTCATCTGGGCTGGTATGCACAGTGAGTAAATCCCTTCTCCCTTTTGATTTCTGCTGGCAACTTAAAGGTAGAGTTAACTGTAAAAGTTGTCAAAACTGCTCTGAACACCCCTGTGAGCCACACTTGTGTCCCTTTCTTCTTCATGGGAGCACAGTCCCCCTCTGCACCACTGCAGGACCTCTGCTTTTCCTTCCCCAGGAGCAATTTCAGCTCTCCTCTTCCCTGCTCAGACTGAGGTTTACAGATCCAGAGGGGATCTGCTCTCCATCGAGTGGTCTCAACTCAGCAAGGGGCCCACAGGTAACGAACCTCTCCTCTCCCTCTCGGCTTTGCTGGTGGCAGTACAAGGGAAGCTGGGACCCATTTGTGCTGTTCACATGAACCCCGAGAACACCTGTGCTCCCCAACAGCTCCAGTTGTTTTGAGTGACCAAGACAGGCCATACATATAAAAGAAAGCAGGAAGAGCGGCTGTGCAGTCAGCTCAGAAATGGCTCAGAGACTTCTGACCTGCAGCAGGACTGCCTGGACAGCCTGTCCCATGATTCTGGAAACCTTCTCCCTCACTCCTCAAACCCTTAATTGCTTCTTAGGAACCAATTCATCTTGCTGCTCCATATCTGAGGGGGATGGAAGTTGTGGCAGGAGCAACAGGACCCCCTTTCAGAGGAAAAAACAGCTGTTTACCCCACGTGCTCAAACTGGCTCCTGGCTCTCACTTAGGGCCATGGGCCTCTTAGCAATGCCAGGTGCTGTGAGCATCCTACCTCTGTTCCCCTAGCGTGGGCTGGGGAGGAGGGTGCTCTGCTTTCTCCAAGCTTCCTCTATTTGCATTCCCTTGGGCAGATGCTAAACACGTGCTGGTGCCAGCTGGTCTCTTGCTGTGTACTTGGCTTGCTCAGGCTGCAGGCTGAGACTCCAGTTCACACCTGTAACCACAGCTCCTGGAGCCCTGAGCCCTCCTGGGCTGGTGCAGGACATGGGCTACAACATCCCGAGACCCCATCAATTCCCAGCAGGCACCCAGTGCTGTCGCACTCACACAACCTTCCTTTACACTCGTATCTCAAGGGAGCGGAGGAGAAATTCACCAGTCTGCATTAGTAGCTTTCCCTTCCTCTCCTTGTCTCCACAGCTCACTCTTAGTAACTGCTGCTCAGCCTAAAGCAGCTGGGTGATTGGAAGGGTGGGTGTGAAAACTGCCCAAAGCTCACCTTACACAGCCACGGAAGGGGGAAGGAGACAGGCAGAGTTCAGCAAGGCTGGTTTCAGAGTACTCCCCCCTTTACAGGCTGAAATCCCATGCTTTGGCTGCTCTTGCTTTGTTGGCCAGGCTGTGACCCAGGCACAACGTCCCGCAGTGTGCATGTAGCAGACCGTGTCCTTGCTACTACAGACTGGCACTAGTGCATCCTACAGAAACTTCATGTTAGCAAATAAGCCATTAAAATCCTGCCAACGCTCAACTCTAAACCTGTAGTGCAGCACTCTCATACATCACTGAACAGCTCAGAAGATGAAATGCCAGGATATAGCACCCCTATCCACCTCTGGAAAGCAAGCTCTTCATACAGCCAAGACCAGAGCCGTGAAGCTGGGGCAGCAGTCAGAGATGCTGCATCTTCTGCAGGCCTTGGGATACAGCTTGAGCTCTCCCATGGGTCCATGTTCAGCCATGGCTATGACGCATTTTCCTGCAGAAGCCTGAGAGCCTGTGCAACAGCAGGAAAAGGGCTCTTGCCTGACCCCCGACACATGCTGCTGGGCCAGGAGCCTTGCAGAGCAAGCCTCTGGGCATCTATTCTCCATGTTCTGCCTCTTCTCACACATGGCTGAGCTGCATGCATGAGGCTTTGCTGCAGAAAGGGTGGAAACAGGCTCTGAGCCTTCACAAAAAGACAAGAAATCATGAATTGAACCCTCAGAGAGTTCAGGCTGCCACGTGAGCCCCACTGTCTCTCTGGCTCTCTGTTGTTGCTGCATGTTTAGAAGATTTCTGCAAGCCTGTAGCCTAAATTTGGCAGTGGAAAGTCTGTGTATGAAATGGCAAATGTTGTGTGGGCCAGACCTGTCCACACAGCACCGGAGAAGAAGGGGAAAGGGTACAACACCGAGTATATGACAGGTGAGGCTGCACAATGCCTACACTGCTCCCTTGCTATCTGTCCACCCACCATCTTCTCCCATCTCCCTCCTCCGGTCCCTCCTTCCTCACTGGCTGTCCCCTTCCACTTGGAGCCTGTGGCACAGACCCAGCAGGTTCTTCTCTCGAGCCATGCTAGCTGTCACTGGGCTATCTGCTCCTTCCACTGCCTGCCATGCAGAGGAGCAGACCCCAAGGCTTGGAGATGGCCACCTCTGAAGCGCCAGTGCCATCCTCTCTCCAGTAACCTGGGGATCGCACTGTGCTGAGCCAGGATCCTGACTCTGTACGGCTCTTCTGAGGCAAAATATTTGAAAATTTGGAAGGAGGGGGAAATCACTCTGAAAATGTCCTGTCTGCCAGCAGAAAAGGGCTACTCTACAGCCAACTGATCTCAGCAGAGTCTGACTCTCATTCCCAAGTTTTCCCACAATGTAGAGCAGCTACATAGTGGAGAGCACAAGAAAATCTGCTGCAAGCAAACAGTGCCATTGGAACTGCAAACACCCAGAACAGCTTCTTGCAAGTTGTCTAAAACTCAAGCACTGCAGCACCCCTAAGCAATGGCATTTCATTCTCCTATCAAGCACCAAAGACCTTTTCTCCCCAAAAAGAAGAGACATTTGTCTGTGGTGCACTGGGTGTTGGCTGCTGAGCACAAAGCACTCCTTCTCCCCAAGGCATTCTTCCCCAGAAAAAAACACCTCCTTTGTGAGCCAGGTCCCTCTCTGCTCTGAACAAGACATGCTATCACGTCACCCTTACTGGCTGTCCAGGTACTCTCTGAAAACACCTTTACAGAAATCTAAAGCACCAGCAGCTGCTGAAGTCTCTTCAGTCTCTTGAGCCACATAGAACTAACACTCACAGTTGGTTGCACAGTTTAAAACATCTTTCCACAGGGCTATTATTAGACACTTTTATTAGTGCTTTATGTATACCCAGTGAACAAGGCTCCACAATAAGGCAGCAGGCTGTATAAGCCAAGACAGAGAAAAAACAGCATTTGTGCTTAGGTTAAATAAATCACTCTAATTCCCATGTTAACTCTCATTGCCACATCTAAGCCAGAGAAAATAGCAGAGCCTGGTTTGAGGCCAGGAGTGAACATGAGTTGAGAGCTTTTAACAGAAAGTTTCAACAGAAAACGCCCTGAGCTGCTTGTGCATGAGTGAAACCCAGCAGCCAGCTCAACGACTGATGGCAGCACAGGGAGCAGACCCCCAGGCAGCTCTCCCCTCAACAGAGAAGACCCACATTTCAACACTTCTGTCCACATTTTGATGAAAAACAAATGCAGAAGAACTGTAAGGGAAATGTCTCAGTGTTTTTGCTCAATGTTTCCATTGGCTTTAATAACAGTGTAACTGCATCTTCCCGTACCTTTGACACAAACCAATGACACAATACATTAGAACCAGCAGCAGTCTCCTAGAAAAATGCCATCACATATCAAAATAAGGGGAAGTTTCTCGAAAACAGAAATTTCTGTCGCTTCCACCCCTCTCAGACAACAAAAGAGGTGCGATGTAAAAAGATGCTATGAAGCATGCTTTAAAAAGGGGAGTCCTGAATGCATCATGGTTGTTAAAATTTGTTGGCACTAATTTGATTTCTCTTCCAACGTGAACTCTCATGTTCTGAATAAAGCTCTCACTTCTTTCTCAGGTTTGTAAGTGGAGAAAGAACAAGCATCCTGTGCCACTGCAGTCATGCTCAGGGTGCAGCACTCAGGAGTGTCCTATACTTAAGAGACAGCAGTCCTGGATTACGAGGCTGGCGCAGACAGTATCACCCCCAAGATCCAGACACAAGCTAAGCAGTCACCAAACGCACTGTAAGACAAAGGAAGAAGCTCTGTCTATTGAAAGCATCAAGGACACAGGGCAGAGTCTCAAGCAGAGCCCACCTGCATCCGCCCATCCCAAACCTGCTCTCCTTCCCCTGCTGCTTGCTCACCACCGTGCCCTGGGCTCCCATTTCTCATCCGTGCTCTCAAGCCAAAGCAAATTGTCTCTGCAAAGGTGTTTAGTGAGCCGAGCCATGAAGCCTAGTTTTCCCGTGCATAAGTGTAACTTAAACACGGGTTCATTTTCAGTCTTCAAACCCTGGTCTCTCAGAACACGTATTGGCGTATTTCATAAAAATTAACTCCCAGAAGGCCGTGAGTCTAAATGGTCTAGCAGCCACATACTGCACAGGAACACCCTGAAGGATTTCTGTTGCATTTACTTCTGAAACCAGAGCCACAGAAGTGAGGCATTTTGTTCTTTGACACCTGGACTCATAATAAAAACCCATTTATTCGTGAAAAATGCTAAGAGGGCAGGCCAGCACAGCTGCAGGGTGAAAGTCCCCGCCTTTGCGCACCACAGACATCCATCACACTTACTTTGTAAAAGCGGGAAAGGATTTGAAATCAGGGGACTTGCGGTTTCTGCAAAAAAGAAAGAGATTTAAATATTGAGACTGGCAGAGACCTCGCTGCATGCTACACAGCTCTGCCTATCTGCTCACTGATCCTTATCCTTACTCCGCACTTCCAGATTTAACTGTGGCAGGATGGGGGTCTCCATTTACTGCAGATTATGACATGATCAGCTGTGAATTTTCTGTCTCAGTGTCTTGCTAAGTATCTCATGGCTGGGAATCTGCCTCTTTCCTTCCCATTTTGAAACGTCCAGAGATTTTAACACACACCCTATGCTACAGTAATGGGAACAGTCAAGTGGGGAGGGCCAGCAGAAGAAAAGCTAAGGGGGCAAGAAACCCTTTACAAATGGCTTTTTTTTGGGGCCTGAGATGCAAATTTCCAGATTCACTGTGCAGCTTCCTCAAGCTGAAGCTGGGGAAGAAAAACAGGGTGTTTTAGCCTCACTGGATGGTATGCCAAAGGAGAGAATTTCTACGCAGTGCACATTACTTCAGGCTTAGAATAGACATTTTCTGTCGAGCACACCTTGCAGATTGCCTCTCTTTAAGATGTGTCTGAAAGGAATGGAAACCCCACACGCTCAACGAGCCCTTGGTCAACCAGGGGCCATCTGCAGTGCACAGGGGCAGAAGCAGTGATTCTCAGCACCTCAGGCCCTGTGCAGTTTCCTACAGTTTCCAGGTGAGGTCCTTTAGTGTCAAATCCCTCCAGAAGGGTAGAAACCATTAGAGTTAAATATTCAGTCATCAATTCAGTGCATTTACAGAATGGCCCCAGGTCCAAAGTTATGAGTTGATGCATCGGTGTATGAGGCTCTCAGGGCTGACAGACTCGGACTGGTTTGCTTGGAAGGAAAACTTAACTCATTAACCGCATAGGTCAAGCACAGTGACCCTTCGTGCTAAGTATTTCAACATGATGACGACCTGAGCTGTTGAACAGGGCTTCAGCTGGCAGGGCCAGCCAGTAAGGAATGAAGATGAAGGCATGGATGATGCTTGGCAAAGACATGAATAGACAGTGCTATGGAAGGGGCATGCATGGAAGGCACCAGCTGGATACAGAACACTGCTGATCGCTTAACACCCAACACATGTTCATTACCCAACGTTGCACTAAGAGTACTAGTTGCAGCTGATCAGGTCTGTATCTGGAAGAAGATGGTTCCTAAACTGGTCCTACTGAGCAGCTGAACAGGGCAGGCTCCTCTAGGTACCACTGTTTCACTATTTGTGCTCTCTGTCTCTGCTTTGTACTTAATCAGTGAACACAAGGATGCTCACTGGACCATCCCACGGCTTCAGGCTTTAAAGGGCTCTTTCAGCACACCAGAGGCAAGTAAGCTTTTGAGGGCCAACACTCTACCGTCCCCCCCGAAATTGAACCTGATCTGGAAGAGGCACACAGCAGTGGCGTTCACCACTTCATACACCACAATGAATTCTCAACGTACCCTTTGGCTGCTTTCCAGCCAGAAGTGCTAAAGTAGTCTCCTCATTATGCTTGACTTCCTATACATAGGAAAACCATTGTCAGTCTGCAATATGAGTTCAGGCCACTTGCTAAACATTGCTACTACAGTATTTTAAGTGAAGAAAGACTGTTGGGATTTTTCTGGTCTTTATATTATGAGCCATTTTGTTATCCATGCACTGTAATGTCCCTGCCTCAGCACAGTTCCACTAAAGCCACCAACTCTGAGAACAGTCACAGAAGTGTCAGTTTGAATGATTAATGATAATTCAGCTTGCTCTGGGGATTTGATAATCTTTCACTCTGTAGATTCTCCAGGCAGAACTGAAACTGGAGGTCACATTTTTCTGCCCAGACATTGCTCTATCAGTGACTCTTTTTGCCATGTACTGTCCAGCTCCAGCCCAGTCCAATATCTGTGCTTGAAGATTGCAATCCACAGCTCGTATCGCTGTCTGTTTGTGCCCAATTTTGCTGACTGCTCACACTCTTGCCTCAATGTCTTTCATATGTATTGTCCCAATGTCCTTCCTAGTTACCCAGGGCTCTTGAGCAACTGGCAGAATATCACTCACAAAGACTTGTTGCTAAGTGTTTTTTTTTTAACCCAGGTATCTTTCTTCCTGTCTGCAAGTTGCCTGTTCAATATGACAAGTCTGGAACAACTTAAACAAATGTGGCACCAGACGTAAACAGTTAATTCCCAGAAACCTCAATTCCATGCAAATGCCCAGTGGACACAGCAACTCTTAGTTATCTTGTGTTACTCTTACTCTAATGATGAGAACTGCACTCATGGTAACCCTTCATCTGGGCACATCATTTTTTGGCTGCCTTGGAAAACGCAGTCTGTGCATGTGCAATTGTGTTGCCCTATGACGGGCATTGCCCGTGCTCTGCACAGGTTAGTTGCGACAATGTGGGAGATCACATAACAACAACTCCCCCATCTTTTCCTCACTCTTCAAACTTGGTCACCTGGACCTCTCAACTCAATGGAAAGGCAGCAGTAGCAGGCTTGTCCTGTTCTCAAACCAACCAACAGATGAGAAAGAGATTTACCAAGAGATGAACCACTTGAATGGGATTTGTATTTTGTGCTTTGGTTCAGTTGACAAAACCTGTAAGACAGTTGGGTGCATCCCCGGGGGTAGAGGCGTAGGGACTGGCTGTGCTAACATCAGACTGTAATCAATAATCAAGAATTATTATGCCCCAAGCATTAAAACTGCACTCACCCACCAAAAATCCTAGCCTAGAAGTCATATCTTTCCAGAAGAAATCCAACCAGATAGGCTATATGATCACGACTACAGAGAAACTGCAGAAGAGGATGTATGGCCAGCGACAGAGGAGAAGGAAGATCCCAGTGTTTGTAACACACCTAGCTGACTCCCCCCATATGTGCACCATGACCACCTGCACTTTCAGTGCAAAACAGCTCTTTTGGACACAAGTTTGGCAGTAGTCACTGCTAAGACTCTTAGTCTGGCCTTCCATTCGGGTGCACTAGGGGAGCTGGCATTGTAAGGGCTACTGTTATTGCAACAGAATTTGCACAGGGGACTCCACCAGACATCATGCCTGCTCCCATCACCACCAAACAAAGCTTCAGAAGAGATTTAAATCATGAGTTTAATGCTGATTTGCACTTTGCCTTTTTTGCTGCTTTCCATAAAACTAAAGGTTAGTTCTCCTCAGTTGCTAAGCAAGAAAGACATACTACCTATTTCTGTTTCAGAGACTACCCTGTTTAACACATGCTAAAAATACTGGGTTTATGTGGCAAGTGGTGAGTGAGACATTTCTAATTATCCTGCTTGAAATAGTTCCATGCTACAACTGGATGGGAAATAGGAACGATAATATATTGTAGGATGCTGCTTATGTACATTTTCCTAGCTAAATATAACTCTTAAGGGTGCTGCACACATAGAAAAATAAAGCGCAGCACTGAAAAATGTTTTGTACTTAGAACTGATTCACTAAAAAGAAATATAGCACGTAACATCAGGAAATGACAGACTAGAAAGTCCGTCATTTCTGAAAATTTCACTAACTGCATGTTTAAAATTTGGCCCATGTCCTTTAAATTTTGAGAACTGGCACTTCTCAGTCTTTTCCAAAACTTTTTACTTCTAAATTGAAAGGAGGAAATTGACTTTTTTTGGTCTCAATCTCACTTCATCTTAGCATGAACTGATTCAAAAAAGAAGATATTTCTCTTGCCCCTCTACCCAGTCTGAAATAAACTCTGTTGGAAAGAAAAGCTTCATTGTGTAAATATGAATGAAAAGTACTGACATTTTAAAAACTGCAAATGCTAGAATTCGCTCCCCTGGAACTTATGACAGTAATAGTTACCTAATGCAGCAGATGAAATTGAGACATATTTATACAGCTTAAATCAGTCTTGAAAGTTAAAAATATTTCCCAATTCCCTACATAATTTTAAATGTTTTTTCTTTCACATTCATAATGTCTAGCGAGTTTAGACATCAACAAATACTGTCAATTTCAATTAGTTTTTTAGTTTTGATGGCTGTATTTTAAGGTATCTAAACTAAAGACCTTTTTTTTTTTTCCCTTTTTGTTTTGTTTTTTTCCTTCTTGAAGTCTCATGATTTCCTTCATCCCTCTTGGCCCACAGGTGGTGCAACTGCAAATTATTCATTTTACTAAGGAGTCACCCATAGCATCCAAAACAGATCAAGGCTGGATTATGCTGTAAACACTAAGTTAGAGATGGTCGTTGCCCCTGAGGCTTTCTAAAGTCAAGACAAAAAGTGAGACAATGGAAAGATCCGAAAGCTTGGGACAAAACATGTGTGGTTACACACTAAATCACTGCAGGGCCAAGTCTGCAGAGTCCCACTCAAATGCTGCTCCACGCACTCCAGCTCCGCACGGTGGAAGAGGAGGGCAGCAAGCCTTCACTACTGAACACAATGCACGTATTTGCCCCTTTCTGGGGCTTTTCCCTTCCATGCTCAGGCTGATAATCACTAGCATTTGCAAGAAGAGTATTTCACAAGCTGCCCTTCAAATACTCTTTGGCCTCTTGAGAATTTAGTACAGAAGACCACTGCACATGCCAACACTCTGCAAAATGACCACCACCAAGGAGTGTTTTCTTGAAAGCAGCTTTACAGCATCTTAGGTAATTAACAGCTCACACATCGCAACAAGCCAATTCCATCTTTCAGGATCAGGTCATGTCCCTGTTTTCTAGACCTTGCTTAGTTCAGCAGTGAATAATCACAAGCTTCACGTGACTTGGGACCTCTGCGTTGGCTGCCTGTGCTCCAGAGGTGGCACAAGGAAGCAATCCGCACATTTTAGCAGATACTATTTTTAAAGCACTGTGAAACCTCCAGGTTTCATCAAAAAGCAAGTTTAAGGGGCTGTGGAGCCTGTTTCCCATTAATATAAAGGACATTCTCCCAGTCACGAGGTGGGTGGCAGCTCAACAGTCCTTCTTCATCCACTCTGTGGCTCCATCACGCCCTGCTGGGAGACGGATCTTCTGCTGGTAGATGGGACTCAAACGCAGCCACAAGGCAGTGATTGCCATGCAGAACAGGAACTGTTTTATGGGCAGCAAGATACCAGGTTACTCAGATAAGGATACCAGATACCTATGGCCAGCACTGGGGCTGTGCATAGGGAAGAGACATCTGAAATCCAACATTTTCCATTCTAAGTGTCTTATTCCCACTTAGGACTCCCTACAGCATTGCATCCAAGTCTATTTTAGGTGGCTTTAGTTGCTGACTTTCCTGCTCTGCTTGTCCTCTCCCTCACTCTAGACATGAAGCAGTCTGTGGCACTGCAAGTCAGGACAGTGACACAGCAGAAGAATATAATTTAGGCTGGGTGGCCTAAAAAAAAAAAAAACCAACCCTGCTTCTCTGATATCATTATAACTGAGCCTGTGACACAAAACTCACATCCACAAAGAGCAAGTGGTACAGGGAATCAAGCATTTAACAAGGCTAAGCCACACAGCTCTCAGGCTGCTCAACCAGGACCTACATTTACCTCCCACACCTGGGGACTACGCTTTACAGCAGCAGGAGTTTGGTGATCAGCAGCAGATGGGAGTGGGGTGGACAGAAGTGTCTGTCCTTCTGTCATTCTCAACCACGTTATCACCAGCTGCTTCCCTGCCTGTTCAAAATCTGTTGGCTGGAGCACAGGAGAGGACAAGCCAGCAATGGCAGAATTACTCCTAAGAGTTCACATCACACATGAACACTGAACCACACAGTTTGTCCCACCTCCTGAAACACAGCCATGGAAAGAAGGAAAACAGGGAGGTAATGACATGTCAGCTCTTCAAAGAGGAAGTTACTGAGAGTTCTGCTTGGACAATCAAGCATGCAGATGCCTGCAGAGCTTTCCATGGGCTCTCTAATCACCAGTGCCATTCATAGTGTGACATGGTGATGCTCACTCAGGCTGCTATCAATGAGAACATTTAGACTGACTCCTGAGAACATGAAGAGACAAAAGAGAAGAAATGGCTTGGTGCAAGAGCTGGAAAAGAGCACTGAACGGGACACATAGGAAGCAGCACAAAGATGAAGTCAAGGGGGAAAACAGGGCTGAGGAAGAAAAGAGGATGCACGACAGATAAGGGAAGGGAGAAAAGGCAAGAAGTTTATACATGCACCAGTCTGGCTTTGAGGAGTGTGTCAGCTGCTTAATGCAGAAAAGAACTGCTTCCAACCAGAGCCCAACTCCCCTCAAACCAGTCCTGTGCAGTTCAAGTTCCTCAGCTTTCCTGGCTCAAACAAAAGTTTAGGTGAGCACCTTGCAACAACCCTGCAACCTGCCAGGCCCTAGACTAAGCCACTAAAATAAACTGACCATACATGTGGTGCAGACAGAAACACTTGCTTACAATGAAATAAGATGAGCAAATCATATGAAACTCACTGCTCAATTTCTAAGAATTTCTGGCTTTGTTTTGGTTCTTACTGTGAGCTTGTACTCATGCGCTTTAAATGTTGCAGTTCAGATAGATTCAGAAGGATGAGTGTGATGTGAGCTGGTACAAGGAGATGGCAGGGAGAATCTGTGAGATGTGTCACAGCAACAATGGGTCAGTATTTAATAGCAGCTCAGACAGAACTAAAGTCTTGGGACTATTCAATAGTTACCCTTTCTTTGTGTGTGCTTCTTGTCAGTGGTTCCTGGACCCCCCTCCCACGCTACAGGTTCATTTCCTCTTCTGCAAAACTAATAGGAGGTTTGCAGCTGGAAGGTTTTATAATGCAGCTTTCTTGGCTTTAGGAAAAAAGCTGTTTGATATGAAGGAAGATAATTCTGTCCCTCCTCTGTAGGTTATACAGGGCTTACAGGAATAAAAAAGGAACAATCTGAGGCTGCTGCTTTCAAAGGGCCCCAGAGGAGTCAGGAACCCAAATGCTATATTGACATTTAAAGACATGCACTTAAAGTCTTTGAAACCCTTCAAACCACTCATACTACCACAGAAGACAAGATACGAGAAGCAGACCTGCTGAGAGGCAAGAGGCCACTTTCAGAGCAGCAAGTCAGGCTAGTAACTCTTGGCAGTCAGTGAACTATGCTGTTTTGTGTCATGTCTAACAGCCTGGTTGGGCTGACTGAAGACAGACTTGGCCAGCCCCTAAGGACTCCTGACTGCTGCTACCCAAGTGGAACAGGACTAAAGAGTACAAGGGCCTGAAACACAGAGACAAGCTCACCTGATGGGTTCTGCTTACACCTCTTTTCTTTAGGTTTTTCTGTCCCCGAATGAACAGCTGTAATTGTGGTGAATGCTTGGATTAGTACAGGATTGTTCCCCAAAACATAACATGCAGTATTTTAGTAACAAACAACTTCTTCCCCATTCACTATCACCCACTCTGATACTGCACATGGGTTTTCTAACACCATGTCATTCCTTTTCAACATGGTTCCAGAAAGCCCCTCATTTGCTTCAGAGGCAGACATAAACCCTCACAACACCACTGTGTAACCTGCTCCAGGGAGAAATCCCTTCCCTTACCTGTGCATTCCAGTTTTGGTACTCTTGAATGGGGAATGGAGGAAGGCTCAGCCTTTTCTGCTGGCATGTTATTTATCTCTGCATCAAGATGTCAAAATTATGTTTCATCTGGTCTGTCTGTTATGCTCCAATTAGGGAGCATAAGAGAATGGCGGTGTCCCACTTGAAGGCAGGGGAATACATTGGCAGGATAAAAATCTTGTAAAGAAAACTCTATAAATGGTGTACCTAATCAAAATTGTCTAGGCCAGTGGTCATGTTTAGTTACTACCACTTGGACTTAAAACCCCAAGGGAACTCCAGAAGTGGAGTAAATTTTAATTCCTTAAAGCACATGTATTTTGGTCCCACATCTACACATCTGGTACGCTGTGACCTCCTGTAGTGAACTTGCAAACAGCTGTACTCTGGTTACAGTGATGTGTAAATAAACTGCCACACTGAGCACCACTGTAATATGCAAACTGCTGTTCTATTCATAGTCCTCAAACTTCTCTTGCTTGTGGCAAATGGCTTTGCTTCACAAGGACTTCACTGATGCACAGACAAGGAACGAGTCCTGCTTTATCACCCCCCATATTCCCCTTCTCTACACCTTTGCTACCCACTGAAAAATCTATGCTGAAGTATCTGGACCTTGGGAGCAGGATGCCCATATCACCTTTTTTACAGGCTTGGAGTGCCAGGAACCTGGAAAGGAGTGAGAAGAGGGCACTACCCCAGAAGGACTAGCTGCCTGCAAGCTTAAAGAAGGTACCCCAAATATATAATCACCGATCACAGCTGAATCCTGCTCTGAAGAAGGACGTGGTAAGCAACAGCAGGAAGGAGTGAACACACTTACCGCTGGAGTTCTGAGAATTGCTGTTTGTTTCTTCAAAGTTGTTTTGCGCTTTGCCTTCCACTCTCCTGCTGAAAGCGCTTTCTGCTGGGTGGAGAACAAAGCAAGGATGGTGACTGGTCAATAGTGGATGCAGAACCACACAGACAGGAGGCAAGACAACATGCTCCTGTGCCACATAATTGCATACCCTGAATACAGCAGAAAGGTCAAATACCTCGTTTTGGAGGCAAATGGGCCAGATTCATTGAAGGGATAACAGGTAGATATTTTTCTTGAATGCCTTCTGGCTGAGGTGGCCTGGATTGGCTCTTAGGGAGCCCAGGAACACCAGTCCTGACTGAACCAGAAGGGTCATGGCTTCCTCCCCTGCAAAAAAACCCAACCCTTATCTTACTCTTCCTTAAGGCAATAAGCAGCCCTTAAAGCCTCTGGCACAGATGGTCTGCAGATTGAACTTGGGTCCTCATCACAGCATGTAGAGTGTCACCTACAGAAGCACTGTCAGCTCCCCCTGACTGGCTGTCTCAGAGCCTGCCCATGATGTCTGGAAAAGCTGTGGTATATTCTCTGGCCCTCTGTGCTTTCCAACGGTCAGCTCACTACCGCGCCCCTCCCCAGGGCCAAGCAGGCAGGCTCTGCTCCTCTGCAGCGTGCTGCCAGCCAGTACTCTTGGCAGTTCACTTGCTTCACACACTTCAGCAACAGCACAGGGCAATTTCCCAGTAACTGTCACGCCTCCTCCAGTGTGCAGAGGTGGTTTCTGACTCTGGCAGTAGCTGCAGTGTCCTGAAACGTCCCTGTACAGCACAGCTGATGTGTCTCCCATCCTCCTCATGCTGGTGTCCCTCAGCACAAGTTCAACAGTACAAATATTGTGAGGTCTTGACTCATCTCAACTAGGTTTGCAGTATCTGGGCCAATGTATTTAAAATGTATTTACTGTAGTGACTCAAGGGATGAACTACAAATAAATAAAATGAAAGGTGAACTGGCCAAACTGTGTATGGTCTATGCTGTATGGACTCTTCCCATATGTGGACTCATTCATGGAGTCCACTGTCACTCAATGGGTTCATCTGAACATGACTTAGGAAGGCTCTGCTGGGGTCAGCAGCACGCAAATTGCATAGTGAGGGAGCTGGGGGACAGAAGGCTTTCGGGGGTGTTGAAAATGGTATCAGATCATTATTTCATTACATATTGCTGCAGACCACTGGAGTAGTCAGAACTGCTGTCATGACTTTCATAAAGAAGTCCCAGCTCCCTGCAGCCTCACAGCCTCCCTGTGCTGAAACGTCTCAGACACACGGGCTTTATGTCTGATGTGGCTAGAAAAGACCTGAACTGCGTGAAGCTCCCAGCCCATGAATTTTGGTCCAGTCAATCCTTAGTGGACTCTTCCAAGTCCTGAGCAGGCTTCTCAATTTGCTACCTTCCTGACTCTTTCTAAAATGCAGGAGAACAGGAGAACTTATGCAGTCAAATCAGTTAAAACAGAATCACATAAAACAGAGGAACTGGAGACATTAGCTAAGTCCACCCCCTTTGACAGATAAATAATAGTAATGAGAGGCCTTAAGTAACTACAAAATCAGATGGCACAGTGGGAAAAAAGAGACTGTGACAAAATGATTAGGACAACCTATCCCCCAAGAGACCCAGGTTCAAATCCTGATTTATGTCACAAGTGGAAGTGAATTGGAGGTCTCCAAAAACATTTGGAAAAAATTTGCATGGTAGTTTTGTCCTCATCCTCTTATTATTTCCACTCCCTCCCTCCCACCCCACCTCCACGTCTGGCAATAAGAAAAAATTGGTTTAATGCACCTCCTTGGACTTACTGTGTCCTTCCCACAGAGGAGAAGGCAGTTGACACAAGTTCTCTCTCCTCATACCTGAACATTTTGCATGCAAAGCAAAATTATCTGTACAGACAAAGTGCCACTCTACTAAGTGTCTGTGCAAACACCATCAGAGGAGTGGTACTCCACTGTCTCTGGCAATATCCAGGCCCATGTGAAATGTCTCTAACCGCAGCACTCGGAAGGCATCCCTTCTGGAGACTGTCTTCCTAATAGGTGTTATGGTCAATGCATTTGTACCAGACATTCAAGCAGCTGCTCAGATTGCATTTGTACAAGACACTGCCTTGAAAGACACCACGGAAGTGACGCCATCAGATTAACAGGGTAGGACCCCCAGACTAATAATAGTTTCTTAAAGATCAATCTACCAGGCTCAAGCATCATGTGATTCCTTCCTCCATACAGGAAGAGAAAAGCTCAAAAGTTTTTACCCAATGTACTGATACACTTTTTGATTAGAGAAGCTGGGGAAAAAAGTGCCTTTACAAAAAACATCTCCCAGTTACTGCTCAGATGAATCTGACCTCTGACCCAGGAAGGCTCCCCATAGTTCCACTTTTGTGAGAGACGTGAAACTGGAAGAAGTTGTTGCAAGTTTAAGTAAATAATGAAAAAGGTTTCTCAGCTTTAACTTGTAACCTGATTGAACTGGACGGACCTCAAATTAGTAATAAAATCATATATATGTTTAAGAGGTGCAATAACAATATGGAATCTCAGGACTCGCAAGCTGTAAGCAGACAGGTCGCTCACTGCAACATCTGGTAGCTGTTATCTAACAAAAAGCATCCTTGTTCAGTATCCTGTGCCCTCTCCCACCACAGCCACCTCTGCTACTCCGCATCTGTCCATGTCAGACATTTCAGAGGTGTTTAAACACCAGCTGATTAACCAGCCCTTCTTCTGTATGGGACGGAATATGTATCTACCAATCCCACAGATTTAAGAGAGTGCTTCCCTGCTGCCTGGACATATGAATGCTATGTCTCACATCCTATTTATTAGTAGTTTTTTTTCAATGCTCTTTGCTTTCTTTAAGGTTTGATCTTGCTTGGAAGGAGGAAACAGGGACTATGGGAGGATCAATCTTAACGAGTGTTCTAACACCTCTGTCATGGTTCTGTACCATTAGTTTTGCTGCTGGAGCCCAGTTCATCTCTTGGTGGTTCCTGTGGGGAGTGGAGCACTGTGAAAACACCTGTACTCCATTTAACTTCGTCAGGCACAGGCCTAGCCCTGAAAATACTGGCTTGAGGGAAACAAACACTAAATGCCAAACAAAGCTGAAAAACAAACAAAAATCCCCATACCTGACAAGCTACTATGCCAATCCTTGTCAGGAAGCTCTCCTCAGGTTGTGACACCAGGATTTGAAACAGGGTCTTTTGTACCTCGTGATTAGCATGATGCTTAAAAAACCCCAACTTGTCTCTGGGAGGAGGTTATAAAGACCTACTGCTGATGTACATTTTTATTTATAACATGCCGAAGGATCTAACACTCTCAACTGCTTCTGGGAGTAGCTTTTCTGGGACAGTCATGGATGGAGCAGACTGAGTCCAGGAAGGGTCAAAAGCCAACCCAGGGCAGGATTGGACACTAAGCAGTTAAGAAAGTTGATGGTAGAAAGGCAATTGGTACCTGTGATGGCCTTGCTTCCTGGGGATCCAGAATTTGGAGCGCGGAACATCTGGGATTGGGATGCCGGTGGGACACCGGAGGGGGTGCGGTGCAGGAGGGTAGAACATCGGTTTATTGAAGCCGGTGTTTTTTTGCTGGATTGGCTCGCCTGTGTCTTCACTGCCACGAAGAGTGGAGATCGAGAGAACTCTGGATATGAACACTCAGAACTAGTGCCTGGACAGTCAGTCAGCTCCCAGATCGTGTGCCTTCTGGGAGGGTTGCTTTCTAACAGCCATGCTCACGAATCCCTTGCATGGGGCCCTGCAGTGATTGTGGATCCACCGATCCCATGTAACAAAACTGTTTTCCCCGTTCACCCGAGGGGACAGATTCTTGAAGCTTGTTAGTTCCCTTCCACACCTTTAACTGCCACATGACCAACCCATTCCTCCTCCAGCAGGAATCACCCCATCCATCCAGGAGTACTATTGGATTGCCATGGCCTGGCTGGGTGTACCTGCATCGCTGTCCTCCAGCTCTATGTATGTAAGAGTTTGAATTTTGTGAGCAGGTTTCTAATGTGATACTCAGAGCTCTGAATAGGGAGAAGTTGACATCTTTTTTACTTGAGCCTTGCATAAATGCTAGATATCTCCATTTACATTCCTTGTCTCATTAACCAAATACAAAGGGAAGGGGAATGGAAGGGAATTAGGAGGCAGAGTTCTCATCCTGCAAGTCAGGGAAGCCCTTTGGCCCCCATCTCCAGACAAGTTCTGGTGACATGTGGAAAAATTGAGAGTATTACTGGGATATGCTCTTTGAATGTATCTACATTTTGGTCTCTGCAATGCACAGTGAGGATCACCAGGAATTTTCAATGCCAAAAGTCATATGAAAAACCTTCAGGAGAACAGCCCTTTGTCTAGGCCACATGGATTATAAAACAATTACAAAAACAGAGAAACCACCTAACCACCCCCTTCATTCCTCAGTGGCTTCTTCCACAGAAATTTGGATATGGCTCCTGAAGCCCAAGTCCCACTCCAACCATCTACCATGAAGAATCACTAAGAAACAAGGCTCACATAACCCACAGTCCAAGCTTTTTACCAGTGATTTCTATAGAATTATAGTGATATTTTAGGATGCCTGAAGTTGGATGGGCAACACTAGCACCTGTTCATTCTATACAGTATAATTAAGAAATACTTAACCACATTGAGTAGTTCTCCATCGTGGCCTGCCATGGCAGCACAACAGCCTGACTCTAAAACACGGGAGGAGAAAAGTCACCCAGCCTGGGACTGGATGCTCATTTCCAAACTCCCATGAGACATTAGAGACCTTGAATGTGAACTGCTCTCATCTTCTGTGTCAGCAGTCAGCAGCACTGGAGAGTGAGGATTCAAAGCGGCTTGCAAAAAGATACTCAAAGGAAACAGTTTTTTCTTTCACTTGATCTGATACACAGATTCAAGATGACATTTCTGGTAAATGTTAGTATACTTCTGCAGGAGATTCTGCACTAGGTTTTCTCACAGGCAGGCTTGCTTTTGCTTCCTATACTTCCTTCCAATCTCCATGGATAATCCTCCTCCAGTTGCTGCCAAACTGCCAGCAAAAACGTAGTCAGATATGACAATTTCCTGCTTATGTATCACCCAGTTTCCCACGAGGCCCATTCCCACCAATTGCTGCTTTATTCCCTGTCCATACCAAGAGAAGTAGCAATCAGCCAACTATTCAGTGTCAGAAACAAAGAAGGAACATCACTGCAAATCCTCTGCAGTCCAGATACTGCTCTCTTGAGAGCAGAAGAAAAAAGTCTCAGTGCTATGAAGACCTCCAAAATTACTTCTTTTTCCTCCCAACTTAAACAAATAGTATGTCTTCAAATTCAGGCCCTAGAGAGAAGGCTGCTCCATTTGACACTAGACAGAGACAGAGTTTGAGCCAGCAAGGCAAGACAGACCAAAGAATATTAGTTCTAGCAGTCTGGAGGATGCTAATAATTAATTGAAAAGTAAGTTTTACTCTTTAGTTCATCAGATGATGAATTCCCTCTGAAGACTAAGCAACACAGGTAGAGATGATCACATAGCTCCTTTTTTCTGTTCTTGAAAAGTCATCTTCACTGTGAAACTCACTGCCTCAGGCTGATGAAAAGGCCAAGTTAAAGATACTTCCAAAAATGAAAATACTGAGTTGCTGAATGGTTACAAAAACCTCCTGCCTCAAAATCTGCAGCTAGACAGCAAGATTGGAGACAGCATTGTGGACAGATGATCCCATAACTGCTGCTATGAAGTTTTTTAAACTTTCTCAGAAAGCATCTGGGATATGCCCAGTCGAAGCTGACATACTGGAGAAGGGAGGGCAGGAGAGGAGTAATGTAGAGGGCAAGTCTCACTCAGTGACCTCAGTCACTTGGTAAACAGAGTGCACTGTGCTACAGCCACACAGAGCGGCACATGGTGTGCTAAAGAATACAGATGACACAGGTGATATTTAAAAATGGGGGACTCTGCCTTGGCAGCAGGAAAAAGAGCTTAATTCATTGCTGTGCTTGGTCATCATGGCTGTAGAGGAGCCATTACATAGCTAGAAAGACCGAGGAACTCTTTGGGTATGCAACCAGGGCACTTTCAAATGGGATCAGGAAGACAATGTCAGCTCTCATTCCTTCACTAGACCCAGTGCCGGTGCGTGCCCTGCACAAAGGTGGTTAACAGACCTGAGAATATTCAGATGAGAAGACAAAAGGATAAATAAAGGACAAGAACAGCATACCTTACAAAGGAAACACCAAGTCACTCTTTTGGCTTAACTGGGAGGTTAGTCACTATGAAGTGACTTGACAGCAGGCTATACAAAGGTCTAGAAAGGACAGGAATTTGGTAACTTAGCCCTCCTTCACCTAGCAGACAAAGTTATAAATGGGATCAGTGTCTGAAAGCTACAGCTGGATAATTTTAGTCTTAGTTTAATGAGGGTAATAATTCATCAAAATAATTACCTTAAGAGGTTGCTGTATTTTCTGTCACTCTTAACAGCAAGATTAGATGTCTCTCTAAAACATACATGTGAGCAATTAAATCAAGGCAATCCTATAGCATGCGTTACTCTGGTCAGTCCAGAGATCACTGTGGTCCCTCCTGGCTTTCCTGTCTTTGGTAAGATCTTCAAGCCCTGTTAATGGCAAGCTGTGGCAGTAAGTAGAAAATCTGGTAGATATTTCAACATGTCTCCTCAAAAGATACATAAATCCACACACTACCACAATAGAACAGAGATCAGATTATCTCAGTAACTTCGCTTTTGCCAGGTAAAAATTCTGGCTAATAATTTGTGTATCACATTTTTTCAGAAAGATCTTGTCAGGACAGGTAAGGAACCATTCGGATGGTTTAGATGGAATTATACCATCACCTCTGGAGAAAAATCTATCTTTAATGAATATGATGGAAAGTGACTCTTTAACAATGGCCTGAAATTCAACATGCTGAGTGGAAACCTCTGCTATTGGAAACAGGTCCTTCCACAGGAAAAACTCTGTGCTCAAACCTATCTAATTCTTAATGTGCTTCTTTATCCATACAAACAAATATTGCCAGTGTTGCTAAGGGACTGTGGGATCAGAGAGTGGGAAAAACATCTGAACTCACAGATTTCACTCACTGAGATGGAGGAGGCAAAGACACACCATCCAACTGGAATCTGGAGCTGTTTTTTTCTTGGTTAGGTGGGACCTGCGTGGAAAACTAGACGTGCTACCAAAAAGCATACCTCTCCCTAAGAGAAAAAGCCATGATGGCAGCTGTCTTTGAGAAACACAGTGTTTAAACACTTTTGATGAACAAATTGTATCCAGCATCCTTCATAATGAGAAAAGTAATTGAGCAGAGAGGCTTGATGAACCTCCTTGAGCATCTCAGGTGTCAGTGTGGATGTAGGTCTCTCTGTCCCCTAAGGAGTGGAGCCAAGTACAATCATAGGGCTGGAAGGGCAGGGTCTTCGACTGCCAGGACCCATCCCACAGCCCCTGAGAGGCAAGGCAGGACCAGAGATGACAGCCAGCTTCAACCAAGAGTCTAGATCATCAGGAAGTTCAAGGCAATGAGACAGGTCAAGCTGGGAAGTCAATCCACAGGTCAGTGGCAGGATCAGCTCTGGTGAGGATAACCAGAGCCAGACATGTACCAGCGATCCTCAAGGAAGTCTACAGTGATGAGACAGGGTTGACATCAAGCTGGGAAGTCAGTCTACAGGTTGGGCCTCAGACCAAGGGGATCCATGGCCAGGCATAGGTATGTCTACAACTGAGCTGGAGACCAACATCCTACAGTGTAGCTCAGGCAGGGACTGACGGTCCAGAGCTGAGCTGAAACAGGGCGTTTGAATGTGGGTGCAGGCCCCGTCTGAGACAGGTCAGGGCCAGTAAGACCTATTAGTGCACTCCGGGCCCTGACATCACTTTACATTTTCATCCTGGAAGGAACAGACATGGATAGCTGTGCAGATTTTAGGGCTCCCACCACATACTTCCACGACCAGGGAGTGTGTTGCCTTATACGCAGTTACCAAAAGAGGATGCAGTGAGTGCACACTCCTGGACTTACCACGCTAAAACCCATTCTTGGTGGCTTTTCTAGCCAGTCCACATCACAAACGCACTAGCTCTTCTCCACACTGTAAACACATCATCTAAGAGCAAACACAATAGCCCACCCACCTGCAAATATGGTTAAACCAGTTCCATCCTACAGAGCAGACACAGCCTGGAGGAGGACAGAAAGAAATCTCTGAACCCCTGTGCACCTCTGCTCAGAGACATTTCTAAAACTGGGACAATGAATGTGCCTACAATCCCCTTTTTTTGGAAACAGCCTCTGACACCCTTCTTAGAAGAGTAAATAGGCTGACAAAAACAGCATAAATGTATTTTAAAAGAGTAATAGCCCAGTTCTAAGCATATGAAAAAGCCCCTACTCATACCTAACAAAAGGCAACTTTTGAAGGAGACATTTGGCATTAACAATTCCAGGGAACCCCACAGCAGAGCTCTTTTCCAGACAGCAGGTATCCAGCAGCACTGACCAAAAATTATCCAGCAAGGTCCTATTGACTCTGCAGGATATAAGTCCTTGGTTTAGCCCACTTCCAATGAATTTTTATCCATTATCACAGAAAACCAGAAAGACAGGCTCCGGAAGGGAAGCTTGCACTTAAGCAGAGAGACCAAGAAAGTTGAATTGGTAAAGCTGAAGTGTTTTCCTTACCCGCTCCCACTACAGCTAATTTTTCAGCATTTGCCTTCTAACCACAAGAACAAGACCAGGGTAAAGACACAGTCTCAGCTTTACTTCTTCTGACTGCAAGGGCCCAAGAAAAGCCAGTTGTGCTGTTCAAAAGTCATGTGTTACAGCGGCCTCACAGGACCTTGGGTTATAGGAAGAGCAGAGTCTGAGCAGTAGAAAGGTGGGAGGGTGTACTGGTCAGCCTGGTTTGGGAGCTAATCATGCCCTCTCCTGTATGCTCCTCGGGGTTAGTGATTTGTCACTGTAAATCATAAATCTTACTGGTCATGGGAACTAGGAGAGAAAAAAAAAGGTTAAAAAAAAAAAAAGGAAAAAGAAAAGTTTATAGGGAGGGGGTTAAACCTTATGAAAATATTATCCTGATCTGATCTTAAGTGTCCTCAAAGTTAAAGATATTTTCTGAAAGGACTGGAAACCCATCTGCACATCTTAGTGACTGCTGGTCTAGACTGCAGCAGGGGCAGCTTCTCTTGCTTTCACAAAGGCTACTGCAGAAACCATGGTGCAAGAATGGCTTCAACCCCAGCATTCAAAAGAATGTGCCTCCTCCTCCAAAACTGCCTTCCAGTAGTCAGAAAGTGGGCACCAGGACCCTGCAGCTGCACTCTGCTCAGGGAGAAGGGCAGTGTCTGTGTGGACCATTCCATCTGCAGTCAGACCTGCAGGGTCCACCTCAGGCAAATACTGCTCAGAGAAGAACAGTTGTGTTTTTCTTTTATGCTGGAGAGCCTGGACTAGAACCAGCAGCTGCAGCCTATTACTACAGAGGGTTGGGAGGGTGGAGAGATATCCAGAGCAATAAATCCCCCTGAAATGGGAAGTACTGGGAAGATAAGAATCTGCTACTGCTGAGCAGATACTCAATGCACAGTCCTAACAGCATACTGCTCCTTAGCCATCTGTGCCGGGGTGAACTAGAGACACCAAAGCTTTGGTGTCTGAGGGCCCATCTATACCAGGAGATTGACCTACTGCTGATCACCACCGTTGGCTTTTCTGAGGACCCGAATTAAGGTGGAATTTAGGGGTGCGGGGATGTTTAGGAATAACTGTTATGTGTGCAATCATAAGCACTGGGTTAGTTCCTTCAGGCAGATGGGAAATAGTAAGACTAACTTTGTGATGATGGTGGTAGACGTACTTTATGCCCTACACCTTCTACCACTATCTTGATCCATCTCCATGCTTCAGAGAACCTGCATGGAAGCTGTCAAGAGCTACCAAGCCTTGACCCACCTTCTAAGTGACAGTCTGGTGGACTATGTTCCCAATTTATTTCTACATATGTCTAAAACCAATGCTGCCTTATTATAATAACTTAAAAACCTAACTAAAGCTGAATTTGGTGAGGAAGGAGTATGCGCTCCCTCTGCTGGCTGCGGATGAGCAGCTGAGGAAACCCACTAAGGTTAATGAGCTCAGCTCACCCATCCTCATCATCAGCCAAAACGCTGGCAGCTGGGCAGGCAGAGCAATCATGCTGGCTCACAGTATTCAAATCGCAATAAAGCACAGGGCAATGCTATGGAAGAAGTATGAAGTTCAGGTGTAAAGAACTTCTCTGCAGATTTTTAAAGCATCCCAAACCAGCATGTAGCAAAAATTTCTCTCAAATATTTTACTAAAATTTTGCACTAAATTACACTTAATTGCTCATTAAAACCTCCCCTTTGTCTGGGGAGTGCAGACTGTAGTGTCCCTCCAGAGTGCAGATCGTAGTGTCGTGTAGTATGCTGAGAACTGCCTTTTCCCGAGCTCCCTGAAATAAATATTTTATTGCCTGTGATTTAGTAGCAAGCTGCCAAGGTAATTTACATGATTTTGAAAACCAGCTTTAACTCATTGTCTAATAATTTCTCAGAAGCTCCTAAGAA
This sequence comes from Strix uralensis, assembly GCF_047716275.1. NCBI lineage: Eukaryota > Metazoa > Chordata > Aves > Strigiformes > Strigidae > Strix > Strix uralensis. Next base: position 1,452,351 of record NC_133992.1, read on the forward strand.
AGATGCTTCTTCCCTAGTATGTACATTCACTTATTATTTAGGGGAGTCTAAAACTTTCGTGCATCACTTCAGTTAAACAATAAAATAAAATATCAACCCCCCAAGGAATATATGTAGAAGTGCATGGACTTTGGTAAAAGTTCAGTGTCATTACAGTAACAGTGTCCCTCTGAGAGATTTCCAGCTCAGCTTTACAGTGCCCTGGTCAGCATGTGATCTACATCCTGCCAGATGCAATTCCACAGGTCCAGTGGAAGGATCCACAGAAATGATACTCTCTCCTGCAACCCTTGTGTTTACCACCAACCACTGTAAATCACAGTTTGTAATGAAATAGATCTCCAGCAGGATACTCACTAATAGGTGCATGCAGTGCCACATGTTCTTGGTATGGAGTGTAGTATTTGTACTGCTTGCCACAGAATTCACAGGTGTAATTGCCAGTTTCTGTGAAGATGAAACAAATACAAAGATCAGAAAGGAGTGCAGTGCCCTCTCACACAATCACCAGCTTCCTGACTTTTTTACACAGAAAGTGGCCAGATGACAAAAACTAGAGCATATTCCTCATGCACTTGGAACTTATCCGCCCTGTAATTCACACCACCTTTCCCCCAACAACAGAAACAGTTAAAGCCAGTGTCCAGAGTGATGGACCATGCATAAAAAGGTCCAGAACTAGACAAGCTACAGGAGATTATCCCAAAATTACAGCACGTAAGCGTGCAAACCAAAGGAGAGAATCCGTTTCTAAAGTCTGTATTACAGATGACACAGTTTTGTCTTCTGGTTACGGACAGTCCGTGATGTGTGGACAACAGGAACAGTCAAACTGGGAAACAAGTTGTCAAGTTTAAGTTTTAATTGCAGAACTTTTATATTGGGATTGTAGATTTCTCTTGCAGGCAGAGGGGCTTTTCTGCAATAACTGTGCTAAATCCTGCTTTGGGGGTACTTGAAATAATGAAGTAGTGTAACTCCACACTGACACCTCCTGCTCCTACCAGTGCTGGGAAGTACAGAACTGACAGCAAGCTGCAAGCCAAAGGAAAATCCAGGGTTAATCAGTTGTTTCCAAAATGGAGAATTCAGATAAATGTTTTGGCAAAGTCTGGTTCTGGTCCTCTCTTTGTTTCACTCTGCTCTGACGAACTACCACAAAGGCAGCGTGAACACAATCACCTGCCAACTCTGTCAATACACCTTAAGACCATCTATAATTGCTGCCAGCTTGCTTTTCTCCTGAACCTTTTTCCTATTCCCTTTGCAGAGCTCTTGAGCAGAAAACATCACAAAGCTGCATTTGTTAGGGCCAGGGCTGTTGGTGTTTAGTGTTCATTTGAACCTAAACATATCTTTCAGCACCCCTAAGGTCCCAACACCTCTGCGTAACGCAATGCTTCCTGGTTTTCCTAGAGGTCCTCCGGATTTGAAACCCTTGTGCTTTCTTTTTCACATTTGAAATTGTATAATAACTCATACTTGGACCAATCTTCTGGAAAGGTTCTGGCTCCTCCTCCTTCACTTCATCTGCTGCTATGACGGCCTGGTCATAGGGGTCTGCAAGAGAACAGAACCAACAAAAGAGCTGACAACACCTTCAGGTTTTCCTTCTACAGCTGCACGGGCACTGAATGCTCCTGCATCTGTAATGACATTTCAATCTGTAACAAGATTTCAAGACAGGAATTATAAACCAAATGACCCCTCTGTCTGACTTGTCCCTCCTCCTCCTCAGGTGCCCCAGGACTACCCCTGCTTCCAGCCCAGTAACATGCCTTGTAGGTATATAACATTTAAAAAATACAGAGAAAGACTGAACAAACACATTGCAAAGCCTGATCCGTATTTTCTGATTTTCTTCCAGTTCATCTCCTATCTAATGATGTTATACTGTCTGAAAATGGGCATGGTAATGCAGTCTGCAAGCAAGTCAGCTAACAAATACTGACCAGGACCTTCTACCATCTAACAGCACAGCTAGCAACAAATCAGAACCCAACCCATTTTATAAAATAATTTAATTTATGCCTTGAACAATTCACTAAATCACCAAAGACATGAAACACCTGCTTCTTTGATTTTCAGAAGCCTGCTCAATTGTATGTACAACAAGAGCCTGGTATCTACTAGGGCTGGGCATCAACCTACTGGCTGTAGATATATGGGAAGGGAGAGAGGATGCTCCCTCTCCTGCTGCAATCAGTGACAAAATTCCTTGACTCTTACAAGTGTAGAATCAAACCTGCTGTGCCTGAACTACTTGAAAAGGTTTGTGAAATAAAGCACACGAAGGATCTCGGCTTACCTGCCCGGTTTTCTGGGGCCCCTTCCACACTAAAAACTAACACAGAATAGAAGAAGGAGGGGAAGAAACAAAACAGAAATTAAATCCTCTTAAATGGCCTTGTTTTCCTCCTGTATTTCACGCACTGCTTCAGCATATTTCAGCCCCACAGAATAAACCAGGCTTTGTGCCCCAGTCCCTCCTCTTCCCAGCAGCATCCACACAGGAACTATTTGAGCATGCCCAGCCCTAATATACACAGATTCTCAAGGCCTTTGTCCTGACACTAACACAGCCCCACATGAAGTTCAGCTGCACAGCTGCCTCAGCTTGTGATTGCTAAGACACAACCAGGCCCCTGGAGGAACTGAGACAAACAGTGTCATTGCAAGACACAAGTGGAAGCCATTTCCAAAGCCCTCTCGTAACCCTGGGCAGAGCCCTCTGAACCATAGCTATGAAGACACATTTCTGACAGAAGCAGACATGTCCATCTCACAGTGACTTCCAGTCCCAGCAATTTAATTTTGGCTCCCTATGGGAGGAAGGGAATTTGTGGCAGTGCACTGCAACAGAACACTGGCTGTTCTTAGAGCATGTTCAGATGTCCACACGTTCCAGTCAAAACCAGCAATTTTTCTGGACACCACATATTGTGAAAAACCACTTGCTTTTCTGAGACACTACAGCCATACAGAACCTTCTGCTTTCCAAGCAGCCTCTCTCAAACTCTGCCAGGGCTCCCTCCTTGGCCAAGCGAAGAGCAAAACCAACAGTCTTGTAGCATATGCAAGTGAGGGTCTGAGTGGGCTCTGTGCTGAGGAACTTTAGATGCCCAGAAAGCAGGGAGCAAGCCAAGACAGTCGCTGCTTCTATTTCCCCCAATAGAGCAAAAAGAAACACTGCTGGAGTGTCTGCTTCTGTCCAAGTGTCAACAGCCTAGGCCACATCTACATTCACAGAGGAAAAACTGGCCTATAAGGACCACTGACAACTGCATCAGTTCACTACCATGGTGATTAACAAGAACGAAACAACATTTGTCAACTCTGAAATGGGGTTTCTCACAGAGGAGCATGTTGGGAACAATCCTGTGAAGTCAGAAACTAAAAGGCAACTAACTCTTGCCCAGCGAGTAGCCAGACTGACAATTTACCTTGAGGGACTCAGCTCTAGGGTATCTATCCTAACCATGAACCTTCATACAGACAGGAAGACTGCAAGGACTACAGGTCCCATCACAGGGTATTACTTTGATGCACGGAAGAGAATCAAGCACAACAAACTTCCTACTGCAGCGCCTGTGGACTGGGCCTCCTCTGACAAAGAGCGAGCCATGCTGTGCCATGTCCTGTACATCATGGGCCACACGGTCCTGCAGAACCACGTTTGGCCTTTTCCCAGAATAACACAGCAAAGACTTCTCATTCTAGTTTGGGTGTCTAAGTGTCAAAACAGTACTCACCATCCACGGCATGTAGGTCTCTGTGCTCTTGGAAGCAGCTATAATATTTGTATTTTTTCCCACAGATGTCACATGTGTACCTAAAATTGTCTGTAGAAAGAAGAAAACAGGCCACTTCAGAAACTCTGAGGTAAAAGAGAAGCACTCCAGACAATGCTGCCCAATCAGACACCCCCATGCAGGTACATTCATCCCACATGCTCTGTCAAATCTCTAAGGCTCGCAGACAACCACTCCTTCACCACGACCCCTGCAGGCCTCATGCTATGTGGCTTGGGGCATATTCTGGTTTGTTATTTCCTATTCAGGCAGCTCTGCTCTCCAGTACAGCCTCCGTAAGACCTCACAGCAATGAAGATGCAGAGCAGCAGGCCCTGCGGAAACCTCCTTTGGAAGTTCAGGGCTATGGTAGGCAAGTGCTGGTCAGGACAGGGACAAGCTGGCAGAACTCAACACAGAGCCAACCTATGAGCTGTTGGAGGTCAAAGTCTTGTTATGCCAACTACAACACGGACTGGGTGTGCCTACACACTCACAGCACATGTGGTTCTCACTGCTGCTGCTCACTGACTACTAACCGCATCCGAGATCCCCGACGGGCACATTATAGCAAACAATACCAAAGAGAACCAACAATCCAAAACACGCAGGACAGTAAGGTGCTCGATGAACAGGAGGACTGATGGAGCCCGGTTCTGTCTATGTTTGTACCCTAGACAGCCTCCATCCCAGCAACAACAGACCCCCTTCACCACAGCTGTGTGGGGAAGACAGACAGATGCAAAAAAGCTCAAGATGCTTATAATTTGTTTTGGTCTGACAGGCAACAACGATCGTCTTTGGATCAGCTGTCACATCCCTGTAAGAGGAAAATGTCACTGGTCAGCTGGGTGGGGTTTCTCCATCTTCTGACATCTGACGTACACCTCGGGGTACAGACAGCCATCCATAAGTAGTCACCCCCCTGCAACTTGCAGCATTATACTTGTCAGCCAACCGCAGTAGCCGATGGGTTGGGTACTACTAGCCCACTGCAAACAAGGTAAAACACATCAGCTCGTGTAGCCACAAAGGATCTTGAAACTAATGTGTTTTACTTCACAACCGGAGCAAGCTAGGAGCGTACCCATCAGCTACCGGGGCTCCACAGCTGAGCTGCCATTCAGGAAGCTCCGCCCCAGCAGCTCAGCTGTTTGTACTCATGTATCCACACAATTAGCAAAGTTAAGGCCTTGGTTTTACCTCTTCCACACTGTGTTCAACACACCAGAGTACGCGCTTTAAGTAAGCCTTTATTTTACTTCTCAATCGTTTTGTTTTTAAAATAAACAACTATTTTAAGCTACTACACACTGGTACAGCCTCATCGCTCACTTGGGTTCACTACTGCAGCCATCAGCACCTGGGGTTCCAGCACTAAGCAAAGAATCACTTTCTGCCCTTTATTCTGCTTGGCAGAATGAAAGCAGAAGCTATGCTATCTAGAAGAGAAAAGTGCCAAGTATAAAAGGTGTTAAACAGCTGGGCACTGGAACTGTGCCCCTGTGCTACCAAAAATACTGGAAGCTTAATCAGAGCACAGCAACACTAAGCTAAATCTAAGGGATTTTTAGGAGTCTAGGCTGAACAAGCGAGACGGAGCCCAGGCACATGTACCGGGATGAAAAGGATTCACTGCTTCAGACAGTGCGCTCCTTAAGGAAGAGGAGGAGGAAAAGCACAACACAACTGGTGGGTCACATGGAACTAGGTTTCATTACATAATCTTACGCAGCCTCCTTACCCCAACCTCCTGGGGTCATACAACAGTGCCAAGGGTCTCAATCTACTCTGGACCCTTTCTGACAACAAGGGGAACCTAATGATTGCTAGTGAATATCTGTCTATCTGTTGCAAAAATAAAATACAGTCAAATATTAGCAAAGAAAATTCATCACATGTCATCAGTAATCAGTCCCACATCGCTGGGTGTCCCCAAGACAAGCAACCAGCCTCCTTTTTGAAGTGCAAGGAGCCATGTGGTAGACAAACTGAAGACCAATTCTTCAGAGTTATCCACCAAATACCAAACACTTTCAATACCTCCATTTGGAGGAAGAAAACTATGATGGCCTGAGTCTGGAACAAAAGTGCTCGATATGTAAGGAGACGTGTTAAAACAGAATAAAAGTAAATGCTAGAGGCACACCATTTCACAGACTCAGTACAGGCATGGCTAGTTGTAGTCTCTCTGCACTTAGAAAAGATTGCAGGGGTCTCACTGTCAACAGCAGAGATGTGGCACATGTGAGGTATGACCACTTCCGTCCCTAGGCAGTGTGGGGTAAATGAAAGCACAATAAAAAGTACAACAGCACACCCCAAGAGAATAGGGTTTTGCTTGTTCTGTTAGGGGACTGTTTTCCCTAAGGAAGAATGACCTCCAGACATTACAGTGAAACAAGTTGTTCTGAGAAGTAAGAATTTCTTCCAGCTGGTATTGGTACTGATCTCTTCCTCGACTCTAAAGGAGAGAACACCCAGTAAATGGTGCCAAGTCCCAGAGACGAGGAGGTTTAGGGAGAATTCAGGAAGTATCCAGAGACTGCTGATGGGTAGCTGAGCTCTACCCTCTCCGAACAACGGCCGCTCTTCCAGGGCTGCACCCAAGGACTTCCTCCTTCTCACCCAATAAAGCTGTCTTTGCTGACAGCCGTCGAACACTTCCAGCGCTGTTCCCAGCACCAACAGCTTTCTTAGCAAGAGACTCACTGAGCACTGTTAGCCTGTACACTACTAGCTATGAGGGACTCCAAGTGCTCAGGTACTCCTGCAAGCCCAGACTGACACCCTCATCCCTCAACCTCTGAAGAGATGGCACCAGACATAGTCAAACTAACGCTACTTAAGCCAGTCTGCTCAGATTCAAGCTCCCTCCTGTCACTAGGTAGACATTAATGCAGGGCAGCTCCACCAAGAGCAGCAACATACCAACAGGCACTAACAGGACTGAAGGAAAAATACAGGGAAGGATACCAATCAGCCCACTAGCACAGAGGTCCAGTGCTGGCCCTTGTTGATATTCAGGCAACAAGTCCTACAGAACACATCCCTGCTGCAAGCTGAGCAATCGCTGTTATTACACTGCTGCAAACGTAGGGTTTCAAAATGCTTAAAAGACGTCTAGTTAAAAAACAAATTCCAGCAAGTATCATCATTCCTCATTCATGATCATGACTCTTTCCAAGGGGAGCAGTGATTCCAGGAAAACGTCGAGGGAGTAACAGCCTTATGTACTTAGTCCGCCCACATTTCATCTTGTGAAATGCACCCACCAAAAGACAGCACCGCACCTTACTAGAAACAAAGGCAAGCAACAGCTTTGTTATGAGGCTCTTCCCCAGATAGAAAGGACTGACGTTTTGAGATGGCAAACAGGCCCGTTTTTCAAGAACCCCAAGAAATAACTCCAGGGGACCTGAAAGCTTTTTTGACCACTGTGCTTGCAAGTCAAGCGCACCTCCAGTAAAAGACAGGGAACGTGCTGCTCTTCTCTCCTGTCTCCCAGGGCTGCTGCTGGCTGGCTCCTGTCACACGGTCTGTGTTCTGCAATGACTCGTAGCTGCTGAAATACCCTGCCCTAGGGATGATCAGCCAGCTCACCTTTCTTTCCAGTGGTTGCATTACCTATTCTGAGATTTTTGGGGTTGTTTTGCTTCAAATATTCAGCAGAGAAGAAAGCACGTCTTTCATTTTGGCAGGAAAGAGGGAGGGCAGAGAACACATGCCCAACAGCGGCAGGCGGAAGAGGCTTCTTTCCTTAGGCCCAGGGCCTCAGGGCATTTTGCTCTGCAAACCCAGGAGGGGAGCAACAGCCATCAGAAATGTTTTGAAAGGTTGGGACTTCTGTATCACAAGCTGGAAATACAGATCACTCAACCCACCCTCATAAGTGCAGGAATCCAAGACCACAAAAACTCTGTACAAACTAGTTTCCACGGGGCTCAGAGAGCTCTACCCAGCATCACAGAAACCCAGACTGGAACAGTTACATACATCATCCAGACGACATCCCTGCAATGCTGACAGCACATCCCGTTAAGGGTGCAGAACGATTGGGTCTCCACACAGCAGGCTGTGGGAGCTTCTTAAGGACTCCTCCGAGATGAAGAACAATTCTCACCTGACACAGAATTCACACTGACCTTTCAAATGGATGAAGCCACAAAAGCGACTTGATGGAGGAGCTCTCACGGCAACCAGGCACTTTGCAGATGCTCCTGAATCCTAAGCGATCCTACTCTTACAGAGCACTGCAGCAATAGCTGTCTAGCAGGCACAGCCTCCAAATGTGGAAGGGCACAGCTGCTGAATGTACACAGATTGCAACAGCCTCCTGAATTATTCCTAAAATCCATCAGTGTTCCAGGTCTCAGTCAAGAAAAAAGCAGCAAAATTAAGGAAGAAGAGAGGGCAGTCTGGACACCACTACTTGTCCTGCTCCATGGTTGGGGTGGCACCTCTGCACCAGAAGGTTTGAGAACAGCAAAGGAAGCACCAAACTCCAGGAATTCCATGTTCCTGGCCCACCTTGGGAAACAAGTTTCCCAGTTTGTGAAGTCCAGCAGCATCTCTGGAAGGGGAGGGGTCTGGATCTCTTACAGTTAAGCCTGCTGCAATACCTTTATCTGTCATCTCTCTATTTGAGGTTGTGATGTTTCTCCCCCCAAACAGGCTTTCTGAGTGAGGCTTATATGAGAACAAAATATCAGCATCGTCCCTCCAGCCATGGCCAGTGGATCGCAGGACAGTCCATGAGATGCTTTGATGTTCAGTTTCACATTCCTTAACTGTTTCCTGAAAATCTGCTGGAGTCCTTATGCGTCCTGCTGGTGATAAACACAGAGGGCTGGAGCTGGTGAATGGCTGTGTAGCAGTGTCTGGAAAAAGCATCACCCTTCCTGGGATGTCTGCCGCACTGAAAGGAACCATGAGCAACTCCAACACTCTTCCAGTATGAGCCAAATCCACCTGATCCAAAGAACCAGGAGAGGCTGGCATTTTCTGAGATATCTGCTGCATGCTCGCGCCTGGGAAATGCCTTTCCAAGCTGTGTCCAGAGCACAGACTACCTGAGCAGCCTCCCCAGAAAAAGACCCAGAGTGCAGCTACTGCTTCCTTACAGCACAGCAGGGAGCAAAAACATCTGGGACCCTCACTTGTTTCTGTGGATTCCACCCAGGGCAGCACAAAGACAGCTCTGGAGAGAGGCTTCTTCTCCCTTTCCGCAGTCAGAAGGGCACCTAGATGGAAAGGAACATATTTATGGCTTCCTAAGCTAGCAGGATATTCCCCGCGCAGGTTCACAGACAGTTCCTTTGGCCTAACCCTTTGGCATCTTTAGGGGCTTTCTCCTAGATGCTGGACTGGCAGTGGGGAAAGGCAGAATGTAGGTTTGCAGACACAGAGCTTACTGCCTGTAGACCTCCATCTACTCCTCATTCAAACTGTGTTCTTGCACAGAAGTTATGAGCTTTACAACTGTATTTTACAGCCAAGTAGAGAGTTGCCAGTAAAATCAGTTGCAATCTACATCAGAGCTCAACTTAAAGGTGTCTAATGGCAAAATTCCTTGAAAAGGGAGCAGGACTGAGCCCAAAGTCAGCAGCAACTCCTTAAGAGGATTAAAGTATCCAGAGTTACATTAGGAAGGATTAAAAAATAATAAAATCCAGAAATTTGGAAAGGACAGAAACCCTCACACACAAAGGCACAAGCCAGCTCCTAAGTGGGGGTTAGGAAAAAAACTTTCCCTGTGGGCAAACTATTCCAAGATCACTCATTTCATGATCATTTACTTCCTTCCCACAAACATTTGGCCTTTGTCAGGAACACTGGAGACATCTAGGCACACACTGGCTTAACCTAGCACCGTGCTTCACAAAGCGGGGTCCTCAGGCTGCAAACTACCAAGCCAAGAAAAAGGCAATCCCAAACCCTCACACAGAAGGACCAAATCCCTTGAAATTGCCAAAAAATAGAGCAAGATGTTAGCTCACCTTCAAGCTGGCGAGGGGCTAAATGACAGGTGAGAGGGCAGAGCCACAGGCTTGTGCTTGGTTTCTGGCTGAAGCATTTCAGAGCTTAGTCCCAGCTCCTGAGAAGAGCTGTTGCAGATGCATTCAGTAGCCACAGGACTGGCTTCACCTTACAGCATTTTTTAAGCTGCTTTCAAGTGGGTGGCCAGTGAATGCTATGAATTCTGTGATACACTATCCAAACCACGTGTCAGCTGAATCTATCAGCAAGATGGAGACTGAAATGCAGCCCATCCAGGGCTGTGTGCAATCCCTCCAGGTTTGCAAACTTGATGCCAGACTAGCAGGAACTTCCATACAGAGGGGAATATCCTGAATTCACTTTTGAAAGACAGCCCCCTTGTTCATAACAGTCTAATGGTCACATACTGTCAGGTTTTTTTTTTTTTAAACATTTTGGGAAAAGGGTGTTTTGGGTACTACTCACTGGATGTTGAGAGAGAAAAGACTTCCCAGACGTTCTCAGGATGTTATACATCCATGAATTTCCTTCTCCCACAGTTAGAAGTGTGTCAAAGTTGAACGCAAACAGACAGCAAATATCAGCAATTTACAGCAAAAATATTATGGCGTTTCACAATTATACCCCAAAATCAGCATTATGAACCAGGATATTCAGACTCCATGATGAAATTCAGACACACCAGACAACACAATTAATGCCAGAAGGTCTAGCTGCATACGTCTTCATTCTGGTGTCACTTCAGGGCAGTGTTGGATTCTTTTTTATTCAAGTTGTAACTATGTGTAAGATAAAGAATGCTGGAAAGTGTGTTAAGGTGCTACTACCAGCAATTTGACAATGAACAGCCTCAACCTTGCATAATTTTCTAAAAACCAGGTGTACTTGTACATACCTAACTTGTTGATGCAGAACAATTTATCTTTTCTATCAGTAAGGATGCTGAATCTCCATCTTAAGTGAAAAAATCAATTCAGTCCACACTGTGGAGTTATGCACAACACACAATAGAGGCCATTTGATTTTAACCTCCTTTTGGAATCAAAATGGTTTGGCTGGCAACACACTACTTACCTACTTCAGAACTGTTTAGATTAAATGATGTAGCACTGAGAGTTTCATAAAGGAAAAGCAAACCTCATCTTGACTTTTTCCTACTCATTTGTTCGTGACTAGAAATTTTGTTCTTACTGTGATTTTCAGATGGGAATTCACATGGAGTATCACTGCCTAGTTTCCAAAGTGGAAAAGAAAAGTGATAGTTAAGTGACTGAGAAGCACTGAAGAAGAGATCCAGGCTCCATAAAACCTCATAAAGAACAAATTCAAATTAAAATAAGCTAGGAAGGATGCAGAACTCTCCTCTTTACAATCACCCAAGATAATCAAAACTCCAACCTTTTTGCTTAGGTCGAAAGGCAGAGGACTTAAGAAGGTAATCCTTGTATTGCTCTGCCTTTCCTGGTTATGCACCTCCTTACAAGTGAAAATACTGAGAACTTAAATACTTAAGATACTTAAAGTGGTTTGGTTTTTTTGTGTGCTATTCAGGTTCAGCGTGTTGAAATACTAACAAGCAGCTCAATGAACAAAGGTTCAGGGTGAAAGAAGAATATGCAATAACTGAATGGCTTTGCTGTTTGAACACCTTTTCTGCTGCTGAATTTCAACCCATGTTGGAAGATGGAAAGTGTATTCCTTCTTAACGAACAGCGGAGGCATGTATTTCTATCTTCAGTAAAGTTCTCCTGGCATCTTCAGGACAAACTGATGGATTATCAGAACAGTCTGGAATTACTAAAATTCTTATCCTTTGTTAACAGAATAAATATATTTCTCCATCAATTTTGCTGCCTGGGAACCCTCTCAGAGATTTGTTGCAAAGTATTAACATCCAGATTTCTGTAAATGTGGTCTATGTAGTCAGTATCTGGGAAAGGGGCAGAAATTTAATTTTTATGGGTATATTAGCAATTTTCTGTATAAGATCATGTGAAGATCACAGATTTATGGACAACTTGAAAGCCTCCTTTTCTATAACCTTAGATTAAAACTACACACAGAGAAACTGGTCCTCTCCAGAGCTATGGAACTGCAGGACAAACATCAAGACCTCCCACATGACTGCGGTGTGCCATGCTCCTGAGCACACCTTACCTGGTTATAAGGCAAGACCCAGTAGGATACCCAAAGTCAGAACATCCAAAAAGAACCCTTAGTATAAAAGTTATGTCAGAAGAGCAACTTCAAATTTACCCTATTAAAAAACAGGTCAGGAACTGCTACCTGTTTCACCCAGCCTCAAAGACGACGTTGGTGCTGTAATGTGAAGGCACTGGGTCAGACCTAGCAAATAGCAGAAAAAGGCAAAGGGAAATGGATCTCTCATGTTACAGAAAACCTGAGAAATTGCAGTGATAAACTCACTCCCATTCCAGTCCTGCAAGGTGCTCAGAGAAGGAGAATGTAAGAGCAAGACAGCAGTAACCTCTGTTAAGGTGCAATGGAGAGCACTGCACCTTGCCAAAACAGTCTTGCTCCAGGGCAGAATGAACGACCCCAGCCCCAGAGCTGCAAAGAAACATGCTTTTGTGAAAGGCAACAACTACAGCACTGAAGGAAGGTATCTCAGGCCTTAAGATCAAAATTTCTTCACACTGTACAACCCAGATCTAAGTTCCTTGTTACTTTCTTAATGTCCTCCTTCTGCACTGAAATTTATCATTCTTGGTCTCAGCCCATTGGTCATTTAAATTTGAAGATGAACATATTCATGTACCTGTTAGGCAAATGGGAATCTAAAGAGACTTTACCTACTTAAAATGCAAACACATTAGAAAAATCAAATCCATTTTCATAGTCCTCCCCAAGGAGCAGGAGAATTAGTAAATAAGAACACTGGCAAAATTAATCACAACGCTGTAAATGACTAACCGTTCACTCCGCATGTGTACGTGGGTGTGCACGCACACACGCACCATTTACAGCAGGCATTTAATTGTGTAAGGCATTAGTAAGTTTTACCAAGCACAACAGTGGAACTTTCCATTTCTTGCTCTGGTACCTCCCCAAAGAGTAAAAGGAAATCAAAAGCTAAAATTTACTTTAAGGAAACATTAAGGTTGCAAATTTGAATATTTAAAATTAATCAAGAAATGGAGATGCTAAAGGTTCCTCCTCAACCTTCTATTAACACCAGCAAACCACTTACGTATCTTTCCATCACTAGTCAGAACATTAAAGTCACCATGTCCTGTACGCGTAAGGTCTGGGCAAGAAAACCTTAATTTTGAATATATTAATTTCATGGTTTAAATTCACAACCCTCAAAATGTTTTTGCACATGTAAGGCATTAGCACCACGCCTCCACAGCTAACGTTTGCAAGGCATATTCCAGCCCACATCCTTGCTTCTAACCTTTCACTGCTTTTTCAAATCAATTCCTTCTTAGGCTGAACTTTCTCATGCTTAGTCAGAGCCCAAAGGGAAATATGCTCTTAAAAGATCAGGCCAATCATTTTTTATTTATGGGGTTGTGAAATATTTACTATGTATTCCATTTTGGAAAAAGAAAATAAATTGCAATTTTCCTTTTTTCTCCTTGTAACAATGTCACACAGTGGAGACACAGACTCATCATGGATGCTGTCCTGTACAGGTGATGGGCTTGAATGCATCAGGCTAAGAAACTGGAAAGAAAAACCTTCTGTTTGCTGCCTACAGCATCCACAGATCCAGATGAAAGTCAGTGTCCCCCCTACCACTGAACGTCCTATCTTAGCCCAGCATCCAAGTACAATCTAGCACACAATAAGCAAGTCTGACACTATATGAATGGGGAAGGAGAAAATAAAGCTCCCAGATGACAGCAGTTTTATCTAATTTTCAAAAGACACGCCTCCTGACCCATCACCAATCTGATGAGAATTACAGACAGCTACCAGGAGTTGGGATATGAACACAAGCTAAAACAGATCTTGCACTGAGGCATAACGCTTCACTACATCTAGATACTTGATAAAAGGGACTGAAGATCTGGCGAAGAGGAATGACTCAGACATCGTAAGGCACCCACTGAAAAACTGTGCCACAATGTGGGAGCTTCAGCATGAGAGAGCTGAACAGGTTGGCAAGTCCCCAGCAGCCAGCTCTGCTGTACCAGAGCCACAAGCTTCCCTCTAGGCTATGGCAAATCCCAAGCTTGGAGTCAAGCTTTGAACAAGGGATGGCGATGGCGCTCAGCTAGTAACTCAAAAACTGAGAGATACTGGGCTGTGCTGCCTGCTTCATCACGTACACAGCTGGGACTGGAGTGCCTCTTCTGAAGATCATTTTGGTACTGCCTGCATTACAAGGATCTCTATCCTTAAAAGCAGTTATTTTTAACTCTGTGACACTGCAGCAGACACTGTGCATCCCCACCTTCCTTGATATTTGCTCTTATGTGATACAGCACAAGGAAAACATGCCGACTGGCTTTTCCTTCCCCAGATTGCACTGGTAGAACTGGTAGCCTTGGAGCCTTCTCGGTATTTTGTAATTGCAGTTTGCAGTATGACTTTGGTCTGCACTACAGCAGCTTGTCACTCGAGAGGAGAGCAGTGTCCAGCCATTTCTCAGCCTCTTCTTGAGGGCCAGTTTTCAGCTGGAGAGGATGCTGAAGACTGGACCGTACCAAAAGAGCTCAAGAAATCTCTGTATCACCCGCTGCACCCTTCCCTGGAAGACTGATCTGTGTTTTTCCCTCTGTAGTACCAGTATCTGTGTAAACCTCCAATTACAAAAACTTTGTACCCCCAACACAGTAACCCGACTCACTTCAATAGGGAAAGCAACGCAGAACACATTAAAAAGTTGCCATAAACTGGGAAGGGTGATCGAGTCTGGGAGCCACAGAGGGAAAGTCAAGACTTCAGTTTAATTGCAGTGAAGAGCAGTTAAAGAGTGTCTGCTGGCAGAAAGTCCCACCCGGGGCAAGCAGGGAAAGCACTGGGAAAGGCCTCACAACTGAGAGTTGAGTAACTGTCTGCACAGCAAATTTCTGAACAACACATTAGAAAAACAACCTTGAGGATGTTCTATCTATGAAGCAATGAAACTTTCTGGAGCCCATCTACTTCTAAAATTCTTGCAAGCTCACAGCTATCAATGCCAGCCCGAAGTTTCGTCAGTGACAATCACCAATTTCATCTAGTAATTTTTGCCCTGCCTTTGTGCAAGGGGAAGGAGTTCTCTTGGGATAACTAGAAGGAAAAATGCATTCAAGTGCTAGCTCAGAGTCATGAACTCTAGTTTCAGAAGCAATCAGCAGCCACTCCTAACAAACAGACACTCACTGCGCTCACATACAGCCTGATCAATGCCAGTAACTCGGCACCTCGCAGCAGGCTGGGAGCTTGTCTCTTGCACAGGCTTTCCAACACTCCTCACAGCAGGCTCCGTGACTCAGGCAGCTCCTTCAGTAAGATCTGTTGCTGACCCCAGCACATGCCACCTTTACCTGACCATAGGGGAATGCTCTTCCTCCCTCAGGAAAGCACAGTTGAGCCTCCCCCTTCTCTGTGGGAGACAGGAGGGAGGCTACAGGCCGTTGCTGTGTTGGGCACAGGAGTTACTGCTCCGCAGCTCGGCTCTGTGGCTGCTCCTGCTGCGGCCGTGCTCCACCAGCTGCCACTGGCTCCTGCTCCACAGGGTGCTGCTGCTCAGGTGGGCTCCAGCCTGGCTGAGGGTACGACACTATCTCAGGTCAGCCAGCGCCTCCCACCAGCCCCGATGGCCACGGCTTGGATGCAGCTCCTCTCCCATCTGTACTGCTGCTGTCCCCAGCCTTGCCTCAGGCACGCAGGGGCTGCCGCTTGTCCTTGGCGCTGCCCGTTCCTGTATACCTTCCTCCGCAATGTCCAGTCACACAACCATTAAGGGCTCTGGTAAATCCATTCTTTTCCAGTAAATACAGTCACTTCTCTGTCCCGTTCAAAGGGCAACACGGAGAGATACCGGCTGCCTTCCGGGAGAGATTCAGGCAGGACACTTGGTAGTGCCAGAACTTCCCACCCACCCCAGCAAAACTGTACCATAACAATCTGGGAAGAGCTGCTCATCGTGGTGTGTGGAGGTGACATAACACTGTCACACAATATCCAAAGACCACTTTTTGCCCCTCCTCCACCCTGGTAACTCAACAGCATGGTCTGAAATACCTGGTAAATATTGTCACCTGTGGGATGGTAATATTGGTATTCAAAAATTATCTGAAAACAGGAAAAAAGGGCTCCAACACAACAGACACAAAGAAAAAACAGGTTGTTTTACTTGGGATCAATCTTGGGACGTTGTGGATCTGGCCTAGCTTTCAACCTATGGGGCTGGCCACAGCAAGCAGCAATGCACTAGGAAAGTCGCTCCCGTTTCCACTAGAATTTGAGGCATGAGTGAAGGAAGCCATCAGGTGCTGCCAGGCAAAGGATGGTCTGGGCTCACAGACAGGATCTGTCTGCTCAGGCGTCTCCCAAATGGTGGAGTCCACTGAAGAGCTGCGTACGAGTAACCTGCTGGCAGCATCAGCACAGGGATCTGCTTTGGAGAAACAGCACAAAATCCAGCTTTTGTCTCTTAAATAGAATTAGATACACGCAAAAGCAGGAGATGGAGACAAAGAACAGGATCTACTAGAAAAGAGCCATTAGTGGTCTTCCAACCTCCAGCAAATGTCACTGAATTGCCATAGTAACAACCAGCAACACCCTTAGGAATGAAGGCAAGTGGGGCATTTGAACTGGGCTGTCCTACTGTAACTGCTTTTTCATGGTGTTTTCCTGCACACCACAGAGTAACCGGCTGGCGGCATGCTGACCGTCTAACAGAGCAAACTTCACACTCACGGCTAGTACTGCCTGTGAGCACTGCCTGCTTTTAAACTACAACTTGCTTGTCATGGTCCTCAAAAAACTTGTTACCAGGTCAAGAGAACAGCCAGCTCCCCTGAACGATACACTGGAGATGAAATCAAGGCTCCCAAAATCACCTCTTTCTGGTTCTTCCCACTTTTAACAGTATGTTGTTAAAATATTCCAGGAATGCTAAGACTCCTCCCCACAATATTAATCAGCATTGCTCCACCGGGCTCAGGACTTCTCCCCTCAGAAAAGGGACACTTCCAAAGTCTCTAACACCTAACCCGACGTACAGAAAGTTAAGACACCTGATATACTTTAAGAAACCTTCAGTTTTTAGCAATTCTTCCCCTCCCATTTCTCTGTGCATTTGTTGTTCTGCTTTTTTTCACAGGGCACAGAAATGCAATCCAACAGCCTGTGCCCAGCAGACAGGGACTGGGCTGCAAGCCCAGAGACTTGTGCTCTCTTCCTTTGCCACTCACCCGCTGGTTGCCCCTGGCAAGTGACTTTCCCTCGGTCCTGCCCGCAGAATACCAAACTCCTCTGTAAAGTGATCCCAGGCTTATCCAGGCAAAAGGCTTAGAAGTACTATGGACTAGTTGTTAACATTTGGTATTTTGAAAACAGGTATTAAAAGGCCATTGGTAAGTTGAAATCAGGCAAATACCATATTAACAGTTGCCAGAGCGACCTTAACTCTGTCCTAGGCTGTTCCAAAGAGGCAGAGATACTATTAGAAAAAGCAGTAATGAGCACGTAGAGAAAAGCTTAGGTGCTTATGCACTCCCAGATGAATTAAGGTTTCATGGGCAACCATAAAACTCACAGTCTAACTGAGCTCTGCAAGCCAGTTATGGTTATTTCAGAGATGTTCTTATACTTAAGTTTGTCTTTCCTACAGAAAAGAGTAAGAATAATACCAATATCCAATAGCCTCAATATTACAATCCATAACCTGTAGCGGAGTTACAGATGTGGTAACAGCCAAGACTACCACGCTCTGGAGACCACAGCAGTGCTGGTGGAGGCTCATACTCCCCTCTACCTCCTGGGGATGAGCCCAAAACCAAGCTGTCAGCGTGGAGACCATCCTGGGTTTACTCCCTAACCCAACTGCAGCTCCCAGGTATAGGCACCGCTGATCCAACACTGGTGCCAGCCTAGCTCTTAAACTGTGACATGTGCACTGAACACAACCTGCTTCGGGACCCAGCACAGTGCAAATACCTGTTCAGGTCAGAGGTGATGCTTCCCGCAGCCCTGTCTCTGGCACACTGTCCCTGCTGGTGCAGGGCTTGTTGGACCCCTGCTTGCCAGTGGTTTTATTTAGCTATCTGTCAGGTCGCCAAGAATTTCCCGTGGTATGTGAGCAGCAGGAGGGAGACTGTTTTTACAAAGTTTGTAACTCCCCAAAACATGACTGGAATTTCCATGAAGAAGGATGGCACAGATCTAGCTCAAACACCTTCTTCCTGAGGACTTCCAAAAGTCTGCAGCAAACCACAGAGGCATACGAGCACCTCAGAAAAGATTGCCAGACTCTTGTACAGGAACAGTCAGAGACCTAGATGTGATGTCAAACCGGCCACGCCTGCCTAGGAAAAAATACCAGATAGAAAGTGTTTTTCAAAACTTTTCTCCTCCCCTCCTCCTCCCTGTCAGTCAAAGTTGGTAGCAGCTAGACAAGCCTTTTTATTAACACATTAGCACTGTGGGTTGCATTGTTTTCTTCTCTCTACATGTGGGAATTCTGGTCTTGGACCCTGAGCCAAGGCTAGGAAAGTAGCTCTCAAAGCCATGCAACTATGTCCCCATGAGCACATCCTCTCCTCAATACCACAGATCTGCATCCCTACAAGAATAGGGACAAAACAAAAAAGGGAGTCCCAGAGAAACAATCTATAGACTAAAAACCCCAAGGGCTGAAAACAACCAACCAAGTGCAACAGTTTTTCCTCAAGAGAGTCTTCAAAGTGCCTTCCCAGCTGGAAAGTCTAAACACCACTGTCTCTCCTCTTTAAGCAGGCAGCAAATAAACAACTGGCCTCAGCTGTGTCCCAGCTTGCCCCATGGCTCCCTCTGCCCAGGCAAAAAGGGCCAGGCCAGCCCATCCCACAGCAGCCCCTTCTTACCACCACCACCACCAGTTCTGCCGACCTGAAGGCAGGGGCATGTCACAACACAGCTTCACCCACCACGTCAGTAACTCATCCTCCCGACAGGCCAAGCACGACTCACTCTCAGACCCCGTACGGCAAGATGCAGACTTTGCCTCCCAAGAACAAAGAGGACTCACTGCTCTCAGGGTAAGTCTGGGGAGCACAGCACAGCTGACTGCCACCAAAGCTCAGCTGCTCTGGGACCAAGCCCAGGTGCCCGTGCTGTGCTCTGCAGAGGCAGCAGCCGAGGTGTCTCCTCACTTGGCACACAAGGTTGCCCTCACCAAGCTTTCAGGTGCCCGCTGTTGCTGTGAGTAACAGCTGCCTCCAGAAAGTCACCATGGAGAAAACTTGAACAGCTTTTAAAAACCTACAGTTCTAGTTATCTGAACTAATGCCAAAGACCCACTGCTGGACAAGGGAGCTCCTCATCCACACCAGTTTGGGATGGATGTAGTCTATGCCCCAGACAGAAGCACATCAGAGAAAACAAGATCTTGCCGTACCCCTTAAATACTGAGAAATTCTGGAAGAAGGCAGCAAACCATGCCTGCAGAGACCGTGAATCTAGAGGTTCCCAATGACATAGAAATAGCAGAGGAAGATTTGAACAACACAGACGTCTGTAATAGAGATGGTGTAAACAGCCAAACTGGGTCGCAGAGGAACAGCAGTGGAGCAGCAAGCAAAACAAAAATAGCAGGAAAGGAAAGATACATAAAAAATTCCTAAAATATATGAGGAGCAAACAGACTGACAAGGCAACAAGAGGGCTATTGAGTGGAAAAAAGAGAAGAGCCCTGCAGAGGCAACCAGGGTAGGCCAGGGATTTAACCCAGCCCCAGAGGGGAAGGCACAGGGAGGAAAGAAGACAGCTGAACTTTTTCACTGCAGCAGCAAGGAGGGGAAGAGGAAGATGACTTTGTCAGGAAATTACAACCACCTGCACTTAGGAACAGCAGCATTGGCCGAACACTTTCACGTTCACTCTCTAAGGCAGGTGACACGCACAGCCTGTTCTTCCACTGGGGCGGATGGCTGCGGTGGATCTCCCTTCCCCATCCCCTAGCCCACCACTCACTATTTCCCTGCTCTGGTGGCTTGGGCTTGCCTCCAGCTAGATGAGACTATCTGGGGATAGCAACGAGCGTGCCAAGTAAAAAGGGGTTCAGTAATTCCTGCACGGGGGAAGGGGGCCAGATTCGCACAGCCCGGCATGAAGATGGAAGCAGTCCCTGCCTCTCCTACTGCTCCCTGCTCCATCTCCACTGCTACCACGGCAGCTCCTCTGAAGCCTAGTGCAGAGAGCAGCTGCTTGTCACTCTCTTTCCCAAGAACTTCTGTCTGTGACTTTCCACTCTCCCCCGCTCCCCAAGATCTAACCGCCACAGAAGAGGCAGTTATGCCCACAGAAATCCTTCTATGGTTGGAACGACATGGAGTTTGCCCACACAGCAGAGGCATGAACCCTCGTGGTTTTTCCCCTCTTACTCTCCATACCTCACTGTGCCCTGTCTTTCTCAGCCAAAAAAAACCCCGCAACAAGAAGGGGAAAAACTGACTTACAGAGAAAAACACCTCTTTGCACAAGGTGGTTCCCAAGCTCTGGCAAACAGGATACTATGGCTACTTCCTGCATAACAAGCCCAGGATGCACACAGTCTAGCCCAGAACACAGTAGGGCCCAGCGTCAAAATTCAGAGCAAGGCGGCCAGAAGAGCCTGGAAAGACTCAGGACAGGTAAAACACTGATGGGCAGCAGAACATCTACTGAAAAAGAGACAGCAAAGGAAGTGACAGGGGCCTGGGAAGGAGTCTCTGTTCCCTGCACAGAGCTGGACACCACATGTCACTGGGTCAACGGAAAGAGAAAAGGCCCCCTTGCAGAGCCCATCTCCCCTCCACTGGGCACCGGGGTGGGTACACACTGTGTGATGGCTGGTTGCTACTGAGATGCTTCGGCTCAGGGCTGAGGATCTTCATCCCCCACTTGCACTGAAGTCAGTCCTGCTTCCTTCTGCAGACAGAAAGCCAAGAATCCCCCACGCTAACCCCAACTCTTCACCTATCACAGAACTGGCCTCAAGACCCAGCAGTTCAAAAAAAGTGGCATGGTTGTACTTTTTAATTATTATTTTTCTTTACTAACTATCTAACATTTTCATACCCACCCAGGGTAAGTGGTGCTCCCAAGCTGCCCTCTGTAACCACCAGAGTTGGTACCTTACCTTTCCAATGGAAACCGTGGCTCTTGCCTAACATGATCAGAGCAAAACCTCAGGAGGTCTCTGGTCTGACCTCTGGCTCAAAGCAGGGTCTGCTCTGAGCTCAGACCTGGTTACCCGTGGCATTATCCAGGCTGGTCTTGTAAACCTCCAAGGATGCAGAAGACACAACCCCTCTGGACAACCTGTGCCACAGCATGGGGAAAAGCTTTTCCTTCAAGGCAGCCTCAGCCTCAGCCTCTCTTCCTCCCACTTGATGTCCATTACCTCTCATTATCCTCCACTGTGAGCTGCCATCTTCCCCCCTCACAGGGCCTGTCAGGCTGCCACCAGGTCCCCTGCTGCCACCTCTTCCCCTGCTGTGCAGGTTCTGCTGCCTCAGCCCCTCCTCACCTCGGCAGCCCGGGGGCCTCTGCTGAACCTGCTCCACTTTATCAGCGTCCTCCCTCGGGGCGGGGACACCACCCCCCCCCCCCCGCCCCAAATTCTAGGTGTGAAGTTCGAAAATCCTGCAAGCTTGACCGCCCGCATTAGATGGGCTGGCAGCTCCAGCACCCGCCCTGGGGCGGCTGAGGCAGCAGAGCTCCGGCCGCCCTCCGGCCGCGCACACCGCCCGGCTCCCCGAGCTGCCGCGGCCGAGCCCGACCAGCCGCGGGGACCGCGCTCCCCTCAGGGCGGGAGGGCGCCGACAACCGCCTGTCGCGGGCTCCGCCGCGGCCCCTCTCCCCGGGGAGGCCGCGCCCTGAGGCGGCCGCTCCGCCAGCTCTGCCCCGGCCGCTCCCGCCCACCCCCGCCGCCATCTCCGCGGCGCCGGCCGCCCTCTGCCGGCCACGCCGCAGCCCCGGCCCGCGGGGAAGGGCCCCGCCGCCCCCTCCCGCCACAGCCCCCGGGCGGGGCGAGGGATGCCGCGGTCAGCGAGCCCGCCCGGGGCCAGGCACCCGCAGTGCCCGCGCAGGCCAGGCCCGGTGCCCCCTCACGCCCCCCCGCGCCAGGAGTACTTACTGCCTTGGGAGGCTCCTTCACCTGAGGCAGCTTCGGTGTCTGCAAAGAGAAAGAGCTGCACTTAGATCTGGCGGCCGCCCCTGCCCCGCGTCCGGCCGCCCCCAGCGCCTCGCTCGCTCGCTCTCCAGCCGCGGCTCTTCTCCGCCATCGCGGCCCGCGACGCCCGGCCCAGAGAGCCCCTCCCGGAAGGTGCCGGCTCCCTCGGCCGGACGGCAGGAGCGGGCTGTGGAAGGCCGGCGGCCCTCGGCGGGGCAGGCTGCGGGGCCGCCCCAAGGGCTGTTCGCTAAACGCAGCCGCCCGCGGTCCCGGGGAAGCGTCGCCGAAACTGGGGCGCTTGTTCCCCAAGCAGGGGCCTGGATTCGAAACGGGACGGCTGGAAGGGTTGCTCCTACCCTGCACGCAGGGCGCCTGCTCCGAGGAGCTTCGGGGAGCCCCGAGAGGGCTTTGGGGTGCGAGGGTCTGCCCACCGGCCAGCCCCGGAGCAGCCGCCTCCCCGCTCTCCCCCGGGAAGGGCCCTGCCGCCAGCCACCGCTTGTGCCTTGTCTCCAGGCCTGAGGTGGGCACAGACCGGACACGTCCCAGCAGCCCCGCTGTCGTTATCGGAGCTTGTGACGATGAGCTGCCTAATTTCTACCGAAGGTGTGTTGAAATTGCTCGTGTGCTTAATTCCTGGGCAAGTGCTGTCAACCCAGGAAAGCGGGCGGTGACCAGTGCACCCAGCTCAGCCTCCCACGGGAGACGGCACAGCCTGTCCACTGCCGAGCAAAGCCTCTGCAAGAGATGGGCCACGAGAATCCCCCCCGGGGCTATTCTGTCCTGGTCTTACGGAAGGCATGTGTGAAAAGATGGGAGAAAAAGCTCCCTCCACTGTAACACTTGGGACCGCAAGAAGCACACAGCAAAGACCACGTTCGAGCCCTAAATGGATGCAATGGGCAAAGCTGCAAGCTGGAAAACAAAACCCAATGTTACAAGTCAAGGATCATAAATGATTAGGGTTTCCAAGCCATTTTGAAGTGTTTCATATTCATCCTAAATTGCATATACTGTATGTCACATTATCTAATAACATAACTACGTTTCAAAATATTCCGTCTGTCTCTTGGAATCACGTTTGCATTGCTCTGAAAACCACAGCTGCAGAATGTCACAGCATTTTTGAATTTAAAATTTGCAACCTTAAGTAATGAACACTGCATTTAATTTCCTTATTTCTTAAAAATAATAAAAACAAATGATTGTGGGTTTGTGAATTTGTACCTTTCTACTTGATTAACCTGCCTGATTAGATCACTTTTCCAGGCAACAATATTAATTTGGCACAACTTCATAAACTGAGGGGCCATCAGAAACCCTCAGTATCAGATGCAAAACCCCGACAGTCAAAGCCCTGTATTTTTCCACAGCTGCTACTTGTTTGAATTACCACCTATCACTCAAGGAAAAAGCTAGCTATAGCACAATGGAGTTCTGCAAAATGCTGTCCTGGCATAAATAAACCATGAAAGACATGTACTATGCATGCACCAGGCCATTTCTGTCATTTAAATAGCTTTTAAAAGTACTTTAGTCAAACTTAACAAGAATCAAGCAACACACAAAGGTTTAAGGAGCAGCCATTTCTGAACTGTGTTAAGAAATGTTGTTACTCTTAGTCATAAGACAGACTAAAGTCTTCATGAATTAAAAAAAAACCCCTAAAAATCCCCTAACAGCCCACTCTAAATCACCTTTGGGCTGAGACCAAGTAATTACAGCTTTAAAACAAAAGACCAATTTCTGAGAAAGCTGCAAGAGTAAGTGAGAGTAGGGAGGCAGCAGGAAAGCTGGAAAATAGGCAAGTTAACTCCTGTGTCTCAAGTAACTTTCTGCACCTCCTATAAAAATCTGCTGCAGACTGGGAAATGTACACAGTTAAAAACGGATGCTTGGGATGCAGCACAGATGGCAAAGGACACCCCCCCCCCCCCCAAATCCTATGATTTTTCAGTAGTAGATAATTATACAAATGAAGCCCAACTTTCTTCAGCTTGGAAACACCATCTCTCCTCAGGAGTGGTTATTTCGTTATTAATTTTCAACTTCTCACCTCAAAATCCTTTCAGTCACCGAACTCCTCCAACTTAAGACTCCAAAAATGTGCACTTGGAAAAATGCTTTTTTCCATATTCACAATTTGAACGAGTCATCTTCCTCTTCATATTTTTTGAATCGAGCAGAACCCATTCTTGAAAATATTAATCTGAAACTTTAAAAGCTTTGAGAAGTTTTTTAGCAATTGGTTAAACTAGAAACTGCCTGAAGAAAACAATCCTACTCTAGTGCTTTCAGCATCTATTCTGATGATGGTAGATGGCTCCTCAGCTGGCACACCCATGCGGGAAGGAATGGAGAGCTGACAGGTTCAGAGGGAGGCAATGGCAACTAAATAATGTAAATAAATAATAAAGAAAAACAACTTGAGCAAAGTCATCATTCAGCCCAGAAAAGCTTATCTGGAAACAGAGAACTTCCACCAATTATTCGGACAGGGGTGATATATCCTGCGAGGGTTAAACTTGAGTCTAGCAATTTTCCTTCATTTGCTTTCTGAAGAATTAATTCTCCTTTGGGTAAAGTCTCCCTTGCTTGGCCTCAGCCCAGAGGTTTTTAAATTTACTGTTTGAAAGTCTAATAAAGTAATTTCAGCCATTTTTTGGTGTTATCTAAAAGCGAAATAATTTTCCTGACTCAAAACATGCAGATGTTTTGCTGCTCATGTTGCTTAAATACGACCCAACCGTACAAAACAAAACTTTCTAGCTGACTAACTCCTGAAGGCAATCCAAACCTTTTA
This sequence comes from Strix uralensis, assembly GCF_047716275.1. NCBI lineage: Eukaryota > Metazoa > Chordata > Aves > Strigiformes > Strigidae > Strix > Strix uralensis. The sequence goes on from NC_133992.1 coordinate 1,477,261, forward strand.
ATGACTTGAAAAACCCCACACAGCTAAACAAAAAGCACTGTAAGCAAAACATCTTTAAGGCCTGGGTTGCATGTAGGCGAAGCAGTAACGTTTGTCAGCGCTGATCGCTGGGACAGAGCCTTCCATCGCCACCAGGAATGTGCAGCCTTTCTGCTCCAGCTGAACTCCAGCAGCTCTGCAGGAGGAAGGAGCCACGATCCTGCAGGGCTGCTCAACAGCTCACAAAGGAGCCTTTCAGCTCAACAACATAACTTTTTTTGTTGGGTTTCTTTTTTATTTTATTTATGCATTTTGGGGAGGCAAAGGGGAAGGAACGCAACCTTTTCATTTCTTCCTTGATAAAACGTAGCGAGTAGATTTCTTACGTACGTTTCCGATTCTTTGCAGAACCCTTTACACGGGGTTTTCCGTGCCTGCATCTTGGCTTTCAGACCAAAGCAGAAAGGGAGCTTGCCCCTGCAAGGCAGCATGTCTTGAACAAGAGCTGCCTCAACCCTTTGCACTTGCAAACTGCAAGGAGATTCATCGCTCCCTGAAAGTCTCCAGCCAATGCTGAGCAGCACAGGGAAGGCTCAAGAATCTAAAAAAAGGCCCTGTTTTCCAGTAAGAAACCACCCATTCCTGAAGGCAGACAAGAAAAAAAAAATCAGTCTGAAGAACCCAGGTCACCTCCAACACAGCTTCTCTACCACGGAGATCTAAGGGAGGAGGCAGGTGGAGTTATAAAAACAAATCTAGTTAATTTCTCCCAAAAATGATTATCACAGAGAAAAACATGATGTTGCCAGTGTGAGAATCTTAATGTGAACTGAACAGCTCAAAGGATGAGAAGAAATTGAAGTTCTGAACAGGGCAAAACAAGTGTCTGACAAGTAAGGACTGACTGCAAGAGCAGACAGGGTGACAGACTTCCCACCTGTGCTGGCCACGAGCCGTAAACCCCAGGCTCCCACGCTACAGCTCCAAACTGGACACCGAGATGTACAAAAACCAGCTTCGAAATAACCCAGTTCAAGGCAAGGACAACTGAGACCTCCAAACCTCCCATCCCGGGGACAGAAGTTGTCACTGAATGGCGACAGTGGGGTGAGCTAGACAGATGGTTTTTCCTGTTGTTCTGTTCCAAAGGTCCAAACCAGATCAACACAATTACTACCTGCTCTCCCATGGGCTGAACCTTTTGCATCACCAACTCTGTCCATCTGTAGGACCAACCCACAGCTTGGCCAAGGACCATTAGTGACACAGGAACCACACAAGAAAGCAAAAAGCAGAGGGCTATTCAAGGGGAAGGGGGGTATCCTTCACCAAATCACAGACAGCAGGTATTTCTGCTGGAATGTCCAAAAAGCCCCAGAAGAAAGTATCTAAAGAGAAGAAAAAGGGGCCTGAGTTTGCTCTAGCTACTCTGATGCTGAGCTGGTGAGTTTACCCAGGATCAGTCAAACCTCCAGGGAAAGGCAGATGTTACGTGACTGATAGGTGGCCCAGGCCTCAGGGAAACCACTGCTGATGCTCAGAAAATGCATCAGGCAAAGAGGGAACGCCAGATCCTGCCACTGCACCACGGCTCCTTCCTCTGCCCAGCCAAAAAGAAACGATGAAAAGATTCAGGTTCTGAATTTCTGGCAGCTGATAATCGCATGTAACAGGCTGAGGGAGCTCAATTTTCAGTGCTTCGAGGACAAGCAGACCTAGGAAAGCTGGCTTGTCAGTGCCTTGGGGTTTTATCCCAAGACACGTACAGAAGATACGCAAGGAGAACATGCAAAGTGCAGAATCACATCCTTGGTGTTATGTGTAACCACCAGTTCTCACGTTTGTTATGATGGTGCAGTACCAGCCACTTCTTCTATATGACTCCTTAGATACACGTGGCAATGAAAGCTTTGTTCACAAAAATGTCTTTCGGTCCTGCAGTCTTATGCTATTTCCAGCATTGTTACTGGTACAGCTCTGTGTGCAATTCCCTCTGGAGAGTATCACACTGGGCTTTCCTCTGTATAATCCTTTCTTCTTTTTCCTAACTATACATCCCATGCACATTCAATGGGGCGTTATTCCTCTGCAGACAGGGAGGCTTCCCAACTGCTTTAACTGCCAGCTCAGGTTCTGTTTCTGGGAGAATCACGTTTAGTGAGTTACATCGAGTTTTCAGTTTGATTGTGTATATGAGAGTGTATATGAGTAAGTATCTCATTTTGATTTTTATTGTCTTAAAGCAATTCAAATCCACTTGAAATGTTACTACTACATGCATCAATTTACAGCCACATAAACCAACATTTTCTAAGTTTCACATATATAAATTGTGCTTCTCCACTACTGATGTGAAAATTACTAATACATTTCCACATTCAAAATTTTGAAAATTTCCATCTTCTATAGCTACACATTAAAAAGGCTTTGGAAGAAAAAGGTAAAGTCGTGTCTCTGCTGAGCTCATGACTAAACTATGGATATCAATTGTACATGTGTAAGCTGATGCATCCACACCATTTAATATATAGCTTGGTTTCATGATCAAAATAAGAATAAATGTATAAATACAAATCAAATGGATCACACATTAGGAGGTGACCTCATACTAATACAGCCCCTAAAATTCCAGCTGAATTAAGGATCCCACAGTGCTTGGGGATGAGAAGTAAAATAAAAGCAATCCTTGTTCCAAATCTAAATACTGCAATTATTATTGCAAAATTATTGCAGTGCTGTGGTGCAATGGTAAAGCATTCTGCATGTCAGCAAATAACTGCTGCTCACTATGTTTTTAGGGATTTTTTTTCCTTAAATTGCAGAGTGAAGCTACTTTGTAGTTAAATTTAAAGGATTTATAGGAATTTTGTTGGTATTTAGAAAGGAATGCCAGCATCGAAAAACAATTCTGCATGTATCTAAGGATACAGAAGAAGCTCTGTGATGTTAAACAGCACACGCGAAATATGCAACCATGCAATTAAAGGATGTATTACGAGACCGAGAAAAACTCTGAGAAGTTAAGGATGTGCGTTCACTTTTCAGCTGTGCATTTGCTGACTTCTAAGAGTTTACACATTTAAAATTTAATATTGCATCAGCCTTCGTGATTCCTGGATTTTCAAACTTTTCACTAGGAGTTTCCTTTACGTTCCTTTAGACATTCCAGTCAAACGTTTTATTGGAGACCACGTGCGCTGATGCTGCTAGTTACAGATGAGGAGCTAAAGCAGATGCTCCTACAAGTCTGACAGCTGACCTCAGTGCTCAACTCAGGTGAAAGAAAACAAAACCACTGAAAGGCTCATGAGACAGTTTCAAGTCCCTGTTGTTCTGCTATTTCAGATACGTATTTCTCCAAATTCTACAAACTATGCTAATGGTACAAAACACCAAGCAAAACTTTCACATTTCTGCAATTACGCAACATCGAAGCGGCCAGTCTTACAGAAAACTCAAATAAAGTCACTCCTGACTAAGCGTGAGATATTTCATACTAATAATACATTTGGAAAGTGAGCTCAGCTGACAGCAGGGGTACGGGGGTGAGTTCAAGCATCATTTTCATTTTAACATAAAAATACTGCAGTCTAGCAATGCCAATTTCTGACTTTATATCCCCCCATCCTGGCTTAGCAGCGATGGACTAAACACCCGGCTGGGCAGGGGCACGGAGCGCCTCGGGGGGATGCCTACCCCTGCGGTGGTAACTACACGTCTGGCACGTGGTATCTACCAGGAGAAACTTTTCGATTTGCAGCTCCCCCAACACACAGCAATGCCCCCAGAGCCCCGTGCAGTCAGTACTGCACCGAACGCAGCAGCTGCTCCTGACCTCAGAAGAAAGCTCGTCCTAGAAACAGGCCCAAAGTTCATCCTACGGACCCAGCCTCGAAGTTTATCCTAGGAATGAGCCACTCGAAAGAAGCATTACTGAGGAACAGAGAAGCAGCAGAGCAATCTTCAAGACCTTCCTGAAAATAGCCCCTGAACCTGAATGCTACCCCGGGATTCCCAAAGATTTGAGCAGGAGTGAGATACCTCTGTGTGCTCGCACATGGGTCTGGAAACAGTTGTAATACTTGTATTTCTTCCCACATATTCCACACTCGTAAGACCCTGGAAAACAAGACAGAAAAGTATACATCACCATATCAGATCAGGAAAAACAGCCTCACCACATACTTATCCATAAACTGGGGACAAAAGAATGCAGTTTGCAGCGAAGTAATTTTTGGAAGGTTCATGGAGATAAATGCAGGAAATCACTATCCCAGACTCAATTCTTTTTTCAGCCTTATTTAAGATTCCTTGGCATATTACCCTGAACTCACATTTTCAGTGTATCTTTTTAAATCTGCTAACATGAAAGGGCCACTCTCAAAATAGCCTGACTTATAACTTTATAATAATGACTAATATTTCCTATGGACAGAAATAACCTTGAATTACTTTTCAGTAAGTTCCTAGTAGATGGGAAAAAAAGCTTTAGAACTGAAAAAAGAAGGCAATATGTTATCTTGAGGCAAGGAGTTTTCAAAATTTCTCAAGAAATGCACAATGTACAAATTTCTCAAGAAACCCACAGAGATTTGGTAAATATCCACCCAGAGGAAACCAAATAGATACAAATAGAACTTTTGACCTTTTTAAGGAAAAGCACATGACCACAGTAGGCTCTCTTCTCAATTTGTGTCTCTAATTCCAGAAAACACACATCTGCAAACAGTCATTTGAAATGAAACCAGAGAAACAGAGCTGGGAGAATCATTTGCAATGATGAAATTATGCAATGAATTTAGCCTCTTCTGTTTATTGGACAGGCAGACAGAGATTTCCTTAGATTTGTTATTTAAGTTGATTCGACCTTTTTTTTTCCCCACTCCAACTTGGTGAACAGGCTACAAATCCACCTTTCAAGCTCTCACTTGCAAAATATATTGCTTTGCTTAGCTGTCCATCAGCAGCTAAGTAACTGTGATCCTATCCGCGCTCTTTGGCAGGGCGAGAACAGCTCTTATTGGAAGAGGAGGTGGGAGAACAAAGAGGTGGGAGAACGAAGAGCTGAATATTACTTTGTGTGAACGCAGCACTTCATTTCCATGGAGGCTTCCTCACACAACCTTGAAACAATCTTTTCCTGACCATGCAAAACAGTAAAACTCAGGGACGAGCCACAAACAAGAACAAAACATTCATACACACATCCAAATCAATATTCCCCAACACCATTTTATGGCAATACTTACCCGGTGCTACTCAAAGTGAGCTCTTTCCAGGAACAAAACCAACCATGATTTATTGAACACGCTATAGCCCTGTTCTTTTTTTCCCTTCCCATGCCCTAGTGCTTACAGCTCGGGAAGAAAACATCCCTCCTTGAGTTTGTAACAGCGCTGAATTCCCTGTCCACCACTGTTAGCATCCCTTGGGACTGTCTTTTGAGCTTGGGAGGCTACTTTGTCACTGATGCTGAAAGAGGCAATTGCTACAGTCTGATGCACAAGAGTACACATCTGAAAAAATACTCTAAAATACTGGTAATTATATCAGTTGACTATGTCTGATCTGCTCCATAGTCTTTTAATTATCATAGCTAGTTGTATTTTGTATATGGATATACACATATGGGACAGTCATCACCTGTGGTCACCCCACACAGGCTTTTCTAAGTGAAATCCTGGACATCAGCAAGTCAGCAGCATCTGCCAGCCCTCACTTTCCATGCTCAAGGACTGATTATATTCATCACAAACCTCCAAAATTCTTTCCTGAAAACTATTCCAGCTGGAGCCCCAAAGCAGCACCGCCAGAAGACGAGCGCACTCACCATCACTTGGGCCCTACCAACCAGGAACCCTGTGCAACAGCTGAGGTTCAGCTATACCAACAGCAAAATGCAACTGACGCCCACCCATACCCTGAAACAGCGCTGCGTGCACACAGAGCACTGGGAAAACAGATAAAAACAGTGAGGGGCTCTAGGTTGAATTCTTTTTCCCATTTTCCTTACATTTGCCCCTTTCTCTGGAGATAGTCTGCGGCACATAAATGCATTTGGCTGTGCAGAAGTTCTTCAAGAAGAGTATAATAACCTGTATGAGTGACGGTGTGGTGCCGATACAAAACCAAACCAGTGCTGCTCCCCTCGTGCGAGGGGCTGTGCCTGGAAAGCAAGGGCAGGAGCGGAAGGCAGGGGAGGCACTGGTGTGTCCCACAGCCAGTGCTTTTATGAGGATGTCCTGAAGCACCCAGGTCTCAAATGCAACCCAGGGAAGGCTGGGGTCATCTTCTTCGAGGGGGGGTACCTCTTACCCCCCTTCTACACGCAGACGGTGGAGCACCGGACCAGGAGGGCAGCGCGTTTGTGGAGGGTGTAAGGGAGGTGCAGTACAGATCTAAAGTCCTGCAGGCACCGAGAGGCAACTCAACAGCCACAACTGTGTACTCAGCACACCACGATTTGGGGGGCAAAGGCAGAGATCCTCATATTAGACAAAGGAGGGATGACTTCCCACATAAATGTGTTATTAGAGTGGAGGAAAGATGAAGTGGAGGGAAAAAAAAAGACATCGCTATGTATTAAGGCCTTACAAAGAGCATGCCCGTGTTGCCTTGGACACTGCCACCATGGTCATGGTCTATCTTGGACTTTGTCCACATCGGGATGTCTCATGCAGGTTAAAGCTGTTCGTAGTAGGGGGGGAGATGGAAAAGGTTTTTGGTTAGTTGGTGCATTCAGTCTTGCCAGGCTTTTCCTGAGCCTCGCAGATGGAATTTGGGCAACACACCCACTGCATACAGAGCTTTCCCTTGCTCCCTGATCCCTGGTTAGACTTTCACACCCTTCCATCACATACCGGACGTGTATCTCAATGCATGGTCAAAAATCCAGGTCCCTGAATATCGATTTCGTGTATATCCAACGGGAGAGCCACGTTCCACTGCTTTTCCATCTAAATTGTGCAAAAAGAAATCAGAAAAAAGCCCTTAAAGTGGATGCATTTCCAAAGAATAATGATGGCTGAAGCCTATTAAAAATTTCCAAGACCCATCTCTCCCTCTGGCTTGCTATCAAGATGTCAGAGGTCACACAGAGTTTCTTAAGGCTTCTGCAGCACTATTTCATTTGGTATAACTAAGAAGAATCCAAAGTGCTCTTGAATTACGTATGCTGAGCAGCTCAGCAACTGAGACATCAGCATCACGGCATGAATCGAGCATGTGCATGTAAGATTGATAGTCTCAAAGCAGAAGGATTCACTCTTCACTTTGTCTCAGAAACATTTCTGATTTAATGTATTACTTGAAAAATCCTCTCCAAAATGTTTCTTGTAAAGCATGGACCAGATCTGGAACTTAAAATAGTCTTGTATAAAACTTCTCCTGATCAACTCACAGATAACTCAAGCCTTCCAAAACACAAATACTGACCTGATGGTATTCCCAACATTAGAAAATGATCCCCATCAGCCAAATAGTCTCTCCCCCTTTCTCTTGATTTACAACGCAAGTGCCATTTTCTTTTCCTTCTAGATAGCTTCACAGTGGACTTCTCTTGCCTTTTTGCCCTGTCACCGCTGCCCTGAGAAATGTTAATGTGTTGGAGCTCTTCAAATGACCCTGGCCCAAGGCCAGCATGTGAAGCTAGCAAGAAAAACGAAGAAAAGAACAGGAAATATTTCATCTCGGAGCTGTGCAGGGTGAGAAACACACCACCTATGAGGCAGGGAGACCCAACGGGACCGTGGGGCGAACAGGTCAGTGGACAGGGAGGAGAGCAGGATCCGCAGCGGCAGCATCAGTCTGCTGCTGACCAGACACAGGGATACAGCCAACCGCTCTGTTGGCCTTTGCTTGGGATGCCCGATGTGGGATCCCACAGGGCCTGCAAGACTTCTGTGGAAAAGCAGATGAAAGGGAAATGGTCCAAACCCACAAACATCAGCACCGGCTCTTCAGTGGGGGGACTGCAGCCACTGCCACCACCCATCCCGCTTTGCTGCATCCGCTTTCATCCATCGCGGGGTTTGGGCTGCTCCAAACAGATGGAAACAGAATCTGGAGTAGTCCAAAGTGCAGGGAGACACATGTGAATGTGTAACCAAACAGGAGGCAGCACACACAAGGCCTAATCTGATGAAAACACTACAAGCGAACAGCAGCAACTGAGCTGGGAATCCCTGTTACAAATTGCTCCAAGTCACAACTAAAAATATAACTATAGCATGCTCCTGCAGGAGATGTGTGACTCGGAAAGGAGACATAGATCTTCTAATGCAAATTTCAGCCAAGTCCCAAAGCTGAGCCCCGCAGGAAAGCTGCCTGTCCCTTGGAGCCACGTGTGCCCTGAAGCCTTCAACACAGCTGTGGCCCCAGCTCAGACAACACATCCCCCGTTTAACTGACCATCCCCAGCACACCATGAAAGGAGACAGGCTAGGGGTTGGCATTTCCACGCGAAGGAGAGGGATTCATTTACTTCTGATTGCCCACCTCAGCCTGCACCATGAATTACTAGAAAAAAATCACCATTTCCAACACCTCCAAGCTCAGCTTCCCTGATGGAGGTGAATAAAACCCTACCAAAGCCTCGTCTTTCTGCACAGCTGAAGTGATTCAGATGCAGAGCTACCAGATCACATCACAAGAAAGGCTTCAGGGAGAAAAACTCCTGGAAGTACTGCTGAGCAGCAGCAGAGAGCACGAAGCCTTTGCTCCGGAGGCAGGAGGCACCGGCGTCTTCAGCTGTTCGCAATCTTGGGCTGTTCCAGAGCAGCAGCCGAAATCGTCAGTGAAGCAGCAGGCACGGGACGTTTCTTGGGCGAGTTACACACACATCTGCAGCGATGGAAATAGTGCCTGTCTGTGGTTTCTGCGGGGGGACAGAGGGGACCAGAAGAATTGACTGGGAGCCAGTTCAAGAAACCACAAGGAACTGATATCTGGGCACCACGGTCGGTCCACACAGAGCACAGTATTTGGTGGCCAAACAGAAAAGTTATTCACAGCCACCTCCCCAACAAACAAGAGTTATGTGAATGGCGGATGAATAGGGGCACTTACAGGGCTCTTTTCACAAAGGAATCGGCCGCCAACTGCCAATCGCCTCAGGACCAAGTTGCCTTTAAAGAAACCCAGCACGAGGCTATAAAATAATAAATATGATGCACATTTCATTTGAAAAGGCCCTTCCAGATAGAAGTTCTCCAGTTTACTTTCTACGGCTTTCAACCACCACTTGTTAACTAGTAAATAACTCTTTGTCCCTCTCCCCATGATGCCTACATGTTGAATAGTGTCCCCCCTCACCCCAGCATGTCCCCAGCGCTCTCCATAGGTATGACACGATGGTGTACATCCAAGTTAGCCAACAGCAAAAGCACGTTCCCCGCTTTGTGCAACAGCGCAGCCCACTCAGCGGACATCATCTGCAGAACAGCTGCTGCCTCCCAGCCACAAGCCATGGGGACAAGAGGGTCCTACATGGCAGACACCCAATCTGACGATGCTTCATCAAGGGCTGGTGACCACAGCTGAAGGAGAAGCTCCAATCAGCAGCAGTCTCTCCACACATCCCTCCTAGGGTGTCAGGGTCACCTCTGCATTTCAGGGTTGCCCTCGCAGCAATCAACCTCTCAAGAGCTGTGGGGACACAAAACCTCTAAATATACACAGAGTATGTCCTCCAAATTGTAAGATCTTTAAGTTGGAACCAGTTATGGACTTCTTAGGCTTCCCCTAGATGTTCTGACCCTCCCGCCCAGCTGTTCTTAGTGGCTGTCCTGCTGGGGCAGGGAGGACAGGCAGGACAATGATGCTCCCAATACAGTCGCTAGCTGATGACACCCTCCAGGGTTTCTTTCCAACAGTGTGGACAATGATCAAGCAAAAACCAGGAGAAAATCTAACAGCAATATCTCTTTTCTCTCCCCCTGCAAGACAAACCAACCCCAGCAGCAACACTGGGAAGCTCAAATTAGCTTTCTCCTGAGTCCCTCAAAGGAAACATGATCCAACTGCTCTTTCTTCATCAGCAACTTCCTTTGCCTCTCAGAGTCACTGCTGGGACATGCTCCATGTCCAGGCTAAACGAGAAGTCCCTTTAGCAAGAGTGGTGCCTCTCCAGGATCCCGCAGAAAGCCCTTTCCCTGGAGCAGGAGAGGGCAGTCTGATGTTCACAGAAAAAAAGAAAAAGCTTCTCATCACAGCTTGAGGTGGGGTGGGGATAGGAAGTACTGTTTTGCAAGTGGCACACCAGAGCCAGCCAAAAGTCAAAATTATTCCCACAATGTTACTAGCAGTCAGAAAAACAAACAAACAGCAACCTGTAAAACCTGTTTTTGAGCTAAATCTAATTATTTACAGAAAGCATCCACTTTCCCCAAAGCAACTTTCCTCCAAACATTGCAACGGTTTGACTTTCCTCCTGGCTGCCTCCTGCTCTACACCCAACATACCTACCACCAGCCCTGCGTTTGCCATGATTTTTGCACTTGACTGATGGGCAAGTCATTTAACACATCAAAAGAAGATAATAAGCTTTTTGTTACAGTTACCCTGATCTCTGTGGAGTCTTTAGGGGTGACCAGATGCAAACAGGCAGCAAAAGTTAACGGAGGTCAATAATACTGAGCCAGGACCCGAGACTGGTGTGCCCCTTGGCTCTGGTCCCTCCAACAGAGCCGAGCTTCCAGAAGATCCCTCCAGAGCTCTGCTCCTCTCCCCACACCATGGACTCAGGGAACTGACTGATGGGGCACATTACCCCAGAGCTTACCGAGCGTCTGCTGGTTGCGGACCCCACCTATGACCACGCAGATCTCCGCGGGCACATCTCCTGGCCCATCTTTTATGTTCTTCTTGGAATCTTTGGTGTCATCCTGCCAGATCACCTCTTCGATATAGTCATCTGGTACCTCTGTTTTCACTTTCACCTCAGTCATCATTCCAGCCTCTTCACTGGGCGAGGACTGAGATGTCACTGAATCGGAGCCCTCCGCTTTCGGGCTCCGCGGGCTCCTCTTCAAACACTCCCTGAATGGGGGGAAAAGACGAGAAAATATGAATCCTCATTGTCAAGCGCTCACCTTCTCATCACTAAGACCTAATTAAAAGTCCTTTTGTTTAGCGCAGTTTATTTAAAGTAAGTATGGGTAGGTATGTGTGTCTATCATATATGTTAAGTATTTAAAATTTAACCAGACAAAAGTAATAAAACCATTTGCTAGCAATGAAAATAACCTTAACCATCACAAACAAGAGTAGCAGTCATAAACAGACTGGACCACTAAACAAGAGCACAGAATTTTACCTGGTTCCTAGCAGGCCAGGAGCACAATTCCAGCAGTCCTGACATCAAATATTATGCCAAGACTAATCCATGCAGAGGAAACACCATATTCTCCTGACATTTTTAAGTTGGAGCTATCTCCCCCTTGTGCACTTCTCCATGGGTTAATCTACCGCCACATCCTCTCTTTTAACCCTTCAAAGCAACCTAACTCTCATCCTATGGTATCTGTATGGCCTTATTTAACATACAGGATCAAAGGGGATCATACGTAGTATAATGATATTTAGGGAGAATATTACGTTATGGACATATACAAGTATCAAAGATGATGGGATGGGGAAAGGCAGAGGGAATAAAGGAGGGGTCCAAAGGAGGTTTCCTTCAGGTGAAGGAAACAGTATGTGTTTTCACCTTGGAAAAAGAAGGCTGGAAATTCGTGGGGGAAAACAAACTAAATAAATACTCAAACCCCCTGAAAAAAAAGGAAGGAAACCGGAACCCCCCCAAGCTGTAAAACAACATCAACAAGCGATACGGTGGCAAAAGGCAGAGGGATTTTGAGCACGACAGATGAGGACCAATAATCCAGACTGTGGAGCCTTTTCCAAATGCACCATCCCACTGCTCATTATGGGTTCCCTGTTTTTAAGACTGGTTATTAATAAATTCCAACATGCAGTGCAAAGATAAAATAATTGCTGGTTCAGTCTATGCAGAAATCAGAAGAACTAAATAGATAACAATAGCTTAGACTACCCAGAAAGAGAGATTTTAAAGATTGTGACATATTTAGAATCATGTAAACACTGGGAACAGCCAAAGGTGTTTGAAAACTTTTTAAGCAGAAGTAATAGATACAATTAAGTGAAAAATAGGCTGAACTTATGGATGAGAGTTATTAGACCACGCAATAGTGGAAGAGAAGGAAATCCCACTGCTTGGAACATCATAGAAAGTCAGAACAAAGTATGAATTAAAACGTTAGACAACTAACACCTAAAATGGTTTCTGATATCGGTTATAGAGATGGTAGGGAAATCAAAATGCTGCAACTGAAGGTGAAAGTGCCCAGCGGGTAATCCTGGGAGGATGGAGATGAGAGGAGCAGATGAACGAAGAGAACAATCTTCTGCAATAATTACTGCAAACCTCCTACACAGACATGGAGTTGCTATTTCAAAATGGGTCAGTCACATCATATCACCAGATATTTTATTATTCATCCCTTCATTCTCATTATGGAATGAAATGTACAATTAATAGCCCCTAAACAGAGAGAATTAGCCTTGACCTCCCTCCCTACTCATTCCCATCCTCCTCACACATACTCCCCCCACCAATGCTCCCAAAATCATCCAGGGCTTTTACAAGTCAGAAAGATGAATTAAGATTGAGAAAATGTTGTCGAAAACTGGACGATTTTATGGTAATATTACTGGATGTCCAAAAGGTCCATCAATCTCACCCGACCACGGCGTGGCTGAGCACCCATTCTAAAGCCAAGGGAATGGGACCAGCCAGGAGCACAAGTACAAAACACTCAGCAATCAGAAAAGGGTGGGACTAATTGCAAATCAACCGAACTCAGAAGGTGTGAAAAGCCACTGTCCTTCGGTGAGGACAGTGGAGGAAGATCAGAGTTAATCCAGTATGACTCCCACTGTTATAGATGGTACAGCAACCTGTACTTGCCAATCCTGGACAAAACAACATAAAAATCAATACAGGAGCCAGGTGATGTGGAATTAAAAGCTAATACAACTAGCAGTGAGGCTAAGGATATGGCTTTCCAAGGAGATTATAAATTGGGTAAGAATATAAGAGACCTCCTGACAGCACCCAGCTTTGCATCACACCACATGCAGATATAAAACAAATCAGCAGCACATGGCACGAAGCAACAAACAGGCCACGTGCTGCAAGGTAGAATGCTGTCCTCAAGGTCTACTGCTCCTGGAGTAGAGGTATTTCCACAGGGTTCCTGAAATGGTTCACATGGGACAGATTATTAATGTCCTGGAATTAAATTTAACATCGCTGTCGCTAAAAATTGCAGGTGACCCATGGAGGGGTGGAGACCAATGGCTGTGAAAGGGACACCAATGCCAGTGGATCCATCACTCTCAGCTGGCTCTGCCCAAGCCAAGCAGTTGTAGCAGAGTCAAACGTGTCCAGGAACGTGGGTGCACCCACGAGCAGCACCCACACGCTCAGCCGGGATGCCAGCAGGCAGGTCGGGCTGCAGCCACACAGAGCCACGCTGACCTAAAGGACTAACAAAATTTTCAGATACACGTGCCTGAGATCGAACAAGGAGGTAATTTTCTCCCTGTACAAAGTCGTGGTAAAGCAAGTCCCAGCATGCTGCAGACAGACTGAACGCCCTCGTTTTTAAAAGGTGATTAGAAAAGCTGGAGACGGTTCAAAAAAGAGGCACTGAAATGGTTCGAGACCGGGAAAAGAGACTTTATAGCTTTGTGAGACCAAACAACTTCAATCCATTTCTCATGCCAAAAGGAAGACTGAGAGATTATTTGATTGCTGCATATTATCTTCATGGGGAGGAAATACTGGTTTTCCTTCATTTGGCAAGAAAGAGTAGAGTGCGAGTTCATCGCTGGAACCAGTTGAAATGAGGCATAAAATATTAGCACGGATGGTGGTCCACTGGAACAACCATTTTCCAAAGGATGTGCTCAGGGAGAACTTAACTCTCCAAGTCTTCAAACCCAGAGTATCCGCATCTGGCTGGCCCTGGGTTACTGGGCTCAGTACAGATGTGTACTGGCCAGACCTGGTGGCCTGAAGCTGTAGGAATATATACATTATTGGATCAGACCAATCAACCCTCAAAAACTTTTCACACACACTGACTTTCTGGATCCATCTCTGCCAAGAAAGTAGCTGGGCTGTCTGCTGTTAAGCGGGACCTAAACCTGCAAATATTAACTGAAAGCAATACCATTCCTCCAACATTGGTCCCTGTCTCGTAAGCCTGAGCAGGTAGCTGGTGTACAGAAGGACACCAGCCCCAAATATTTCAGCAACCATCTTCTGCATGATTTCACAGTACAGAAGCCTTGGAAGGAACCTGCTGATCCTCTCAAAACCAAAATAAGCAAAACCCTAAAACACATAGCACCACTCGATTTTTACAACAACCTTACAACAATTTTACAACAAACAGAGACCTCCTCTGTCTTCGGACACTTTCTAGGAGAGAGGAAGGCAGCAGCCAGCAGATGTACTGGGTGTGTCAGGGAGGTGAACCCACACCCCTCTAAGCTCCCCATTGAGCACCCCGGCACTGCGGGCAAGGCCAGGCACTGCCCGGTGACCCTGCACAGACCCGCGTCCTGCTCGGATCCCCGGGAAAGAGCTCTAAGGTGGCAAAAAGGGAATAAATTATAAGCATTATGGGTTTTTTTCTTATCTATCTATAAAAATACATATATATAAAAATGTGTGTATTTGTATATGTGCACACACACACATACACACAGAAGGAGGGCTGATACTTGTGTCTCTGGCAGCATCCCCTTGTTGCACCCGGCTCCTGCCCCCTCCCGCCGCAGCAGCCCCAGGACGCGCATTCTCTGCTGACACCCTGAGGTGCTGATGTTTTATTGCATGAGCCAGACCCTGTTTCACAGCACCAAGGGCCCCGGTGTCCGGACTGGGCAAGCCAAAATGCAGGAAACACCATCCCAAATGCAAGCCTTGCAGCTGACTCGCACCAGTCTGGGATCAGTCCCACACCACCTGAGAGTAGTTTTAGCTACCTCGTCATGGCCACTGCTGTTCCGCTTAAGAAGGAAGAGCTGTGTTCTCACATTGCTCTTATTATTTCGTACCTTTCAGAGGTTTTCTAGCCACTGGCTGATGTCAAGCTTTAGCCAGACTTCAACTGCAGACTCTCTCCAGCTCAATGTTCAGAGGAACGTTATGGCACTGCAGAGTACCTTAAAATAAATGCAATCGAACAGCAACACACTCCCAGCCCTCCTTCCTTCTCCTCTGGATGTGCTACACAGGGGAGAGGAGCCAGAAGACTCCGATTGCTTCATATGATGCACGAGAGGGACATCACCAGCTGCTTGTAACAGCATGTGAAGGCGATGGACCCCTCCTACCTTCCCTGCATGCGAAGAGCATCTGCTTCACCTCCATCCTGACAGCCTCCAAAGGACTGATGGACAGACCACACAGAACTTGTCTGAAGACTACAAAACACAATCCTGACAGCAATGGGATAGACTCTTACCAGCCTCTTGTTAGCAGTGACTGTCCAGTGACAGTTCAATCTCTCACTCTGCTTGGACACTGCAACCAAAAAGCTCCCCAAGCATGAAGGTGGGTCCCTTTCCAGGCCAGGAGGCGCAGGGCTGACAGAGAGCTGCAGCTGGCAGCACACCCCGCGGAGCAGCACTGAAAACCCTGCCAGCAGGCCTGAGCTCTCAAAAAGCTCACGCAGTGCTTCTGCTGGGGGCTACGCAGCTTTGGAGAGAAGGCGGCAGGAATGGTGGAAGACAGCTCTCCTAGCAAGAACCAGCATCGCTTTCTTCTGGTCCCACGTGAAATCCCGTTAGTGCTCCTGCAGAGCAAACTAGGATCAGTCCAGGCTTCTGGGCGCTGAAGCTCAGTTACCCAGTTTGCTGCGGTGATGCTGTGCCGACCTGGGTATAATTGTCCCCAGGGTGCAGGGGGGAGCTGGGCTGAAAGAACAATCCTCATGGGACAGCAGAGTTTGAAGCCTCCTGGTTTGGCTGGGGAAACAGTACCAACATTACGGAGCAAAACAGGAAAGAAAAGGAAATTTCTGACACTGGAAAACTTCAGATGGGACAGAGAGGAGTACATGCACAGCCACAGCAGAACGAGGTCTCACTTAGAAGACAGCATTCACCACATCTCCATCCAGTATGGCATTAAGCCATGAGGGAACATGCACTGACCCAAGAGAGGTGACCCAGTAAAGCATCATTTCTTTACCAGCCCCTTTGGTCCTTGGATGTTGCAGCCCTTGCAAGCCTGTGACGCTGCACTTGCCTGGTGTTGTGCTGAATTCTGCCTCCCCTGCTTCTGAGCAGCATAAAGAGCCTCCAAATATAGCTGAGGATAAACCAGCAGCAGATCCAGAACATACCTCTTCTCCAGAAATTCCCCCCAAGATCCACGGTGACAGAGAATATGCTGACTGGTGGAGGGAAGAAATCAGGCCCCAGCACCACCGTGTCCAGACCTGGTTCTGTCACTCCTCTCCCACTTGCAGCACCGCCAGAGCTGATGCACAACTGCCGGAGAGGTGTCAAAAAGAGGATGAGTAAGAATAGGAGTGAATTTTCAGTTCTGCAGATCCCAAGGCTGGAAGCAAGTCTTACTTGTTTTGGGTGGGGGTACACAGAGAGAAGAGGACCACGCAGCTTCTGGGACATCAGCTAACTCAAACACCAGTACTTGCTCCTGGAAGCAGAAGTACTCCGCAACGAACCATGAGGTGACCACGTCTCCAAGCACTGTGACCACGAGGCACAGAGCCCACACCGTGCTAACGCAGAGATCGGCCCCATCTTCTGAGTTCCTGCGGGGCACTGATGGGTGACACACTGGTGCCAGTGATGTGGTCAGAGCCTCCACTTGGTGGAGACAGCAGCGCACAAGAACTGAGGGAGAACCTCCCATGAGTCAGGTCCCCCTCCTGGGCACCCGCAGCCATCCCCCTCTCGGTGGCTCTGGACACATTCCCCAGCCTCATGCCAGCACTCTTCTGAGTGAAACAATGCAATTCTACAGTGCTCAAGTGTGGCCTTCCAGGGATCAGCTGCCTCTGCAGGTCCAACCTGCATTTAACATCCATGGCATGATGTTCCCTGGGAAGAGGACCTTCCTCAAACAAAGCACTGTTTGTACAGGACAAAAACTTCTCAGAGAAATCAGACCAGAGATTAGCAGAGTGCACAGGCACATCTGGCTGAAACCCCACCTCCTTCTACAGGGTGCATCTAACTTCTTCTCCATGTCTTGGAGCTTTCTTGGGAAATACCAACCTTCTTTACTGTTTAATGTCTTGTCTTTACTGAGTTGTGGAGCTTGGCAATCCAGGAGGCTCTGCCTTGCCGAGGAGAGGAGGCAGAAGCCTTGGGATCACATGTTTCTCACACCGTCACTCAACGGCATGCCTGCTTGCTTCTACAGGTGAGGTACTGTTTCACTTTCCGAACAGACTCTGTGGATTTTAAAACACTAAAGAGGCAAACAAATACTGCACTTGCATGTATCACTCCTCTGACTAAGTAGGCCACATAGCCAATTACTGTATTACCAGCTCTGCCATCTCACAATGCTCATTTCAACATTGCTGCCTGCTTTGATCATCAGACTTTCATCTTCCGATGACGGTACGGCCACTTTCATGTCAAACACAAGCACGGGAAGGCAGAATAGATTTAAGGAGGCCTTGATGAAGACTCATCCTGGGGAACTGCAAAGGTAGGGGTAAAAATGGGTTCCTGGACCCATTTAGGTACAGCTTCCCTTGGTCTTGCACACACGATAGTTCATAAAGGCCTGAGGCTTTAGCGCAGATGGACAATGCAGCAAGATAATATGGACCAATGACCGTGCCAGAAGTACAATTTTGGCTAGAAAGCTGAGTAGCCTGGATGATGCCTCACCAGCATCGGTGCAAGGAGCAACGCAAGCAGCTCTTCCAGATGGAAGGACAGAAAGGAAACGGCTGACCTCACACCGGTCTCCTCTGCACAGTAACCCTCTACCCATGAAGCTAGCGGCCCCCTTTCCAGCCAGCCTCCTGTGAAAGAAGAAGGAAAGGAGGAGAAGGGGGTGCAATCTGAAGAGCTGCAATATGGTGCCGTTGCCGTCTTTGGAGGGGGTTTCTCGCTGGCTGTGATAAGCAGAACCATCAATGACTGAACGCAAATGGGGCCCATCAGCTGCTGCAGCCAGAAGAAACTCACGTCTGCAGTTTGCTTTTTCTGATCTGGAGTAGCATTCTCATAAATAATAAAAGTGACTAAAAGCTACTTAAAAAACACACACTCCTCCCTTATGAAAGAATGAGAAAAAAACCAATTATAAAAGGACATTTCTTCCAGCTAGAAATAATTTGTCATGTAATTCTCTGAAGACAGCAACAGAAACATGCATGCACTGTGCTCCCTTTTGAGTGATCTGTGATTGCATATGTACTCAGATGGCTTCTAATGAGGCTATTTTTATAGCACACATCCTGCTGAGCTTTTGGGGAGGGGCAAAGGGAGATCAGTGGAGAATCAGTCTTCAACGTCAGCTCCTGTGTATTTTCTCCTCAAAAGGAGAGGAAAAGGAAACAAATGTGGAGGAGGACATACTGCTCTGAATCAACACTTATAAA
The DNA here is from genome assembly GCF_047716275.1 of Strix uralensis. NCBI lineage: Eukaryota > Metazoa > Chordata > Aves > Strigiformes > Strigidae > Strix > Strix uralensis. The sequence goes on from NC_133992.1 coordinate 1,495,929, forward strand.
CAAAGCTCTTCCACCCCAGCAGCAAATGTGGAGCATCTTCAGTTTTTTCCTGGACACCACTCAAGCTGCAAGAACCAAAGACATACCACTAACGCCTTGAGGATATCAGTGATGGCGATACCCGACGCCCCCTCAGCAGAGCATGCTGTGTGCCCATTTACACTACTGAAACACACTCCTGTACAGTCCTTGGTACGCTCCTCTGGTCTGCAGGACCAAAGAGCTTCAGAGGAGCACAGTAACGAGGACTGTGCAGTGGGCACCTGAAGGACCACGCTCTACAGAGCCCACTGGGACAGTATCATCAGTATGATGTTACAACTTGTCTTCTTGAAACCCACGTGCAGTTGGCTTGTCCTGTGCCACATCAAAAGGCCTCAGCTGTCAGAGAGGAAAGGGAGCAAAAATGGGGGAGGCTGAAACTGGGCCCAATTTACAGATGTCTGCCATGGTTTTAAAAGAACCAGAAGGTTCCTGCCATCACTGGAGCCAAGGGAAGTAGAATGGACAGAACAGATGTAAATGAACTCTCATTTTACATGGAGATGATGCAAGAAGAGACAGAAAAAGAAAGATGTAAATTCAAAATCTGCTTGTCCAATAAATTAGTTGTGGTGGCCTTCCTACCCCCTCGCCACAGCTCTTATTTGCTCCCTGGGGCAGCCCAGCTGCGTGGGCAACGTGCCTTACACCAGGAGGAGGGAGGTAGAGCAGGTCAGGAAGCAGAGGAACCACCTGGTGTCCTTCATCAGGGGCATCTCTTTTGCAGACATTACTAAGCAGAAAGATTTCAAGTTCAGGGTTAAAAGAGAAAAAACACGGGAGCTATTTTTTCCAGTGTTACAGCTGAGCACTTCGCTTCTAGTCTCCATGCCTCCTCCTTCAGCTTTGAGATGCTCCCTCACAGACTTGAAAGCCAAAGTGACCGACCTACTCATCCAACCCAACCTCCCGTGTCACCACTCCCAGAGCCGTTCCTCTGTCAAACTACATCTGCAGCTTGAGGCAGTGCCTCTTTTAGAGAGGCTGTCTTCACTTTGATGCATAAAGTGCTGGAGCAACCATCACATTCCTGGGTCCCTCCTCTGAGTAATTATTTTCCAAAACAGGCACCACACTTCCAGCATGGATTGCTGCCTCTGACCATTGGTTTGCTGGAAAAGAGATCCTGTGACTGGGAATCTCCCCTCCACAGGAGAGAACAACCTATTCTGCTGCCTCTTGAATGAAGCAAAGGAAACACACTTCCTTAATGTAGACACTCTAAAATATGCCTTCTAATTCTTGACTCTTTCCATGAACATCTGGGAACCTGTCCACATGTTGAAGCATGGATACTAGAGCAGGACAAAGGATGCCACCAGCATTCTTAGTAACACACACGGTGGCAGCACGTGCTGGTGCACGTGTCTGAAACCCGAATTTTCCACCAGGGGATTTCATTTCTCTTCACAATTACCACTTCCCAAGATGCCACTGTGTATTCTCAAAGTGTGGGTTTAACCTCTGAAAGCAAACGTTATAGGAAAAACCTGTTCACTCCTTTACTGAAGTTATTTTAGGGATTGGGAACTCCTTCCTCCATCAGTGGTAGAGGAGTGAAAATTTGCTAAAGAACAGAAGAAAAGAAAAAGCTGATCAGAGCTTCAGGGCGTCTTCCACATGCAACATGCTCTTGTGAACCTCATGATTTAAGGACTTCAAGGTCACTGCCACATTCCAAGTGCTACTTCAAATCTCTGTACTTGTTTTGTCCATGGTCCTAGGCTGTCTCCTTGGTTCGCTGGTTGGTTTTCTTCACAAGGCTGGTGGATCCACCCTTTGCCATATATGACTTTCTTGAACGCACTGGTCACTTGTAAGCTGACCAAAATAAGCTGAAGCTAACCAGGATGAATGTGCAACTCTCAAAGGCTGTGAGGCCCATGCTCGAGATCAAGCCATTAGACTTGGGGATATCACACTAATTGGGCATGCAAAGAAAATTTCTGAGGCAAGAGAAGCAGCCCAAAACCTTGTTCTTATCTGGGACACATTTAAGTTTTCTGCTTTCTGCCCCCAAAATAAACTGAAATCAGAGCATGAGACCACATCCTTCTGCAGGCAGAAGGATAACAGTAACTGCCATTTAGGTTTTCCTGGAAGAAATTTGCTCAATAAATACCAGTATTATTATGGAGTTCATAAATTTAGAAGGACCTAAGGCCTTTTCAGAAGAGAGATGCCTCAAGTAGGATCACTACCCGCCTCTAAGGGCAGCCAGCTCTTATAAACAAAAGCAACAGCTTACAAAATCCCCAAAATAAGTAACACAATGTTCAGTGGCAGCTTGTGGTGTGGTGTCAGTGCTAAAATCAAGGGAAAACAAACAAACAAAGCAGCATACCTAATTTTTCCAACTATCTTGGTCTACTAAAACACACAACCTTTGCTGACAACAAACACCGCTTCTGTAAGTGTAAGAGGAATCTAATTGTGCGTTCATTCCTCAGGGGATGCTTGGCAGCTCCAAATCTTTCAGAAAAGGTAAACTACAGGACCAAATCAGGCTGCCTCTCCTCTAGAAATTAAACATTAAAATACAAACCAGAACAATAGTTGAGAGCCACAAAGAATTCCTAAGGTATTAGCAAAACAAATTCCCTTCAGACCTTATTAGGAATATCTTGAGGATGGTTTGAAGAGGAAAGTCTAACCAAATACAAAAAAATTTTGGCTTATCCAAGAGAAAACAAACGCACACTGTTTGCCAAAAGCAAAAGAATTCAGTCAGATAAAAAATGCCACATACAAATGATGCAGGTTAAAAACTAAATTTAAGATGATAATGAAATAGCTGCCAGCATCTTTAAATTTTCAAGCATGGAAATGTCAACAAAAATATTCAGGGAAAAACAAAGAGAATAGATTAAGGGTTTATTCATATCGGTGAAAGAGCTCTATGTTGCTTGACTAAGAAATGACTGAGGGGGTGACAACTGTCTGCAAATGTCCACAGGTCTCCCAACACAGCCACGAGGAGCCTACGCTGGACCGTGCCACTGCCCCGCCGGCGGCAGCACGGCACGGCACGGCCGCAGGGTGAATGGGATAAAATGAGCAATGGGAAAAGACAGACAGAAAAGGAGACAGGACCTTGGGACTGGGAAAACTCTCCAGCTGGGGAGCAATACAAATGAGGTGGTAGATGTCCTGCTGCTGGAGATACACATGCACTTAACGTAAACAAGCTATGAGGCTCTACACCGTTATCAGAACAACGCCAAGCTGGTCAGCAGCGGGGGTGGCCCAAGGAAAACGATTTCCTGGTAGCTCAGCTTTGCTGAAGACATTATAGCTACCACGTCTCAGTATTTTATGGCTTCAGACAAAGTTTCTCTACCTCACACCATCCGAAGCCCTCCGAAGCTCTGGCGTTTGGCAAACTGATGTGCATTACACAGAAAATATGCCAGTCCCGTGGGAGCCAGGACGTGTCTGAGTGCTGTTGTCTCTTTGTACGTGTACATTTGACCTTCCTTCAGGTTTCAAGGAAACCTGCCTGGGTTGCCCACAGCTTCTGCACTTGGTCACAGAACTATCCGCTTCTCTTAAATTGGCTGGAGGGGACTTTTTGGGGGGAGGGGAGTTGTGCTGGTTGGTTTGTTTCCTTCTGTTTGAAGATGGCTGGTGAGAACCCTTCAGAGAGCACCACAGCTTATTCAGTACTTTGCCTAATTATTACTAGTTTTCTCTTTCTGGCACAGGATGGGTCTGAAGCTCTTTACACCCTGGGACTGAAAATCCCACAGGCAGCCTTTTAAAGAAAGGGGAAACAATTATCATTTTGCTTCTTGGAAACACTCAGCCCTCAGCCTGTCCCTCCACAGGGTGTGGAGCCCTCTCCTGAGGTTCAGAGGACCACAACTTCCAGCTTGGGCACGGATGGAGGTTGTCCTCCCCGAAGGCTTGGGGACCCGGTGAGGACTGGTCAGCTGGAAGAGGAGCCTGCAGAAGAGCTGGTGTCATCCCAGGGCAGATCCGCCCTTGGGTTACAGGAGCTGCTAGGGAGGACGTGACTGCAAGGACAGAGCAGGCAACATGGGGAGGAGAGGGAAAGATGCCACCAGTGAGGCTGGAGAAGGGTGAACTGAGAAGAGCAAAGTAGGTGCAAACACTTCTCAATACCTTTTCCTCCAGCTGGAAAGCCACATCTTCTAAGGTGGAGACTGAAACAACCAGACTACCTAAGCACCTGGTCTGGTGTAATGGAGAAAACTGCACCACGTCAGAGCTGGGAGACCTCCACGTCCCAGCCTGAAGCACCCTCTGGAAACGCTCCCGCCTGCACAGCGCTTTGCCTCCCTCCAGGCCAGCATCACAGAGCCCTTCTGCTGGAACCCATCTCCAAGACACCTCCCACCCTTTTCGGGACCTCTACCCCAGTGCTGCTAACGCTGCAATGAAGATGAGACCCATCTGGGACCTCACAGCCAGCTCCCAGCCCCAGAAGGTCTGGGATTTTACCTCTGTTTCGGGAGCGCTTTTCTGCACAGCTACATCTGTGCTGCGAGCGGGTTCCCCGGCTGGTGACAGCCCTGGTGCAGACGGGGGCTGAGCTTCCAGCTGGCTCCGTTCCCTCCGCAAACAGATGCAGTTCCTATATCAGGGTCTGATTTATTCAGCAGGAGTCTCGCACATTAAGTGTAGTTAAGTCTGAAAACAAATCTAATGACTTTAAAATAAATAGCCAACAGAGGACTTGAAACTAAAATTCTTCCTTCCTCTGACACCCACCATATAAACAATAATAATTATATAAAACCGTGTCTAACACATGACTACACAAGGCTCTGGTGACCAAGAAAAGCACACGCTGCTTGTCAGACATAATTGCACATTTGGTTTTTCAATTATTTCTTGTCAAGATCCAGAGCCCACCATCTGAACGCTGACATTAATTATTGGTAAGTAGTTAGGTTTACAGTAGCGTTATGGACACTCCCAATGATTACCCCGAGGTCTGCAGCTCCAGAAGCTGTTCCCACACTGCCCTCCAGTCCCTCCAAGCCCTCCAGGACTGTCACGCACACTCACACCAGTGAGTGACACCGAATCTGGTCCATCATGGGCAGAAGGGGATTCAGAAGAAGCTTCAAGAAACTCTGCAGCAGGCAGCAGCAGGGTAAGTGATGCCCTGGCAATGTGCCTCCTCCCCAGGAGCCCATGTCACCTACTGATGCCACCTCCCAGTTGAGTCCCTTCCGAGCCCCTTTCGAGCATCCGACTCTCAGCTAACTGCCCATCATGCAAGAAAACATCCTGCCTTTTATTGGCTTTTAATTTGCTGCCTTTTGATTTTGTTGACTGTCTCTTTTTTTTTCTTGCAAAAGGAAGGAAGAAGTCTCTGATCTACCTTTTCTGGAGCGTTCAAAAACATGCACAGCTTTGTCATGTTGTCTCTTAGGGTGTCATCTTCTCCAAGGCAAACAGCAATCTCTCTCCTAGCTCCCTTAAAGGAAGGGGTTTTTATGCTCCTAATAATTCTCTTCACTTTTTAAAATTTCCCATTAATAAGCATACAGTGAGGTGCAGGAACCACACAGAAGTTAAGAGGGTAGGAGAATAGTGAGGGCTTTCTGCCACCACTAATTCTCAGCAGCAAACAGCTGCAGGCGCTGAACCATGTTATTTCAAAGGCAGCAGACGGGCCTGATCAGAGCTGTGGGGGGATAACACCACAAAAACCCTGTGCCTTCAGAGCTTCAAACATTTACTTGAAACAGAATAAAATCAATTCAATACAATAAATAAATAATAGTAGGATCAACCCAATACTATAGTCACCACATTAAGATTAAGCATACTGTAGTAAAAAAAACCCAAAACACAGTTGCAGAAGATAAACTTGTCCTGGCAACCTTATTTTGCTTATATTTTTACTGATATAAATTAATTGTTAGAAGCTTCCTCGATAGCTCGCAATGAGAGTTTCAAGCAGCAACAACTTTGAAAAACATCTACCTTGTATCTCCAGCCACTAACGGCCTCACAGATTCAGTCAAAGCCACATTTCAACCTTCAGTCACTGACAGAGCTGTTTTGAAATATTCAATTTTTATTCCATTTTATTTTTTTTTAAACAGACTTGGTCATTTTCCCTTTTTTGACCATCTCTTGTTCAGTCAGGCAAATGCTGAATTGGATTTTGCTTCCGCTTTTCTAAAAGAAATAATGGCCAGCCTCACACTCCTCTACGTATGTACAAAGGAACAGTGATAACGGAGGGAAGTTCTGCCACCCCGACGGGCGCTCGGGTGCCCACCCTTGGGAAGGCCATTGCTCACACCCAGGAGGATGCCCAGGCCCCAAGGGCACCTCCCACACCCGGGAAGGGAGGACACCCACAGGGGACACCCCGAAGGGTCAGCTCCCACACGGAGAACACGCTCACCGACCTGCTCTGCAAAACCCTCTGGCAGGAGCTACAAAATTGAATTAGAAGTCAGAATAAAGACTTCAGGGGAAGGAAACAATGCCCAGTTCCCATCCCCTCGCTCCTCAGCCTATGGCCTCCCAGCACTTCATTCAGGCCAATTCCCAGCGTCCCGAGAGCAAGCGCTGCTGGACCACACTGATGAGCCACCCCAAAAATGGGAAAAGAGAAATTTTCCTCTGGGTAAGAAACCCAATGCCGGCGCTGCTCCCCACTGCCAAAATCTGCCTGCCCAGCCTCCCACCCCTGCCGAGCCCAACCCAGCGGACACCCCAGAGGTGCTCAACGCCGGGCAGCGCCGCTGTACTGAAAAGCTGCCGGTAATGAGGGTATTTCCATCTGGAACATCGAGCAGCGGAGCTCAATGGGCTTGAGGGTGCCGGGCAGGGACCATGGCCGTCACAGCTGGGAGCACTCAGTGCACCTTCAGCAGTGGGAGGCAGGGGAGGACCCGCACCACAGCCTTTTGGAGATCAGAAGAACGCAGTGGGCTTTTAGCATGGAACGATGTGTTTCACCTGAGGGATAAAACTTCAGCAGCGCATCCAAGTCTCCAGGGAGAGGAGGAGGGTGCTCCGGCATACGGTTAGCAGAGAGATGGTATCACTTGCAGCGCAAAGGGGAGGACATGAAATGCGGCTCGAGCTGGGAAGGCAGCAGGCAGCACCGGGGGAGCGTTGGTGCTCGTTGCTTTGTTGCCAGGGGCTGTGGGTGGCCAGAGAAAAGCCTCGTGCCTCACTGGGGTCTGCCCCGGGCAGGGGAGCGGCACCAAGCCCTGCAGAGGCGACCAGCAAACCCTGTCCGGGTGCACCCGCGGTGGCCTCGCCCTGCGCAGATCACGCCGATGTGGAGACAGTGGCTTCTGCCACATGTCACAGCTTCACTGCTTGTGCCACTGCAGCGGTCGGGGCTGCCCACGCTGCTGTGCCTCCTCGCTGAGGAAGGGGCAGGTGAAGCTGATGGCGATGATGCCAGGACGCGGTGCAGCCCCCATACCACGCTGGCTTTTTTCCACGGCAGCCAAATTGGCTCTGGTGTTCTGTTGTCCATTGTCCCCATTCATGTTGATGTAACCCAAAAAAGTGCCTCAGGTGCTCAGTAGTCCCTCCCCGCAACAAGCTGTGCATCGTCTCACCATGTGGTGGCATCTCCCTGGCCTTCCTACCACCTTCTCCAACTCTCACGGATGTTTCCATGCTCCACTGCAGCCCGCTCCCCTTCTCAGGCCACACACTCGCCTCCCTGGTGCATCTTCAGTGTTTCTCCCGTTTCCAGCCTGGCATCTCTGATCTCCTACGTCTCCACGTATTTTTACCACAAAATTTCTGAAACCGGGGAGGTGAGTTTGCCACTTTGTTTGTGATGGCAGGCAACCAGGAATTGGCTTTGAGCACGCTCAGGACCAGCTGAATCCTACTGTCACCAAAGACACACTTTGCTCTCGGCTCCCACCACCTCTCCAGTGCGGCTCTGCAGAGGAAACCCAGCTAAAAGGAATTTGTGCCTGGCCAAGGAAGGAAAGCTGCCCCTTCTTGCATGCTTTCACAGCCCTGGACTGACCCACCAGGTAGAGATGGAGAGGAATTGAGAAGGAGCATCTCTAGTGCAGCCCAGCACGGTAAGATGCCCTACAGCATCAGCAGGAGGTGGAGAGACCACAGAACAGGGCAGACCCAACCTCAGCACGTCCCTCTCCTTTGTGGCAGGCCTTCGTCCGGCTGCTCATGCCGGGGCTGCATGTCTCCTCCCCGCCCTGCGCAGCACACGCCAGCCGGGAGCTGCTGCACGCCCCGGGCACCCAGCCCACGGTCACGCACACCAGGGGTGGCAGCCAGCAGGACAGCTGGAGCAGAGTCCCCAGGTGGGACCTGACAGGGCCTGCACCCACCAGAGACACCCCTCAGGAGGATCAGAGGGGGCTGGGGTGCTGGGATACCCCTCTCCTCTCCTTCTGCGTGGGAGCAGGGGGGGTCCACACCCAACCACCGCAGCACAGCCCAAGAACCTCATCCTGCGACGGTCTTTGCACCCCGGCGTGGGCACCGGGCTGGGGGGGACTCAGCCACACCACCCCACTGCATGCAGATCACATCTCCTTCCAGCCCCCAAGGCCACAATGATCCTTCTTGCATCTATCTTTTTAGCAGAATCCAAAAATAGGTGTACGGACACTGTGCTCTAACGGCTCCCAGCTCAGCCCTCTCCTGGGGTCACCCTTCACCACCCGTCTCCGAGATGGAGAGCTGCAGCCGAGCAGAGCTGCATCTGCCCACCACGTCCCACCCAGCAGAGAAAACAAACCATCCACCTACCTGCTGGAAGAGCTCCTCCGCCCACTGCTGTTGCTCTCGTCGGCCTAAGGGGACAAAAGACATCAAAAAAAAAAGGCTGTTTAGGTTAAGAAAGGCAAGACCGCCCTCCAAACTCTTCCTGCTAGCACCCTGCGCCCAAAACACCTGGGGTTCTTCCCTTCTGAGCGACACACACGGCCCGTGCTCGGTGTGGTGGGACGTGTCGTGCGCTGTAACCCAGGTTTGCAGGAGGCTGGGGCAGGATTTCAGTCACAGCCCCACCATGGAGGCGACTTTCTGAGTCGACACCCTCCAGTTGCTCTCGTGCAATTATTTCATTGCGCTTTATCAAAGTTCCAAGTAGCGATCCCCCCTATGCAAAAATGTACCATTTGCAGGAGGGAAATAAGGCAGAAATAGCCAAATTCAGTGCTGTATCCAAGCTGAGATGGCCTCGCTCCTGGATTAGAGGGGCAGGTCCAGCGCACCTCCCTTCGTTAGCGATGACTTGCCTAATTGAGCCCCTCTGGGCCCTCAGAAGGGGCTGAGCAGGGAGTAACCAGGGTCTCCTCCTTTTCACCTCCTTCCCCCCGGCTCTCTGATGAGAGGCTTCCTTGGAAAGACAATATTATTCCAAACCCAAAAATTTTATTTCTGAATTTGTGCAAACACAAGTTAAAAGATATTAGCTGCATTTCACATTTTGTGCAAATGGCAGAAACAGGCAATTCATGTGCAGCAGGATGGGGGCTAGCCAACGATTTCGATAAAATAAACCCTTTTTTAATTTAAATGCTAATGCACTGAATTAAAATTTAATAACTGAGGAAATTGAAAAGCCGAGCAGGAATATTGGAAATAAATCCAAGCAGAAACAGCTGAAATTAAAAATTCTAGAGAGTGGGAGGATAGCAGCTAAGCTGTCTTATATGATTACATTTTTTTTATTTTTTTTTTTTTTTAGAACGAAGGGGGGAAGGAAAAAAAAAATCCTATCTTTGGCTGGCTGTAGGGCAGTAAATCGAGAGTGCTGTGATTTATTGCTCAATTTTCCTGAGGGAAAAAGGCTTTCTTTCATGCTGAAATATTTCATAAATTTCAAGCCAGCATAAATTCTTAATTTAAAAGTTATGGAGGTCACATTTAGTGCACTGGTGCAATTCTGAAATCTTAAAGGAATAGCAACCAAAAATTGCAATTTGATTTTTTTTAATTCTTCATGTGAAATTTTGTTCAAAGGGATTCTCCAAGTTACACAAAGCAGAAACACATCCTGGTTTCTGAAGGTTTAAGAAATACAGTGGAAATGAAGAGATAAAAATCTAATTCAATTACAAAAAGGTGGTATTATCACCATTATTATTATTATTATTATTATTATTATTATTATTATTATTATTATTATTATTGTTAGCCACTTGAGGAATTTCTGTTAAAAAATTTCCTCCCTCCATTGCCTGGGAAAAGCCAGAAGGGAGGAGCTGACAATGTAATTGCTTCTGTTAGATCTCCAATCTTTTGTGAGCACTGATATGTTCATTTGTTATACAGCTGTTCAGCTACAGAAAGGATGTCAGAGCACCCATAATTCAAAGCAATCAATCAAAAATTAATGATTTGTCATGCTTACACAATGAGGAAAAAAAAAAAGCTTTATGGGTTCCTGCAACTGGTAGATTGCTCAAACCTTCGGGGCATTTTCTAGAAGATTAGATCTGTGTGCATGAAAAAAAAAAAAAAGAAAAAAAAGAGACTTAATATACATCCAGGGCAGAAACTTTGTGGGGTGCTGGGGCATCGGTGTTACCCGAAATCCCCTAGAGATGGGGTACACTACGATTCCCGTCCGCTTAAAGAGCTTTCTGCACAACCCAACCTCACAAGTCACCCTGTGAGCCACATCCCCCAGTTGCAGAGAAATTGCCCAGGCTCCTGCAAATGTAATTCCACTTGAAAAAAAACTCGCTGAATATAAAGCCTGGACGAGTGCTCGGGAAACCCACAAAATGCAGAAGCCAAAGCTAAAGGCACAGCCTCAACTTTGCCTTCACATCATCTGCAGGACCACTCCAGCTGCAACACCAAGCGTTATCTAAATACTCCCAAAAATTAAAATATTCCAGTTTGGGAAGCACGTAGCCAACCTCAACTTTGGCAAACTGTCTGAGATTGCAAAGTTATTCATCCTCCATGTAAGCAAGAATTTTTTAAAATATTAATTCACTTTGGGAACACATCGTGCAGGGATTGTGCTCCCAGTACGAAGCATATCCATGTCCTGATGCCGTGTTTTACTCCTGGTTACACACACGTGTTAGCTGGTGCCTCTGGTGTGATTTACCGCTCAACCTAACTCAAGTATCACTCTGTGAAGGATCATGTATGTAATTCATTTTATGTTCCTTTTCATATTTGTATTTGGAGTTGAGCGAATGAATTGCTGGAAATAAATGACGTGGTGACTGCAGCCTCTGTGATTCTTGACCGTCACCAACCAACTGCACGGCACCTTCCAGGGCCAATACACAATTTTATTATTTACTTCCTTGCTTTCCTTCCCCATTTTGTGTGTGTCTGTCCTACCTGATTTCCCCTTTCTGTCTTTTTTTAGTATTATTTTTTATAATGCCATTTTTTTGCTTTTGACTTATTTTCCTGGACTCTCCTCTCTCAGGACATAGCACATACTAGTGCAAAGGACAAGACGTGCATGAAGAAAGGGAGGTGCAACAGTTTGACCCCACCAGCGTTAGGGAGTATCTTTATTTTAAAAGAGAAAAAGAAAAGAAGGAACCACAAGAGCTCTCAGTCTAGATGGTTTCACACAGCCAAGATGCTCTTGGAGACGAGGCATCTCCTGGGTACTTCCCATGGGGGAAACAAGAAAATCCACCGATGGACATGGGCAGAGTTGCTGTGGTTGTTCTTGGGCTGTGCAAGCCTGCCGCTGACTTCTCAGTTTGGATCCATGAGACCTAAACAGCAAGTCAAGTCTCAACGAAATCAGATCTAGCTGTCTTAAATGTTTCTGGATGCTTAAATCACAGAATCACAGAATCATTCAGGTTGGAAAAGACCCTCGGGATCATCGAGTCCAACCATCAGCCCGACTCTACAAAGTTCTCCCCTACCCCACATCCCCCAACAGCTCATCCAAACGATCCTTAAGCACACCCAGGGATGGGGACTCCACCCCCTCCCTGGGCAGCCTATTCCACTCTCTGACCACTCTTTCTGGGAAAAAGTTTTTCCTCATGTCCAGCCTGCACCTCCCCTGTTGCAGTTTAAAGCCGTTCCCTCTTGTTCTGTCACTAATTACCTGTGAGAAGAGACCAGCACCAACCTCTCTACAATGTCCTTTCAGGGAGCTGTAGAGAATGATGAGGTCTCCCCTAAGCCTTCTCTTCTTCAAATTAAACAGTCCCAGCTCCTTCAATCGCTCCTCGCAGGCCCATCCTCACCAAAGGGGCCACCAGGAGACACCTTCACACACTGTTCCAGTTTCCAAACATGTAGTTAACTGGCAAATTTGCTGTGCCAGCAATTTGTCTTGGTTACAAACTCTTTAAGAACCACTTTGTTTAGTTCAGCACTTGTGCAGCGCCAAGCACAGCGAATCCCAGCCCGTCCTACAGCTGAAAAATGATTTAATCATAAACCACCAGCAACCGCACTACCCGAGACCACAACGTGTCCAGCCTAAGCACAGGAAGAGAATTTCCTCCGATCATACATGGCATGAAAAGGTAAAAAAGCATAATAAAGAAGCATCATGGCATTCTCCCCAAAGTTGGCAAGAAAACCACAATTGCAAGCTTAATAAAAAAGGAAGTATTTCAGCAAAGTGCATGTAAGTTGACCTACATAAGCCATTTGATGTGCCTCCACTCTCCATGGAGAGCAGGCAGGGCCATCATGGCGCGGTGGCCAGGACCCTGTGAGGTGGCTCTGACCTTCAGCAATCACAAAGCAAATCTCAAAAATAACCTTGACACCAAAGACCTACAGACTCGAACCGGCGGACGCAGGGCTGGTGGCAGCACTCATTGTGCTGCCCAAAGAACCAGCCATCGCCCCTGGCTGGACCCCCCTGGAGTAGCCTGGGCCACGGCCACCTCAACGTTCAGCAGAACTTCTCCACCCCGTGGTGGCACCACCCCGGCCTCCAGCCCTCCACCCCACCCGAAAGGCGACTCCTCCTCTCCCACTCTGCTCAGGGCTCACCTTCAGCACAGGGAAAAACTGGCACATATTTTAAAAAATCTGGCTGAAATAAGCTTTTTTCCTTTTATTTTGCCCATTTGGAATCAAATGTGAAGGGATGATGCCTTTTGCAGGCCGTGCTATTAATCCATTTAAAATAAAATGTTGCATTTAAATTCTAAGAAGTGGTACTCAAGGACTACAAATATCGTAAGCAAGTCGAAGCGGTGAATTGCTGGAAATCACCAGCAACCAGAATGTGCCAAAGTGGGTCACATCAGCTTTTGACAAACTAGTGTCTTTGGGAAGGACGAAGAGAAATCTCCTGCGCACCCGTTTACCCAGGTAATTTAATTTGGTGACTTCTTCATTTATAATTGAAAAAGCAGAGGAGCAGAGTTTGCGTCTGCCTGCCAGTCGGCAAGTAGGGAAGGACGGACACGGGGCTCTGAAACACAGGCTGGATAATTAGTCATACAATCTCTCATGTAAAATAATTTACAATTCAAAATATGATTCCCTAAAGCTGCTTTTGTACGTATTGGGTATATTTAAGGTAGTTTTGCTTAACTAACGCTAATAAATATCTTTTAAATTAAAATGCACAAAAGCAGAATCTGGTTTCTGGCCATATGCTCCTCAACTCAAGTTGTAAGCGAAAAGTAAATCATGTGCTAAATAAGAAATGTATCAGTCAACATCTCCTAACAGGATAAAGTGTCAAAAATTAGGAGTCCAAGCAGATGTATAACTGACCTGAGAAATCCATGTTTACAGAAAGGGCTACACTATATTGGGAAAAAAACCCCAACATTTTAACAGCTACTGCAAAACAAAAAAAAACCCACAACCTAAAAACCATAAAAACATTAAATTAGATTTTGGAAGATTTAAGCACGGGCTTTCTGCCTGATCACTTAAATGATGATTAAAAAGAATTATTCAAATCACTTGGATTTGCATCCATGTACACCACGCTCAGATCTGCTCCCACGGGTGTGACGCCCAGCGCAGGACGGGGGTGCCAGGACCCCCCATCCGCAACTGCCAAACCTCTCCCCAGGCAGGAAAAGGTTTTAAATCCATTTATTTATTCGTACCCAGCCACACCCCCACGATCTGCCTCCGAACTTCACCCCGGCTCTGCTGAGGGGAGATGTCCCTAATTCTGCCTGGGGTTTGCAGGAGGAGCAGAAGCTGCTCACTCCAGCTCCTCTCTCAGAGCAGGGAAAGCCAGCTTTACTCTTCAGATGTGTTGTAAAAGGGCTGAGTTGTTTGTTTTACCTGAGGAAAAAAAGAAAAAGAAAATCCAAACCCCACAACCTACTTTCCCCAAACGCTTTCCCAAAGACAGCTGAGTAATTTTCAGCGAAACACAAAACACACGTACACCTTACAAACAAGCCAGCAGCACCCAGCGTGGAAAATTTCACCCCAAATAATTAAAATTTGGCAACGGGAGAAGCAACTGAAAACAGGTCTCACAAAGGAATGCGCCATAAAAATAACTGCAGGCCTGCCTACCTGCGCTGTCTGTTATTATTAACTTCAGAGCAACAGAAAATGCAGGAAGTGCTTTTTTTTTTTTTTTTTTCCTTTTTTTTTTAACAAAGGGCAAGACATTGGCAGTTTCCTATTTAATTTTCATTAAATAGCAAGGAAAAAAAAAGCCCCACATCGCACCGAAACATCTGCAGAGCACAAGGACCCATAAATACGCCTGTGCCCTGGTTTTTTTTGGATCTTTGCTTCCTCCTGCCAATACAGCGTATGTTAAGGAAACCCAGACCCCTGGCTTTGGGATGGCACCGCAGTCCCCTACATCACCCCCACGATGTCCTTCTCACCCTGCCTCAAACTCAGCGATGTCCCCCGAAGTTTATAAAGAGCAATGTTGAGCCAAAGGGTGAGCTGAGCAGGACGCGTGCCCGGGTGCTTCCCAGAGCCAGGGCATCCCCTGCACAAAGGAAATGATCTCCAGTGCTTTAAGGCTGCTGTGGTTTGTCCCATCCTCATCCTTTGCCTCTGCAGTTCCATAAGGGCAGCCTCCAAAACAGATGAATTTTCCATCAGGGAGTAAGTAAGTTCCTTGGGCCGGAGGAATGTGCTGCCTATTTCCTCAGCTGCAGCTTCCCCTCAAGAAACAACCAAAATAAAAATAATTTTAAAAGTATCTGCAAGGAGGAAATCTGAGCTCTACCCAAGGCATCTTCTCCGGTCCCATGGCAGAGCTGAGCCCCAGGAGTGAGGATTCCCCCGTCCCACCATGCCCATCGCCAGGTCTGCAAACACCCCCCGTCCGGACTGTGGGGCAAAACTGCCAAGACACGGCTTGGGCATGTCAGCAGCAGCTTTAAAAAATAATAGCGTCAAAAATATTTGTGAGCACGTGGGGGAATTTTGCCCTTTTCCTCAGCTGCAGCCTTGCTGCAGGAAAAAACAGCGCGTGGATGGGCTGAGGTCAGTGCTTCTTCCTGCCGCAAGGGGGAAAACCCAACAGTAAAAAAAAAGAATCTGAGATTTTTGAACCCTGAGATGAGAATAGTGGGAGTGTTTTCTGCTTGAGGTCATCAGGAGAAAAAGGCAGCGACTCCCTTCCCAGACACAGAAGCGTGTGCAGCTCCCGCCCAGCCAGGGACGAGCTCTCCAGCCCGCGAGAAGGTGACGGAGGCGCAGAGGACGGGTATAAACCAAACCTGCCGGGGACACGCACAGGTGATGCTCAACAACTCCACTGCCAGGGCGTGGTGACACCTGACACATGGTGGTACCAACAGCCCATGGACCACCCCCCAGTGTCAAGACCATCGGGTTCTAACACTGCGTACAGGAAAGTCTCCAGCAGGAGAGGAAGGTGCTCGTTTCTCCTGGATTTATGCATTACTTAAACCCAGCTTTACAAAGACTTATTTTAACACTGAAATTTCCCAGATTCACTCATGGGAAAGTGCCAAGGTGACTGTGACCTTCAGGGACACGACCTGTCCCCAGCACGCCCGTGTCAGACAGACAGAGCATCCCGATGCTCGGCGCTCAGGGACACAGCGAGCGCGTCATGCCCCACGCAGCTGCTCTTTGTTTGAGCAGAACAAAATTCATGAGGTTTATTGAGCAGTCACCTCACCCACACAAGCACCTCCACCACATTTACACAGGCACATGAACGCCTGTTGGAGACCATGGCTCAGCCTAAAAAAAAATCAGAGCAGTTTCTAGATAGGAAAACAGCATCACCCAAGCTTGGCCAGGCCCCTGGCCATGTCCCCTTCTTGCTGGTGGCCAAAGAGGACGCATGTCAAGGAAGACCTTAAGCCAGCAAACACCATCACCAAGGGCAACAGAACTGCTGGATCACAGCGCTCAGGCAAGGACAGCCAGGACCTTCCACCATGAGAGAGCACGACAGCAGAGACGCTCTCGCCCCCCGTCCGGCCGTCCCGGGGGAAGCCAGGGGTCTCCTCCAGTCCCACCCATGGAGGTGTGGAGCGAACCCCCTCTCCCAGTGACCATCCCTGCGGTACTGGCGATAATTAACAGCTGATATTTCTCACTGCTCATCTTCTCGCAGGTTTCCAGTTCCCATGAAGCCACTAGGTGCCTCCCAAATACTAATTAGTAACAAACACTAATGATGAAACCAGCTAGGAGGTTGATCAGCCCAATGCAAAAGTCAGGCATGAGCACGGGATTTCACTGGAAAAGCCGAGACGGGAATGATCCCCTCTGCTCTTGTAGTTTCACGTCTGACTTCACCCAGGGGCCCTCTCTATGCTGATTTCAATTCTCTTTGTATTGGCAGGAGAACTATTTTTCTTTTAACTTTTTTTTTTTTTTTACGTTTGTTTTTTTCTCTTTGCTTGGTCTTGCACTCGGTGGGACTGGGTTTGCTCAAGCTTCAACTTCTCCCCAAACTTATCTGGGGCAGAGAAAGTTGCAGCATGAAGTTAAACTTTTAAGTAGGCAAATAATAATAATAAAAAATAATGATGAAAGTCTAGAAATTATTCTCATTCAGTTTCATTGTATGTACTTCTTGTCTACTGTTTATTATCTTCCCATTTTATAATCTTAATTTGGTAACTTGGCTGTGTTGCCTGCATCTGCCCAATTTCCGAGCTGTCTCAGTAACTCGGAACTACAAGTTCTTCTAAGAAGTTTCAAACTGAAAAGGTCAAATTCCTGCTGGAAAAGTCACACATGGGATTTTGCTAACCAGGAGAGCCATGCAAACACCAAAATCAGTGAGGCAGTGAAAAATCCCGTCACAAAATCACCACCAGCCTGGCCAGGTGCTGAACCACACCAGTGCTTTTCCCTCTTGAAACGGAAAAAAATTGCCTTTGAAGGACTCCAGGTTTTCATGTCACCTACCATTCGCTTTGGCTCCCAATACTTTAGATAGTCGCAGACATGTTTAAGGGCTGTAAGCAGTTGTGTTTGAGTCAAGGGAATATACGTATGAGTAATTTTATGAACTTGCTGAAAGTACTGGCAGAATCTGTGCTTTGAATTTCAATTTTTCTCCCGTGGCAGCCCAGGGAAATTCAAGTAGCACATGCTAGCAGAAGTAGACTGAAGAAAGGGAACATTAAATAAATTTTAACCTAAAACTACAAATGTTCAAACAAGTGTTAAAAAGCCTCAAGCTGACGTACCTTTTTTTTTTTCCCCCCTAACAGTCATGAAATTAAAATTATGAATTAAATCAATGCAGCAAATTGGTCTGGATTTAAAGAGTTACTCCTTGATTATAAGCAACTGAAAAGTAATCAAAATATTTTTCCATCTCCTGTTGCTCAGTGCTCTCCTTACTCTGTGCTTTACGAGAAAAATAATCAAATTGAGGGAGAAGAGGAGAAAAGGCATTACTGATTATTTCTGAACTCTCATATTATAAAAGCTGGAAAATAAGAGTGACCGGGCAAAACAACAGAATTATCTGCATCAAGCAGTTGTTTACAGATGGTATGAGTTTCCCAGCAAAAGAAACAGCTGGAAATATTTTTAAAGAATAAATGTATATGGAATGAAACCTTGGGGGGGGGGGGGGGGGGGGGAGGAGGGGATTATTATTTTTTACTTGGGGGAAAAAAAGGGGGAGAAGGAGACATGCAATAGCATTTCAGAAATCCACCCATTTTTCCAGGTTTCCAATTTCACAGGAAGCTCTCAGGAAATCAATTTTTTAAAAAATCCCATTACAGGCACTTTTCCAAGTTGATAAAACAAACATATCTAACAAGCTACGAATGCACACGGAAAAAAAAAAATTAAAATTAGACTTATTTATACATGGTTCACACACATTTTACTACAGAAGTGCTGTTAAACACAGTTTGTTCAGGCGTTTGTGAGCAGGCACATCTCCTGGCTGTGCGTAGGCAGGCCTTGCTTTGAAATGCTGCGAATGATGGGGCTGCGATAGCTTCCCACCGCAGGAGCTACCCCCACGGCAGGATCCGCCAGGAACCATCCACCGCTGGAGGCTGATGAGATATGGTGGGAAAGACCTGAAAGTTGAGTTTAAGATGAACCACTCGCAAGCGGAGCAGGCTGGGAGCACGTGCACGAGCTCTCACCGCAGCTCAGCTAATGGGAGGCAACCTGAGAAATGATTTTATCTCCACTGCGCTTGGAAGAACTCAGCAGAAGTTGAACGGGAACAGTTTAATCTACCCCAAAATAAGCCTCTATGCAATCACAGAGCGGATGTTTGCAGTGGTTGGGAACGTGTGGCGAGGAACTCACCCTCCCAGGCAGTCCCAGAGTGGGGGGGGTGGTCCTAGAGCTCAGCGTGGTTTGGCCAAAGCGAACCAGCCAGGAGAACCTCAAGCTCTCAGACAGCAAGACGTCCAAATCCAAACACACATGCAGGTGCAATGCTGCAACACGGACACTACGCAGGAGCATCTTCTGCCATCACTAGCCTGCACTCCTGATGCACGTCCAAGCAGAACAACTACCTGACAGCAAGACGGCCCACCAGATACGGGCCCACCTGTATCATGAGCTGTTGTAGATGCTCAAATCCTGCTCTCTGAGCATTAAAAAGGATGCTGGGAAAGAATTAGCTAAGCCTGTATCAAGAGGAAAAACCATCTCCGAACTCAGTACCTCCCATCTGCCCATGAAGCCTCAAAGTCGCATTGGTGCTTCCCAGCATGAGGACAGAGATTCACAGATTGTTGGTCTCTTGCAAGAGTCTATGACCTTCAAGAAGCCCCAACCCAACACGCGAGCAAAAATTAAAAACGAAACCAAAACCAACTCATGTCAAGAACATCCTCAGAGGACTGCTCACGCTGGTAGGACATCCACCAGCCACAGCATCGTGGATCTCAGAGCCAGAATCCCTGTGATGAAGCACTTCTTGGAAGAGACTAAAACTTTGCCCTTTAAATCTGTAGAGGCTGTGAAGCATGTCCCAGAGGAGCTGCTCCAGCTCATAGTTAAGTCATCTGTGTTGCAGTGGGAGTAATGTGATCCCTGGGCAGAACTGTACAATTTGGAGCTGGTTTTACCTCTTTTTTGCTAAGTTTTGGAGAATGCTTTGGGTCCCTTCATAATTAACAGCACTGCACAGATGCAAGGTACTGCCAATGTTCAGCTTCAATGTGAAGGACATAATGAAAAATTAAATGACACAACAATCCAAGGCAGAAAATTAGTCTCTAGAATTAAAAAATCCATAATTTAATAAATATCACAGTGAGATAGTGTTAGGAACAGGATCATAAGGAGGTCCAGTGTTGGCCAAGGGTCCCCTGCAAGGCTGGTACCCAAGACCCCTTCCTGATGCTAGCGGGGAAGGCTGTCCATTTGAAAAATATAAATTTTATCCTTATGAACAAAATCCCTTGTAGCATTTAGAGATAAGCTGTGAGGTTGAAACGAAAACATTTACCGTTGGGAGGTTAACTACAGGACGTCACCTTCTCTCCCCGTTTCGTATGATTGGCTTTTTTTAATAGCATGAAATGGTGGTAATTTTACTTTGTAAAGGGAAAACAAAAAGTCAAACCACATCGATCTAAAAGTAAGAAGGGGGGAAGGCACACAAAGCTGGATAATTTTTTCAAACTTAAAAAAGAGCAGTAATTACAGGGGAAAATTCAGGAAGAGTTTAGTCTGCCTGGCTCCCTCAAAAATAAAAAAAAAAGAAAAAAAGAAAAAGGCAAGAAAAAAATAGTAAAAAGATAAAAGAGAAAAAATGAGAAAAGAGAAGGAAGGGGGGAATATGAAGGAAGCTGGAGAAAAAGCAAGCTTAAAGTAGAAATCTTAGAAATTCTGCTTGCAAAATAACTCCCATCAGCCAACCACAAATCCTATAAATATCACCAGATCGACTCCCCAAGCAGATATAAATCAATAAACAAACAATCTCCAAGATTAAAAAAAAAACAGAAACCAAAATAAAAAAGACCAAAAAACACAGAAAAGCTTAGATGGTCTCAGCAAAGTCGGATGAGTTTGCTGCTTCCTGAGAACAATGGCAAATTGGAAAATAAGGGAAGAGGAAAACCAACTTTTCCTGGGCACATTTTAAACCTGTTCAGGCTGCAGCTAAAGAAACTGTTTTTCACGCAGTTTACACGAGACAAACATCACCCAGACCTGACCTGTGTGACCTCCAATACTCTATAGTTCATAGAGCTGAAAAAAATGAGGGCACAGAGCTGCAGGGGAATCACTTTCAGCCAGAAGTGTAGCTACAGCCAGACCCACCTTTGCATGGATTAGTGTCATTTCTGCTGAACCATTCATACAATAGAACATGACACTCACTTTCAAAAAGTGGAAGTGACACACTCCGACATATAAAATTTTCTGATCCATACAGACAAAATATCTGTCCTATTTATTTTTTAAAGCAAGAACTGTAAGATGTGCTCAAAATCTAAATGAACCACTCGGAAGCCCCAAATCCTGTTCAACTCAAAACTATGCAACCCCAAAAGATATTCTTTATTTTCTGGTCAACAACAAAAATTAAAATCAATACATTTTTCTTTCAGCTCAACCTGAAAAGGAATTTTTCACTTTGTCAGAACTTCAAGGAAACCAAAAAATCTATTATTTGCACAGCCCTGCCATCAGACAGATTTGTCGGAGCAGTGCAGGAGAACCGTCACCATGATGTGAAAAAGGTACAAATCTTCTTACAGGATGCACTTTAGGGTTGAATTTTGCAGGCAGCATCAGTAGTCCTCTGCCAGTCTGCAGGCCAGCAGCTGCTGCAAAGTCTTTTGAAAGGAGAGCCAACACGTGTGATTGCCTCTCCAAAATTCAGACGCAGCCTTGGGTCATGTCTAAGAACTAGACAGAAATCCCCTAGCCCAAGCGTTGAAGCCTGATTTCCAAACAAAGTCTGGCTTTCCCTGCCACACAGACTGCTGCTGCCAGAGCCAGATAGGGCTGGTTCTGCCTCTGAGTTGAGAAAGGAGCAATGAACCCACTGAAATAGATCTGTGGTCCTTTGGATGAAAAAAAAAAATTAGGCCAAGGACTGTTTCCTCCTCCAGATGGGTCACCAGGAATCCTCCGGCCACCAGCCTGCTCCAGGCCCCTGTGAGTACCAATGGCAGAAGATGCTGGGCTGGGAAAAGCTCATGTGTGCCAGCTTCCACAAGCTCTCCCTTTAAAAAAGAAGAAATGATGCTCACCTACATTTCATGCTGTGGCAGCCCCACAGACAATTATTCACCTTGGGTGCACTGTTTTCCACTCAGATCATATATAACCTCAGCAGCAGCCATGGGTATTTTCTATGTGAACTGTTTTGCACCCAAGAAACATGGTACACCACAAACATCAGGACTGGCTTAAAGCACATCATCTCCAATAAATTATTCTACTAAGCATCTGGAAAATTTCTTCAGCCCAAGAATTGCTTTCTGCACGTAACACTCCAAGTGTCGGATTAAAAGTATGGAAAGCTGTGACAATTCAGGGCATCTGTGTAAAAGCCCAGTGATTACTGGACACTGTCCTTGAATCCCCAAACTCCATCCCAGGTGAGGGACCTCTACTCTGATGCACTTTGCCCCCACACTGTTGTAAATACACAGGAGGACACAGGACATTCCCGACTCTAGGAGAAGGTTGGCTGGAGAAAGACGGACACGAGAGACGCACATCCCCAGGCAAGGGCAGGACAGGGTGTGGGGAGTCTTTTGGGGAGCTTCATCATTACAAATACTCAAAAGCCTCTTCACTCCAGCCTTCTCCTGCTTTGTCGAGCTGGCAACTTAATTGGGGCATCTCCAGGTCTTCAATAATGCCACACATCTCCTCACTCATTGCAACCCATACCTGGAGGTCTGAACAGACACCCCAGGCTGGAGCTATGGACAATGTTTGCTAAAGCTACAGCAGGTCACAGATCTTCTCTGAGCCAGTGGACACCTGGCAGTAAGTCATGATATTGTATTTTCCACAAAGAGGAAAGAAACGGGTAACCCATACCCAGGCTCAGAGAAGAAGTCAAGGCAAACTGCTCCAACATGTTTGGGCACAGGCTCAAGAGCCCAGTAAGGTCCCACAGACAAGCTTTACCCTGCCAGGACAAGCTGAACCCCTGCAACAAGCAGGATGGTGACTGAACTGGGATGTTACTCTGAGAATATCCCCTCCTCTCACATTAGCGAGTCATGCAATAGATGTTATTCAACTCAGAGAACACCCATCCTTCCATTCAATTCCTTCTCTTCTTTATTTTAAAGACATTTATTTTAAAGACAGACTGCCAATATCCAGTTAATTATACTGCATTCCTTTGACAACCACAACCCCCAAAAAAACATACATAAGGGACACCAATTCCGTAGATCCTAGGAATGATACAGACAACTTCTAATTCCTACACTGGTGGTTTCAAACCAGACCCCCTTAACAAAAATGCAAAATTCTTACCTTAACTTAAATGGTTATTTACTGGTGTAAAGAAAATGAAACTATCAGATGCCTTCTCCTCCCAGCTAACCAAAGCTCCTGTCCATGAAGCCACAGCTCCAAGAGATGCTCACTCTACTCCTGGTGGGCAGTGTCTGCAGAGAAGCCAAGGAGTGGGTTGTCCAGGGGAATATCTGCTGGTATCACCCACATTGCCTCCTCCAGGCACTGGTGAACATGTGAAAAAGCATCCTGAAGGTCTAATCAAAGCTCCGGAAAAAGTGATTGTCTGAATATTTTCCTGTCTAAGCTCCCTGCCCCCAGAAACCAAGGTGCCTACACAACATGGCCAATGTGAGCACACAGGCAACGCGGCCATGCTGGCATGCATGAGGCTCTGCTCAAGCATCCCAGATGCTTTAGTGTCAGCTTATAGCTAACTCTTTTCTTAAGAAAGATAAATATTAATTGCTTTATGTTCACCTGAATGATCCAGAAAAAATGGTCAAGCTGGTGCTCCTCACTAGATCTAGATGATCATGGCCACTCGCACACTGAGACAGGACCCTTACAGCTCTGAGATGCTTGTCCCAGGATCCACAAACATGCGCCAAACTGCTTGAATGGCACCTCCGTGTCCTTACTGGAATTAGCATGGGCAAAGGGGAGTGAAAACGAACACACGTTTCTGCAAAGGACAGAAGCGTCTACAGTCACTTGTGCCTGTACTGCACCATCAGTCTGCCAGAGTCACCAGCTGACCTCAGAAAGTCAACTTCAGCCAAGTATTTGGGTTCCCCAGAAAGATCTGGGATGCCAAAGCAGCTTCCTGACTCCAAGCTAGGAGGGTCTTCATAAAACTTTGTGCCTTGCAAACAGATTTTTGTGGCCATTGTGTGCTCGGCAGAAAACCACGAAAGTTATTCTACTTGCTACCATGAGGGCACGGCTACCCTTCGGGTCTGCCTCTGCGCGGGTAGCAAAGGAGGGGCACAGATTCACTACAGTAACTCTCCACCACTGTTACTGTGCAGCGCTCTATCATCTGCTCATACATATGGTAAGGCAGCAGCTTGCAGCCTCAGTGGATTGGTCTCTGGTGACTAATTGCCTAGGTAACAAAAAAAAAGAAAAACCTCTCATGCCACAGCTATGCAGCCACTATATTGCAATATGAAGTGGACATACTCTCGAGTCTCCTGGGATTACCCGAAGTTTGCAGCAGGGGGAGGGTTCAGAAAAAGGACATGCAGAAGGTAAAACCCCACCGTGCCTGGAAGGCTCTTAAATGTGACCTCCAGGCTTCCCTGCAGCCACTAATGGGCAAACTCTGCACTTTGCACAAATTATCGCGAGTATCAAAAATATCTTTACATCAGAGCTTTTATTTCCATATATTTGAAGCTGCTTTCCCCTTTTGTTTCTTCTCTAAACTGGTTAAAATGAGCATTAAGGGATATAATTATGTTGTTAGCTTAATTGCCTACTTAAAGCAGAATCTACAGGGGTTTAATGCAAGATTTGAAAATGGGGGGAAAAAAGGAAATTGGGATATTAATGGATATAATTTTAAAAATGAACCTCTTCTGGGGAAAAGTGAGTTTGGGGCATGGGACAGAGCATGTGGGGGGAGGAAGCGGAATCAGCCCCCATCAGTTTCTGTCGCAAGATTTTGTGAAAATGCAAATTCTTGGCCCATTCCTTCTCTAGCAGTCTAATTTTGGAGAATTTGACCTAATTAATCATTAACCACCACACACAAAAAAACCCCCATCCCTCCTTCAGTTTGAAACCTTAATGCTATTATTGGCGTGACACACTTAAGCTCAGGATAGGGGCTGTTATCTGGTACGTGCCCGATGCTGCATGGACCAGCCCAGCTGGGAAAACTCTTGCTCCCAGATCACCCAACAGACAAACAACCACTTTCCACAGACAGAGGAGGACAAACAGGACAAGGGGAAAAAAAAAAAATGGTACCCTGCCCTTATTCTGATAGCTGCTGTCTAAAAAAAGTCAGTGGTGTCAATATGCAAAGGCAGAAGGATGCTCATCGTCCCTATGTCCCATCCTCTCCCACACATGCTCACGCACGGACCGTCTTTTGTATTTATTTAGAAACACCAAACTAAATCTTCAAAGCTTTCCGTGTTTACACCGCCTCGTTTAACTAATTTTATGCCAGACCCAGAAAAAGCACAGGGTAAAGCCTGCTGACGAGCAGAGCAGAGTGCAATGCTCTCGGAGGCCGCAGAGCCAGCCGCACGTTGCCAACGGTCCCACCACTTCCCTGGTGTTGCCAGGGGCATCGCGCGGCTCTGGATGGGGCGAGACTTCTAAGGCACCAGCAAAAACTGTTCTGTTCTTCGTTCGTGGTCCTAAATGCCTCTCATTTCTACATTTCTCCTCTCTTCCCCTGGAGAGTTGCCATGGCTGGTATTGTCTCCACTGTCTCAGCAACTGAGATGCTGCTTCTGGAGCACGTTTAGGCTCCTCTAACTAAACCCTATAGATTTAGCTTCTCCGGCACCAGGGTTTGTCAGACCAAGATTTAATCTCAGCACTTCTCCGTGCCACCTTCCCTTCCCCAGCTCGACTGCTTTAGTTCAAGTATGGCTCTAACCAGAGCTAAGTCCCCTGCTCTGAACCTCCAGTTTGACTCAAAACTTAGTTTCTGCAGGTTTTTGATGACCTTCCCCCTGTCCAGCGTTCACCACAGAGCTTGGACACGCGGGGGAACACAAAATTTTGGGGAAAACCCCACCGCCACCTTTACAAGGTTTCACTGCCTGTATGACCCAGCAAGGGAAAACACTCATGAAAATTCAATAAATACACATGGGAAACACCATTCTGCTCCTGCAGAGATGGAGCAAATCTTCATCCACAGCGTCTGCTCAGAAACACAGGCTGAGCAAAATGGAGCACCACCATGTTCTTGTTTTCCCAGAAAGAGAAACAAAATGGTGATCACAAAAGAGATGTTTTCCACCCAGAACAAGAGCCCCCCCAGGCTCTGCTCCCTTGCCTACGCTGTCCTTCTCAAAAGCTTATTTCAATAGAATTTTGAAATCTTTAAGAAAACTTTTTATTCTATTTTAGTATTCAAATAGTCAATACTCAATATGTTATTTCAAATGTAATTATTTAAAATATTATTATTTGAAATCTTTAAGAAAACTGTTTTATGTTATACGCAGTTGTTTCCCTACAGCCTTTTGCAGACCCCGCAGAGAGACCACTGCTGGGATTTTGGAGATGGATGGCATTTGACATGTCCACACAAGGGAACATCACACTCCCGGATGAATTATTGGTGTACTCCAAAAAAAATCACAGAATTCATGTATTTCAGTGTCTCTTTGGGAAGACAGAGGAAATGTGCATTGTTACAAAGTTCAGTATTATTAGGAGGAACATGTATAGTACAAATTAAGGACTTCAGAGAAGAAGCCACCTTGGATCATTTCATTAATACAGTAAGTACTTCCTATACCAACATAAGTGGATTTCAAACAACTTGAACTCAACATAATTACCTGGATTAATAAAGCACCAGAACTAAGA
Source organism: Strix uralensis (assembly GCF_047716275.1). Lineage (NCBI taxonomy): Eukaryota > Metazoa > Chordata > Aves > Strigiformes > Strigidae > Strix > Strix uralensis. The sequence goes on from NC_133992.1 coordinate 1,522,356, forward strand.
CATCAGGTTGAAAGGGAAAATGTGAAAGAATCTGGAAATTAGCAGATCAAGTGAGAAAAAGTAAACAAGGGGATGGATGCATCAACCGACAGGATCGCAAATCCTGGGGAGTCTGATGGTGAGTTCAACCAACCATGGCATCAACAGGAACAGCAGCAACGAACGGCATCACCAGAAAAATCCAGCTTTAAAAGCCCATCCTGGAAACCTAACCCCATGTATGGATTACATTAAAACCACATTGAAAAATAACACAGTTGCAAAATCTAAAGTTGGAAAATGTCAAAATTTTGCTGGAATCCACCCTGTGCGATGTGCCGCCAGCCTGCCCTGTGCTCTGACGCAGCCTTCAGTTACTTGAACACACGCTGCCTCTTCCACGGGACCCTCAACTCTTCCAGCCCTCACTGCTTTCAAAAAAAATAAAGGGGAAAAAAGAAAATTTTAGCAGCCAAACTGACGTGGCTGGGGCCACTGCTGGATGACTAGTTCACTGATTCTGCAATATTTCCACAATATTTTTTTTTATTTAGAATTAAATTTTTTGGATAATTTTCTAGAAATTACTAGAATTATTTTTTTTTACCCTCCCATACTTATGCTTTCCTCTGTACCTGGGGGGTTTGGGCAATGTGGCGACACCGACGACACAGGAGGGATGCTCTGCTCAGCCCCCCAGCCCTGCTGCGTGCCACCCCGGCTGCCCCTTCCTCTTGAGGCTTGGCTGAGCATTTGCAGCTCGAGTACTTTCCAAGGTTAATAATTCAGCTGGATCAGGGTGTTTTTCCACAGTGCCACATCCCTGAAATACAAGAAGTTCTCCCAGTTTTGCACTTGATGCTCAACAGCAATTTTTGCCTCCTTCCCCGGAGCAAAGTGCTCGTGACTGCGCCAGCCCCGAACCAGCTGCCTGAGCCCAGCGGGTCATTTAACCACAAAAATTCCTAAAGATCAGCAAAAGACGAAAGACCCCTTGAGGGGCAAGGACCCAGAAAGGCCGGGGTCCAGCGCAACGTGCTTTCCCCCCACCCATGACAATTTTTTGGGCTCGCTGTGAGCAAACCTGTATTCCTCTGAACCCATTCATCGGCCAGGACAGTGGTAGTTTTTGATGCAACTTCTCCAAACAAATTCCCCCCCTTAGGCAGACACCTGGCTTGGAAAATTTCAGCCCAAACACTTCAAAAGTTTTGGCAGACTTCTAAAGAGTTGAATGCAGGGGCTCGTCGGAGTTGGGCAATCTTCACCAGCAGCACTGCTGCCAGCTCCGCCTGCAACGCAGCCACCCAAGGGAAGCAAAGGCCAAAATGAAAAAAAAAAAAAAAAAACCAAAACAGTAAAGAAAAAAAAATAAGCTGAATGAGTCATTGTTCGTCAGAGGAGAGGAGGAATCGGGATTTTTTTTTTGTTTGTTTGGGAGGGGGGTGGTGTGTTAGAGATACTGCAGGAAGAAAGGTTGTTTTGTTTTGCTTTGTTTTACAGATATATCACAGGAAAACTCTTGTTTCGAGATTAAGTAGAGCTATTAATGACGAGCAAAATGGCTGTCAGTCACGGCCTATATTCCCCGAGTAATGAACAAAGTAGTATTTTTATTATACACAAAAATAGACGGGCCCTCCCACCAGCAGCTGCCAGCCCAGGGCTCTCTGCAGCCCAACGCAGCAGGCACCCAGCGCTGGGACTGACCCTCCCGCACACCCGGCCCAAGCCCCAGCCTGGCCCAAGCCCCAGCCTGGCCCACACCTCCCCTTGCACTTGACTTTAGCCGGGGAAATAAAACCAAAGCCAAAATGGGGCTGCACACGTGAGCGGTTAATTCAAATTGCTTTAACTGTTGGTAGTAGTGAGGGCAACACGAGGATGCAAGGACGAAGCAAGCAATGGCACAAGACAGCACGGATCAGGCAAACTGAGGTTAAAAGGGTCTTTTCACGGCTGTTTGTATGATTTTTCCCCTTTTTTGACGAAGTCAAGAAGAAATAACATTAACGAATCATGAACACATCACGTGCCCGGTGACATTGCGGAGTCACCAGCAACTCCTGCTCATTTATTGTCAAACAGAACTCGGAAATAAATATAAAAGCATCGCTAGCCCCTGTCCTTCTCAACTGCCATCAGGAGAACAAAAACAAAAGACGTTTGGGCAATAAGGAAGTAGGGAAGAATTTAAACAAACAGTCCTGGTGCAAACCCACGCCCCGGCAGGCGCCCGTCCCACCGTGCCGTGCCCAGGGGCACCGGCTCCGCTCGCAGGCAGCTGCCACGCAGGTGCTTTGTAAATCCCATCCCACACTCCAGCACATTTGAATTTTGGGAAAGCCTTTAATACCTCAAACTCATAAATTCTTGCACTCAAAAAAAAAAAAAATAATTAGAAAAACACTGAGGGCTTTATATGGGCTTTTTTTGGTAGTTCCTATTAAAGTTTTAGCAACTACACAAAAATAAGTGACTGGGAGCTTCACCCCCACCGTACACTCATCTACTGAGCCACCCAGATTTTGATTTATTGGCTGACACCAGAAATAAAAGTGCAAGGTTGTTTGGGGGAGAAAAGCATGCTCTGCACAAGGGGGAGTGGAGAGGTCCCCATCCCTGTCCTTGTCCCTGTCCTGGTCCAGGCCAGTTTTGGAGACTCCCGAGCATGCGGAAAGTGGAGCTTTTACAACAGCTCTTGCTGGCAGCATGGCAATGCTGATGTCATGAATCATGTCTTTCCTTATAACGAGAGGAGAATTAAACACAAAACATTAACAGTGAATTTCTTGACCTACACAAGGAGAATTTCCCACGGCCGACAATGCTGTAAAAAAGGCAGTGGAGATAATTTCCTCTTGCACTGGCACCAGTAACCTGAACTTTAAGGTCATCTTACAACAGGTTTTGAAACATTTTGAACCAAAATGGCTTTTTTTTTCTTTTTTTTTTTTTTTTTTAAGAAATGTTTCTGTAGTGCATCAGGAGCTTGGTTTTGTTTTCGTTTTTTGGTTTTAAAGGGGAACTAATCTATCAAGACTTCTTCCGAAGGCAGTAATAGTTCAGCACACACTAATAGAAGTGCAAATCAAGACCAGGCCAAGCGACATAATTACTTTTCAGACGGGTGAACGTGCCGGCGATGGAGTAGCCCATCTGCTGAGAAAATGAGTGGAACAACTGCTCCAGGTTTTTTCTGAAGCAAAGGTGCGGCAACAAACCCACAAAATAGGTTTCGCTTCCAGCAGTCAGCGCCTGAGAGACATTTTTATAATCCTTGTTTTTCTTAGATTATCCCAGTGTGGTTTTTCTCCTGTTTCCTTGTTGAGCACTATTTAACCAGCACAAAGTATGCAATCATTAAACCATGCGACACAGAGCCAACTGGTCACCCAGAAATGACCAACAGCAGCAGCCAGTCATTTCTGAAATAACCGGTTTGTTGGTAAATCGATAAAAATAAAATCGCCTTTGGTGAATGTAATTCGAAGGCAGCGCTGGGTGCTCTGCGGGTTTGGTTTCAGCCTTGCAACGCACCAAGTCCCGGCACGGGAGTGCGGCTGAGCCGCGCCGGGTCCCCACTGCACGCGTTTGCACCCTCCCAGAGCGACAAGACGGATGCAGATATATAAGAAAGATGCAATTACAAGCGTCCCTGTAGCGATAACCATTTTATTTAATAAAAAAAAAAAAAAAGGGGGAAAATTTGTTTGGAGGCCTGGCCCTCTGAGCTGGAATTTCTCTCTCTTGCAAGCAGCAGACTTACAATGAGTAAAGTGAGTCTTTAAATTAAATATTGCAAGTTAAGACATACACGCATTTTCCTCCGTCCGCCTGCTGATGCACTGGGTACCAGGGCAGCATCACGGGTGCCACTACCCGAGGCTCAGCTCTGGAAAGTGGGTAACATTTCTCCAATTCCTTTCATGTTCAGACTCTCTGAAACTGAGCAGAGCACTGGGGCCCACTGTAGAGATTCTGGAAGGAAGCCGGATGAAACCCAAATGCGCTGGTCCTGCCCGAGCGCTGCTCACTGTGCCGGGATGCAGGATGAGCACCAGGACGTGGTCCCCCTGCTCAGGCTCGGCTCTGTGCTCGCTCCAGGCATTTACCGAGTCAAGTTATGAGCAGTCACGGGACAATCATTAACCACAGAGGCCAACGGGCGCCGAGTCCACACACCTGCCTTGCAGGGGAAAGTCATGTGAAATAACACCTAAGGAACCAGCACGCACACCATCCCGGAGAGGCTCCGATTTAGTAACAAAGTGCCCATTCCCATGGAAAAAACCCAATCAGTGCATGCAAAACACAAACCCATCGCCTTCTCCCAACTTTAAAAGACGTGTTGGAAGTGAGAAGTGAGCACTGTTGTGACTGAGGTGTCCCTGTCTTGTCTTGCCCACCAGAACCAGAGCGTCCCCCCTCCACAGTTTCCCCTGCACCAGCCGGGCTTGCAGGACAACAAGCTGCATCTCCCCCTTTTATTAGGGATTCAAGTAAACAACTCGCTGTTCCTTCACGCTGGCATTTGGACCTCAGGGCTCCAGGGTCCCGCGAGGCTAGCAAGTCAGAAAACCCGTGTCTTTTACTGAAAAAAAATCTTTAAAAAAGTCTGAGAGAGGTTTCAGGAGCAGCCAGAGCCCCTCTTTTGGCAGTGTTTATCTATGTAGCTGAGCTCAATTTTATAAACGCGGCAGCAGGTGAGCAGGAGGGTGAAGCACACAGCCTGTGCCCGAATTAGGGAGACTATGAAGGCAGGGAAGGTCCAGGCCCACCCCCGACAGTTGTGGGGACCCACCGCTTCATCAATTTCTAGAGGCACAGGTACATTGTTCCTTGTTGTTCCCATTTCCAAGTTTCCGAACTGCACTGAACCAGTTTTTCCTGTTTTACTTCAAATTAATGGTCACCACTGAAGGGAAAGCAGCGCTGGGTGCCTGCAAAAAGCACCAGCTGTGGTGCAGCCCGGTGGAGCATCTCCTGGGCGTTCGTGCCAGGAAATGCTGCAGAAATGGCCCTTTGGGGCACTGGATGCCAAACTTCAATGCCTGTGCCAGCACCAACCTCTCCTCTCCATGCAGCAGGCACAGCAAAACAGCCGCTAGCCCCTGCCACTGCCACCCCTCAACCCCCCGCACCAACACAGGCAGCCTCCAGGAGTCCCAATGTCCCATCCCCCCCGGGGAAGTGCCCATGTTTCCCCCAGATCGGTGCCTGCAGCCCCCCCAGGGTCCCCCTGCGCAAGGTGTCAGTCCCACTCCCCAGCCATGGTGCAGAAGCAGGAAGGAGGAGGAAGGAGAGGAGGAAGGAGAGGAGGAAGGAGAGGAGGAAGGAGAGGAGGAAGGAGAGGAGGAAGGAGAGGAGGAAGGAGAGGAGGAAGGAGAGGAGGAAGGAGAGGAGGAAGGAGAGGAGGAAGGAGAGGAGGAAGGAGAGGACGAAGGAGAGGACGAAGGAGAGGACGAAGGAGAGGACGAAGGAGAGGACGAAGGAGAGGACGAAGGAGAGGACGAAGGAGAGGACAAAGGAGAGGACAAAGGAGAGGACAAAGGAGAGGACAAAGGAGAGGACAAAGGAGAGGACAAAGGAGAGGACAAAGGAGAGGACAAAGGAGAGGACGAAGGAGAGGACGAAGGAGAGGACAAAGGAGAGGACGAAGGAGAGGACGAAGGAGAGGACGAAGGAGAGGACGAAGGAGAGGACGAAGGAGAGGACGAAGGAGAGGACGAGGAGGTCTGGTCCAGCCCAGCGAGCTGTGCTCAGCCACCAGGTTTCCATGTGCATGAGTCTCCTCCTGTTCGAGCAGCATCAAGTTAGAGTTAGAGCATCATCACCCAGCAGGTCTCAAGGTCTTCTCTAGCAAAGACAATCCCCCATGGTAATGCTTTCTGTTCAGGTACCAGTCACTGCCATGCAAAAACCCAGTGTTTTGGCCATTGGCACCATCCTCATCCTCCTCCAAACGCACCCCAACTGCCCTGACCTGTGCAGGGAGTGAGCCTGGGGCATCAGACCTGGATGGAGAGACAAGCCCCATCTCACAGGTCCTGGGATGGCAGCAACCCTGCAGCACACCCAGCAAGACTTTTAGATAACTCCAAGGCAAACAAATGGTGTTGAGCCTCTTCACTTGTAGGGGCTCAGCATGCCAGCCATCACTTAATGACCAGCCCCTTGTTTCGACCTGCTATAAGACAAAACATTGAGGCATCGGATTTTTCATACTCTTCTGTATCACTCTGTATGCCTACATGGAAACTAGTTTTGAAATGCATTAGAAAATACAACTACCATGAAATCACCGATTTTGCTGCCTTGCTTTCAGTGGAAGAAAGCCCAAAATGGAGGCTTTGCAATTTCTCAAATACAGAATTTCAGTTCCCAAGAGATTATTAATTTTTATTTTTAAAAAAAAATGCAGCAGAGTTATTTTGTAACAAAAATATTGAATGTCCAAACTAAGTCAAAAGTTAAACATGTCACTGCCAAACTTCTGCAAGGCCCAATTGCTATATTAAGAAAAAAGATCATAAACCAAACAAAACTCCAAACAACCTACGGGCCATGATAACCAACATCCAACAGCAATACTTCTTTCACTATGTGTAAATTTCTAATTATAACCACACACACAAAAAATACTTCCAAATCCAATCAGAATCTTTCCCACCTCGTCCCCAGAGATCAAATTTACCCAATCACAGTTTTAAAAACTATTTCCATATGTTAATTATTTCCTGTAAAAGATTAACTCACTTCTCTTTTGTGTTACAGTAAAATCCATGCAAAGGCCTCAAATTCAGCCTCAGCTGAGCACCAAATTACAGGACTTTTCCACATTTCAGGACCAAAATAGATGCTCACAAAGCAAAACATAAACCCGAGCAAACTTCTACCCAGCCAGGTCTGTCCTCATCAGCAATCGCATGACTGAGCTAATGTCTGTTTAAACGTTCAGTTAGGACGAGTAGGAACATGAAAGTATTTATTGATGCACACCAAGGAGAGCATGTGAGAGCCTTCCTAGAAAAAGCCTCTTTAATTAAGGTCCAGTTGCTCTTCTGTGCTGATGAAGTTGAAGACCTGGGTGATTCAGGTGGTTTCTGGGGATCCACCTCATTCTCCAGCTCTTCCTCCCTGCCCTTCAGCCCATGCAACCTGTTCTCTGCTATCACAAACCCAAGCACTCCCTCCAACCTGGTGCTGGTCCCAAAATGTGTCCTCCAGCAGCCTGACCAAGCTGGTACCCAAGAGGAAAAGCACCCACCCAACAGCGATCTTATTTCTTTTTTTATTTAATTTCTTTTTTTTGTGAGAGCCATTTATCTCAGTCCTGAAGGGCCAAAATGACCCAAAACCCTCCTGCCTACTCAGAGACAGCTCGGGACCAGAGAGGAGGACTGCTGCTTCCAACAGCAGGGAAGGGCTCAGTCACCTCCAGTCCCATAAACTCAAACCGATCCATAAGACTGTTTGCTTTGTCAATACGAAAGTACAGCATAAAGCCTTCAGGCACCAGTTAAATCTCGACATCATTGTATTTATAGTTATGAATAATAAGAGCTTTTCCACAGCACTACAGCAGCAAGGCATAATTCAACAGAAATTCAATTTTTAAAGGATGATGAATTGTGATACACTGAGATTTTTATGCTCCTATGACTATTAAGAAGCCCATGATATTCATTTTAGTAAAGTAAAAATTGAATAGGACAAAGTATTCTTCATGATTCAGATAAGAGCACCACTACTGGCATCTGCAGAGATCTCCATCGCAACCGGGCAGGAGATGGGCAAGTTCAGATGACTCTGGGGCTCTGTCATCGCTGACGTCAGCTGTGAGTTTGGAAATCACTGAGCATCGGCATCTTCTCGAGCACCTCCCACAAGAGGCCACTGTCCCTCTCCTCCAACACACCACGCCATGCTAATTTTGCAATTCTCCTTTTCCTAAATTCTTTTGCATCTCTCCCTCTGATTCATCAAAAAAATGCTCAAAGTCTGGTTTTAAAACCTCCTCCAGCCTTTCACCCAGCTACTCGTCATCTAGCCCATCTCTCTGACAATGTCCCAAGGAGTGAGACAGTAAGTCCTGCACAGACAGCACACTGCTCTACATGGATCTGCTCTCTGATCTGTTGGTCCTTCTTGAGAATCACACAAAAGTTTTGCCCAATTACGATTTTGCGTTCGCTCAATTAGGGTGCCTGCAGTCCCTCTTCTTAAACCAAGCATTGCTTTTGCCTTCGCAGACCCAAACTCCCCTCTTTTGTTATGTCTCTCCACCCTGTGAGTCAATTATCTTCTCCTTTAAAGCATCGTCAGAATTCACCTCCCGAGACTTTGTCCCCTTAGCACAAACCAGCCCTCGGGATGAATCGCAGCAGCAGAAGCGATCCCCTGACTGTGGCACTGCCATCGCCAGCTGAAAGGCAGAATGAGGCAAAGAAATTCTGAAGTGAGCAATTACAGACCATCCCGTGCATGAGGATGCTTCTGCTTAATTTGATCAGCCGGTGGCTGGCTTTTACCCTAAACTACAGGGGTTTCTCTCTCTAATAAAAACCTTTATACCCAAGCTGTATTAACAGAGGCTTTTAGCATCCAAATACAGATGTTTCAAAATTCTGACACTCTTACCATCACCGATTTCTAGCAGGTAGGCTCCACAGGTACAGTTCTATGTGTCATTTTGAAGGGACTGATTCACCACCAGGCTTCATTTTACCCATAAAAGCAACAAAGCATTTCAGCCCAACACATGAAAACCAAATGTTTTTTCACAGACCTTCACACAAACTGGCTTGTGCAGGGCACTCTGCTGTCAGGCTCTTCAGCGCCTTAGGGCCCTACTTAAGTCTAGAAATCAGGCCCCGGGGCTGATTCCTGGCACTGTACGGCAGGTTTGTGGCACAGGTTAGGGTCAGCTGCTCACCATGGACCTGTGAGGACACAGACACCCCGCAGGACCAGGACCCTTGCTCCAGCACATGAACTCTCACATCTTGTTTTGCAAATGCCCAGCAGACCCAAGCTCTCCATCCCTGTGCACGTGCCAAGGGCAGTCACATAGACAGTACCTGCCCGAAACACCATCAGAGAAACACCTGAAACAGTAAGGAGCCTGATGCCAGAAGAGCCACAGTGTAGATATGGCCCTTCCGCTCTCCAGCTTCTCATCTTCCTCCCAACCACATCCATGGATCCCCACTGCCCACCCTCTACTCTGCTGTATTCACAGCCTCCTGCCCCAGATCTCAGGAAAGAGGGTAAATAGGTCTCACTGCCTCCAGCACTCCCCAACCCCCAAACCCATGCAGACATACTCAAAAACTCTCATTCCCCTCTAAATCTCATCTCAAGGCTTTTCAGTTTATCAGTCTTTCATTCAACTTCAGTGGCCTTTGGAAAAGGCTCGCTGAGCCTCTTAATGATGCTCCACGACACATGTAGCTCTCATCTAACAAAACCTTTCGTAGGCAACATGCTGGTCCCACAGCAGGGCAGCTCTGTCCGAACGCCTGGTCCACTGCAGACGCACACGGGGGACGCGTAACTCTGCCCGTGTCAGACGTTACCCACCAACACCTACCACGTTCTTCCCCAAGAAAACACCACAAGGTCTACCTAGAGAGGCAACCTACCCTTAAACATCAGCACTAAAGGGGGAAAATTCATCGGAAAGGTAGATTTAATGACGTTCACAGCCATTCAATCAATGGCTGCTGCCAGCACGGCTGGAGGCAGGTAACTCGTTCCCTGTCACCAAGCACCCCAGTTGCACCCAGGGGGAGGCACAGAGGTGACCCTCATGTGCGCCATCCCCTCCACGACGTTGGCAGCAGTGTTTCAGATGAGTTATAAACAGAAGTCTTTAAAACACGATTTAGGCAGGAGCTATGAAGACATCTAAAACTTTCCAGAGTGCTTTCAACCCAATCCAAATTGGGAGTTGGAGGTGACTGCTCTGATTGTCCCCGCTGCCGTGAGCCCTAGGGACAGCAATACCAGCTCCATGCCCAGACATTTCATGGACGTGAAACAGCTGGGGCTGACCCATCCGTGAAAATCAGAAGGGGCTGCCCAGGGAGGTGGTGGAGTCACCATTCCTGGATGTCTTTAAGGGTTGTTTAGATGAGATGTTGGGGGATATGGTGTAGGGGAGAACTTTGTAGAGTAGGGCTGATGGTTGGACTCAATGATCCCAAGGGTGTTTTCCAACTTGAATGATTCTGTGATTCTGTGAAAACACGGCCACGACCACGAGCAGGGTGGAGAGACACCCATGCCTTCATTCCCCTTGGACTATTCACAGGTCCAGGTCCTCCTCCTCAGACTCCTAAACAAGGACTGGGCTTTTGATGGACATCCCTAACATGTCCTACCACACCAAATGTCAACAGGGCAGGTCACAAGGAAACAACAACATGGCCTTTTAACAGACATGGAGCTTCAAAACAGCTCACAGTTCAGTCTGTTTCTATAAGCATCACGTAACACTGTCCTCCCTAACAACAAAGGTGGAAAAAATATAGCTATGAAGAAATGGTCATTACTGTGTGATGCTGCCAGATCAAAGAGACTCCCGTACCCATGGCAGATACAATGAACACACCTCAGACTGAACAACATGGGCAAAGCATTCAAAATAATTTTTCTTCAGGTGTGAACACCCTGTGCCAAGCTGGCTAAAAATGTCTTAGCAAGACGTTCAGCCTGTATGTCTTCATATGGGAAAGAAGAACAAAACCCAGCCTTGTCAAACAGACTTGGCATTACTTCCTGGTAAGATTTATGGCTTTGGTTGAGAAAGATAACTCTTTTAGCATAAGAGACTTAGATTTTTGCAGGGCTTACTATTGCACAAGATGTTGATTCAAAAAAGAAAAATCAGCCCCAGAACAGAAATCAATGTAAACACATACTAAGTGGACTAAAAAATAGCTACTTGATACATTTTGAAAACTAACTGTAATGAGGGAATCCTCATTTCTTCCAAGAGAAAGCAATCACTGAAAGGATTCAATACCTATCAATGATTTACAAGCAGCCAGAAAATCATTCCCAGTCATGTTTGCAGAGAACATAAAATTAAAAATTAGTTGCACATAATTAAAGAGGACAGGTCACTAATACAATGCCATCTGGATCGATGGGTGTGCTGGGCTCATTTAAACAAGATGCATTTTTAAGTAGCCAAACACCAGATTGTACAACTAGGGGAGGAAAAAAAAACAAACAACATGCAGCAGATGGACAGTGTCCTGGAAGAACAACTGGAAAACACTTGGTTGCTGCGGTGGAGACCAGAGAGTCCTGCTGCCCACGTAAGGCCGTGGAGAAGGAGGTCTGGGGAGTTCAGAAGAGGATGATGAGGCTGTGCAATGTACCGACACCACCAGTGACGTCGATGTTTTGTGCCGTTTCCATTTCTCATGCAACCATCACAAACGAGACGGGAGAGAATGTGGCACATCCACCACCCAACTCATCGTATCCTACAGCAGGTATCTCAAACGTCCCACCCCTCCTTGTTGACTATGGACATGGACATCTAAAACAGGGACAGACTAATACCATTTCCAGAGTCTTGAAATCAGGGTTACAGACCTTTGCCTAAAGATAAACCCACGGGTTTGATTCTGGAGTTGCTGCTCTGGGCAGTGCAGGAGGTTGCAGCTGGATGACCACGAGCCTTTCCAGCCTTGAAAGCTACAGGTCCACGAAAGGCAGACAGAGCATCATCAGGACTCATACTAGTGCCCCTTAGACATTAAAGCCAGCCCCATTTTCTTCAATCCTTCCTGGACTGGATGACTGCAGTCCAAGAGCCTATTTATTTTTGCTGAATTAGTCAGATGGGTTCCTGTCAAAAACAAACCTAATTCTCCAGCAAATTTGATTACATCTAACAAAAATCTGCATAGCTTGGACTCAGAGATCCTGACTTACAGTTGCAGAACCCAAAAAAAGAAAGAAGGAATGAGGTAGCAATTATTTTCTTCCCATTTTATGTCTTATAAACCCCTTTTCCTCCTTGGCTGCCCAATTTATTTTTTATTGCTGCCCTAGACAGCAGCTCCAGAAATGAAACACTTAACCTCTGCAAGTTGCTTCTCTTAATGAATACGCAGCAGTTTGCTATTCATTACATCCAAAAGGAAAAGCCAAATCTGTTTCTGCTGCATTAGCCAGCACGGCTGCTAAATGCTGCACGGAGAGTAGCCATGGCGACCTTCTCGGAAAGGAAAACTGGACTTTTCCAAAGGCTATTGTTAGTGCTCAAAAAACAAAATAGAAGCCACTCTTTTTTTTTTATTATTATTTATTGCTACTTTGGAAGAAAATTCAATGCCAGTGAAAGATGGCAGACTCACAGCAATAAAGAATGAGTTTATCCACAGACCAAGCATAATATACTCAAGGTGTTGAGAGTTTATTGTTGGGGTACCTCAACCCAGACCTGGAAACGACCACCTTTATAACGACACGGCAATCGACCTCCTTTTATATACCTAAATACCCAGAACCTCTGCTAAGTCTACTGGCCAATGACCAACTGGTTGCTTATCTACAGCCCACAAAAAATTTGGTCAAGTCTACCAGGAGAAAGCCATCTTGAAGCTATGAGATTTTTTTTTTCTACCTCTAAAGAGGACAAGGACAAGGCAAATTATGATAGTGTCTATGGAAAGAGCACTCCAGAGGCTCAAGTAAACCTTACTCAATCACTCGAACCATTCAAAGCTATGAGAAACACCAACCAAGATGTCTAAAACATCCTGATGTCTCCCAAACAGTAGCTAATAGTGACAATTTCGATACAAGCTGACGAAATCATTTCTCTTCAGCTCTTGTGCTGGAAAATCTAAGACAGATTATACAACTTGCCTGGAGCCACAGAAAAAGATTTTGTGAGAACCAGACACTTACCTCTTGAATTTCACTCTTGCATTTTATTCACAAAATCAGTCCTTCCTTTTGGAGAGGTTATCTAAGTGCCTAGGGTCATCCCCAGCCTCTCCTGGGTAGTCAAAAGCATCAAAAAGCCAATAGACACAACCTGGCCAGTAGAAGGAAAAATATTAAGAGCATTCCAAAACACTTACAGCTACTGCAATTATTATTAAACGAAAACAGGGTCATTTGATTGCTTTCCAAAGCTAAGAAGGGTGTTCCAGGATGAAGGGATCCAGGTGGTGAACTCCGTGATGGACAACCCTATCCAAAGATGGTTTACGCAGACTGACACACAAGCAACTACAATATATAACCAGACACTGCTCTTTAGAGTCTGTCGGTAGCTTTCTCTCAGAAAAAGAATGGTTTCCTGGAGTGTTCCCACGAGGCAGGTAACACAATCAGACACTGTGATCACCTGCCGAGCAGAAACACAAACTCAACAAGCAAAACATCAAAAAGTTGCCACAGCTTCCTGCTTCTACCAAACATGACACTTGGGCTTGGCAAAAATACATGAATGCCCAAGACCCAAACGCCTGTTCTGGCATCTCTTGTTAACCATCAGAGTTAAGACCTCACTCTGTGCTGTCAACCCACCCACCAAGCACTCTCGGGTGCTCCACCAAGGTCCAGTCTTCAAACAGCCATAGCCCAGGCTCCAAGTCACCCCCTGACACAGTAACTGCTTGAGACAGAAGTGACACTCCCCACCCCATTCTGGTAATGAATCCAGTGGATTTGGTCTTCAGGCAATTCGAGGTATGCTCAATTCCTCTCCAGCTACACAATGCAACTGTAGAGCTTTCATGGCCAGCAGTGACAGGACTCCTACAGCAACAGACGACAATGACACTTGCAAAGGTGGCTGGGCATCCAGGCATGTTGGCCAGGCATCAATAGTGTTGGCCAACACATGGGGCTTGGCATGCAAACTGCCAGATCAACTGGTCTTAAGGTTCTAATCTATGTCCCTGCAAAGCCAATGCAACACCTGTCTTCCTCTAGCAATGTGTAGGAAAACATAAAATCTGAATGCAAAGCATAAATCTCAACCCACTTGTGTTTGGTGAATACAAGACATATTTTTCTCTGACCATCTTCCATAGCTCTAAGCTAACAGGCAAACTCTGCTGAAGGCCATTAACAGTTCCCACTACCTGTGACTACCCACAACTTTGAGGGCCTACAACTCTGGGTGTCTCTTGTTAGTATCAGTCTGAACGAGGACCAACTCATTTTTTAATGAACTGTAGAACAAATCAACCAAAATAAGCTGATGGAAAGGGCAACTACACCTGCCACATAGACCTGCAGTCTTCAACATCTTACCCACACACACCACAAAGCTGTCTTATTTCCTATGGCACTTATTTTCAGAGCCAAATACTTAGTCCATGTTTTATTTTTATGCATTTAACTTCCAGCACTACACAGCTCCTATCTTTAAAGCTTCTGAATACCAAATGAGAAAATCCTACTTCAAACGATGCATTAGCCATGTAGCTGAGAGAATTCATCCCAGCTAGTTTTAAGACAGACAGATGAAGACTGCCAGGCACTCTACAATGAGGTTGCCTACAAAAGCCAACCTAGACTCTGTAACCAAAAGCTATTTTCAAAATTACACACTTTGGTTCAAAGGTCCTATCACCCTGCATGCATCACCAGGAACCTGGACTGCTGGGCAGTGGTGGTCCTTGCTCTCCCCCCAGTAACCCTGTTACTGCTCAGACATCCCTTGTAAGGGCACACAGATCAGCTGCAGAACCAACGGAAAGAGCCCTTATCCAGTCAAAGTTCTCCGCCTTCTTGAAAACTGGACGCCAACTATGTTGGAGCAGTTATGCACAACTGCTGGATAGCAAAAGCTTTTTATCATATGAGGAGATACATTTGGAAGCACCAAATAATGGCGTTTTTTTTCTTTCATTTATGGAACAGCCAATACAAGCGTGATGTGGGAGCACCTTCATCTTTCACAGTACTTAGAGGAAAGGCCTACTCCCACGCGGACATGCCCTTCCCAGGACACACTCTCTCCTTTACAGAGGAGGAAAGCTGCCAAGCAAAGCTCAGCACCACCTGAAGGAGGCCCCAGCCTGCTCTGCCAAGCACTCTCAGGAACTGCACCAAGTGATCCCATGGCAAGAGGTTCAGCTCCCGATCTCCGAAAGCTCCAAGATACTCACACGAGTTATTTCAGTTGCATCTTACACCACAGACGAGGCAGAGGGGAGGTGACAGAAAGGCAGGACGGGAGCTTACAGCAACTCAAATTCTACAGAAACAGAGACTGTAATGTAACAAGGGCATTTACCTGGACACCCCCTCCAGAAACTAACTGAGAGCTTCCAGTGCACGGGAGAGAGCTGCACCCACTGAAGCGTCAGAAGGGACAGGCCCAGAAAGCTGCTGGGTGGCAGGGGAGGACTTGCTAAATCAAGACTGCTCCTTCCCAAAAAGCTCCTCCCAGCTCCACCATGCTCTGCTCAATGCACAAAGCTTTGCTCCAACTGACCAGGTTTCGATCTTTTTTTTTTTTTTTCAGTCTTCTCAAACATTTTGGAGGTGTGCGCACTCCTACAGGCTTGCTTTTTCCCAGTAACCATCTTCTGGCCATGTACAGCCCGTAGGGATGCCTACACCCTCCCAGTGACAACCAGTGCTGCCACTACATCCCCTCCCCATCAGATACGGGTGGGCTCAGAGTACAAACATCTCTCTTAACAGCAGGGATGATGATCTGTGCTGCAGGGCTACAAACTGAGAAACAGCCAAAGGTCCATCCACACCACTGCTGGCTCAGATGGACCAGTTACCCATTAAGACCACTCTTAGGACTTTTTGCCCCTAACCCAGACCTGGAGGATGGGAACCACAGTCCTGAGCTCATCCTGCATTTACACACTCACTGCCATGGGCTCAGACACTCTGAGTGCCTGGTGAAACCTGAGAACAACATCGAACAGAGTGGGTCATGGCTTGGGGTAACATTTCCACACAAACCCATGCCCAACTTTTGAGAAGTAGGGGTATTTTCCCTTTGCAAAGTTATGCTATTGGTCTGAAAGCCGCCAGCAATAACAGCGTCCTGACACGTGCTTCCCAGAGCCTGGCGAGGCACAGGAAAAAGGAAACACAAATTGAATCTATGAATAAATGTGACGTCCAATACTGAACTGAAAGATAGAGGCAACTGAAGACCATTTTCAAGACTCCTACTTTTGTAGCAAGTAGGATCTCAGGGAAGCGAACAGGAGGGGTGCCACACCGCATCCCAAATGTGCACGGAGGGCATCGCCTCTGCTCAGAGCTCCATCCACCTGCACAGCACCCACCTCCTCAGCTCCACAGCACCCAGCTCCTCACCCCCTATACCACAGCCACGCTTCCAAGAAGATACAACCTTCCCGCTAGCCAACACCAAAGAGTTCTGCATATGGATCGAATCCATAACCAACCTTACTCTCATGGCTGCAACGAATGGAGACATCCCGTACCAGAATGAAAGCTGCTGGGCCCAGCTGAGGCTGTGGACGCAACGTGAGCCCCATTGTTACACTCTCCTGGATACAGATGAAGGCTCAGGCTCTTCACCTTATTCCAGCAATGCTCTCCAAGTGCTGTGAACAGAGCAAGCAAAAGCAACGGGAGCTGCACATCCTGGAACACTTGAATTAAAAATGCCTCTCTGCCTGTTCTAGCATTTCTTAGAAGAAAAGAGCCCTTCTCAGAAAGGAAAGCATCATTATCATGCTTACACAGCACAGGTAGACATCCTGGTTCAGGGTGCAACCGAGCAAGATGCCAGCAGCCCTGGCCTTGCTCCAGACCTGTCAGTCTTTGTGCACCAAGCAAAGCTCGCTCTGGCTCCTCTATCTGTTTCTTGTTCAGCCTCGTGCAGGATCAAGCCCTTGAAAAAATGCCTGAAAAGCAGCAGGGCCACTCCTGTGCAAGAGTGCCTATGTGAGGAAGACTGAGAAGGCTCAGACCACAGGTCCATATAAACCACTATTCTGTCCCCAGCAGTGGCTGGGTTAGGAAAGCGTATAAAATCAGGAAAAGCCTAAGTGGGACGTCTACAGAATCACCTCCAGCGAGCTGCAGCTCCGGGGCTTCACGAGCAAGAGGCATTGCCTTTGTGCTTGGCCGCTGTTGGCAGAAATTTCTTTCATGAATTGATCCAGTTGCTGCTTTTTTACTATTTTATAAATATAAAACCTAACACCCGGCTCTCAAAAACAGACAGGATGGAAGAGGCTTGAAACATTCCCATAAAAACCATTTAAAACGCCTTGCTCGTTCAAGTGTCAACACACCACATGCGTAAAAGAAATGGAGAAGGAGCTACTGAAAGGCAACTTGGAGAGAGCAGAGCCACCCAAACCACTTCTTGGTGCACAACTTGACAAATCCCGCTCAACGCACCAGCCCCTCCCCTCTGCTTGGGAGCATAATTAGAAGCATTAACTAATTTTCAGGCAGTAGCACAGTGAGGAGGCCCGTTCTGTGGGTGTGGGCTCAGAAGCCACGCCAGCGAGCACGGCCGGCTACCAGCGGAGCTGCTCCGCGGGCGCATGGGGATCGCTGGCAGCGACGCTGCGGGGACGATGTGCAACTCGCGCTGGTTACGCTCGCACTCAGCACCAGAAACAGGCTGCAGCCACATCTCTACATGATTTTTTTTTTTCCTCCCAAGCCACACACTGCACTGCCAGATCACTGCATGGGCCAGGGGGTATTTTTCAGTTTTGGGTTTAGAGGTTTTTTTGCTGCTAAGAGGGGCACAGATTTTGAAAAACAAACAAAAGCTTTGTGGCATGTTTGACTGTTACCAAACATTTCCGACGTGTGAGAAGGTGGGCTAAGCAACGTTTTTGAACCAAATGTTCAGATTCAAGAGACTCTTACAAGCTGGCTGGCAGCCCTTAGTGCAAGCCAAGGTGCTGAGCAGTCCCAGTCCCATACACACGCTATTACGTACCCGCAACTTGCAGTAGGCTCAAAAACAACAACAACAACAAAATCAGGATTTCTTCATTTTTTAAAATTTTTAAATGAACTACACCAATTTAAGGACATTAAACCTTCTGCTCTCTTTTTTTCACTATTGTTTTTTAAGGTGCAATGTGACAGCACTTCACCAAGCGAAATATTTTGCTGAACAGCTCATGGTCTTAATTACCTGAGAGAAGACTTGAAAAGGCCAACAGGAGACCAGCTTAAACTGTTATCCAGCATTTGGACGCTTCAGAAACAGTGCCAAGTAATTTAACACGTGACATTTATTATTATAAAGCTGCTGGCAGTACAATTTGCAAAATCTATTTCAAAATCTATTTCTACTAGAAATATTTTCACGATTTAATAAAATTAAAATGAAAACTGGGGATAAGTTTAAATACTGCTTTCACATCGCTGCCTCCAAAATTTTACTGTGCTGTAGTGGTGGTGGAGAACCAAGAAATGAAAAGCAAAAGTGACCTCAGTCTGCTTTCATCTCTAACAGAGATGCAAAAGAGAGTTTTATACGATGGATGTGTGGCTTCATTTGGGTTTAGGAACCTTTGTCTCTGCCAGCAACCTAAGGAAGGAGTTATCTGGTCCACTTTAGCGTTGACTTTTCCCCAAATAGATTTGGATCCCCTATTTTAAAGGTTCAGCGATGCCCAAACACGACAGCCCCGTGTCCCTCCAGCCCGCGGTGCAGCAGCGCAGGGACCCCCGAGCGCTGCCCGGGGCGCTGTGGGGAGGGCTCGGCCCCGCGGGGCTGTGGGGTGCTGAGGGGTGTTGAAACGCAGCGGCAGGACCGCGGCCGCAGGGACAATGCCAGAGAAGCTGGCCAGCTCCTCTAACCCCGCGTGGTTGAGCATTTCACAATACGGGTGAGTTTTATGAAACTTTTTCTCTCTGTAAATCAAAGTCAGTTGTTTTCTATTGCAAAACATGTTTCTGTACCTAAAGGGGAGCCCATGCTACACAGACAGTGGAAAAAGCTACAAAGGCAAAGCACAAGTGATTCCTCATCCATCCATCATCCATAAACCTGACCACTACCCAGAAGCCAAAAAGCCAGGTAGGCTGTCGCAACCAAGAGCACACTTGGGTGCCACACAGAGGACCTATTACATATAAATACCATTTATGACCCAGCTCCATGGATGTTTCCCACCTAGTGCCCCCCCCAAAATCCTGCTGGCAAGAATTATCCACATGCACGCTCGCTAGCACACAGTCCCGCTAGTACACGACGTTACCATCAGATAAATGCGTTTTTCAAACCCAGAAGTCTCTCCAGCAGTTTCTGAGCAAAAACAGATCATTGGTAATATCTTGTGGAGAACACAGATTTATTGCTCCTTGTAGACCTCAAAGTCCTGTTACCTCAAGCAAGACAGAGCTGAAGGACCCTCCTGCACATACCCAGCATCACCAAAACCTGCAGTAGCGACTCGGAGCAGACAGGGAAAATGCAGTCATTGTGTTCGATGCAGGGGATGACAAATAATCAATTCTTCATGGAGTAGGAGGGGAATTATTTATTTCACAGTTGCTGTGTACCTAAAGAGAAGTCTTGGCACCGAATCTTAACTATGCCTTGAATGCTCCTACGAGACTGTGAAGGCACTCTGGGGGATCACACAGGGTTACCATAAATATATTAAGAAAAGAAATGGGGAGCTGCTTCCGACGAACTACAGTAGCATCTCATGCAGTCCATTACAGACTGCTAAGTTCGGGGAAAATCTTGAATTTTCATCAGAGACAACCAAAAGGTCAGTCTTTCTTATGGGATTTCATCCATTTGAGTGCCCTTTTGAGCTACAATCTTGAAATTAGGAATAATTCATTCATTACAGACTGCTGATTACAGGGGGGGGAAAAACAGAAATTTGACATTTCTTTCCAGTTCACCAAAAGGTCAGTCTACTGATTTACAAAATTTATATTAATTTTAACTCTGAGGCTGTCACATTGGGCATGAGGCATCCAATTTGGAGAAATTAAGGTCACTTGGGGTCTCTAGTTGCATTTATCAGTTTGAATGCAAAAAGTTCTCAAAGGCAAAGGCAATGCTGAGGGAGCCAACAGCCACAGTCACCCAAATTGGGGACGCCTGCCAATTTTAACACGCTAAAATGCACTTCTGTTTAGGAGAACCCAGGCTTCAAGTCTCTTCTTGCCACACATTACCTGACATCAACTGCCATCGCTTCACGAAACAAACTAAAATTTGGGCTTGAACCATCTCCCATGGCAGACCCAACAGTCCTCAAGTCATACTGCTACTCGTCTGGGCTCATGCCAGCACCGGGCACTAATGCCAGCAGCTCTGCTTGCCACCACCAGCCAGCTCAACTCCTGGAAATCCTCCATTCGGAGGTTAAAAACACAGAGAGATGATGACGATGAGGAGGAGGAGGCGGCCGCATGGAAGTCATCTTCCTGAGCAGCTGGAGCAGAGGAAGGTATGTTTCAGAACTGACTCAAAGGCCACAGGGAGGAGGGTGGGAGGTGTCTCCCACAAACATGGAAAATATTGCAAAGCTGCAAAGCACGAACCAGCCCTCCAAGGCACTGCTGGAGCTCAGACAGCCATCATGACAGCCCAAGCGCAATGCTCAGCCGCCTGGCACTGCCATACGGGAGCAAGAAGATCAGCAAAGTTCAAGCGATCCCTCCCAAAAAATATCAAACCCAGTTACCAACTTGCTGAGATTTATGAGTCCTGTTATCTGTAAGTCATTTGTGGAGATTTACAGCACTAAAAAGCCCATCTCGTGCAACTGCGGGGTCCCTACAAAAAGCTTGAAGCTCCTCCTAAGGAAGCTCTGTTTGGGCAGCTCTTTGTCAAAAGGTATGGAAAAGCATCCGCACGTTTATAAGGAGCAGCAACTAAGATAGAGCAATCCCGACACCCCTTTTCCTGCCGTGCTCCCCAGCCCAGACCATTTCCCACATCAGGAGCCATCCTGGCCAGGGGATGTCTCTCAATTTAGGAATAAAGTTACAGAGCCAAGGCCAAACTCTCAGCTGGTCTAAACCAGACCCATTCACACCAGCCAGCACTGCTGTCCTCAATTCTTTTTCTAATGGAAACATCACTATTTTTTTTATTATTTTTTTGCAAAGACACACTCATACAGACTTGAATGGAGGTCTGTTCCGGCTTACCAGGCAGAAGGCTGCTCCGGCTGCCGCAGTCTGTCCTTGCAAACAGGACCTGTGTGCACTCAGTGCTCTGCTGCTTAACACTGACTTTCTAGAAAGCACGCCTGACATTATTTTCTTCTTCAAACAGGAAAAATTAAGGAAACCATCTTGACATCGTGGCAATTTTATGCTCCAGCTATAACCTCTGCCCATCAAACCTTTGTCCAGTCTACCCATGTTTGTGCTGTAAGTAGATTTACATTTTGTAACTTCTTAAATATAGGAAGTTGGATTTTACTACTTTCCCTTTAGGAAAAACAGTTCAACGTGTAGTTCCACATTAAAAATTGGCCCTGGTACAACTAGATTCTAAAATAAATTGCTACTTTTTAAACTATCTGAAAATACTAGTTCCTCTTTGTATTTCATTTCTTCGGGGAAAAAAATACAAATCCAATCCACAATCAGATATTTGCCTTTTTTTTTCCTTTTTAATTTAGTAACTTGTGAATTCATGCATTGACCCAGCTGAACAAAGGGCAAAGACTGTTAAATTCCAGAGCCCAGGAGATATTCGGTTACTCATTCAAGGCCTTCTGCAGAATTTTAGAAAAAAAAAAAAAAAGACGTAGCGAGGAGGAGAGGCAGATTTGTAAATGATACTTTTAAATTAACAACCGAAAATGGGAAAAAGGTAAACTGGGAAGAGATCAGCTGCTTGCTGCGCCACAATGGGAAGATGGAGAGTGGGCTGGAACTCATTAGCCCAATTACCTAGTAGATTGTTTTGGCCAAATTTGAAGGCAATAAAAGCAGTGAGAGAAACTAATATTAGGTAACAACAAAGATGGAAGAGGTGGGGGACAGCAGAGAAAGAAAAGGCTTTTTATGATTTTACTCATCAATCTTTAAAAGGTTCCCTTTGGCAGGGAAGCACTGAGCAGAGACAGGAATTTGGTAAACACTGAAATATGGCTGGGGGTGCCCACGGCTGCGGGGGGCAGAGGTGACAGCAGCGGGCACTGCGGGTCCGTGGGGCTGCGGCGACGGCGGGGAGGGAGCGCTGGCACACCAACCAAGGGAAAAAATATGACTTGAAATGTCCCTGCTTTCCCTTCCTCCTGTCCCTGAAAATCACATTTCATTGAATGCAAAAGCAGTCTGAAATTTTACTAGTTTAGGGAAGATTGAATAAGCATGTAATTAAATTAATTACAGAATCACTGCTCTGCATCCTACTGCAGGAATAGCAGTGAATCAACCAAACGGATTCAAAATCACTTCCTAAATGCTTTCCAGTCAAATAAAACTTCAAGAACAGTTTCAAACCACTTACAGTGCAGTCCAGAAAAATCCACATTTCAACCAGTTTCCTTCACTCATACAGGAATGTGCTCCTAAAGGGCACGACCTGATGTAGAGCATTTCCCTTCCTAAATAAGTGGCAGCCACTTGGAGCCAGGCACTGCCTCTCCCTGCCTGCATTCTCTGCCTGCATCCCCTGCCTGCATCCCCTGCCCCATTCGCTGCCATTCAGCCACTATCCAAGCTGGTTCCTTTGGACAGCCACTGCACATTTCTAATTAATCGCCCCTCTGTACAAGGAGGGGATGGGAAAAATCCCTCTGTGAGCTCACAGCTAAAGGGTGTGTGGGTAAGCACATGCACAAATTGAAGACGGGTGCCTGACTCCCACCAGGAAAGGTGCCACCAGCCCCACGGCTGCTGACGGCATCCCCCTGCCTGCACCAGCACCAGCAGGACCAGAGCTGAAACTCAGATGTCTCAAGCGAGGGTTGTGCGGGCCCCACGCAGCGAGCTATGCCGGCACGGCTGGAGCAAGGCTGGCCTTGGCCAACGGGACAGAGCATCATTCTGCTTAGCTGGGGGATGTGTCTAAGATCAGAGGAGCCTCTTTCTCCACTACAGGAGAGCAGAAGAGTGCAACCAGAGGCAGATTAGCTACAAAGACCACAAGCTGCATCCCAGCCCTGGCAAGCGTGAGACCACGAGCAGCCACACGGCCACGGGCAGAGCAGGGAAGTAGGCACAGGCATCCACTCTTCCAAGAAAAGAGGAATAGCCTCACATCGCCTCACCCGCGCAGTTGGGGGCAAGGCTGCCTTTCTGTTACTGCTTAATGTGAAGGCAGCTTCACATATCCACCGAGCACGGCTGGACAGCTGCTGGCAGCTCTGGATGCGGTGGGACCATGGTGGTGCAAACCAGCCCCCTGTGCACAGGGGATGCCACGGGGCTCACTCGCTGCCTCCTTCCGCAGCTCCGTGCCCAGCAGAAGGGCCCAGGGAAGAGGACTGCAGGTTTCTGGGGGAAGCCGTTTGATGACCTCTCTCCTTTGGACGCTCACCCCCATTTCACAACAGAGAAGCCGGCAGCCCCTGCTCCCGCTGTGCTGTGGTCACACCGATCCGGCCAGGTCAGCCCTACGAGGCTGCAATGTGACACACGCAATGTGTCCCCCTCCAGCAGTGCCTTCCAAAGGTCCTCAAGGTGTGCACGGGCAGAGCGGTGACTGTCGCACTGGACTCCACGCACGGCCACAGCAGCACACACGACTGCTCTGGGGAAACAAAGCGCAATGGATCAGACCAGAAATCAAACATAAATGCTAACCAGTGTGACTGGGCTCAAATTCAGTGAAGTAAGCTCTTCCACCAGCAGTGCTGCTTCCAGAAAGATGTCCATCCACAGCCTTGGTGGCTTCAGCTAGCAATGAAGGCATCAGCAAAGCCAGCTTTCATCCCCTACCCTATGTGAGATACTGCCTCAAAACCCACTCAAGGTGCCAAAGGTGGGAAAAGTCAAACAGGCAACACCTGCAGGGCTGCACCCTCACTGCACAGGCCCTCAGGCAGCAGGACACCAACACCACTTCTTGCTTGCTCAAAGAGAAACACATCATAATAAAATCCAAATAAGAACTCCGGGACCCACATTGTTTTCAATAAGGTGATGGTCTATTTGTCCGTGGTAAATCTCACCAACTCCCCAACAGGCATGGACACCACCTGATGTGGCCACCCATGATCTACGTCTTCAAACAGAGGAAAGCCAGCAAGTTACTGGAGAGCAGCCAGCTTTGAAGGCTGCAGCTAAAGCTTGTTGACCCACACAGGGATGGGCCGAAACAAATAGATCAATAGGGGGTTTCTCCAGTCTCCTGGGACTGCAGGAATGGCCTATCTTGTCCCCCCAAAAAACTTATTAGCTGCTAAAGTAGCTGCCAGCATGTGCAGCCACATGTGCTGCCTGATTAACAAGATCTGGTCATGACTAGCCCAGAAGCCACCAAGAGCTCAATGATGGGACAGGCTCCAACACACCACACACATCTTCCCTCAGCCCAAACACAGCTGCCGTGACCAGCAGGACCTCCAGCAGTGCCCGGGACACATACGTAGCTGCTCCTCTCCCAGCTGGCAGTGACATGGGGCACCCAACGGGTACGGAGCATCTCCTGTGCCACTGTCACCCTGGATGGAGACCACGCTCATGATACAGACTTTAACCACCCAATGGCATTTCTAATTGCCACATTAAAAGGTGTGAAATGTCTCCTTTCCACACAGGCATGGCCACCTTCAGGGTCTGAAAGCCAAACCTCTCCTGGCACAGCTACACCAGCCTCCCAACCACCCCATGAATTGATGGTCTGGGTTTCTCTGGGGCTTATGCTTCCCTGTCTCGCTCCTCATCTACCCCCTCAACCCCACAGACAATCAACCGCATTTGCCTATGAAAATACCAGCAAATATCTTCACAACACATCCAAGAAGGTATCAGAGTGAACTGGATAAACTGATTGGCAAGAAATTGCCAAGACCAGATGAGCCTGAACAAAACCTCTCAGGGAAAGCTAACATGAAACGGCTGAAGCATCCCCTGTGCTGACCACACTCCGATGGGGGAACAGGAGGAGCAAACCCCATCCAGAGACCTTCTCACAGCTCTGCAGATGGAGATGCAAGGGACTGAAGACCACCAGTGGGAGAACGGGCAGAAAGCACTAAAAATCAAGCAAACCCTTCAAATCAGAGTAGAATTGCAAAGAAAGCAATAGATCCCTGCTTTATGTTAGGAAAGGGCCCAACCTCATCTCAGTTGGCCTTTATGTCTTAGATGTGCAAGGAAAACATCAGCTCTGTGCTTGTTAGCCATCAGAGGAAAAGAGATGGTAAGGAATTCTTAAGAAAGGCAGAATAAACAGAAAACACAATTGTGCCATGTACACATCCCTACCACACCTGCATTTTGAACACAGCCTGCAGGTTTGGCCATCCTGTTCCAAAAAAAGACTACCTCTGGGGAAGGCAGATCAGCGGCAGAACTAAAATGAATGAAAACCTTTCAGCTGAGAGGAGGCAACGGGGAAAAGGAGATGGGACCCTTCAAACGGCTCAAAGATGCTTAAATGCATCATCCTCAGCACTGCAGGGGTGAGCACAGGACGGCACGGGAGGGACGGGGTTTGCACTGCTCTCGCACTCCGGCCTGGACACACCAAGCTGGCAAAGGCCCGAGCTGGGGCGCACGGGGAAGAGCAGAGCCCACGGCAGCACCAGCACTGCGGCGCCAGCGCAGACCCCAGCGCACAGACGTTCCTCCCTGCGCAACACGTAGACGTTTCACTCGGAGAGGTGCAGCGTTTTGTACCACTCAGTCCCATTACGGCTCACTGGGGAACGTCCTCTGAGTTAGAGGGAAAGGAAACGGGGGATGAATTATGCGTTGTTTGACCTCGGGAACGGAAATCCATCAAGTTTCACTACTTCATCACTCTGGTGCTGCCGGCCACGGTGCCAAGATTTCTGCTGGGACCGGTGCAGAGGCAGGGGAGGACATGGCAATGGTATTTCAGGCAGAAGCTTTTAAGTATTTGTTACTAGGGAAATGGGGTACAGAAGTACAAAGTATGTTTTCTTAAACATTCAAGCAGGTTATTTAACTTTTAAAAAGGACAATTTTTTACATATAAGCACTTTAAACCAATAAAACCCATTTCCACATTCTTCAGTTTAGCTCAAAAGAATCCCAGTAACAGGTAGAAATCTTAATATAAATTTAAGCAGCGCAATGTGTCTTGATAAACCATCAGACACAACTTAAGATACCATACACTTAGGGTAACCAGGTGTGGCTCTGGCCACCAGCATTTTACAGGAAAAAAAAACCCTAAAATATAAACATAGAGTGTGCCTTATTTCAAAATTCAGGAGGCAAAAGGCCCTCTACCTCCATCTCCAGTGCTCGGTGATCAGCAGTCCCTGTCCTCACGGCGTAGCCAAGATGTCAGGGAAAGCGTAAGGCAGATATTGACAATACAAGCCAGACTAAGCATAAGACTGTAATAAATTCTCACTGTAACAGAAAAACCCAGCTGGTTCATTCATGTCCATCCCTGTGGTATCACCAGCAAACAGAGCCAGGTTTGCTCAGAAATGAGTTTGGTCCTTGGTGAAATTAGGTGCTGCCCTCCATTGACACTCTTCTGATAAAGAGGTTTCGCATAAAGAACAGCATTTCAGGAAAGCTGCCAGGTTGCCCCAATTCTGGGACTTGACCCTTTTTCCTGAGGTATGGTGCTGACCAAAAGCACCAGGCTCCTCCACAGTTGGGAACAGAAGGTTGCTTTCATCTCATTTCCTGTTACCAACCTTTTACACGCCCTGGCGAGCTACAGCTTGGGAAGCCACTGCAAATTTTGGAAGAAATAGAAAGATGTGCTCTACCATCAGCATCAGAGCTAGAGCTGCCCGGAGCACACCTTGCTTCCCAATCCCTTGGGAGAAGACAGGTCAAACCACAGCACATGAAGGTCCTCCTCATCCCACGGGCTCCAAATTACTGGGGGACAACCCAGAAGCACCCAGAAGCCCTGTAGGAGGAGCACCCACCGCTGGAGGACAGGGGTGCTGGGCTCCTGCCTGCAGACATGGGGTGCCTGGCACGAGCTCTTACCCCCACACCCAACAGCTCTGCTCTCTGTGAACCAAACTGGCTGGTGCAGCTGAAGGAACCTGCTCAAGACCGCTTCTGCGAGCGAGTGTAGCTCCTCAAAGTCGACGTCCAAACAGTGCAGCAGGGCTGCAAAATTTCTGGAGAGGACAGAGGGCTGGAACAGGCGATGGGAACAAGCCTGAGGGTTTCCATGTGCCTTGTCGGAGTCATCTAGGACTGCCCTGAGGCTGCAGAGGAGCAGGCACATCAACAACTGCAGGAAGCAGGAAGATACTGAGACACAAATATTTTTATATAGCACGCACTAAACCCAAATCCTCCGTTTGACTTCAGCTTAAGACTAAGATTCACCAGCTTCCTGGAAAACAAGTACTCCAATGGCCACTGCATGGTTACAGCTGACTGACTGCAACACAGCAGCTTACCAAACTCTGCCGTGAAGCCTGCAGGCATAAAACACAGTTAACATGGTGAAAATCCAGTGGAGGCCTAGCTGCAGCTGGAAGCGTAACGGTGTTGCTTGGAGGTGTTTTTGTCCCAGGACTCCGTGGCGTGACAGGAGCTTGCAGGGGCTCTGCTCCAAGCCCGGTGGAGGTGGGGTATGACAGGGCAGCACCACGACCCAGGGGACCTGGCACTGCTCCAGGGCTCAAACACCCAGATCCTGCTCCTGTCCGTGACTCTGGCAACCCCGGGAACGGTTTATTCTTCAACCATTCGTAAACAGACTAGAAACGGTGTGACTCTACGGTGCTCAGCTACATGAGACCTGGCCTCAGCCAGCAACGCTGAGGAGCTAATGTAACACAAGCCGAAGAGCCACCACTATCAACTTGTGCCAGAAAATGGTGTCGGAGCCCTGACGTTCTGACCACAGAGGGATGACGACCCCAGATTTGGTGCCAAGTCTGAACCATGCCACACCTCAAAGCACGTGGCGGCAACAGAGCTCAGGCCTCTGTTCTGCACCGTGGCCATGGCCACGGTGGCTGGGACGGGCTGCAGGCAGGGCAGCAGTCCCAAAATGGTGGCAGGAACTGGCAGCAGCACGCCCAGAGAGACAGCGAGTCCAAGGACAGCAGAGCCTGCCTGACAAGAGGGTAATTAAGACACAAGACATCAGGTTTTGCTGAATGACGCTGCGGCGACATCCCCACCCACGTCACAGTAACCCCACGACCTGTGTTATAGCGGGTTCAACCACGTCCATGTGAGCTGCTGGCCACGCTGCAAAGAAAGCAGCTGGAGGAAACTTCTCCCTTCACATCCACACCATTGCTGAACTTTAATCCTCTGTTTCTAATGCCACAATCCTCAGCCCCTTGCACTACACAGAAGGTGTGCTCTTGAGTGGCTGAAGTGGTCTAATGGTGCAGAATGTGGTGCCTTCCTCCTCTCACCCATCCTTCTCCTCTGCCTGTTCCTGCTCCCCACTCACTGCTCCCCGCCAGAAGCCAATTTACTCACCAACCTGGCAGAAAGCCCTGCCTTTCCCTCCCCTCCATAGCTTTTATTTTAATGTGCTTTTCCTGGGTTAGAGAGAGAAATCAACTCACAGAAGGCTCCAGCAAACACTAGCTCACGAGACAGGCAGCAGAAGAGCATGGACAGAAGGCAGAGGACCAGCACCTCCGTCTTTTGGCAACTGCACGCTTTTGGCTGGGCTCCCTTCCCCATCTTGCAGGCTCTGCTTGCCACCCACTCCTCCCCTCCATGGGATGACTAGCAGGGTCATTAACATCCAACAAACGAGGGCTAAGGGAGTTCACACCTCGAGTTACTCGGTAATGCTGCCGGCAAACTTACGGAGACTATAACATGCTGGTCTGCCTTCAGATTGCACTTGGAAAATACTCCTCATAAAAACGCATAGCTCTTTTTAAAGGAAATACTGGATGCTTCTGAACGTGACTACAACAGGCAGCCACAAAGGTACGTCAAGCCAACGAGTCAATGGGTTGGATCTGGTAGTCTGACACCACGTCGTTACGCCACTCCAGCAGCAGCAGCCGCCAAGCAGGGAATGAGGCTGAAGTGCCGGCCAAAGCCACGGTCCTGCCGACGGATGCCAAAAGACACAAGAGCGTAGCCAGGAGCATGGCAGGAGAATCTCCAGAGGACACATCAGCTGTTCGCTGGAGGTCAGAAATCACTCATGCAACACAGTGCAGTGCTGAGGGCTGTTACGATGCAGCGCACATCACGCCGAACAATGCACAAGATTGTGGGGAGTTAGTCCTGCGCTTGCTTTCGTAACAGTTCATGCAAACAGGTCAATCACTGAAAGCTCACTGGAGTGAGAATTCTACTGAAAATTATTTTATCCAGCCTTTAAAAGCTCCCAACAGTCCTCTCACGGAAGAACTGGTGAAGAAAAAGGACTGATCTCTAGAAATGGAAAGAACAGAATTTCTTATTTTTAGGAATAACATTTCGCTACAAATCCAGTAACTGGGACAGATCAAATCCAGCAAGACCTCAAAATAAACATCTCTGAAGGACAGGACTGCTGGAAAAACTCTCACCAACAAAACAGAGAAGAGACACAACAATTCATGGAGAGCACCTTTGGCAACATCTTGGTCTCGTCCACCATCACTACTCCTACAGGCAGAAGGTCTACGCAACCACCTCTCCTCTGCCAGGACCTGAGCTCCGGGGATGCCTTCTCTCAGAGCAAGGTCTCCTGAGAGCGATGAGTCCCAACACAGTGTCCTGCATTCCCAGGTGATGTTGTTGCAGCCACTCACACCTGTGCCATGATCCCAAAGGCACATTAAGAGACTCCTTTCAGTCACCTTCCTTCCCCCTTCACTGACATTTGGGCTGACGGGAGACGCTACCCAACTGCAGTGTGGGGGGAGAGCAGAGCTATCAGCACTGCAGAGGGATTTCATTTTTGCATTCTTTCTGAACATCAACCAAATCGGTGAGTTCCATTGACCAGGCTGACCCCAAAAATATTAATTATATCACCACATTTTTTAGCAACATTGCATATCCGTCTCACCCTTAGTTTTCTCCCATCTCCTCCATGAACAATCTCCCTTTTCCTACTCAGGCCTGTCCTGAGATCCCTCACACCACAGCAGCGTGGTGCTCTTTCTAACAGAGTCCCCGAGCATCCCTGCCCTTCATCCCTTTGGAAAACACCCAGACTGCTATCTCCTGCTTTGTCCTTTGCTTCGTATCACTAGCACAACTTACAATGGTGAAACATCACTTCGGACTCTCTAGTCAGTCTCAGCCCATCTTGTATTGTCACAGGCAGCAACTGCAGACATTTAAAGAGCAGAAAAATCCTGCAAGTTTACATAAATCTATCCTCCACCTGAACACGTTGGTGGAATCTTACCCCAAAGAGCAAGGAGCTGTAGCCTTGGGGGTTATCTGGGCCTTCATGAAATGACCCAAGAGCTGAGTCTTCGCATGGTTTGAGAAAGGTGCTTATGGCAAATCTGCCCCATGGAAACAGATGTTTGTCCTCCACTGACCCTGCAAACATGCCCTGCCCAACCTGAACCTCAAGCCAGTAGCCCAGCCTGCACTTGACACAGCACTTGGCCACAGTGCCACACGGACAGGTTTGGGCTACACAGGGTCTTCACATCTCATGGAACCAGCGCAGGCTTCCCTGGACACTTCTCACTGTCCATCTACAAACAGGAATAAAACTTCCCGGCCTCGGTGCACCACGGTAAAAACAGCCTCAAAGTTCTCTGCTGGTCCTATACCAGAAAAGCATCTTGGTATACTGGATGAGATCCTTCCACGTCCAGCTGATGGTGGACAGAATGTGTCCCTTCCCAGCACATTTCTGGCTTCATAATCCCATGGCAAATACTAAGGATGCACTTCCCAGGAGGCTACAGAAACAGAAAGAAGCTCTCACACAGTCTAGACAACAGATTTAATCTTATTTTGAAGCTTTCTACCTCAATTATCTTCCACGAAGAGCAACAAAGGCAGATCACAACATCTGAAACTTCCTCTAGGGTTTGTTCACATTTTTCCGTTTCCATGCAATGAACCAGAAGGGTTGAGATGAAAGAGTCCAGCACTGCTGCACATCCAAGCCAAGCTACACAACAAGCCCTGACACTTCTACCCCACAGCTTAACTTCGGCACTCTATAACTAAGGCTCCTCTTCTGATTTGCTCTTGTTCCAACCTAAGCCCCTGCATCAAGGGAAAACCATCACCTCCTTGTCACTCTTTCTACTCTCACAGGAAATCACCTGATGACTGGCACCATCAGCTTGGTCACCATGCAGCAGTCAACCATGGGATGGAGACAGCAAGCTGGCTAGCTAAGCCTGGGATCACTGCAGGGCAAACAAGGAATCTGAGACCAGGTCTGCCAAAATTTCAAGGTTTCACTACTCACAGGACATATTTCTGACTTTCCTACAATGCAACCTAGGTCTAACAAGCTATGGACCAGGACTTGAGGTTGGGTACTTCCATGCCCTCTCATATCTGAACACTAACAGCAAGCTCTTCTCTTTCTCCATCCAAGCAAGTTACTGATACTGAGTTTGCACCACATAAACACACTCAGAGAAGCTGGAATGAGAGCAGGTCCTCTGATGCAGGCACGCTCACAAGCAATATGTTCACTTTCCTCTCCAAAGCAGGCTGGGATTTGAAAACAGCAGCAGTGCCAGCTCCAGCACAAGCGAGGCTTGGTGCAGCAACCACACCTCATTAGCAAACTGTTCCCTCCATCAGCATCTCTTGCTTTCATCTCTTCTTTGGCTGGGCTGATGGCTCCAGGACTCCATAGCCCTCCTTTTCCAGTACAACACGCAACTTCCTTTGCCGCCGATTATAGCTGCTGATTTACAAAAGCTTTTCCTCCAGATCTACATTACTTTTGCACAAATATCTCCCACATATTGGTTTTTGACTTTAATTTAACTTTTCTCCCCTTGAATCAAATTACCATTTTCCTCTGATCATAATTTGGTTGAATGAAATATAAAGTTGAAGGATATCAGATTTGAGGAAAAGAGGAAAGTAGAGCACGATGACAGATGCAGCGTGCTCTTGTCTTGCTTTATTTCCCACTCAGCCCAAAAGACACCCTGCTCTCATTAGCACTTAATGCAGGTGAAAATAAAGGGGTTTAATATTAAAACAGCGTGGGCACATGGAAAACATCCACTCTGAACCTGTTGGAACTTGCCCAATACCAATGCTAAGCTCTCTCGGTACGAGGAGCTCTTTCACTCATAAGACTATAACTCCTTATCTGGGCTAATAACATTCAATATGAAACCTCTCAACTCCCATTTGAAAACTTAAGTATTTGATATTTAGGACATTTCTCCACTCCATTAGAAACGCAACAGCTTAAAGAATACCATCCTGCTGCCATCATGAAACAGGCTAGCTACTTATCTGCTGGTTACACCCGAGCCCCAGGGTGTGAATCCAGGGTGCTGCTGCCACTCTCCCACCCCACCAGCTCATTTATGCGGAGGAAGGATCTCGCTATTTCACTGACTGCAAAGAAAGGAAGGGTTGTGCAAGGGAACAGCGACCAGGAGGCCCAAGGGCCTCTCTGGGACAAGGACACGGAGCGTGGGCTGTGCAGAAAGCGGCATCAACGCCGTGCACAGCTGGACACCTCATTCAAGCAGATGGAGTTGGCAAACCCAAGCTAAACACACGCAGGCAAGGCTGCGAGTCTGAAACGCTCTGCGTAAATGCTGTCATGTTTTAAGGGACAAGCCATAATCTACAAACAATAGATCTGGTCACATTCCCGACAAGGCGAATTCCACCCTCCAGTCAAGATGTGACACCAGGCATCCGGCGCTCGCTGACATGGAAACTCGGTCTATTGGCGAGGCACTGCCCGTGCAACCACAGCACCCCAGGAATATAACTGAAGAGCCCTGCGCTGCAGCCGCTTGAAACATTGCTAATTTCCTCCCACATTTGTTGAAATTCAGATTATGATGAAATGCAGGAATTCAGACCCTGGCCTCCCAAAGTATCTCTGACCAGCCAGCGATGGGGCATCTTGGTGGACCCAACAGGACGTGTCCACCGCTGGACAGCCTCCCTGCCACAGGCTGTGACAACTTATCTAACATAGTAACACAGGGAATCCATCCTCCCAAACACAAAAACCAGAACAAAACAAGATCTTCTGGCCTTGCTAATCCTACTCTCCAAATCAGGGTAAGCAGACAAAGAGGAGCCCACAGACCTGTCTGCCCCTATAGCAGCCACCAGAAGAATCACCAACTTTCCACCAACTTTCCCAGTCTGTAAAAGTCAAACCATTTTTCCAAATGACACATTAACTACAGTGTGATATCAAGATAGAAGATGGCTTTTAATTACATATACAAAGGAGTTCGTAACACTCCAGCTCTAGTGCAAGGGCAAATTGCTGAGAAAAGCAACTCTGATCAAAGCTTCCAGGCCCCTTCTGTAGACCATAAAAAAGAAAATCTAGTGAGCTTACTGAGTAACTGTATAAATTGTCCCCAGGTTTTTATGCACAAGACTTCTCGCCAGAATGCATTTCCTTTGTGGCAATGCCTTTTTCCCTGCTTTATGTGCCTGTTGAATTTAGGGAGGATTTTGGAGCGGAAGCATACAATAAACACACATACACAAAACCAGTCATTTTTAGAATGATGATGAGCTTTATGCTTCTGTGCAAAGTATTTTACATACACGCTCACACAATATATACAAATATATGCATATTTACCCCCACACACATATGTATATATATGTACCTGACAGTCATGAAGGTCGTAAGAAGCAGCTTCAGGACTGTCTGTGGCATGAGGTCATCTCTACACTTAGCAGGTGAGTGCAGCAACAAGGCATTTTTGTTGTGCAATGAGACGACTTCAAGCTTCCTGGCAAGCTGCACATACCTCTTAGTTTAAAAACAATATCCGCACGAAATGAACATGCCCGAGTGTTTTGCAACTCCCTTTGCTGATCATGGAGCTCCTGGCACGTGACACAAACTGGGTCCCGGATGCAGGTATGCCCAGCACCTACCAGAGGCATAAAACACCCAGCAGAGGCATTACATAGTTCATTTACAAATATGCTATTCCTGTATCTCCTGCCTCCAATTGCTATCAGCATCTTCAGTGGACAAGTTTCCTCTGCTAGCTTCTGTCTGCTCTGAATATATCTAAAGAACCCTTTGAAGTTAAAATATTCTTAGCAATTAGATCTTCTCTATTTCTTTTTGCCTTCCTAATTATCCTTTTAACTGCCTTCTGCTTATTTTAGTAGATCTTCCTATCCTCCTCCTTACCAGACTGTTTATACTTTTTAAAAGCCTACTGCTTACTGCTTCTAATACTGTTTACATCTGCACTTAGCCACCTCAGCTCAGTTGCTGCTTTTTGCCTGATTTCAGAGTTAACCAGGGGAAATTTCCTTTCTGGTCTCTACAGCAGTTTGTAAATACCTCCCCTTTTTTCTACAATATATTTCCCTTGCATAAGGGAGAGGGACAAAGTCTCCTCTAGACCACAAATCACCCAAGAAAAACTCTTATTCTTATATATTGCTTTAAGCACGCTTCTCTCCACCGCCTTGCCTATCGCTTTTGCATTAGGAATATTAAGCAGATTATTAATGACTGTGTCCCATGTGTTCCCTAACTACCTTATTCATTATCACTTCCTGCGTGAAAAAGTAAACAAATAGCCTTTTGTGCTCAATGTTACAGGAGATTACCTATGAATTTCATTAGTTATAGCTTTACTAGGGGGAAGAAACCAGTTGCAAGTACTTTGGTTTCGGGCAAGCGATTATGCCAGGGTGTGTGCGCACACGTGCGATGGTCCGATGTTGGCAGAGGAGATTTTGGAGCACCCCTTAGGGTTTGGAAGTGAGAGTAATTTAGGGTCCATTCACCAGAGGCCAGAGAATATATTAAAGGGAGGCTCACTCAGTTTTCTCTGTTCCTTCCCCAACCACCTGCTACTGGACACTGGGAAACAGGACACCAAAACAGAGAGACAGAAAGTGAGGTCTTTTGTTTGAACCACAGCACAGCCATTCTTTAGAACATAACAGCAACTCTCCCCTGCCTAACTACTAAACTCTGCCAGAAAACTCTGAAACACATATTCCATAGATGTAGAGAATAAGCAACAGCATCGAGATACGCAGCATCCACAGTTTCCCGTGGTAGTTTGTTCTAATAGCTAATCTCCCCTGCTGTTCAAAATTTCCACCTCCTACTCTTAAAAATATTTTTGCGTCTTCATTTTGTCATCTGAATGTTTGGATCCAGCTTCCAGGTATTGTTTCTTGCTACGCAGTTTGCTAAAACGAATGGCTCTGGTACCTGCTTTTTTTTCAAATCCATGGAGAACTGGCTCCATGAAGATAAAAATCAGCAAGTGAGATTTTTTTTTTTTCCCCCAGACTCTTATTGTCAGGGAGAGCTTCCTAAAATATGGTGCATGTCCCCAAATGTTTAGGAACAAATACCGATGAGTATTTCCTTTGACTCCTCGAATCACTTCACTCCACTCACAGAGTCTGTGTCTTCTCCAACTTTTCAACATCTCTTAAAAAAATCAAGAGAACTGAAAATGGGGATATTGTTATTAAAGCATAAGCAACAGGAGAAGACAGAACAGCCATTCTCACATAGCTCTCTTGTTCTGCACACCCATGGTTTGAATTACCCCCCTCCTACAGACTCAGTGTCATGCTTACACTGCAGCAGTTGTCCCTTTCCCACCCCAAAGCCTCTGCTCCTTCTCTGGTCTCCCCAGCCCAAAAGCACTCCCTCCAGCTCTCCCCTCCAGAGGCAAAATCCTATGATTCACCATATCAAAGTTCATCCAATGGAGACCAACCAATAATCTAAACCCCTCTGAACAGCTAGACACCCTTATTACCTCATTTCCATCAACCCTCCAGCCATCTGCAAGCACAACCATAAGCCCCCAGCACTGTGGGGCCACTGGTCATCCAATGTGTCAACCATGTGGTCATCCAAGACCCCATCCACAACCTGTTTCACACCAGCTTGATGCTACCAGAGGGTGTTTTGGTGCATGACACCAAAACAGATATTTTGCCAGCAAACGACACGTCCTCCATCACTTCTGCTAAAGAACAACCTCAACTTGATATTCCCATCACCTCCTCCCCTACATTTTGTGCACTTCTTTGCTTTGTCAGTCCTCATCCCCAGGCTGATGTCAGGCTATGACAGTACAACAGCAGCATTCGCCATTTTTTCTGGAATATTCTCACTATATCCAAGTCTTACAGCAGAAGAAAAAGACAGAAACCCCATGGCCAGACCCCGCAGGAGTCCCCAGTGAACATCATCCACACATGCCGGCTGGAAAACACTCCCACCCCTCAGCCCCTGCTCAACACCTGCCCTGGTTAATGCTGGACCTGGAAACTCTTCTGCACATGGGCTATAAGTGTGTCATACCTCTTCCTTACAAATAGGGAACAGCAATATTTATTAAACATGTCTAGTTTTTCTGCTTTATTATGCATTTTGCCTCTCCTCAGTAGTGATAAGTCTACACAAACCATTATTAGAATTTCTTTTGTTCCCAATACAAATACTTTCTTACTGTTCCTTGCACTGACAGTCACAGATTTTCTCCCTTGTGTTTTTAACTTCCTTTATCAATTTTCTGCACTTGATAACTTCTAACTCAAGGATAACTGTCATCTCTTCTTTTTATTATTCTCTTTTTTTTTTTTCCTTTTTTTTCGTTTTTAATTCTCACCAGCGCAGTGCTGCCTGGCTCACGCAGGAGCTCAGCCTGCTCACGCGGGAGGGTGGCCAGCGGGAGAGGAGGCAGGAGAGGGGAGTTCAGGGTCCTGCACAACACAAGCTGCATCCTAGTTTTAGAACAGTATTAAACCCAGACTACGGTTCTCATTTCACAGCTGAGACCATCCTTTGCTAAAAAGCACCTGTGAATGACACAGAGGACAACAGAGCCCGAAAAAGTAAAACTCAGGACCCACACGGTGCTTTTTTGTGAAATCCCATGAAGATCCACTCGTACAGCCAGGCAGGTTAAGAGGGTTACAAGGTGTGATCTGAAGGAGGGCTTACACCAAAGGGGATGGAGCCTCTACAAGAAAGCCAGATGCCATCAAAATGAAAACAGATGACAGCATATAAAGGCCTATTTAAACTAAAGCCTGAGAAAATCAAACAAGGGTAGGAGAACATCCAGTTTAAGCGAAGCATTTTCTGTTGATGAGATCATAAATGTACTGCATCCCTGAAAAACGTTAGAAAAGATCAGGTGGGAAACAAAAGATGTAAAGCATTACAGTCCATATCCAAATTATGTAGGAATGATGGAGTTGCGTTGCCAGAGAAGCAAAGTGCAGCCCAATAAATTAAACATGATTATGTCAGCCGACAGCTGAGAACCTTTATGGACTGGAAGCCCATCTGAGAAAGACAGAGTACAGCTACAGAAGGATGCTCAAAATGTCAGGGAATACCAGAGAGGCTGCAGGTCTCTGCCAAGACACAAACTACAATTTCAGTAACAGGAGAATTCAGCTAATCCCACAGAGACCTGCAAATGTGAAAGCAGGTTTGATGCAGAAATGATGCTCTAGGTCCCGCACAGGACCTCTCCCCACACCATGTCCTCAGCCAATGCATGTCAGGGAACTCGGCTGCCCAGGAGTCCTGCTGCTCTTCACGGACAACGAGCCTTGGCACAAGCAGGAGGAAACCTGACACTGCCAGGGATGGAGGTACAGCTCTGTGGAGCCCCTCAACCCGCGCTCAGCCCTGCTGCTCCTGCACCTTCTGGGGCTGGTCACATAGGCGTGACTCAAGAGACAACCACCAACACCAGCCCTACTGTAGAGCCCAGCCACCATGCAGTCAACACCAAAAATCTTCAGAACACAAAACCCACACAGAAAAAGTCCACTACACTAACACTTAACTAAAGAAAAGGGTACTTACATGTGAAAATGGGTTAGAAGAGTGTTAATGAAGCAGCTAAAAGGGCTTGCAGGTGAGGTGGAGAATTTGGGGAAGATGATTATCACCTACCAAAGGGGACTTGTTAAACAAATAAGCATAGTTTAACATCAGAGTGAAAATGGCCATTAGGAACAAAAAGACATCCTCAGAAAGAAATCAAAATTATGAGAATGTAAACTCAAGGAAGCTATGCTGAAAGCTGTAAAAAGCCAATCCAGAAAAAGATTCTGAGAAACAGATCGCTGAAGGAATAAAACCTAATTTTAAAAAAGAAAAATCAAACACACAAGCACCAGAAGTCTGCCAGATTCTGGTATAAATCAAGCACTGAAGAAAGATAAAACCACAGGATAAAAATTTAACTTCTTTGCACCAGTCCTCATTTGTGACAGAGCTCAGCAATTCCCCTCCTGGACTCTTCCTTCATCAGGAATGAGCTGAGTATCTGCCTCAAACTGAAGGGTCACCACAAAAAGATGAAGGTCATAACAGAAAAAATAAATATACAGGGCCAGACAGTATCCATCCAAAAGTGTGAAATGCACTAAGCTATTAAAATTACCTAGCTACCACATAAACCTCAGTTGATACCAGTATCAACCTAAGAACCAGAAAGTAAAGAATGAGATCCCACCGTTTTAGAAGAGATCCAAGAAACTACAAACCGCAGAACTTCCTTTCAGTAGCAGAAGTTAGTAGAAACAGCAATTAGAAAAATAAAATTAAAATTCACTGTTCACATAGATAAAAAAGAAACACCAAGAATCAATACAGCTTCTGTAGATAGTCATAACTCACTCAGCTACAAGGACTGTTGGCAAGAGTCAATGTGCAAGTAGGAAAGGGTGAGCGAGCGGTGTAGCATACCTGAACTTCCAAAAAGCCTTCGACATGAAGGCTCTTACAGCAAGTACACTCACAATACTTTCATATGCACAGGATAAAGTAAGAAGTCATCTCATTAACAACTGATTAAAGGATGGAAAAAAAAGGGCAGAAATAGTTCGTTATCACAGTGGGGTCCCCCAGACATCTGCTCCACGCACCAAGTAAGATCTGGAGAAAGTAACACACCGGAGGAAAAATGACGACATACACAACATCAAGGTATCTAAATCAGACATTAGCATGCACAAAAGCAGTCGAGGAGACACGGAGGGCACTTCTCCAGCAGCGCGAGCGCGGATTCGATGGTAGCCAGCAAGGCAACAACTAATTATGAGTAAAGACACAGAAAATGTGACGATGCATAGAGCTGCATCCATAGCGCTGTGCATAGTTCTGGTGATCCCACCTTGAAAGCGACTGCAGAAATAAAACAGGAAGAAAGGAAGCAAAGGAAGGCAACAGGGGCGATCCACCGAAAGAAAATCCCATGGCATGTACAGGGTGCCCACAAACGGCCCCGAGGAGCAGCACCCCAAGGATGGGCAGGGAGAAGGGGCATGCAGGGCAGCTGGGTCATTGCTTCCCAAAGCACAAAGCTAAACCCCAAAAATAAACCCCACAAGCAAGGGAAAGCAAATATTTTTCACGCTCCTATTTGCCTAAATAAATCGCAGATGTTGCAATTATCCAAATCATTGCCTCAGCGGTCGGTAACACCAGGCTACTGAAAATCCACATAACGAGGGACTGCAGCACATCCTGAGGACAAGATACGAGGAGCCTTCCAAAGGGTGGGCACAGCACTGCAAAGCAGAGGTGAGAAATAAACTGCTGCATGCTACACCTGCCCGAGTGGAAAATCACCTGTCCCGTACCTGGAGTTATACAGGACACAGGTATAAGACAGTTCCTGCCCTGCAGAGCTTGCTGGCAAGGCTGCAGGCTCACAGGGAAACACAGAAAAGAGTTTGCAATACTCTTCTTCTCATTGATGTAGTTGGTCACCACCCAACACCTGCTGATGCAGAACTGGGAATTAAAGCTGCTGATGGCTTGAGCACCTCATATAAAAAGGCATCCCCCACACAGGAGAGGGCACAAGACCCTCTAGGGAGGGTAGGAGAAACCACGGACCTCAACATGAGACAGCAGAGAGCTTCTGCAAAGGAGACGTGGCTTAGAGCAAAATTTCCTTGGTCTTGAAATACAGGGACAGGGAAACTCAGCAACGCAGAAAGTCAAAGGAAAACACCGGAGGATGGATTCGCAGATGTGTCCAAGAGGGGAAAAATGGTTATGATTCAACATCTCACCTTCCTCACGCTGAATTATTAATAGTTCTTGCACAGAAATTAGTAATGGAGCCAGCACGTTTGCTGGGTCCTCAGCTTTGCTGGGAGATGCTCTTCAAGTCAGCTTTGGGTCACCTTGGAAACCCCTAAACTATCTCCAGAACGAATGAGCAGTCCCAAATTCTTCGCATTTACAGCTCGCTGCGATGTCTACTTGGAAAAATCTAACAAAAATAATTGGACAAAAAGTTTAAAAGTTATGATGTCCCAAAAAAAAAGTTTCTGCAGTTTGCTTTTGAAAAATTTCCTACTGCTTTTTTGGGTTTGTGGGATCATTAAAATAGCTGAGCTGGGAACGTCATTTATTTCGTTGGTTTTGCTAAGAAAGAGTACCTTCTGGGATGGAACAGTGGGGACGTTTATGGGGGGGAAAAAGGGCTTTTTGTGAACAAAATGGATTCAACTATTCATATGCAAAATAGACCAAATGATTATTTATAGAACAAACTATTATAACATGATCAAACTTCAAATATGAGGGAAAAAAACCCAACACTTTGGCAGAAAAGAAACTAAAATATATTATTCTTGGTGCCAGAATACTTCTAAATGAAAGCATGCATTAATGGAATATCTTCCTTGTATTTACTGCGTAAGAGCTCTCTTGTCATAGAGAGAGTTAAGGTAGAGGGACGGTGTGTTTTGGAAACAACACTGGCCAAACACTTGAAAATTACATAAATCCAGAGGAGACACATAATTTTTTTTTTTTTGCTATTTTTGGGTGGGAGGAAGGAAGAGGCTTGAAAAATGTAAATATTCTAATGCCTTTTTCCCTCCAGAACGTTAGTTTACTCATTATGATATTCTCTTAACAAAACTAAATCCTTCTGTCCTGCAGAGTCAAAGGGATAGGCTGAAGCACATTTTTGTATTTGAATCTGTAACATGAATTAGGTACCATTTTACTTACTGCAGTCAAAGCTACTTGTGGGGAAATTTAACCACAAGCCTAAATCCCTGCAGGACTGGTCCCTAAGTGAATTACTAAGCAGAACAAAAATTAAAGCATTGAAGATTAAAAAAAAAACAACCAAACCACACATCCTATGAGGAAAAGTCAAGATACAAATGGAAAATTCCTTCCCGGCTCCATGGATGCTAATTGCATACCTTATGCTAGGAGCTGAGTATCATAAATTTCTACATATATATTTAATTAGGTTAATTTGTAAAATGTAGACATATGTCTGCTTAAAGTAGACAGGAACATTTCATTTTATACATTTTAAATATCACATAATGAACTACAATCACAAACACTGCTTATGCTGGAGTAGGAAGGCCAAAGAGCTCTCCATAAAACAAGGAAAGCACAAACATTTACAAGTCAGACAAACAAACATCCACAACGTGTGACTGCTATCTCCTCGGTGTTATCAGAAACTAAAAGCAAACGGAGCATTCTCAGTGAATCCACTTTTTAGCAACTAAACCAATTAAGGCTATGGCATTAAAAAAAATAATGTAAATGCATGCAAGGTTTCAGGAAAAGGGCCTCTTGTTTTTCTCTATTCTGGGGTGTTTTTTCTCATTTACGAATGGCACCACTATTTCCACCGAGGATGCTCCAGTGGACTCATGCCTACATCCCTCTGATGTCTGCAAGCCGCCTCCAGGAGCAGGAATTGCACTGCTGCTCTCAGACCACGTGTGATACAACTTGGACCTTGCAAACTTGCTCCAGATGTATTTTCCCTCCACCTAATGCAATTTATTTGGATACATTTGTGTTTTTTATTTCTCGCCCGGCGTCCTCCCTGGCTCCTGGCAGAGCAGATCCCCCTCCAAGCCTGTCTCTCTGGCAGCATCCTAACAAACCCAATTAAGGAGAAACACTAATTCCAACTGCTGTTATCACCAACCAGCCAAATTTATAGGCCTCTAAAAGACAGATAGGAAGGTGAAATATCCCTTCCTCAGACTTCATATGTAGTATGCCTCAGTGGTAGGAACCATAACCAGGTAGCCAAAGCCACATGCCCCGAAGCAGTCTGAACATGACAGAGTCAAAACACACCTGGGGACAGTCTTCTTGGTCTTCAATGATTAATCCCTTCACTGGAAAAGTTCACCTCCAGCCCTGCCAGACCACACCAGTCCCACCAGCTCGTGCCCACCGCCAAGCACCCAGTTGGCAACCCAGGGGCCACTGACTGACGGGTCCCAACCCATCCCCCGCTGTCACTGACACCACTGTCGTCCCAAGGATGCACCCGGGCATCTCAAGAGCCTGACATGAGCTCCTGTCGATGGCAGCACCCGATTGCAAAGAGAAATCCTCCTGATTCCCAAGGAGATTTTCAGATCCCCTCTGCTAACAGTCCGAGTCAAATCCCGCTGCGCCTCCATACACACGTTACAAAAATGCATACAGAAATTCAAAAAGGTATTTTGTTTCCAGCAAATCATTATCCTGTGTCCTTACAACCCTCTCTTCCCACCCTCAAAATTACAAATATCACAAATGCTGGTAAAAGCTCAGAATAAAGCGCATCAGACCTCAAGTGACAGATGTACACCCAGAAAGCAGTAGATGTTCTTGGGTTTCAACCGAGGGACCTACCAGGGCTGTCTGCACACTGCTCACCAGGATGCTCTCAGCTGTTTCCAAACTACATCCAACAGTCTGCACACTTAATAGAAGAAATTGTACAAATCTGCTGAAATAGGGTTTCACTCATTCTCCTCTCGTGTAGCCAAGTAATTAGAATAGTAATAAAAAAACCCTCACCAAAATACCAACACCTCATTTTCAAGCGTATACCCCAAAGGCTCTGCAGCTCCCAAGCCCTGCCCAAGGACCACGACCACGCTCTCCTCCCAAAGGAGCTTCGGGTTTTCCTCCAGGTTCCCCTCCTGGCTCTCCCACACCAGCAGAACTCTTGGCTTTGGTTGCAGAGTTTTGAAAACTGAGGTTTAATACTTCTAAAAATAGGTTCAAAGCAATTAAATACACGTACTAAAATTGTTCTCAACATACTGGAAGCAGAACCTAAATGACGGGCCTTCAATGCAAGCACACCCAACTTCTGAAAACTCACTTCTGCTGCTATTTTCAGGAAAGGCAGGAAAGGATACCTACACCCACACAGAGTAAAAAATGAACTTTCAAAAAATTACCTGCTGCCTGAGTGCATCTAGTAAAATGAAATCACAACGAGTATTAAAACCTGAAGACCCTGGAAACACGGTGGTGCCATCAGGGTACCAGCACCGGGACATGCCCACGATTGGCCCGTCACAGCTGCTGAGTGAGAGCCTTGCTCAGCTCACTGTCAATGGAAAGGTCTGACAAACACGGCTCTTCTCACTTCCATCAGTTGCCGAGACACTGAACCTGGTCTGATAACATCCCTAATCTCCAGAACAGGACAGAGGATACCGATGGCTTACTGAGCTCCTGTGTTATCTGACACAAGCATGGCTGAGCCCCTTGCCAGTATGGACCCAACAGCCCACGCAGCATCCCAGACTCACCGGAGACCTGCACCCTCCATCCATGAGTCTCTCAGACACGTCCATATGCATAAACACGTACACACATGTATTGATCCCTCACATATACGGCGACTCCTCGATGGCTTCAGCAGCCCCCAGCCTCTGCTCCACACGCTGACGTTCATGTTTCCCTGTGTCAGCCCGTTATCAGCACAGGCAAAACCTACAGTTGCTACTTTTCCACTTCCAGCCTTATTTTTCACATTATGCCAGCCAAATACAGATGCAAAACAAACAGGAGTACTGTAAATTACAAGCAAGGAAGGCCTTGCCTATATAATTAAATCTTTGCAGGTACAGTACACCAG
Organism: Strix uralensis; assembly: GCF_047716275.1. NCBI lineage: Eukaryota > Metazoa > Chordata > Aves > Strigiformes > Strigidae > Strix > Strix uralensis. The sequence goes on from NC_133992.1 coordinate 1,566,482, forward strand.
ATAAACCTTTCTAAGTGCCCATGAAGAGTGTCTTGGCAATACAGGTGAGAGAAATAACGACAGAGGAGAAAGACTCCCAAGAAGAGCTACCCTAGCAGAGGAACTGGTACGATGACACCGGTTCCACCACCAAAAAGCATCACGCGTGGCCACCCCAGGCCCTTCGTGTGGGGACAGCGGTGGGGGCATGCACAGCCCCCCACCTGCCAGCCCTGCCAGATTGACTCACAGTTCTGCAACTGCACCCCAAATGGACCGCGTGGCCTCCAGCTTCTCTGGAGGCAGCACAACTCCATCAAACACAAGTCTCATCACCTGGCAGGAGCTAGAAACTTTGCCCTGATCTCATCCAAGAGTCACCTGGGCCCATCCACACCCACTGAGGCACAAGCATGGGGGTTCAGCCCGTTCAACCTTCCCAGAGGAGGCACCACATGCCCTGTGCCCCCCACATACGGTCTTCGCTCCCCAAGCCGCCTCACAGCATCCCAGCGTGAGCATTCACAGACGGGTCAATGAACTTGAACTAACTGCCATTCAATTGCCAAAAAAAGCGAAAAAATGTAGAGCTCAAAAACTCTTCTATACGGGTACAGAGGTGGTTTAAGTAGGGGCACAGAGTCTAACCTGCTAATATCACTTCTACACAACTCGTACCCTCAATGCTGTATTCTTCCCCAAATACACCTCTCTGAATAAGAAACTTCTTTGCAGTTCCACTTTCAAAGAGTACGGAAGAGGATCTTCTCTACTTAACCTCTTTTTTCTGCCATGTCTTACACTGCTCGCTTTAGGAGCAACAAAGACTCAAAGAAGTAAAACACAAGTAACTCAGAAAAGCCACCGTGCAGCTTGCCCGGCATCTCCACGTGCACTTACACACTCAGTAGCGTCGGTGTACAACATCCACAGTGCAGGAGATCACCTGTGTCCATCATTTTGGTATTCAACCAGCACACACACATTTCAGAGGCTAGCAAAGCAATTTCTGTGTGGGAAGAGCCCAGACTGCTGACCCCAGCCCAAAAGGAAGACCAACGCTCACGCTCAACTTCACACACCACGTCCCACCAACGGCAATGAGAGCGCTCAACAGGACAGAGCAAATAAGGCCCAAGACTATGGGAGGATAGATTCAAGGCCTAAATACCAAGGGAAAGCAATCCTGCCTTTATAAACACCCTGCCCAAGGGGTGGGGCATGGCAGCTTTGATGTTTTCAGCATGCACGTGTCTTGGGAAGGGACCTGCTCCCCAGGAAGGGCATCTCCTTCAGCCCTTCCCTTCTTCTGAACAAGACACAAGGCCTGCAGCAATGCCTCCTATGTCCCACAACTCACCTACACGTGCAACAGCTACAGGTGCATCTCAGCTTCCCCAAGACCAGGCACCAAACTCTGCTCCAGCCAGAGCCAACCGTGCTGCTGCAGCCACAGGCTTTGCAGAGAACCAACTGTTGCTGAAGCCACCCATCAACTCAATCCGCTATTATTAAATTTTGTATCCTCTTGATTATGTCCCCAAGGGAAAAGCTCTCTCTATATATATTATGTATTTTATTATATATCTTATATATCTGACAAGATATATATTAACTAATTTCCACTCCCTTTCTGCTACAACTTTACCCTGCTCCCACTGTCGCCACAGCGACAAGGTAACCAGGAGCACGTGCCGTGCCTCTCCCACGCAGGGCACGTAGACAACCCCTTCACCCTGCACCACGTGCCGCTGCCTTCCCGGGTCCCTCTTCCCACTCCTGGTGCCATGGCTTAAAAATTCAGCTCTCACGCAACTGCCGACAAGGCAGAGCCGCTGTGACAAGCTGCACCAGAGCCGCGTGCCACTGATGAAAGACACATCGCAAACGGTTAGTTTTCATACAGTATCCACGGTAAACAGCATCATTCACTTCTATTCCCTTGCTCCAGACAAATCAATGATTGTTAATGCAAAGTCAACACGTCCAGATGTAGTTTGCATACTAGTTAACCACTAAATTGGCTTCACATAGTACAAAATAATCAAGAGACATTCAAGGAACCAAACAAAAGCAAAAAGGAGGCAGATGACTAACAATTAATCCATAAAAGACCTTTAAAAATTAGAAACTTCTTCCCCAGAAAACACGGTATGGCCAAACTGAATGCATAAATGTGAAATTCTAAATATACCTAACGACAGATGCTCAGAAATTTAGAAATTACAAAAAATAAGTATCTCCTGGTGCCATTTACTCATGTCCCTCACCAAAAGGCAACCGCAACCTCCAGCCGCGCTCGCAGCCCCTGCCCAGGCACCTCTTCCCCTCGCCCTCCCCTTTCAGCCCCCACTTGGCACACGATGTACAAATGGGGCCTAATCCTGCAAACGGCACCTCTGACAAAGTTCACGTCTATGGGCAGCTCCCCACGACTGCGGGACTAACCCTGTCCCTTTCACAGCTCCCAGCACGATTAACACGCAAATAATTGCTTATGTGGATCTGAGCGTGAACCAGAGCAACCCCCAGCGCCCTGCGTAATACCAGCAGGTTAAGGCAGGATCCAGCAAACCCTTCTGCATATGCAACATGCTTCCTGCACGCACCTGGTCCCACAGAAGCTACCTGGGTTGGGCGACCACACGCTCCCCTGCGCGGATAACACCCGCACCGAGCCGCTTCCAAAATCCAAGCGATGCCCGAGATGCTCAAGCCGAGGCTGACGGCGGCTCAATTCGCAACGCCAGGGACCCTGAAAGGTGCAATTCCCCAAACCACGCACCCACCCGCGGCCAGCGTGGCCCTGAGGGGAGCTGTGCTGTGGGGAGCAGCCGGCACCAGGGGCTGAGCCCCACCACACCACGGTGGGAAGGTCCAAATCCTTCAACAGGCACAGCATCCAAAGAAATTCCTGAATCCGTATCAGCACGAGCCTTACGGCAGGCTGCAACCTCCCCCCACCCTCCCCCAAAAAAAAATTAAATTAATTTTTAGAACACTAATTTCACTACCGCACTTGCATAATTGCAAACTTGACTGTGCATCACCAGGACCACGAGACTGCACCCGTGAACTGAACTATTCACGGCGTTGCATTATGGCAGTGATATATATTTAAATTATTCTGGAGTTATGCGAATAGCGTCGTAAGGTTTTATATGGCGCTTGTGTAAATATTATCTACTCCTTTAATAATATTATGTCTATTTTCATCCTCACTGAGGATGAGGTACTTGAAATTTTTCATTTTAAAAAAATACATTTCAGTTATGTCACAAGAAATCTGTTGGTATCGCTCTGCCGGCCTCCCTTCCTCCCCCTCCCCCTTCCAGGCTGCCAAACAGCACTTTTTAAAATGATAAATATTGATCAACTTTCCAGGAAAAAAAAAAAAAAAAAAAAAGAAAAAAGAAATCCCTCTGAAAGCAGACTGCAATGAAAAATTATGAAAAAAATTTTCAAGCAGGAGGTTTCTCCTGGAAGGACGTGGACACACAGAAAGGTTAGATTCAGAAACCCATTACAACCTCAAGCGTAGCTTTTCATCACCGGCGGAACGTATAATGGAAGCCGTTGTTTAAAAGAAACTGATATACACAGAGTTAAAGATTGTAAAGGTTGCGGTACGCACACCTACGGTATGACAGCATCCCCACAAGTTGCAGCCGAGTACTATGGCATTGCATTTTCATCTCTGCAGAGGAGACGTGCAACACGCAAACCCATTTCAAATATCGACAGAAAATTCACTTATTCCCACAACAGCTGAAAACGGGTTAACACAGATATAGACCAGGGCCTTTCAAGTTTCAATTCCTCTATTTTAGGATAGCATGGTAAACTTTAAAGATATAACTGTAAAACGCTGTCACTGTGACCCAAAATTGAATATACGTCATTATTTGTAATTAAAATGCAGCACCCATCAACGTGTCCCCCCCCAATCCCAAAGCACAGCCACAGTGCTCCTCCCCAGATCTCGGGGTGAGGGTGTGGGGCTGGGCAGAGAAAAAGCAGCATCAAAAGATCTCCATTTGGAAAAAATGTATGAAACCTTAAAAAAAAAAAAAAAAAAATTACAGCTAAACAATTTCTTTGGGTATAATCACAGAGTAAGTCAAAGTTACGGGGTGCAGCTCAAGGAAGGGAATTCTTGGAGTGTAATATGGAAAAGCCACCACGCTACAGCTTCCTGGATGAAACCATGAATAAAATATTTTCTGGGATTGTTTAATCCAATTTAGAGCATTGTGTGTAATTTTCACCCATATGTGCCACCCCGCTCTAACTGCACCACTGCTGGTCTGTCACTGTGGTACTCGCTTCATTATTTGCTAAAAAAGAGATTCAGGAAGAGGGTGGGTCCTCTTCATGTGAGGGGGGGAAATAAAAGCAAAAATATTTCAGGGTATTTCAGACATTTCAGAGTATTTTCTCCTCCACCGAAGAGGAGCATTTGCCTGCTTGGCAAATTTTTTCCATCGCCCCCCCACTTTGAGCAACCCAAAACGTGAAAGAAGTAAGGGGGAGGAGAGTCAAAACCAGCCCCTGCACCCTGAATTCACCAGCCACTCCTAATTTTCAGCAAATACCAAGTTACAGTGAAATAAAAATCAAAACAGAAAAAAAAAAAACCAACAAAAAACTTTTCAGGGCTTTGAGATTCAGATTTAAAAATTCATTCTGGATTGAAATTTAATTTTTTTTTAAGCGTCTGGATTTCAGCATTTGCGAGTGGGTGCCTAGAAGCTCCAGAAACTCACTTCAGAGTTCAAAATTTAAAAATGCCTTTTTCAAAAAAAAAAAAAAAAAAAAAAAAAAAACTGCTGCAGCTGTGGAGCCAGCCATCTTGCTATTTTGTCCCCATTTTAGAGAGGAGACTGTGTCAAGGTTGGTAAAACTCAATGTTGACCTAATCTTTCCCTTCCTCTCCCTCCCCCACTTTTGGGTGGAAAGGCCATGTATCTCTCCCATATTGCTTTTTTCTTGAAACAATGCATGTTTCAGTGCTCTTTTGTTATTTATTTTTAAAAAGATCAATACCAAGACCCCACTATTCAAGGGCAACCCTACAATAATAAACCAGTGTGTGCACAGTCCAGAACTCACAGGCACCCCGTAACAGCAAAATAATAGGAACATAACAGCATTTAAAAAAAACAAAGCCAAAAAAAATTATGAAAAAAAGATTTTCAATTCAAACTCCAGGAAGGCTTTATAGTAAGAGTCAAGGAGAAAAAGGATTTTGGAATTGTGAAAAATATCATGGCTGAGCCCTTTAAAGGCACTTTAGTTTTGCTGCTTGAAAAAAAAAAAAAAATCAAAATCACTAAATCTGCAATTATTTTTTCACAATATTGTTAATTATGCATATTCATAATATCATGGCGGACCTTCTAATAAACCTGTGTAAATACGAGATTTATAGGATCCACAGTATCTGGAGTTGTTACAGTGTGTGTGTTTAAAAAAAGAAGAAAAAAAAAAACTAAAAACCCTACTATGGAAATTTTTTTCTTTACAAAAGAAGTAGGAAATTAAATGCTGGAAACTATGTTTTAATTATGCCAGGAGAAACCATCAGAAAAGCCAAGAAATTCAAAAATAAATCTGACATTCGACTCTTAATTTTGCTTGTCCTCGTGTTTTCCTGGACTGTGTTTAGAACCTCATTGTTTAAGAGCAGTTTTGCATGAAATCCAAAATCACCAAAAAAAAAAAAAAAAATTTGGGTGTGTCCACAGCAAATTTTCTATGCTCTAATTTTCCTTCAAAACTCCTCATTTGAAACAAATAACTTTAAGCACTGCAGCAAAAAATCAGTTTTGGCACTGCGTGCTGCACAAGTTCAAAATTACAATGAAGTACAATTCATAATTGCTCCGTAACAGCAATTCTCCCACTTTCCCAAACTAATCACTTTATTGCAGCTCATCCAGGGGTGCCCATCTCAAACTTGAATTACTTGCATTTCCGAGCACTGTGCTGCTCCCGGGCTCCGTTTTCCTCCAGAAAAGGGGGTGTGTGGGGGGGGAAACCTGAATTCATTCAAATTCCAGCTTAATTTTCATTTACATATTAGCTGGGCTTTGCCTTCACACGGACAAAAATGAAATTTGCGGGGCCAGCCGGGCGCACCCGGGGGCTGCGGCGGGGAGCCCCGGCCGCGCACCGCCCCGCCCGCCCCAACTTTCTTGAAAAATAAGAAAAAGCAGAATATTTCCTTTTTTTTTTTTTTCAATTTTAATTTCTTTTTTTATTTACGAAATAGTCTCCTCTAGGTGGCGTCGTTTTAATGGAAAAAAAAAAAAAAAAAAAAAAACACCCTACCGTTCGGGAGGAAAATTAGAGAAGGGGAAAAAAAAAAAAAAAAAAGAAAAAAAAAAAGGCAAAAGCCCCGCGAAGGGGAGCGGGGGAGCGGCGGGCCGCAGCTCGGCGGGCCCGGAGCGCGGGGCCGGGCGGGCCGGGCCGGGCCGGGGGCAGGCGGGCGGGCGGGCGGGCCGGGGTGCGGGCGCCGGGCCGGGCCGGGCCGCGGCCGGCGGCTCGTGTCCCCGCCGACATGGCTGCTGCGCGCCGCTTTGTTTTCCGCCCCGGCCCGAGGGGGGCGGCGGGGCCGGGGAGGGCCGCGGCGGTCCGGGCAGCCGTGCCCCGGCGGCGCCCCCCGCGCACTGCGCCAAAGCGCCGCCGGCGGGGCTCCGCGACGGGGCGGCTGCGGCTGCCGCCCTCCCTTCCCTCCCCGCTCCCTTCCCTCCCTGCTCCCGTCCTTCTCCCGTCCCTTCCTCCCCGCTCCCTCCGCCTCCCCCCGGGGGACGCGCCGCCCGGCCGCCGCCTTACCTGCGCGCCCGCCGCCGCCGCCGGAGCGGAGCCGTCCGGCTGGTTCATGGGGCTGGGGCGGGAGGCAGGCGAGCCCCGCGCCGCCGGGGCCTGCGATCCGCCGCGCACAATGCCGGCGCCGCCGCCGCCGCCGCTGCCTCCTTTCCGCCCTCCCAGGAGCGGCGAGTGGGGGCGATGCCCCCGCTGCGCGGGTGGGCGGCTCGCCGGGCTGCTGCAGCCCCCCTTCCCCCCGGGGGCATGGGCCGGGGCGGCCGCCGCGGGCACGGGCGCTGCCGCTAGCGGCGCGGCGCGCAGGGCTGGGCGGGCGCCTCCCGCTGCCGAGCCCGCGCCGCCGCCGCCGCCATCACGAGCCGCTCTGGGGGCAGCTCCAGCCGCAGCGCGCTCGCAGCCAGCGGCGGCGGGAGAAAGGGGCTGAGTCTGGCCCAGCGCGGGAGCCGCGCCGCGCCGCCGGCCGGCCCCGCGCTGCCCTCCGCCCCCGCGCGGCCCCGGCCCGGCCCGGCCCGGCCCCGCGCTCCGGGCACCGCCGCGGCCGCCCAGCCCGGCCGCCGCCGCCGCCCGGCGGGCGCGGGGCCGCTCCGCGCTGTGGGGCCGCCGCCGCGGCGCCCCCCGGGGGGTGGGATGGGGCCCGCAGCCGGCCCCCGGGGAGCGCGGGCAGAGCGCCGGGGCCGGGCCCCGCGGGCGTCGAGGCGGCCTTCGGGGCCGCGGCGGGGGGCGAGCGCCCGGCGGGCCGGAGCCGGGCCGGGAGCGCGGGGGCCGCGGCTCGGCGCCCCCCCGGGAGCCCGCGCCGGCGTCTGGGGAAGGGGCGGCCGCAGCTCGCGGCGGCGGGAGGCGAAGCGGGGCCCGAGGGGACGGGCGGGACCGGCCGAGGGCCCGGGCAGCATCGCCCCTGCCTCGTGCTCGGCCACCGCAGCGCGCCCCTCGTCCGCGGCTCCGCCGGGCCCCCCCGGCCCCGGAGCTCCCGGCCGCGGGTGTGTGTCCCCCCGACGCTGGGGAGCGGTCGCGCCGTGGGGCCGGACGGCGGAAAGCCTTTCCCCGCCGCCCTTGCCACGCTCAGCCCGCCGCAGAGGGCTTCTCGGCGGCACGTGCTCGCGACGCTCGGTGCTGCTCGGCCAACTTGGGCTGTTTGCCCCCAAAAAGCAGCAAGCGGCGCGCTGCTTCCCCCGGGAAACAAACGGGCAGTATCTGCCCCTGCAAAACTGCAAACCCCACTGCACCTCGCGCGCGCCCGCTCCTTTTCTCCCTTGTGAAGAACTGCCAAAAAGAGTTAACAGTATTAATAAAATAACCTGAACCCCTGGGTTTCCCTGCCCCAGCCCGTGAAACCCTCTTTCCCAGGAGCTCCGCAAAGCTAGAAATTTGGGGGGAGTCGACGCAGGTTTTGTTCTCGCTGCCCAGACTAAAGATAGCTTCAAAGATATTGCGAAACACAAGTTTTATTTTTCTTAATATCTCTCATGCAGATTCCATTCCAAAACGCCGTACGGTCAGATAATGTAATTACAGAGCTAAATAAAAACAAAGGGGCAGGGGAATTGCTGGAGACGTTGGGCAAGGGAAGATGTTTTCCGAATGAGCTTAGAAGGGATGTGGGAAGGCAAAAGGCAAAAACCACTCGTGAGGCTCTTTCACCCCCAGCGTCGGCGTGAAAAGGAGCCAGAAGGAATCCCCCGTGACCAGAATAAAGCAAAGTTGGGTGTTTAACAAGAGAGTTTGAGGAAGGTTTGGGGGGAAAATGCCATTTTGTCATGGAGTTTGCAGGATGAGAAGGCGCACGGAGATACCCTCAACAGCCTCTGGGAAACTTGCTTGCTGCCCTCCTTGCTGAAGTCAAAGCCTGGAGAGAAAAGTTCTCCAGCCCTCTGTGTACCGTGATGTCCGAGGGCCCGTTTCAAGCAGTCGCTGCCTGCTTTTCCGCGTCTTCGGCTATGGAGCATCACAGCTCACAGCGCCTTGGCCAACCATTCATCACCCCCGCTGCTGAAAGACAAAACCGTGACTCACTTCTAGCCTAACCCTGTTCTGTTCCCCGTCAGTACATCTGGAACGTGGAAGAGCCTCCTGCCACCCCGCGTCCGTGAGCCATGTATGTGATTCATCCCTTTTGCCTTCTTTGGGGTCTTTCTTCCCTCTGGAAGGACAGTACTGGAGGTCTCCAAGCTTCCTCAGCTCAAACCTTCTCCCATCTCTTCTGACCATGGGGATGCAGGAATCGAGCAGCAACCAGGAAACTGCCAGAGATACCAACCAGGTCTTCTTTTTCATGCTTATTTTAAAATGGTCTTCCAGTCTGCTTTGGCCGTCCAACTAGCGCGGCCGTCGTGCTGGGTGATGGAGTTGGGGACCCGTGCGAGAGAGTGGCCAGTTCTTGGTCAGATCTCGGAGTCTGAAGCGTTTCCCCTGAGGGATTTGGCTGCTGGTCAGTCTTGGCTTTGTGAAACCGGCCCTCCAAAACCAGCGTGTGTTTCTACTGCTGAGCGTGGATTTCGTGATGTTTGTGCACAGCAAATACCCTCCAGAGGTGATCCCTTCTGCCTGAAGAACAGGCCGTTCCCCTCTGTTGGGGTGAGGTCTAATGCAGAATTCCACAAGTCGAGACATTTTGAGTTAGGAAATTTCTGTTGATTAGGTCTAAGGAATTCCAAGGATGTTTTAATCCTGGCAGGATGAGATATCCGTTGTCACTCAGGCTGAAGTCCCTCATGATGAGGTGGCCTTTTCTCCTGCGTGTTAGGGACAGACGTTTCAGTCATGCCAGCCTGTCACTCCGGTAGCGTTCAGTGGGCCCTTCTGTCCTGACCGGTGACAAGTTTTTGCTTTATCTCCAAAACTTCCCCATGATCAGTGACTGGAGCCTGAAAACCCACATCCTTACTTTTTTAGTGACCTCAGACCTTCCTTGGGTGATGACTAGTGACGGGCCCATCCAGCCAGGACCTCTCCCCACCATATTTCGAAACTGACTTTCTAATACAGACCAGTCTCTTTTCTCATTCCAGTTCCCGGTGTCAGCGGGCAGAGGGCACAGTGGTGCTCACACCTCCGCAGGATTCCTAGCCTGGGAGCCTCGAATTCCTCCAGGGACCTCAGCGGCTGTGCGGCACCAGGCTTGTCACGGGTAACTCAGTGACTTCTCTCTGCTTTCCCACCTGTACAACAGGGCAGCAGCAATGCTCCCCCATCCCCAGGGAAGCTCTATACTCATCGCAGACTGGGAATGCCGTCCTGGTTGGAACCAGGAGTAAGTTCCTGGTAGGAGCCCACCTCCCACGTGCTAGAGTAGGTGGGGTCCTGGCTGCAATATGCAGTAAACCGATGTGATAATACGATTAAAGATTGTTATAAGGCACATTCATCCGAGGGCTGGTTCTGCAAGCCTGATAATCTTTTGGCGTTCTGTATTTGCATGTGTTGCCCTAGCGTGTTTTCAAGGCTGGGAGCACAAACCGTTCCTATTCTATATGAGTGTCGCAGTCCACACAGCATCTGTCACGAGGCGATGGAGCGCCCAGGGAGTCTGCGTGCTGCGGCGTAGGCTTCTGCTTGAGCTGTTGTGTTGAGGACGTTGGTAACAGGAGGAGACTGCTGGGTCAATGAGTTGGGGGAGATGCCACTTAGCCCCTGGAAAGGATGTTACAGTGCACAACTAACTCCATTTTGCAAAAGTGCAGTTGAGGATGGAGTTATGACACACTGGAGGTGAAGCCCAGCAAGGCGATGAGGATTCTGCATAAGGCACTTGTGCGGTTTCCAGCGAGAAGCCTCTTCAGGGGGTACGTGCTCAATAGTCTGGAGGAGGAAATTATTGATAGCAGTCTGCTTGAGTAAATCTAGAGCTCACGATCCCATTAATCCCACTGCAGCGCTCGCTCGTCTGCACCACAGGTTATCCTGACAGGGCGCAGGGGATCGCTCTGTTTCAGTGCCCACTCTGGACTCGGTGTCCAAACCACTCGACGTCAAGCCCTGTGCCGGGGCAAAATGCTGAATCCTTCTCGTGCGCTGCCATAAATAAGACAGAGTCGGCAAACCACAATCAGGAAATGGCAAAAGAACTATTTATAATCACTGCTATCTGCAAAGATATTTGTGAGACCAGCAAAAAAAAAAAATCCCCGCTTCACTCTTCCTGACCCCAGCACCGTCTGTTTGCTTCAGTCTGAGGCATTAAGGCCCGTCAGAAGTGTTGGCCAACGTTTATATAAAAGGAAGTGTTGGACTGTATTTGTCCCTGTCAGCACTGAACTGCTCCTTCCTTTTCTAGCTGTGATCCCTTTCGTCCCCTCCTTTGCCAGGACTGTGTGTGCTCTGAGCACTGGCTGTCAGTGCCTACAGGTCCCTGGAAAGGATCTACAGTGACCTGACACCCAACACAGACTGGTGCTCTCTGCAGCGGGTTGATACCAATAACGTGCTGTGTGGAACAGGAGCCCCAAAACCATACGGTTTTAGGTACAGTCATTTTCCCTGCGGGATGATTAGCAAGTTCTTCGTTTGCATCAAAGCCTCTTCAGAAATCGCAGCGGCTGGGTCGTTAGGATCAGCTCTGTTTGGGTGACGACGATAAACCCCTGTCCTGGGGAAATGCCGGTGAAAGCCACAGCCTCTGCTTGCAGAGCCGATGGCCTGATTTCAGATGCACGTGGTGCTTCGCTCCCCCTCTTCCGAGTGGCTTTGTGAAGAGCTGTGCGCGTCTCAGGACGCGGCTGAACTTCAGGAGAAAACGCAAGGGTGTGGGAGCATTTATAAGCATGTAGGTGCGTATTTTACCTATATAAAAAAAGAAACCTTTGGTTTTAAGAGCATTAAAATTGTATAAACATGACACTGTCCAGAGCAAACTGCAAAGCAATAAAATCCCAAGCCGTGGGGCACCTCTTACCCGTGCTTTAATGACCGCACAACACGTTTCTGCTGACGGTGAGAGGTTTATTGCTACAACAAAGAGCTTTCCTCTGCCTCCGACAAATAATGCAACGGCCACCTCCCAGCATGGGAATCTACCCTGCCTTTACCTGGAGGTGCAAGGCAGCAGGTCCCCACTTGGGGGTCCACACCAGATGGGATGGCAGCCAAAAGTGCTTGGCCACCCGCCTCTACGGGAGGAGGATGCTTGGAGCCCATCTGCCCTCTGCGGGGCTGCACCGGAGGCAGTGTTTGGGTGCGAGGGCTGCGAGCAGAGCTTGAGCAGCTCTGCCTTGTCCGGGAAATACATGCTGGGCTGAAGGAGAACACTGCCTGGCTGAAGCCCCCGGGCACAGTCAGCCTGGCTGATAACCCCAGGAGACGCTGAGGGTTGGCACGTGCGTGCTGGCCACACATGCGGCAGGGCTGTGTGCTTGGGGTACGGCTCAGGATGTGCATTATGCCGAGGATTGCATTTGGCAGGAAAAAGGTGTCCAAGAAAATTCAGACACTGAAGCAAAGAACCTTAATAAATGGGATTTAAATAATAGATTTAGCTGAAAATCCCCAGAAGACAGATTTTTTATCCACACATCAGGTGCTGTAAGCTTAGAAAAAGATAACAAAATGTTCCTCAGACAGAAAAGGTTGAGTTTCTGCTCTAATTGAAAAATCGTATGTGGTATTGATATTCCTAGAGAGATGTTATGTTAAGAAGGAGTTTATACTGAGAGATGTATCATCACTATTTTGGGGTAAATTAGATTAAAGTGATTTGCAGTTATCCCCATGCTAAGTAGTATAAATGGAAGAAATTGAAAGTTAAATTCGTACTTAAAAGAAGTGCATGCAGTTCACTGAGGAAATCCTAACTCTACTCTGCCATAACACACAACCATCGTCTGAGTATTGGAGAGGAATTGTAGCTTTCTGGGCCCATAATCAGATTCATCTGTCTCTTCTTTACAGTGTCATGGCAGAGCAGAATTAAGAATATTTGCATGCCTTAAATTGAGTCTTTCTGCTTTAATTGTGTAATTATGGAAATCACTATTTAGGGATCCATAGTTATGGCTATGTTGAATTTTGCACTTCAGGCAGGCGCACAATCTCTTCATTAAAGAGTATTCCCTGCAAAATCCTGGCATCTACTTTTTGAATATCGAATACATGTCCTGGGTATGGATTTGCAAATTCATTAATTAACTTATCAGTTAAAACTAATTAAAAATTGGTCCTTTAGCAAATCTAATGCACTGTGTCAGACCTGTCTTTTTTTTTCCTGAAGATCCTATTAACAGAACAATGCAGACCCTACAACCTTCCTGTGTAATTAATATTCACTGAAATCTTATATATAAATTTCACTTGGAGACTTTATTTTACAATGAATGGTCTCTTACGAGACTGTACTTCCTAACTGAAAGTGTATTAAGCCAGGCTGGTGTGCAAGGTTTTCCTTCAGTTTCCCGTAAGAATTTGCCTCCCTTCCAGCTCCCGTGGTCCCGGACAGCGGGGTCACGAGCGCAAGCCCCGACCATGTTTGCTGGTGTGCTTGTGCTGCTCTAGCGGAGTGAAGCTTCATGGAGCAACAAGCTCTGGAGGTTTGTGACTCTTCTGGAGTAACACGAAGCAGCCAGACACATGGGAGAGTCGGGCCATAAGCGTTAGTTTGAATAATGAACATGAGCTGTCTTTGAAAGTCATTATGACACCTGTAACGTGGTGTGTGGGCCACGGGATGGGAGGTTGAAGAGTGAAATATTTCCTAACTATTTTTTACCATCACAAATAGAATATACTACTACATACAGGACTGAACTGGTATAATTAATTTTATTAGCACTCATATGGGGTGCTCCAAACCATCCACTCACGGCTTCACCGCGCGTGAGTAATGTGTCCATCCCAGACGCACGCCAGTAAAAGGCTTTGTGCCGCACCGCCGCAGACAGCATCACCTCTGAAAACAGCCCGTAAACTTCCAATGGGCTTATTCAAGACAAAGAGCCCGACCAAAATGTAACATATTGTCATTTATAATCCTGCCACAGCTGTGAGCCACCGCGGGTAAGTCTGGGCTGTGCCCAATCCAGTTGTGCAACTGGCAGAAAATCATGGATCCTCATCGAATGGCACTCGGTAAAATTTAGGATTTCTTTAATGGTTACATTAACATTACTCAACTCTCACTGAAGTTTGCTACCCCATTTCTTTGATCAGCCTCAACTTTTGCTTTCTCAGACTGTTTTTCTTAGTTTCTCGCAGGCCTGGTTTCTCGTCTCTCACATCCCACCCCGTGACTCAAACACTCCAAGTGTTTGACCATTGTGATCTCAAAAGGTATAGGGAAAAAGAGACAGAAGGTGAGAGAGCATATACCTAACTGCTGCAAGGCATACTATTAAAAGCAAAAATTTGCATAATATCACAATACTAATATTTACAAGCCATCTTCCCCACCCCGTGAGTCCTGAGGATCCCAGTGATGTGACCCATGACCCAGGGTTCCATCCATCAAACCAGTCCATCAGTCAAAAACGTTCTGTTCCTGTTGACGATCTTCTTCATCGTGGCACGGGTCTCCTCTATAGAGGTGGTGGCATTGTGGATGGAGATTCTCAGATGAACTGAGAAAAAAAAAAAGGTAAATTTGAGTAAGTCAGAAAAGGACACATCTGAAAACACATTTTAAAAATGAAGCGGCAGCATGTAGCTCTCCTTGACCGAACCATGCTGAGTCTCCTGACAACACGGGCTTTGATGAAGAGAGTCCCGTTCCCTCCCCCAGCACCCGTGCTCTAGCCGTACGTAGCAATGGGGGATTTTCGCCCCTCCCCGAGAAGCAGGGCTGGCAGCCCCATCCCACCGTAGGACAGAGCAGCTCCTCGGCCGTGCGGGACCCTCCGGTTCCCCCGCCGAGCCGGGAGCCCCTCGCCGCCAGCCCCTCTCCCAGCCCTCGGCGCTCGTCCTCCTGCCGCGCCGCTCAGCCTCTGCTTGTAAATTAACAAATTGCAAATACAACATTAAATAATGGCAAATGCATACTAACAAACAAACAAATAAATATTTCCAGTGCTTTATTAATAGAATTTTGACAGCTTCATTAGGTTGGTGAAATTTCAAGATACTTAATGAAATAATGCTTCATCCCTTGGCTTGTGATATAAATTCTAATGAAATGCGCAATTCCAATTCATCACCAACAAACTGTGATGCTCTGCTCAGAAGGCACTATCATACTGCCAAGGTTTTCATTTCCCTGACATTATGATCTTAACAATTTTATTTTAACAGTTAGAATGGTAGTGCCTACTAAGTTAAACAGTAGAATAAAAGATCCCTCTAGAAGGAAAAAAGTATATGTTTAGGTGGAAGAGACTTCAGAAGAGATTATGGGTTGTTTTATGTTCTAAATATGACACATTAATATCTACTCATTTAATACTATAATTTTTTTAAAGTTCCTTTCACTGAAAGATGATCTTTATTTCTCTGAAAATTGCCTAGTGGAATCCCCACTTGTGCAAATGATAAGTGACTGCCGCACACCAAGAGCGAAATGCTCCAGAGCTCAATGGAGCTGCCCTTAAATGAACAAAGTAAATGGAAAAAAATTAAGTAGAATTAATATTATTAAAGATAATAATATAAATTATTAGTAGTATTCTATTAAGGTCAGATTAATCCCACTACAATTCAATTGGAATAATACATGCAATTTATGCAATCGCAAATGTTTTAACATTTAAATTACCTTTTTGGCATTCTGGAAACCGGTATTTTACGTTCCAGAGCAAGGCAAACACTTCCCCGTGCCAAGAGCAGAGCCCCCCCGCACCCGCTCTCCTCCCGGCGGCGGCTGCTCCCGGCCGGGGGGGGGCGAACACCCCGGGGCCGGGCCGGCGGGGAGCGGGGCCGGCGGCTCCCGGGCGGCACCGAGAGGCTCTCGGCCCCCTCTAGGGGCTAAACGGCGAATCGAGGTCTGAAATTCAGCCGCAGTCTCTGATCCAAAGCGGGGCGTCGGCCTTTGGATGCTGAGACTCGCACCGCTGGGCTCCGGGGGCGGGTACCCGCGGGACGGGGGCTCTCTGCAGCGCTGGGAGGGATCAGCTCGGGAATCGGAACCGGTATTTCTAACCCCCCAGGCCTGGCTTAGGCCGCAGAGGGTGACGTGGGAATTTACAGGGCTCGCGCCATCCCGTGGCCGCGGAGCTTCGCTCTCAGCATCTCTGCCCCCGTGTTTGTACTGGGGGTATTTAAAAGACATGCAGATGTGGCACTCAGGGACGTGGCTTAGCGGTGGGCTTGGCAGTGTGAGGTTTACGGTTGGACTCCATGATCTTAAAGGTCTTTTCCAACCTCAATGATTCCATGGAAAGGGCGCGACTCCAAATCACGAGTGTCAGATCGGTTTGCTCAAGTGGGGACCAGTGTGTCTTGGTATTTGCTAAAAAGTCAGGGCCACGGGTGATGTCTTTGGGGAGGCACCAAAAGCTCAAGGGTCCCAAAGCTGCTGGTTTGAAAACCTGCCCCGGAGCAGGGAGGTCCATCAGGCACAGGGGACCCGTCCCCAGGGCTCTGAGGAGTGCAGCATTGCCACCAGCTCCACCTGCAGCACACGGAACCGAACCCTGCCCTGAAATGCTTTGGATTCATCTGGATTGTCCAGAAAGCAGAACAGCTTGTCAAAAATCAGCAACTTTAACTTTCTGATTTCTGAAGCAGTTGTCTTTCCTCCTTTTCCACTTGCTGGAGAGACCGGAGGCTTCTTTGAGACAGGGAGCATCTGATGTGATATTTGTGCAAAGGCTGGCAAGGGAGCCCAGGGTGATCTCCTGAGACTGTAGAAATGCAAACAATAAATAAGACAGTAGTACAATTTTAACTCAAAAGGAGCTTTGTGGCTGTCTGTGGGTGCCAGATCCACGTTCGCTCCCCTCGTTTTGCAGCAGGACGATGGTACAGTCACTGCAGCGGGATGGTGACGTGATTGTGGGCTTACAGACTGAACTCAGTTCCAAGCACTTTGCAAGCTCCCTGGGTGCCCAGGGGCTGTGGTCTCATGCTGGGTCTCCGTAGGAACACCATTACAAGGGCCCTGCACCCCATCACCCTCCCACCCTCTGCCCACAGTGGCGGGGAGTTGGGGCTGGTGTAGCTCAGCAGCGAGGCCAGTATCTGTGGCTGTAGTAGCACGGGGGTCTGTACAGGGTGGAAAACCTGCTTACACGCTCAGGTAGACACTTGGGCATGGACACAGGGCTGGTGGTGACACAGCTGCGGCTTCACTGGGGGCGAGACCCATCCTACCTGCAGCCAAACCCTCCGTTTTGTCTACGTGAGCTGTAGTGGAGACCTACGCTAATCCTGTTCTCTGCTTCATTGCTTCTTGCAACCATAAATATATCAGAGACTGGAAAGGGTTCAGCTATTTTAATAATGGTGGTTACACAAATAATCTCAGTTTTAGATTAAAAATAATCATGATTTTGTCTGCTTTTTACAAAATGTTCTGCAACAGCAGGCCATAAGCCAGCAGCTGTCCCTAGATAAAATCTATACAAAGTAAGAGAGGGCAATTTGCCATGATTTTTAAAGACATGGGTTTAAATACTGTAAGTACAATGACAGAGGACAAGCTCAGGAGAAATGGAAATCTGTGGCATGGTTCACAACCGTGACCGAAGGGTGGGAAATGCCGTATTTCAGAGAGTCCGTGCAACTATGCAATGCACCATTCGCAACACTGCCCGAAAGCCCTCAGAGGAACAAGTCTTTTGTAGACTCTCTAAATTTAAGCTTCCTCCAATGCCCCAAGGAGCTTATGAGCTACTTGACCAAGATAATGACACTCTGACATTTTTGGATCTTCTCTGTGTCACTGTTATTAATTTTATGATCTAATTTATCATTCTTATCATCTTTTTCAAGTAGCTGGTATATACCACAATTAAGGTTCTTTTTCTTGTTGATAATAACAGCTCCTATTATCTATAACTCATCAGCTAGATTTTTCTTTAGTGCATTTGGCTTCCCTTACCAATTTTCTACCACTCAGAAATCTTAAATTATCTTGATTACTACTTTTTCCCTTTTTTGCCGTTCTTTATATGCTGTTTCTTTTTCTAATTGCTGCTTTCATTTTCACCTAGAAAGACCTCAAAATCAAACACCATGCTCTTAAAATTATAGTGGAAATACAACTTTTTAGCCAGGTTGTGAACTCTTAGTGGGAACTTTTCCTTTTTCACTCATTTACTTCTGTGTTTATTTTTCTTTCCAGTGAGTTTCACTCGTCTCTTTATTCAGCTTCACCGATCCAGGGACAAGCACCAGGTGTATATGACTGGTTGGGACTGTCTTTTATTATCCCATAATTAATGTAATCAGGTCATGATCACCGGTCTCTAGGCAACCACCGATTTCTAGTTCAGTGATCAATTCATCTTTATCCATCATAATAAGATCTAAAATAGAATTACCTCACGTTAGGTGCTATCCCCTTTGTGTTAGAAAATTATCATATATAATTTTTAGAGATGCCACTGATGTTTTATTCCTGCCTGCAGGAGGTCTCCAGCTTTCACCTCCCACAGTAATGTCTCACGGAAAAGGGCAAGTTTTCTCTTGATACCGTGCAGACAGGTGCACCCAGGGTGGGATATGATGGCACGTACCAGCCCACAACCAGCCTTCTCCCACAATGTTAGTTAACACACTGCCCCATGCACATGTTACTGCTTATCAAAATAGCGAGAATTGCCCCTTTATGGCCAGATAAGCTATCACAACTATTTCTTCTCTTTATATTCCTTCCTGTCTTGCTTCAATATGCTCATGACCCCCTGAATTTCTTCTTATGAAGAAGATCCTTCAACCCTTCATAAGACCCCCCAACTTATCCACCCCCCTCATTGTGCAATGCCAGGCAAGCACAAATCTGTGGGCATGAATGGAAGAGCTTAAAAACTTCGTCTGCGTCAGAATGATGGAGGGAATCCCATCCAGCCCCGCTGTAATGTGCCAAGTTATAAAGATGTTTTGAAAGATTTTTTATCGGTTAGGGTAATTCAAAATTTTGAGAAGTGTAATGAAAACTGGTGATATAAAAAATCAAGCTTATTGATTACAAGTGACTTTTAAATCAACATTATTATTGTATTTCTGCCCATTAATATTTCCTCTTGGTTGGTTTTAGGCTGAAAAAAGACTGACTGTCTCTAGTCTTTGGAGCTGAGATCACATTTTAGATCTGTGTAGATCCTGGGAAAGAAGTCCTGTTCCTGTTTGGCATATTTAAATGGTGGTGTAAGTGAAACGGTAACAGTGATACTCAGTTTCACAGGGAGTCCTTTGTTATCAGTAGGACCAGGGCTGGAATAGAGCTGGTATCTCCTGCTATCTCAAAGGCTAGGGTAAATCTGTTGAAGTTTTCTGCGTTCATCTGGGCAGGGACACATCCAGTCCCAGGAGGTGAAGAGCAGATGAGCTCATCTGGGCTCTCCAGCTTCCAGAAGGTGGGTCCTCCCAAGGCCAGTGGAAACCAACACGCAGAGCGTCTGTCCTGGGTGTCCAAAGACTTGGCATGAACACATCACCCACTTCCACTCATGACAAATACTGCATTGTGCCTTGGCAGCCCTGTGGCAGGGGGTGTGGGGTCATCCCTTGCTCTATTACTGGTAGACATCATGGTGGTCCCCCCCTTCAGGGGCAGAGTAAGAGGCAGGTCTCTCCTCGAGCCTCGCTCTGTCTCAGTGTCCCACTCTCAAATGGAAATACTGAAAACCAGCCTCTTGTGTGGGAGTCTGCAAGGAAATATTTTCAAGACTGCGTCAGACTGCCTGAGCAGAGGGACAGAAAGATAGCTGGATGAAAAATAATTAGAATAATTATTTGAAAATCAATAATTGTCTGAAACAGCAATCAATTAACCTGGAGACATTTCAGGATGAGATCTATACTGACTGGCCAACTGAGGTCCAAATAATGACTTAAAATTTGCCCTGGATAACATTAAATTGTCTTTCACCTTAGGCTCACCACAACCAACAGCCAACCC
Organism: Strix uralensis; assembly: GCF_047716275.1. NCBI lineage: Eukaryota > Metazoa > Chordata > Aves > Strigiformes > Strigidae > Strix > Strix uralensis. The sequence continues at coordinate 1,586,265 of NC_133992.1, forward strand.
TGAGTCACCCACTGCCCTGGTTTCAGAGGTGGTCAACTCTGGGAAGAAGAGGACTTCATCTTGTTCAGGGCTGCCCCAGGTCTGTCATTGTGGAGGAGGAATTGGAGACACTCCTACAAAGATATCAAGAGACATATGGAGAGAAGAACATCTTGCAGGGTGAGGACTTGCCTCCTTGTTCAACAGAAGAAATCCTGGAAGGAAATTTTAGGGCATTTGGATTGGTAGTGCCAAAACAGGGACAAGCTAGATCTTGTCTACTGCAAAATAAGAGTTGTTTTTAGGGGCTCCTGGAGGCAGATCATCTCTCACAGAGCCCTGGACAATTGTCTGGTTTATTCTTGAACTGTAGCATGTTTCTAGGAAAGGCTGAATAAAACTGAGGGCTGTTTTCTCAGATTTAAAAAAAAAATAAAAATTTCACAAGTGTGACCTTCTGTGACTGATTATGTGAAAACTGCAAAACCAGCCTTTAAAATGTTCAGCAAACCCTTTTCTAGAGTCTCTGCTGCATACCCTACTGGACATCAAAAGCAGTAAAAAGGTGGAAGAAGCCCAACAGTTGACCTAAAGCAGAGGCTATGTTGTGGCGTCCCTTTTGCTGCTGCAAATTCTTAGCCTACTTTCCGCAGTTGCTCAGTTTTTTTGTGCCTGGGTGAAGGGGAAGGTCATCTTCAGGTCCAGCAGTAGACACAACTCACAACACGTTTATGTCGTGTGGGACCAACCCCCTGCTTCAGGTACCACCTGATATAACACACTCCCATCTGAGCCCTCCGTACCCTCCTTCGAGCTCTGCCTTGTTGCTCTGGCAGATGAAGTGATCTGTGTTCATGTTCTGTGCTAAGTTTGTAAAGTGCTTTAGGATCCAGTGATAGGTGTTGAATATTTAAAGCTGGGAAAGGGGAAAAATGAGCAGGTAGCTGCCAGCTGCTCTGCTTGCAGCTGGTCGCTCTCCCCTCGAGGAGCCTGGACGGTCTTCCCTCCCATTTCACATTAAGCTGGGCTTTTTTCCCCCTTCTTTGACTTCTCTGCAAAGAGAACGTGGGGATGGACAGACAGGAATGTTGCAAAGAGCATGATTTTTTCTTTTAATCCAGCATCCTAAATAAAATTAATAGATTTAACCCTTTTTTTCTTTTTTTTTAATGTATTGATAGTCTCCGGCTAGTCCCTTATTGTTTCCTCAGGGCTTGAATTATGGTGCAGTAATTCACACTGTCGCGTGGACGGCACTCGGCTTTCAGCCTTGTGTCTGACAATGCTTCGGGCATGAATTATTGTACTATAATTCACACCTTGTCATATCTTATTGCCGGAACATCCCCTAAATGACAAAGCTGGATTCATTAAGTAGAAATTCAGTCAAAACTTGGGAAAGGCAGTTGATGGCAGGAAGGACCATGTACTTAAGATCTTCATCTGTGTCATTTCAGTCTAGAAAGGAAGAGCCCCAAACAATTAACATAGGGGAAGAGGTTTATACATCCGTGTTTAGGTGCCTATGTGTGTAACTATCTTGGGTGGAATTTCTCCAAGAGAGATGACTTTTCCAAACTAGATGCCTGTTTGTGGTCAGGATGTATTGACCAGATGGTCCACAAAAGGCTTTTCAGCTGTCTGGTTTCCCATGCAGACCAAATAGTTTGTTTCACGGGGAAATCAGCAGCCATTTGCATGTAAAAGATGCTCACAAGGTGGTCAAAAGTCTGTAAACCTCTTCATGGACACAAGCACGGGCAGTCTCCTGTGTACTCTCTTCTGCGCACACTCTTCCTCCTCCATCACGCCTGCTGTAAGTCACTTCTGCCAGACCTTTGATGTGTCTCCCTGACTCCCAGGGCTGACACACAAGATAAGCCCCACAAGCCATCAGCACCAGGTACCACGGCAGGAAGGAGGCCTCAAGATCAGACCGTGACAAAAGCACCTTTGCTGTGCGCTGAGCACCCTCCCTCCTGCAGCCCAGCTCCGTGCCACCGCTGGGGCTGGATGGGGATGGTCGGCTGGTGTCACACACCCACCCCTCAGAGCACAAGTACAGCTCCTGCCTTCTTGGTGAGCCATGTGTCCTCGGGAAGGCACGAGCCTGCCTGGTCCAGGGAGTGCATCACTTCATTGCAGCCTGAGTTCACAGAAAGGCACCCCTCAAGGGAAAAAACAGATCTGGGGAGAAATGTCTGTTTTGACAAATAGCAGTAGGCGGCTGGAAAATCAGCAGGGACTGGAAGATATCTCGGTGAGGTGAATCTCAGCAAGTCTCACCCTGGGCTGTGCACAGTGAGCCAGCCCGTGGCAGACGGTGTAGACATCTTTCCACACAGAGTGTGCTAAATGCAGTCACTCACAGAAGCAACATCTTGCTGGTGTTTGGGGTAATCGAGAGGAATCACTGCCAAACATCTAGGTGCTTAAAACAGCACCAGGCATCTGCTGTGAGTCAGATAATTCACACCCTTCATGCCCACTGCAGTTTAAAACACTTCAGTCGAAATATTGCTTTCTGCTGAGCCAACTTATGCAGGAAGCAGCTTGAGCTCAGATGGTTTGTGTAGTACCCCCCCTCCGCCCCCCCCGCTGCTCCTCCAGCTCTCTCTGTCCTCCTTGCAAGGTATGAGCTCACTTTCAAATGTTGAAGTGGCAAAAAATGTGACCACTTCCTCAGCTACTAGTTCCTGCCCATCGACCAACCCTGCTAGCTGCAGGGGCAGTGGGAGCACTCCCAGATCCGCTGCAGACAAAGCGAGTTAACACATTTCTTCCTGCCATCAGAGCGGCGCTGGAAGGGACAAACAGGGAGTGACAAGGGACTGGAGGTGACAGGGTCTTCACTTGGAGTAGCTCAGTTTCTTCTGCAGAAACAGGGCACGTGCTGCTCAGGAGGTCTCGTGACAACAACCGGCGCTTGAAATGTAGCACCAGGACTTCAGTGTGAATTTGGCAGTGTTATGGTAGATGCCCACACTGCAGAGCTCTGGGGCTGAGACTGGCAGGAGCACACTGACTGAGCACTGGGCTGCCTCATCGAATGGGAATGTCAAAGAGCAGGATATACCTTGGACTTAACCACCTTCCTCAGGGCTGCAGACAGGCATTTTGGTGGGACAGACTCCAGACTGTGCTGAGACCCAAATCTCACGTGGTTTCAACTTAAAACCAGGGGAGCAGTGACAGTGCCCACCTGCTGGCCTCAAGCTCGAGAGGTAAAACACTACGTAGCACAGGTCGGAATCCACCGGCTTCCCCAGGTTCTCCTTTGCCAGGACATTTATGCTGCTTTGAGTTAAAAGAGCAGCTGGAGAAGGTGCAGGACAGCCTGTCCCAGCTGTCATCCTGGCACAGTGCAGTAGTAGGGAGGTATTTGAAAAAAAGCGACACAAATATAGACGATACTGCAAAAGCAACAGCCATTTGGCTAACTCCACCTGAGGAGGCCACCTCTGACTGGCACCTGGCCATTGGCGCAGATGTAAGCACAAGGCTTTATGCAGTGGGGCACGGCTCACCTCAGGATGTCACAGGTCAGCCCAGTGGTGACAACCTGGACCACTCTCTCCGAGCCAGCTCTCCATTGACTGTTAATGCAGCAACGAGCTCAGATAGAGGCACATCTCAGAGAAGTTAGAAATCCCACCAGCTGGCACACATGCTGTATCCAGCTGGCAGAGGAAAGAGCACAGAGCCCTGAAGAGGTGAAGACAGCCAGGGAAACCCAGGCACCGTGTCACCCTGGCAGGTCTGGCAGTGTTTGTGCTAGCACATGAATTCAGCTCAGTGCTTTCCTGGTGGATGTAAGCACCTCTAAAGCATCAGCTGCAGAAGTGTAAATAGTGTTTACTGACAACTGGGAATAAACATGTGTTACCATTAGTTATCCATTAATCAGTAGACTAATAACCAGTTAAGGCAGGTTGTTATTTAGTGGTTGAGTCTTCCGTGTCATCCTGCATTATTATAATAATAACAACTGCTCTGCGCGCTCCTGCACAGCACCACCGGTCACAGCGTCATCCAGGAGGGAGTGCACTACAGCCTGCAACTATCCTGCTGCTTCTTTCACCCCTCGTTGAACCCTCAGTCCTGCCAAGCGTGGTGGCAAAATACCATAAACCCCCATGAAACCAAACGGTGGTATATGTGTCAAGTCCAAAAAGGACTTGTTAGTAGGACAGTTAGCTGTCACAGTCTCGGGACAGACCTTCGCACCACCGTGCACCAAGAGTGAACCTAGCTGTGAGATGTGGCAGAGACAGGCAGCGAAGAGCTGTGAGCAGGTGAAACAAACCCAGCCAAACAGCCCGAACTGTGGCACGCAGCCACCTAATTTTTTTGACCACAAGGAGCACTTCAGCCTGTTAAAATCCCCTTTGGGATATTCTATGGGGTTGTCACTGCAAGAAAAGAGCCTCTTTCCTCCAAGATTGTTGACGTAGCTTATTACTGAGTACTCATCTGTTTGCAGATGTTCTATATTTTCCTGACATGAAGTTTCTTAACATCCCTTTTAAATTGTCTTTATGCTCACAACGTTGATGCATAATCTCTTTTTTCCTTGAGAAGTTACTGTAAGTGCCTCGTGCAATGATGAGATGAAAGCCTTCTTTGTGTTCCTGCCAATCCAGTTTGTATGCTTCTGTTTGTCACCTGCAGATAAAAGCTCAGGGATGTTGTTTAGAGCTAGTCTGTGAAGCAGAGACTCAACTGGAGGCAAGGACAGGATGGAAATATTAGCAAAGCAACCGCCTAATATTGACAATCCCAGCACCAGCCACTGTGAAGCTCTGCCCAAACAAGAATCCCTACCTAAAGCCTCTTAGGGTGGCTTACGTGGGTACATTACACTTCAAAGAGGGTACACACAGGGCCAGTTCCTGTAGCTCAGCTGATGAGCGGTAACTCATTAAGCTGCAGTAATTTGGCAGGACTGTGTTTACTTATATCTCAGCTGGAGCATCACATTTTGTGAAACATTTTTTTCCAAACAGAGCACATACCAAAATGTTTTGAACCGTGTCAAGTTGAAACCCAGTCATGCAGACCATTGCATGGCTTAAAAATGACATCTTTAAATGATGAAGATCTGCCTATAGATCCTTTCATTAAATATGGGACCAAGTTTCCTTTGTTTATCTTTAGTCAACTGGAAACTGGGTTAAACTAAAGCAAATTCATACCTTTCTGTGACAGACACAAAGATGAGCTAGGTGGACGCTGCCATGTAGGTTGTTGTACTATAGGTTATAACCGTGTAGGTTATAACATGTATGTTAGTTTTTATCCTAAGTCACCCATGCCATGACTGGGGACAGCTGAAGCTTTGTCTCCTTGGTGGTTCCTCTGAATCCCTTTCCACTTCCACACACCACAGCACCCTTTCCATCATCATCTGCCTGCGCTTGCTTGCCGGGAGACCCCATCGTTGCTCACCCGTAGACCAGGACAGTCCCTCAGTACCTTCTGTAACAGCTTCTCCTGTGGCCACTAACGGGGTGGCCAATAAACCCCCAGTGAAGAAGATGATGTCCATAGAAACAAAGCATCTGAAAAGGAGAGACACCAGAGGAAGACTGTCTTTCCAAAGGTCTTACCATCTTATCATGGCCACACAGACAGGACCTTCACCCTCTCCAGAAGGCAGACCTTTAAAAAGTCACTTGAAGACACTGCTGTGTTCAGTCATTTGCCCACCAGCCAGAAAGTCATACCTAGAGTCTTTTAATCTCCTTTCTCCCTCTGGCACACTGTATGTTTGCCAACTTTTTAAACTACTCGGTAGGAGACCCTGCCCAAACAAACTGGAGCTATTCTCTCTCTGTCTGGAGAGCACTGAGCTGTTACACCAAGTTGTGCGGCTCAAAATGAGCAGGTGTGTAGAGTGAAACATGTGGCACAGAGCAGTCAGCACCCATACTGTGTGTGTTCTGGCAGGGTTATTTTGGACTATCTCTGGCGTGGTCCTGTGGCACATTAGTGGATGGAGAGCACCAAGTGCTGCTGGGGCACATTTTCCAGTTTCATTTCATTTGACAGGACACCACTTTGTGTGCTCTAAGTCCAGTGTATGAGGTGAGCCAAGTATTTGACTTTGGTTGCACCAATTTGGGACTTATCAAAAAGAAAATTGAGCTGACTGACTTAGAGTGTGTCCAGACTTTCTGCATTGGTGTGTGTATGGGGGGAATATCAGGTACTAGAGAGATTTTTAATTTAGTAGGGAAGTACATGAAAAGAACCACCAACAACAGCTGAAGTCAGTTAAATTTGCATTGGAAACCAGGCACAGACTTTAGCAATGAGGGCAATTAATCACTGGAATAAAAGCTGTTTAAGAAAGATTGAGCTCTCTCTTTCTTGGTCCTTTTTGCTCAGGACTGGATCATTTCTGGAGATGTTAGTCCAACAGCTCCCAGCCAAGTGAAAACAGGGTGAAACATGGGTGTGTGGGACCTAAGACAGAAACTCCTTTCTGGTTTTGGTTCCAGTGCTGAGCGCAGCCTCCTTCTGCAGCAGAAGATCTCATACAGGCCAAGGGATTATCAGCCAGATTGATCCCATCCGAGAGGGTGCCCCCACGTAGCCAGGGCATGGCGGTGTGGTGGGACGGTCCCCCCGACCACATCCACACTGCCTCTGGTTTGTGTGCGTTTGTGCTGTAGGTGAAACCTCCACCCGGATCTCCCAGCTCTCTGAGTCACACCAAGAATCAGCTCTTAGTCTGGACTATCAAAGACAAACCTTGTGACCAGAGACACAATTGTGCCTTTTTGCATCACTTGACAGGTTGCAGTTGTTCTGCTTGGTTTAAATGAAGTGCTTATTGGGCATAAGAGAGGTGAGGGGTTTTGCAGGGCTTCATACAAAACACTGTAAAGTTTTGGGTTGGCCTGATTAGAGTGGGAAAATTTTTGAAGTTTTGAAGACTTCCTTCATTTCCCACTCAGATCTAATTGTGTTACCAAACACCAACAGCATTCTGGAGGTAGTGAGAGGAGAATAGTATTATTTAATAACCACTGAAGAGCAGAACAGAAAACATGGAGGGAGAGAGTCTTTGTCTTAAACCACCAAGAAAAATGTTGCTCCCCATGACTTTAGCAGAGATTATTAACATAGAATAAAACTCTTCAGAGAAGCACATTTCTTCAAGAAAGCTTAACGTTGGCCTGACAGTCTCTACTGCAATAGGCCACAAGAAGACCTGGGTTCTGTGAGATACCTGGAATATGAGACTGCTGTTGCATTGAAAACACATGGGGAAAGCACACAAAAGAGCAAGGAAGTGAGAAAGATCCCCATGAAGATCTCCCAGCTCCTCCCTGTCCTGGTCTGGTGGTCAAGCGAGACGATGTACAACAAGAGCTTTACTGGCATCACTTCAAACGATCATACACCACTGGGGGCTTCTTTTAATCCCTCCCTGCTTTCTTCCCTCTGACAGTTGGGAAGAGATTGGGATTACTGCATTTTTATCTGGTTTGCTGGGAGAATGCTTACTTGCATCCAGCTAGAACAATCAATCCTTTAAAACATACAGAATATACAAAGATAAGTAGGTATGTACACCGATGACATAACTGTACACCGATGACATAACTGTAGAAACTATGGAACTGGAAGGGAAGTGCTCCACCTGGACCTGTAAAGGTTTGTTTATCTGTTCAAAAGTTTCTTCTTTTCTTCATTTCCTGATTTATCACACTGGTGGCCAGTGTGGCCAGCAAACAATGTCAACAAACAATGCTCAGCCCCATGTTTCTTCTTCCTCGGCTACATCTCTGCCCCGCTGCTGTCTGCTCCTCTTGGCACCCCCTGCTCTGGTGGGTTAGGCAGAACGCAGACTTTCAGGATTTTGGAGCTGTTTGCATTGTGTGAAAAATGTAGTGGTGGGGTTTTTTTTTTCCAAGGTAGGAAAATAGTTTGCTTTTCCCCTTCTCTCCTAATGCAAATGTGGCCAAATTGATTTCCCTCCAACTTTCCATAAAGCAGATGCGTTCCAAGAGGAGAATTTTGGGAAAAGGTACAACTTTGTGAAGACAGAGTGTTCTCATGGAGGCTGAAATAGTCACTTTAGCTAGAACATTTATGGCACATGGTCTGTGAAAGGTAGGGATTAAAATTAAGGTAGGTAATACCTCTGAATGGGATCACAGAATAAAGAGGATGGTAATCAAGTTAGAGAATTTACTAGGCAGATCAGCACCTCATAATGCAGCACGAGGTAGAGATCTCAGCAGAAAGACGAGTGTGGGCTGAAGTGTAGGAGCAAGTGAGTCTCCCAGCAGAGTTTCTAGCTGGGTGCTTTTCCAAGCCTGTTTTTGTGTCCATATCAAGCCCGAGTGGTGCTTTTGCTGTGCATTACACTCCCCAGTCTGGGCTTCACTGTGGGGAGTGGTATGGGATGTTTCTCCACCCACAGAGCAGACAGGACTTCTGCAATAATGAACACAAGTGAAATACCAATTTAAGTTAGATGCAAACACAGGCTGAAGTTTGCTCCAGGTGGTAGGATGGATAATGCTCACAGTTTGGCTGATGCTTGTTCCAGATCTAATGAGGGTCTAACATTTTTATTTTCTTTGAGCCGCTTTTATGCAGCAAGGTCAATAAAGCACCTTTGCAAATCAATTTAAACAAAGGTGCAGGAGCAGATAACTCTGAACTCCCAAATACTTAAAATAGCTGCCACATCCGTAGCGAAGAACAGAGACTGAGTTATTTAGCTCAACTTTGTCAACTAATGAAACAGCCACCATATGGAAATGTGCTTTTTGCATACATTTTTGCTGAGAACTAGTTGAGATTAATAGAGGCCAGCTCTGTCTCATTTTGGTTTTCTTTTGAGTTACCCCAAAGATTTATTTATTTACAACTGTCTGAGCATTTGAATGTAGTCACTCAATGGATACCGCTGCAAACTAGACAGGATTGGACTCTGCATCGACAGACCTATGAAAAGGAGTGAGGAATGCAGTTGGCTGGGGCATTGAGAAGGGACTGCAGGGGTGAGATGCCCAAGCTGCAAGGAATCCCTAGCTGGGCAAGCAGGAGATATTACAGTTCCCAATGGTCTACCTATGTGCAGCAGAACATCTTTTGGGGTGGCAGGAAGGTGGCTTATAGCTGCTATTTTAGCCCCAAACTTCACATGGCGGGAGAGGCTGTGGGATCAATTGTGGAGTGGCATTGGCTGGGCACCATCTTCCATCTCCTTCCTACTGGGAAAACAGACCTGGGAATCACGAGGAGCAGGCAGCAGCTCAGGATGCTGCTTGAGGCCCCGCTGCCTGCTCAGTTGGGCATCACTGGCAGAGAGTGAGTGTGGAAATGCCGTGGATGCATGCGGGCAGGAGGCTGCCCTGGGGTGGTCAGGGTACCCACCGGGCAAGGAAGCAGAGCAGACTCTCCACAGTGCCATTGCTTGGGCAGGCCCACAAGTTTTTTTTGCAGTTAACCTGTTATATGGGACTTCCCAATGTGTGTTGGGATTTCCCGGGGGGGGGGGTTTGCTTCTGCTGCTCAGTTGTTCCCCCAAGGCAGAAGGTGCATGTGAGACCCTGGAGATTTAAAGTGGTCAAATGTTCAACTTCCCTCTTGGAGAGAATGGCCTGCTCAGACCAACCTGGCCAAAAGCAGGAGTGCTGTACCAGTGCACAGAGTGCTGTCTGGAGAGCTGGTGTCTGCCTCCAGACTAGCCACAAACCCTCTGTGCCTTGACTCTAGACGAGCTGAGCTTGTTCCCATGCTGGTTTTGGGAGCCATCCCTGAGCCGGAGGTCAAGTTGCCTGTGCTGAGGGCCACACTGTCCGTGGGTAAGAAGCTTAACAGAGTGTCATTCTCCTCCACGCTTGCAAGCCCAGCTGGGACCAGCGCTCAAGATGTCATTCAGTCAATGTGGGGTTTAGCCGTGGTCTGGGGCTGTGAGCTCATGCAGACATGGGCTGAGTGTTTGACTCCTTTTCCAGGTTAATCTCAGGAGATTACACCACAAGCATGGTCCTTCCTCAGGAGTTTGTGCTTTGCACTGGGCTGGGAGGTGCAAACCCTCCAGTGAGACAAAAAGTTTTATTCAGCCTTGCTGGAGATATCGATGTGAGGATGTGCCCTGTGGGTGGCTTAGATGTTTCTGTGTTGCATTTTGTGCTAATGGTCTTCCTGACCATCTAATGAGCAGTAAAAAAATCCTTGGTAAAAGTACAATGAGCATCCCCAGCTCTGATTTTGTTTGGCTCTGCAATAGTGAAACTGCACTGAGATCAGGGTGGTATGCTGGCACGGGGCTGGAGTGATGTGGCACACAACCCCTGTGTCTGCCCCAGCCCCTCTGGACCACCTGGGGGGTGTCACATTGCTACTCAAGGTGTCCAAAAACAGACACCAGGAGATGAACTGGGTCTGACAGAGAGCTCAAAGGCTGCAATTCCTAGCAACTGCCAGTCAGCCAGAGCAGCAAGAACCAGTTGCTGTCACTGGAAGAACTGATGCTGAAATTTTAACCCTTACAGCAGAAATGTGCTTCCGGATGAATACGGTGAAGTATTTACCAGACCTGGTGGCTGCTCTGCACAGAAACCCCGATGGCTTGTGTGTGGCCCCGGGAGGGACACGGCTGCTCTGGCTCACAAGTGTCGGGTGAGAGCTCCAAGCAGCACTCAGGTGCAGAGCGAATCACTGCGTTTTCTCTCTTGTGCTGGAGAATTTAACAAATTCGATTTCTTAAAATTGAAGCATACCATCTAAGATGAAATGTGAGTGCTTCAGTGTACAGGGGAACACAGTAACTAGAACAGGACAGAAAAGTAAATCTCCCCTGCAATGTGCCTTTCAATATTTTAAAAGTGCAAAAATGTCTGGCAGAAATAAATTTAGCACATTTCTCGGGTGTTGTTACTTTAGCTTTTTATTTAGTTTATGCTCTATTTCATAAGGTATATTTTATGAATGAATACTACACTGCAACTTATATAAAATAAACCTGTAAATGAGTAGTCTTTCTAAAAAGACAATGAAAAAAGAACTTGCCAGTAGATGGAAAATGTTGTTGTGCAGTAATTATGAGTTAGTGAATTTGTTCAGAAAATTTAGTTATGACTTTCTTCAAGTATTTCAACAAATTAAACCCCAAATACCTATGGAAACTTACAGAGGTCTAGGACAGTTCTGGATCTTGATAAATCTGCTTTTTAGGACACAAATTTCAATCAGTTCTAACATTAACAAGAAAAGCCATCACTCTGGGTAAGGGTACTGTTCAGAGAAGTGCCTTTGCTAGCCTAAGCACTGGGAATTCTCTGCACATGCAGGGAGATGTGGTTTCCCTGTTGGTACTTGCAAAGACCCTCATAGTGTTTCCGGGATGCTCAGAAGATCCAGGAGGAGAGGAACAAATACTTGAGCCCTCTATGAGCTGGTCTGTTAGACACTGCAGAGAGGCCAGTGAACCTCCTGTGATTGCAGCTGTTGCAAAATACACAATCTCTGGAGCGAAGCAGCCAAAGAGACCAGAAAAGCTGCTCCACTGGGCTGCAAGACCAGGGTGCTGACTGTGACCATGTGCTGCTGCTTGGCTCGAATCCCCACTTGATTCACGTGAAATCTGTCACCCAGATGACATCCGAAGAGATGGCAGGGGAAGGTCTGACCTAAAGTAGGTGATGCATTAAGTGCCAGTCAGAGAACTCGGCGCACAGGAGCTGATAGCGCCTGTGCAGAGATTGTGCTGGTAAAGACTGTCGAGGAGACCCTGCTATGGGCAGAAGTGCCTTCCCAGAGTGGGGTCAGTGTGATTCGTCTCTGCTGCTGCATGTGCGCAGGGCATGAGGGACTGGAAACCCAGTGCGGAGCCTTACAGAGGAACGCCCATTCAGCCGCCCCTGGAAACCAGACCCCCGACACGCGGAGCCTGTGGCAGCCAGGGCTCCTCACTGCCTCTGCGGGGCAGCCAGCACGGGTAGGCAAAGCGCCGCGTTTCCACCACGCGCTCCCACGAGGCTGAGCCCTGCAGACACATCCCATGTCGGCCAGGACCTTCTGCTTGGCTTAGTATGACAGATGACCATGACACCAAGCAACAGTTGTGAAGTGCAGCTTGCCCAGCTCCAGGTACTCAGGTCTGATCAGCTGGGATCCTTTATGGACCCCTTCTGGTACCATGATCCCCATCCACAGCTCGGCATGCCCTAGCCCGACTGTGAACTGAAATTACAGCAGAATGACCAGTTTCTACTCTTTCTCTGGCCAAACTTGTCTCATCTGTGTGGAGTGCGGTGCACTGAGCTCATTGAGATGTGCCATGTGCCCTTCCTCTCTTTCCCACATAAATAGGCTGCTGAGTGTGGCATGTGATGGAGAAGAGAGGAGACATTCACCAGGCGAGAAGAGATATGGCCTGAGATGTCCCCATCTCTGCAAAGGCTCTGGGATGGAAAGAGGAAGCAGTAAGCTCCATGTCATGGCATGGGACCAAGACGGCTCTGGCTCACCTGTGCTGCTGGTGGAGTGACTCACTGGAGCGCAGGAACTGCCTTTTCATCTTGGTGGGGACAAAACCAGGTTTCCCCACAGACCTAGAGGGTATCCTCACAGTCACAAAACCATGAGGCATGAACCTTGATAACGTGGCTTCCGCACACTGTGAGCCTGCTCTGAAGGGCTGAACTGTGTGAAGGGGCAGAAGCCAAAGCATTTTTCTGTGCTGCAGGCAGGAAAATAAAGACAGAAGCATGAAATGTGAAAGATTTTCATTGGAAAGTTCTGCCAGTCTAAATAAAACTGGTTTGCAAGCTTCATGCCTTATCATCTGGATTTGCAGCTGGCAATAACAGAAGCAACTGCCAACCAGCGGGTGCTCTGCAGATCTACCCAGGTGGGCCTTCTGCATCTCCCGTTTGTATTTCATCAAGGGAGGCTCAGTGCACCATATCAATCCTTTGCCCATCAGATAAGAGTGTAAAGTACTCAGCTAATGCAAATGTATAGTAAATCAATAACATGCCACTACTAATACACTTTAATTAAAGCACAACAGACTGCAGGTCCTCTGCAATTGCAAGGAAGGAGAATTGGCTGATGTGGCATCAGGAAAACGCGGCTCATAGATTTGAGGATAAAAGAAAATCTGTCCTAGAAGTGGACTGGGGAGTGGGAGGGATCTGAGCAAGGAACGGTGGAGTTCAAAGGGAGAAGGCAGAGGCTGGAAAACAACAGCACGAGCTGTGCTGCCATCGCACATGTGGAGAATAGAAATATCCTGTGGGCTGATGGGGCAGGAGAAGGACGTTGTGGAAAGCAGTGCTTGAGGAAGAAAGATGAAATGGATGGTGACTCACAGCTGCTGGAGCTGAGATCCTGAATGACTTAATAAAATCTCTCTTCACAAAGGGAGTTTCAGTAAAACAAATACAAATTAGGAGTGAGGCACTCACAAGACAAAGCCAAAGGGAAGTCAGGAGCTAACGGGATGTATTGGACAATGTGGACCAAGGCTCAGTGCCTGCGCAGGGCTCTGCATCCTCCTGGGGGTGAGGGCAGGACTGTGCCGTGGTGCAACAGCCGTACTGTGCCATATGGGCAGCATCACCCGATGTGCTGCCCCAGGACTTCTGCAGGCCAGGAGGTCCCTGATAGGATGGTGGCTCCTTTCAGGTCCCACCAACTCTGCCCTCGCAAGCCTGCTGTTGAGACTGCTGCCACTGGGAACAGCCACGGTTTTTAGAGCAAAGCGAGGTTTTTATATGGCTGCACAATCCCAGAAGTGAGTGCCTCGGGGGGAAGCTGCTCGTGTTTGTACGTTAATCCAGCCCTCCTGGCGACTTCGTAGCATATAACATTTTGCTCAGATATGTTAATCGAAATTTAATTGAAACTGGTTGGCTGGGAGCTCTCAAAGGGCTTAGGGGCTGGAGAAATGACAGTCAACCAAGGAGAGCGTTGCACTGCAAGGCAGCAATCTGGGCTCATTAGGTCCTGGGCTTGGTCTTAAAATAGTTATCAATTCTCTGAAAGCAAGCACAGCAAGAGTATTTGTAGATTGCTCTTCATTTGGAAGAGGAACAAGCATGAACGGACAGCAGTGTGATTTGAAAGGGCCTAGAGAGGTAGAGAGAGGGTTTGTCTTGATTTTTTTCTCAGTGCTTTGGAGGGTGAGAAACCAGGAGGCAGAGCTGTGGAAAGGTCTGAATGCATGGAGAGAGCTGATGGGAAGGTGAAGATGGGTTTGCAGGGTGATACGTTTGCAGGAAAGGCTGGAACAATTTGGGAATGCATCCCAAAGATCCAGAAGAAAGCAGTGACCGTCCATCTAGGGAATCAGCTCCACCAGAAATATCCCAGCAGTTGGGAATTTTTGGAAACTTCTGCTGATCCAGACTGGCAATGTTGGAACCATCAGACCTGAAGCCTATGAGAAGCTTTCTGTGATTCTCCATGGGCTGTCGATTCAGACTTGGAGGTGATGTCTCTCACCAACCAGCCCTGGCTGCATCCCTCCCCACCAGCATCTTCCCTTCCCTTGTGTGGGACTCGCTTCTCCACACATATCAGACCTCTGGAAATCCCCAGGCAATAACAGCTGGATAAATGCACAGGGAAGGTTACTTGTTATTGATAGGCCATTCCTGACATGTTTGAATGAAATACCCTTGTCCTTGGCTGCTTCCATAAATGATACACGGTATTACACCCCCTGCCTGAAATTTGAAGTAAATAACTAAAGTTGTTACGGAGCAGGATTACCCTGAAATTTGTTTCCAGCCTATCATTGTGATTTGGTTGTCTATGGGCATTAGCTCCACAATGTAATAAGAAAAGCCTCTGAAATACCTTTGTGAGAATTAGGGTTCTATAAATTAACTGATTACTGATAAAGCCTAATTATAAATTAGGTCTTATTATCAGAAGCTTCTGAACTACACTGAATGAATTAGCTGTAGAGCAGAAATATTTCAGTTAACCATGTGAACTCTGATAAACATCTGAAGAGAGACTGTGCTCTGCACTGCTCCCTGTCCGGGCCCAGGGCATTAGTGTGAACTTGTACAAAAACAGGCAGGACTATACCCTGAGACAGCCCCTGCCTGCACCCATGAGTCCGGTGCATTCAGCTACAACCTCCTCTTTACTCCTTTCTCTGCTGTTTGCCCAGGGAACGAGGCAATCCCTTCCCTAGGGCTGAGATCATTTCTCAACTGGTTGCAGTAACACCCAGCTGGCCCATTGCTGAGACGCTCAAGGGAGGAAGCGTGGGGCTGTGGGAGGCAGCGAATTGGAGGACTCAGAAATAGCTTTCCTCTCACTTTCCTTGGAAAAAATCCTAATTCTCACAAGTCACTTGCTAACCCTTGTCCTGCAAATCCTTGCCTTGGTGGCACTGTGCACACAAACACAGGGGCTGTAGAATTGGAGTTGAAAAGATTTGTTCAGTGATTTTGTCCCAGCCTAACACTTTGTTTCTTACTCACTGGAAAACCATTTCTCTGCTTGCTTCCAGCTGATCTCTGTCAATAAACCACTTCATTTTTCAGGAAGTGAAAAGTCTTGAAGACATGTCAAAATATTCTATCTTTTCTTGGTAAAACTAGTAAAACTGGCTACTCTCAAGATGTTGGAATGCATGTCCTGTCATAATCTCCTTTACAACATTTCCCATGTGCCTATACAGGTGTGTATGGGAAACAGAGAGAGACCTGGCGTGGTGACATCAAACAAATGAGTAGCATCAGCACCAGGTCCCTGGGTTCAGGGTGCAAGGAGAGCGTTGCTGAAAGGGCAGCCATCCTGGAAGGGCGGTTGGTGGCAGCCCTGCCAGCAGCAGGTACCTCCTTGAACTGGCTCTGATGGTGCACACTAGGTGTTTTTTTGGCAGAAATGTTGAAATATCTGGCTTCAGGACCAGTTTCTTCTTCCTTTTTTTTTTTTTTTCAACTCTGATGCCCTTGGATTTTGAAGTCAGAGCTGTGTCTCTTGATTCTCCTTTGCTGGTGGAACTGTTCTGCTATTGCGCTGTATTAAAGTAGGAAATCCTTTGCTTCATAGGAGATTTCTCTCTGTTGATGGGGATTGGGAAATTCAGGAATGGAGAACATGAAATGGAAGGATCTTAAGCCTGTGTCTCTCAGTACAAGGGCTGTACCATGTTCATGACAGTCCTGCTCATAAATGTTTTTCTTCCCATCTAGACATCAGTTTGGTTTCTCGCCTGTCCCACCCAAACCCCAGTTCTCTGGGGACTTGGATCCTTCTAGGTTAAAGCCTCCCTTTACCTACGGCCAATGCACCTGTTCTTGCGCCACCATGGGCTCAGTTCAGAGAGCTCCTCTCCCTCCCTGATGTCCCCCAGGTAGATTTACAAACAGTAAACTTTTTTTTGTAGCCTGCTCAGACCCAGGTTTTTAGCTCATTCCTGTAAGAAGGGCTCCCCATTCCCTGGCAGCTGTGAGTGCAGGATCTTGAACATGGGCAAGGAGTCCAGTTCGACAAACTACAGCCCAATACCCAGATCTGACACAACTCAAGCCCTTTTTTTTGTCACTTTCTCTCCTGTTCCTCATTCCATATTAACGATTTTTACGTAATCTCTACTACCCCGACTGTTGGCCTCACTGTAGCAGGAGGACAAAGGCAGCTCATGTCCCATCCCATCCCAACCCTTTCCATCCCATCCCCAAGCAGCACCCAGGGTGTGTGTATTTTCTTTTGCAGATGGAGACTAGAGTCACTGTAGCACATTCAGGAACATTTCTCTGAAGAAACCCATGCTGCAGTGCTCTCCTGAACTGGATCTGTGTCTGCAAATCCTTCAGTTCAGCTACTTCCAACCCTAATTATTAGCAGAGCAATTCAGGGCAGTGCTTAATAAGTTTAGCTTCTCTCAGATGTATGATTCGAAAGATTATGAATATTCTCATCATTGGACTGAAAAAGCTGCTGAAAGGCAGGGATTCATGGACTTCAGGCCATGAAGAAACATTGCAACTGCTGGTCAGACCTTCTGCTTAGCAGAGGCCAAAGACTCTCACCAATAATTTATAGTTCAAACCCATAACTTCTATTTAATGCCTCTGAACAGATGACAAGACTTGATTTAAGGGCTCCAAGTGATGAAAAATCCACTTTGTCCCCAGGCATGATACTTCCATGATCACTTACGTCACTATTAAAAATTATTCTCTATTTCTAGCCTGAACATGTCTACCCTCAGTTTCTAACTGTTTCTTGTCAGTCTGCCTTTTCATACTCTGTCCAAGAACCATCCACCATTCGAGCTCCTCTCCCCATGGAAGAACTTGAAATCTACTAGTTGCATTTTTGGACTGATTAAAAAGGTTGAGTGGTTATTTTTAATTATAATACTGTTTTCCAGCGTTTGAATCATTCTCATTCTCTCCCACCCATCCAATGTGTCAACAACTTTTTGGTAGAGGAGCACCACAGTGGGATATGATTTCCAGCTGTGGGCTCACCAGTCGCAGGTGGGTGACCGTGTTGCAAGACCCATATCTCTGGGAACAGCCCACTTTTCTCACTCCAGAGCGGTGGTTTCCTAAGGAAAAGGAATTCTGACTATAAGTGAAGGTACAATCATAGATCTGCTAAACTTCTTAAGTGCTGTCCTGAATTGCTTTGCAGTTATCCACCTGAGCAATCATTCCAAATGGGAATCCTACAAAATATGATGGTCTCCTTCTAGGAAAAACGTAATGACTGTCAACCAAACACTTCTCCATGTATTTTGTGGTCACCTGGCCAGCTTTGTTGCCTAGAGAAGGCAGTCACTTGCCTGTGGGAAGGGTGGTATGTGTGGTGGTTCATACCCTTCACCTGTAGGAAGCAGAAGACTTTGTGTGTCCTCGTCCCCCTGTGCAGCTGTAAGGAGCAGGGCATTGCTTGATCCCCACTCTGCTTCTCACTCACCACCTCCTTACCGCTCTATTTCAACTTCGGGGTGGCAGTGTCCTGGGAGCGTTTGGCCACTCTTGGTGCAGTAGTAGAACTCTATCCAGCAGGGCAGGAAAATGTGCAATTACCTTGGGAAGTGCACATTCTCAAGGAGGTGATTGCTGGGGAGCAGGATCCAAGGGCTGTGAGCACATTGTGAATATAACACCCACCTGCTCCTCCAGTATGGAAAATCATCATTTGGCTTTCTAAGGAGAAGTTCCATGTAAAGATATTTTCATTCCTCCCCAGCAGAGCACACAAATGGAATAGGATTGTTTTCATGATGACAAGGATTTTCTTCCTCTCTTTGCCAGTACAACCAAACATTTAATTATAAAAGCTCCCAAAATCAAGTAGATGCAAAAATTAAGATGAATATGCTCATTTTTGCCAATACTGTGAAATGCTTTTACTCTGAAAGACTCATTTCATTACAATATATGGTAACGGAACGTTAACACTCACATAATGACCTTAAAACCTGCTTAGAATGCAGAAACAGGTCGTTGCTGTTCACTCTCTTAAGAACAGTTATAAAGCCCTAAAAATTGCGTTTACAATGGAAACACTTTAATTATAGGAGCACAACATAGGATACCATAACTCTATGGCTCAGCATACAGTCTCTTCTAGATTACAGACCACTTACAGGATATGCATCTGCCTGAGGGTCACTGACATGTGTTGCTTTCCTTATTTTACTGTGCTCTGGAACATTTGGAGAAACAAAAATTCTCACTTAGGAGGATTTAGGTTGCTGCTACCCTGTAGATTGAAACCGGTCCAGTTAAATCAATTCAACCCATGCAAAGGCATTTTTAGCGTGCTTGCAGTAACCTATTTCAAAGGAGCTTAAGCTTCTTCCTCATTATCTTAGGCAAGCTGAAAGAGGCCTGGCTGATACGGAAAAGAGAGTACATGCTGCACCTTTCCTCAGGCTGAACTGAGTCATGTTGACATGACACCCTACACTAAATGGGCACAAGTCCAAGCACAGACAAGCCCCAAAGGGGGCATTCACCTGACCTCCCATGGAGAGGAGGGTAGAGCATCCCAGAGCATCACGTGTGCTGAAGAACAGGTCTGTGGTGGGAGGAAATGCGCTCACCAGCTGTTCTGACTCCCCACATTCCACAGGGAGACTTGGGGGTAAGGGCCTGACCTCAGAAAGCTGTGCACCTCCATTGACCGCCCCCTCCACAAAGATGCCAAGCAGTTAGATGTAGTACGGGCCAATTACACCCAGACCAGCAGTCTAGGGCTAAGGAAAACTGCCTGGAACAGTTCAGCTGTAATTGCCTCATCTTTCTGGAGGGAAAAGTTACAAGGAAACACGGTGCAAAGCATCAAACAGCTGATATTTTGATCCAAATGTTAATTTGAGATGGATCCTCCTTGGCCTCCCAGAATGATGGTGCTTGGCATGGCTTGGCAGGGAGAAATTAGAGGCTGTGTTGTGAACAATTGCATCGTGTAGGGGAAAAGGTATGTGAGCCATGAAATGAGTAGGGGTCAGCAAGCTTGCAAGACCTCCTGGGACACATCTGGACTGTTGGCCAGGATGCCCCAGAGGTGCTTGTCCACCTCCACAGCTCATACAGCCACATGCCCTGGGGATGGGCTGGTTTCAGTTGCACTGCACATTGACGTGTGACCCACTTTGCAGACCTGATCTCCCCTCAGCCTGGCAAAATGAGTCAGTGGGTGCACCCTGAAATAGAAACGTGAGTTTGCAACAGCAAGGGGTGACACTGATGGGCAAGGTCTCTGGGACATCCCTCAAAAGTAACAGCCTATGTGCACACCCAATGTCTAATGACAATAGCAATAGAAATAGTGTTTCTTGTGAGCTCCTCCTGCCCCAGTACTGCTGCCAAGCAGCTCTAGACCACAGAGTAGGTAGATTTGAGTCTTCTTTGCTTAATGTTTATCTTTAACATACACAGAGATCACCAGGTTCCAGCTGAGAAAAGTAGCAAATGAACTATGGTGCTTGTCTGTGTCAGCAGGAAGGATGGATGTCTGCAAGGCCAGCGTGGAGCACCTCCATTTCTTCAGTCCTTCCTGAATCCAGAAACCTGGAGCGGGCTGTGGCAGTTCAGACAGCCCACACCAGGAAGGCTGCCTGATGTTTTTCCCATTGCAGCTCTCCTCAGTCGAGCTGCAGGAGCTGCAGGAGGAAAATGTCACCAGCTGGCTAGAAAACCCATTGGAGGCAATGGCACAGGGAACCCAGACCTTGCTTTGAAAGTCCCTTGTTAAATAATGAATTTCCTGGCAGCAGTGTCTCAGGAAGGCTTAGCATGAGGGTGCCAAAGAAGTGACCCTGTGTGACCAAACAGCTGGAAAACGACAGAAGAATTTGATCAATCAATCTTCTTAATTTGCCACTGAAAAATGCAGCCTTTACAACAGGATGGTGAGGATGCCAAGCCACCTTGTTTTACCTAGGTCTTGAAAAGACATCCTCACATGCTCCTCAAGGAGGGAAAACTCATGTGAAGAAGCAATTCAGAGGGGCTTATGGTGCACCTTGCGGGTGAGATGCAGAGAGATGACCCTGGTGCAGAGGGCACAAGAGGGCAGAGCTCACCTAATATCAAAGAGCCAAAAAATGTCTTATGCTCCCTTCCTTTGCCGTAGGCAATGGCCCGTGGAGTTGTCAGGCAGCTGGAGTGTTCCAGGCAAGGCTGAAGGGAAATGTACAGTCAACAGAGTGAAGACCCAAGAGCCATTAGCGATACTCATGTGGGGGTTTTCTTAGAGACGTCAAAGACTGAGCAAAAATCTGTCCAGAGCAGCTGTCTGACATTTCTTCACCTCTTTCTGCTCTTTTTAGACAGGTTGTGGCTTTTGTGTCACCCTAAATCAGCAAAATATTGGTGTAGAGTACAGAAAGTAGCATCGTCTGTGAGTGCAATCAGGCTAGCGATACCTTGCCTTTTCAACCTCCTGTTTCCAAGCCTTGTAGCTTGGAAACCTTTAGGACAGATATTTTCTGGGCTCTGTCTCTGCTCCCAGGTGGGTTTCCTCTGAGAAAATTACAAAAATAGTGCAGCTGGCATCAAGTATCAGGAGAAAATAGTGACTCCCTGCCCATCAGACAAGTCCTGATGACCTTGTCTGCAGCTGAAAGTGAAGAAATAGGCTGAAAGAGGCAGAAAGCTGAATGCTAGGCTGAAGACCCAGGGTCTGTGTGCTGCAGAAAATTTGTGTCAGATACAGTTGAACTCCCAGTAAGTCTCTACAGACTGTTGTAAAAAAAATATGGTTGATGTTTCTCAGTTATTTGGCAGAATGGGTGGATGGGGTACAGCAACCACAGCCTTGCTACCGTCTGGATGAAAGTGGGCATGAGAAGTTTCCTCAGGACTGTTGGGATTTTACCTTGTTGCTAACAGAAGCAAGGAAAGTCTGGGAAAATGCAAACTGAGGTTCCCTTGCAGGCTGTTCACGTCAGGTTTCTGCCTCCTGAGTTGTTCTAGGGTGTCACTCGTTACAAATGCTCTTGCAGGCACTTGCCCAGCCTGGGGCTGGGGACCAGTGAATGGTGCTGAGCCACACTGGGGATTGCTCTTTCCAGCAGCTCCTGTTTGCCAGCAGCCACATTCCCGCTTTGTAAAGGGTCAATCTTTTCATTTTCTCCTTCAGATCGTAATTGTTGTCAGTCCTGAGGATGCCTGATGCTAAGACACTAAGATAAACACCAGCACTGGCTGCAGGATAAATCACTGTCTGTGGGCTCTCCTGTTGTCTGGTGGGCATGGTAGGTAACTAGTTAGAGTCGTATGATTGCAGCTTTATACACAGTGTTCATGTGGAGTTGCTTTTCCTTCAGTATAGGCCATTTCAGTAAAAGCAGGAGTTAAGGCAGATACTTGGCACAGATGGTGCTGTGACCATCCTGTAAAGATCTTACAGCTTGTTTAAAAGTAAGATTTCTAGCACTGGGATGGGAACTCGACATCCCAAACTGCCTGCTGTGGAAGACTCCTTTCTGAGCCAGGCTCAAGGGAAGTGCCCAGGTTAGCAGTGGGGTCCTCTCCACTTTCTGACTGATGACCCAACAACAGCAGCCACAGAAGGACAGTCAAAGACAGAGAAGAAGTGGAGAGAGGGTCCGGTGAGGGGCAGAGCAAGAGGAAAAGGAAAGTGGGGTGTCTCCACACCTTCCCAACCCAAGAGGAGCTCAGAGCTTGTGGGGTCTGCTTGGCACCTGGGGCTGAGATTTTGTCAGTCTGGGTTTATGTTCCTCCTCCACAGTGATAGCCCTTTCTCCTGTTCAGTCACCTCCATGGGTCTTTCATGTCAGCATTGCTGCATAACACACATTTATTTTGTAATTTTAGTGCACGGTCAAGACAGACCTCGCTCCGCTGTGTCATTCTGCAGTAACTGGGATCTATAATACGTGGAATAGTCACCATTTCTTCCCACAGCCTTGCTCACGGCATAAGGAGGAAGGACTCTGTTGTGCTCTAATCAAACAGTGTACACTGTACACGCCATAAATCTGTTGTATTTACCCCCATATTTGTAGTAAAATAATGCTGTATCTTTGTATCTGGGCTGCCAAGCATTAGTGTTCCTTTAGTGCTGTCATTGTAGGAGAAACACAACAGCAACAATATACTATTATCACTACAAAGTGACAGGAGCGTAGCTATATCTGTACTAATGTGCTGCACTGTATGATAATTACAAATGCTTTTCATGCATACACTTTTTTTGAAGAGAGAGAGAGAAGTCTGAAGAGACTCTGAGCTGGTAGCACTGCATGAAAACCCTGTTCTCCAGGAGCTGCTCAGCTGAGAACCAGCAAGTCATTTTGTAGTTTCAGCCCCACCACCATCACCTTCACATGAGCCTGTCTGACATACACTCTATCCCTCACTCAGCCACGCCAGACTTGTTTTATCAATAATTAACAAATGACATACAGAAAGACTGCAGTTGGCTGTTTTCCTTCCCAGACACCCAAACCAAATATGCATTTGAACGGCAAAATGGCACTTAGATGACAGGAGCGGACACTGAATCCCTCAGTGCAAATGTGTGTCAAGGCATGCACATGTATTTCTTCTGTACCTTATGTCAGGGTAGTATCAAGCAACATCTATTATATCCAAACATTTTAACATTGATATATCTCTCACTTTACACTTCAGCATCCTAAAATAGCAGACTGAAGAAATTTCTTTTACTCTGATGTTGATTTTTAATACATGTTGCAACAGTGATGTGTTGATATTCAAGCTGGGTTAGCAGGCTGATTTATTTCTAAGCAAGTGAGCCTGGCATAGGTCCTAGGCAAGATAATGGTACCACCACAGACTGAACATCTAGAAAATCAACAGACATTGGTTTTATAACAATTAGATCCTGTCAAACAAGTCCGATTTCCTTTTTTGCTGGAACTGGAAGTTGGTTTGAGAAGCATTGGCCTGGATGCAGCAGATGTTTGCAATGCAGCTGACAAGGCAGCTAATTGAGTGATTGGGATCACATGGGCCCATTCACAGGTATTAATGTGAAGCCAAGTGCAAGCTTATATATCTAAAGGCAAAAAGGACCTCCTGGAAAACAGTGGCTCCAAAAATGGATCACCGTGGGCAAGCAAGCAAATGTAAGCTGCCGGTGCATGAAGGGTTAATGTAGTCTGGTGTATGTTAACACAGCGATGAGTAAGAGTAAGGAAAGATTTCCTCCCTCCACATGCAAGTGCTCACGTCAAACCTGAATTATGAGACGCCAATCTGATGTTCATGCTTGTAAAAGGCTACAGGAACTGGAGAAGGTTCAGAAAAGAGCCACAAAAATAATCTGAGGATGGGAGAAAGCGCCCTACAGTGAATGATATTTAAAAGCACAATCTGTTTAGATTGTAGAAAGGAAGAGTGAGAGGTGACTTGATTAGCACGTAAGTACCTTCATGGGGAGAAAATACCAGGTACTAAAGGGCTCTTTAATTTAATGGAGAAAGGCATAATAAGAACTAATGCTGGGAGCTGAAGCCAGAGAAATTCAGACTAAGTAAGCCATAAGGTTTTAACAATGGAGTGATTAAACACTGGCACAAAGTCCTGAGGGAAGGTGAGTGTCCTCTGTCTCCTAACAGCTTCTGTTCAGGCCTAGGCTTCTTGTTTGGAAGACATGCTCTACCCAAACATCAAGGATTTGCCTTTTTGCAGGGGTAAAGCCCTTCCTCATATCGAGAAAGGCATCGTCTCCACAAGGCAGTGGGACCTCTGGCTGAAAACTGCTGTGGAAAATTGCTTTCCTGCCTGGATGTGCCAAGAGTAAAGGGACCTCTTCTAATGAAAGATATTTTAATATCACATTTGGATCCACAGGGCTTAAGGAGGTGGCTGAAGTGCTGCCAGCCCAGGGTCTCAGTTGGAGTGATGCAGTTCAACATCTCAGACCACTCATTTAGCCTGAATGATCTCCCATGCTGTTGGTACCTCGTTTTCCATTCCTTCTCCAGCTCAGACCTTCCCTCTGCAGTGACAGATGTTGCTGTCAGGACTTATAGAGAAGTTCCTCCTCTTCCACCCAGAAGCAATTCCTCTGAAGTTGAGTCTCTCCCTGAACTCTGCAGAAGATGAACATGTCCCATCTCAAGACCAAGTCTCAGGTGCATAAACCAGTCCCAGTCCAGTGATGCGGCCGTGGACTGAACCGTGCTTATTCACACAAATGGGAGATCTAGCTTCAATCCCATTCACGTTTTTCTTTGGTGACCCCTTTGAATTCCACACTGGTTAATGTTAAAATCCTCTGCTATTAAAAAAAAAAAAAAAAAAAAAAAGAAGAAGCTTTAATTGCCCAAGGTGTTTGCAGGATGTTATCTTTGTTGTTGTGCTGTGAGATTTTCAGTGTGTTTCAAATTTCTTTAGCAGCAATATTATCGTGACTCCCTTTGCAGTACACATGCGCTGGCATTTATTCTGCATGTAGTTGCTTGGCTGGCTTGAAAACACTCTGCTATCCCTCTACCTATCTATAAACATTTCAGTCACCCAGTTATGGAGCCAAAACAATGCCAGGTGACTTATGTGACAGCTTATCCACCATAGTGAGTAGTGGAAGAAAAATACCACTGTGAATAGTTCAAAAGCCATCACTGGATAGAAATATGTTCCCCTGATAAGTACATTTGTAATAACAGAGCACATTTATACAAAACAAACTGTTCAGAGTTAATTTCTGAGACAAAAAGAAATCCAATATTAATGGAATAAGTGGCTAATCACGTGTCACTCCAGCTGCTTTAGGGAACTACCACAAGCCTTGCCCATTTTTGCGGAAAGCCAGTAATATATCTCAGTGCTTAACCACTGGACTGAGCTACTGCAATGGACTGCTGGTGGCACCAGAAAGGTCGGGGCAGCACACGTATTTTAAGAGAATGTTTTAACAAAGACAGACATTTTGAGAGGCAACCTCCCACTTGTTTAAGTCTTCCTGCTCCCTGCTTCCAGCTGCTCTGGAAGGGCCACGAGGTGAGACACAAAGGTGCAAACCTCACAAGGTGTCTAACTGGGCTCCTGATGCCGAGTAAAGTCAATGGCAGTGGTGTGTGTGAGCGCCCTTGGCCCAAGGAGGAATGGGAGAGAAGTTTCAGGCATAAAGTATAATTTGCTAGTGAGGACCTTATGTAGCAAGATCTCAAGAGTATAATTTCAGAAATCCTCTCAGAAGCAAGTATGCAGCAGCAGAAGTAGAAGTCTCAAGGCATATATGAGGAAAATATGTATGGGATCAGGATCGGAGCCTGTTAGAAATTCAATAAATTTCTTTGGAATTGGTGGAACGTGCCCATGAGAGGCAGGTTCCCACACGGCTAAAACAGACCTTGGCTGGAGATGGCGTTTAAGAATATGGTAAAAAAACCCAACAGCCGAACCAATACCAAATATTTGCATGTATCTATTTGAATGCTAGAATTTAAAAAATTAAGATAGGTGAACTGGAGACTCAATTCTAAAGGCAGGTATTGACTTAACAGGCCTTCTAGAGATAGTAATCAGTGGGACATTCACACTAGGGTGTAATTCATATAGTAACAACAAAGTGACACCAGTGGAGAAGAGACACTTGGGAGATCTTAAAGGTCAATAAGGTAAAGGACTTCACTGTATCAATAAGTAGCATGCAATTCCTGTGGACTGAAATTTCATGCGTATGTGGGAAGAAATGGCATGGTGTCTGTACGCTGTACTCCGTGGGTAGGCAAGAACTCCATGACGGTGCACGGGGTCATCAAGCACTGAGTTAGTTGGTCTCTCAGGGCTGAAAACAGGAAAATAAAAGTAGACTTCAATTACCCCCATGGTGATTAGTGACTGTTACAAAGGGGTGAGCTGCTGAGACTACATTTTCAGGCAGCATAAGTGACTGTTTCTTCAGAGAATAGGAAAGAGGAGAAGAAGCAACCTTTGATTTAGTATGAAGCAGTCCAGGAGACCTGGTTCAAGGTCTAACCATCAAAAAGCAGCTCCATAAGAGCAACCATAATAGACTGAAGTTCAATACTCTATAGGAGAGGGGGGAAAAAAGCAGAAATCACTCTGATAAAGTTTAAAGGGAAACTACAAAAAATATGAGGAGACTAGTTAAAAGGGAATTTAAAGGGAATGGCTAGAAGGGTAAAATGATTGAAAGTGGTGGGGATACTTTTGAAAGACATTGTATTAGAAGCTCTGGAACGTTATTAGAAAACTTTAAATAGACAAAAATAATTCTGGCCATGGTTATATAGCAGCATAAAAGAAGTGAGTAGAACTAAAAGGATATCTTTCAAATGAGGAAAATAAACTCTGGCAAGTTAATGTGAATCCATATTAACATGGGCCAAAAATGTTTTGAGAAAGAACTTGCTAAAGACATAAAAACTAATGATAACCTTTTTTTCCAAGCATTAGAAGGTGAGTATATGCCATAGGGCTAATACAGCTCATGGAAGATCAGAATTCAACGGGAGAACTGTGAAAGAAAGGGCACAGCAGGAAAGTTAAATAAACAGAGGAATTTACTAATGTTCCCACATGGGAAATTTTCATTGCAAGGGATGAGTATAAGGAACTGTTTTATATTTTAGGCTTGAAATTAAAAACTGAATAATAAAAATTCATCAAGACCAGATGGTATTTTCCAAAGAGCTGTGAAGGAATGAAAAAATGAAATTCCAGTCTATTAACTGTGCTGGGAAATCTGTCACTTCAATCTACCTAGGCACTAGAAATTAGAAGGTAGAGAATTTCTTGCCAATTTATTAAAAAGAGTTGAAGGGGAAATATAGAAAGCTGTGAAATGGGAAGCCTGATTTTTAAAAAGGAAAGCTGGAAGACACTACAATAAAGAGCAACATAAGCAGGCACATAAGGCAGAACAAGATGTTATCTCATCAAAAATTGACCAGCAGAGCACTTCTAGAACCTGGAGGCAAGAACAGATGTAGTCTTCAGTAGTTGGATTTCCAGAAAGCTTTCAATAAAGTTTCCCCAGTCACAGGATAAAAGGAAAGGTCCTTATATGGTATAAAGGCCACTTAAATTGCATGAAAATATGTAGGAATAAAAACCTTTATGTCTCAAGAGAGTAATGCTGGAGTCAGGGGGATTGGCCTCCAACAGTAAATTAAACAGTGACAGGGAACCTTCCTGGGCAGTGGAATTCACTAATTACAACATCATACTGTTAAGTTTTCAGCCTGGCCTCTGGCTTTTTCCCAGCCAGCTCACACCACACTGAACAATTCACAGGGACTACAGGGCACTGGGTGCAGCCCAGGGTAGTTTCCAATGGTCAGTATGGGTATGACCAGCCTTTTCTGGAGGGTAGGGAAGTATTAACACCAAGTATGGACATGTGTCATGCTGTGCCAAGTGTGATATAAAGATGAATAAAGGCAAAATATGAAGCTGTATGAAGATTTAATCTATAAGAGAGTTCTTGGGAACATCAGTGCAGTCCTTGGTAGTGCTCATAAAGGAAATGTTAGGAAACAAAGGAAACATTAGGAGCAAGCAGAAAACAATTTACCGCATGTAAAAATCCATGGAATGATCACATTTTGAATATGATGTATATTCCTATTGAAGCTGCCCTGAAAATCCCAGAATCTTAGAATGGTTTGGGTTGGAAGGGACCTTAAAGATCACCTAGTTCCAACCCCACTGCCACAGGCAGGGACACCTTCCACTAGCCCAGGTTGCCCAAAGCCCCGTCCAACCTGGCCTTGAACCCTTCCAGGGAGGGGGCAGCCACAGCTTCTCTGGGCAACCTGTGCCAGTGTCTCACCACCCTCACAAGAAAGAATTTTTTCCTTATATCTAATCTAAATCTGCCCTCTGTCAGTTTAAAACTGTTACCCCTCATCCTATCCCTATATCCCCTGATCAAGAGTCCCTCCCCGCTTTCCTGTAGCCCCTTTAAGTACTGGAAGGCCTCTATAAGATCTCCCCAGAGCCTTCTCTTCTCCAGGCTGAACACCCCCAACTCTCTCAGCCTGTCCTCACAGGGGAGGTGCTCCAGCCCCCCGAGCATCTTCGTGGCCTCCTCTGGACCCACTCAAGCAGGTCTATTCCCTTCTCATATTGGTGGCCCCAGAGCCCCAAATCTTTTGGCAAACTAGAAGAGCTTTAGAGATGGGCAAGAAGGATAACCAGAGATTTAGAATAACTTTCACAGCAGGAGATTTTAGAGGGCTACCACACCTCAACTTGGATGGTTGCACAGGAAAGAGAAAGATTGTGGTGGACAAAGACCTACAAAATCATGAGTGACATAGAAACAGTGAGTACAGAACGGTTACTCCCTATTTTCCTAAAGGCAAATCACTGCAATCAGCATCTCAAATTATAAGGCAAAAAGTTTAAAACCAGCAAAGGGAAGATCCCCTGAGAATTCATGATTACACTTCATAACAGGATGTCTGAGCATGTCATGGAGTCCAAAGGTACAAATAGGTTCAGGAAGCAGGGAAACTGATTTATGAACGAGAAGGATGTTGTCTGAAACACAGTGATGCAGAACAATGTTCAGCAAAAAACCTTTGCGCCACATTCTGCTGGAAGCAGGGAGACTCATCAGGGAAATGCTACTCCATTTCTTCTGAGCATGCCGTGGTAACCATTGCTGGCACAGGCAATGAGGAGGATGGATCTTACCCAGGATGTCCCTTCTTCCACTCTTATTACATCCTGATGCGAGTTTGGTGACTTCCAC
Organism: Strix uralensis; assembly: GCF_047716275.1. Lineage (NCBI taxonomy): Eukaryota > Metazoa > Chordata > Aves > Strigiformes > Strigidae > Strix > Strix uralensis. The sequence goes on from NC_133992.1 coordinate 1,615,431, forward strand.
AGTTTAGGAAGTCTCAGTTGTGTATTTTAACAGAAGTTCTAATTACAGTGGTGGACAGTGGTGAATTAGAATTTCTGATGACAAAGGAAAAGGTTGATGTTTATTCTGTTTAGAGAACTAAAAATACAATCAGTCTTTTAAAAAACTGGGACACGTATTTGTCAACAATTTTTTAGAATTAAAAAATGCACTTTTTAAAATGTATGCTGGTGTCACATCTGATTCAACAGTGACATGAGCGTATTTCTTGGTGTGGAGAGTTTTTTTCCCAGTAACTCCATGTTCTAATGAGCTTATCGTGAATCACTGAACAAGCATCATTGACACATGCTTTGAGGATAGGACCAGCCCTCGACAGTGTCTGCACAGTCACTTGGCTTTCCTCTTCATTCCTCACACTGTTTGTTGCATTGAAAGCTCCTTCTACCAGGCTGTTTGATCCTGGTGAGCACATAGTCAGGTCTGATCAGGAAAGCAGTATGTCTTGCATAAGCATATTATATCTTTTATTTTAGGAGCTTGTCACAATGAATTGAAAAAAATTGCTGTGTTAGGACACCAGTACCCCACCAAACTCAAACTCACTTGAAATAATAAATAAAGGGTCAGATTCTTGCATGGCAAGTTAGCCATCTGTGGCTCTTGGAGGCATCTAAATCTCACCAGTGAATTGTCTCTGACGTTCCCAGCAGTCTATTAGATTTAGATGGATGAAGCTCCTTTGTTGTATAGGTGACCCAGCTTGCACATGTGCAGAGCAGTGCCCTTCACCACCTCTAACTGTGACCAGACCATCTTGCAATTCACTTTCCTCCCACTGAATGTCTAAGTTGTGCCTCCCCCAGCTGCAAAGCCCTTCACGCTTTTTATGCCTGCAGGTGAGGAACGAGGTCTGTGGCGATCTGAGCTCAGTTATGAGCAGGCTGGGCCAGGAGGCTGGAGAGGCAACAGCCTGATGAGCTGGGGTGAGGAAGAACTGGAGAGGGGAGATTGGGTGAGATGACCAGCACTCCCTGCACGGGGAGATGAGCAGGGAGATGCTGCTGCATCCAGGGACTTGATGCCCAAAGTCCAGGCTGGATGGCCTTATGAAGCTGGCTTTCAACATCCCTATGGGGGTGATGGGAATTTTTCACCACCCTCTGCCTAAAAACATGCAATTCTGGGCCACATATATATAATTTTTCTTTGCCTCAGAACAGAAATCATCAGTCAGTGACCAGCCTCTAAAAGGCATGAGCCAGCAGGAGGAATATGAAACCTGTCTGGTCAAAAGCTGCTCTCAGCAGCTTGCAGGGGAAAGCCTTCTTCAGGTTCCTCAGGGAATGAGAGTCTTGGATTCTGGCAGAAAAAGGGCAGGAGAAGAGGGCTGGCAATCTTCTTTCCCTCAAAGGGTCGTTGGCCTTCCTCCTAGAAGTTTACTCACCCTCCTGTCTCTGCTGGAGCTGGGTCAGCCTCCCCTGGACTGGGGAAAATCTCTGTTCCTCAAAGCAAAGGGAGCAGCATTTGTGCTGAGAGCCCCCCGCTGCGCCTTCCCCTTTGCAGCCTGGCTCTGCACGTCTGCTCGGGAGCACCAGTGCTAAATCAAACTGGATTGCACTTTTCCCACTTTAGTAATTTAGATAAAAGTAACATTTTGTTTGAGAGCAGCAGCAATTATACCCAGGGGTTTGGGATTAACATAATTAATACTTTCTCGATCTCCAAATGTCCCCCCCGCCCTCTCTTCTGCTGCAATCAGAGTCTTGTCTTTCAGTGACGCTACAGTGGGTAGCATTCCCCCCAAAAGGTACATAAGTCCTTGTTAGGGACCATTGGATGTGTTTAGGAAGGAGCACCTTGGAAAAGAAAAAAAGAGAACTGTTTCACAAGGCATTAGTGTCTGCATCACATGAAAAGCCTGTCACTTCACCACCCAGGAAACTAATGAAGATCCCAATTATACAGCAATAAAATATACATATGCAGTACAGAGGGGCTTATACATTTTTAATTTTTTTTTCCAAAGCCAAATGCAGAAAGAAAATTCTAATTAGTGGCTTTGTCATTTTTAAATAAAAAGGTTGCAGGAAACACCCAGGAGTTGCGTTTCATCCCCCAGCAAAGCTGTGCACGGGCAGCCCGCACACCCTGCCGCAGTCCCAGCACCGTCCCCCTCCCGCCCTGCCAGCAGCTCCCTGCTTGTCTGGAGGATCCTGGGAGAAGGAAACCACATGTTTTGGCTGCGACCCCAGCAATTCCCACGCCCTCCACATCACATCACTATCTAGCCAGGCCATCTCCTCTCGTGTCCCCCTCTCCTCACTCTAAGCAAACCCTTCACTGCTTCAACCAGCTTTGTGTTGCTAATGAAGGCTTTCCCTTCGGCAGGGAGGTCAGAGCAGTGAAGACCCACCAGTAGGTCTCCGGGGGTCTCCATGCCCACCCTGCAAGGTGGCAGCAGGACGCCAGCGGGCATCCGAGCCACCGGCTGCACCCTCCAGCTTGTGTTTGCTTCTCTCTCATGGTTCTCAAAGCTGGAGGGACAGCTGTGATTGCCCAGCCCGACTCTGGCCTCGACAGGGAAGGCCCAGTCATCAGCTGCACGACAGCAAGACAAAAATAGGACAAAGCTTCAGCAGCAAAAGCAGCAACTTCCAGCAAAAATTCTCTCCTTTCTTCCTGGAGCAGAGCCCTGGAGATGCTGGCGACTAGTGAATAGTGCTCCTATGCAAAAATCCCTAGCAAAGGGGTTTTTGGAGCAACAGAAGTGGAAACCTGCCCCTTTTCCCCACCCATTTGCCCAAGTCCTCCATTATGTGATCATTCACTGTTAATTTTCTGTGGTGCTCCTGTCCCGTATGCCCTGGGAACACAGTGAACCTGCACGGAGGAGCCACGCGCATTTGTCCTCCCTGCGGGCTCACGTCCCAGCTGTGATCCCGCTGCCTCAACCCCCTGCTGCCCTCCAGCCCCACCCTCTGATGGGGACCACGGGGATGCAGGGGGAAGGATGCCCGTTCTCACCTCAGCACCGTCCACTGCACTGGGAGACAAGATTTACAATCACAGACCCCACCCCAACTCTGCAGACAGCACGTACTGTCCAGATGGACTTTCAGACAGTTTAGCTGCACCTTCATGAATTTATAAAAAATAAGATTTTTTTTTTCCTGTAGTCCATAATAAATATAAATCTGGCTGTTGTCCACAGGAACAATAAAACACATACCTAGCCAGACTGCCATCCCTCCCAACCTTCAAATGTTGCTCCAAACCAGGAAGGTATTAGAGCTATTCAACAAAACAACTTTAAGAGCTTTTAAACATTAGCTAGTAATATATTTCCCTTAATTGCATCCAAAGAAATGATTGACCTATTTGAGATTCAGTTTCCAAAAAAGTATGTATAAAAGCATCAGTCTGAGACAGGAACTCAACTTGGAAAGTTTCAGACAAAATGCTCAAGATCTGGCAAGGTTTTAAGCGATTCAGAACAGTGTTTTAAAATGAAGCTGTCAGGCAACCTGAAGCATAGAGCAGTTCTGCCAGCTCCTCTTGTAATAAAAATAAATGATCATTTGTTGCTTTCTGAAGTCTAATGTGCAGATGAGTGAATATATTATTCAATGTCCAACGTCCTAAACTCCATCTTCATTTAAGTTTTAAAGTCACTATAATATGTTGCATAAATGTAAGGGTAAAACAATAATTACTGATAATAGCATAATTCTGAAAAGTTTTCAAGCATGCAAAAAGCCTAGAAATTGTTATGTTGACATTAATCAGCAAGTAGACTCTGAGCATATCAGAGTTGTGACAGACATAGGATCATTTTCACCAGACACAGCAGGAACTTTCACCTACCATGGAACTATTTGGGAGAAAAAAAAATCCTTCATTTTTCCAGCTACAGAGGTATCGCAAATGTTTAAAAATACATATAGTAACAAGAGTGGTTGAAATTTGTTTATGGAACCAATGACAAGATGTTGAAGAAAAATTTTCAGGGTAAAATTCACCCTCACGTAACCCAGCTGAGACTAACAGGCCACTTAGTTCTGGCTAAGAGGTGCAGGTAATGCACAGATCTCCTGCTGGGGTGCGCCCAGCTTGGGTACCCTGAGGAACGCACCCAAGAGCTATCAACTGTCATACGGAGTTTTCCTGGTCCTACATGTTCTGCTGAGTCTCTCTGCAGAAAGGTAGATATGGTCCCCTCTCTATTTAGCCTCCTGTAGCGATACAGGTACTTTAATGCTGCTTGAGTCCTAAGAAGAATGAAATGACTCAAATAAAGTAGACGAGGGCCTATGTTTTAATTTTTTCTCTTTCTAAGTCACAAAGTCAAGCTTGACATCCCAGTGTATACCTGACTGCCTTCCTAATTACTGTTATCTTACCTACTACACCAGTTTTAAATTGCAAGTTGAACTGGAATAAAAAGTAAAGCAAGTTTAATTAATTGGTTAATTAATTATTTCTCCCTCTTTTAATAAGAAGATAATATTCACAGAAACAAAACAGGGGCAAAGATAAATACTGCAGCTGGTTCACCACAGCGGTGCTGGTCCTCGTTGCTGGTGGCTGCCCTGTGGTTGTGTGCCCTTGAAATCAGAGGCTTTTCCCAGGTTCCTCGATCCTCCCACTACATGAAGGAGCAGTTAAGCAACCAATGAGAGTTGCTCCTGAATTGGGTAAAGGGTTTCAGAGGGCCAGTGCTAACAGAAAGTTTGGAAGAAAACAATCCTAGAGGAAAAAAATTTCTTTTTTTTTTTTTGTTTTTTTCTGATTGTTTCTCAAAAGCCTGCAAGCAGCCAGGACTCCTGTTGAAAATGTTGAAGTAAAGAAATTAATGATGCCCAAGGAGAGATCTACCCCTGGCAGGTAGTACCCTGGGTGACAGCCTCCTCCAGGTGGTGTGACAAGAGCTACCAAAGGCAGTTCTGAAATCTGCGCTGTACTGGGCACAAGAATGTCCAGGGATTTGCAGAAATCACGCCTTTGCAGAAATCAATGCTCCAGCAGCAACATTTTGGGTGAGCTGGAGTGTGTTTGTAAGAAGTCCCACCAGCAGGACACTGCCATAACCTCAGGGCCATGAAACCAAGCAATGATCAATGAATGCTGGATAGATTCTGCCCAGCTTAAAAAAAACCCAACCCCCCTAGATATATCAAAGGAGGAGGTTGTATAACTGTATTGCAGCTAGTGAGGCTATCGAGGGAGATATTTAGAAGTCAAAATATTTGCAACACTGGTATCCAGAGGCTGAACATGACAGATTTGGAAATAGAACTGGCTCGGGTTTTTTTTTTCCATCCAGGTGACTTTTCAGTGCAGAGGCAACTTCTGAAGCAATGTGATTTTTCACATGAAGACATACAGTGAAAAATGTGATCAACTTTTTCCTGCGGTACTATTTAGTAATAGACCAAACTGCATTTGGTAGTCTCAAAACAAGTGTGTGGAAGACTGCTTAGAAAGAATACGTAAGGAAAGGCTTCAGAGCTTTTTGGAGAGGTCCTACCATGGCCCTTCAGGGAAGAGCTGAAGATAACACAGAGAGGGCAGGATCTGGGCTGAGGACATGCTGAATAGGCTGGTAAGCATGTACAAAGCATTTTTTATGAGAAAGAACAGAAAAGCAGTGTTAGTGCAAGCAGGAAAAATATTCTCGAGTGAACAAATGAGATGAACAAGCTGAGAAAATCTGAGGTGAGGATTTGGGACAAGGTGTGTGGCAGCAGTAGGGTGTATGGGTGAGCCTACAGCAAGGTTGGGGTGGACCAGATAAACAAAATAGTTCAGAGGGAACACATGGATCATGGAGAAAGGGTAGAGAAACCATAGGCAATTTCTGGCAGAACCCCCAAAAGGGTGGCATTTGCTGAATTAACAAACGTCAGTTCAAATTTAGATGGAGGGCTGAGCAGTTCCCAGCTAAATCATGGTGAGACTGTGACTGTGAATGTTTTGAGATTTGCAACGGCTCTGGAAGCACGGGCAGGGACCCCAAAGGACCAGCCTCCTGTGCCGTGGCAAATTTCCCTTCAGACCCCGCTGTGTCCCCCATTTGCCCAGAACCGGGCGCGGAGCTCACCTCTTGCTGGACAAACATTTTCCAATACACAGCTGACAAGTATTTCCCTGACTGACACCCATCTGCTCCCGTGCTGCTGTTCCTCTGTTTCCAGACTCACTCTTCTTCTGCTTGATTATTTTTCCCCATTGTCTTTAGGGAAAATAACCCCACCCTTTACCAGCTTTCTTTGTGACAACACAAGTTTGTGTCATCTCTTCTTTTCACACAGCTGCTAGCCCCTCTGGGGCTGGGGAAGCCTGAACCCAGCTTTGCAGGTGATGACCAGTGTGTCTGGTCACATCACACCTGTAATTCCTGACTTCTCTTGAAACCATCCCAGCCTCACATTTGCCTTTTCCCTGGTCACATCACACACTGGTTCTTGTGCTATTCATTAGCAAATATATTAAATACATTTGAATTTGGAACAATTTCCCTAGTGACTTCCCCCCAGCCAGCCCTTGCAGCTTTCCCCTAACTTGTCTCCTAAGTAGCTTTCCAGATGGGTCCTGGTTATCCCTTACTGTAGTTTAGGTAATCATTTCCTATATGATGCAAAATCAAAAGATTTCCTCCACTCTGAGTGGTTAGAGGTACTACATTTCTTTACTGAGAAAACCACTTTTTTATTCAAAGTTATCAGGTTAGTCTTGCACCATCTAGCTTAATAAACCCATGTTGAGCTCTAACCTCTTTTCATTTATCCCACATCTTCAATTCTTCTCTGTCCAAATTGGCTCTAACAGCTCAGATACCGCAGGGATCAAACTAGCCAGCTGATAGGTGCCGGTTCACTCTTTTCCTTTGCCCTGGGAACTCCCCTGCCTACTCTTTGTTCCTCCAGTGCCACCCTCAACTTAGTAGATTTATTTGAAATAATCGTTACTGGACCTGCAATTTGATGTTCTGGTTATTTTTAGATGTCTGAGGTTGAGATTATTGGGCCCCCTGGCTCCAGTGCATTGAGTTGTTCAAAAGTTGCCCCTCCGCGGAGGTGATCAGCTCCGTTCTCATACCCTCACTGACAGCAGCATCCTGCTGTTGCGTCTGCATTCAACATTTTCTTCATTAGTGAAGACTGACACAAAACATATACGTAGCTTTGGGGCTATATCCAGAAGATCTTTAATCTTCACTGCAACTGATCAGCAAACCCCCGTCTTTCTTCTCTTTTTATTCATAACACGAATGAGTCCTTTACAATTTGCTTCAATTCAGTTTTAACTCAGCTTGACTCTTACCAATTTGCACTTTTTTTCTACACTTTCTGAGATTCAAGATGTAGGTTTATTTGCTGCTCAGTTCTTCCTTCCTATCCTTGCAGCCTCTCTGTTTGGTCCTAAAAGACTTTTGGAAGAAGTTACTCATTGTGTTAAACCTGGAGCCCAATCCTCCAGGATTTTTCCACTTGCTTTAGAAGCCCATGCCAGATACTTTTGTGTATTTGCTTTCAACACATTCCCACTGTTTCCTCACTTATGTCCCTGAGCTGCTCAGGACAGTCATCTTAGTTCATTTGGCTTATTATCCTCTGCCCTTTGAAATCAGGAGCCTTATTTGCAGATAATAAAGTGAGCCCTCCATTTGTCTGAACTAAAATAATTCAAAATAAAATGATTTCCTAGTGACTGGCTCTGCTAGTCAAATCCAGATGTAATGCTGTATCAACTCTCTGTTGATAAGAGAGTTGTGGTGAAGTTGTGTTGCCTATCACAGGCAGGAACGTCTGGGGTGGTCCAGCCTGAAGGAGCATGTCATGAACTGCGTCTCGCCTGCCAGAGCGCGATGCTGACTCTGATGGAAGGTGCCCAACCTCTCTGCTTGTACTGTAACAGCTCCAGTGTCAAGAGCAAGAAACGGCATTTCCCTTCGGTGCTTTCCAAGGACCTGATTTAAGAGGCGGAGACAAGACAGTCACTTAGAAGGACCACAGACGTGTACCTAGCTTCTCTCTGAAGTTAGGCATTTCTTCTTCTCTCAGACGAAATGGCATTTCATACCATTTCGAGTGGCTTATTATTTTTCTGCAAATAACAAAGAGTGGGAATAGGACCTAAATTACGAGATGCTCATGATTAGGAGCAAATGCTACTAATTTCTCTTTGCTGGGAGAATGATCTAGGACAGGGGTGGACACCAGTGGAGTATTTTAGCAATGACAACAGAGCAGAAAAGCCCCTCTCTTTCTCAACTTGCTTAAAAATCACAGCCAAACCCTATCTCGTAAGAGTTTGCTTTTCCTGTGTGCCACCCTGCGTCTCCACAGCTGGTACCCATTGGTGCCACCACACTATTTGCCCTAAAGCCTGCTTGAACTATTCCACCTCGATCAATTAATCTCAGCTACTTACACCAGCAACTCAGGAATACAAAACATCATTAGCCTTTATCTCAAAATACACTTGTCTCAGGAATTTACCTGTGCTTTTTCTCTGTTTCTCCAGTGAGAAATTAATGTGTCTGTCAACAAGTGCCCTTCCATTAAACCTGCAGTTGTTTATTTTAAAATAAAAGCAAACTGCCACACTGAGCATAAAAACATGCAGCGTTTTATGTGGGAATCTGAAAGAATATTATATTAAAATGCACATTTCTTTGCTTCTCTTCTGAATCTCATGAGACTCTCTTCCAGGGAATTTCAGCTGGCAACTGCTTTCCTCTGCATTAATGTGAATCAAGCCTTTTCAACTATAAAAGTTTCTTCATGTAATACACAACGCTTTAGTGAAGTTTGCCTTAAAATAAACAATAGAACAGCTCTCTGGCCCACCATCTCCTGTGTTCCTGCAGTAAAACCTGCAATTGTACATCCTGGCCCACCAAGACAGGTCTAGAGAGATGTGGCCGAGCACAGCACCCTGATCCTGAGCTGGTGGAGATCCCTGATCCCAGGAGCAGCCCCATGGAGGGAGGGCATTCCTGGGGGAGGAGAGAAGGATCCCACCGACCCCCATGACTCTTTGCATCCCCACTGTGGGGTGAGCTGGCCATGGGACAAGTCCCAGACTCTCATCAAAATCTGCCTGGCTGGGGTGGTGTCACGAAATTTGAGCAGTATCATCCACTGCTGTCATGCCCCACTCAGGGGACCCCACACCTGAGCTCCGGTCTCAGAGCTCCTGGTCTGCAGAGCTCTGGTTTCAGCTGCACTGCACATGGAGCCAAACTGGGGACATCCTGTGCTGGAAGTGTAGATCTTGCCCACAAGATGACCCTATGCATGGCTACACTGAGGGTCTGTAGGTTCCTCAGGGAGTGGCTCTTGTATACACAGGAGGGTAGCTGAAAATACTGCCTGGGCCTCTGTTTTCTGCATTTTTATTTTATTTTTCTCTGCAGAGTAAAATACTGATACATACTCTGCCCTGTTCCCCTATCCAGGTCACAGTCTCCAAATACTTCTCCTGTGCAAATCAAACTCAAGTTGAAGAGGATGGTGGGAGCTTGGGTGCGCAGTGGGTCTCCTTGGAGCATGAAACGTGGGCGCTGGCTTGTCAGAAAATAGCTGTGGTATGGATGTGTGTGTTCAGCCAGTGAGGCTGCTGTAATTAAAAGTCCTCGCTGAGATTCTGGCTGACCCTTAGCTTTATACACACAAGGATGTCAAATGTCAAACTGTCTCCCCAGCTCCAGCAAAACTGGCCTGATGAGACAGCCGCTAGTGAAAGTCGAGCAGTCTATTGGGACATCTGGCATTCAGCGTAATTGTTTATGAGACAAAACTTGCCAGAAGCAGCAGCAGGCCAAATTGGAAAGAACTAATGGCTAAATATTGGGGAATTATCTGGCTGGAGCAGTATGGCCCAGCCTGTTTAATTAGGAGTTTGCGATGAATATAGAATCGCTGTTAATTTTAACCCACCGTGTCTTTCCTGGGGTGAAGCAGTGAGAGTATCAGTATTATGTGATTTGGTAAATGGTGGAAGGGAATGTTTAATAGTGGTGGGGTTTTCTTCTTTATCTTAAGTGCTTCACTCTTCCTCTAGCAGACACACACCCACTCCAGCAAGGCAGCTAAGCTGATGGCAGCAAATACAGCAGGATTTGGCCCTGGGTGTGTTTTCAGTGCCTTCTGCAGAAATTTTTCTGTGGTAGCAGTACTCCAATGCCTGACCACCACAGATGGAGCATCCCTGCCTGGTGCTGCAGGCTCCCAGCCCCACCACAGTTTCCCTCAGTCCCTGCAGTGCAGCCCACCACGGGGATCCCCCTCCACAGAGCAGGAGTCAGAGCGTTGCTGCTGCGGGGAGAGCTGGGTCAGGGTGATGTGAGGCAGGATGAGGGTGATGCATATACTGGGTGCTGCTGCTAGGGTTGTCTGGGTGGGCAGGACAGGCAGGGGACGTCTCTGTGGGAGCCTGGGGCAAGGGGACTGCACTGGGGACGAGGGGGAGGGGAAGGCCAGGAGCACGGAGGGGGTTGGGATCCATAGGTGGAGGAGGTTTGGGGCAGGAGAGAGGTGTAGTGAAGGGGGATAAACTAAGGTGTAGGATGGGGCTCTGCTGTGGGGCCAGAGCCATTGGTCACTGGGGCTGAGGGTACAAAGGGCTGTGTCAGAGCGGGCTGATGTTATTGGAGGATGCTCCTTGACACTGAAGTGACCCAGTTCAGGGACTGGGACACGGATGTCAGGATGCTGCCTCCACCTTGCACAAGGGGAATGGTAGTTTTGTGCAGGGTCACACATGAGCTAAGCTTCTTCATTGGTGCCAAGGGTGTTCACATCATGTGCTGTTCCTCTGCTTACAAAGCAGTCACTGAAATGATGTAGGAAGGATTTGTGTTGTGTACTGAGAGTATGTCCTCAAACAGCACAGCTGGGTGCTCTCCCAGAGCAGTGCTACCCGGGGATGCTCTCCCTTGACCACGGTGACAGCTTAATGAAACAGCTGTGGAGGCCATACTAGCTGGTGAAGGAGTCTACTTTATTCCAAATCCATAGTTTCCTTCAAACATGAGTGCTGCAATGCATAGAAACTCAAGGGACACAATGACAAATACACTGAAAAGCATCCTGTTTGTGTCAGGACTTAGATAGAGGAAGGTTGTGACACTGACCTGTGAGCAGATGAACTTGGTTTGCTCCAACAGTCAGATAAAGACTGGCCTGATGAGCGATGGAAAGCCCACCAAGCCTCAGCAATCCCTTCTGAGGCATCTTTGACTTCTGTATAATCTGTTCAGCCTCAGCATTGCATGGGGGGGCTGTCTGTATGGCACCTGGATGACAATTCAAGTCAGGTTGCTTTGAGTGAAATCTTCCAACTCGTTAAAGGTGATGACATTTCCACGCTCAGATACTGTGTTATGCATTAACCCACAAATGGTACCAATTCCCAAAGAGCAGAGGTGATTGTGGTAGATGACCGTAATAAGACTAAAACCATCTCAGGCTATTGTAAGTAAGAAACCACCACAGCCTGGAAGTCCATTCTCTCAACAAGCCAAATGAAGCCAGTCTGGATTCTGGACTGTTGCCTCTGGATACTTTCCACAGAAACATTCAGCTTTCAGCAGGGTCTGGGGCATAGCTTGGCAAGAGAAACCTGCACTTATTCTCTCTATATGTTAGCACTGATTTGGGCAATCAGGTTTACATCTTGGCTAACGTTCCCATTTTCATAGTTTCATATCTTGAATTTCAATGTTCTCAGACTGCACCCGGTGTTCCTGAACTGCAGCTTTGATGTCCTCTGGAAATGCCTGGATGACAGTGACTTCAATATTAGACAATGTTGTGTATCAGTGCAGTATCACAGGAGGGTGACACTGTTTGCTTGCTTTCTTAACTCAGGCATATGACTTGCAAAATGTTCTTGAAAATTCCCTAAGTCACTCAGCAAATTCATCCTCCATTGGACTCATGGTCGAGATGTTGTCCAGATATGGCATGATGCATGAAATTATGGAAAACAGAGCTACTATGAAGGGTTGAAAATTTCCCCTTATCGGAAGATTCAAATAAGAGCTTGGAAGCAATAGAGAGGCCTGAGACAGGAGGAGCTCTACATGCAGGACCAGGTCTGCTGCCCCATCACGTGGCATCTTCCGTGTGCTAACATGCATCTTCCAACAAAGGCATCTTCTACCTTCCTCGGGTGTGTCTGGTCCTGGCCAGTCTCAAAAACAAGCACTTATTTTGAACCACCTGAGTAATTCTTTCTATTCATCTAAGAAAATATAAAATAACGATGTCTATTACTGCACTGGGAAAGAAGCCCTACATCTGTGCAACTTCCAGACTGATCCCTCAGCCTAACCTTGTTCTTCTTTCCTCACATGCTTCACTTCCCTGGGGGCCTTCTTCACATAATCCAGGGGAGATGACCTGAAATTTTTAGGAAGGAAGACTCTTTCTGCAACAGGTTCCAAGTAACCTTTCTTACTGAATTTAAACTTAAATTTTTCTCATATTTCAAAATCTGAATGCACCTGGCTGTAGAGCATTTATATGAACAACGGAAAATAGAGTGAGTGTTGTAATGAACTGCACTTCCCATATTATTTGTGGTGAAATATTTTTACTGGAAATTTCAAAACATGTCTAGTAGGACATCACTTGGCTCCTGCATCTGCTGAAGTGAAATAAAATACTGTGTTTTTACTAATAGCTGTGAAAATTCTTAGCAGGCGTTAATAAGTAGGAGAAAAACCTTTTCTCTCTTTTTTCCCCCCCCAAAGAAACCTGCTGCCTGCCTGTCCTGCCAGGCTCTGCCCACCCAGGTCTCCAGGACCCTCGTGCTCTTTTCTCACAGTGACAGACAGGGTGAATCTTTCTAAGACAGGGGAGGCTGGGTTGGGATGCCCCTGGTGAGGGCAGGCCAAAGGGATGCATAACATACACAGAACATGGGAAGATGCCATAAAATGAAAGCAAAGGGTACTGGGGTAGGTGGAGCTGAGCACTGGAGGACCTGAACATGCCTGGTGTGTTGTATGAAGATCACCAGGGTCTTTGAAGTCCTAATGTTAAAACCAGGTACTTCTGTCTATGGGTATTTCTGTCCAGGTGAAGCAGAAGCTGGGGTGGTGGGAGCCCTGGCTGTGAATCCCACACTGGGCTTTGCAGAGGGCAGTCCAGATGGCTGTCCAGAGCCCTCCTCGCCTGCCTGTGTCCAGCTCAATGTGCTTCCTTCAAAAAATGTTCCCTTTTCCAACAAACCCCCAGCTATAACCTCCCAGCCTCTGTGGAGCAGATATGGGCCTTGCTGGAGGTCCCGGTGATCCTTGTGCTTGGGAACGCTCATGGGGTCTTGCTTCACGTCCAAGGCATGGGGTAACAGCGGGGGTAAAGCAGGAGGCAGAGGTTCGGAAGGGACCGTCAGCCTGATCTGGGGTGCATCCCCCAAACACAGCCCTCGCCACAGGCACCGAGTGCTGCCGCATGCAGATTTCGTAATTATCGGTTTTATGGACAATTTTAAAATGGCCTTCAGCTCTGTGAAGATGAGCTGCAGGTAATATTCCGCCGGCAGGTATCTGCATCACCGGTGTGCACCTGTGCAAACGGGGAGGGCTGTCCCCGCGTGGCTGCGGTGAACGTGCTTCCTGCTCATTTCCCACAGCAGCCGTGTCGGGAGCCTGGCGTGGTTCAAATAACTGTGATTACAGCCTTACATTTTCAGTGATTCAGTTAACAGCCTGATTAGTGAGATACTATTCCATTTTATAATTAGATTAATGAGAGCATTCATTCAGAAGTTGTTATCTCACTTAATAATGACCTCACTGATTATTCTATCTCCTTTAACTGAGTGACTGATTTTGATTAAAATAAATATAGCTCACAGCACCTGGAAATTCATTCTTCTATTTAGAAGGAATCCGATAGAAAGAGATTCCCTTTTAAGAATTTCTTGAGAGTGATTAAATATTTTGGTCCTCCTGAGGCTGAATTTTTGTGTTTTTAAAGATGACATTTTTGAAATATTTGATGATAAAATATTTATTAAGCCCTGTATTTATATTTTCAATACATCTGTTTCTACTTTGACTGTTTGAACATAATTTCAGCAGAAATATATATTTGCATGCTGAGCTGATTTAAAAGAGCACCCGCAAGTGCTTATACACACACACACACACACGTTTGCACACACACATAGACAACATACCGTTGAACCTCACTATTCATTTAATCCTGTACCTTACATAATGATTTCCTATTTAGGAACAAACACTGCCATCAGTCATTTAGCCAATTGAGTTTATCAGATCCCTGCTGCTTATGATGTTATTTTGTGTATTAATCTATTTTCTAAAAGCGGTAAGAATTAGAAAGCACAACTGCTAAACACTTTAATATGAAAAAGGCAAACAGGCAGGCAGACAGTGTTAGCAGGTTTGTAAGAAAGGCAAAACACGTCTGATTACCATGGCACAACAATTAGTGGCAATCACAAAATCTCTGCTAGTTTGGACAATTTCAGTTGTGTCAGCAGCAGAGCGAAGGCGAACGCGACTGCTGACAGCACCTGGTTTGGGAGGGGCTGCCGGTCCTTCACAAGACAGAAACCACGTTTTATCAAAAAATGTCTAGCTTTTTCAAAGTGTCTGGTCTGGGGACAAGCAGCCCACAAAGGAAGATCACCTGGGGTGATCTGCTCTCTTACTCCCATGAGAAGGGACTGGCAGTAACCAGATTTTGCCCGTGACCCGGGGGGACTCAGTGCCCTCTGTTCCCCGTTGTGGTGGTGGGATGCTCAGGGCCACGGGGGGACAGCACCGTGCTCACTCCCTGCTTCACCCCTAAATGCCAAGGCCTTGCTGTGCCTCAGCATCTGCCCTTTTGTGTACAATACTGCTGGGTGAGTCACTGGCCTTCTGCACTCTCCCTCTGAAATAAGTCGTCTTTGGAGAACTGCATGGTTTTGCTCTGGTTAAGAAGAAATTGCATCAGAGCTGAGCAGTGCAGACCTTTGCTTGAGTGGGGCACATGCTTGCAAAGATACAGGAATAACTAACAGCCAAATTCAAGTTGGGTTAGTATTTAAATAATTGATGCAGCCAGTTTTCTCCAAAAGCAGCCACCGAGTCTCAGCCTGATGCTGACACAACAGCAGCATCAAAACTCACTGCCCGTTACGGAAGGAAAAGCTGTCAGCGGTGCGATGCAGCTAACAGCAGGGTCTGGGCTAGCACAGCCAGTGACATGGGAAACTGCTGGAATTACCCATCTTCTCAGGCACCGAATAACCTGACAAACAGAACTGATGCCCTGTCCTGCTAGGAGCAGGTCGCCTCCCATCACGGGGGTTTCCAGCTAATACAGTCTGTGTTTGCACACCCTCTACAGCGCAGTCTGGAAACAGCGATGCTGCCACCTCCCCTGGCACCTCTGAGAGGTCCCTTATTCTGCCTCCCTCTTGTCTCTCTCTTTCTAGAGTACACACTGCGTTGCACCCTCTCGCCTCAAACTGCATCATCAAATGTCCAGAGTATTAAATACCATTTCTGCCTGACATCGTGCATACCTCACGTTCCTGGCTTCTCATTTCTTGAATTTCCCTTTGTATCTGAGGTCTCAGAAAGCTTTGGTACCCATATAAAACAGACACGTGCTTTAACTAGAATTGACTGTGTTTCTAATTCACTCTTAAATACTTCCAACCCATCCGATCCATCTGTGTCCCTGAATCCTACTTACGCTGTTTGCCTTGGACTGCTGAAATGCCTTTCTGTAGCTCACAGGCAGAAGGGCAAAGATGCTGCCAGATCTGCAGAGAGGCATTGGGTTTTGGAGCTGCTCAGGTCACTTCCCTGCTAGTTCTAGCAAGCCAAAAAAATAACAGAGGAGCAGAGCAGCCACTGAAGACAAAAGCCTTTGATTTGATCAGAAATGCCCGTGCCAATGAAGAGAGGAGCGGGGTAGAAACTTCAAGGCGAGAGTCAGGATGAGCAGGATCTGAATTTGCTTTGAGACCTTTCAATTTGCCATATTAAACCATCTACAACCTCGAACCCTTCCTGGATTCCCCGGCACATTTAGTGTGGCTGCCAAGGGATGGTCTCAGAGCAGTGTCATTTTCTGGAGAGCCTGGTGGCAAAATCTGCCTAACACACTCCTCTTCCCGCTCTGTGCCCTTCAGTTCTGCTTCAGAAGTCATTTCCCTCCCTAGCTTTTTTCCTTATATATATAAATGTTTACTCAAAGGTTAAAAACCCCATTACCTGTGAGTCAGGAGAGGAATCTGATGTGCATGGGGCTAAGGTGCTCTCTAGACAAAGACACTGTAATGAGGGCCTAATTAAGTGAAAGCTGCCTAAGGAAATCAGGGTGGACAGGAATTTTCTGCCAGTTGTCAAACTCTGGTACCTCTCTGAGCAGACAGGCAGAGCTCAAGGAAAAGCTGGCACTCCAGAAACATGAGAATTTGTGATCAGCCATAAATAGAAATTCTGAGAAACCTGCAGAGCAGAGGGATGTTGGAGAGGACTCTTCTCCTGATTTGAGGCAAACGTCTTGCCAGAACCAAGAAGTCCTAAACCTGAAGCCGTACAGTCCACACCAAACCTGGTCCAAGGTTGTGCAGCTTTTCCCAGACTTTGTTGTTTCTTTGCATGACGCTACTTGGATGCCACATCTACTCCTTCCCTGGGGAACATCACCCTCTGATCCTTGGAGAGCAGCCTCCAGTACCAGAGATCTGTCTGGTCCGGCCCAGGTTTCTGTGGTATTGATCCATATGTGAAGACAGCTCCACTGAAGCTCATGCACAGCTTAGGGACATTATTCTATCCATTTCCTCACCTTTCATTTTCAAAAGCTGCCCAGGCACCAGTCATGGCCATTGTGGAAGCAATGGGCTGGTGCTTGGTGGGCAGAGAGGCACTGGGTGCTCTCAGGTCCCACAGCACCAAGCAAACGATCCAAGGGGACGAGGAGACGTGCCAGTGCAGCGACACACAGCATCCTAGAGCCGCGTGGCACTGAACCACCCCCACAAACACCGGCCGGCGGGACAATGTGTGCCTCAGCCACAGCACACCAAGGTACACAACCAGACAGCTCAAGCATATGGAACTGAGAAAGAGCCGAGTGCAACATTTTGCTTATTGTTTGAAGGGATTTTAGCATTCAGCTCCTCGCACTGTATGTGAAGCCTGTCTTCTATGTTTCGTTTTATTTTTGGCATATTTCTTCAGGAGAAATCATTATGGATTTTTTTTTTTTCCCCTAGCATTTCAGGCTGGAGGTCCTGAAAGGGATCTGACTGAAATAGCTTCAGCCACGTTTGACTCAGATTAGAAATACAGCCTTCAAGTCCTTCACTGCAGGTGAAGGCGTAGTCGCAGGTTCTCAGGTCTATAGGTTTGTTGGGAAAATTAAGCAACACTAAAAAGTGACAGCAGCAGGCTATGCCTCATTCTGGACTATGCTTCTGAAGTCTTCAGTCTCTTTCAAAGACAGCAGTTTCTCAGAAAATCTGTTATCAGGGAGGTACTGCAGTCCTTGATCTTGCAATCTGGGGAGCACGCAGGGGAGCAACCTGTTCAAGGTGTTGAATGCCATCGTACCTACGTACTGCTCACAGCCTGATCTGGGCTCCTCCCAGAGCATCACATGGGCCTCTCCAGCCCAAATTGTTGAAGGGCGTGTCTCCTTTCTGCATGCATGGGCACATGTTTCTCCACCTTTTAATCTTGAAGGACAACTTAGCCTGAGAAAAAAGAAGATAAAATATCCACAGAATATTTTCTGCAGTGTCTCCACAGGATTTTCATTTGTAGCCAAACAACAACAACATTACATTCTCAACGTTCACTTACAGTTTTTTTTCCTTGTAGGCTTTTTTCCTCTGCTTACTAACTCTGGAATTCACAAGTGTGTTTCCTACACGCTCTTCACAGTGCCTTTGCAAAATATTGTCCAGTGATATCCACAGAGATGAAGCTGTATACATTTTCAAAGCCAGTAAATGCATTGGCTGCTTTGACCCACACAAAAACAGAGACAAGCTGGGGGGAGTGGGGGTGGGGGGGTGGGGAGCCTTTTTTTTTTGCTGTTACCCAAATGTAATGTTTCCTCTTGTTTGATCTCAAGGTTTAGGGCACAGTTCTGTTTCTTTGTGCACATAGAAAAACATTTTCAGCTCTTCATGACCACTCAACTTCCATTTTTTAGGCCGTTACACCTATAAAGCTATTTCCAAATGCCCCAGAGGTTTTTGTGCACTACGCAGGGCTTGACTTTTTAATATAAAATAGAAATAGAGGCATCAGAAGAAGCAAAACCAAAGTACTACCAAAAAAATTCCACGAACACCTTTGCAGGTCTCCTTTGAACAGTCAAAGAGCTGTAGTGTGAATGCTACCCCGCGGTAGATATCCCCAGTTTCCATCGTGGTTTTTAGGTGTATGACCATAAAAATACCCCTGGAGCTAGATTGTGCCTCAGAAACAGGAAGATTTTTTTTTTATTTTCTCCTGACTGGATAACAGCAATTCTGAACATTTTGAATTGAAGTGACGCAGTGACTCGGCAGAGCCTGTCAGCTTCCCCAAAAGAACATGAGTATTTCTAAAGGAGCACAAGAGCTTCTAAAGGAGGTTGCAGAATGTTAATTGCCTATGGATACTGTAAAATGAGAACTAAAATACCAAAGGTTGCTAGGTCCCCATCAGTCATTTTTTTCCAGAATTCAGGCTGCAGCTCAGACTTGTTATAAAGGTAAAAGGCTTTTTCTTCCGTACCTGCAGATGCAGGATGAGACTTGTCCCTGTCTTCCCTCCCAGACTCAGGTCAGAAAACACTATCTCTATCTACAGAATCTGTGCGAGATTGACATTCTCCTACGTGCGTTTCTGACGTGCAACCTTTAGAGGCTTTACTAGAGCAAGAAATTAGAATGAACACATTCAAACCTGTAAAATAAGAAACGTGAGCTAAAACAACTGGCTCTACATAGAAACCTCAATGTCACCCTCCATCTGCCCCCTCCAGACGGCATGTGAGAGACCCAATTCTGCCCCTTTTAAACCATTATAATACCTTGAAAACCAGAGGTGCAGTCGGTGGCAGGATTCATCCCCGCCTGTTGTACTTTTACTGCAGAAAATTTGGAGGCTGATGGGTGAATATTTGCTTTCAGCATGTGTGATGATTACAGTAGCTATGAGAATAATGTCTCCAGCTAAGCTCGGTCCCTCCCAGAGGGCAATATTTAGTGTATCTGTCATGGCAGTATGAACCATCTCAAAGTCTGTCGTCCTCAGACCCCCTGTTTGATGGCGCTGGGCTGTGCAGACATACCCAGCCTTGCAAAGAGCAAAGGACATACCCAGCCCTGCCAAGAGCAAACTGAGGTAACAAAAACAAGTTAGCTGTTGTGCTGGACTAACAAACTGAGCTGGTTAATTCAAAGTACAGCATGTTATGCTTCCACTGTGTTCCTCTGCCCGTTCCTGAGTTAGCTCCTCCAGAGCTAAGCCGGCTCTTTGCACGGTCTGCCGTGACCTTCTCCAGGAGGTAGGGCTGTGTGTTACTCTCGGGGTGCTCACTGAGGAACAACATGACATTACTTAGAGCTGGTCTTGCTTTTTCAAAAATAGCTGAGTGTTAGATGAGGTCTGAGGGTGCCACAGGGGAAGAGTGGGGTGGACTCTGAGGCACTAATGATACAAAGAGATAAGCCTGATACAGGTGCCCAGTGAGATAAAGACATAACTTGTATTACAACAATTTATCAATGATAGGAAAGGTTTTAGCCTCTGTGCCCTTCAGAACAGAATGAGGAGTCTGGATTTCAGTATTCAGATACAGCCTTCCTGTATTTCAGTGTTCATGTTAGGAGGAGAGGTCAACTCAATGTAAATACAAGATGACAAACTTCCAGCTCAGCATCGGTATCTGTCTTTAAGAATAAGGAGAAATAGTTAGGTTTCTGAAACAATCAGACCTAAATAATGAATGTAAAGAATGGGTCATTAAAAATGTTTTAAATTCTGCATCTGAAATACTTCAGTGTAAGGACATTCAGCTGAGCCCATCTGCACACTGCAAGAAATGCAACTTCTTCTGGAAATGTGTAGGGTTCTTCAAAAAGTCTCTGTGCTTCTGCCGACTTGTGGCTCAGTATGTCCTGGTACCATAAGGATGCATTTTCACAGTGGAAAAATATCTCTTCTCTTGCTCCCTGCACCATCCCCACCCTTATTCATAGTTCCATTGCTGCTGACAGGTCTTTGACAGCTGATCTCCCAGGCTTTTCTGCTGGTGGAGATGGTACGGAGTCAAACACTTAGGCCATACGTGCAAGTGTGTCTATTATTGACTATGCACCGAGACAGGAGCACAAAACTCATGTTAGAGTGCTGTAGCAAACAACTGAGTGCTTCACAATTACAGTCAGAAGGTCACTGGTGTCCTCATGCACCTTCCTGGTCCCTTCTCTGCCCTAGGGCCAGGTGTGAAACTCAGGAGAAGTTTGTTTTACTGCAAGACTAACAAAGACATACACTTAACAGTCTTCCACACGAGCAGCTTGAGTGCTTAGTTATCGTTAGGAAGGCTCTCCCAGCAGCTAATTCAAATCATCCCTGGAGCAAATCCAACCCCCAGTTCTCATCCTGCCTGCCCCAGAGACTGGACAAGACCTCTTTGAAGATGTCTCAGCACTACTAGTTCTGCCCTTACCCCTCCTTCTCTACTGTAGCTTAAACAACTCACAGCTTTCCAGACTTCCAGTCATCTTCATCGCTCTCCTCTATGTCAACTGTCCCACATTTTTCTTGAAGTGCAGAGCCCAAGCCTGGATCCCAGCTCTGGCTGAGGCCTCCCCAGTGCTGAGAAGAACATCATGGTGGTGGTCCATATCTAGCAGGTGAAACACCCATTTATAGACTCTTGTATGTAGCTTGATCTTTTTGTAGCAGCAGAATATCCCCACTCATGTACAGCTCCATCTCTTCCTAAATCCTGCTCTCCAGCCAGCTGTTCTACCCAGGACTACAGGTGCCAAAGCACTACCGAGTATCATGGGTTTTTTTGTTTTGCTTTGTTTTCTTTCCCCTAGACTGTTTCTCAACTTTACCAAGAAATTTTGAAATTTAACCCTGTCTTTTGACATGTTAACAGACCCTTTGGACTTGGTGTCTTCCATGACTTTAATATACACACTCTTACTTCATCATCCAGTTCCTGGGGCAGACTTGTCAGTGAAGCCCCTCTCAGTGCACCCCTGTGTGTAGCCAGGTACTCAGCCATGTGCCCACCCGTTGTGGATTCAGATCTTGTTTCTTCTCACTTGTTTACTAGAATGGAGGCACTTGAAAGTCATGTCCTTAAAGTACAGGAATACAATTCCTTTTTTTGTCTACACAACTCCTTTCCCTGTTTTAGAATTAAATTAAATAAACAGCAGAAAATTTGCTCATGTTGAATACAAATACATATCTTCTTCTCCTACAAGTCCTTGCAAATATTCAAGGCTAAGGTCTTTCCATTTAACACCGGTTTTAACTGTGATCTCTGTCTGACTGCATTTGACTTTTTAGTGAATGCCAAAGAAGCATTAAAAGTTTTGGTCACCTTCGTGTCGCCTATTGATATCTCTTACTCTATCAAATAGTGCATCAAACCTTTCCTTGATCTTTCTCATGACTAATGTACAAAGAAAATATCTTTCTGTTGCATACCACTGACTGTCTCATCTGTGTCCACCAGCCTCCCCATTTGCTCTAATGGAGTTATTCCTAACAGTGCAGCCTTCAGAGCAACTATCCAACAGATGCCATCAAAAGCAAACCAAACTTTTGCCACTGAGTGTTTCTTTTTTTTTTTTTTAATTTGCTCTGACTTCTCTCTGTGGCGTGACTGGTATCTTGGGAAAACATTACAAATTCCTGACTTTTAGTATAAGATTTAGAGCCCAACCCCTCACTTTGTGTCAGAGCCATTAATAAATGGTGCCTCCAATAGGACATAAACCCCAACATCAATAGTGTAAGTCTCCATTTACCAACATTTCAGACTTCGGTCCATCAGGTCTGGTACCAGCTGAAACAAGGCACATTTGTAAGAGGAGATGAGCCAGCTGAAGATGATGTCTGCACCCATCTGAACCATTAGGGAAGTTCTACCTGCCTCTAAATGTGATTTAATGTGCCCAGAAACATAAATGCTTATTGCAATCATATTTATTCCCCTAAGAGTCACTGATGATCTTTACAATGTTTGAGATAGTTTCTAATTTGGTGTAGTTGAGTATGGTCAGTGTGAGGTTAATGGTTGGACTAGATGATCTTCAAGGTCTTTATGATTCTGTGATTCTGATTCTGTGATTCTGTAATTCTTTTTCAGTCTTCCATTCCCATGTCCTCAGTGATACTTTGGGGCAGTGGGATGCACAGGAGGATTTGTCCTTCATTGTCACCATGTGCACCCTAATTTTCCGATTATTTTGAGAGCTGACAAACAGAAGTGCTCTGCTGGCTTTCCTTGGGATGTTCATCCCTAAACATTGTTTGGAAGTCCCCCAGCCACCTCACTATACTACATGGATAACACTGGAACAGGCTTTCTAGAGAGGTGGTTGATGCCCCAAGTCTGTCAGTGCTTAAGAGGCATTTGGACAATACCCTTACAGCATGCTTTAACTGTTGGTCAGCCCTGAATTTGTCAAGCAGTTGGACTAGATGATCATTGTAGGTCCCTTGCAACTGAAATATTCTATTCTATTCTATTCTATTCTATTCTATTCTATTCTATTCTATTCTATTCTATTCTATTCTATTCTATTCCATTCCATTCCATTCCATTCCATTCCAGTAGCTCAGCTGCAGAGCTGTAGTCACCTTTCTGATATGGCACAAGACCAACATGCCAGCAGTTACAGTCAGGTTCATGGAAAAGCCATAATTCATCATCCTTTTAAAATTACACATCTCCTTTAGGATTTCCATACATCTGCTTTAGCTGGCCAAAACTCTTGCCTCCAAAGTTAGGGAGTTTGCCTGGGGATACGCAAGCCTTGCTTTGCATGATGTTGGATTGGTACAGCATAGCCTGGAGCCTTGTCAATAAGAATAAACATGCAAGAAAAGAGCAGTGAAGGTGGCCCAGTAATCAGTCTTGTCCTAATGATACCTCCTAAGAATGAGTATGAGAAATGCCAGCAGCCCTGGGGAGGGATGCAGTCAGCAGCTATAGACCAAATTCAGATCCCAAAGTCCTCCCTCCACATTAGTGCTGCTCCTGAGTGTGAGCAGGAGTGTAAGGACAGATCCATGTGGGCAGGGTGATGAAGCTGTGGGGTTACACTGTTGCTAAGGCAGGACTCACTACCTCTCTGACAGCGCTTCTCCTCTCAACACTTTTCTGGAACAAAATGCTGGTAACAGAATTGAAATCGTATCCTTTATAGGAGTAGGGCCGGTCCTTTAACGCTAAAACTGCTAAATACAGGGAGGTTTTTGAGCAAATCACTTTCACTCAAATCAGCCCTAAACACTTCAGGTTTTAGAAAGAGTCTCACCCCCTGAGGGCAGCATTAGCCAACACAGTTGTGAGCAAAGGACTTGACATCCATTCGCTTTCTGCTGCTGAACAATCAAGTACCAGAATCTTTTATACATTTAAATGGTATTCACCTAGCAAATGGCAAATGTACCACAGCTACTATTATATCCTACTGCTAATGAGGAGGCAGTGCTAGTTCCCGATTTCTGGGGGGCTAAATCCTGCAGGTTTTATGCAGTTTTCTGGGAAGAAATTTACTTGGATGAAAACTGGGGGCTGTAAGCCTGGCCATTATGGAAGGGCATTGAAAGGCACCTCACTATGCAGAACTCATGCCACAGGGAACTGCCATTTTTTTCTTAGCGTAAGAGCTTGCGGTTGTGCCGAGGCTGCTATTTAATTCAATCACTGGTTACACTGTCCAAATTAACTTCTAGGATCAAATTGTTAATATTGAAAATAACCATAATTCTGCATCCTAGAGCAGTGCATGGCTTAGAAAGGACCCAGCCTTCAGCTGGTATGTATAAGAGGATCTCAGCTGAAGTCAGTTGAGATGTGTTGATTTATACCAAGGGACCTTAGCAGCTCATTAATTTTGCAAATCAAGCATTTGGACATTGGGAAATGCCTTTAGGAAATGTAACCGGGTTTCTGGTGCACTTTAATTGCCTATGTTCATTATGTTGATTGGTGAACAGAGATGCCACTAGAGTAAAGGCTGAGCCTTACACAGTTTAACAAATGAGTTCTTCTGAAGTCTATTTTATATGGAAAATTGATCAGGATAATTATACTACCGTTATAATTTTACCAGTACAGCTCCCACTCACGTCTCTTCCTACAGATGCTTTTTCCAGTTTAGTGTCTTTGCTTTGCTTTGAACACAATGCAGGGTAAACCAGAAAACTGTGCTGCAAGCAAGTGCTCATGTGAGGAGTTGTACTTGTAGGAGGATAATTACCCTGGTAGAGTTATGTTGCTGAATTTTCCTTTGCAAGCAGACTAAATGCATGTGCCTACATCCATATGCACCCTTAGATTCCTTTGAAATTTGCAGCAGCAGTGCTGAGATGTCTTCTGACTTCATGGTGATAAGAACAAGCATTCCTAGGATTGAGCACCCTCTAACAACTCTTTTAGGCACTTGGATGGTTACTGGGGGGCTGTTTTGGAGCACACCTCAGACTCCAAGTATCAGTTTGTGTTTTTCTGATGGACATGACTGCTTGGGAAGCACCTTAGCTACATTTGGAGGTCAGCAGCCTTCCAAAGAACAGATTAGAACATGTTTGTTTGAGGAAAAGTGGGATCTGCACTGAAACTTCACCTAAGAATCCATGCCAGGTTAAGTTAATATCCACATAAGCAACAGGACTGGAGCTCTTCTGCAGATGAGAGCACTGGCAGGCAGCTTAACACGATTATAAAAGGCCACATCCTGCCACTATTGACCCAAACAACGCCCAAACACAGAACAAACTGATGGAAATAAAAGTGTGTCACATTATCTCCACCCATCCGCGCTAGGGGGCTGCATGCAGAAAGAAACAAGAAGCTGAAAATCTTGCCAAGGTCAGCCTATGATTTAATAGCTTTCTGAGCACCACGAAGTTCTGTTCCGAGGTCTAACCTAAAATCGTATTTGGCTCATATTATCCCAGAACTCTGTCATCTAACACTAGCATATGCTTTTCATAAAACCATCAAATCTTGAGAATTCATCTATTCTGTGTAAAATAAAGGATCTCATCATTTCACTCCTCAGTGGGGTGTAGGTCTTCAGAAGACAAGAGTCTGAGATAACTGTGAAGTATCACAATCACTGAGATTGAGAGGAGCTCTGGAGATCACCTAGTCCTGCTAGAGCAGGTCACTCAGGACTGAGTCCTGTCAGGTTTTAAATGTCTCCAAGAGTGGAGACTCCACATCCTGCCTAGGCAACCTGCTCCAGTGCTGGACCAGCAAAGGAGGAGGGTGCCAACCTGGCCAAGCTCGATCCCTGGCAAAGGCCAAAGCCACTGAGCTGTAGCAAAAGCATCTCAAGCTTTTTTCTTCCTGACCAGTGTCTTGTGCAGTGTGAGAGACCAAAAAGGTCTGTCCACATTGGGCCTGCCCACACTGGGGCACCCTTCTGGATACAGAAGACACTCGTTTAGCTCTCTCTGCTGGGTCCAGGGTCTCCCTCTGGTCACCTCTTGGCAGAATTGGGAAAGCTCTGAACATGCATCTGGATCAGACATAGAGTTTAACCTGGGTTTTGGCCAGAAGCAGACTCCAGTCAGGGTTGTAAGCAGAGAGGTAGTGCCAGGACTTGGGGTGGGTTAGCCCATAAAGAATAGAAGGTCTGAGTTTCTCCAGGAGAAGACGACTGCTAAGTGGAGCACTACTGAATGCCAGGGGAGCCTGCAGGTTGGATTTAAACAGCCGAAGCGCTATTTAGGCACCAAAACCCACTTGTGGATGTAACGGATGACCCTCACTGAAATAGTCAGAACAAACCTGAAATGGGAGATTCCCTCCACTGCTGAAGCTATGCACAAACAGCAATAAATACTTCAAATTAAATTGTAATGTGAAAGTTACAGATCTTTCCTCTCCCAGGCTAAAATGGAAAATCTGTTATTATATGGCATTATAATCTCTTGCTTCTTGCAGTGATATTACACAACCATTCTGCCTGGCAGACAAGCTGGGGCTCTTTGGCCATATGGCCAAGAGATCAGGGCAACATCCTTGCTGCCATTTTCAGATTCTTTGGTGCTCCCCTTTGGAGCCTCGCTGTCCTTTTAATTAATGTTTGGATGAATTTCTTGATTTTTAAAACATTTTGGAGAAAAAGAACTTGGAGTGATTCTTGCATGCACTGCTGTCAGAGTCAGGGCGAATAAATTCATAAAGACCTTACCCCTAGCGCTGATCCATAATAGCAATTTTTCAAACCCAGTCTGAAGCAGCCCTGGTTGGGAGAGCTGCAGCCCAAGTGAATTAAAGTAGCAAAGTTATCAAAAGCTGAAAACTGAGTCTCATAATGGGAACTGTCAGCACATTTAGGCATTGCTGCCTGCAGTTATTGTTGGTTTCTACCTTAAACCTGGATTACATTTATTGCCAGGCCACTCTCTTTTCTTTGTTTAGTTAATTTTCTTTAGCTGTCTGCCAAGAGGAAAACACTTATCTGCACTATATGGGATTTTTTTCCAATGAAATATATTTCTAAAACACTGTGCTGCAACTTGCTGTCTGATACACCGAGCATTTAAAGTGTAGATTGAATTATTTTTAAGGCAATTTCCTTGTTGCATGGAATCCTATTTTCCACCACACCTTTAATATTTCTTTCTTTCTAGTTTGTTCTAAAGCCTGAACTTTTCTGAGCTAGGACTAACAGCCTCCAGCTGCCTCCACTGTTTGCCCCCACCTTGTACATAAATTTAACATTCACCTGTCCATGTGCACTAAACATCCTTAGTGGGCCTCTACTTTCTTATAACAGTTTTTCTGGAGTTGTGCAGTAGACATTGCCATAACTTCTTACGTTTCTTGGATGAGTGGTTGGGCCAAGCCCATCAAGCCTATTTCAGTTCCCCAAATATTTCAGTAGGACTTTACAAGCTCGAGTAGGCGTCTGGAGCCCAAGTGTGTTTGCAGCCCTGGTCTTTCACACTTAGGTGGGCTGTTGGGACATGCTATTGGGCTGCAAGAGCTGTGAGCTCATCCCCCCCTTTCAGGCTGAGAGAGTGACTGACCTTCCTGTTCCCAGCTGTGCAAACACCCTTTTCTCTGGGGCATCACTCCAGAGGTGGCCATGGCTCTCCTCTAGCCATTACAGACAGCTACCAGCCCTCTACTTTGGGTTAGGTACCCACCATCCTGCATCCCAAGCATCTCACAAGGGGAACTGGGACACTATTTGGCTCAGCCAGGACAACTGCTCCTTTTGCTCTGAGAAGCCGTGAGTTACATACATTAGGCAACCTAAGTCCCAGCATGCATTGCACAGGCATACTTGGGATAACGTCTAAAGGGTCTTAATTCAGCCTGTAAGGGTGTGAGGAAACTGTACAGGAATAGAAACGGCAACACAGCTCACAATAAGGCAGAAGTCTGATTTTCCTAGCATAATGATCACGGAGTGGAAAAAAGCCCTGCCATCATTTCATTGAAGAAATCCGATCAAGCAATATATTTGAAGACATCCTGAACTACTCACAGATGTTGCAAGAGAAAAAAAGAGGCCAAAACTGTGGAATAAATCATTTGCCCCATTTTGCTGGCAGTGTGACACCAGATTGCTTGGAAGTCCTGGGATGTTTCCAGATGGGAAAAACTAGTTCATTTTATTTGAGATTCCAGCTTCGGTTTGAACTGGAGCACTTCAGAGAAGCAAAGCATTCAACCATCCTTCCAGCCACAACGGCTACAGCTGGGTTTGCAACTTGCATTTTATTTTGCACGCTTCAGTTCTCTTGGGGATGTTACAGATTTGCCTGTGTGCTAAAGGGGCACTTCGAGACGGTGAGCTTTTATCTTGTTTGCAGAGACCAGGTCGAGGGATCTGCCCACACATGACTCAGTGACAGGAAGGTTTTTGTAGCAGCTAATAGGCATGAACCACAGGTGCTCCATGGAGCGATCAAACTTTCTGCCAACAGCGTTTGCACAGGACCTTGTCCTAAGGTGGTGGAAGTTCAAAGGCAATAGGATGCAGCTGCAGGATGTTTATTGTTTATTCTCTGTCATTGCAGTTGAGGGTTAATGTAATGTTTGGGGGTTTTCCTAATGTTACTATTTTAGTAAAGCAATAGCTTCACTCTAACTGAATTTCAAGGTGAGTAACATTGCCTAGGCTGTGTCTAGCATTGCAGTCTGTGCACTCTCAGCTCACCATTCAGTACAAGTTTGGTCCGGATCAAGTACAAGCATTGATCACATTCCTGTTGGATTAACCAGACCATGTGACATTGTATTAATGCCGTCTTTCTGCTTGCTGGGGGATGGACAATACCAGATCAGGCAGAAAACCTGCTAAGGCAGGTCCCCTGTAAACAATCTCCAAGAAATTTGAACTAACAAAGTGTTTTGTGCCATCTCAGTTCTTCGCATGAACTGTTACTAAACATTTTGATATAAAGGCAGATGATTTATCATCTCTTGGATATTGTTGGAACAAAAGTTCCTTCCTCTGCCATGTAGAAGACTGTTACTACGCCCATTTTACAAACTAGGCATGGGTCTTAGAGCAACCTGATGTCTTGATCTCAGCATAGTAGCTCATTTGTGCCAGGAGGCAGGATAAGAAAGGAAAGGCATGGGATGAAGAGAGAAAAGAGAGAAAGAGAGCAAGTATACAGGATTAGAGTCACAGAACCATTGAGGCTGGAAGAATTTCTGCAGACCAGCTAGTCCAACTCCCCTGCCTGATGGAGGATCAGCTAGGGCAGATTCCAGAGATCTACTGGGCTCAAAAGCACAGAAAGAGTTTGTATGGACAGAAGATGCTCCAAAAGGCCCTTCTGGTGCCTCTGCTCCATTTCAAAGCCACTTTGACCCCCTCCTGTCTTCCAGAGCTCATGGAGGTCAGAGGCACCAGAGATACTTGCAACTCCCATTTATTTGGCTTGGCATTAGGCACTCCTGCAATTATGATTAAGTTGATCATCTAGACAAAGGATTTTTTAGATAGAAATAGCAAAATGTGTGCTGATGATCCCCCACAGCAGCATCCCTAAGAGGAATCTTATGAACCATGGACTGAGGACCGATCCCAAGCAGACCAACAGGATGACAGCAAGGAAAAGGTAAGGTTTGATAATTCACAACACAAATGGATTAGACCAAGGTCCATTCAAAATAACTACCTCGAATATAACAGCTCACCAAGCACAATGCATAGGTATACTTCTTTAAGCTATTGACACATATCAATGGGAGAAACACTGTGTTTGAGAGAGTTCCTAATCTTTGGTGCTGATCACTGGCATTAATAACTGTACATTTTCTGTGTATTTTAAAGGAACACCAGGTGAATATGCTCCCAAGAGCAATAATTTCCTTGTTGCTTCTTCCCATTGCACTCGATCTGAGGGCAGTTGGGGAAGGGAAGGTTAAAACTAAATTAGATTCATCTCTTTGGATGTGATAAGTTTGGGAGTGGCAGTTTCAGTCTTTCCCCACAGCAGGATAGGGACTGAAGTACAAAACTGGCTCGAATTAAAAGGTGAGATACAGAGCTGTTCATGGGTCAGGGTAGGAATTTCCCTTTTCTGACTTGCTAAGCCTTGGAGACAGACACTGTCATTACAGCTGTGTTATTTTATGGCAGACGTCCTCACCATCCCTCATGCAGCAGGGGGACATCCTCAGACTCACCAAAAGATGAAATACCACTCACTAATTGTGTCTTTTTCTTGGCACCACGTCTGTGGTTCTGCTTGCAGGCTGGACTGAAGCAGCAGGAGCTCCCCCTCACAGCTGGACAAAATTTCCAGTTTGTTTAATGTTTCAACAGATTTGTTCGTGTTCTGAATTGGAACAAAACCAAATGCTCAGTTTTCTTCTGTCAACTGGTAATGTCACATATTTTTTGCTTATAACACTAGCAGAATGACTCTGAGACAAAACCAAACAGGTTTTGTCCTCACCTCTGTCATGTCAGGATGGCTGTATCAGAGGACATGTTCAAGGTAAATGAAGCTCCCAAATACCATCTCTGAGGTGACACACCTTATCCTTGCCCCATCATGGTTTAGCTTCTGATATCTGTGGGGTTTGTTGCATTCTGAGTTGAGCCTGCCAATGAATGACACCATTTTATAGGGCTTTGGTTCAATTGATGAGATTTTTACAGAAGCTCAAATGGGTTTCAGCCTTCCTCGAGATAATTTGAGCACCTGTTACTCATGCCAAAGTGACAGAGCAAGGTTAAAATTGATGATGATGTCCACACGGATGTGAAAACCTCTTTAGTTTCACCTGGTGGAGCCTCTGACTGCAGATACCATATGGTCTTAGACGGAGACACTGGGAGATATGCATGTAACTCCAGAGGGTGCCAGCTTGTCCTGAGATGCTGCTGCCTAAAGGAGTTTAAATCCCTTTTTAGACAGGACCAGACTCAATTCGATAGACCAGGGCTGGAAAATCTGCAGGTTAGGGGAAGGTTTGTGGTTTTGTTCATCTGCAGAGTGGACATCTTCAGTCAGCACAATTCTACATGGCACTTGAATGCACTTCTGTTAGAGCTGTTGTGGCAAAACCACCATTAGCAGTAGGTGTAGCATCCTGACTATGCAATGGGAAGAAAGGAGTCAGAAACTAAACATCTAGAGCCTCTCATATCAGTATTGTCTGGTATCTCTTGTGCATCCTCATTCTTGCACCAAATAGACAAAAGACTGTCTCACCCAACTGGCATTTCAAGCTGGGAACACCCATTGTATTGTGCTGTCATTGGTGTCAAATCCAGGTTCTGGTCTGCTGAAGAGAATTTTGCAGCAGATCATGTAAACAATATTTTAGGAGGGCAGTACTCAATCCCATTCTGTCATATCTGTGGGAGGCTGATGTTGCAGACCTACAAAACAGATTCTGTAACTTATTTCACTACTTGTGTTTGGAGTCACATATTGAGGACAGAATCTACACTGCCATACTACTGTATTCGTTTAAGTATTTTATTGCAGTTAGTGCTTTCACTCTTTCTCCAAGAGCAAATCCCTCCAGAGTTGGTTTTTTCCCCATAATTTTTTGTTTCCCTTCCCTGAATTTATCAGGTCATTCCAGTATGGAGAAGTCTTGTCCTGAACATTTTGAGTTTTGACCTTCACTATAAAAAGCTTGAAAAAGATTCATTTTCCCAGCAAAAAAAACCACAGAACTGGAACAATTCAGCCATACAGCAAAATAAAAGCCATCAGGGTTGCTGGGCATGATTTGTTTTTTAGCAGCCCTGTTGTTTATTCCTTATTGATGTTAGAGGCTGCATTCTGGTACCCTCCTCCATCTCCAGCAATGAGTGCTGCAGGCAATAACCTTAGGCAGGGTGGTATTGTGGTGATACCACACTGGAGAGTATTTCCACCATTGTGTGAGGCTGTGGGATAGACTTAGGATACAGCTTTGTATTCTCTGCAAAGGATGCCTCAGAAATCTGGACATCTCAAAAAAAAAAAAAAAAAGAGGGGCTAATTGCATCCACTCTGCCTGGAGACAACACCACACATGCTTATTTTCCAGCGGATTGCCCAGCAGTGGTACTTTAAACATACTTATTACTTTGGTAGTTATTTACTGTCAAGAGGATATTTAAAAATGGGAATGGCTATATGCAATAAATACTTGTTATGTGCTTGGAAAGAAGGAGGTTGATGTATTTTTCCCACATAAAGTCAATGAAGTATTTACAAGACCATCAGTAACCGAAGATAAAACATTATGTTACATCTGCTGTGTAAGAACATTTTAAGATCAGCAGTCTTGGGTAGCTTGTACCAAAAGCCCTAAAAGAGCTGACTGAGATCTCTGTCTTACAGGTGTTCATTTTTGAATCCTCTGAGAGTTCAAGGCAAAAATCTAGAAAACAGGAGTGGTAATTGTATGCCAAGAGGGCAGCGAGGATACCTGAGGAAACTGCAAACCAACATCAGTCCTGGCAAAATAATGGAAAAGGCAGAATCAGCTCCAGCTGCTAATGAAAGCAGAGCTAGCAATATGGTGAATGTCAGTCAACAGGATTTTATGGAAAAACAGACCATTTCAAATAAGCCTGATTTCCTCCTTTTCTCCCATGGCAGATGTGATGGAGTGCAGTGTGCCAGAGTGACTACACTGCGGCCCAGGGGAGCAATGGAGCTAGTGTAGTCAAAGCGAAGCTAATTTCAATTAAGAAGATGAAGAATTGGTAGTGAAGCTCAGCTTGGAAGACTTCTGAGTATTTCCTCAAGTTCCCAAGCAGATTGTGCAGCTTAGTTTCTGTTTTGATTACACCGCTCTCCCTTCAGGTGAGATTACAGCTGCTCTGGGTGCAGCTACTCAAATTGTACTCACTGCTTGTAGTGCTGCACAGCATTTGGAAAGAAGCACTGCACTCAGGGATGTATCAGTAAGTATTAGAAGGATTACTAACACCAAGCAATCATGGAAGATAACAGTAATATAGTGGCCATCATAGCCTGGAGATGGTAGAAGAGAAGGTTCGTGGTGAGGGGTTAAAGATGGTGACAGCCAAAGCTCCAAACAACAGGTTTCTGTTCTGATCATCTACAGTCTTATAGCCTTGATGTCTCAAATTTTTGTTTCAACTTTGGGTTTTCTTTTTCAATGTTATCAGTTCGGTTAATAAAAGATGAGATGTAGTAGGTACTAGTGAGGAACAACACCAGACAGATGGGTCCAGTAGGCTTTGTGGTCTCAGTTTATAAAAGATGGTGAAGTGGCTTAACTGTGCTGTTCATGAGGAGATAAGGGACTGCTGACCTGGAAGATGAAGACATAGCTCGAGCCAGTGGCTGGAAGATTGAAATCAGACTTAACCAGAATGAGAAATAAAGCTCAAGTTTCTAACTTGAGGCACATAAGCTGCTGGAGCTAGCCACAGGGGAAGGTGGTGGTTCTCTCACCTAATGTCTACAAGCCAGGGCTGCCTCCTTGGAAAATCACCTTTGGCCAATGACAAGCTACTGGTGTCGATGTATATGTACTTGTTCCCAGTTTCCTGAAGCAGAGTGCAAGTCAGGGCACCCTCCTTCCACTCCTGACAGCTGGGAACCTGCAAGAGACCTCAGCCAATGAGTTCTGACACAGTGCGCACTGCGCTGCTCTGAGAAGTGCTGTGTACTGCTCTCCCACACCCCAGTATTTCAACAAAAGAAGTTCTACAACTCTTCTAGATGATCTAGTCCAATGAAAAACCATCCTAATATCATATCCTAAAGATAGTGTAATGCTTTTTCCTACAAATTCTTCCAGAGCAGCCATGAGAAACAATTGACTGTTCCATTTTTGTAGACTAGAGAAACCCAGTTCTTTTAACCTGTCTTCAGAGGTCATGATTTCCAATCTCTTGCCATCTTTACTGATTTGTTTTGATTCTCTCCGAGATGTTGACATTCCTCCTCCAACACCTCATGATCGCTAATGCTGTCTCATGAAGTGCTCACAACCTCTCCCAGCCTCATGCGCAGAAGTGGATTTCACAAGTATACTTTGAATGCCACCATGTGCATTATGAAAGAAATGTTGATGAGAGTCAAACCTGGCTCTTATCCTGATTAAATCTGTTGGAAATGCCATCCACATAAGAGGAAGCCAATCACAGATGGTCTTGAATAAGGTCTTTCCAGCCAGAAGTGCGCTCACTTTTTTTGATGATAGCTTTTTATTTGGTTGAAGAAAAAGAATAACTTTCACAGGCATGAAGATTAACAGAGATTGCAAGCAGAAAACAAGGATCTGTCCAGAGAAGTCTGGATGTCCTGTAGGCTTGAGTTTAATCCCTGCCAGGACAACTCAGGGATTTTATCTGGGAATGAGTCAGTGAGTGGAAATGTGGTGGGTGGGTGTGTACTCACACATGTGTGCTTGTGCAAATAGGTGTGTTGGGAATGTATTTTACTGGTCTGTGTCGAAAGGCCCAGAGGTGGTGTCTGGGGGGGGCATGCTGGGCATGTACCTGCATCCATGGCATATGCATGAGCCACATGCATGCCCCTCACCTCTTACATGCAGCGGAGGGGATGCTGGGTGCAGGTAGGCCTGGAGAAGACCTCTGGGAGAGCTGAGCAGGGTCTGTGCAGGAGGAACCACTCAGGGTGTTGCAGTGGAGGAGATGTGTTGCTTTTAACAGTCCTGCTCAAACCCTGCTGGCATTAAGAAAAAGCCCCTTCTGCCCCACCTCTGGAGCAGAGCCGTGAAGCCAGCCCTAGGCACACCAGTGAGGCAGTGGAGAAAGCCTCAAGCTCCCTTGAAATACAAAACTGTTGTGTGATCACAGCATCTGAAGCACAGGGGCGGCCCCTGCCCAGGCAATCTAACAGGGACGCCAGTGGGGATTTGTTTGGGGACCTTTTGGCTGAACATTAACACTGTCAACATTTATGCTGGCCGAAAATCATCTCAGCAGGGCAATGCTGAGTTTGCGTTGTCTGTCAGCCCTGCAGCTGAGGACCCTCTATGAGCTTTCTGGTACTTTTTGTGTAAGGGAGGGAAGGTCACAGTGTGTGACAAGACCCAGAGCTTTCTAATGCTCGGTGTTTTCATTACCAATGCCAGGACTTACCCTCTGGCTGCGTGTGGTCTGGAGTCACAGTGCTAGACACAACCCACCCACCCTCTGCTCTTGCGGGAGCTGTTGAGCACCCATAGCGTGAGTTATCTGCACTATTATTTTACAAACAGGCTCTGAGTGCACTGAGCACAGATTCCTGCCACCCCCCACCAAAGACAGCATCTCACAACTCTCACTGTGCTCTCCAACTTGATGTGCTGCCATCTGAAAAGTGCCACCTGGACACGGGAGAACGAGAGACCCCGCAGCCACACACAGCCCCCATCAGCCTGGGGATCAGCCCTTGGCAGGTCAGTGTCTGCTCTTCACCTTCACTGTTACACCAAACAAAAAAATATTGCTGGTCATCGTGGCTCTGAGATTTTGAAGGGGTTAAACTAAATCTTTATCAATGGAAACCAAATGGATAGATTAAATCTTAAGGAACTTGGTTATTTGGTGGATCTGGTACTCTGTATTCCTTCTTGCTTGCAGTATTGCAAATAAGAACAGTTGAGCTCCTTGAATGCATGGAAATATGCCAACAAACGACATAAGAATATCAGAGTACATTAAAATCAAAATAAGTAAACATCAGAATGAGTTAAAATCCAAGTGAGTTATTGCTAATGGCTTTCAACCTTCAGTTTAGTTTTTCTTTAAAAATAACGATAAACGTAGAAGCTTTACAGGAAACTAAGCGCATATGAAATGAATCCCCCGAGACTGGCTTCAAATTTCAGCTCTATCAATCTCTTTTCTTTTTTTGTGTGAAATAAAGGAAAAGGAAAAAGAAACAGTAGATATGCTATGTATGATTTTTTCCCCATGAACACAGAAATACTAGAAGTAGATGCCACTTGATAGAGTTGTGTTTCATACCAAAGAATCCAGTAAACAGAGTGAGATATTTCAAAACTTGGGGTTTCCCAGTTTTTGTTTCATTTTAGCAGTAAAATAATTTGAGCTTTAATATGATTTTTCCTTTGAATGACTCACGACTTGTTATGTAAAACCCTTATGGCCTTATCACCCTGTGATAAGACCTCAGCTACAGTGTGTGAAAGCATTTGTTGTCTAACACACGGATGTGGAGAACATGGGCCCCAGAACAACAGGCACAGGGCTCTGGCTGAATTTTCAGAGAAGCAGCTGCTGCCGTGAGTTTTTGACCCAAGACAGCACTTAGCAACATAATTGACTGATCTCAGGACTTTTTCACAGTTCAAAATAACGATGATTTTGTGATAGCTGGTGATCCTGATTGGCCTGCTGGTCAGAAAGACCAGAAAGTATGACCGATGTGATTTAGCCTCTTACATAGTCGGTTTTAATAGGTATTTATGAGTAAACATCTACAACTCGAATGCATAAGCATCTCTCAAATGCAGGTGCCAAGTACTTTATAGATGTGGGTACTTTTGAAATATTATTCCTGATAGCTACTAGATATGGAATTATCTGAAGTCATACCATACTAATGCTACAGAGTACGCTTTTTTTAGCCATGACAAAATATGGAACTAGACCAGACCAAAAGTAGGAACAAATTGGGCTAAACGATGCCAAGTCATTCATGTTTTGAAACTGACTCTGCTGAACTACACACAGATCTGACCTGTCCTTCGTCCTCCTGTCCACACCCTTAAAATACAGTGGATGTAGGAAAATAAGATGATACTACTCCTTGTGAAAGAATTAGAACTGGTTTTTAGTTCAGTTCCAAGTTGAAAGAGTTTATATTTTTATTGCACTCTACCTAAAATATATTTTCTGTGCCCTAAAAGAACAAAGTTCCCCAAATGGAAAATCACCAAAATTGTTCACCCAAAGCAAGTTGTTCTGGCTTGATTGATGAGAGTTTCTTGCCTTTAGTAACAAGTCCCATGTAAGTAAATTTCTAACTGAACCACATGACAAGGAAAAGTCAGCAATGCTTTAATTTTTCTGTACATTTTCACCCATTCTTCTTTTGACAGGAATTCACCGCTAGCCTGGAGTATCCTGCAACTGGATATTTGGATTAGTGAAATCCAGATACAATGGCCACCCTAAATTTCAAGAGGGAGTTTTAGGTCCTAGTTTTCCTGTTGTTCCTGCACTACTCACTTCATGCAAGGAAGTGCTGTTTATGTACAAACACTAGCTAAAGCTTATTTTACAAGTAATTATAGGACACATACCCTCAAAACTGTCTAGAAAAATATGCCTGCTCACAGCCAGTCCAATTTCTCCAAGGGTTTTAGACTTCAGAATAAATCTAAGAATCATCATCAAAAGCAGCTCAGATATTTTTAAGATCTTGGCTTATCAAAACTGCACTTTTCTTTGAATTCTCCAGCTCTAGGTTTATATTTGGCTTGTCATGTTGGGTAACATCAGTTGCAGTAGTTTATTATTGGATGTAACACAATTTGACTGATGCAATGTGATGTGATAGGTCACAGTCTGTTGTTTCATCTCAGTTATTAAAAATGGTTTGTAAAGCTGCAGCAAAGGAAAATCCAGTTTGAAAACAAGGAATGATGTCTGGAATTAGCCTGTTCTGGTTTTAGTTTTACAACCCAGAGCATAATACAGATTCAAGTCAGGTTTTGCCTTCTGTTAAACACTGCAAGCCCAACAGAGGGACATGACATGTTTCAACCCACTCAGTGGATGAAGATGCTAAATTGGGGTAATAACATGTCCAAAATTCAGAATGTTCCTAGCTCTTTTCTGAACATGGCTGCTTAGATATGTCTCTTGGTACCAGTAGTGGGCATTTCACAAAATAATCTTTGCCTCCATTATTCCATTCATCCACACCCCCTTATCTAGGGACATGGGTGGGGAGTGTGTAACATGCAGAAGGTCCACAAGCACTTCTCCTCTCCTTTTGGGAAGGGGCAGTTTGTCAGCCCTGCTTTGGGCAGGAAGAGGTTCATGAGCAGCCTGGGTGAGTTATTTTCTCCACTCACCCTACACTCAGCACAGGCTTCTTGCAGCAGCGCTGGTCCCTTCCCCTGAGGTGTTCTCAGACCCCAACTCATCACACATACGTGCACAGAGCTCCTGGCCAGGAGGGCATCCTTGGTGGTGAGACATTTTGACACTTGCCAGCAAAGCAAAAGCCACAGAAAAAAATGCAAAAAGAGGAAGAAGGAAGTTTTTATTCAAGGGAATATTCCTTTATTCAACTGCACCTCCCCACCCTCCTTTTTTATTTTTTTCCAAATGTAATTTCCAGCTTTAAGCTAATGTCTCTGTGGAAACAGGGATTTACCGTAGCATTCAGAAAGCTGTACCTTTTGCATAGGTTTCCTAGGACCAAGTCCCAAGGGAACAAGGATCCCTTCATAATTAAAAGGAGTGGTGCTTTCCTGCTCGCATTAAGAAACTCCAGGTTTCATTTCTTACGCAGGTGATGTTCACTTCTCAGTCCTGTACCTCTGGCTTTGTTTAAACATACTCTTACAGCAGCACTGTAAGTGTGCTCTTGTTTTGCTATTTTTTTGAGTGCCTGTGTTGGTTTAATTGGGCATTGGTTACCCCCGGTTGGGACACACAGTAAGTCAGGTTCTCCTCGAGCTGGGAAATATATATATATATATATAGTCAGCCAAATCCCATTCTTGCTGTCACTGTACTACCACTGACCTTAATAGAATCCAAGTTTTGAAAGTAAGTCAAACTTCTTTTTCTCAGACATATTAAAAGTCAGATCAGAGGAGTGGAATGGACTAAAGAAGAAGGGGGAGATTTGGGAGATAGAAAACTTATTCAAGGAGAATGGGAAAATTTCAGCATGGATAACTGGGTGCATAAGTCAGTCGGCAGAGTGCTCACAATTGCTCACAAGTGCTTACTTGCTCAACAGCAAAGGCCTTGTTTGCCTGGTGATGAGTACCATCTATCATTTTGTGTGCAATTTTTCTGGTTTTGGTCAATTTTTCTGATTTTTAAGTGAGGGAATATTTCGAAGTATTGTTTGCACAGAGTTGTTAGAAGGAAATTACAGATTCACTTTGACAGCATGTCCAAATGGACTCAGCAATTTTCTATAGATGCCTTTTGACTGATTTTTTGGAAGAAGTGGGAAAAAAAAATAAAATCCAAAGGACATTCTAAAACCGTTGCCTGGATTGTCTGCATGTCATCCCTGCGGCTGCATTCAGGTCTTCTCAGAGCTGGGCTTTCAAATGCACGTAATGTAAAAGTACAAGCCCCAGCTTTTCAAAAGCATTTAGAAAGCTCACTCCCTTCAATTTCTGTG
The DNA here is from genome assembly GCF_047716275.1 of Strix uralensis. NCBI lineage: Eukaryota > Metazoa > Chordata > Aves > Strigiformes > Strigidae > Strix > Strix uralensis. Next base: position 1,654,474 of record NC_133992.1, read on the forward strand.
GAATTTAGATGTTTAAACATCTTTGAGGATCACCCTTAGGCATCTCTGAATAGCAGAACTCCATCTCCAAACAGGTATTACAGAAAGAGAAGGTTGCTCTTGTGAAGATTCAAAGATGAGGGGTATTAAGTTTTGAAGGAGACAAAAAAAGTGAAAACTAGGTAAGGTAATGAGAAATAATGAATGGTCTAGAGGAAAGAAGTAATCTTCTGATTCATTATTTTCATATCTGGAAGACCAAAGAATATTCTATGAAGTTGAATGACACGAAATTTAAAAATACTGAAAGAAAATGCAATAAACGATCACTCTGAGGGACTCGATGTCACAGTTTAGCCTTGAGGGCCAGAATTTTAGCAGAGTTTACAGTGCAAGAAGTAGAAAATTATATTTTTTTTTCCTTTTTCCCCAGGGAAGAAGAAAAGCTCCAAGAGATTATCTAAAATGAGGAGGTGGGGGGAAAAAAATTATTTGTTTTGCCTGGAAAATATCTAAAATTTTAATTTGAACTGTAGTGAACATTGCTAGCACAGGAACAGAAGCACCAACAGAACATCCAGATTGCTACTGACATTTCTAAGTGCAAACTGAGAGGTCAGTGCAGGAACCCATCCTCCCTCCATCACCCCTGCACACCCCAAAGAGGGAAATCCTAGGAAAGCCCCGTGGGGCTGAGCTGACTTTCCCATAGGTGTTTCCAGGAGCTCTGTGCATATTCTGTGCCCAAAAGTGACTCTGCTCTTGCTGGAATATTCCATGTATCAGCTGCAGTTGGCAGTGCTGGAAGCAAATGCAGTCAGAGAGCAAGTGGGAGTTCTCTTTTCGGATATTCCTAACCCAAGAGACACTCACATATTTGTCATCTATTGTATTTTAAAAGGAAAAAAAAGAGCAAAAATTTTCTTTCCTGACTATGAACACACAGATGCAGTTTCCCCTTCAAGACAAGGATGTTGGAAAATGACCTACCATTTAGAAAGAAGCAGGAACAAAGAGCATGAGTTGGCATATTCAGCAACTTTCCGAGAAGAGTTGATTTATCCTGAAATCTGTCTAGCTGACTTTTTAATTTTGCCCTGCCCAGGCACCGCTCAACATGGCACCTGGCCCAGAATTTCATGTTTCCCCTGTGACCATCCGCACACCTTAGGGACAGCCCTGTGAACTGATCTGTCCCCATCTGCTCTTCAGAAGCTCAGGAAGCAGCGTGTCCTTTCCCTACAGCACAAGGGTGATGAGCCCTTGGTGGCATCTCATGTACCCAAAATTGCACCTTATCTACCCAAAATGCTCAGCCGTGCTACCAGCTTAGGGGTCTTCCAAGAGCTGTCACCAACCTCTGCATCCCACATACCTTTAAAGGTATGTGTACATTTTCCAGCCACACCTGAGTGTCTGAAGTGGGTGGACATTCAGGAATTACTCCTGGACATCGCTACTTGAGGTTCTTCATGTTGTAACTAGAGCATCTGGCTACAACAGGATTTTTGTAAAGAGTGAACACCAAGGGCATCCATCAGCTGGTGGAAATATTCCTGCTGATGATGTTGATAGACTCTATATTCATCTCCCATATCATTAACATCTAAGATGCCCATCTCCAGCTCAAGTCCATAGAGAGATAAAAGCTTCCTGGAGAAGGTTCAGCTCCCACACCTCCAGACAAGGTGGACTCCCTCTTGAGGGTGCCCAAGTATCTCTGTTGACTATAGAGGCCACCAGCAGTGGAGGAAGCAAGAGGAGACGTATCCTACCATGATGCTATGCATGCCCTGCCAGGGGTCCTGAGTACTCTGTGCTCTGTATGGCTGAATGTATTTCTGTAAATAACAGCAAAAGAAATAATCCTGTAGCTCAGGTGAGACTCCAGCTCACCAAGCTTCAGCAAGGTGCATCCAGCTCCTTTGAGAACCACAGTGCAGCAAATTGACACAGGTATTTTCAGAGGTAGTTTCATGATAGCAGAATGGGGTTTCATACAACATGTCCCAATATGCTGGACTTTGGAAATAATTGGCTATTACATTGCAATCAGGAAATCATGTCATTTAGACATATCCTAAAACCTGTAAAAGAAATGCTGGCGTCCCGAATTCAGCTGCTACAGTATATTAGTACGTTTGCTACACACATTTTTCACAAGTAATAATGAGTGACAAAAATAACTGACCTACTTATAACTCCACAAATACCTGTACCTCACATTTGGAGGCAGTGAAATCAGCATGGAGACATTTAGAACAAGTCTGTTCTTGAATACCCCTTTTTAACTCTCTTTAAATTATTCCAATTTGGACAGTATTTAATGTAATATTTTTGTACAGCTTGCAGCTCCCTGGAGCTGTTTCTGTAGTTCTGGGCACATCTGTACCAAGTACAAAACTCTGATGATCATTAATATTAAAAGATTTGGGCTCCCCCAGTAGAGGAGAGTCCATTCTCGCCATCATACCTTGCTTGATGGAGCCCATGGACCTGTGCCATGCCTCAAACCAAGCCTACCCATTTTGTTAAAAGCAGATTTTTTCCCCCCAGGCTTCTCCCAATGATTGGAAAGTGACCTTTGAATTCCTCCGGTGCTGAGCTGCTGCTCCATTTTGAGCACTTTCAGGGTCTGAGTTGTTGCTGGCATTCTCCATCACATCAGCTTTTCACTCTGCAGATGGTGGGAAGGAGGTGCAAGACCTCCTGTGTGAAACCACAGATCAGGTAATGCCCGTTTACATGCGTACGATCCCAACAGGTCAGGAACCACTTCCAGTTAGGTCAGCACAGGACCCATCAAGCGGAGCAAAGACCAAACCTCTGATGTCCACCAAGTTGTACAACACACGGAGAACTCCCCATCAGTTGTTCCACCTCCTCTGCCCTCCATCACTGGATCCTTTTAAACTTCCCTGCATTTCCTCTTGGTCTCATTACTATTTTCCATCAGAAAAGCAAATGTGATTTTTATTGGGTTTTGTTTTGTTTAGGACAGCTTTTCCTCCTCCTTGGTTCTTGTGTGGGTACAATAACACAGAGAGGCTATTGCTAAAGACTTTTTAGGCCTTTTAACAGAATTATCCAAAGCCCTCAGATTGCTACAGACAGAGCTGAAATGCTTTAACTTTGTTATTGTTTTCTCACACACATGAGTCCCAGCTCCCACATTAATTATCATTGCGAGATCCTTCCAGTCTCCATCCTACTTGACACTCCTACACAGCTACAAAGCAACTGTAATAAAATGTATCTGGACAAGTGGTAGATATAAAACTGATCTCCCTCAAAACCCCAAAAGCTGCTCCCAAACCTGCCTGGTAGCACCAGCCAGTCAGTCTGCTGACCACTGTAGAAATGGTCCCCACAGGTCTGAATCTCTGTGGAATGGCAAAAAAATCCAGGTCCTGCATCTCAGTCCATCCCATATGGCATGATTTGATCCACTTTGAAATAATTGTTCCTTCAGGACAGATCTGACCAAAGTGAAGTCCCTGTGGATGTTTCTATAATCAGTGTGTAGGGACTGACCTGTTGCATTTCTCCATACCTGTCTCTAGGGATCAGTTCTTCCTGGGGGAGGTTTTGGGGACACAACAACAGAGTCCACAAGATCTGAATACATTAACCAAAATCTTAGTAAGAATGGACAAGCTCGCTCCTCTGATGTGATAAAACACTGATACCACTAAAATCATAAATAGGTACATTGGCGCTTCCAATACTGTTCAAGGATGGTTGGAAGAGGAAAAACTACCACCTTTACTATTATTGAAGGAAAATACTTGAGCGAGGGTGTTCTTTTTCTGTTTTGAACAAATTAAACATTGTATGGAAGGGTCATTCACAGCAGTTTGGTTTGGTTCTTCTGAAAAATCAGACAAGTTATCCAGCTTTGACTTCCCGTTCTTTGTCTAAAATCTGATGAAATTTGGGGTTTCATTCTTCTGACAAAAACAAAAATCACCCCTGTAGGAATGTTCCCTCCTCAAAACATTTGACAAAATCTTCTGTTCTCTGACAATCTCTGTTTGAAACAAAGGATATTGATGTTTGGGCCATGATCACATTTTAAAGGAATATTGAATATGTGTAGCACAGAAGACAGACCCTTCAAAACTCATGTAGTGCGTTTCAAGAAATTTAAAAGCAATATTTTTTAATACAGTTGTCCCTATTTTCACAAGACCTCAGCATTTGCAACTCCAGGTGAAATAAATGCCAGGGCCTGTGTTCAAACAATATGGTTGATGTGTGAACTGAATTTAAAATAATTTTTAAATGCTGAAAGGCAGACATCTTTTAGATGCTGCATTTTTAAATCACTGCCTGGCGGTTTCCAATGAAAAGTTATATTGGAGTCTGTGCCATTAATATTCCTTCTGATATCATCTTAGCTTTGGCTTTTGAGTCTGGAAATGTGCTTCTCAGCCATTCTGGCTGGATGCACTATCCAGGAAACACTTCACCCCAGCACCTCACAGAGGCTCATTTTGGGTGCTGATGGAAGTGCACATTCACATGGAGGTATGGGAAATGCTAAGGGCCAAGTTAGCGTGAGCTAACTCACTAAGATCTTTAATTTAAACAGTTATTTATCCAATTTTGTTAATAGATCCTTCAGGAATAGATGAAAGAATTTTGCAGAAGTGAGAAGAATCTACTCAGAAGCAATTAACAAATTCATTCAATGTCACAGGACACAGATCTCGGTCTTTTGGAGTTTGGGTGAACAAAGCTTGGGTATTTTGCATTACAAGGGACCTTTTAGGACAGATACCTTGCAGAAAGTATACAAAAAAGTCTTTGTCATCTAAAAACGTTCAAGCCTCATTCTTCCTCAGCATCTCTGAGGTAGACCTGGCCTGGGATGTGAAGGAGCCTGGTACAGAGCAGCTTAGGAACACCCTCCAGGACTTTTTTTGGTGGGAGCCAGAAGCGCCCATGGCAGCGATGCAGCTTGGTTCACAGATCCCACCCCTCTCTCCCTGGCTCATCAATGCCACTTTCATATACAAAATTGCTCAAACAAACACTAACACAAAAATATCCAAGATGTCACCACCATCAAGCATTTCAAGCCCAATGCTCTCTTCACAGCTCAAAGCAGAAAGCAAGCATCTAATACAAGTAGAAAAAATGAATAATATATGAAAGAAAAAGCAAAACCCAGGAAACAGTCAGAAGTCTGAGCCGCTAATTGCCGTACATTCCCCATAACAAAGTGACAGACAAGGAGAGGCAGCACTGCTTGGATGGATGTGGCAGGCAGCGTGTGACAGCAGCACCGTGTTTCCCTCCCTGCACCTTGCACACACGGGGCATGAACGGTGACAGTGACACTGTCCCATGCTGGAGGGGGTAACGTACACGAACAGTTGGATTCACATGAGTTTGATAAAACTGGGGGGCAGATGCCACAAGAGGAAAAATTCATTCCCCACAGCAGTTTTGTGAGACTTGTTCTCCACACGAACAAGGTCTCCTTGGCCCATCTCACTGCAGCCCTCTCTTCTCTTCTTTCTCAGCTTTGCTGCACTCGAGGCTGGGAGAAATGCAATTGCCCAAATAATTTTCCTGCACATCCTGCTGGGTGAGGTTCCCCCTCTGTCCCAAACTGGGAATAAATCAGACCTGGGCCAACAACCTATTTGCTCCCACAGGTCAACACCGCCCCATAGCCACCTCGTAGTCCCCTGCCGCCCCACGAGCCCATCCCGCAGCCTTGGGGGACAGCTTTGCTGCGACGTCTTGGGGGATGCAGTTAGGAAAAGACTGGTGTTTGGAGGACTCTTGGTGCTCAAGACAAGACACCTGACAGAGAGTGGAATTTGCACAGCAGTTTCTGGGAATTTGGCATCATTTCTGCTTAAAATCCATCCCCCTTCCCATCCGCTTCTGTGGCACGCTCACCCCCAGCTCCTTCCCCACCATCACCCAGCAGCAGAGCTGCGCCCACAGCCTTCCCCTCCCGTGTGATTCCTTCACCAGCTCTCCATACCCTCAGTAGCACATTTGTTAGTTGACAGCTTTTATTTTATATTTCATTTGCCATTTGTCAGCCTGGTAACACGGATTCAAGTTCCTTTTTGATGTTTTCATGTTATCTACAAACGCTTTAAAGTCACAGCACTTGCTGGGCTCCAGAGCTCGCATCAGCACAGGCACCTCCCTCTAGTGGTTCAGAGGCAATCGGGAGTTTCCAAAAAGTGAAGCATTTTCCAGGTGTTGCGGGTCCGTCCGGCTTCCACAGGCACCGGCGTGCGGGGATGATGTAGTGCTGCCCATGAAAATGCCCACAACTCCATCCTTTGGGTACAAGCCCAGCCCATCCAGCTGCTGAGCCCTTTGTGGGGACACTGTCACACCATCTGCTTCAAATATTGTTTCTTTCCTTGGAAAATATGGAAATAGGCAGATGATGTCCCATGACAAAACTGGATTTGGTCCATGTTTCATGGTTCTGAGACCGCAAGGCTCAGTAAACATGGAATAATAATCTAATTCTGTTTTGCACTCTGTGGTTGTAGAAATCACTTGACTGGAAAGTTAAAGTGTGCTTTAAAATACTGTTAAGCTGGGAAAACTGAAATTAAGTCTAATAAAATTACGCAGTCATGGTCACTGTACCTGAACTTTATCTTCCCCTGATACTGCTGCTAATAAATGTCCTATTTAGAGACACAATACCAGCAGAGGCCAGTGGCTAACTCCTGCCCAGCGGTGTGCGCTGCCCTTCCTGTGCTGACATGCTGTGTGTTCTCCTGGAGACTGTATCCAGCACAAGACAGTATGGATGAGTGATTTAAGCACAGGCATGTTTAGTTTAAGCACTGTACTGGAAAATCACTGCACGTTTCAGAGTCTAAAATGATGGTTTATAATCTTTCAAAGCTATCGATGAATGAATTTTCTTCACAGACAAGATCATCTGTAACCATCTATCTCACTGCAAAGCTGCAATAGAGAGACAGGTTATTTGAATAAATTTGAACATGATTTTTAGTAGTTTTCTACTATGAACATTGGATAGCAATTGTAGATCTTCTTGCAGATCTCCTTAAAGCTGTCTTCCTACATAGCTCAAGTCAACATAAAATGCATTCAGGATTCTCTGTAAAGAGAATTAGAGAGCTCAGTCCGAGAGCTGAAAAGTCGTGTAGCAAGAACCTAGCAATAAACATCATCTTACAGGCTATAGACTGGAGGATAAATGGTCCTATGAATAGAAGGAGCCAGGTATTCCTGGATGGAACAGTGACCACTTTCTTCATCAGTTGGTCATGGAAACAATAAGAGGTGGATGCTATTTTAGACATGATTTTGGCAAGGGATGGAGACTCTGTAGAGGAACCGATTATAGAAAATAACCTTGGATTGCGTGATCAGGAGTCGACTCAGTTTGAATTAAAGGGAAGGGGAAAAACCCCAAACAACTAAGCCTGTAAGTGGGGTTTTGGTGTCAAAAAGGGCAAGTTAGGAGAAACTAAGAAAATTATTTAGGGAAGTCAACGAGACACAGAAGAAGAATCCCAGGTGATTCCACAAATAACAACCTCAGGAAGGATATGAGCAGTGAGTGGTGAGGTCTGAGGATGGGAGCAAAGGACTTGAGCAGCAAAGGTGGCTCCATGGGAGTGGTGAGGAGGGCAGACATCAGAGGAGGATGACATCATGCTGTGGTGCTATGGGATCCTAATAGGAAAGGTGGTGTTAGCTTTATGAAAAAGAGAAGGATGAGGAAAGATGTGGGGCTACCAGACAGTAAGGTTGGATCAAAGCTTAAAATAATGAGGTGTAACAGCTCCATGCTAATAGACCAACTTTAGAAAAGGCTGATGAATGAGAGTTTTGAACTGGACATGCCCGTGCCAGAGGTGAAAGCCTGAATCAGAGCACTTAATACACTGAATTTCTGTGCTGAACTGAAAAAGCTAGAATGGAAACTGCAGGAACAATGCCATTTGACCCCTGTGGTACATTGGAGTTTAAAACAAATTTCAAAAGAAAGATGAGAGAAGTGAAGGTAGAGACTAGGATGAAAAGGTACACCTATCTATCCAAGACAGCTCAAGACAGACTAACCCAGTACCCTCTTTCAACTAGATACCAGATACTCTAGGCAAAGGAAATGCAGATGTCATCTGCATGGACTTCAGTAAAGTATTTGATACAGTGCCTCCTGGGAAATTATTATTTAAGCTGGAAAAGATGGGGATTAGTGCAAGAATTGTAAGGAGCTAAAGACTTAACTAGAAAAAACACACATGCATTGTGCTGAAAGGGGAGCTGTCGGGCTTGGGGAGAGGAGTGGTGAAGTTTCAGGACTCAACCTTGGAGCAGATCAAACTGACCTTCTATTCAGTGACCTTGGCAGAGGAAGCAGGAATGAGGTCACGATATTACTGCTGACACAGAACTGGAAGGCAAAGGTGGTTCAATGGAGTATCCAAAGATTTTGGTGACTTTGAGCACTGGAGCAATAGAAATGTAATGAAATTCCTGAGTAAGGCTTTAAGTCATGCATTTGTAGGCTCAGTACCAGAATTTTGCTATATTATAGGGCTTCCAGCTGGAAGCAAGAGAGGCAGAGCAATATTCAAATATAGTGATTGTATTGCCACTATCATGATGTAACTGAAAACTCTGAAAGATAAAGCATTTCCACGGAGGTTTTGCATGTTAATATTGCTGCACAAGCTGTTGATCAAACCTCATCTGAAACACCGTGTACAGCTGCAGTTCAAAAAGGTGAGTAGAAATTGGAGCAAGTGCAACAAAAAGGCACGAAGAATCTGTTCTCCAGGAAGAGATGAAAAGCTTGGCTTGTGAAGCCAGGCTGGAAGAGGAGTGATTGATGTTTATAAATTAAACAGCAGAGCAAACTTTAGGGAAGGAAGGGATCTCTAAAGAGCAGCGATGGTGCAAGAACAGAGCTGTACAGACAACAGGAACAGATTTGGCAAGGAGTTAGAAGTAGGTCCTGAACAGCAGAAGTCAAGTCACGTAATTCTGTCAACAGGAGCCATGGTGATAGGACACACCATTGTTTTCAAACACATCTACTGAAGGGATAAAGGTGATGGCTGGAGACAGCACAGGTGGGAGCTCAAAGAGAGCTGTACCTTCTTATTCTAAGAAGCACTGTGAAAAGTATATGCACGTACTCCAAAAAAAGCAAATTTGTTGTAACTTAGATGTCTGACTTTTCCACAAGACATAACCAATTTTAAATGGATTTTTTTTTATTAATATCAAGAAATATTTTTTTTCGTCTCCTTGAGGATGCCACAATCCAAATGGTCTCTGCACATGGGGACTTAGAGAACAGCTGTAGCTGACTCCAAATGAAAGATCATTTTATTGGCTCTTGCAGGCTTTTATCTGATCTTCTGCTTCAATTGTTACGTTAACATTATTTCCATATCATAAAAGCTGCAAAATGGCCCCATGGCTGCAGTGTGGTGCCTGGCCCCTGGAGCCCAGCAATTTGCCTTGGGTCTGTTGGGCAGCCACGGGCTAGGTACCGCCTGCCCCAACAGCCCTCTGTGCCTGTCCCACGTCCACCTCACCCACCATCACCTGCTGTTATCAGCCCAGGCCTGGGAGGCACCAGTACACCCAAAACAACAGTCTGGGAAGAATTTTCTCTTGCGACACTACTGAGAGCTGAGCAGGAATGAGTCTGAGCCCAAGCTTGCTGCTCTTGATGGATTCACCCCATTGCAACCCCTCGCTGTGCAGCCAGTCACTGCATGGACCAGGGCCAGCCCCAGCATGGGGAGCCTAAAGGACATCTTTAATACGAAGGGAGGTTTCTCCATCCTCCACAGGGATGTATGTTCAGTGTTCTCCTGCAGTTCACCTCCTTTTCCTCTTAATTTCTCTAAAACATTCATTGGTATTGGTGTTGACACAGGGATAAACATATGCCCTGCCCGTGAACACACACTCAATCAGCCACTTCTCTTCCTTCCCCAAGAAAACCAGCTGCCCTTTGTGAGAGGAACTTGCTATTTCTGTACCCAGATCCATGTCTCTCAGGAGAATCATCCATTAACTGCTATCACATATCCTGCAAATGCTCCTTGCTCTAATTAAGCAATAATTAATGGCTCCAAAGTACTAGGTGGATTCCCAAGTTCTCTCTGCTATACAATAAGCATCAAGTCTGTTTTCTGCTTTTCAATTTCAGTTAAAAAATGTTCCCTTTTAGTGTCCTAGTGTCTACAGTCATAGTACTCATCAGACACTACTATTACAGTAGTGTCTCACTTGTTTCTCACATGAAGTAATACTTAAAAAACCCCTCTCCTTCATTTATTTTCTTAGCCTTTTCTTCTGTCATGAGCTCCATGCCAGGACTTGGGTAAGAAAACTATTTTCAGAGGTATTGGAACCACAGGTGACATCCTCATCTGAAGCCCACTGCAAACACCTTGCTCCATCATGCTGTGCTCCTTGCTCAGTCCACTGGGTCCTCTGCTTAGTTCTTGCAGCAAGGTCAGAATTATGGTTTCTGTGTTGCATGGAGAATATTATTTTTAATCTACACTGTGTTTTCTTAATGATTCCTAAAAATACAAGGCTTCCTACTGAGGGAACTTAACTCATTATTTCTGGGTGCCTGTAGTGTATAGGTTGTATTTAGTTGCAATCCTAACACTTTGTTTTCGGCAGGGACAATGTGTGAAGCCTTTAAATAAGCATTCTTTCCTTGGTTGATCCTTTACATCTGTTTTGGACAAGGCAGGAGGAAGGGGAAGTTCAACCACTTGACAACACCTTCAATGCTGCCCTGACAAGTCTTCCACAGGAGTGAAAAACCAAGATGTTGTCCTCCCGTGGGGCATGTGAAACACTCCCTGTTGGTCTCCCTGCCCCTCTTCTCCATCCAGCCCAGTATCTCCAGCGCCATAAACACTGATGGAACAACACCAGCTGTCAGTAGTAAAGACTATCCCCCAACTCCCCGCCACCTCCCTGAGCAAACCTTTATGAATTAGGTTTTCTCCAGGTCGCCCCTGCAGAGCTTAGGGCAGCCCTGGATCTGCTGAGAGAAACACCCATCAGGACTAACCAGAGGCACAACCTATGGCTCAGCCTGACACACCTGGGCAGAAACTAGAGCTCCCTGGAGCCATACAGGCTCCAGGCTGGTTTTTGTTGGCCTCTCGGAATGGTCATTACAAACTGCAAACCACCAAGGGACAATGAGGCTGCAGTTCAGCAAAGTCTCCTGGTGACATTCCCCTCCCCGGGGAGCAGGGTCTGGAGCTGTTACTGCCTTCACACTCTGCAGGACTTAGCATGGATGCTTCCAGATGGTGACTCGGCTCCTTGGGTTGCCAGAACACTTGGGTTTCTCGGTAGCCCCATTATTCTTTGTGTCTCGAGTGCATCTACCTCTAGGTAGGCAATTTGAGGCAATCTGAGGCAATTTGAGGCACGTCTATTTCTGGAGACTTCTGTCCAAGTGGATTGGAAAATCTCCGTTCATGTGGGTTGGTGGGAACCCTGCAATGGGTTGATAGTCCATATGTTTCTGCTGAGCTGGTAAGCACTAATATGTTATTTTAGAAAGTAGTAGTTATTAGCTTTTACCATGGAAAACTTGCATTTGTGGGACTCTATTTTTATGACTTGATCTTACCACTATTTCTACCACTAATTCATTGACTAGGCTAGGAAAAAAGTTGTTCCCTTAATTGTAACTCTTATGCTGCCAGCACTGAGTTCATCGTGGCTCCAGCAGTCTCTTAATATGGAGTTACTGTGTCCCATTTTAACTGGATATTGTCTATAAAACAGCCCAGGCAGCTGAGCGGAGTAAACAGTGAAGGTGACTGGCTGGTCAATGGTTTTCAATGAAAACAAAAGGGCTCAGTTTGCTTGTGGTTTTCATTTGGGAAATTGTGAGAGTTCACCACATTTGCTAAAAACTTCTCAGCAATAGCTGAGGCTTTCATGGAAATGACAGTGAATTCAAAAACTTCACCAAAATTTTGGCTTGAAAGATTAGTCTGACTTAAAAGTTCTTTACTTACTATTTTCTACTCTGTAATTTGAAAACATTTCATTCACTGATGTCATGAAGCAGCTCGTGTGCTGCTGGTCTCCCACCCTCCACAGCTCAGTCCCTGCTCATGGGCGTTCCCCAGACTGCAAGTCCTCTGTCCTGGTTTCAGCTGGATAGAGTTAATTTTTCTTCTTAGTAGCTAGAACAGTGCTGTGTTTTGGATTCAGGATGGGATTTGGTATGAGAAGAATGTTGATAATACACTGATGTTTTTAGTTGTTGCTAAGAAATCGAGGACTTTTCAACCTCCCATGTCCTGCTAGTGTGCAGGTGCACCAGAAGCTGGGAGGGAGCAGAGCCAGAGCAATGGACCCAAACTGGGCAGTGGAATATTCCATATCATACAGCGTCATGCTCAGTATATAGAGGAGGGTTGGCTGAGAAGCTGAGCTCTCTCCTTCGGGATTGTGGTTTTGGGATCTTGGCTTCTCTGGGATCGCTAGCTGGGAACAGGCTGGTTATCGGTTGGGTGGTGAGCAATTGCATTCTGCATTACCCGTGTGTATTTTCTATTATTATTGTTATTGTTATTATTTTATTTTATTTCAATTACTAAACTGTTTTTATCTCAATCTATGAGTCTACTTACCTTTACCCCACCAATTCTCTCTGCCATCCCCCGCGCGGGGAAAGGCCGAGTGAGTGGCTGCGTGGAATTTGGCTGCCAGCCCAGTTTAAACCATGACATCCTCCACGTAAATTGCTAACTGCTAGCAGATACCAGGCAGAGTGAGGGTCTTTTTGAAAACTCCACAACAGAAGACTGGAAACAAATCTTAACTGAAGCTAAAACTTATCTCCTTGTTTGCAAAGAAGTCATCGACATTATTCACAATGGGTTAGGGTTTTGGTCACCTAACTTCTACCTCTCGTCTCTGGCTCCTTGTGTAGGAAAGACAGATGTACCTGCAGAGAGCTGTTAGTTGGTCCTGACACAGAGTCAAATGATCTGAATGACCAGCAGAAGGAGCTGCTCTCTCATGGATGATTGTAAGGGTTTCTCGACAGCCAAATAGAGAAGGTGTTAATCCTGCCTGTAACATCATCACTACCTAGTGCTTGTACTTTCTGCTTTCCACAGGAAAGGATTTAGGTACGTTGTGGACAGAGCCCGTGCTCGCACGTCTGCGTGTCTGGAGTCTGCATGTGCAGGAGGTGAGTGGCAGCCCATCACACGCTGAGCTGATCCTGCACACTGTATTACCCTCCGCAGGGCGCCCATGGCTCAGGCTGTGTGTGCCTGTGCTGTAAGAGAACCCAAGCTGCTGGGTCCAGCAGCTCCACAACCACAAGACAGCATCGCTATGCCAGGGCAAAGGTGGAGATGGTTGGGCTGGGCACAGCATGTTCAAGCCACACACACTGCAAGGGGGGGACTCCAGCACGGCCAAAGGCCAACATGGGAGCTCAGTGATACGAGGAGAGTCTGGACTCCTACATGGGCTGGGGGCTGCAGCCAGCGTGCAGAGTGCATCCCCAGGGAAGCCTGGCGAGCCAACCTGCCCCCTCTTCCCGAGGTTTCCAGTGGAGATCAGCACAGATCTGACGTACAGGGTGGGAATGACGCTCTTTCTGTCTCATTTTGATGTCCACCCAGGGGCTGAGAGCTCTTTGCAGAGAGGATGATGGTGGGAGAAGGGAGCCACGCACGTCACCACTTTCCTACTTTGCTGTCCTCAAGGCTTTGTACTACATTCCCAGAGTGAACCTGCTTCACATGCCGTGTGAACTGCTGCTGGCTCCCATGCCAGGAACAGCCTGTTGCCTCCTTCTGCTGGCTTCACAGCACACACACGGTGCGCTGAGAGCCCAAATGGGGAACAACCATCAACAGTCCTGCTCAGCACAGCACTGTGTTGGGCCTTTTGTCTTCAGGTTGCTCTTCTGTAAAGCATTAGATCAAATTCTCATGGACAATTAGAACTGGGAGAATATTAACAAAGGAGACAATTCTGCATTTAACATTTTGCTTGCAAAATTCACTGAATAAATTATTCAGATTTAATGTGGAAGAATAATGGAGGAAATAATTGAATAATGAAATATCATAAAATTAATGGACTATTCTATTAATAATTTTACATCTTGGTCTTCTACAATAGAATGGGGAACAAGAGAAAAAGAAGGAAATAATTTGGGTGTGTTTTGATGAAAACAGAGCAATGGGTCTGTTTATGGAACTGCATACAGCACTGTCAGCACTCATGAATTTATTATGACTCCTGTGATGCACGGTGCCTTCACTGAGCTTTGAGAGTCCTATGCAAATCTCAAACTTCCACCTCTGTGATGACACCAAAAAAAAAGAAACAATCACCTGAATTTGCCCTGAAATCCTCCCCCCCAGCCCTACCTGCTACCCATGGATTTTTAGGGCAATCTTGTGACCTTTCAAAGTCAATTTGCATGAGATTTGGGATCACACTGGTAAACCCTCAGGAAAGTGTGAAACTGCCAGGCAGCTGCTGCCTGCCCTTGGGTGTCAGGGATACAGCAAATGCCCACAGGGTTTGCTGGGTGTTGGCGAAGCCAATGGGCAATTTGAATTACTTCCAAAGATCTAAAGTTGGGTGAGATGAACCCCACCTCAGGGAGACTCAGTGTCTTAGCAAGGTCCTTCAGAGTAGCTGCAGCAAATCAAGGGTGGGAGTCTGATCACTGACCTGCTCATCCCTTCAATGGGTCCTGGGCATCTACACCCTTTTATTTTGCCCAGTAAGGGTAGTGCAGATGCTTTGTTTCACATCACTTACCCCACAGCACACAAGGCTGAGGTGGATGTGTCTCTGCATGCAGCCTTGCTGCAGACCCACGTAGCAAGGCTTATGTTTCTTTTCATTAGTTACCATAACCGATGAACCCGCAGAGGGTCAGTATGTTCTTTAGCAATTAACAGAGCTCCAGAGACTGTAATTTATCTTGTTCATGTTACAGCACCAAATGAATTTTGCTGTGTTTAATAATCATTCTAAAAGCAGATCACAGAGCCAGGAGGGAGGGAGAGATCATATCAATCATTTGTTTTCCAACTCTTTCAAGGAATTTCCTACTGTGTTTAATTTCTTGCTGGTAAGTCCTACATGAGCCTCAGGAAGGGGAGCACTGCTATTATTATTCATTTTTTAATCACCAGAGGAAACTATTTAGCTGCTCTAGAAAATGAACATGCTCCCAAATTCAGGAGGAGCCAACAACTGGGAAAATGCAATCTTCACAGACCTTGTCATATTAGTCTAAATGGTATAATTCAGGGCAGCTTCATTTAGGGATTTTTGAAGGAAATTTAGCTAAAGGCCCTGGATCCCTGCTGCAGAGAATCACTTTTGGGCTGTGGGACCAGGCCATTATCCCACTTTGCAAATGAGGCAGAGAGAGAGATAAATTGGCTTGCCCAGACTACCCGAGGGATACTCCAACTTCCTTAATCCCAGGCTGGGACCCAAGGAAACAGCTACCAGGGTGAGAGCACAGCCTTTGCTGGTACGGTACTGCACCTCTGTCCTATCTCAGCTGGACAAGGAGGGGTACTAGAAATACTCACAGAGAAACACCTGACAAAATGGAAAGCAGACTAGAATTTGCTCTGATTAAAGAGAAAATTAGCATCTGCCTTGAAAGCCAACTCAGTTTGAACAAATTGTCAAAAATCAGTGTAGACAAATCATCCATATTCTGTGGGAAAAGGCTGCTTTTACCTCATTCTGCCTAAACTCATCTGCTGGCATCACTCCGAGGTCAGTCTCCTGGGCTCAGAGGAAAATAGCTTCAGACAGGTCCTCTGGAGGAAAAGCACCTCCCTTCAGCCTGCTTACCTTGGCCATGTTTTTTGAAGTCTTGCCTTTCCAGTAACTAGGCAATGCCCACTCACAGCACCACACCTTGGAACTGGCATAGCAAAGAAAACCAAAAAACCCAAAACCTCCTGATGCTGCCCATTGGCACTTGCCCTCCAAACACCCCGGAGGACACTGCCCTGTGTGATGTTAACAGCCCATGCGGACAGTTTATACCGTTCTGCAAGTATCGGTATCAACAGAAAATAAAACGGGCCATGAATGACTCCAATCATTGTCCCTGAGGACTTCTACCCTGAGCCAGGTGGCTTCAGAGCTGGCACTATGCTCATCTCAGTAAAACTTTGACCTGATGCTGGTGCAATGTGCTCTGGTTGAGTGACTGGTGCTTCAGCGGGTGATGCCTGCTGACAGCCACGCACCGCCCTGTGCCTGAATGCTTCATCTCAGGGCGCATCCCAGGATCTCAGCCCTGTGCACCTGCTGTCACTGCAGCACAATGCCTCCGATACTGGTACTTGAGGCAAGGGCAGTGGGATGGAGGTGGCCTGGCACCCAGCTCTGCTCTGCAGAGATTGCCGTGGGTGCACCAGCTATCCTCTCCCTTCAGGGAAGCCTCCCCGCTCAAGCTGGGCTCTTCTTGGTGGGAGTTTCTCCTTTAGGAGATAATCTGGGCTTCTGCTGTGACATCCTGCGGATGTGACATGTTTTGGTATTATATAACTATTCAGTGACACCCGGAGACATTTCTCACCTGGTTTTCTTCCCAAACATCAAGTGTGCAAAATTTGAAACAAATAATCAGAAAGGAAGTTTCCGTAACAATGCTGAAATTTCAGACTTATTTGAGAAGTATTAGGATAACCTGAATCTTTTTAAAGCATTAGGTGACTTTTAAAAGAACTATTCCCTGTCCCTCCTCCTTCTTGCCATTCCCACGGCAAAGGCGTCACCAACTAACTCAGTGCAGATGGCCCATGGGGAGTGCGGTTCCGTTAAGGCCTGGGGGTCACGTTTGGGGTCCCTTTTCCGGAGGTGCACCAAGGTCGGGGTGAAGGCGAGCGAGCTCTGGGTCTGCAGTAGAGGGCACTCTTGCCATGCAAAACTCGTGCTGATGCTTTCCGGAAACATATAGGCTGTTTCCAAGGCTGCAGTCGGACCAGAGCACACGGGGCAGATACACGGCTGCTCCATGAGGAGGGAGAGGGGCTGCAATGGAAGCCCCACACACACCTCTCTTCCTTCCACTCCCTGCCAAAATCTCCTCCTGGAGTCTGCAAGGAGATGTATGAAATGCAGGTCTCATCGTCCTTGAAGGGACAGCCCTGTCTTCAGGAGAGGTTTCAAACAAGGGTAGGAGCTTGCTATTTCTTGGGCTGTTTCAAGCTCCCAGATCTGTTAGATGAGTGCGCAGGGGCCAAGCAGGGGGGTTTGAACTGCCATGCTAGGTCTGTTCAGACAGAAATGAGTAGGCACCTAGGTAAACATGATCCACTCGAGAACAGTTAGCGTGGCTACCCTAAGTGGAAATGCTGCTTCATCAACCTTCTGGAGACCTTGGAAAAGGCCAGCAAGCACATGGACCGAGGGTGATCCAGTTGATAAAGTCTACTTGAATTTCTAAAGGCTTTTTACAAAATCTTTATCAAAAGTTTTAAGGAAATTGAGAGAACACAGGACAAGAGAAGGTCCCGGACTGGTAGCTGATAGCAAGTGGAGAAGAGGAGGCTGAGGTGAGTGCTCAGCTCTCATGGTGTGGAGGCGTCCAGCAGACCCTGTGGGCTCTGTGCTGGGACCTGGGTTGTTCAACACATTCATGGCCTGGAGAAGGCAGTGAGCAGCAAAGCACCAACATCTGATGGTGATAAAAAGTTACTTGAAGCAGAAGGAGAAGAGCAAAACGTGACTATCTTTAGGAGGACACTACCAGACTGTGTGAACAGGCAATGAAAAGGGAGAAGAAATCTGGTGTAGATAAGTGTAAAGTGGTACAGCTGGTGATGAACCCAAGGGGCTCCAGGCTCACCACGACCACTCAGGAATGAGACAATTTCATGGAAGTATGAACAGCTCTCTTCCACTGGAGCAGAGTTCAACCTCTGTCTCCAGCAGGAGCTGACACCACATCAACCCTCTGTGACAGAAACCACTGTCACCCCCACAACATACAGTTCTTGCCACACACGTGGTGCCTGATCTTGCATTTGCTGCCAAAATCCAGTCCCACAGAGATCAGACTCCTCCGTGTTATTTTTACTTGCTGTCAGGGTTTAGTTCAGATGATGTGAAATACGTATGGTAAATACACTCCCCATATCACACCTACTCTACGGCACTGCTGAGCGTTAGACAAGAACTTTCCTGTCTGCAGCCAGTTTATTTATTGAGACGACTGATCCGTCTGGGCTGCCACTTGGAGTCTGGTGCTGCTGAAAATTCCACTTTAATCACCTCTGCCCTGCGCTTTCTTTAGGGATAGAATAATAAATCCTTGTGCTGCCTTCATAAAGAACAAAAAAGGATCACATTTTAGTTTCCCAAGAAGCTGGAAACTATGTTGACTGAATGGCTTCATTATTAACACTTCTTGCATTAACTGACTAAACTTGAGCTTCCCCAACCGAGCTGTGCTTGCGCTGGGCAGAGGGGCAGGGTTTGGTTCCTGCTTGAATAAGCAGCGGGGGGTGTGGGGTGTGTACAACAAACAGGCAGACATGTCATTTTGGTAGATTGATACATGCAAATTTCTATACCGAAAGTCAAAAGAGGCCCTGGCTGGTGTGTGACATAGTAGGTAAACACTGAGTTCATGGGCCCAGGTGTTTCTCACTGCAGGGATTTTTAGGGCTGTGCTTGATCCATTATTCCCCCACCTCTAAACCTGAGTCTGAGAGAGTCCAGGCATCAGCACTGGGCTGCAAGCCTGGTTTCTGGGCTTCTGCAGAAGCTCCTTTCATTAAACCATGCTACAGACCTGATTTCCCATGGCTGATTTCTACCCTTGGATGTTTGGAAACACTTGTCTCCTGAGGAGCTCTGCCCACTCAGGCTGCGCAGACACGCTGTGCTGGCGCAAACCGACTGATAAGAGATTTAATATGAAAGCCTGCTCAGAGAGGAGAGAAATAAGGCTGTCTCAGCTGATAGTCCCAAGAACAGGAGCCCATAGCTGTGCACAGGCACTGTTTCTGTCTGATATGACAGTTCTTCTCTCATTTATCCTTGCTGAAAGTTTAGCCTCCTTACTGAGAGGTCAGTGTCTTCTGCCCATGCCCCAAGTTCTGTGCCCTACTTCCTAGTAGCTGCTTTCACAAACCAGTGATTTCTGGGCTTTCTTGTCTTTTGAGGCCTTTGGAGAAGAGCTCCAAGGACCTACCCCCAGCCAGCCAGATACCTGGTTCTGGTCTCTCTATAATGGGATGCACAGACGTGGGCTGGAGTTGAACACTTAGAGCACAAGCCAGCCTCCTGCCCAAACCACTGGCCATTTCCTGGGACATTTTGGAGTCTGTTTTGAGGACGTAGAAGTTGGGATGGGAAAGACTGGAAATGAGGTGGGGATTGGAGACACAGAGAAAACACCACCACCATCAGGACTTCCTTTCCTCCCCAGCCATCTTGCAGACTGCTCACCTCTGTCGGCTTCAGTCTGTGCTTGTGGCCTCTACATATCCCACCACGTACAAAGGGGGATGTGTGGAGGAGATAGGTTAGTCCCATCATGCCCAAAAGGACGCAGGCAGCTTTCAGCAGACTGATTGTGCAACACAACCAATCCAACATTTAGTCCAAAGACTTTCTTGTTAAGGAGTGCCAGGGGACAGTGTGTCTACCAGCTCAGATGGTGCCTGGTGGGTCAGGACATGACCTAGACACCCAGGTTCCCTTGGTCTGGCCAACCCCTCACTGTTCATAGCTGGGTGCCTCTGTCCCTCGCAGCCAGGGCTTCTTTCACAAGGAACAGCAAGACATAGCTCCTTCACCATAAGGACCAGTTCATTTAGTCACCTGGCTAGGAGGAAGGCAGTCCTTGGAGAGAAGAAAGGCCCAGGATGAAGCCAAGGGGGTGTGACAGGTCTTCCAGTCCCTGGGGCCAGGCTGGCAGAAGCCTGCTGATGGCACTGCTGCTATCTCAGTCAGCATGGAGAGCTCTGATGTCTCGGAATGGGACTGAACAAGTGCAAATGCCATTTCCTTCACAAAGAGGATCAGCACAAAGGGACAGGTCTGAGATCCAGCTGTATTTTTATGAACTTGCAAAGCTGAGGACTGCTGAGTCTGGGGAGGAGTTCACTCTGCTTCAGCAGCACCAGGTGCTCACAGCTGGCAGGATCCAGCCCACCTAACGAGAAAAGTGGGAGCTTCTAATCCATTTGCATTTAATGAGCAAAGCACATGTAGAGCTGCCATCGGTGCAAATCAGGCTCCAGCTGCTGGAGCTCAGAGAGCTGGAAGAGCAAAGCATGCTGCACTGGCCTTTCTAGACCCACAAGAGGGCAAACTGGATTCAGAGAGTCTTTCTTCCTTTGAAGTCTTATTTCACAAAACAGAGACAAAATAAGAAAAGATCTGGAATAAAATAAAGGATTGGGTCCCATGAAACTCAAATGGAAATGTTTTAATTACTGCTTAAATGAGTGACTCTAACAGAGCAATATTGAGCTGGATGCAGTTAGAAAGTAACTGTCCCTCTCTGCCTCGTTACAGCTCAGGGACAAACTGTTTTGGCCAAGATGCACTGAGCCTGCAGATCTGCCCCTGAACCATATTCCTCTGAGTACTTAAGCCAGGCAGAACACCCCGACAGCATCACAAGGCAGGGAGAGGGGGGCCTGTGCAGCACCGTATTCCTGGGGGTGGAGCTGTATCCCCTCTGTCTGACCACAGCCTGACTTGCTAGGCTGGAGGTGCCTTCACATGCTGCTCTTCTGGGACCTGGCTGTGTCCTCTGAGCTCACCACAGCCTGGCATGTCCTGCTGGGCTGTCCAAAGGTTGGATACAAACTTTGGAGGAGAAGCTGGTGCACACATAGACTCTCACGCTGTAACATTTGTGAGTCCTGTATTAACAGCCCCCTCCCAAATTCTGAAGTCATGCCACCACTTTTCCTTAGTCATGTCATGACAGCGTGCTGCAGAAGGAAGCATATATGTCCCAAAATATAGCTAACATATAGAGCTACCCTAGCAGGCAGCCCAACAGAAAAGCATCTCCGAGGAAGCTGGTACAGGGACCTGATGTTCCCTAAAGCTCCAGCACGTGCCAGCTACACAGCTCAGTGCACCCTACCAGCCTTTCCGAAGCATGAGGAGCAAAATAAAAAGCCCAACATGCCAAGCCCATGTGCTGACCATAAGGCCTCTCTCCACTTTCCTCTGTTTCATGCAGTTACCTGGGAGACCACCTGGAAAGGCTCATCCCCACATGTAGGTCATGGATGACCTAAGATTATCTTGCATAACCCAACATCTAGAATCTCAGCTGTTAGCATTGCCAACATTCCAGAGGTCTGTCTAAATAGAGATACTAAGATCCCTGCAATGCTATTGCCTTGCCCTTCAAATGATAGGCAAACACCTCTATGTACATCGTAGTTGATTTAGACACCATCTGTTTCTTTGCTTATGTGAAGAGTTAGTGATTTCAGGTTAGTCCCTGGAGTGTTCATTTTGTAGATGGCTTGTTGTGAGCTTGGTCATTCATTCTAAAGTTACCTCGTCCATTTGCTGAGAGCTGCACCCACAAAAAGAGAGATCACAGATCCTCAGGCTGTACCTGTTTTGGAGGAAAACCCTTGCTCTTAGCTTGCGCTGGATAACCCTACTCAAATCAGAAGGACTGCAAGGGTACCTCCCAGAGAGCAATCTCTTGTCCCTGCTTTTTCACATGAAAGGTGCAATGTCTCTTCCTCATAATTTAAGCCTGATGACTTTGAGCAAGACCCATTTAATTTGCCGTTATACTTTACTCATTAAATCCTTTGAATTACTTTATTTACTAACATACTTCTT
This sequence comes from Strix uralensis, assembly GCF_047716275.1. Classification (NCBI taxonomy): domain Eukaryota; kingdom Metazoa; phylum Chordata; class Aves; order Strigiformes; family Strigidae; genus Strix; species Strix uralensis. The sequence goes on from NC_133992.1 coordinate 1,676,341, forward strand.
CTCAATTACTTTATTACTCAACTAAATTTATTCATTTACAACGGATGGCAGAAGAGAAAGACAGCTGCAGTGGTTCCTTGCTGACAGTCACCCAAACCACAATGTGATAGTTACAATGAAAAAGCACTGGATTTTGGGTCCGGCCACCATGTTGCATAAACTCTGGACAAAACAGCTAATGTGTCTCTCAGAAGGACATTTCCCTAAACTGGGGGGGGGGGGGGGGGGGAATTTTCAGATTACTTAATTGTCCCCAGATGTCCAAATGAATACAAGCCAGACCCCCTCAAGCACAGATTTGATGGTGTGAACAGCACAGAATAAGCTATGGAAAGTCTGGGGTGATTCTTGCAGTAATTATCTTCTGACGGGATTAACAATGGATTCTGTTGGAAAGCACTGAACTCTGAGCAACTAACTAAACAAATGGAAACAAAACAAACACTCCTTTAGCTTCTTCATTCCTACCAGTCATTCAGGTTTGTTTTGGGTTTTTATTTTAATAGGTTCATTAGAATGGCACAAGCCACCATGAAAACATGCTGGTGGTTCTTTGCAATGCCCTGAAAGATAATGAACAACAGCCTTTCCAAGAGACCCAAAGGGAGTTTTGCTCAGTATAAGCCCAGAAATGAGGCTGTACACTATTAGAGGGTCTGATGGGAAACAGATTCCAGGGACACCTTCCTGAGGGCACCCAGAAGTCAGTCCTCCGCCTAACCCTGGTCATTCTGGGTGAACAACAGTTTGCCTAATCCTACAAAAGTGCCTGCTCCTGGCTGGAGAGTAGTTACAAAAGATGGTGTCTCCAGCAATTGCAATAAGCCAGAGTGGAAATGTTTGTTCAGGAATCAGTGGTTCTACATCTGCTTGGTGTCCAGTAAGTACCCAAGGGTCCATAACAGGGCCCAGTGAATTATACCCTCAGCCACAGTATATGAGTCATGGACCCTCTCTTTTCTACTCAGCCCTGGCAGACCCAACATTGAGCCAAGATCAGCCTGCTCAGCTCATACATCTTTTCTGCTGCAGGTAAGAAGTTGTCTCCTACCATCCTGATCAGCATTGCTCAGGCAGGAATCAACATGCCCCTTACCAAGGCACGACAAAGAATGGTGCTTTGTCTGGTGGTCTCATGGTGCAGTTTGGGTCAAACAAACTCCTGTTGTCATGTCCCACCTATCTTGTCCCTACAGTGTGTGCACCCGCTGCCCACCATGAGCTAGGTCTGAGTCCTTGCACTCAAGACAATAACACTGGCATTCCAATGAGATTTTTACAGCACATGCTTTTACAACTCCTCTTGAAATTGCATCACTTCTACAAACTTACAATGTGGTGCTGTTACAGCTACAGCAGTTACAATCTGGAGTGAGTCTCCTGGAAATTAAATGGTATGAGAGATCCTTATCATCAGGCAGCTGGGCGTGTACGGCATCACTCCTGACATATCTAGTGTAAATCTCACAGCACATTACAATATGTAGCTCTGTATTAGACCATCTGTGCCGGTTTCCTCCTTTACACTGGGTATTGTACAGCAGCAGTCTGAAGGTCATCAGTGCAAGTGGGAGACTGCTACTGCCTCCAGCTTCACCTCTGTGGGTTTTACAGAGGGAGATTTCCAGTCACAGGGCCAAAAATTTTCTGCAGCACCCAAGGATTGTTGAGGTCTTCACCTCCTTCTTGCTCTCATTTATTACTAGGTTATATTTGCAGGAAAACAGACAGTCTGCCAGATCCAGCCAAAGAAGTTTCTAGCATAAAGCATGCCTTCCTGCCATTTAGTTATTTGCATTTGTTGCATTCCTAGTATTTACATTTTTTTCCTACAGAGCTGTGATGAGTATTTGAACTGTCAGTAGTGCTGTGTTTTCCCAAACCTTTCATCTGAGCCTTGACAAGCTGAGATTTTGGAGAAGAGTTAAATGAGGAGCAAGCACTGATGTTGCCAGGGCCCATCATGGAAGTTTCACCACACTCGAGTTCGATTTACACTGTTGGGTCTGATTTCTGACACAGCGAAATGACAATGGCAATATTTGCTTATTTGCTCACTGAAATACTGTGGTTTACAGTGCTGAAGCAGTACAGCTTATACATCTGCTTCTGCTGAAGTAGTTACATCAGGACAGGAGTATAAATCCCTATTTTTATGCATTTACATTATTAACCTACCCTAGCAATTACTGCACAAGAATGTGTGATATACTGCATCCCTTATCTCGAGGATGGGAAATTACCTTTACTTCTTCTGTTATGATTAACATGTAGATCAGCACTGAGTTCAATAAACTGAATTCAATAAACTGAAGTCATTTTTCTTCTGAAGCTAACAGGAATGCCGGGGGTTTTGACATGGCTCAGAAATGGTTAAGCTCCTGTAGCTTAGCAACTCATCTGTAATTAAGGGCATCTGTCTATAAAACATCCTCCTCTATTATGGGCTGTTGTGCTGACAGGTGGTAATGGCTGCCATTAGCTGAGGTTTTGTTCCAAGAGGAGGAAAGAGCTTGTTAGAGGCAGTGACGCTGCCAGCCCCTCCTGGGACCACGGGACAATCAGGCCCTTTGTGTGATGGGCACCAGCTCTCCGGAGTGGTGGCCCTGGGCTCATGGCAGGGCTTGGGGTGCCCATGGCAGAGCAGGCTGGTGGCCTGCGCCTATTAAATGCAGATAGCCAGCTGGAGCACAAAACCCTGTGCTTCTGGGGGACTGGAAGTGGCTGATACAATACTAAGAAATACCAGTTGCTTTATGTTTCACAAGCATTCTTGAAAATTATTGGAAAGGCCGTTTAACTTGTGCACGCAAATCTCCTCAGGCCTCCACAGCACTAACAGCTACACTTTATTCTCTGAACAAGTTGGATTTTGCTCTTTGCTAATCTGAAGGGGGTCAAGGGCAAAATTTGGACCAATTTTGTATTCCAAGGGAGACTCCAGGGAGAAGTTACAGCAGCCTAAAGAAGGACAACTGCATTCCAGAAATAATTCTTGTACTCTCAGCACAGGGAACAAAACAGGCACCCTTGAAGCAAGATGTTTGTTCCAATCATCAGACAATTTTTTTCCACAGCTCAAAGCAACTCTTAGTGGCTTCCAAGAAACTTTACAAGGGTACTTTAAAGGAAGTCAGCAACTTTAAGGTAATGGTTGCCACTGGGCTGCGCACAAGCACCAGCAGGCGAGGAGAGCCTGGGAGAGTCAATCCAAACTTCAAGGTTCATTTTAAGGCCAGAAAGAACCCTGTGCCATGTAATACTGTATTAACTTTTTCAGCTTTCACTTATCTAGCTTCATCACCCCACTGTTAGAATGATTTAAAAAAGAAAGTTTTCAAAGAAAGCTTTCAAGTATGGCTACAAGAGCAAAAGAAAAATATGTTTTTTCCTCCTCCGTACTTCAGATCAAATGTATTGCTGAAATTTGCCACGTTTCTTATCATTGATAATATGCAGCTTATTGGCTTTTGGTAGAATCATTACCAGGGTCTATTCATGCCATTTACGGAGTCCATCATGTTGCCAAGCCTTTGGTTGTATGATGAGGTGCTCTCTCATCAGCAGTGTCACACAATTTGAATTGAAAGGTGAGCTCCAGTGGGCTATTATTGTTGGCTTGCTAGAAATCCAACATGACATAACAATTTCTTTTGTTATAGATTTTGTTTGCTGTAGATAAATAGCCCTGTAAATAAAGTCACCAAAGCTTGCTGTTGCTTCAAGGATGGGTGTCTCTAGCTATGGAAAACAAACATCTTGGCTTTGGTTTGTTGCTTTATTGCAAGAGATGCTGCCCATTGCTTTACATAGCAGTGGGAAGTCACTGTCCTGTGACTTCCTTTAAATGACTTTTGTTCAGAAAATATTTTTTAAGATTGCTAAGATTATCCATGATTCATGCCAATAAGGCCTAATTTGCCATACACAAACATTTCCATTTTGTAGCAATTTCCCTGGTCTCTGCATAAAAGCAAAGAACACAGTGGAAGCTTTTATTTTCCATGAAAAGCAGAAGTATTTTAGCTGTCAAGTTTTGCTTTTCATACTGTGCATCTCATAGGTAAAACTGGGACAACTCAACGGCGTTGTTAAGCAGTCTGGATCAGAAAAAACAGGCATGCAGACAGGAATCATCTGACAGGAGAAACATTCTAAAAGGGTTTTTTCTGGTGCTTGGAATCTGCAATAAGCATTGGGGATCTATCCCTAGACTGGTATTGCCAAAGTGGTCACGCAATAAGTTTGATGCAGCTAAACAGATAAAGTTTAACTGACAGTACCCAATATGGGTAAGTGCAACACATAATGCTCCACAAGCAAATAGTAGCCAGCATGATGCGATTGATCAGGGCAAAAGTCAATCATGGGAACTAGAAAAGCCAGCTGTACTAGATAAACATCTCAGCACGATAGGGCTTGCTGGGATACAGACAGTAAGAAACACACATTTTATCCCCAAATTATGCAATTGCATTAAATTTCTGTTCCCCAGCCTGCTGAATTCCTCAACCCTCAGTCGTCACCATCTCCCACCAAATTCTCTGTACCCTAATTCAATCACTAACAGCAGGACAAGGTGGGCTGCATGTTAAAGCCCAAGCAGGCAGCTTCACCGGGAGTGATCCTTGATGAGCGCTGAATCGTGCCTGACAGCAGGATGACTTCTACATCTTGCCACATCGAGAAGATGAAGGATCTATTCCAGAAGAAAAGTAGAATTATGTCAACAGCCCAGTGAAGCACTGTGCTCACATATAGTGCATCGGTGCTGTTTTCAAACTGAAGAAATATCTCATGTAGAAATGCAGGGGGAGAGCTGTATATGTTTGGTAATCAAGTGTTTCTTAGAGTAGAACCCAAATCATAGCACCTGGCTATAAATGCAGCTTAGATCCAGACAAAAGACTGTGAAAAACAAATAAAAAGATGGTTTCTCATTAGTTTAACTCCCACTGAACAAGAAAATCCAGCCCTAATGCCTTCATTAACAGTTGTTTCATAATGACCCTGGACAAACTTTTCATCAGGACTTGGCCAAGGCACTGTATGGAAGGATTTAAGGACAAGATGTTCCAGGTCCTTCAGACTCCACCAACAGAAAGTTCCTTTACTATCAAGCCTGTTGGTAGCAATGGCAGTCTGCACTGCACATAGATGCATTTCTGTCTCATTTAGCAATTATTATTCCTTCTAGTCTTCCTCACTTTTCACAGTAGCATTCCCATCAGAGGCCCTCAGCAGTACCCTCCCAGCACTACAGTAGTTTTCCTTTGGTTCACATGGTCTGTGTGGCAAGACAGACACTCGTGTGTGCTTTACTACTGATCCTAGCTGCACTGTCACAATACACCTGGCAACCCCTTACTAGCTGGCAGAGGGTTATTGCAACTTTCCAACATGGAGAAAGCCTGGGACAGACTAACATTACCTGTCTAACTGGGCCAGATTCCCCTGCATCCATGAAGGAGACAGATTTGCCTCTAGGCTGTGGGAAGTAAGCTAATTGCAGAAGTGTTAGTGGTAAAAATGGGACTGCCAGGTTTGCACCCTCCAGGCACTTCATCCGAGGATGTAGGTATAATCCCACTTGGGGCATGGTCACAAGACAAGATGCAAAGCTCCTGCCTGGGTCAGACCTCAGCAGCCACTTGTGAGGCTTAGTGCAAAACAGAAGCTGTGCCAGGAGAGGCTCCTGGGATGGTCAGGGATGGCGGCAAAGATCAGCCAGAAACTGAAATCAAGGAACCGCTGCAGGCCGTGGGGACAGTGCTGTTAGGGCACAGCATGAGCTCTTCCAGTGCTCACTAGTGTCAGAGGCAAAAGCACAGGGGTGGCAGTGGCAGCTCCCAGTGCGTTAGCTGACCTGCTTATGAAGTCAGTAGTAACAACTCCTTTCCAGGACAGCTCTCACCATTGCAATGGTCTACCTCTGAGTATTTGAAAAGATCAAGTATCTCAGGAAACACTGACTTTGAGAAATGCAGTTGCAGCAGAGTTTCACTCAGGAAAGCAATGAGAAAGCCTTTCCAGCACCAGCACCTTTCACATTCACACCACTCCATCACTTTCCATTACCAGAAACATTCATTTCTCATCAAAGTGCTTCCAGCATCAGTACGCATTTAAACCATATTATTTTTCAAATCAGGGACTGAAAACAGGCTGTAACAAATTGTTCCCCCTATTTCCTTCTGCCAACCAGTGTCTCTCATGGCTCAGCCATGTGTTCCCAGGCTACAAGCCAAGCTGCTTGTGTAAACTACAGTCCAAGCACATGTTCTTGCATGGGATATTATTATTTTCAGAATTATTTTATTGGTATACGTCCTCACTGCATGCCCCCAAAGGGCTGCTTTCAGCAGGATTTGTACAAAGTTGCTTGATTAGCTTCAAGCTTCTTTGTGAGTTTACCAAATGCCAAGCTCAGGCACTGAACCCATGCCGGGTAATTCATCATTCTCCTTAAATGCTACAGGCAGAATCATGCTCTTAGCTTGTCAGATAAAAGTCTGAGAATTGCTTTTCAGCCCACCTAATAAGGATTTTTATGTTTCAATGCTTGGGAGGATGGATGGCCTTAATTTCCAATTTCTTTCAAACAGAGCAATTTTCTTCCACAAAAAAGACCAGGAATAATAGATACAATGTGCCTTCTTCTGAGTCACCCTTTAACCATATACACTGATGTTTACTCTTTGTACATCTTTCTACAAAGACTCTGAAACTCAGAGTTCCATCTTGGTAGCCCCTCTGCCAGCAAAATGACCCCGCAGGCCTTAGAGCCCAGCAGAGCTGGGAGGAAACAGTGGGCCGAGCACCAGGAAAAAGGGGAGAAAGCAGCATGGGAGGGGATAACGATGCCAGACACATTGTTAATAACAGTTTGACTCTTTCTCTCATTTTCATGTCTTTATTTTCTGGCAGAGCTATGTTTTTGAGTCCTGAGCAGAGCCTTCTGGTCCCCGTGGGGGTCGGCAAAGGCCCTGCTGCTGGCCCGGCGCTCCTTCCACCAGCTGCCCCTGGGGCCTTCTGCCAGAATCACCGGTACCGTGGCTTCTTGGCGGGTGAGGAAGAGTCCCTGGACCTACAACTGGCCTTCCTCTTCAGAGAATGTGGGACCCCTGACGTGAGCTGCCCCTTGCCCGCCTGGGAGCAGAGACATGTGCCGCAGCCTCCCCCGGCTCCCTCTGCAGCTCTTCTTGCTCCCCTGGTATGGGAGCGGGGGCGCAGCTGGGCCCTCCCTGAAGAGCAGCCGTCGAGGTGCCCAGCAGTTCATCTGAGTCCGCTGTGGCAGCGGTGGCAGAGGGGTCAGTTCCAGGCTCAGGAGTCCCATCTCGGGAGGGAACAACACTGATGCTGGCCACGGGGCTGCACTCCTGAAAACTCCTGGAGACAGTGGAGCTGCTGACGCCCCCGGGGCTCTCCTCCAACCTCCTGGCAGCACGGGACTCCTCACTGAGCAGGAGTTGGTGGGATGCCCTCCCACACCATTGCATGGTGACCTCAATGAGTCCTTGCACAAAGGCTGTTGCACGGCTTCCAAGGTCGCTCTGCACGATCTCGACCAGGTTCTCTTCACACAGACCCGAAATAGGCAGGGTGTGCAGGATCCTCTGTGCCAGGGTGAGCACCTGACGCCTCTCCAACTCAAAGGTGCACCCCAGCTCTTGATTCAGCCAGGACCGCAGGAGCCTGAGGACATCCGGATGCTCACGGAAAACGAACCGCCAGGTGTAGGGCTTAAGGCCACCTATGAACCCTGGCTCTGGATTCAATCGTTGGTTTACCCTGGACGCTCTTGGATCTGGAAGTCTGTGAGGTGGCTCATTTTGGGCACTGACCCACAATGCCACAGATGGTTGTCTTATCGGGAACTCTTTAAATTTCACCCCCTGCAGTGAGTAACGGATGGATGTCAACCTTTTCTTACAGAGGGGGCACTCAGGTTTGATGTCTGCCCACCGCTGGATACATCTGAAGCAGAAGCGGTGGAGACACGGCATGGTACAGGCTGGGTTGCACAATGTATTCAGGCATATTGGGCAGCGGTCCTCTGAGGTTGAGGCCATACTCAGAATGCGCTGCAAGGGGATGGAGAGATCTGGTGGGAATGGATGAGGATTCCTGTCCGAGGAAGCTGGCTATCCCACTGGAAGAGGAAGAGGCGCCACGGTGACTGGTCAGTCCAGGGAGGGGGGGAAGAGAAGCCCAGGTCCCTCCAGAAGGAAACCCGCCCAGATCCCCAGGGTGAAGTTTCCCCACACAACTCACCTCTGCTGCGGCGAGCGCACCTCCTGGGTGCCCCGGCTGCCTGAGCCAGGCAGGGCCGGGGACAAACCTGCAGTGGCTCCGGGGATGGGCACTGAGAGCTGCAGCCCCCAGTTGCCAGGGCAGAATCCCAGCACTGAGCCAAAAGCTTTCTCCGCGCTCCAAGCCTCGCCAAAACGCTCAGCTGGAGTGAAGGCGCGAGCTGTCTCTGGGGGGCTGGGCGCCCGAACATAAGCAATGAGGGCCATGATGTCACAGAGTATGGCTGGGTGATGTCACAATGGGCTGTCCCCGCCCACGGCGCTCAACCCAGCAGCCCTGTGGCCCCGGAACACGCCTCGGGGCTAACCGCAACGCCACTGCCCGCTCCATCCCCCACATCTTCTGTCGTGTGCTTGGCATCGGTGCTTCAAGCCAGCCACCGAGGCCTTGGCCGTGGCTTTCCGGGGCACCGTCAGGTCACTCTGGCCTGAGGTGGCACATTCTCCAGGCACACACAGAGGACTCCTGGGCAGCCCAGCACAAGAAGAAGGAGCCCAGAACAGAGCGCTCTAGATGTGGCCTCACCAGTGCCGAATCCCTTGCAGGAGCAGCTCCCTCCACCTCTGGCAGTACTTTGCCGCAGGCAGCCCAGGGTGCCATTAGACTTCTTGGCGGCAAGGGCACATTGCCAGCTCCCGTTCAACGTTGTGTCCACCGGGACCCCCAGGTCCTCTTCTGGAAAGCTGCTTTCTGAACCGCTGGCCCCCAGCGTGTCCTGATTCATGGAGCGGTTCCTTCCCAGCCGCAGGACTCTGCACTTTTTCTTCTTGAACTGTGTGAGGTTCCTGTCAGCTCATTTCTCCAGCCTTCCAGAGATGGAGAAGTAAGAGAAGGTGTGAAGAATATGGTGGTGATTCGTGTTAGAATATGATGACTTTGTTAAGAGTTTACCCTGTACATAAGTTAAAGGAGATTTGTCATGGTTTTATTGTTAAAAGGAATTTGGAGGTTTTTTTCCTCAGTGACAGATGCTAAGCAGGTGGAAAATTACCAGCGGGACCCCTGTCAGAAGTCCCCAGCAACACCGGATTGCGCAGGTGAAATATGATTGGAGGAATCCCTGCCAGGAGCCCCAGCAGCACCAGAAAGCCCGGGAAAGTTTAAGGGACCCCGCTGCGCATGTGAAGGAGGGACTATAAAAGAGAGTGATGTAGCTCCACTTGGTGCGGAGTGGGAAGCCCCCCCGGCGTGCCTAGTTTTTTTTTGCTTGTTCTTATTGCAAATAAATTTATTAAAGATATTTCGCCTCTGCCTCGGCATTTATAACAATTTGGTGACCCCGACGTGATACTTCGGGACCCGTGGAGTGCTGGTTTTCAGGGGAGGCGCCCCACCTTTTAGGTGGCCCCTGGACTCCGGTGCTTCCTCGGACCGACAGTATCACGAACAAAAGGCAATGAGAACGAGCGAAAGAAAAGTGAAATCCCCAGACGACGCTCCCCGGAGATTCCCCGCAAAGGATCCAGGCGAAGACCTCGGACTGTGAGTGACGCTTGGTGCGGGAGGGTTGTGTTTTCTGCCTGAGTGAGTGTGGTGTGACTGAGACGTGACAGTGTCACGAAGCGAGTGCGGAGCCCTTCTAGCCGCGGTTTCAGAGTCCCGCGAGGGGCCTGGCCGGCGAAGGGGCGAAGCGAAAGAAAAAAAAAAAAAAGGTTTGAAAGGACTCAGGCAAGGGTTTTCAGGATAGGCATTATCCTAGGGTTGATACGGGATTAGTTTTATCCCAGGGTTGCCGGCAAGAGATTCGGGATAGGTTTTATCCCAGGGTTATGGGCCAGAAAGGGAGTAAATCCCGCAGCTCGGGGAACCCACGGAGAGGTTCCCAGAGAGGGAGCGATTTACCCGATATTTCTCAGGACAGTCCCCTGGGTTATATGCTAAAAAATTGGAATAATTGGCCTGAAACAAAAGGAAAAAGCAAAGAAAAAATGATTCAGTATTGCATGATCGAGTGGACTAAAGAACCTATTAAATCTGATCATTTATTTTGGCCAAAATTTGGAACTACTGACGATTGGACATGTCAGGCGTTAAATTCATATCTAAGTAATAAAAAACCCTATAATCAAGAAGAATGTAACTATGCTCAGGTGTGGAGAGGTTCCCGAATAACATCAAAAATCCTATTACTAAAGAATAAAAACACTAATAAGAAAACTTTCAAAGAAAAAGAATGGGAACCTTTAGAAAATCTTCTTCCTCCTCATGAGGGAAGCTCAGAGGATGAGGAACCAAAGCCTACCGCTCCTTCCCCTCCATCAACTAGCAGAACCAGCAACCAAGAAAACCAGAAACAAACAACAAATAGTGGGGCAGAGGTTTGGGAAGGCGTTGGCGGCGGCGGGCGGCCCCTAGGACCGCGGCACGACCCTGCACCAGGACCCGGCCCCCCCGCGGCACCGCAGGGAGGGGCCCGACGGCGGCTGCACCCCCGCGGGGGCTGCGCCGAGCGCTGCGGTCTGAGCGCGGTGCTGGAGGAGCCCGGCCGGGGAATAAAGCAGAGAGCGAGCAACAGATTTTACAAATACGTTCGGGGGTAGACCCGACCTCCCCGGTGGGAGAGGCTTTGCTGAAAACTCAGTTCGTGGCCAAATCGTGGGGTGATACCAGAGAGAAATTAAAAAAGTTAGATGACTGGCAAGATCAGGGTCTGCAGGAGCTGTTGAGAAGCACAGAAGGTGTATGTTAGAAGGGACGAAGAAAAGCAGAGAGTGAAGGCGAAGATATTTGTTGCAGCAGTCAGAGAAACTCAGCGGAGAGAGGAGAAGCCTCCGAGATCTCGCTCTAATGAATCACCTGGAGCTTCAGGTGGTGAAAAGAGAGGGACAGTAATTAGGGAAAACACATTAGCCTGCTATTATTGTGGAAAGAAGGGACATTTGCAGCGGAATTGTAGAAAGCGAGAGCGGGATGAAAGGATGTTTAAAGGAGAATAGGGGTGTCAGGGGCTCTATTTCCTGGGGACAAAGACACCAAAGGAGCCCTTGATAAAATTGAAATTAGGTCCCCAGGGAGAGGAGTTTGAGTTTTCAGTAGATACGGGTGCCGAGAAATCAACTGTAAAAAGTATTCCGAGGGGATGTAAAGTAAAAAAAAGAAACTGCTCTAGTAATAGGAGCTAAAGGGGAACCATTTAAAGTACCAGTTGTCGGGGATGTAGAAATAGAATCCCAACACCGTATCGTTATAGGGGATTTACTGTTGCTACCAGAGGCTGAAAATAACCTTCTGGGAAGAGATTTGATTACAGAGTTAAAATTAATAATAATACAAGAAAACTAAAAATTTATACATTAACGGAAAAAGACGAACAACAAATAGATCCGAAGGTCTGGTATACAAAAGGAGAGACTGGAAAACTTGAAATAAAGCCTATTAAAATTAATTTAATTGATCCGGAGACACCAATTTGGATAAAACAATACCCCATTCCCCTAAAGGGTCGAGAGGGGTTGAAACAAATAATAGATGAATTACTAAGTAAAGGCACATTGGAACCTTGCATGTCTCCACATAATACACCTATTTTACCAGTTCTAAAATCAGACGGATCTTACAGATCGGTGCAAGATTTAAGGGCTGTGAATCAGCGAACTGTGGCTCGTTTCCCTGTGGTAGCAAACCCCTATATGCTACTTAACCAACTATCCCCTGACTATATTTGGTAAAGTAATGATTAAAGCCTGGAAGGAGGAAAGCTTATCTCCTAGATGGGAAGGGCCATTCCTGGTATTGTTGACTACGGAGACAGCTGTAAGAACTGCTGAAAGAGGATGGACTCATATTTCCAGGGTGAAAGGACCAGTCACAGGTGAATCAGATTGGAAGATCTAGTCAGCACCTGGAGACTTGAAGCTTCAAATATGACAAAGCTAAAATAGAACTGGACTTACTGAAACAGACAGAGCGACATCAACAGTAGTAAAGATCTTGAATCATCCACATGAACCTTGTGTGTATGTATATACGTTAAAAAGTTGTAACATTCACAGGTCTTTTTCGGTTTTAGACTGTTTTGCATGAAAACATAAGTCAGTTTGTCAAAGAAACTGAAAGAAAAGGGAAGTAAGAGAGTGAGGGAAAAGCTGAGGGTAAGTCCAAGTGAGGGCAAGACCGGGTTGGCCTCCATTTTTGCTGTTAAGACGACACAAACCCGACCGTTGGCAGCAACCCAATGGGTCCAGGGATAAACAGAAAAATGTGCCATACCGGACCTCACGATGGCGACTGGCTTTTTCTCCTCATTTTGTGTGTTGGCCTCGTGATGGCTAAAAAGGGTCAAAACACTACCAGCTTATATGACCCCTTTGAAGAGAATGAGTTTGTTCTGTTAGCAAAAACTGTAAGTAAAACTTTCAATTTAAGTCATTGTTGGGTTTGTGGGGGACCTTTGGGATTGTCAAGTTGGCCGTGGGTTTCTGTGCCGCTTTCCCCATCACAAATTGTAAGTAACTATAGTGATGTTAATAATACTACCTGGGAAGATGGTGAAAAATGGCCAGTTCAATTTCCTAACAAGGGTAAATTTTTTCTGAACCGAACTCAGAAAGGAGGAGTTGATGTGGGAGAGAGTAAGTGTCAATGGACACTTACACATAAGTTAATTAACAAAGATAGAGGTATCTATATATGATTGTGGCTTAACGAACAAGGACGCAGCAAAGGATTCAAGGGGTTCTGGTCAGACAAAAATGAAACCGAATATGCCAAACTACGAGGAAACAGTTTTTATAATCAAACTTGCGAATGGAAAAATGACACTGGGTCCTGGTATTGTACTATACGGATAAATAACAATTTAAACGAAGTTTTCAGCCCTTTGGGTGACAAAAATACGACTTATTTTCAAACCCCAAGGACTGCAGAGGGACCATTTGCCAAAGGTACAAAGGCCAAAAAAGGCCACTACTGGATATGCGGACATACTGCCTACAAACAATTACCGACGAACTGGTCAGGAATCTGTTATATAGGGATTATCCGACCTCTATTTTTCCTTCTTCCAGAGGCGGATGGCCCCCAATTAGGAATAAAATTGTATGATAAATTAGGAAATAAGAGTATTACCCGTCGTAAGCGATCCATTGATTTCAAAATAGGTGGAACACAAAAGTGGGGGGAAAATGAGTGGCCTCCTGAGAGAATAATTAAACACTATGGACCTGCCACCTGGAACCCTAATGAACCAATATCAGGGGCAAGAGAACCAATTTATAATTTGAATCGTATAATTAGACTGCAAGCAGTTTTAGAAATCATTACGAATAAAACTGCTAATGCCATAGATCTTTTAGCTCAACAGGCTCAACAGATGTGCACTGCGATCCTCCAACATCGCATGGTCCTGGACTACCTGCTTGCTGAAGAGGGAGGGGTATGTGGAAAATTAAATGTCTCCAATTGTGGCCTAGAAATAGATGATGTAGGAGAAGTGGTCCTTCAATTGACCACAGATATCAGAAAACTGGCTCATGTCCCTGTCCAAACATGGAGTGGCTGGAATGGCGATCTATGGTCCTGGTTACCTGGAGCCCCGTGGGTAAAACAGCTTTTATTTTACTTGTTGTGTGCATTTGCTGCCCTAATGTTTATACCATGTATGATTCCATGTTTTATTAGATTGATTCATTCAGTTGTTCAAGGGATGCAAATCTCTGCAATACCAATGGATCCTGATTGGCCAGGGGAGGAGAGGTACACCCACTAATGATAGTTAAAATAAAGAAAACAGAACACCCAAATCCCATACAACAAACCCTAGCACGTTTTGAAACCGAAACACGAATCAATTTAATAAAACAAAAGGAGAGGGATTGTGAAGAATATGGCGGTGATTCGTGTTAAAATATGATGACTTTGTTAAGAGTTTACCATGTACATAAGTTAAAGGAGATTTGTCATGGTTTTATTGTTAAAAGGAATTTGGAGGTTTTTTTCCTCAGTGACAGATGCTAAGCAGGTGGAAAATTACCAGCGGGACCCCTGTCAGAAGTCCCCAGCAACACCGGATTGCGCAGGTGAAATATGATTGGAGGAATCCCTGCCAGGAGCCCCGGCAATGCCAGAAAGCCCGGGAAAGTTTGAGGGACCCTGCTGCGCATGTGAAGGAGGGACTATAAAAGGGAGTGACGTAGCACCACCCGGTGCTCGTCGGTGCGGAGTGGGAAGCCCCCCACTGCCCCCCGGCGTGCCTAGTTTTTTTTTTTCCTTATTCTTATTGCAAATAAATTAACTAAAGATATTTTCGCCTCTGCCTCGGCATTTATAACAAAGGGAAGCAAGAAAGACGCGTGAGATAGCCATTTCCACTGAAGTGTACATGCTATAGCTATGAAGAGGCAAAATAGCATTGATGCTGCTTTGTAAACTTCCCAAGCTACCTGGTGGGGGAGAAAAGGAGACATTTATTACTCTTGGGGTCCTTGCAGGCATGAGCTGAAGGAGAGTGAAATGCAGGCTTGATCTCTGCCCACCGCCTGAGACAGTTGAAGCAGAAGCGGTGGAGACACGGCATGGTACAGGCTGCATTGTCCCAGGTGTCCAGGCATATCGGGCAGCGGTCCTCCGAGGCTGAGGCCATGTTCAGCATGTGCTGCGCTGGGCTTGGGTCAACATGGTGTGTTGCTGGTTTTGTGACTCTGATGTTTGTGTTAGTGCCATTTGGAAAGAGAGTAGAAAATCCTTGGAGCGGCACAGACTAGCAGAACAGGTTTGTTTCACTCCAGCATTAACAGAGAAAATCACGATATGAAATGTTTGCAAAGGAAGAAGCGCTCAAAGCTGAGCGTCTCCACAGCTCAGGGCTTAGAACACTGGTCTAGTCAAGCAGGGATTGAGCTCAAATCTCACTGGAGCCTGGGGGCTCTGTACCTCCTGTGAAGGAAGACCTACAGCTTCATCGTTTTGGGTTTTTTTCCAAAACGTTGCTGGCATCAGTTTTTGGAGCATGCACCCCAGCCTAAGTGAAATCCAAACATCACATAGCACCTATACCAAACAAAAAAGTCAGTGCTTATTCAGCCTCGTGCACTAAGTATGGCAGCAGCCACAGGCTCGAAAGTTGCCCCAAACCGAGCACCACTGTGCAGGGAGCAACGTGTGCCCAGCCGTCTGCAGCTCGGCCTCCCTCATAAGGCCCACGTATCCTGGCCGTGCCTGAGCGCAACCGGCCTCTCTGGGACGGTGCTTCCATCTCCCTGGAAAGCCTTGGGGTGCGTGTAACGCCTCTTGGTGTCCTTTGAAGGCAATCTCTTCTGTGACTTCATTGCCGTTGGTTTTAAAGGAGAAAGTTGTCATGCTGCGTGGCTGGCTGCAAAGCTGTAACAGGGCACAAAGCGTGGGGAGTGTTGTGATGCTGAGGTGGACACAGGAGGACGAAGAAACTGCAGATTATCTCCATGAAACTCTTGGCACTGAGTATCCCCTTCCCCCCATTCAGGCAGCAGCTGGAAGGCCAGGGCAGTGCGTGAAACCAGTGGGATACCCACACCACACACTGACCTCCACGGGCTGAGAGCCGTCACGTTCCTGAAAACTAGCAATGAGTCCAAAGCAAAGGCAGGATGCTGTAGCAGGAGGCAAAAAGCAGCAGCTTGCACGTGCCATCAGGCTGCAGCTTGTGCCTTGTGCTGCCACATGGGGAGCAAGCCCAGACTTCACAGCAGTGCCAAGAATCCCAGCCAGGTGGAGGTTGGAAGGCACCTCTGGAGGTCATCTGGGCCAACCCCCCTGGCTCAAGCAGGGCCACCCAGCGCTAGTTGCCCGGGACCGTGTCCACACTGACCCCAAAGCCCTCAGGAGGTGCCACAGACACCCTCCGGCTAGCATGGCCCAAGGAAACGGGTCACATCCATCCCTTTAGCCCCTCTGCCACCAAACTGTCCCCGTAGGCCTTAGGGCCTAGCGCAGCCCTAAGGGGGAAAAGGTGGGCCGAGCACCAGGAAAAAGGGGAGAAAGCAGCACGGGAGGGGATAACGATGCCAGACACATTGTTAATAACAGTTAGACGCTTTCTCTCATTTTCATGTCTGTATTTTCTGGGAGAGCTACGTTTTTGAGTCCTGAGCAGAGTCTTCTGGTCCCTGTGGTGGTTGGTAGAGGCCCTGCTGCTGGCCCAGTCCTCATTCCACCAGCTGCCCCTGGGGCCTCCTGCCAGAATCACCAGCGCGGTGGCTTCTTCGCGGGTGAGGAAGAATCGCTGGAACTGGTACTGGACCTTCTCTTCTGAGCACACCAGGGCCCCCGTCGTGAGCTGCCCCTTGCCTGCCTGGGAGCAGAGACACGTGCCGCAGCCTCCCCCAGCTCCCTGTGCAGCTCTTCTTGCTCCCCTGGGATGGGAGTGGGGGGGCAGCTGGGCCCTCCCTGAAGAGCAGCCGTCAAGGTGCCCAGCAGTTCATCTGCGTCCGCTGTGGCAGAGGGGGCTGGTCCGGGCTCAGGAGTCCCACCTCGGGAGGGAACAGCTCTGGTGCTGGCCACGGGGCTGAGCTCCCCTCTCTCTTGGAAGCCAGCCGATGTAGTTAAGGCCATGTAGTTGCGGTGCCATCTCTCTCGGTATTCAGGCCAGCTTTGGACAGACGAGAGGCACCGCTCCTGGCCCCCCCAGGAGACACCCCAGCTGAGGGTGCTGCCCAACGATGCCACAGAGGGCTGTGTTCTGGGGAACTCTTCAAATTGGTCCCCCCGCAGCGAGTGCCGGCTGCATGTCACCATCCTCCTGCAGACGGGGCACTCAAGCTTGATCTCTGCCCACCACCAGAGACAGTTGAAGCAGAGGCGGTGCAGACACGGCATGGTACAGGCTGTGTTGTCCCAGGTGTTCAGGCATATTGGGCAGCAGTCCTCCTCCGAGGCTGAGGCCATGTTCGGCACGTGCTGCGGTGGGCTGGGGAGATCTGGTGGGGATGGACTCCTCCTCCTCTCCGACGCTGCAGCAGCGGCTGTGCTGCTAGAAGAGGAAGAGAGGCCACGGTGACTGGCCGGCCCAGGGAGGGGTTGGAGAGAAGCCCAGGTCCCTCCAGAAGGAAACCCGCCCAGCTCCCCAGCGTGACGTTTCCCCACACAACTCACCTCTGCTGCGGTGAGCTCACCTCCTGCGTGGCCCCGCTGCCTGAGCCAGGCATTTCCGGGGACAAACCTGCAGTGACTCTGCCGATTGGCACGGAGAGCAGTAGCCCCATAGTTCCCAGGGCACAATCCCAGCACTGAGCCAAAAGCTTGCTCCACGCTCCAAGCCTCGCCAAAATGCTCAGCTGGAGTGAAGGCGCGAGCTGTCTCGGGGGGGCTGGGCGCCTGAATATAAGCAATGAGGGCCATGATGTCACAGAGCATGGCTGGGTGATGTCACAGAGCATGGCTGGGGGATGTCACAGAGCATGGCTGGGTGATGTCACAATGGGCTGTCCCCGCCCACGGCACTCAACCCAGCAGCCCTGTGGCCCTGGCACACGCCTCGGGGCTAACCGCAACGCCACTGCCCGCTCCATCCCCCACATCTTCTGTTGTGTGCTTGGCATCGGTGCTTCAAGCCAGCCACCGAGGCCTTGGCCGTGGCTTCCTGGGGCACCGTCAGCTCGCTCTGGCCTGAGGTGGCACATTCTCCAGGCATACACAGAGGACTCCTGGGCAGCCCAACACAAGAAGAAGGAGCCCAGAACACAGCGCTCTACATGTGGCCTCACCAGTGCTGAATCCCTTGCAGGAGCAGCTCCCTCCACCTCTGGCAGTACTTTGCCGCAGGCAGCCCAGGGTGCCATTAGACTTCTTGGCGGCAAGGGCACATTGCCAGCTCCCGTTCAACGTTGTGTCCACCGGGACCCCCAGGTCCTCTTCTGGAAAGCTGCTTTCCGAACTGCTGGCCCCCAGCGTGTCCTGATTCATGGAGGGGGTCCTTCCCAGCCACAGGACTCTGCACTTGTTCTTCTTGAACTGTGTGAGGTTCCTGTTAGCTCATTTCTCCAGCCTTCCAGAGATGGAGAAGTAAGAGAAGGGAAGCAAGAAAGACGCATGAGATAGCCATTTCCACTGAAGTGTACATGCTATAGCTATGAAGAGGCAAAATAGCATTGATGCTGCTTTGTAAACTTCCCAAGCTACCTGGTGGGGGAGAAAAGGAGACATTTATTACTCTTGGGGTCCTTGCAGGCATGAGCTGAAGGAGAGTGAAATGCAGGCTTGATCTCTGCCCACCGCCTGAGACAGTTGAAGCAGAAGCGGTGGAGACACGGCATGGTACAGGCTGCATTGTCCCAGGTGTCCAGGCATATCGGGCAGCGGTCCTCCGAGGCTGAGGCCATGTTCAGCATGTGCTGCGCTGGGCTTGGGTCAACATGGTGTGTTGCTGGTTTTGTGACTCTGATGTTTGTGTTAGTGCCATTTGGAAAGAGAGTAGAAAATCCTTGGAGCGGCACAGACTAGCAGAACAGGTTTGTTTCACTCCAGCATTAACAGAGAAAATCACGATATGAAATGTTTGCAAAGGAAGAAGCGCTCAAAGCTGAGCATCTCCACAGCTCAGGGCTTAGAACACTGGTCTAGTCAAGCAGGGATTGAGCTCAAATCTCACTGGAGCCTGGGGGCTCTGTACCTCCTGTGAAGGAAGACCTACAGCTTCATCGTTTTGGGTTTTTTTCCAAAACGTTGCTGGCATCAGTTTTTGGAGCATGCACCCCAGCCTAAGTGAAATCCAAACATCACATAGCACCTATACCAAACAAAAAAGTCAGTGCTTATTCAGCCTCGTGCACTAAGTATGGCAGCAGCCACAGGCTCGAAAGTTGCCCCAAACCGAGCACCACTGTGCAGGGAGCAACGTGTGCCCAGCCGTCTGCAGCTCGGCCTCCCTCATAAGGCCCACGTATCCTGGCCGTGCCTGAGCGCAACCGGCCTCTCTGGGACGGTGCTTCCATCTCCCTGGAAAGCCTTGGGGTGCGTGTAACGCCTCTTGGTGTCCTTTGAAGGCAATCTCTTCTGTGACTTCATTGCCGTTGGTTTTAAAGGAGAAAGTTGTCATGCTGCGTGGCTGGCTGCAAAGCTGTAACAGGGCACAAAGCGTGGGGAGTGTTGTGATGCTGAGGTGGACACAGGAGGACGAAGAAACTGCAGATTATCTCCATGAAACTCTTGGCACTGAGTATCCCCTTCCCCCCATTCAGGCACCAGCTGGAAGGCCAGGGCAGTGCGTGAAACCAGTGGGATACCCACACCACACACTGACCTCCACGGGCTGAGAGCCGTCACGTTCCTGAAAACTAGCAATGAGTCCAAAGCAAAGGCAGGATGCTGTAGCAGGAGGCAAAAAGCAGCAGCTTGCACGTGCCATCAGGCTGCAGCTTGTGCCTTGTGCTGCCACATGGGGAGCAAGCCCAGACTTCACAGCAGTGCCAAGAATCCCAGCCAGGTGGAGGTTGGAAGGCACCTCTGGAGGTCATCTGGGCCAACCCCCCTGGCTCAAGCAGGGCCACCCAGCGCTAGTTGCCCGGGACCGTGTCCACACTGACCCCATAGCCCTCAGGAGGTGCCACAGACACCCTCCGGCTAGCATGGCCCAAGGAAACGGGTCACATCCATCCCTTTAGCCCCTCTGCCACCAAACTGTCCCCGTAGGCCTTAGGGCCTAGCGCAGCCCTAAGGGGGAAAAGGTGGGCCGAGCACCAGGAAAAAGGGGAGAAAGCAGCACGGGAGGGGATAACGATGCCAGACACATTGTTAATAACAGTTAGACGCTTTCTCTCATTTTCATGTCTGTATTTTCTGGGAGAGCTACGTTTTTGAGTCCTGAGCAGAGTCTTCTGGTCCCCGTGGTGGTTGGTAGAGGCCCTGCTGCTGGCCCAGTCCTCATTCCACCAGCTGCCCCTGGGGCCTCCTGCCAGAATCACCAGCGCGGTGGCTTCTTAGCAGGTGAGGAAGAATTGCTGGAACTGGTACTGGACCTTCTCTTCTGAGCACACCAGGGCCCCCGTCGTGAGCTGCCCCTTGCCCGCCTGGGAGCAGAGACACGTGCCGCAGCCTCCCCTGGCTCCCTCTGCAGCTCTTCTTGTTCCCCTGGGATGGGAGTGGGGGGGCAGCTGGGCCCTCCCTGAAGAGCAGCCGTCAAGGTGCCCAGCAGTTCATCTGCGTCCGCTGTGGCAGAGGGGGCTGGTCCGGGCTCAGGAGTCCCACCTCGGGAGGGAACAGCTCTGGTGCTGGCCACGGGGCTGAGCTCCCCTCTCTCTTGGAAGCCAGCCGATGTAGTTAAGGCCATGTAGTTGCGGTGCCATCTCTCTCGGTATTCAGGCCAGCTTTGGACAGACGAGAGGCACCGCTCCTGGCCCCCCCAGGAGACACCCCAGCTGAGGGTGCTGCCCAACGATGCCACAGAGGGCTGTGTTCTGGGGAACTCTTCAAATTGGTCCCCCCGCAGCGAGTGCCGGCTGCATGTCACCATCCTCCTGCAGACGGGGCACTCAAGCTTGATCTCTGCCAACCGCCAGAGACAGTTGAAGCAGAGGCGGTGCAGACACGTCATGGTACAGGCCGCGTTGTCCCAGGTGTTCAGGCATATTGGGCAGCAGTCCTCCTCCGAGGCTGAGGCCATGTTCGGCACGTGCTGCGGTGGGCTGGGGAGATCTGGTGGGGATGGACGACTCCTCCTCTCTGACGCTGCAGCAGCGGCTGTGCCGCTAGAAGAGGAAGAGAGGCCACGGTGACTGGCCGGCCCAGGGAGGGGTTGGAGAGAAGCCCAGGTCCCTCCAGAAGGAAACCCGCCCAGCTCCCCAGCGTGACGTTTCCCCACACAACTCACCTCTGCTGCGGCGAGCGCACCTCCTGCGTGGCCCCGCTGCCTGAGCCAGGCATTTCCGGGGACAAACCTGCAGTGGCTCCGAGGATGGCCACAGAGAGCAGTAGCCCCATTGTTCCCAGGGCACAATCCCAGCACTGAGCCAAAAGCTTGCTCCACGCTCCAAGCCTCGCCAAAACGCTCAGCTGGAGTGAAGGCGCGAGCTGTCTCGGCGGGGCTGGGCGCTCGAATATAAGCAATGAGGGCCATGATGTCACAGAGCATGGCTGGGGGATGTCACAGAGCATGGCTGGGGGATGTCACAATGGGCTGTCCCCGCCCGCGGCGCTCAACCCAGCAGCCCTGTGGGCCCGGCACACGCCTCGGGGCTAACCGCAACGCCACTGCCCGCTCCATCCCCCACATCTTCTGTTGTGTGCTTGGCATCGGTGCTTCAAGCCAGCCACCGAGGCCTTGGCCGTGGCTTCCCGGGGCACCGTCAGGTCACTCTGGCCTGAGGTGGCACATTCTCCAGGCACACACAGAGGACTCCTGGGCAGCCCAGCACAAGAAGAAGGAGCCCAGAACACAGCGCTCTAGACACAGCACTCACCAGTGCCAAATCCCTTGCAGGAGCAGCTCCCTCCACCTCTGGCAGTACTTTGCCGCAGGCAGCCCAGGGTGCCATTGGAGTTCTTGGCGGCAAGGGCACATTGCCAGCTCCCGTTCAACGTTGTGTCCACCGGGACCCCCAGGTCCTCTTCTGGAAAGCTGCTTTCTGAACCGCTGGCCCCCAGCGTGTCCTGATTCATGGAGCGGTTCCTTCCCAGCCACAGGACTCTGCACTTGGTCTTCTTGAACTGTGTGAGGTTCCTGTTAGCTCATTTCTCCTGCCTTCCAGAGATGGAGAAGTAAGATAAGGGAAGCAAGAAAGATGCGTGGGATAGCCATTTCCACTGAAGTGTACATGCTATAGCTATGAAGATTCAAAATAGCATTGCTGCTGCTTTGTAAACTTCCCAAGCTACGTGGCTGGGGAAAGGGGAGCCGTTTATCACTCCTGAGGTCCTTGCAGGTATGAGCTGGAGTGTGACATGCAGGCTTGGGCCACACGGTCCTGCAGAACCATGTTTGGCCTTTCCGTTGAGTAACACAACACAGACTTCTCATTCTGGTTTCAGTGTCTTAGTGTCAAAACAGTACTCCCCATCCACAGCATGTAGGTCTCTGTGCTCTTGGAAGCAGCTATCGTATTTTTTCCCACAGATGTCACATGTGCATCTAAAATTGTCTGTAGAAAGAAGAAAACTTCAGAAACACTGAGGTAAAAGGCAAGCACTCCAGACAATGCTGCCCAGTCAGACACCCCCATGCAGTTACATTCATCCCACATGCTCTGTCCAGTCTCTTAAGGCACGCAGACAACTACTGCTTCACCATGTCCCCTGCAGGCCCCATGTGGGTCTCAGTACATTGTGGGTCTCAGTCCAGCCGGGATCGGGGCAACGTGCAGAAGAAAGACAAACTCACACCAGTTTGTTGAAGGGGGGGCGTTGCCAAGAGCAAATGCCACCACACTGTGCGCCAGCTCCCAATATATTCCCGCTTGTTTGCAAAGGTTTGTTTTCACTTCTACATCCTACTGACCTTCAGGTTTTATCTGTTTACTGCTCACACGCTCTCCATGCATTCTGCAGGGGGTGCTCCGGCCTGCTCTTTCTGACGCTCGCAACACGGTGTTCCGTAATGTTGTGATAAAAATAACAACAGTCAGAGCTAAACCCTCAAAAGAATACCTCCCCACATTTTTAAAGTATGGCAACTGGGGATAAGAGATAACTAATAATGGGATGTAAAGCCTTCTGAACCCCGCAGACATCGTGAAGCTCAGTGATGAACCAATCTGAAATGGCTGCTAGATGTTTACAGCCAGATCTGGTTCATCTCTTCATACTTCAGTGGGTCAATCAAATATATGTCTCCAGAGCTCAGTAACTACAGAGCTGGCTGAAAAAATTATAAATACAGTTTGTGGAGGAAAAGTAGTCTTCTTCAGAGTTCTGGGGCCACCTTTAAGGAAAAATAAAAAGCTAGGAATTAACCTGTTTTGCATCTTGAGGTCAATGAATTGCAGTGAAATTCATACTCTGCCTTTGCACATTTCCCATTTTGTTGATCATTTTCCAATAGACTTCCCATTTTATTCCATCAACACGATCCAAACCAGAGACATAGAAGGACATTTCTGCTTTAGAAAAGGGCCCTTTCCATTTGAGGGAAAGAAAGCTCAAAAGCCTGAAACACCCACTCTGCAGGACTTGTCTACTGGATGTGAAGAAGCCAAGGCACGGTGCACAAGAGACTCTGCAGGGAAAGAGCTTGCTTGCTTCTGTGCCTGGAAATCACTCAAGTGACAGCCCAGTGCACAGCACTAAGGTGAAAGCTCTAAAGGAGGTCTCCCAATCAGCCTGGCACTGCCCATATTTACCATTTCTACACGAATATGCGTGGGGATGAGAGGGTTCCTCACTGCCCGGCATTTGCTGAAATGCTAAGTACGAAGTTCTCTTCCACTCCTCTGCTTCTCGCTCTCTCGACATGCACCCCACATTGGCCACTGTTTCATCCCCAGCTTGACAGAGACTTTGAGGAGTGGCCATTCACACAGACCACTGGATTCACTCTGGTTCCTTGAATTGGCATGCTGAGGGTTTACCAAGGGAGGATCTTTTCCTTGATAAAGCAGCAGGGAAGGAAGAGAAAAGCTGATCCATCTGCTGGGTGCTCCCCTCCTGCCGACTCTGCAGTGAGGAGGGGAACACGCTGAAGTATTGCTGCCTTGCTCACTGACAGTGGACAACCTGTTTGCCTCAGCTGAGTAAAACATTCCTCAAGAAAGCAACGTCATGGTTCTCAGCTGAAGGAGCCCCGGGCGGTAAAGGTGGATGCTGGAGCTACCACGTACAATTGCCTGTACCCCGCGGCATGATGTCAGTACTGAAAGAGGGAATCCAGCAGTAAGTGAGTGGTAAAATGCTGCCTGACGGCAGGAAAGTTTCCACTTCCCCATCTTTAATATATGCCGGGGCAGATATCAGCCAGATTTGGGCAGGCGGTGTGGTGGCTCGAGCAGCCTCTGGAGCTGCAACAGCATGGGCTGCATCGGTGACAAACTGGCGGGAAGAAGGAGAACTGGAGGCCAGACTTTAGTCAGGTGCTTATTTGGCCTCGTGCACTAAGTGTGGCAGCAGCCACAGGCTCGAAAGTTGCCCCAAACCGAGCACCACTGTGCAGGGAGCGACGTGTGCCCAGCCGTCTGCAGCTCGGCCTCCCTCATAAGGCCCACGTATCCTGGCCGTGCCTGAGCGCAACCGGCCTCTCTGGGACGGTGCTTCCATCTCCCTGGAAAGCCTTGGGGTGCGTGTAACACCTCTTGGTGTCCTTTGAAGGCAATCTCTTCTATGAATTCATTGCCATTGGGCTAGCATGGCCCAAGGAAACGGGTCACATCCATCCCTTTAGCCCCTCTGCCACCAAACTGTCCCCGTAGGCCTTAGGGCCTAGCGCAGCCCTAAGGGGGAAAAGGTGGGCCGAGCACCAGGAAAAAGGGGAGAAAGCAGCACGGGAGGGGATAACGATGCCAGACACATTGTTAATAACAGTTAGACGCTTTCTCTCATTTTCATGTCTGTATTTTCTGGGAGAGCTACGTTTTTGAGTCCTGAGCAGAGCCTTCCGGTCCCCGTGGCGGTTTGCAGAGGCCCTGCTGTTGGCCCGGCCCTCCTTCCACCAGCTGTCCCTGGAGCCTCCTGCCAGAATCACCGGCGTGGTGGCTTCCTCTTTGCACGTGAGGAAGAATCACTGGAGGTGGTACTGGCCTTTCTCTTCTGAGCACGCCGGGGTCCATGACGTGAACTGTCCCTTGCCCACCTGGGAGCAGAGACACGTGCCGCAGCCTCCCCCGGCTCCCTCTGCAGCTCTTCTTGCTCCCCTGGGATGGGAGTGGGGGGGCAGCTGGGCCCCCCTTGAAGAGCAGCCATTGAGGTGCCCAGCAGTTCATCTGCGTCCGCTGTGGCAGAGGGGGCTGGTCCGGGCTCAGGAGTCCCACCTCGGGAGGGAACAGCTCTGGTGCTGGCCATGGGGCTGAGCTTCCCTCTCTCTTGGAAGCCAGCCGATGTAGTTAAGGCCATGTAGTTGCGGTGCCATCTCTCTCGGTATTCAGGCCAGCTTTGGACGGTCGAGAGGCACCGCTCCTGGCTCCTCCGGGAGACACCCCAGCTGAGGGTGCTGCCCAACGATGCCACAGAGGGCTGTGTTCTGGGGAACTCTTCAAATTGGTCCCCCCACAGCGAGTGCCGGCTGCATGTCACCGTCCTCCTGCAGACGGGGCACTCAAGCTTGATCTCTGCCAACCGCCAGGGACAGTTGAAGCAGAAACAGTGCAGACACGGCATGGTACAGGCTGTGTTGTCCCAGGTGTTCAGGCATATTGGGCAGCAGTCCTCCTCCGAGGCTGAGGCCATGTTCGGCACGTGCTGCGGTGGGCTGGGGAGATCTGGTGGGGCTGGACGAGGACTCCTCTCCGACGCTGCAGCAGCTGTCCCACTAGAAGAGGGAGATAGGCCACAGTGACTGGCCGGCCCAGGGAGGGCTGGGAGACAAGCCCAGGTCCCTCCAGAAGGAAACCCGCCCAGTTCGCCAGGGTGAAGTTTCCCCCCACAACTCACCTAGTCACGGGGCTGTTCTCCCGGCCCCCTTGTGAGGCAGCAGAATGGCTGCTGGCCTCGGGGCCTAGCTCCTGGCCCCCTTGGGAAGCAGAACTGATGCTGGCCATGAGGTTCTGCTCCTGTCCCGCTGCGGAGGCACCCAAGCTGCTGTTGGCCATGGGCCTCCACTCCCATCGCGCTCTGGAGGCATGCCAGCTGGTGCTGGCCACAGGACTCCAGTCCCATCCCCCTCGGGAGGCACCCCAGCTGGTGCTAGCCACGGGGCTTCTCTCTCGTTCCCCTCTGTAGACACCCCAGCCGGTGCTGGCCCCAGGGCTCTGGTCCCATACCCTTCGGTAGACATCCCAGACGGTGCTAGCCATGGGTCTCCGGTCCCACTCCCCTCGGTAGGCACCCCATCTGGACGCTCTTGGTTCTGGCAGTCTGTAAGGTGGCTCGTTTTGGGCACTGCCCAACAATGCCACAGATGGCTGTCTTATTGGGAACTCTTTAAATTCCTCTCCTGGCGGCGAGTACAGGATGGATGTCAACATACCCCTGCAGAGGGGGCACTCAGGCTTGAATAACTCTGCCCACCACAGGACACACTGGAAGCAGTCGCGATGGAAACACGGCTTGGTCACGGCTGGGTTGCTGAAGGTATTCAGGCATATTGGGCAGCGTTCCTCCGAGGCTGAAGCCATGCTCAGCCTGCACTACGGTGCGCTGGGGAGATCTGGTGGGGATGGACCAGGACTCCTCTATGACGCTGCAGCAGCAGTCCTACTAGAAGAGAGGCCACAGTGACTGGCCGGCCCAGGGAGGGGTGGGAGAGAAGCCCAGGTCCCTCCGGGAGGAAACCTGCCCAGCTCCCCAGGGTGAAGTTTCCCCACACAACTCACCTCTGCTGCGGCAAGCGCACCTCCTGAGTGGCCCCGCTGCCTGAGCCAGTCAGGGCCGGGGACAAACCTGCAGTGGCTCCAGGGACAGGCACTGACAGCTGCAGCCCCCAGTTGCCAGGGCACAAGCCCAACACCGAGCCAAAAGCTTGCTCCGTGCTCCAAGCCTCGCCAAAACGCTCAGCTGGAGTGAAGGCGCGAGCTGTCTCGGGGGGGCTGGGCGCTCAAATATAAGCAATGAGGGCCATGATGTCACAGAGTATGGCTGGGGGATGTCACAATGGGCTGTCCCCGCCCACGGCGCTCAACCCGGCAGCCCTGTGGCCCTGGCACACGCCTCGGCGCTTTCCGCAACGTCACTGCCCGCTCCATCCCCCACATCTTCTGTCGTGTGCTTGGCATCGGTGCTTCAAGCCAGCCACGGAGGCCTTGGTCGTGGCTTCCTGGGGCACCGTCAGCTCGCTCTGGCCTGAGGTGGCACATTCTCCAGGCACACACAGAGGACTCCTGGGCAGCCCAGCACAAGAAGAAGGAGCCCAGAACACAGTGCTCTAGATGTGGCCTCACCAGTGCCGAATCCCTTGCAGGAGCAGCTCCCTCCACCTCTGGCAGTACTTTGCCGCAGGCAGCCCAGGGTGCCATTAGACTTCTTGGCGGCAAGGACACATTGCCAGCTCCCGTTCAACGTTGTGTCCACCAGGACGCCCAGGTCCTCTTCTGGAAAGCTGCTTTCTGAACCGCTGGCCCCCAGCGTGTCCTGATTCATGGAGGGGGTCCTTCCCAGCCACAGGACTCTGCACTTGGTCTTCTTGAACTGTGTGAGGTTCCTGTCAGCCCATTTCTCCAGCCTTCCAGAGATGGAGAAGTAAGGGAAGCAAGAAAGAAGCGTGAGATAGCCATTTCCACTGAAGTGTACATGCTATAGCTATGAAGATTCAAAATAGCATTGCTGCTTCTTTGTAAACTTCCCAAGCTACCTGGTGGGGGAAAAAAGGAGCCATTTATCACTCTTGGGGTCCTTGCAGGCATGAGCTGAAGGAGAGTGAAATGCAGGCTTGATCTCTGCCCACCGCCTGAGACAGTTGAAGCAGAAGCGGTGGAGACATGGCATGGTACAGGCTGCTTTCTCCAAGGTATTCAGGCATATTGGGCAGTGGTCCTCTGAGGCTGAGGCCATGTTCAGCACGTGCTGCGCTGGGCTTGGGTCAACATGGTGTGTTGCTGGTTTTGTGACTCTGATGTTTGCGTTAGTGCCATTTGGAAAGAGAGTAGGAAATCCTTGGAGCAGCACAGTCTGGCAGAACAGGTTTGTTTCACTCCAGCATTAACAGAGAAAATCACGATATGAAATGTTTGCAAAGGAAGAAGCGCCCAAAGCTGAGCGGCTCCATAGCTCAGGGCTTAGAACACTGGTCTAGTCAAGCAGGGATTGAGCTCAAATCTCACTGGAGCAAATCTCACTGGAGCCTGGGGGCCTTGTACCTCCTGTGAAGGAAGAACGACAGCTTCGTCATTTTGGTTTTTTTCCAAAACATTGCTGGCATCAGTTTTTGGAGCATTCACCCCAGCCTAGGTGAAATCCAGACATCAGATAGCACCTATACCAAACAACAGGCCATGAGAAACAGAGAAAAATAACAACAGTCAGAGCTAAACCCTCAAAAGAATACCTCCCCACATTTTTGAAGTATGGCAAGTGGGGATAAGAGATAACTAATAATGGGATGTAAAGCCTTCTGAACCCCGCAGACATCGTGAAGCTCAGTGATGAACCAATCTGAAATGGCTGCTAGATGTTTACAGCCAGATCTGGTTCATCTCTTCATACTTCAGCGGGACAATCAAATATATGTCTCCAGAGCTCAGTAACTACAGAGCTGGCTGAAAAAATTATAAATACAGTTTGTGGAGGAACAGTAACACAGGTCTTCTTCAGAATTCTGGGACTACGTTTAAGAAAAAATAAACAGCTAGGAATTAACCTGTTTTACATCTTGAGGTCAATGAATTGCAGTGAAATTCATACTCTGCCTTTGCACGTTTCCCATTTTGTTGCTCATTCTCCAATACACTTCCTATTTTATTCCATCAACACGATCCAAACCAGAGACATAGAAGGACATTTCTGCTTTAGAAAAGGACCCTTTCCATTTGAGGGAAAGAAAGCTCAAAAGCCTGAAACACCCACTCTGCAGGACTTGTCTACTGGATGTGAAGAAGCCAAGGCACGGTGCACAAGAGACTCTGCAGGGAAAGAGCTTGCTTGCTTCTGTGCCTGGAAATCACTCAAGTGACAGCCCAGTGCACAGCACTAAGGTGAAAGCTCTAAAGGAGGTCTCCCAATCAGCCTGGCACTGCCCATATTTACCATTTCTACACGAATATGCGTGGGGATGAGAGGGTTCCTCACTGCCCGGCATTTGCTGAAATGCTAAGTACGAAGTTCTCTTCCACTCCTCTGCCTCTCGCTCTCTTGATATTCACCCTCATTCGCCACTGTTTCATCCCCAGTTTCACCATTTGTACATCCCCCATATTGAGTGCTGTGTACTTATTGGCCCGGGATAGGAGTTCCCTGTACCCCCCATCAGCACACGAACACCGACTCTGCGATCAGGGTGTAGACACGACATCCGAAAGGCTGGTGGAAAAAGGCGGAGCACAAGTGGTGACCCCGACGTGATCCTGAGTGCGGGGGTGAGGAGTGGGCTGCAGGATCAGCCACATCCTGACGGTCGCGACCATGGACGACGTAGTTAAGGTACTGAAAGTCCTAGCGAAGCATTATAAGATTTCTGTGAAATTGGATTCGATTAGGAAGTGCTTAGATTATCTAACGAAAGTGGGGCTGCTTAAGGATGCAGCCGGTATTTTCAGACCAGATACGTGGTCGGATCTTAAGACTGGGCTGACTGAGCTCACGCTTAAAGGAAAGCCAGAGAATTTAGTTACCCTGGGGAGGTTGCTCGTGCTGCTGTCGCAAGCTCAGGGGGATCAGCCTCCATGGCATGTTGCTAAGAAGGGCCTCCAGGGGACACAGACTACAGAGAGTGGGATACAGACTGAGGAGCTATCAGGGGAGTCAGAGGGCGAGGAGGTTTTTCCAGTGAACACACCTCCGGAAAAAGGGGGGGAGCCTCCGCCACTATCTGCCCCTCCTGCTAAGCCCCCTCACCCCATTCCCCCCTGTTTACCCCTGGGGAGAAATGCAAAAGACAGAACAAGCAGCCGCAGAACAGTTGAGGCAGCAGATGGAGCTGGAGAGAAGGGCTCTGAGAGAGGAAAAGGAGCGGTTTGAGAGAGAGAGAAGGGAGAAATTGCTAGATTGGGCACCGGCAGCACCCGACGAGGCTTGGGAGAACTATGCTTATAGGGAGACAAGATGGCGCCATGAGGGAGTGAAGGAGTCTGATGACTCAGAGGGTGAGGACAACGAAGGCGCAGAATCCTCCCAAATAAGGGCAAAAGGGGAGGCAAGAGACCGGATAGGCTGTCCAGTGCTGAGACCGCCGACCTTTGACTATAAAAGGAAAGAGGAGGAGGCCCCGAAGGGCACACCAAATAAGGCAAAACGGGAGGGCCCACAGTCAGAACCATATAAGGCAGCACAAAAGCTAACACGTACATTAGCAGAGGTAACTCAGGCCTTGTAAGATTTAATCACCGCCAATGCCTTGCAAGTGGGGGAGCCAGCAAAGGCAACTGACTGGAGACTGATAGCGAAAAACTGCACCCTAGAGGGAGTAAAATTGCAACACATGCCTGAAATATGTCCTGTGCGTACATTGCCAGGGGGCGCTCTAGACTGGATGCCCCTTGACACAAAGTCGGTACAAGCACTCTACAAGGCGGTGAAGGATCATGGGGTGGGCCACCCAGAAACGTCGATATTATTGAACAGTATTATGGCTGGGCCCCTCACCCCAAGCGATGTGAGGCAATTAGCGAAGGCTGTCCTGGAGCCACCCTTATACATCTTATGGAAGGAGGCTTGGCATACGCGGTGCAGGGGCGTAGTGAATGCCGCGCAGCAGCAGGGGCACCCGCTGCAAGGCACGACATTTGAGCAGCTTACAGGGACAGGCAACTTTACTACTAATGCCAGTCGAATTCAACAATTGAGGGGAAGAGAACATCAGGCGGCCACTGACGCAGGGAAGGCAGCCTTTGCAGATATCACTAGGCTTGATAAGAGACAGCAGCCGTGGCTAAGCATAAGACAGAGACTAGATGAACCCTTTTTACAATTTTGTGCCAAATTGCAAACAGCCATTGGAGAGTCCAATTTACCAGACGCAGCAAAGGATGCGGTGCTGATAGAATGTATCCACCAGCAGGGCAATGCCGTTACCTTGGACATCTTAAAGAGTGTCCCAAAAAACATCCCTTTAGCCACATTGATAAGAACCGTATTGCAGCAAGAGCAGTCGCGGTCAAAGCCAGCCCAAGTAGATGTGGCCGAAGAGCCATGCCGTCGTCGTGCAGGGCCTAGGCATAAGCCTACTGGGTATTTTCAACAACAAAAAGGGCCGAAAGGACCTTGCTGGGTTTGTGGGAAGCCTGGGCACTTTGCCAAAGATTGCTGGCACAAGAAGCAGGGAAACTCCAACGGGAGGGCTGGTGGCAGAGCCCGTGGGCCAGCTCCTCCCCCTGTTCAGTTCAGACCACGGGTCGTGAGATACGCTGCCCCGGCCCCTCCATCGATGCCGACTGGCCCTCAAGGAGACTCCCAGTACCCCAAAGTGGGGGAGGATTCAGAGATAATGTGGCCTTGGTATTAGATTGCTCTGGAAAACCAGTGGTAACCGCCTGGCTACAACTGCTAACCGATGGAACGAATAATATGACAATTACGGTGCATGCTTTAATAGATTCAGGTGCGGACGTCACCGTAATATCACAAAAGGTTTGGCCGCCCTCCTGGGAAACATGTAGTGGCGGGTTTGTGACTGGAATTGGGGGAGAGCAAGCCATCTTACGTAGTGTCTCATCCGTGAAAATTACAATAATGGACAGGGAAAAGGGACCTCTCATAGCCATCTTAAGACCTGTCGTTTCTCCTCAGTTTGAGGGAGTTTTGTTACACAGGGACACCATGAGCCAGATGAGACTGGGGATTACAAATTTATAGGAGGGGCCACTGCTCCAGCATCGAGGAATAGAAAGTTAACTTGGTTAACAGATGAACCGGTGTGGGTAGAGCAGTGGCCCTTAACATTAGAAAAACTAAAGGCAGTCGAAGATATAGTAGCGACAGAGGTACAGGCTGGTCACTTAGAGCCATCCACAAGTCCTTGGAATACACCCATTTTTGTTATTCAGAAAAAGGATCAGAGCAGATGGAGAGTATTACATGATTTACGGGCGGTCAACGCGCAGATGGCCAGTATGGGCTCATTACAACCGGGACTACCATTGGTGACAGCAATTCCAGATACGTGGAAAATCATAGCCATTGATATTAAGGACTGCTTTTTCAGTATCCCCCTCTGTGAGGAGGACAAGGAGAGGTTTGCCTTTACAGTCCCGGGCATCAGTAGAGAAGAACCTGCGAAGCGGTGGCAGTGGACTGTCTTACCTCAAGGGATGAAGAATTCTCCGGTTATTTGTCAAAATTATGTCGCTGAATCGCTTGTACCCTTATGAAAAGGCACCACCCTTGGAGAATTATTCATTATATGGATTATATTTTACTAGCAGCGCCATCAGCGGAAGAGGTGGAGAGACTTTTTCAAAAAGCCATACATCTCCTTAGTGACAGGAAGTTGTACATAGCGGAGGCAAAGATTCAACGCGGAACCGCGGTTACATTCCTTGGTTCTAGAATTGAGGAAAAGAAGGTGCTACCTCAAGTCCTCACGCTCAAACCGGAGGTAAGGACGCTGCATGATGTTCAAAACTTGTTGGAGCACTGCAGTGGCTTAGGACCTTTATATGCATCACCCCTGAGATGATGCAACCTTTCTATCAGCTCCTCAAGGGAAAAGAGCTGTGGGAGCCCCGGGAGCTGGATGAGACTTGTATAGCGATCTTGCACCAGATAGAAAAGCTTATGAGGACAGGCGCCTTATGCAGATGGAGCTTCGACCAAGACATAATAGCGGTGTGGACGCCGCAAGGCATTGTAGGAATGTTAGGTTTTGGACAGATGGAACAGCCTAAACCACTATTATGGGCTTATCAAGGACTTCCCACAGATGCCTTCACATCTTTAATCAAGACCGCTGCGAGCATATGTCAATGGCTTCGTAACTCATGTGTACAACACTTCGGCCAAGAACCAGACAAGCTGGGAATGCCCTGGAATCAAAAACAATGGAGCTGGCTGTACCAACAAGAGCAAGAGCTCCAATTGGCCCTGTATAACTATAATGGACAGATACTTACAGGCAAAAGGATGCGATGGCAGGAGCATATTCAAACTTTGCAGCCACGATTGCAACTACCCGTGGTAGAGACACCAGTGCAGGGACCTACATATTTCACAGATGCCTTGTCTCAAACCAATACAGCAGTTGCTGTTTGGCACCCCTCAGGTAGATGGGAAAAATTAAGTCATACTGAGGCAGGAAAGAGTGTTCAATGGCTTGAAGCGAAAGCCGTAGAGATGGCATTGAGGCTCACTGCGTCACAGCCGGTCAATATCTGCACAGACTCTATGTTCATATATAAACTGGCAAGAGCGATGCGGTTCAATGGGGTAACAACGACACATATTGCAGGCATGCTGTTAACGGCCTTACAAGAAAGAGAGGCGGTGTGTTGTATTGTCCATACTGTGAGTCACCAACAAGGGCCTGGGCCTATGATAGAGGGAAATCAGAAGGCAGATACAGCAGCTGCTGGGGTATGGATGTTAAGCAACCCATTAGAAAGAGCGCGCCAAGTACACGCCTTTCTACACTTAGGGGCGCAGGCACTAGCTAAGGAGTGTAATATATCACTTCAAGATGCAAGACATATTTTAGCGATGTGCCCATACTGTCAAAAATCAACTCTTTGGGAAGCAGGGGTGAACCCTCGAGGTCTGACTAGGAATGCTGTATGGCAGACAGACATTACAGACTGTGACCTCATGCAACCTACAAAACATCTTATTGTCACAATAGATACATTTAGCCATATAATTGTGGCTACTGCATCGAAGAAGCAGACATCACAAAAAATTGTCCAACACTGGGAAACAGCTATCGCCTGGCTCGGCAAACCAAAAATTATAAAAACCGATAATGGTCCTGGCTTTATCGCAAAATCAACACAACAGTGGTGTAACAAATGGGATATTGAACTAAAGCATGGACTCCCATACAATAGCCAAGGTCAGGCCATAGTAGAACGTGCACATCAAACTCCTAAAGAGAAAATCAGGCAGCTTGGGGAGGGGGAAGGTTATACAGGGGTGATTCCAATAGCGGCACAAGCGGCCATTTTGAACCATGCTTTGTATGTATTAAATCATTTTGTAAGGGGAAATATGCAAAGGGCGCCAGTACAACGACATTTTCAATTAGAACAGCAATCTGCACAATATCCCATGGTAAAAATAAAACCACCGGGAACATATGAATGGGAGGGGGGTTGGAAGCTTAGGGCTCTCGGACGGGGATATGCGGCGGTTGAGAAGGAAGAAAAGGTGCAATGGGTACCAGCGAGATGCATAAGACCTGACAGCACACCTACGACTAACTTATGATTGAGTCTTTTCCAGGTTGTTATAACCCGACCTGCAGGAGGATCCCTACAAGACTGGACATACCGTGGTGTGTCCCATCTCGTGGGGTTCGGCCTTGGAACGCACATCAAGTCCGCGATCCTAAGCCTCATGCTAATTTTGACAATGAGTGGCGCGTACCCTGCAAGAATAGTGTCTCCACGGCCGAACATATGGGTAACTATAGCTAACGAGACGGGTGAAGAGTCCTTTTGCCTTTCCATGGCGACCCCCTCGGATCCATTTAGAACATGTCTTTTAGGAGTTCCATATTTTAACCCACAAGAGTTTGTTAAGTTCGTGTTAAATGATAGTTGGGCAAAGATGAGCATTTCACAGGTCACTGCTACCAACCCAAGTCGGAAACGCTACAGCCTATTGGCAGGGCCAACTTATTATGAGTCTTAACAAAACCATGCCTGAACCGCAGGAACTGGATTTGTTAGGCTCCATGCCACCCAGTTTTGGTGCAGTAATGTTTAAAGGGGATGAGAAAACTGCGGCCGCACTGATCAGTTCTACTGTACCTTTAGCTGCCGTCCAGACGGTGTCCCCAAGTAACCCCGCGTATGCTGGGCACCAGACATATGATTACTGCCCCCCAGAGTGTCGGTATTCCGATGTATGGGGCAACAATACAGTAGGGTTGCGCTTACGCAACCACACCTTTTTGATTTGTGGGGACAGGGCATGGCCTGGAATCCCCTGTAAGCCAGTCGGAGGACCGTGTTACATAGGGAAGTTAACGATGTTTAAACCAACTATGATTGATCTATTTAATAGAACGTTGTTTAATTATACCAAGCAGCAACAGACTGAGCGCCGACAAGCTAAGCACCAAGTGTACCAACTAGGACCTGAATGTAATGATCGAGTACAATTCTGGAGCAACCCTTCAAATATCATTGCTTCCCTATTGTCTCCACTTGGGACGAAAAAGGCATTGCAATTGGTTACTCATCTTGCATGTTGGACTGCTAAGCAGATGAATCTGACGTCGGATATAATAGGTGATTTGACCACTGATGTTGATAGCCTTAGGCACGCCTTGCTTCAGGACAGGGCTGCTATTGAATTTTACTTCTAGCGCAAGGGCATGGGTGTGAAGATTTTGAAGGGATGTGCTGCATGAATCTGTCCGATCATTCAGTGTCTATTCATAAGAAACTAAGGCAACTGAAGGACAACATGAAGAAGATAACAGTAGTCACATCACCCTGGTCAGACTGGCTCACTTCGTTAGGAGTTACCGGATGGTCGAAGGAGTTGTTACAAGGGGGAATCGTTATAATTGTTGTGATTGTTATAGTTGTAATACTCTTACCGTGTTTAGTTTCCTGTATTAAACATTCAGTACAAAAGAGCTTGCAACAAACTTGTCTTGTACAGCAGCAGCAGGAGGTGTATCTAGGGATCTTGAAGGATCAATGTAACCTCACGAAATAGTAACTGCTTGACCCTGTTATAGATAATGTTGATACACGTTACCTGTGGCGTTTACAGTTTTACAAGGCGTTTAACCGTGTTATAAAGAATGTTAATACGCGTACCATGTGGTGTTTGTAGCTTGTGAAATGCTTAAAATGTTGTCGTTTAAGTAACATGGGGAGGCGAAATGTAGGGTTCGGCGTTTGGAAAATCTTGAGATGTAGTGAAAGACAGGAGACGAACCTCCCCATGAACAAAGCAAGAACCACCCACAAAGGTGGGCCCCGCCATGCTAGTATATATGCTAGCATATAAGGTGTTGTCATCAATAAAGTTTCGCCATTTGTACATCCCCCATATTGAGTGCTGTGGACATATTGGCCCAGGATAGGAGTTCCCCGTACTCCCCATCAGGACACGAACACCGCCTCCGCGATCAGAGCGTGGACACGACGTCCGAAAGGCTGGTGGAAAAAGGCAGAGCACAACACCTCAAGAAAGCAACGTCATGGTTCTCAGCTGAAGGAGCCCCGGGCGGTAAAGGTGGATGCTGGAGCTACCACGTACAATTGCCTGTACCCCGCAGCATGATGTCAGTACTGAAAGAGGGAATCCAGCAGTAAGTGAGTGGTAAAATGCTGCCTGACGGCAGGAAAGTTTCCACTTCCCCATCTTTAATACATGCCGGGGCAGATATCAGCCAGATTTGGGCAGGCGGTGTGGTGGCTCGAGCAGCCTCTGGAGCTGCAACAGCATGGGCTGCATCGGTGACAAACTGGCGGGAAGAAGGAGAACTGGAGGCCAGACTTTAGTCAGGTGCTTATTTGGCCTCGTGCACTAAATGTGGCAGCAGCCACAGGCTCGAAAGTTGCCCCAAACCGAGCACCACTGTGCAGGGAGCGACGTGTGCCCAGCCGTCTGCAGCTCGGCCTCCCTCATAAGGCCCACGTATCCTGGCCGTGCCTGAGCGCAACCGGCCTCTCTGGGACGGTGCTTCCATCTCCCTGGAAAGCCTTAGGGTGCGTGTAACACCTCTTGGTGTCCTTTGAAGGCAATCTCTTCTGTGACTTCATTGCCGTTGGTTTTAAAGGAGAAAGTTGTCATGCTGCGTGGCTGGCTGCAAAGCTGTAACAGGGCACAAAGCGTGGGGAGTGTTGTGATGCTGAGGTGGACACAGGAGCACGAAGAAACTGCAGATTATCTCCATGAAACTCTTGGCACTGAGTATCCCCTTCCCCCCATTCAGGCAGCAGCTGGAAGGCCAGGGCAGTGCGTGAAACCAGTGGGATACCCACACCACACACTGACCTCCACGGGCTGAGAGCCGTCACGTTCCTGAAAACTAGCAATGAGTCCAAAGCAAAGGCAGGATGCTGTAGCAGGAGGCAAAAAGCAGCAGCTTGCACGTGCCATCAGGCTGCAGCTTGTGCCTTGTGCTGCCACATGGGGAGCAAGCCCAGACTTCACAGCAGTGCCAAGAATCCCAGCCAGGTGGAGGTTGGAAGGCACCTCTGGAGGTCATCTGGGCCAACCCCCCTGGCTCAAGCAGGGCCACCCAGCGCTAGTTGCCCGGGACCGTGTCCACACTGACCCCAAAGCCCTCAGGAGGTGCCACAGACACCCTCCGGCTAGCATGGCCCAAGGAAACGGGTCACATCCATCCCTTTAGCCCCTCTGCCACCAAACTGTCCCCGTAGGCCTTAGGGCCTAGCGCAGCCCTAAGGGGGAAAAGGTGGGCCGAGCACCAGGAAAAAGGGGAGAAAGCAGCACGGGAGGGGATAACGATGCCAGACACATTGTTAATAACAGTTAGACGCTTTCTCTCATTTTCATGTCTTTATTTTCTGGCAGAGCTACATTTTTGAGTCCTGAGCAGAGCCTTCCGGTCCCCGTGCTGATCAGCAGAGGCCCTGCTGCTGGCCTGGCCCTCCTTCCACCAGCTGCCCCTGGGGCCTCCTGCCAGCATCACCGGCGCA
This sequence comes from Strix uralensis, assembly GCF_047716275.1. Lineage (NCBI taxonomy): Eukaryota > Metazoa > Chordata > Aves > Strigiformes > Strigidae > Strix > Strix uralensis. The sequence continues at coordinate 1,714,128 of NC_133992.1, forward strand.
GTGGCTTCTTGGCGCGTGAGGCAGAATCGCTGGATCTGGTACTGGTCTTTCTCTTCTGAGCGCGCCGGGGCCCCCGACGTGAGCTGCCCCTTGCCTGCCTGGGAGCAGAGACACGTGCCGCAGCCTCCCCCAGCTCCCTGTGCAGCTCTTCTTGCTCCCCTGGGATGGGAGTGGGGGGGCAGCTGGGCCCTCCCGGAAGAGCAGCCATCGAGGTGCCCAGCAGTTCATCTGCGTCCGCTGTGGCAGAGGGGTCAGTTCCAGGCTCAGGAGTCCCACCTCGGGAGGGAACAGCACTGGTGCTGGCCACGGGGCTGAGCTCCCCTCTCTCTTGGAAGCCAGCCGATGTAGTTAAGGCCATGTAGTTGCGGTGCCATCTCTCTCGGTATTCAGGCCAGCTTTGGACAGACGAGAGGCACCGCTCCTGGCGCTCTTGGGAGACACCCCAGCTGAGGGTGCTGCCCAACGATGCCACAGAGGGCTGTGTTCTGGGGAACTCTTCAAATTGGTCCCCCCGCAGCAAGTGCCGCCTGCGTGTCACCATCGTCCTGCAGACGGGGCACTCTAGCTTGAACTCTGCCCACCACCAGAGACAGTCGAAGCAGAAGCGGTGCAGACATGTCATGGTACAGGCTGTGTTGTCGCAGGTGTCCAGGCATATTGGGCAGCAGTCCTCCTCCGAGGCTGAGGCCATGTTCGGCACATGCTGCGGTGGGCTGGGGAGATCTGGTGGGGACGGAGGACGACTCCTCTCCGATGCTGCAGCAGCGGCTGTGCTGCTAGAAGAGGAAGAGAGGCCACGGTGACTGGCTGGCCCAGGGAGGGGTGGGAGAGAAGCCCAGGTCCCTCCAGAAGGAAACCCGCCCAGCTCCCCAGGGTGAAGTTTCCCCACACAACTCACCTCTGCTGCGGAGAGCGCACCTCCTGTGTGGCCCCGCTGCCTGAGCCAGGCATTTCCGGGGACAAACCTGCAGTGGCTCCGAGGATGGCCACAGAGAGCTGTAGCCCCGTTGTTCCCAGGGCACAATCCCAGCACTGAGCCAAAAGCTTGCTCCACGCTCCAAGCCTCGCCAAAACGCTCAGCTGGAGTGAAGGCGCGAGCTGTCTTGGGGGGGCTGGGCGCTCGAATATAAGCAATGAGGGCCATGATGTCACAGAGCATGGCTGGGTGATGTCACAGAGCATGGCTGGGGGATGTCACAGACCATGGCTGGGTGATGTCACAATGGGCTGTCCCCGCCCGCGGTGCTCAACCCAGCAGCCCTGTGGCCCCGGCACACGCCTCGGGGCTAACCGCAACGCCACTGACCGCTCCATCCCCCACGTCTTCTGTCGTGTGCTTGGCATCGGTGCTTCAAGCCAGCCACGGAGGCCTTGGCCGTGGCTTCCCGGGGCACCATCAGGTCGCTCTGGCTGAGGTGGCACATTCTCCAGGCACACACAGAGGACTCCTGGGCAGCCCAGCACAAGAAGAAGGAGCCCAGAACACAGCGCTCTAGATGTGGCCTCACCAGTGCCGAATCCCTTGCAGGAGCAGCTCCCTCCACCTCTGGCAGTACTTTGCCGCAGGCAGCCCAGGGTGCCATTGGAGTTCTTGGCGGCAAGGGCACATGCCAGCTCCCGTTCAACGTTGTGTCCACCGGGACCCCCAGGTCCTCTTCTGGAAAGCTGCTTTCCGAACTGCTGGCCCCCAGCGTGTCCTGATTCATGGAGGGGGTCCTTCCCAGCCACAGGACTCTGCACTTGGTCTTCTTGAACTGTGTGAGGTTCCTGTCAGCCCATTTCTCCAGCCTTCCAGAGATGGAGAAGTAAGGGAAGCAAGAAAGAAGCGTGAGATAGCCATTTCCACTGAAGTGTACATGCTATAGCTATGAAGAGGCAAAATAGCGTTGATGCTTCTTTGTAAACTTCCCAAGCTACCTGGTGGGGGAAAAAAGGAGCCATTTAACACTCTTGAGGTCCTTGCAGGCATGAGTTGAAGGAGAGTGAAATGCAGGCTTGATCTCTGCCCACCGCCTCAGACAGTTGAAGCAGAAGCGGTGGAGACATGGCATGGTCCAGGCTGCGTTCTTCAAGGTATTCAGGCATATCGGGCAGCGGTCCTCTGAGGCTCAGGCCATGTTCAGCACGTGTTACTCTGGGCTTGGGTCAACATGGTGTGTTGCTGGTTTTGTGACTCTGATGTTTGTGTTAGTGCCATTTGGAAAGAGGGTAGAAAATCCTTGGAGCAGCACAGTCTGGCAGAACAGGTTTGTTTCACTCCAGCATTAACAGAGAAAATCACGATATGAAATGTTTGCAAAGGAAGAAGCGCCCAAAGCTGAGCGGCTCCATAGCTCAGGGCTTAGAACACTGGTCTAGTCAAGCAGGGATTGAGCTCAAATCTCACTGGAGCAAATCTCACTGGAGCCTGGGGGCTCTGTACCTCCTGTGAAGGAAGAACGACAGCTTCGTCATTTTGGTTTTTTTCCAAAATGTTGCTGGCATCAGTTTTTGGGGCATTCACCCCAGCCTAAGTGAAATCCAGACATCAGATAGCACCTATACCAAACAACAGGCCATGAGAAACAGAGAAAAATAACAACAGTCAGAGCTAAACCCTCAAAAGAATACCTCCACACATTTTTAAAGTATGGCAGCTGGGGATAAGAGATAACTAATAATGGGATGTAAAGCCTTCTGAACCCCGCAGACATCATGAAGCTCAGTGATGAACCAATCTGAAATGGCTGCTAGATGTTTACAGCCAGATCTGGTTCATCTCTTCATACTTCAGCGGGACAATCAAATATATGTCTCCAGAGCTCAGTAACTACAGAGCTGGCTGAAAAAATTATAAATACAGTTTGCGGAGGAACAGTAACACAGGTCTTCTTCAGAATTCTGGGACTACGTTTAAGAAAAAATAAACAGCTAGGAATTAACCTGTTTTGCATCTTGAGGTCAATGAATTGCAGTGAAATTCATACTCTGCCTTTGCACGTTTCCCATTTTGTTGCTCATTTTCCAATACACTTCCTATTTTATTCCATCAACACGATCCAAACCAGAGACATAGAAGGACATTTCTGCTTTAGAAAAGGACCCTTTCCATTTGAGGGAAAGAAAGCTCAAAAGCCTGAAACACCCACTCTGCAGGACTTGTCTACTGGATGTGAAGAAGCCAAGGCACGGTGCACAAGAGACTCTGCAGGGAAAGAGCTTGCTTGCTTCTGTGCCTGGAAATCACTCAAGTGACAGCCCAGTGCACAGCACTAAGGTGAAAGCTCTAAAGGAGGTCTCCCAATCAGCCTGGCACTGCCCATATTTACCATTTCTACACGAATATGCGTGGGGATGAGAGGGTTCCTCACTGCCCGGCATTTGCTGAAATGCTAAGTACGAAGTTCTCTTCCACTCCTCTGCTTCTCGCTCTCTCGACATGCACCCCACATTGGCCACTGTTTCATCCCCAGCTTGACAGAGACTTTGAGGAGTGGCCATTCACACAGACCACTGGATTCACTCTGGTTCCTTGAATTGGCATGCTGAGGGTTTGCCAAGGGAGGATCTTTTCCTTGATAAAGCAGCAGGGAAGGAAGAGAAAAGCTGATCCATCTGCTGGGCGCTCCCCTCCTGCCGACTCTGCAGTGAGGAGGGGAACACGCTGAAGTATTGCTGCCTTGCTCACTGACAGTGGACAACCCGTTTGCCTCAGCTGAGTAAAACATTCCTCAAGAAAGCAACGTCATGGTTCTCAGCTGAAGGAGCCCCGGGCGGTAAAGGTGGATGCTGGAGCTACCACGTACAATTGCCTGTACCCCGCAGCATGATGTCAGTACTGAAAGAGGGAATCCAGCAGTAAGTGAGTGGTAAAATGCTGCCTGACGGCAGGAAAGTTTCCACTTCCCCATCTTTAATATATGCCGGGGCAGATATCAGCCAGATTTGGGCAGGCGGTGTGGTGGCTCGAGCAGCCTCTGGAGCTGCAACAGCATGGGCTGCATCGGTGACAAACTGGCGGGAAGAAGGAGAACTGGAGGCCAGACTTTAGTCAGGTGCTTATTTGGCCTCGTGCACTAAGTGTGGCAGCAGCCACAGGCTCGAAAGTTGCCCCAAACCGAGCACCACTGTGCAGGGAGCGACGTGTGCCCAGCCATCTGCAGCTCGGCCTCCCTCATAAGGCCCACGTATCCTGGCCGTGCCTGAGCGCAACCGGCCTCTCTGGGACGGTGCTTCCATCTCCCTGGAAAGCCTTGGGGTGCGTGTAACACCTCTTGGTGTCCTTTGAAGGCAATCTCTTCTGTGACTTCATTGCCGTTGGTTTTAAAGGAGAAAGTTGTCATGCTGCGTGGCTGGCTGCAAAGCTGTAACAGGGCACAAAGCGTGGGGAGTGTTGTGATGCTGAGGTGGACACAGGAGCACGAAGAAACTGCAGATTATCTCCATGAAACTCTTGGCACTGAGTATCCCCTTCCCCCCATTCAGGCAGCAGCTGGAAGGCCAGGGCAGTGCGTGAAACCAGTGGGATACCCACACCACACACTGACCTCCACGGGCTGAGAGCCGTCACGTTCCTGAAAACTAGCAATGAGTCCAAAGCAAAGGCAGGATGCTGTAGCAGGAGGCAAAAAGCAGCAGCTTGCACGTGCCATCAGGCTGCAGCTTGTGCCTTGTGCTGCCACATGGGGAGCAAGCCCAGACTTCACAGCAGTGCCAAGAATCCCAGCCAGGTGGAGGTTGGAAGGCACCTCTGGAGGTCATCTGGGCCAACCCCCCTGGCTCAAGCAGGGCCACCCAGCGCTAGTTGCCCGGGACCGTGTCCACACTGACCCCAAAGCCCTCAGGAGGTGCCACAGACACCCTCCGGCTAGCATGGCCCAAGGAAACGGGTCACATCCATCCCTTTAGCCCCTCTGCCACCAAACTGTCCCCGTAGGCCTTAGGGCCTAGCGCAGCCCTAAGGGGGAAAAGGTGGGCCGAGCACCAGGAAAAAGGGGAGAAAGCAGCACGGGAGGGGATAACGATGCCAGACACATTGTTAATAACAGTTAGACGCTTTCTCTCATTTTCATGTCTTTATTTTCTGGCAGAGCTACATTTTTGAGTCCTGAGCAGAGCCTTCCGGTCCCCGTGCTGATCAGCAGAGGCCCTGCTGCTGGCCTGGCCCTCCTTCCACCAGCTGCCCCTGGGGCCTCCTGCCAGCATCACCGGCGCAGTGGCTTCTTGGCGCGTGAGGCAGAATCGCTGGATCTGGTACTGGTCTTTCTCTTCTGAGCGCGCCGGGGCCCCCGACGTGAGCTGCCCCTTGCCTGCCTGGGAGCAGAGACACGTGCCGCAGCCTCCCCCAGCTCCCTGTGCAGCTCTTCTTGCTCCCCTGGGATGGGAGTGGGGGGGCAGCTGGGCCCTCCCGGAAGAGCAGCCATCGAGGTGCCCAGCAGTTCATCTGCGTCCGCTGTGGCAGAGGGGTCAGTTCCAGGCTCAGGAGTCCCACCTCGGGAGGGAACAGCACTGGTGCTGGCCACGGGGCTGAGCTCCCCTCTCTCTTGGAAGCCAGCCGATGTAGTTAAGGCCATGTAGTTGCGGTGCCATCTCTCTCGGTATTCAGGCCAGCTTTGGACAGACGAGAGGCACCGCTCCTGGCGCTCTTGGGAGACACCCCAGCTGAGGGTGCTGCCCAACGATGCCACAGAGGGCTGTGTTCTGGGGAACTCTTCAAATTGGTCCCCCCGCAGCAAGTGCCGCCTGCGTGTCACCATCGTCCTGCAGACGGGGCACTCTAGCTTGAACTCTGCCCACCACCAGAGACAGTCGAAGCAGAAGCGGTGCAGACATGTCATGGTACAGGCTGTGTTGTCGCAGGTGTCCAGGCATATTGGGCAGCAGTCCTCCTCCGAGGCTGAGGCCATGTTCGGCACATGCTGCGGTGGGCTGGGGAGATCTGGTGGGGACGGAGGACGACTCCTCTCCGATGCTGCAGCAGCGGCTGTGCTGCTAGAAGAGGAAGAGAGGCCACGGTGACTGGCTGGCCCAGGGAGGGGTGGGAGAGAAGCCCAGGTCCCTCCAGAAGGAAACCCGCCCAGCTCCCCAGGGTGAAGTTTCCCCACACAACTCACCTCTGCTGCGGAGAGCGCACCTCCTGTGTGGCCCCGCTGCCTGAGCCAGGCATTTCCGGGGACAAACCTGCAGTGGCTCCGAGGATGGCCACAGAGAGCTGTAGCCCCGTTGTTCCCAGGGCACAATCCCAGCACTGAGCCAAAAGCTTGCTCCACGCTCCAAGCCTCGCCAAAACGCTCAGCTGGAGTGAAGGCGCGAGCTGTCTTGGGGGGGCTGGGCGCTCGAATATAAGCAATGAGGGCCATGATGTCACAGAGCATGGCTGGGTGATGTCACAGAGCATGGCTGGGGGATGTCACAGACCATGGCTGGGTGATGTCACAATGGGCTGTCCCCGCCCGCGGCGCTCAACCCAGCAGCCCTGTGGCCCCGGCACACGCCTCGGGGCTAACCGCAACGCCACTGACCGCTCCATCCCCCACGTCTTCTGTCGTGTGCTTGGCATCGGTGCTTCAAGCCAGCCACGGAGGCCTTGGCCGTGGCTTCCCGGGGCACCATCAGGTCGCTCTGGCTGAGGTGGCACATTCTCCAGGCACACACAGAGGACTCCTGGGCAGCCCAGCACAAGAAGAAGGAGCCCAGAACACAGCGCTCTAGATGTGGCCTCACCAGTGCCGAATCCCTTGCAGGAGCAGCTCCCTCCACCTCTGGCAGTACTTTGCCGCAGGCAGCCCAGGGTGCCATTGGAGTTCTTGGCGGCAAGGGCACATGCCAGCTCCCGTTCAACGTTGTGTCCACCGGGACCCCCAGGTCCTCTTCTGGAAAGCTGCTTTCCGAACTGCTGGCCCCCAGCGTGTCCTGATTCATGGAGGGGGTCCTTCCCAGCCACAGGACTCTGCACTTGGTCTTCTTGAACTGTGTGAGGTTCCTGTCAGCCCATTTCTCCAGCCTTCCAGAGATGGAGAAGTAAGGGAAGCAAGAAAGAAGCGTGAGATAGCCATTTCCACTGAAGTGTACATGCTATAGCTATGAAGAGGCAAAATAGCGTTGATGCTTCTTTGTAAACTTCCCAAGCTACCTGGTGGGGGAAAAAAGGAGCCATTTAACACTCTTGAGGTCCTTGCAGGCATGAGTTGAAGGAGAGTGAAATGCAGGCTTGATCTCTGCCCACCGCCTCAGACAGTTGAAGCAGAAGCGGTGGAGACATGGCATGGTCCAGGCTGCGTTCTTCAAGGTATTCAGGCATATCGGGCAGCGGTCCTCTGAGGCTCAGGCCATGTTCAGCACGTGTTACTCTGGGCTTGGGTCAACATGGTGTGTTGCTGGTTTTGTGACTCTGATGTTTGTGTTAGTGCCATTTGGAAAGAGGGTAGAAAATCCTTGGAGCAGCACAGTCTGGCAGAACAGGTTTGTTTCACTCCAGCATTAACAGAGAAAATCACGATATGAAATGTTTGCAAAGGAAGAAGCGCCCAAAGCTGAGCGGCTCCATAGCTCAGGGCTTAGAACACTGGTCTAGTCAAGCAGGGATTGAGCTCAAATCTCACTGGAGCAAATCTCACTGGAGCCTGGGGGCTCTGTACCTCCTGTGAAGGAAGAACGACAGCTTCGTCATTTTGGTTTTTTTCCAAAATGTTGCTGGCATCAGTTTTTGGGGCATTCACCCCAGCCTAAGTGAAATCCAGACATCAGATAGCACCTATACCAAACAACAGGCCATGAGAAACAGAGAAAAATAACAACAGTCAGAGCTAAACCCTCAAAAGAATACCTCCACACATTTTTAAAGTATGGCAGCTGGGGATAAGAGATAACTAATAATGGGATGTAAAGCCTTCTGAACCCCGCAGACATCGTGAAGCTCAGTGATGAACCAATCTGAAATGGCTGCTAGATGTTTACAGCCAGATCTGGTTCATCTCTTCATACTTCAGCGGGACAATCAAATATATGTCTCCAGAGCTCAGTAACTACAGAGCTGGCTGAAAAAATTATAAATACAGTTTGCGGAGGAACAGTAACACAGGTCTTCTTCAGAATTCTGGGACTACATTTAAGAAAAAATAAACAGCTAGGAATTAACCTGTTTTGCATCTTGAGGTCAATGAATTGCAGTGAAATTCATACTCTGCCTTTGCACGTTTCCCATTTTGTTGCTCATTCTCCAATACACTTCCTATTTTATTCCATCAACACGATCCAAACCAGAGACATAGAAGGACATTTCTGCTTTAGAAAAGGACCCTTTCCATTTGAGGGAAAGAAAGCTCAAAAGCCTGAAACACCCACTCTGCAGGACTTGTCTACTGGATGTGAAGAAGCCAAGGCACGGTGCACAAGAGACTCTGCAGGGAAAGAGCTTGCTTGCTTCTGTGCCTGGAAATCACTCAAGTGACAGCCCAGTGCACAGCACTAAGGTGAAAGCTCTAAAGGAGGTCTCCCAATCAGCCTGGCACTGCCCATATTTACCATTTCTACACGAATATGCGTGGGGATGAGAGGGTTCCTCACTGCCCGGCATTTGCTGAAATGCTAAGTACGAAGTTCTCTTCCACTCCTCTGCTTCTCGCTCTCTCGACATGCACCCCACATTGGCCACTGTTTCATCCCCAGCTTGACAGAGACTTTGAGGAGTGGCCATTCACACAGACCACTGGATTCACTCTGGTTCCTTGAATTGGCATGCTGAGGGTTTGCCAAGGGAGGATCTTTTCCTTGATAAAGCAGCAGGGAAGGAAGAGAAAAGCTGATCCATCTGCTGGGCGCTCCCCTCCTGCCGACTCTGCAGTGAGGAGGGGAACACGCTGAAGTATTGCTGCCTTGCTCACTGACAGTGGACAACCCGTTTGCCTCAGCTGAGTAAAACATTCCTCAAGAAAGCAACGTCATGGTTCTCAGCTGAAGGAGCCCCGGGCGGTAAAGGTGGATGCTGGAGCTACCACGTACAATTGCCTGTACCCCGCAGCATGATGTCAGTACTGAAAGAGGGAATCCAGCAGTAAGTGAGTGGTAAAATGCTGCCTGACGGCAGGAAAGTTTCCACTTCCCCATCTTTAATATATGCCGGGGCAGATATCAGCCAGATTTGGGCAGGCGGTGTGGTGGCTCGAGCAGCCTCTGGAGCTGCAACAGCATGGGCTGCATCGGTGACAAACTGGCGGGAAGAAGGAGAACTGGAGGCCAGACTTTAGTCAGGTGCTTATTTGGCCTCGTGCACTAAGTGTGGCAGCAGCCACAGGCTCGAAAGTTGCCCCAAACCGAGCACCACTGTGCAGGGAGCGACGTGTGCCCAGCCGTCTGCAGCTCGGCCTCCCTCATAAGGCCCACGTATCCTGGCCGTGCCTGAGCGCAACCGGCCTCTCTGGGACGGTGCTTCCATCTCCCTGGAAAGCCTTGGGGTGCGTGTAACACCTCTTGGTGTCCTTTGAAGGCAATCTCTTCTGTGACTTCATTGCCGTTGGTTTTAAAGGAGAAAGTTGTCATGCTGCGTGGCTGGCTGCAAAGCTGTAACAGGGCACAAAGCGTGGGGAGTGTTGTGATGCTGAGGTGGACACAGGAGGACGAAGAAACTGCAGATTATCTCCATGAAACTCTTGGCACTGAGTATCCCCTTCCCCCCATTCAGGCAGCAGCTGGAAGGCCAGGGCAGTGCGTGAAACCAGTGGGATACCCACACCACACACTGACCTCCACGGGCTGAGAGCCGTCACGTTCCTGAAAACTAGCAATGAGTGCAAAGCAAAGGCAGGATGCTGTAGCAGGAGGCAAAAAGCAGCAGCTTGCATGTGCCATCAGGCTGCAGCTTGTGCCTTGTGCTGCCACATGGGGAGCAAGCCCAGACTTCACAGCAGTGCCAAGAATCCCAGCCAGGTGGAGGTTGGAAGGCACCTCTGGAGGTCATCTGGGCCAACCCCCCTGGCTCAAGCAGGGCCACCCAGCGCTAGTTGCCCGGGACCGTGTCCACACTGACCCCAAAGCCCTCAGGAGGTGCCACAGACACCCTCCGGCTAGCATGGCCCAAGGAAACGGGTCACATCCATCCCTTTAGCCCCTCTGCCACCAAACTGTCCCCGTAGGCCTTAGGGCCTAGCGCAGCCCTAAGGGGGAAAAGGTGGGCCGAGCACCAGGAAAAAGGGGAGAAAGCAGCACGGGAGGGGATAACGATGCCAGACACATTGTTAATAACAGTTAGACGCTTTCTCTCATTTTCATGTCTTTATTTTCTGGCAGAGCTACATTTTTGAGTCCTGAGCAGAGCCTTCCGGTCCCCGTGCTGATCAGCAGAGGCCCTGCTGCTGGCCTGGCCCTCCTTCCACCAGCTGCCCCTGGGGCCTCCTGCCAGCATCACCGGCGCAGTGGCTTCTTGGCGCGTGAGGCAGAATCGCTGGATCTGGTACTGGTCTTTCTCTTCTGAGCGCGCCGGGGCCCCCGACGTGAGCTGCCCCTTGCCTGCCTGGGAGCAGAGACACGTGCCGCAGCCTCCCCCAGCTCCCTGTGCAGCTCTTCTTGCTCCCCTGGGATGGGAGTGGGGGGGCAGCTGGGCCCTCCCGGAAGAGCAGCCATCGAGGTGCCCAGCAGTTCATCTGCGTCCGCTGTGGCAGAGGGGTCAGTTCCAGGCTCAGGAGTCCCACCTCGGGAGGGAACAGCACTGGTGCTGGCCACGGGGCTGAGCTCCCCTCTCTCTTGGAAGCCAGCCGATGTAGTTAAGGCCATGTAGTTGCGGTGCCATCTCTCTCGGTATTCAGGCCAGCTTTGGACAGACGAGAGGCACCGCTCCTGGCGCTCTTGGGAGACACCCCAGCTGAGGGTGCTGCCCAACGATGCCACAGAGGGCTGTGTTCTGGGGAACTCTTCAAATTGGTCCCCCCGCAGCAAGTGCCGCCTGCGTGTCACCATCGTCCTGCAGACGGGGCACTCTAGCTTGAACTCTGCCCACCACCAGAGACAGTCGAAGCAGAAGCGGTGCAGACATGTCATGGTACAGGCTGTGTTGTCGCAGGTGTCCAGGCATATTGGGCAGCAGTCCTCCTCCGAGGCTGAGGCCATGTTCGGCACATGCTGCGGTGGGCTGGGGAGATCTGGTGGGGACGGAGGACGACTCCTCTCCGATGCTGCAGCAGCGGCTGTGCTGCTAGAAGAGGAAGAGAGGCCACGGTGACTGGCTGGCCCAGGGAGGGGTGGGAGAGAAGCCCAGGTCCCTCCAGAAGGAAACCCGCCCAGCTCCCCAGGGTGAAGTTTCCCCACACAACTCACCTCTGCTGCGGAGAGCGCACCTCCTGTGTGGCCCCGCTGCCTGAGCCAGGCATTTCCGGGGACAAACCTGCAGTGGCTCCGAGGATGGCCACAGAGAGCTGTAGCCCCGTTGTTCCCAGGGCACAATCCCAGCACTGAGCCAAAAGCTTGCTCCACGCTCCAAGCCTCGCCAAAACGCTCAGCTGGAGTGAAGGCGCGAGCTGTCTTGGGGGGGCTGGGCGCTCGAATATAAGCAATGAGGGCCATGATGTCACAGAGCATGGCTGGGGGATGTCACAGAGCATGGCTGGGGGATGTCACAGACCATGGCTGGGTGATGTCACAATGGGCTGTCCCCGCCCGCGGCGCTCAACCCAGCAGCCCTGTGGCCCCGGCACACGCCTCGGGGCTAACCGCAACGCCACTGACCGCTCCATCCCCCACGTCTTCTGTCGTGTGCTTGGCATCGGTGCTTCAAGCCAGCCACGGAGGCCTTGGCCGTGGCTTCCCGGGGCACCATCAGGTCGCTCTGGCTGAGGTGGCACATTCTCCAGGCACACACAGAGGACTCCTGGGCAGCCCAGCACAAGAAGAAGGAGCCCAGAACAGAGCGCTCTAGATGTGGCCTCACCAGTGCCGAATCCCTTGCAGGAGCAGCTCCCTCCACCTCTGGCAGTACTTTGCCGCAGGCAGCCCAGGGTGCCATTGGAGTTCTTGGCGGCAAGGGCACATGCCAGCTCCCGTTCAACGTTGTGTCCACCGGGACCCCCAGGTCCTCTTCTGGAAAGCTGCTTTCCGAACTGCTGGCCCCCAGCGTGTCCTGATTCATGGAGGGGGTCCTTCCCAGCCACAGGACTCTGCACTTGGTCTTCTTGAACTGTGTGAGGTTCCTGTCAGCCCATTTCTCCAGCCTTCCAGAGATGGAGAAGTAAGGGAAGCAAGAAAGAAGCGTGAGATAGCCATTTCCACTGAAGTGTACATGCTATAGCTATGAAGAGGCAAAATAGCGTTGATGCTTCTTTGTAAACTTCCCAAGCTACCTGGTGGGGGAAAAAAGGAGCCATTTAACACTCTTGAGGTCCTTGCAGGCATGAGTTGAAGGAGAGTGAAATGCAGGCTTGATCTCTGCCCACCGCCTCAGACAGTTGAAGCAGAAGCGGTGGAGACATGGCATGGTCCAGGCTGCGTTCTTCAAGGTATTCAGGCATATCGGGCAGCGGTCCTCTGAGGCTCAGGCCATGTTCAGCACGTGTTACTCTGGGCTTGGGTCAACATGGTGTGTTGCTGGTTTTGTGACTCTGATGTTTGTGTTAGTGCCATTTGGAAAGAGGGTAGAAAATCCTTGGAGCAGCACAGTCTGGCAGAACAGGTTTGTTTCACTCCAGCATTAACAGAGAAAATCACGATATGAAATGTTTGCAAAGGAAGAAGCGCCCAAAGCTGAGCGGCTCCATAGCTCAGGGCTTAGAACACTGGTCTAGTCAAGCAGGGATTGAGCTCAAATCTCACTGGAGCAAATCTCACTGGAGCCTGGGGGCTCTGTACCTCCTGTGAAGGAAGAACGACAGCTTCGTCATTTTGGTTTTTTTCCAAAATGTTGCTGGCATCAGTTTTTGGGGCATTCACCCCAGCCTAAGTGAAATCCAGACATCAGATAGCACCTATACCAAACAACAGGCCATGAGAAACAGAGAAAAATAACAACAGTCAGAGCTAAACCCTCAAAAGAATACCTCCACACATTTTTAAAGTATGGCAGCTGGGGATAAGAGATAACTAATAATGGGATGTAAAGCCTTCTGAACCCCGCAGACATCGTGAAGCTCAGTGATGAACCAATCTGAAATGGCTGCTAGATGTTTACAGCCAGATCTGGTTCATCTCTTCATACTTCAGCGGGACAATCAAATATATGTCTCCAGAGCTCAGTAACTACAGAGCTGGCTGAAAAAATTATAAATACAGTTTGTGGAGGAACAGTAACACAGGTCTTCTTCAGAATTCTGGGACTACGTTTAAGAAAAAATAAACAGCTAGGAATTAACCTGTTTTGCATCTTGAGGTCAATGAATTGCAGTGAAATTCATACTCTGCCTTTGCACGTTTCCCATTTTGTTGCTCATTCTCCAATACACTTCCTATTTTATTCCATCAACACGATCCAAACCAGAGACATAGAAGGACATTTCTGCTTTAGAAAAGGACCCTTTCCATTTGAGGGAAAGAAAGCTCAAAAGCCTGAAACACCCACTCTGCAGGACTTGTCTACTGGATGTGAAGAAGCCAAGGCACGGTGCACAAGAGACTCTGCAGGGAAAGAGCTTGCTTGCTTCTGTGCCTGGAAATCACTCAAGTGACAGCCCAGTGCACAGCACTAAGGTGAAAGCTCTAAAGGAGGTCTCCCAATCAGCCTGGCACTGCCCATATTTACCATTTCTACACGAATATGCGTGGGGATGAGAGGGTTCCTCACTGCCCGGCATTTGCTGAAATGCTAAGTACGAAGTTCTCTTCCACTCCTCTGCTTCTCGCTCTCTCGACATGCACCCCACATTGGCCACTGTTTCATCCCCAGCTTGACAGAGACTTTGAGGAGTGGCCATTCACACAGACCACTGGATTCACTCTGGTTCCTTGAATTGGCATGCTGAGGGTTTGCCAAGGGAGGATCTTTTCCTTGATAAAGCAGCAGGGAAGGAAGAGAAAAGCTGATCCATCTGCTGGGCGCTCCCCTCCTGCCGACTCTGCAGTGAGGAGGGGAACACGCTGAAGTATTGCTGCCTTGCTCACTGACAGTGGACAACCCGTTTGCCTCAGCTGAGTAAAACATTCCTCAAGAAAGCAACGTCATGGTTCTCAGCTGAAGGAGCCCCGGGCGGTAAAGGTGGATGCTGGAGCTACCACGTACAATTGCCTGTACCCCGCAGCATGATGTCAGTACTGAAAGAGGGAATCCAGCAGTAAGTGAGTGGTAAAATGCTGCCTGACGGCAGGAAAGTTTCCACTTCCCCATCTTTAATATATGCCGGGGCAGATATCAGCCAGATTTGGGCAGGCGGTGTGGTGGCTCGAGCAGCCTCTGGAGCTGCAACAGCATGGGCTGCATCGGTGACAAACTGGCGGGAAGAAGGAGAACTGGAGGCCAGACTTTAGTCAGGTGCTTATTTGGCCTCGTGCACTAAGTGTGGCAGCAGCCACAGGCTCGAAAGTTGCCCCAAACCGAGCACCACTGTGCAGGGAGCGACGTGTGCCCAGCCGTCTGCAGCTCGGCCTCCCTCATAAGGCCCACGTATCCTGGCCGTGCCTGAGCGCAACCGGCCTCTCTGGGACGGTGCTTCCATCTCCCTGGAAAGCCTTGGGGTGCGTGTAACACCTCTTGGTGTCCTTTGAAGGCAATCTCTTCTGTGACTTCATTGCCGTTGGTTTTAAAGGAGAAAGTTGTCATGCTGCGTGGCTGGCTGCAAAGCTGTAACAGGGCACAAAGCGTGGGGAGTGTTGTGATGCTGAGGTGGACACAGGAGCACGAAGAAACTGCAGATTATCTCCATGAAACTCTTGGCACTGAGTATCCCCTTCCCCCCATTCAGGCAGCAGCTGGAAGGCCAGGGCAGTGCGTGAAACCAGTGGGATACCCACACCACACACTGACCTCCACGGGCTGAGAGCCGTCACGTTCCTGAAAACTAGCAATGAGTCCAAAGCAAAGGCAGGATGCTGTAGCAGGAGGCAAAAAGCAGCAGCTTGCACGTGCCATCAGGCTGCAGCTTGTGCCTTGTGCTGCCACATGGGGAGCAAGCCCAGACTTCACAGCAGTGCCAAGAATCCCAGCCAGGTGGAGGTTGGAAGGCACCTCTGGAGGTCATCTGGGCCAACCCCCCTGGCTCAAGCAGGGCCACCCAGCGCTAGTTGCCCGGGACCGTGTCCACACTGACCCCAAAGCCCTCAGGAGGTGCCACAGACACCCTCCGGCTAGCATGGCCCAAGGAAACGGGTCACATCCATCCCTTTAGCCCCTCTGCCACCAAACTGTCCCCGTAGGCCTTAGGGCCTAGCGCAGCCCTAAGGGGGAAAAGGTGGGCCGAGCACCAGGAAAAAGGGGAGAAAGCAGCACGGGAGGGGATAACGATGCCAGACACATTGTTAATAACAGTTAGACGCTTTCTCTCATTTTCATGTCTTTATTTTCTGGCAGAGCTACATTTTTGAGTCCTGAGCAGAGCCTTCCGGTCCCCGTGCTGATCAGCAGAGGCCCTGCTGCTGGCCTGGCCCTCCTTCCACCAGCTGCCCCTGGGGCCTCCTGCCAGCATCACCGGCGCAGTGGCTTCTTGGCGCGTGAGGCAGAATCGCTGGATCTGGTACTGGTCTTTCTCTTCTGAGCGCGCCGGGGCCCCCGACGTGAGCTGCCCCTTGCCTGCCTGGGAGCAGAGACACGTGCCGCAGCCTCCCCCAGCTCCCTGTGCAGCTCTTCTTGCTCCCCTGGGATGGGAGTGGGGGGGCAGCTGGGCCCTCCCGGAAGAGCAGCCATCGAGGTGCCCAGCAGTTCATCTGCGTCCGCTGTGGCAGAGGGGTCAGTTCCAGGCTCAGGAGTCCCACCTCGGGAGGGAACAGCACTGGTGCTGGCCACGGGGCTGAGCTCCCCTCTCTCTTGGAAGCCAGCCGATGTAGTTAAGGCCATGTAGTTGCGGTGCCATCTCTCTCGGTATTCAGGCCAGCTTTGGACAGACGAGAGGCACCGCTCCTGGCGCTCTTGGGAGACACCCCAGCTGAGGGTGCTGCCCAACGATGCCACAGAGGGCTGTGTTCTGGGGAACTCTTCAAATTGGTCCCCCCGCAGCAAGTGCCGCCTGCGTGTCACCATCGTCCTGCAGATGGGGCACTCTAGCTTGAACTCTGCCCACCACCAGAGACAGTCGAAGCAGAAGCGGTGCAGACATGTCATGGTACAGGCTGTGTTGTCGCAGGTGTCCAGGCATATTGGGCAGCAGTCCTCCTCCGAGGCTGAGGCCATGTTCGGCACATGCTGCGGTGGGCTGGGGAGATCTGGTGGGGACGGAGGACGACTCCTCTCCGATGCTGCAGCAGCGGCTGTGCTGCTAGAAGAGGAAGAGAGGCCACGGTGACTGGCTGGCCCAGGGAGGGGTGGGAGAGAAGCCCAGGTCCCTCCAGAAGGAAATCCGCCCAGCTCCCCAGGGTGAAGTTTCCCCACACAACTCACCTCTGCTGCGGCGAGCGCACCTCCTGTGTGGCCCCGCTGCCTGAGCCAGGCATTTCCGGGGACAAACCTGCAGTGGCTCCGAGGATGGCCACAGAGAGCTGTAGCCCCGTTGTTCCCAGGGCACAATCCCAGCACTGAGCCAAAAGCTTGCTCCACGCTCCAAGCCTCGCCAAAACGCTCAGCTGGAGTGAAGGCGCGAGCTGTCTTGGGGGGGCTGGGCGCTCGAATATAAGCAATGAGGGCCATGATGTCACAGAGCATGGCTGGGTGATGTCACAGAGCATGGCTGGGGGATGTCACAGACCATGGCTGGGTGATGTCACAATGGGCTGTCCCCGCCCGCGGCGCTCAACCCAGCAGCCCTGTGGCCCCGGCACACGCCTCGGGGCTAACCGCAACGCCACTGACCGCTCCATCCCCCACGTCTTCTGTCGTGTGCTTGGCATCGGTGCTTCAAGCCAGCCACGGAGGCCTTGGCCGTGGCTTCCCGGGGCACCATCAGGTCGCTCTGGCTGAGGTGGCACATTCTCCAGGCACACACAGAGGACTCCTGGGCAGCCCAGCACAAGAAGAAGGAGCCCAGAACACAGCGCTCTAGATGTGGCCTCACCAGTGCCGAATCCCTTGCAGGAGCAGCTCCCTCCACCTCTGGCAGTACTTTGCCGCAGGCAGCCCAGGGTGCCATTGGAGTTCTTGGCGGCAAGGGCACATGCCAGCTCCCGTTCAACGTTGTGTCCACCGGGACCCCCAGGTCCTCTTCTGGAAAGCTGCTTTCCGAACTGCTGGCCCCCAGCGTGTCCTGATTCATGGAGGGGGTCCTTC
The DNA here is from genome assembly GCF_047716275.1 of Strix uralensis. Taxonomy (NCBI): domain Eukaryota; kingdom Metazoa; phylum Chordata; class Aves; order Strigiformes; family Strigidae; genus Strix; species Strix uralensis. The sequence continues at coordinate 1,731,430 of NC_133992.1, forward strand.
CCAGCCACAGGACTCTGCACTTGGTCTTCTTGAACTGTGTGAGGTTCCTGTCAGCCCATTTCTCCAGCCTTCCAGAGATGGAGAAGTAAGGGAAGCAAGAAAGAAGCGTGAGATAGCCATTTCCACTGAAGTGTACATGCTATAGCTATGAAGAGGCAAAATAGCGTTGATGCTTCTTTGTAAACTTCCCAAGCTACCTGGTGGGGGAAAAAAGGAGCCATTTAACACTCTTGAGGTCCTTGCAGGCATGAGTTGAAGGAGAGTGAAATGCAGGCTTGATCTCTGCCCACCGCCTCAGACAGTTGAAGCAGAAGCGGTGGAGACATGGCATGGTCCAGGCTGCGTTCTTCAAGGTATTCAGGCATATCGGGCAGCGGTCCTCTGAGGCTCAGGCCATGTTCAGCACGTGTTACTCTGGGCTTGGGTCAACATGGTGTGTTGCTGGTTTTGTGACTCTGATGTTTGTGTTAGTGCCATTTGGAAAGAGGGTAGAAAATCCTTGGAGCAGCACAGTCTGGCAGAACAGGTTTGTTTCACTCCAGCATTAACAGAGAAAATCACGATATGAAATGTTTGCAAAGGAAGAAGCGCCCAAAGCTGAGCGGCTCCATAGCTCAGGGCTTAGAACACTGGTCTAGTCAAGCAGGGATTGAGCTCAAATCTCACTGGAGCAAATCTCACTGGAGCCTGGGGGCTCTGTACCTCCTGTGAAGGAAGAACGACAGCTTCGTCATTTTGGTTTTTTTCCAAAATGTTGCTGGCATCAGTTTTTGGGGCATTCACCCCAGCCTAAGTGAAATCCAGACATCAGATAGCACCTATACCAAACAACAGGCCATGAGAAACAGAGAAAAATAACAACAGTCAGAGCTAAACCCTCAAAAGAATACCTCCACACATTTTTAAAGTATGGCAGCTGGGGATAAGAGATAACTAATAATGGGATGTAAAGCCTTCTGAACCCCGCAGACATCGTGAAGCTCAGTGATGAACCAATCTGAAATGGCTGCTAGATGTTTACAGCCAGATCTGGTTCATCTCTTCATACTTCAGCGGGACAATCAAATATATGTCTCCAGAGCTCAGTAACTACAGAGCTGGCTGAAAAAATTATAAATACAGTTTGTGGAGGAACAGTAACACAGGTCTTCTTCAGAATTCTGGGACTACGTTTAAGAAAAAATAAACAGCTAGGAATTAACCTGTTTTGCATCTTGAGGTCAATGAATTGCAGTGAAATTCATACTCTGCCTTTGCACGTTTCCCATTTTGTTGCTCATTCTCCAATACACTTCCTATTTTATTCCATCAACACGATCCAAACCAGAGACATAGAAGGACATTTCTGCTTTAGAAAAGGACCCTTTCCATTTGAGGGAAAGAAAGCTCAAAAGCCTGAAACACCCACTCTGCAGGACTTGTCTACTGGATGTGAAGAAGCCAAGGCACGGTGCACAAGAGACTCTGCAGGGAAAGAGCTTGCTTGCTTCTGTGCCTGGAAATCACTCAAGTGACAGCCCAGTGCACAGCACTAAGGTGAAAGCTCTAAAGGAGGTCTCCCAATCAGCCTGGCACTGCCCATATTTACCATTTCTACACGAATATGCGTGGGGATGAGAGGGTTCCTCACTGCCCGGCATTTGCTGAAATGCTAAGTACGAAGTTCTCTTCCACTCCTCTGCTTCTCGCTCTCTCGACATGCACCCCACATTGGCCACTGTTTCATCCCCAGCTTGACAGAGACTTTGAGGAGTGGCCATTCACACAGACCACTGGATTCACTCTGGTTCCTTGAATTGGCATGCTGAGGGTTTGCCAAGGGAGGATCTTTTCCTTGATAAAGCAGCAGGGAAGGAAGAGAAAAGCTGATCCATCTGCTGGGCGCTCCCCTCCTGCCGACTCTGCAGTGAGGAGGGGAACACGCTGAAGTATTGCTGCCTTGCTCACTGACAGTGGACAACCCGTTTGCCTCAGCTGAGTAAAACATTCCTCAAGAAAGCAACGTCATGGTTCTCAGCTGAAGGAGCCCCGGGCGGTAAAGGTGGATGCTGGAGCTACCACGTACAATTGCCTGTACCCCGCAGCATGATGTCAGTACTGAAAGAGGGAATCCAGCAGTAAGTGAGTGGTAAAATGCTGCCTGACGGCAGGAAAGTTTCCACTTCCCCATCTTTAATATATGCCGGGGCAGATATCAGCCAGATTTGGGCAGGCGGTGTGGTGGCTCGAGCAGCCTCTGGAGCTGCAACAGCATGGGCTGCATCGGTGACAAACTGGCGGGAAGAAGGAGAACTGGAGGCCAGACTTTAGTCAGGTGCTTATTTGGCCTCGTGCACTAAGTGTGGCAGCAGCCACAGGCTCGAAAGTTGCCCCAAACCGAGCACCACTGTGCAGGGAGCGACGTGTGCCCAGCCGTCTGCAGCTCGGCCTCCCTCATAAGGCCCACGTATCCTGGCCGTGCCTGAGCGCAACCGGCCTCTCTGGGACGGTGCTTCCATCTCCCTGGAAAGCCTTGGGGTGCGTGTAACACCTCTTGGTGTCCTTTGAAGGCAATCTCTTCTGTGACTTCATTGCCGTTGGTTTTAAAGGAGAAAGTTGTCATGCTGCGTGGCTGGCTGCAAAGCTGTAACAGGGCACAAAGCGTGGGGAGTGTTGTGATGCTGAGGTGGACACAGGAGCACGAAGAAACTGCAGATTATCTCCATGAAACTCTTGGCACTGAGTATCCCCTTCCCCCCATTCAGGCAGCAGCTGGAAGGCCAGGGCAGTGCGTGAAACCAGTGGGATACCCACACCACACACTGACCTCCACGGGCTGAGAGCCGTCACGTTCCTGAAAACTAGCAATGAGTCCAAAGCAAAGGCAGGATGCTGTAGCAGGAGGCAAAAAGCAGCAGCTTGCACGTGCCATCAGGCTGCAGCTTGTGCCTTGTGCTGCCACATGGGGAGCAAGCCCAGACTTCACAGCAGTGCCAAGAATCCCAGCCAGGTGGAGGTTGGAAGGCACCTCTGGAGGTCATCTGGGCCAACCCCCCTGGCTCAAGCAGGGCCACCCAGCGCTAGTTGCCCGGGACCGTGTCCACACTGACCCCAAAGCCCTCAGGAGGTGCCACAGACACCCTCCGGCTAGCATGGCCCAAGGAAACGGGTCACATCCATCCCTTTAGCCCCTCTGCCACCAAACTGTCCCCGTAGGCCTTAGGGCCTAGCGAAGCCCTAAGGGGGAAAAGGTGGGCCGAGCACCAGGAAAAAGGGGAGAAAGCAGCACGGGAGGGGATAACGATGCCAGACACATTGTTAATAACAGTTAGACGCTTTCTCTCATTTTCATGTCTTTATTTTCTGGCAGAGCTACATTTTTGAGTCCTGAGCAGAGCCTTCCGGTCCCCGTGCTGATCAGCAGAGGCCCTGCTGCTGGCCTGGCCCTCCTTCCACCAGCTGCCCCTGGGGCCTCCTGCCAGCATCACCGGCGCAGTGGCTTCTTGGCGCGTGAGGCAGAATCGCTGGATCTGGTACTGGTCTTTCTCTTCTGAGCGCGCCGGGGCCCCCGACGTGAGCTGCCCCTTGCCTGCCTGGGAGCAGAGACACGTGCCGCAGCCTCCCCCAGCTCCCTGTGCAGCTCTTCTTGCTCCCCTGGGATGGGAGTGGGGGGGCAGCTGGGCCCTCCCGGAAGAGCAGCCATCGAGGTGCCCAGCAGTTCATCTGCGTCCGCTGTGGCAGAGGGGTCAGTTCCAGGCTCAGGAGTCCCACCTCGGGAGGGAACAGCACTGGTGCTGGCCACGGGGCTGAGCTCCCCTCTCTCTTGGAAGCCAGCCGATGTAGTTAAGGCCATGTAGTTGCGGTGCCATCTCTCTCGGTATTCAGGCCAGCTTTGGACAGACGAGAGGCACCGCTCCTGGCGCTCTTGGGAGACACCCCAGCTGAGGGTGCTGCCCAACGATGCCACAGAGGGCTGTGTTCTGGGGAACTCTTCAAATTGGTCCCCCCGCAGCAAGTGCCGCCTGCGTGTCACCATCGTCCTGCAGACGGGGCACTCTAGCTTGAACTCTGCCCACCACCAGAGACAGTCGAAGCAGAAGCGGTGCAGACATGTCATGGTACAGGCTGTGTTGTCGCAGGTGTCCAGGCATATTGGGCAGCAGTCCTCCTCCGAGGCTGAGGCCATGTTCGGCACATGCTGCGGTGGGCTGGGGAGATCTGGTGGGGACGGAGGACGACTCCTCTCCGATGCTGCAGCAGCGGCTGTGCTGCTAGAAGAGGAAGAGAGGCCACGGTGACTGGCTGGCCCAGGGAGGGGTGGGAGAGAAGCCCAGGTCCCTCCAGAAGGAAACCCGCCCAGCTCCCCAGGGTGAAGTTTCCCCACACAACTCACCTCTGCTGCGGAGAGCGCACCTCCTGTGTGGCCCCGCTGCCTGAGCCAGGCATTTCCGGGGACAAACCTGCAGTGGCTCCGAGGATGGCCACAGAGAGCTGTAGCCCCGTTGTTCCCAGGGCACAATCCCAGCACTGAGCCAAAAGCTTGCTCCACGCTCCAAGCCTCGCCAAAACGCTCAGCTGGAGTGAAGGCGCGAGCTGTCTTGGGGGGGCTGGGCGCTCGAATATAAGCAATGAGGGCCATGATGTCACAGAGCATGGCTGGGTGATGTCACAGAGCATGGCTGGGGGATGTCACAGACCATGGCTGGGTGATGTCACAATGGGCTGTCCCCGCCCGCGGCGCTCAACCCAGCAGCCCTGTGGCCCCGGCACACGCCTCGGGGCTAACCGCAACGCCACTGACCGCTCCATCCCCCACGTCTTCTGTCGTGTGCTTGGCATCGGTGCTTCAAGCCAGCCACGGAGGCCTTGGCCGTGGCTTCCCGGGGCACCATCAGGTCGCTCTGGCTGAGGTGGCACATTCTCCAGGCACACACAGAGGACTCCTGGGCAGCCCAGCACAAGAAGAAGGAGCCCAGAACAGAGCGCTCTAGATGTGGCCTCACCAGTGCCGAATCCCTTGCAGGAGCAGCTCCCTCCACCTCTGGCAGTACTTTGCCGCAGGCAGCCCAGGGTGCCATTGGAGTTCTTGGCGGCAAGGGCACATGCCAGCTCCCGTTCAACGTTGTGTCCACCGGGACCCCCAGGTCCTCTTCTGGAAAGCTGCTTTCCGAACTGCTGGCCCCCAGCGTGTCCTGATTCATGGAGGGGGTCCTTCCCAGCCACAGGACTCTGCACTTGGTCTTCTTGAACTGTGTGAGGTTCCTGTCAGCCCATTTCTCCAGCCTTCCAGAGATGGAGAAGTAAGGGAAGCAAGAAAGAAGCGTGAGATAGCCATTTCCACTGAAGTGTACATGCTATAGCTATGAAGAGGCAAAATAGCGTTGATGCTTCTTTGTAAACTTCCCAAGCTACCTGGTGGGGGAAAAAAGGAGCCATTTAACACTCTTGAGGTCCTTGCAGGCATGAGTTGAAGGAGAGTGAAATGCAGGCTTGATCTCTGCCCACCGCCTCAGACAGTTGAAGCAGAAGCGGTGGAGACATGGCATGGTCCAGGCTGCGTTCTTCAAGGTATTCAGGCATATCGGGCAGCGGTCCTCTGAGGCTCAGGCCATGTTCAGCACGTGTTACTCTGGGCTTGGGTCAACATGGTGTGTTGCTGGTTTTGTGACTCTGATGTTTGTGTTAGTGCCATTTGGAAAGAGGGTAGAAAATCCTTGGAGCAGCACAGTCTGGCAGAACAGGTTTGTTTCACTCCAGCATTAACAGAGAAAATCACGATATGAAATGTTTGCAAAGGAAGAAGCGCCCAAAGCTGAGCGGCTCCATAGCTCAGGGCTTAGAACACTGGTCTAGTCAAGCAGGGATTGAGCTCAAATCTCACTGGAGCAAATCTCACTGGAGCCTGGGGGCTCTGTACCTCCTGTGAAGGAAGAACGACAGCTTCGTCATTTTGGTTTTTTTCCAAAATGTTGCTGGCATCAGTTTTTGGGGCATTCACCCCAGCCTAAGTGAAATCCAGACATCAGATAGCACCTATACCAAACAACAGGCCATGAGAAACAGAGAAAAATAACAACAGTCAGAGCTAAACCCTCAAAAGAATACCTCCACACATTTTTAAAGTATGGCAGCTGGGGATAAGAGATAACTAATAATGGGATGTAAAGCCTTCTGAACCCCGCAGACATCGTGAAGCTCAGTGATGAACCAATCTGAAATGGCTGCTAGATGTTTACAGCCAGATCTGGTTCATCTCTTCATACTTCAGCGGGACAATCAAATATATGTCTCCAGAGCTCAGTAACTACAGAGCTGGCTGAAAAAATTATAAATACAGTTTGTGGAGGAACAGTAACACAGGTCTTCTTCAGAATTCTGGGACTACGTTTAAGAAAAAATAAACAGCTAGGAATTAACCTGTTTTGCATCTTGAGGTCAATGAATTGCAGTGAAATTCATACTCTGCCTTTGCACGTTTCCCATTTTGTTGCTCATTCTCCAATACACTTCCTATTTTATTCCATCAACACGATCCAAACCAGAGACATAGAAGGACATTTCTGCTTTAGAAAAGGACCCTTTCCATTTGAGGGAAAGAAAGCTCAAAAGCCTGAAACACCCACTCTGCAGGACTTGTCTACTGGATGTGAAGAAGCCAAGGCACGGTGCACAAGAGACTCTGCAGGGAAAGAGCTTGCTTGCTTCTGTGCCTGGAAATCACTCAAGTGACAGCCCAGTGCACAGCACTAAGGTGAAAGCTCTAAAGGAGGTCTCCCAATCAGCCTGGCACTGCCCATATTTACCATTTCTACACGAATATGCGTGGGGATGAGAGGGTTCCTCACTGCCCGGCATTTGCTGAAATGCTAAGTACGAAGTTCTCTTCCACTCCTCTGCTTCTCGCTCTCTCGACATGCACCCCACATTGGCCACTGTTTCATCCCCAGCTTGACAGAGACTTTGAGGAGTGGCCATTCACACAGACCACTGGATTCACTCTGGTTCCTTGAATTGGCATGCTGAGGGTTTGCCAAGGGAGGATCTTTTCCTTGATAAAGCAGCAGGGAAGGAAGAGAAAAGCTGATCCATCTGCTGGGCGCTCCCCTCCTGCCGACTCTGCAGTGAGGAGGGGAACACGCTGAAGTATTGCTGCCTTGCTCACTGACAGTGGACAACCCGTTTGCCTCAGCTGAGTAAAACATTCCTCAAGAAAGCAACGTCATGGTTCTCAGCTGAAGGAGCCCCGGGCGGTAAAGGTGGATGCTGGAGCTACCACGTACAATTGCCTGTACCCCGCAGCATGATGTCAGTACTGAAAGAGGGAATCCAGCAGTAAGTGAGTGGTAAAATGCTGCCTGACGGCAGGAAAGTTTCCACTTCCCCATCTTTAATATATGCCGGGGCAGATATCAGCCAGATTTGGGCAGGCGGTGTGGTGGCTCGAGCAGCCTCTGGAGCTGCAACAGCATGGGCTGCATCGGTGACAAACTGGCGGGAAGAAGGAGAACTGGAGGCCAGACTTTAGTCAGGTGCTTATTTGGCCTCGTGCACTAAGTGTGGCAGCAGCCACAGGCTCGAAAGTTGCCCCAAACCGAGCACCACTGTGCAGGGAGCGACGTGTGCCCAGCCGTCTGCAGCTCGGCCTCCCTCATAAGGCCCACGTATCCTGGCCGTGCCTGAGCGCAACCGGCCTCTCTGGGACGGTGCTTCCATCTCCCTGGAAAGCCTTGGGGTGCGTGTAACACCTCTTGGTGTCCTTTGAAGGCAATCTCTTCTGTGACTTCATTGCCGTTGGTTTTAAAGGAGAAAGTTGTCATGCTGCGTGGCTGGCTGCAAAGCTGTAACAGGGCACAAAGCGTGGGGAGTGTTGTGATGCTGAGGTGGACACAGGAGCACGAAGAAACTGCAGATTATCTCCATGAAACTCTTGGCACTGAGTATCCCCTTCCCCCCATTCAGGCAGCAGCTGGAAGGCCAGGGCAGTGCGTGAAACCAGTGGGATACCCACACCACACACTGACCTCCACGGGCTGAGAGCCATCACGTTCCTGAAAACTAGCAATGAGTCCAAAGCAAAGGCAGGATGCTGTAGCAGGAGGCAAAAAGCAGCAGCTTGCACGTGCCATCAGGCTGCAGCTTGTGCCTTGTGCTGCCACATGGGGAGCAAGCCCAGACTTCACAGCAGTGCCAAGAATCCCAGCCAGGTGGAGGTTGGAAGGCACCTCTGGAGGTCATCTGGGCCAACCCCCCTGGCTCAAGCAGGGCCACCCAGCGCTAGTTGCCCGGGACCGTGTCCACACTGACCCCAAAGCCCTCAGGAGGTGCCACAGACACCCTCCGGCTAGCATGGCCCAAGGAAACGGGTCACATCCATCCCTTTAGCCCCTCTGCCACCAAACTGTCCCCGTAGGCCTTAGGGCCTAGCGAAGCCCTAAGGGGGAAAAGGTGGGCCGAGCACCAGGAAAAAGGGGAGAAAGCAGCACGGGAGGGGATAACGATGCCAGACACATTGTTAATAACAGTTAGACGCTTTCTCTCATTTTCATGTCTTTATTTTCTGGCAGAGCTACATTTTTGAGTCCTGAGCAGAGCCTTCCGGTCCCCGTGCTGATCAGCAGAGGCCCTGCTGCTGGCCTGGCCCTCCTTCCACCAGCTGCCCCTGGGGCCTCCTGCCAGCATCACCGGCGCAGTGGCTTCTTGGCGCGTGAGGCAGAATCGCTGGATCTGGTACTGGTCTTTCTCTTCTGAGCGCGCCGGGGCCCCCGACGTGAGCTGCCCCTTGCCTGCCTGGGAGCAGAGACACGTGCCGCAGCCTCCCCCAGCTCCCTGTGCAGCTCTTCTTGCTCCCCTGGGATGGGAGTGGGGGGGCAGCTGGGCCCTCCCGGAAGAGCAGCCATCGAGGTGCCCAGCAGTTCATCTGCGTCCGCTGTGGCAGAGGGGTCAGTTCCAGGCTCAGGAGTCCCACCTCGGGAGGGAACAGCACTGGTGCTGGCCACGGGGCTGAGCTCCCCTCTCTCTTGGAAGCCAGCCGATGTAGTTAAGGCCATGTAGTTGCGGTGCCATCTCTCTCGGTATTCAGGCCAGCTTTGGACAGACGAGAGGCACCGCTCCTGGCGCTCTTGGGAGACACCCCAGCTGAGGGTGCTGCCCAACGATGCCACAGAGGGCTGTGTTCTGGGGAACTCTTCAAATTGGTCCCCCCGCAGCAAGTGCCGCCTGCGTGTCACCATCGTCCTGCAGACGGGGCACTCTAGCTTGAACTCTGCCCACCACCAGAGACAGTCGAAGCAGAAGCGGTGCAGACATGTCATGGTACAGGCTGTGTTGTCGCAGGTGTCCAGGCATATTGGGCAGCAGTCCTCCTCCGAGGCTGAGGCCATGTTCGGCACATGCTGCGGTGGGCTGGGGAGATCTGGTGGGGACGGAGGACGACTCCTCTCCGATGCTGCAGCAGCGGCTGTGCTGCTAGAAGAGGAAGAGAGGCCACGGTGACTGGCTGGCCCAGGGAGGGGTGGGAGAGAAGCCCAGGTCCCTCCAGAAGGAAACCCGCCCAGCTCCCCAGGGTGAAGTTTCCCCACACAACTCACCTCTGCTGCGGAGAGCGCACCTCCTGTGTGGCCCCGCTGCCTGAGCCAGGCATTTCCGGGGACAAACCTGCAGTGGCTCCGAGGATGGCCACAGAGAGCTGTAGCCCCGTTGTTCCCAGGGCACAATCCCAGCACTGAGCCAAAAGCTTGCTCCACGCTCCAAGCCTCGCCAAAACGCTCAGCTGGAGTGAAGGCGCGAGCTGTCTTGGGGGGGCTGGGCGCTCGAATATAAGCAATGAGGGCCATGATGTCACAGAGCATGGCTGGGTGATGTCACAGAGCATGGCTGGGGGATGTCACAGACCATGGCTGGGTGATGTCACAATGGGCTGTCCCCGCCCGCGGCGCTCAACCCAGCAGCCCTGTGGCCCCGGCACACGCCTCGGGGCTAACCGCAACGCCACTGACCGCTCCATCCCCCACGTCTTCTGTCGTGTGCTTGGCATCGGTGCTTCAAGCCAGCCACGGAGGCCTTGGCCGTGGCTTCCCGGGGCACCATCAGGTCGCTCTGGCTGAGGTGGCACATTCTCCAGGCACACACAGAGGACTCCTGGGCAGCCCAGCACAAGAAGAAGGAGCCCAGAACAGAGCGCTCTAGATGTGGCCTCACCAGTGCCGAATCCCTTGCAGGAGCAGCTCCCTCCACCTCTGGCAGTACTTTGCCGCAGGCAGCCCAGGGTGCCATTGGAGTTCTTGGCGGCAAGGGCACATGCCAGCTCCCGTTCAACGTTGTGTCCACCGGGACCCCCAGGTCCTCTTCTGGAAAGCTGCTTTCCGAACTGCTGGCCCCCAGCGTGTCCTGATTCATGGAGGGGGTCCTTCCCAGCCACAGGACTCTGCACTTGGTCTTCTTGAACTGGGTGAGGTTCCTGTCAGCCCATTTCTCCAGCCTTCCAGAGATGGAGAAGTAAGGGAAGCAAGAAAGAAGCGTGAGATAGCCATTTCCACTGAAGTGTACATGCTATAGCTATGAAGAGGCAAAATAGCGTTGATGCTTCTTTGTAAACTTCCCAAGCTACCTGGTGGGGGAAAAAAGGAGCCATTTAACACTCTTGAGGTCCTTGCAGGCATGAGTTGAAGGAGAGTGAAATGCAGGCTTGATCTCTGCCCACCGCCTCAGACAGTTGAAGCAGAAGCGGTGGAGACATGGCATGGTCCAGGCTGCGTTCTTCAAGGTATTCAGGCATATCGGGCAGCGGTCCTCTGAGGCTCAGGCCATGTTCAGCACGTGTTACTCTGGGCTTGGGTCAACATGGTGTGTTGCTGGTTTTGTGACTCTGATGTTTGTGTTAGTGCCATTTGGAAAGAGGGTAGAAAATCCTTGGAGCAGCACAGTCTGGCAGAACAGGTTTGTTTCACTCCAGCATTAACAGAGAAAATCACGATATGAAATGTTTGCAAAGGAAGAAGCGCCCAAAGCTGAGCGGCTCCATAGCTCAGGGCTTAGAACACTGGTCTAGTCAAGCAGGGATTGAGCTCAAATCTCACTGGAGCAAATCTCACTGGAGCCTGGGGGCTCTGTACCTCCTGTGAAGGAAGAACGACAGCTTCGTCATTTTGGTTTTTTTCCAAAATGTTGCTGGCATCAGTTTTTGGGGCATTCACCCCAGCCTAAGTGAAATCCAGACATCAGATAGCACCTATACCAAACAACAGGCCATGAGAAACAGAGAAAAATAACAACAGTCAGAGCTAAACCCTCAAAAGAATACCTCCACACATTTTTAAAGTATGGCAGCTGGGGATAAGAGATAACTAATAATGGGATGTAAAGCCTTCTGAACCCCGCAGACATCGTGAAGCTCAGTGATGAACCAATCTGAAATGGCTGCTAGATGTTTACAGCCAGATCTGGTTCATCTCTTCATACTTCAGTGGGTCAATCAAATATATGTCTCCAGAGCTCAGTAACTACAGAGCTGGCTGAAAAAATTATAAATACAGTTTGTGGAGGAACAGTAACACAGGTCTTCTTCAGAATTCTGGGACTACGTTTAAGAAAAAATAAACAGCTAGGAATTAACCTGTTTTGCATCTTGAGGTCAATGAATTGCAGTGAAATTCATACTCTGCCTTTGCACGTTTCCCATTTTGTTGCTCATTCTCCAATACACTTCCTATTTTATTCCATCAACACGATCCAAACCAGAGACATAGAAGGACATTTCTGCTTTAGAAAAGGACCCTTTCCATTTGAGGGAAAGAAAGCTCAAAAGCCTGAAACACCCACTCTGCAGGACTTGTCTACTGGATGTGAAGAAGCCAAGGCACGGTGCACAAGAGACTCTGCAGGGAAAGAGCTTGCTTGCTTCTGTGCCTGGAAACCACTCAAGTGACAGCCCAGTGCACAGCACTAAGGTGAAAGCTCTAAAGGAGGTCTCCCAATCAGCCTGGCACTGCCCATATTTACCATTTCTACACGAATATGCATGGGGATGAGAGGGTTCCTCACTGCCCGGCATTTGCTGAAATGCTAAGTACGAAGTTCTCTTCCACTCCTCTGCTTCTCGCTCTCTCGACATGCACCCCACATTGGCCACTGTTTCATCCCCAGCTTGACAGAGACTTTGAGGAGTGGCCATTCACACAGACCACTGGATTCACTCTGGTTCCTTGAATTGGCATGCTGAGGGTTTGCCAAGGGAGGATCTTTTCCTTGATAAAGCAGCAGGGAAGGAAGAGAAAAGCTGATCCATCTGCTGGGCGCTCCCCTCCTGCCGACTCTGCAGTGAGGAGGGGAACACGCTGAAGTATTGCTGCCTTGCTCACTGACAGTGGACAACCCGTTTGCCTCAGCTGAGTAAAACATTCCTCAAGAAAGCAACGTCATGGTTCTCAGCTGAAGGAGCCCCGGGCGGTAAAGGTGGATGCTGGAGCTACCACGTACAATTGCCTGTACCCCGCAGCATGATGTCAGTACTGAAAGAGGGAATCCAGCAGTAAGTGAGTGGTAAAATGCTGCCTGACGGCAGGAAAGTTTCCACTTCCCCATCTTTAATATATGCCGGGGCAGATATCAGCCAGATTTGGGCAGGCGGTGTGGTGGCTCGAGCAGCCTCTGGAGCTGCAACAGCATGGGCTGCATCGGTGACAAACTGGCGGGAAGAAGGAGAACTGGAGGCCAGACTTTAGTCAGGTGCTTATTTGGCCTCGTGCACTAAGTGTGGCAGCAGCCACAGGCTCGAAAGTTGCCCCAAACCGAGCACCACTGTGCAGGGAGCGACGTGTGCCCAGCCGTCTGCAGCTCGGCCTCCCTCATAAGGCCCACGTATCCTGGCCGTGCCTGAGCGCAACCGGCCTCTCTGGGACGGTGCTTCCATCTCCCTGGAAAGCCTTGGGGTGCGTGTAACACCTCTTGGTGTCCTTTGAAGGCAATCTCTTCTGTGACTTCATTGCCGTTGGTTTTAAAGGAGAAAGTTGTCATGCTGCGTGGCTGGCTGCAAAGCTGTAACAGGGCACAAAGCGTGGGGAGTGTTGTGATGCTGAGGTGGACACAGGAGCACGAAGAAACTGCAGATTATCTCCATGAAACTCTTGGCACTGAGTATCCCCTTCCCCCCATTCAGGCAGCAGCTGGAAGGCCAGGGCAGTGCGTGAAACCAGTGGGATACCCACACCACACACTGACCTCCACGGGCTGAGAGCCGTCACGTTCCTGAAAACTAGCAATGAGTCCAAAGCAAAGGCAGGATGCTGTAGCAGGAGGCAAAAAGCAGCAGCTTGCACGTGCCATCAGGCTGCAGCTTGTGCCTTGTGCTGCCACATGGGGAGCAAGCCCAGACTTCACAGCAGTGCCAAGAATCCCAGCCAGGTGGAGGTTGGAAGGCACCTCTGGAGGTCATCTGGGCCAACCCCCCTGGCTCAAGCAGGGCCACCCAGCGCTAGTTGCCCGGGACCGTGTCCACACTGACCCCAAAGCCCTCAGGAGGTGCCACAGACACCCTCCGGCTAGCATGGCCCAAGGAAACGGGTCACATCCATCCCTTTAGCCCCTCTGCCACCAAACTGTCCCCGTAGGCCTTAGGGCCTAGCGCAGCCCTAAGGGGGAAAAGGTGGGCCGAGCACCAGGAAAAAGGGGAGAAAGCAGCACGGGAGGGGATAACGATGCCAGACACATTGTTAATAACAGTTAGACGCTTTCTCTCATTTTCATGTCTTTATTTTCTGGCAGAGCTACATTTTTGAGTCCTGAGCAGAGCCTTCCGGTCCCCGTGCTGATCAGCAGAGGCCCTGCTGCTGGCCTGGCCCTCCTTCCACCAGCTGCCCCTGGGGCCTCCTGCCAGCATCACCGGCGCAGTGGCTTCTTGGCGCGTGAGGCAGAATCGCTGGATCTGGTACTGGTCTTTCTCTTCTGAGCGCGCCGGGGCCCCCGACGTGAGCTGCCCCTTGCCTGCCTGGGAGCAGAGACACGTGCCGCAGCCTCCCCCAGCTCCCTGTGCAGCTCTTCTTGCTCCCCTGGGATGGGAGTGGGGGGGCAGCTGGGCCCTCCCGGAAGAGCAGCCATCGAGGTGCCCAGCAGTTCATCTGCGTCCGCTGTGGCAGAGGGGTCAGTTCCAGGCTCAGGAGTCCCACCTCGGGAGGGAACAGCACTGGTGCTGGCCACGGGGCTGAGCTCCCCTCTCTCTTGGAAGCCAGCCGATGTAGTTAAGGCCATGTAGTTGCGGTGCCATCTCTCTCGGTATTCAGGCCAGCTTTGGACAGACGAGAGGCACCGCTCCTGGCGCTCTTGGGAGACACCCCAGCTGAGGGTGCTGCCCAACGATGCCACAGAGGGCTGTGTTCTGGGGAACTCTTCAAATTGGTCCCCCCGCAGCAAGTGCCGCCTGCGTGTCACCATCGTCCTGCAGACGGGGCACTCTAGCTTGAACTCTGCCCACCACCAGAGACAGTCGAAGCAGAAGCGGTGCAGACATGTCATGGTACAGGCTGTGTTGTCGCAGGTGTCCAGGCATATTGGGCAGCAGTCCTCCTCCGAGGCTGAGGCCATGTTCGGCACATGCTGCGGTGGGCTGGGGAGATCTGGTGGGGACGGAGGACGACTCCTCTCCGATGCTGCAGCAGCGGCTGTGCTGCTAGAAGAGGAAGAGAGGCCACGGTGACTGGCTGGCCCAGGGAGGGGTGGGAGAGAAGCCCAGGTCCCTCCAGAAGGAAACCCGCCCAGCTCCCCAGGGTGAAGTTTCCCCACACAACTCACCTCTGCTGCGGAGAGCGCACCTCCTGTGTGGCCCCGCTGCCTGAGCCAGGCATTTCCGGGGACAAACCTGCAGTGGCTCCGAGGATGGCCACAGAGAGCTGTAGCCCCGTTGTTCCCAGGGCACAATCCCAGCACTGAGCCAAAAGCTTGCTCCACGCTCCAAGCCTCGCCAAAACGCTCAGCTGGAGTGAAGGCGCGAGCTGTCTTGGGGGGGCTGGGCGCTCGAATATAAGCAATGAGGGCCATGATGTCACAGAGCATGGCTGGGTGATGTCACAGAGCATGGCTGGGGGATGTCACAGACCATGGCTGGGTGATGTCACAATGGGCTGTCCCCGCCCGCGGCGCTCAACCCAGCAGCCCTGTGGCCCCGGCACACGCCTCGGGGCTAACCGCAACGCCACTGACCGCTCCATCCCCCACGTCTTCTGTCGTGTGCTTGGCATCGGTGCTTCAAGCCAGCCACGGAGGCCTTGGCCGTGGCTTCCCGGGGCACCATCAGGTCGCTCTGGCTGAGGTGGCACATTCTCCAGGCACACACAGAGGACTCCTGGGCAGCCCAGCACAAGAAGAAGGAGCCCAGAACACAGCGCTCTAGATGTGGCCTCACCAGTGCCGAATCCCTTGCAGGAGCAGCTCCCTCCACCTCTGGCAGTACTTTGCCGCAGGCAGCCCAGGGTGCCATTGGAGTTCTTGGCGGCAAGGGCACATGCCAGCTCCCGTTCAACGTTGTGTCCACCGGGACCCCCAGGTCCTCTTCTGGAAAGCTGCTTTCCGAACTGCTGGCCCCCAGCGTGTCCTGATTCATGGAGGGGGTCCTTCCCAGCCACAGGACTCTGCACTTGGTCTTCTTGAACTGTGTGAGGTTCCTGTCAGCCCATTTCTCCAGCCTTCCAGAGATGGAGAAGTAAGGGAAGCAAGAAAGAAGCGTGAGATAGCCATTTCCACTGAAGTGTACATGCTATAGCTATGAAGAGGCAAAATAGCGTTGATGATGCTTTGTAAACTTCCCAAGCTACCTGGTGGGGGAAAAAAGGAGCCATTTAACACTCTTGAGGTCCTTGCAGGCATGAGTTGAAGGAGAGTGAAATGCAGGCTTGATCTCTGCCCACCGCCTCAGACAGTTGAAGCAGAAGCGGTGGAGACATGGCATGGTCCAGGCTGCGTTCTTCAAGGTATTCAGGCATATCGGGCAGCGGTCCTCTGAGGCTCAGGCCATGTTCAGCACGTGTTACTCTGGGCTTGGGTCAACATGGTGTGTTGCTGGTTTTGTGACTCTGATGTTTGTGTTAGTGCCATTTGGAAAGAGGGTAGAAAATCCTTGGAGCAGCACAGTCTGGCAGAACAGGTTTGTTTCACTCCAGCATTAACAGAGAAAATCACGATATGAAATGTTTGCAAAGGAAGAAGCGCCCAAAGCTGAGCGGCTCCATAGCTCAGGGCTTAGAACACTGGTCTAGTCAAGCAGGGATTGAGCTCAAATCTCACTGGAGCAAATCTCACTGGAGCCTGGGGGCTCTGTACCTCCTGTGAAGGAAGAACGACAGCTTCGTCATTTTGGTTTTTTTCCAAAATGTTGCTGGCATCAGTTTTTGGGGCATTCACCCCAGCCTAAGTGAAATCCAGACATCAGATAGCACCTATACCAAACAACAGGCCATGAGAAACAGAGAAAAATAACAACAGTCAGAGCTAAACCCTCAAAAGAATACCTCCACACATTTTTAAAGTATGGCAGCTGGGGATAAGAGATAACTAATAATGGGATGTAAAGCCTTCTGAACCCCGCAGACATCGTGAAGCTCAGTGATGAACCAATCTGAAATGGCTGCTAGATGTTTACAGCCAGATCTGGTTCATCTCTTCATACTTCAGCGGGACAATCAAATATATGTCTCCAGAGCTCAGTAACTACAGAGCTGGCTGAAAAAATTATAAATACAGTTTGTGGAGGAACAGTAACACAGGTCTTCTTCAGAATTCTGGGACTACGTTTAAGAAAAAATAAACAGCTAGGAATTAACCTGTTTTGCATCTTGAGGTCAATGAATTGCAGTGAAATTCATACTCTGCCTTTGCACGTTTCCCATTTTGTTGCTCATTCTCCAATACACTTCCTATTTTATTCCATCAACACGATCCAAACCAGAGACATAGAAGGACATTTCTGCTTTAGAAAAGGACCCTTTCCATTTGAGGGAAAGAAAGCTCAAAAGCCTGAAACACCCACTCTGCAGGACTTGTCTACTGGATGTGAAGAAGCCAAGGCACGGTGCACAAGAGACTCTGCAGGGAAAGAGCTTGCTTGCTTCTGTGCCTGGAAATCACTCAAGTGACAGCCCAGTGCACAGCACTAAGGTGAAAGCTCTAAAGGAGGTCTCCCAATCAGCCTGGCACTGCCCATATTTACCATTTCTACACGAATATGCGTGGGGATGAGAGGGTTCCTCACTGCCCGGCATTTGCTGAAATGCTAAGTACGAAGTTCTCTTCCACTCCTCTGCTTCTCGCTCTCTCGACATGCACCCCACATTGGCCACTGTTTCATCCCCAGCTTGACAGAGACTTTGAGGAGTGGCCATTCACACAGACCACTGGATTCACTCTGGTTCCTTGAATTGGCATGCTGAGGGTTTGCCAAGGGAGGATCTTTTCCTTGATAAAGCAGCAGGGAAGGAAGAGAAAAGCTGATCCATCTGCTGGGCGCTCCCCTCCTGCCGACTCTGCAGTGAGGAGGGGAACACGCTGAAGTATTGCTGCCTTGCTCACTGACAGTGGACAACCCGTTTGCCTCAGCTGAGTAAAACATTCCTCAAGAAAGCAACGTCATGGTTCTCAGCTGAAGGAGCCCCGGGCGGTAAAGGTGGATGCTGGAGCTACCACGTACAATTGCCTGTACCCCGCAGCATGATGTCAGTACTGAAAGAGGGAATCCAGCAGTAAGTGAGTGGTAAAATGCTGCCTGACGGCAGGAAAGTTTCCACTTCCCCATCTTTAATATATGCCGGGGCAGATATCAGCCAGATTTGGGCAGGCGGTGTGGTGGCTCGAGCAGCCTCTGGAGCTGCAACAGCATGGGCTGCATCGGTGACAAACTGGCGGGAAGAAGGAGAACTGGAGGCCAGACTTTAGTCAGGTGCTTATTTGGCCTCGTGCACTAAGTGTGGCAGCAGCCACAGGCTCGAAAGTTGCCCCAAACCGAGCACCACTGTGCAGGGAGCGACGTGTGCCCAGCCGTCTGCAGCTCGGCCTCCCTCATAAGGCCCACGTATCCTGGCCGTGCCTGAGCGCAACCGGCCTCTCTGGGACGGTGCTTCCATCTCCCTGGAAAGCCTTGGGGTGCGTGTAACACCTCTTGGTGTCCTTTGAAGGCAATCTCTTCTGTGACTTCATTGCCGTTGGTTTTAAAGGAGAAAGTTGTCATGCTGCGTGGCTGGCTGCAAAGCTGTAACAGGGCACAAAGCGTGGGGAGTGTTGTGATGCTGAGGTGGACACAGGAGCACGAAGAAACTGCAGATTATCTCCATGAAACTCTTGGCACTGAGTATCCCCTTCCCCCCATTCAGGCAGCAGCTGGAAGGCCAGGGCAGTGCGTGAAACCAGTGGGATACCCACACCACACACTGACCTCCACGGGCTGAGAGCCATCACGTTCCTGAAAACTAGCAATGAGTCCAAAGCAAAGGCAGGATGCTGTAGCAGGAGGCAAAAAGCAGCAGCTTGCACGTGCCATCAGGCTGCAGCTTGTGCCTTGTGCTGCCACATGGGGAGCAAGCCCAGACTTCACAGCAGTGCCAAGAATCCCAGCCAGGTGGAGGTTGGAAGGCACCTCTGGAGGTCATCTGGGCCAACCCCCCTGGCTCAAGCAGGGCCACCCAGCGCTAGTTGCCCGGGACCGTGTCCACACTGACCCCAAAGCCCTCAGGAGGTGCCACAGACACCCTCCGGCTAGCATGGCCCAAGGAAACGGGTCACATCCATCCCTTTAGCCCCTCTGCCACCAAACTGTCCCCGTAGGCCTTAGGGCCTAGCGCAGCCCTAAGGGGGAAAAGGTGGGCCGAGCACCAGGAAAAAGGGGAGAAAGCAGCACGGGAGGGGATAACGATGCCAGACACATTGTTAATAACAGTTAGACGCTTTCTCTCATTTTCATGTCTTTATTTTCTGGCAGAGCTACATTTTTGAGTCCTGAGCAGAGCCTTCCGGTCCCCGTGCTGATCAGCAGAGGCCCTGCTGCTGGCCTGGCCCTCCTTCCACCAGCTGCCCCTGGGGCCTCCTGCCAGCATCACCGGCGCAGTGGCTTCTTGGCGCGTGAGGCAGAATCGCTGGATCTGGTACTGGTCTTTCTCTTCTGAGCGCGCCGGGGCCCCCGACGTGAGCTGCCCCTTGCCTGCCTGGGAGCAGAGACACGTGCCGCAGCCTCCCCCAGCTCCCTGTGCAGCTCTTCTTGCTCCCCTGGGATGGGAGTGGGGGGGCAGCTGGGCCCTCCCGGAAGAGCAGCCATCGAGGTGCCCAGCAGTTCATCTGCGTCCGCTGTGGCAGAGGGGTCAGTTCCAGGCTCAGGAGTCCCACCTCGGGAGGGAACAGCACTGGTGCTGGCCACGGGGCTGAGCTCCCCTCTCTCTTGGAAGCCAGCCGATGTAGTTAAGGCCATGTAGTTGCGGTGCCATCTCTCTCGGTATTCAGGCCAGCTTTGGACAGACGAGAGGCACCGCTCCTGGCGCTCTTGGGAGACACCCCAGCTGAGGGTGCTGCCCAACGATGCCACAGAGGGCTGTGTTCTGGGGAACTCTTCAAATTGGTCCCCCCGCAGCAAGTGCCGCCTGCGTGTCACCATCGTCCTGCAGACGGGGCACTCTAGCTTGAACTCTGCCCACCACCAGAGACAGTCGAAGCAGAAGCGGTGCAGACATGTCATGGTACAGGCTGTGTTGTCGCAGGTGTCCAGGCATATTGGGCAGCAGTCCTCCTCCGAGGCTGAGGCCATGTTCGGCACATGCTGCGGTGGGCTGGGGAGATCTGGTGGGGACGGAGGACGACTCCTCTCCGATGCTGCAGCAGCGGCTGTGCTGCTAGAAGAGGAAGAGAGGCCACGGTGACTGGCTGGCCCAGGGAGGGGTGGGAGAGAAGCCCAGGTCCCTCCAGAAGGAAACCCGCCCAGCTCCCCAGGGTGAAGTTTCCCCACACAACTCACCTCTGCTGCGGAGAGCGCACCTCCTGTGTGGCCCCGCTGCCTGAGCCAGGCATTTCCGGGGACAAACCTGCAGTGGCTCCGAGGATGGCCACAGAGAGCTGTAGCCCCGTTGTTCCCAGGGCACAATCCCAGCACTGAGCCAAAAGCTTGCTCCACGCTCCAAGCCTCGCCAAAACGCTCAGCTGGAGTGAAGGCGCGAGCTGTCTTGGGGGGGCTGGGCGCTCGAATATAAGCAATGAGGGCCATGATGTCACAGAGCATGGCTGGGTGATGTCACAGAGCATGGCTGGGGGATGTCACAGACCATGGCTGGGTGATGTCACAATGGGCTGTCCCCGCCCGCGGCGCTCAACCCAGCAGCCCTGTGGCCCCGGCACACGCCTCGGGGCTAACCGCAACGCCACTGACCGCTCCATCCCCCACGTCTTCTGTCGTGTGCTTGGCATCGGTGCTTCAAGCCAGCCACGGAGGCCTTGGCCGTGGCTTCCCGGGGCACCATCAGGTCGCTCTGGCTGAGGTGGCACATTCTCCAGGCACACACAGAGGACTCCTGGGCAGCCCAGCACAAGAAGAAGGAGCCCAGAACACAGCGCTCTAGATGTGGCCTCACCAGTGCCGAATCCCTTGCAGGAGCAGCTCCCTCCACCTCTGGCAGTACTTTGCCGCAGGCAGCCCAGGGTGCCATTGGAGTTCTTGGCGGCAAGGGCACATGCCAGCTCCCGTTCAACGTTGTGTCCACCGGGACCCCCAGGTCCTCTTCTGGAAAGCTGCTTTCCGAACTGCTGGCCCCCAGCGTGTCCTGATTCATGGAGGGGGTCCTTCCCAGCCACAGGACTCTGCACTTGGTCTTCTTGAACTGTGTGAGGTTCCTGTCAGCCCATTTCTCCAGCCTTCCAGAGATGGAGAAGTAAGGGAAGCAAGAAAGAAGCGTGAGATAGCCATTTCCACTGAAGTGTACATGCTATAGCTATGAAGAGGCAAAATAGCGTTGATGATGCTTTGTAAACTTCCCAAGCTACCTGGTGGGGGAAAAAAGGAGCCATATAACACTCTTGAGGTCCTTGCAGGCATGAGTTGAAGGAGAGTGAAATGCAGGCTTGATCTCTGCCCACCGCCTCAGACAGTTGAAGCAGAAGCGGTGGAGACATGGCATGGTCCAGGCTGCGTTCTTCAAGGTATTCAGGCATATCGGGCAGCGGTCCTCTGAGGCTCAGGCCATGTTCAGCACGTGTTACTCTGGGCTTGGGTCAACATGGTGTGTTGCTGGTTTTGTGACTCTGATGTTTGTGTTAGTGCCATTTGGAAAGAGGGTAGAAAATCCTTGGAGCAGCACAGTCTGGCAGAACAGGTTTGTTTCACTCCAGCATTAACAGAGAAAATCACGATATGAAATGTTTGCAAAGGAAGAAGCGCCCAAAGCTGAGCGGCTCCATAGCTCAGGGCTTAGAACACTGGTCTAGTCAAGCAGGGATTGAGCTCAAATCTCACTGGAGCAAATCTCACTGGAGCCTGGGGGCTCTGTACCTCCTGTGAAGGAAGAACGACAGCTTCGTCATTTTGGTTTTTTTCCAAAATGTTGCTGGCATCAGTTTTTGGGGCATTCACCCCAGCCTAAGTGAAATCCAGACATCAGATAGCACCTATACCAAACAACAGGCCATGAGAAACAGAGAAAAATAACAACAGTCAGAGCTAAACCCTCAAAAGAATACCTCCACACATTTTTAAAGTATGGCAGCTGGGGATAAGAGATAACTAATAATGGGATGTAAAGCCTTCTGAACCCCGCAGACATCGTGAAGCTCAGTGATGAACCAATCTGAAATGGCTGCTAGATGTTTACAGCCAGATCTGGTTCATCTCTTCATACTTCAGTGGGTCAATCAAATATATGTCTCCAGAGCTCAGTAACTACAGAGCTGGCTGAAAAAATTATAAATACAGTTTGTGGAGGAACAGTAACACAGGTCTTCTTCAGAATTCTGGGACTACGTTTAAGAAAAAATAAACAGCTAGGAATTAACCTGTTTTGCATCTTGAGGTCAATGAATTGCAGTGAAATTCATACTCTGCCTTTGCACGTTTCCCATTTTGTTGCTCATTCTCCAATACACTTCCTATTTTATTCCATCAACACGATCCAAACCAGAGACATAGAAGGACATTTCTGCTTTAGAAAAGGACCCTTTCCATTTGAGGGAAAGAAAGCTCAAAAGCCTGAAACACCCACTCTGCAGGACTTGTCTACTGGATGTGAAGAAGCCAAGGCACGGTGCACAAGAGACTCTGCAGGGAAAGAGCTTGCTTGCTTCTGTGCCTGGAAACCACTCAAGTGACAGCCCAGTGCACAGCACTAAGGTGAAAGCTCTAAAGGAGGTCTCCCAATCAGCCTGGCACTGCCCATATTTACCATTTCTACACGAATATGCATGGGGATGAGAGGGTTCCTCACTGCCCGGCATTTGCTGAAATGCTAAGTACGAAGTTCTCTTCCACTCCTCTGCTTCTCGCTCTCTCGACATGCACCCCACATTGGCCACTGTTTCATCCCCAGCTTGACAGAGACTTTGAGGAGTGGCCATTCACACAGACCACTGGATTCACTCTGGTTCCTTGAATTGGCATGCTGAGGGTTTGCCAAGGGAGGATCTTTTCCTTGATAAAGCAGCAGGGAAGGAAGAGAAAAGCTGATCCATCTGCTGGGCGCTCCCCTCCTGCCGACTCTGCAGTGAGGAGGGGAACACGCTGAAGTATTGCTGCCTTGCTCACTGACAGTGGACAACCCGTTTGCCTCAGCTGAGTAAAACATTCCTCAAGAAAGCAACGTCATGGTTCTCAGCTGAAGGAGCCCCGGGCGGTAAAGGTGGATGCTGGAGCTACCACGTACAATTGCCTGTACCCCGCAGCATGATGTCAGTACTGAAAGAGGGAATCCAGCAGTAAGTGAGTGGTAAAATGCTGCCTGACGGCAGGAAAGTTTCCACTTCCCCATCTTTAATATATGCCGGGGCAGATATCAGCCAGATTTGGGCAGGCGGTGTGGTGGCTCGAGCAGCCTCTGGAGCTGCAACAGCATGGGCTGCATCGGTGACAAACTGGCGGGAAGAAGGAGAACTGGAGGCCAGACTTTAGTCAGGTGCTTATTTGGCCTCGTGCACTAAGTGTGGCAGCAGCCACAGGCTCGAAAGTTGCCCCAAACCGAGCACCACTGTGCAGGGAGCGACGTGTGCCCAGCCGTCTGCAGCTCGGCCTCCCTCATAAGGCCCACGTATCCTGGCCGTGGCTGAGCGCAACCGGCCTCTCTGGGACGGTGCTTCCATCTCCCTGGAAAGCCTTGGGGTGCGTGTAACACCTCTTGGTGTCCTTTGAAGGCAATCTCTTCTGTGACTTCATTGCCGTTGGTTTTAAAGGAGAAAGTTGTCATGCTGCGTGGCTGGCTGCAAAGCTGTAACAGGGCACAAAGCGTGGGGAGTGTTGTGATGCTGAGGTGGACACAGGAGCACGAAGAAACTGCAGATTATCTCCATGAAACTCTTGGCACTGAGTATCCCCTTCCCCCCATTCAGGCAGCAGCTGGAAGGCCAGGGCAGTGCGTGAAACCAGTGGGATACCCACACCACACACTGACCTCCACGGGCTGAGAGCCGTCACATTCCTGAAAACTAGCAATGAGTCCAAAGCAAAGGCAGGATGCTGTAGCAGGAGGCAAAAAGCAGCAGCTTGCACGTGCCATCAGGCTGCAGCTTGTGCCTTGTGCTGCCACATGGGGAGCAAGCCCAGACTTCACAGCAGTGCCAAGAATCCCAGCCAGGTGGAGGTTGGAAGGCACCTCTGGAGGTCATCTGGGCCAACCCCCCTGGCTCAAGCAGGGCCACCCAGCGCTAGTTGCCCGGGACCGTGTCCACACTGACCCCAAAGCCCTCAGGAGGTGCCACAGACACCCTCCGGCTAGCATGGCCCAAGGAAACGGGTCACATCCATCCCTTTAGCCCCTCTGCCACCAAACTGTCCCCGTAGGCCTTAGGGCCTAGCGCAGCCCTAAGGGGGAAAAGGTGGGCCGAGCACCAGGAAAAAGGGGAGAAAGCAGCACGGGAGGGGATAACGATGCCAGACACATTGTTAATAACAGTTAGACGCTTTCTCTCATTTTCATGTCTTTATTTTCTGGCAGAGCTACATTTTTGAGTCCTGAGCAGAGCCTTCCGGTCCCCGTGCTGATCAGCAGAGGCCCTGCTGCTGGCCTGGCCCTCCTTCCACCAGCTGCCCCTGGGGCCTCCTGCCAGCATCACCGGCGCAGTGGCTTCTTGGCGCGTGAGGCAGAATCGCTGGATCTGGTACTGGTCTTTCTCTTCTGAGCGCGCCGGGGCCCCCGACGTGAGCTGCCCCTTGCCTGCCTGGGAGCAGAGACACGTGCCGCAGCCTCCCCCAGCTCCCTGTGCAGCTCTTCTTGCTCCCCTGGGATGGGAGTGGGGGGGCAGCTGGGCCCTCCCGGAAGAGCAGCCATCGAGGTGCCCAGCAGTTCATCTGCGTCCGCTGTGGCAGAGGGGTCAGTTCCAGGCTCAGGAGTCCCACCTCGGGAGGGAACAGCACTGGTGCTGGCCACGGGGCTGAGCTCCCCTCTCTCTTGGAAGCCAGCCGATGTAGTTAAGGCCATGTAGTTGCGGTGCCATCTCTCTCGGTATTCAGGCCAGCTTTGGACAGACGAGAGGCACCGCTCCTGGCGCTCTTGGGAGACACCCCAGCTGAGGGTGCTGCCCAACGATGCCACAGAGGGCTGTGTTCTGGGGAACTCTTCAAATTGGTCCCCCCGCAGCAAGTGCCGCCTGCGTGTCACCATCGTCCTGCAGACGGGGCACTCTAGCTTGAACTCTGCCCACCACCAGAGACAGTCGAAGCAGAAGCGGTGCAGACATGTCATGGTACAGGCTGTGTTGTCGCAGGTGTCCAGG
Source organism: Strix uralensis (assembly GCF_047716275.1). Classification (NCBI taxonomy): domain Eukaryota; kingdom Metazoa; phylum Chordata; class Aves; order Strigiformes; family Strigidae; genus Strix; species Strix uralensis. The sequence continues at coordinate 1,756,333 of NC_133992.1, forward strand.
CATATTGGGCAGCAGTCCTCCTCCGAGGCTGAGGCCATGTTCGGCACATGCTGCGGTGGGCTGGGGAGATCTGGTGGGGACGGAGGACGACTCCTCTCCGATGCTGCAGCAGCGGCTGTGCTGCTAGAAGAGGAAGAGAGGCCACGGTGACTGGCTGGCCCAGGGAGGGGTGGGAGAGAAGCCCAGGTCCCTCCAGAAGGAAACCCGCCCAGCTCCCCAGGGTGAAGTTTCCCCACACAACTCACCTCTGCTGCGGAGAGCGCACCTCCTGTGTGGCCCCGCTGCCTGAGCCAGGCATTTCCGGGGACAAACCTGCAGTGGCTCCGAGGATGGCCACAGAGAGCTGTAGCCCCGTTGTTCCCAGGGCACAATCCCAGCACTGAGCCAAAAGCTTGCTCCACGCTCCAAGCCTCGCCAAAACGCTCAGCTGGAGTGAAGGCGCGAGCTGTCTTGGGGGGGCTGGGCGCTCGAATATAAGCAATGAGGGCCATGATGTCACAGAGCATGGCTGGGTGATGTCACAGAGCATGGCTGGGGGATGTCACAGACCATGGCTGGGTGATGTCACAATGGGCTGTCCCCGCCCGCGGCGCTCAACCCAGCAGCCCTGTGGCCCCGGCACACGCCTCGGGGCTAACCGCAACGCCACTGACCGCTCCATCCCCCACGTCTTCTGTCGTGTGCTTGGCATCGGTGCTTCAAGCCAGCCACGGAGGCCTTGGCCGTGGCTTCCCGGGGCACCATCAGGTCGCTCTGGCTGAGGTGGCACATTCTCCAGGCACACACAGAGGACTCCTGGGCAGCCCAGCACAAGAAGAAGGAGCCCAGAACACAGCGCTCTAGATGTGGCCTCACCAGTGCCGAATCCCTTGCAGGAGCAGCTCCCTCCACCTCTGGCAGTACTTTGCCGCAGGCAGCCCAGGGTGCCATTGGAGTTCTTGGCGGCAAGGGCACATGCCAGCTCCCGTTCAACGTTGTGTCCACCGGGACCCCCAGGTCCTCTTCTGGAAAGCTGCTTTCCAAACTGCTGGCCCCCAGCGTGTCCTGATTCATGGAGGGGGTCCTTCCCAGCCACAGGACTCTGCACTTGGTCTTCTTGAACTGTGTGAGGTTCCTGTCAGCCCATTTCTCCAGCCTTCCAGAGATGGAGAAGTAAGGGAAGCAAGAAAGAAGCGTGAGATAGCCATTTCCACTGAAGTGTACATGCTATAGCTATGAAGAGGCAAAATAGCGTTGATGATGCTTTGTAAACTTCCCAAGCTACCTGGTGGGGGAAAAAAGGAGCCATATAACACTCTTGAGGTCCTTGCAGGCATGAGTTGAAGGAGAGTGAAATGCAGGCTTGATCTCTGCCCACCGCCTCAGACAGTTGAAGCAGAAGCGGTGGAGACATGGCATGGTCCAGGCTGCGTTCTTCAAGGTATTCAGGCATATCGGGCAGCGGTCCTCTGAGGCTCAGGCCATGTTCAGCACGTGTTACTCTGGGCTTGGGTCAACATGGTGTGTTGCTGGTTTTGTGACTCTGATGTTTGTGTTAGTGCCATTTGGAAAGAGGGTAGAAAATCCTTGGAGCAGCACAGTCTGGCAGAACAGGTTTGTTTCACTCCAGCATTAACAGAGAAAATCACGATATGAAATGTTTGCAAAGGAAGAAGCGCCCAAAGCTGAGCGGCTCCATAGCTCAGGGCTTAGAACACTGGTCTAGTCAAGCAGGGATTGAGCTCAAATCTCACTGGAGCAAATCTCACTGGAGCCTGGGGGCTCTGTACCTCCTGTGAAGGAAGAACGACAGCTTCGTCATTTTGGTTTTTTTCCAAAATGTTGCTGGCATCAGTTTTTGGGGCATTCACCCCAGCCTAAGTGAAATCCAGACATCAGATAGCACCTATACCAAACAACAGGCCATGAGAAACAGAGAAAAATAACAACAGTCAGAGCTAAACCCTCAAAAGAATACCTCCACACATTTTTAAAGTATGGCAGCTGGGGATAAGAGATAACTAATAATGGGATGTAAAGCCTTCTGAACCCCGCAGACATCGTGAAGCTCAGTGATGAACCAATCTGAAATGGCTGCTAGATGTTTACAGCCAGATCTGGTTCATCTCTTCATACTTCAGTGGGTCAATCAAATATATGTCTCCAGAGCTCAGTAACTACAGAGCTGGCTGAAAAAATTATAAATACAGTTTGTGGAGGAACAGTAACACAGGTCTTCTTCAGAATACTGGGACTACGTTTAAGAAAAAATAAACAGCTAGGAATTAACCTGTTTTGCATCTTGAGGTCAATGAATTGCAGTGAAATTCATACTCTGCCTTTGCACGTTTCCCATTTTGTTGCTCATTCTCCAATACACTTCCTATTTTATTCCATCAACACGATCCAAACCAGAGACATAGAAGGACATTTCTGCTTTAGAAAAGGACCCTTTCCATTTGAGGGAAAGAAAGCTCAAAAGCCTGAAACACCCACTCTGCAGGACTTGTCTACTGGATGTGAAGAAGCCAAGGCACGGTGCACAAGAGACTCTGCAGGGAAAGAGCTTGCTTGCTTCTGTGCCTGGAAATCACTCAAGTGACAGCCCAGTGCACAGCACTAAGGTGAAAGCTCTAAAGGAGGTCTCCCAATCAGCCTGGCACTGCCCATATTTACCATTTCTACACGAATATGCATGGGGATGAGAGGGTTCCTCACTGCCCGGCATTTGCTGAAATGCTAAGTACGAAGTTCTCTTCCACTCCTCTGCTTCTCGCTCTCTCGACATGCACCCCACATTGGCCACTGTTTCATCCCCAGCTTGACAGAGACTTTGAGGAGTGGCCATTCACACAGACCACTGGATTCACTCTGGTTCCTTGAATTGGCATGCTGAGGGTTTGCCAAGGGAGGATCTTTTCCTTGATAAAGCAGCAGGGAAGGAAGAGAAAAGCTGATCCATCTGCTGGGCGCTCCCCTCCTGCCGACTCTGCAGTGAGGAGGGGAACACGCTGAAGTATTGCTGCCTTGCTCACTGACAGTGGACAACCCGTTTGCCTCAGCTGAGTAAAACATTCCTCAAGAAAGCAACGTCATGGTTCTCAGCTGAAGGAGCCCCGGGCGGTAAAGGTGGATGCTGGAGCTACCACGTACAATTGCCTGTAGCCCGCAGCATGATGTCAGTACTGAAAGAGGGAATCCAGCAGTAAGTGAGTGGTAAAATGCTGCCTGACGGCAGGAAAGTTTCCACTTCCCCATCTTTAATATATGCCGGGGCAGATATCAGCCAGATTTGGGCAGGCGGTGTGGTGGCTCGAGCAGCCTCTGGAGCTGCAACAGCATGGGCTGCATCGGTGACAAACTGGCGGGAAGAAGGAGAACTGGAGGCCAGACTTTAGTCAGGTGCTTATTTGGCCTCGTGCACTAAGTGTGGCAGCAGCCACAGGCTCGAAAGTTGCCCCAAACCGAGCACCACTGTGCAGGGAGCGACGTGTGCCCAGCCGTCTGCAGCTCGGCCTCCCTCATAAGGCCCACGTATCCTGGCCGTGCCTGAGCGCAACCGGCCTCTCTGGGACGGTGCTTCCATCTCCCTGGAAAGCCTTGGGGTGCGTGTAACACCTCTTGGTGTCCTTTGAAGGCAATCTCTTCTGTGACTTCATTGCCGTTGGTTTTAAAGGAGAAAGTTGTCATGCTGCGTGGCTGGCTGCAAAGCTGTAACAGGGCACAAAGCGTGGGGAGTGTTGTGATGCTGAGGTGGACACAGGAGCACGAAGAAACTGCAGATTATCTCCATGAAACTCTTGGCACTGAGTATCCCCTTCCCCCCATTCAGGCAGCAGCTGGAAGGCCAGGGCAGTGCGTGAAACCAGTGGGATACCCACACCACACACTGACCTCCACGGGCTGAGAGCCGTCACATTCCTGAAAACTAGCAATGAGTCCAAAGCAAAGGCAGGATGCTGTAGCAGGAGGCAAAAAGCAGCAGCTTGCACGTGCCATCAGGCTGCAGCTTGTGCCTTGTGCTGCCACATGGGGAGCAAGCCCAGACTTCACAGCAGTGCCAAGAATCCCAGCCAGGTGGAGGTTGGAAGGCACCTCTGGAGGTCATCTGGGCCAACCCCCCTGGCTCAAGCAGGGCCACCCAGCGCTAGTTGCCCGGGACCGTGTCCACACTGACCCCAAAGCCCTCAGGAGGTGCCACAGACACCCTCCGGCTAGCATGGCCCAAGGAAACGGGTCACATCCATCCCTTTAGCCCCTCTGCCACCAAACTGTCCCCGTAGGCCTTAGGGCCTAGCGCAGCCCTAAGGGGGAAAAGGTGGGCCGAGCACCAGGAAAAAGGGGAGAAAGCAGCACGGGAGGGGATAACGATGCCAGACACATTGTTAATAACAGTTAGACGCTTTCTCTCATTTTCATGTCTTTATTTTCTGGCAGAGCTACATTTTTGAGTCCTGAGCAGAGCCTTCCGGTCCCCGTGCTGATCAGCAGAGGCCCTGCTGCTGGCCTGGCCCTCCTTCCACCAGCTGCCCCTGAGGCCTCCTGCCAGCATCACCGGCGCAGTGGCTTCTTGGCGCGTGAGGCAGAATCGCTGGATCTGGTACTGGTCTTTCTCTTCTGAGCGCGCCGGGGCCCCCGACGTGAGCTGCCCCTTGCCTGCCTGGGAGCAGAGACACGTGCCGCAGCCTCCCCCAGCTCCCTGTGCAGCTCTTCTTGCTCCCCTGGGATGGGAGTGGGGGGGCAGCTGGGCCCTCCCGGAAGAGCAGCCATCGAGGTGCCCAGCAGTTCATCTGCGTCCGCTGTGGCAGAGGGGTCAGTTCCAGGCTCAGGAGTCCCACCTCGGGAGGGAACAGCACTGGTGCTGGCCACGGGGCTGAGCTCCCCTCTCTCTTGGAAGCCAGCCGATGTAGTTAAGGCCATGTAGTTGCGGTGCCATCTCTCTCGGTATTCAGGCCAGCTTTGGACAGACGAGAGGCACCGCTCCTGGCGCTCTTGGGAGACACCCCAGCTGAGGGTGCTGCCCAACGATGCCACAGAGGGCTGTGTTCTGGGGAACTCTTCAAATTGGTCCCCCCGCAGCAAGTGCCGCCTGCGTGTCACCATCGTCCTGCAGACGGGGCACTCTAGCTTGAACTCTGCCCACCACCAGAGACAGTCGAAGCAGAAGCGGTGCAGACATGTCATGGTACAGGCTGTGTTGTCGCAGGTGTCCAGGCATATTGGGCAGCAGTCCTCCTCCGAGGCTGAGGCCATGTTCGGCACATGCTGCGGTGGGCTGGGGAGATCTGGTGGGGACGGAGGACGACTCCTCTCCGATGCTGCAGCAGCGGCTGTGCTGCTAGAAGAGGAAGAGAGGCCACGGTGACTGGCTGGCCCAGGGAGGGGTGGGAGAGAAGCCCAGGTCCCTCCAGAAGGAAACCCGCCCAGCTCCCCAGGGTGAAGTTTCCCCACACAACTCACCTCTGCTGCGGAGAGCGCACCTCCTGTGTGGCCCCGCTGCCTGAGCCAGGCATTTCCGGGGACAAACCTGCAGTGGCTCCGAGGATGGCCACAGAGAGCTGTAGCCCCGTTGTTCCCAGGGCACAATCCCAGCACTGAGCCAAAAGCTTGCTCCACGCTCCAAGCCTCGCCAAAACGCTCAGCTGGAGTGAAGGCGCGAGCTGTCTTGGGGGGGCTGGGCGCTCGAATATAAGCAATGAGGGCCATGATGTCACAGAGCATGGCTGGGTGATGTCACAGAGCATGGCTGGGGGATGTCACAGACCATGGCTGGGTGATGTCACAATGGGCTGTCCCCGCCCGCGGCGCTCAACCCAGCAGCCCTGTGGCCCCGGCACACGCCTCGGGGCTAACCGCAACGCCACTGACCGCTCCATCCCCCACGTCTTCTGTCGTGTGCTTGGCATCGGTGCTTCAAGCCAGCCACGGAGGCCTTGGCCGTGGCTTCCCGGGGCACCATCAGGTCGCTCTGGCTGAGGTGGCACATTCTCCAGGCACACACAGAGGACTCCTGGGCAGCCCAGCACAAGAAGAAGGAGCCCAGAACACAGCGCTCTAGATGTGGCCTCACCAGTGCCGAATCCCTTGCAGGAGCAGCTCCCTCCACCTCTGGCAGTACTTTGCCGCAGGCAGCCCAGGGTGCCATTGGAGTTCTTGGCGGCAAGGGCACATGCCAGCTCCCGTTCAACGTTGTGTCCACCGGGACCCCCAGGTCCTCTTCTGGAAAGCTGCTTTCCAAACTGCTGGCCCCCAGCGTGTCCTGATTCATGGAGGGGGTCCTTCCCAGCCACAGGACTCTGCACTTGGTCTTCTTGAACTGTGTGAGGTTCCTGTCAGCCCATTTCTCCAGCCTTCCAGAGATGGAGAAGTAAGGGAAGCAAGAAAGAAGCGTGAGATAGCCATTTCCACTGAAGTGTACATGCTATAGCTATGAAGAGGCAAAATAGCGTTGATGCTTCTTTGTAAACTTCCCAAGCTACCTGGTGGGGGAAAAAAGGAGCCATTTAACACTCTTGAGGTCCTTGCAGGCATGAGTTGAAGGAGAGTGAAATGCAGGCTTGATCTCTGCCCACCGCCTCAGACAGTTGAAGCAGAAGCGGTGGAGACATGGCATGGTCCAGGCTGCGTTCTTCAAGGTATTCAGGCATATCGGGCAGCGGTCCTCTGAGGCTCAGGCCATGTTCAGCACGTGTTACTCTGGGCTTGGGTCAACATGGTGTGTTGCTGGTTTTGTGACTCTGATGTTTGTGTTAGTGCCATTTGGAAAGAGGGTAGAAAATCCTTGGAGCAGCACAGTCTGGCAGAACAGGTTTGTTTCACTCCAGCATTAACAGAGAAAATCACGATATGAAATGTTTGCAAAGGAAGAAGCGCCCAAAGCTGAGCGGCTCCATAGCTCAGGGCTTAGAACACTGGTCTAGTCAAGCAGGGATTGAGCTCAAATCTCACTGGAGCAAATCTCACTGGAGCCTGGGGGCTCTGTACCTCCTGTGAAGGAAGAACGACAGCTTCGTCATTTTGTTTTTTTTCCAAAATGTTGCTGGCATCAGTTTTTGGGGCATTCACCCCAGCCTAAGTGAAATCCAGACATCAGATAGCACCTATACCAAACAACAGGCCATGAGAAACAGAGAAAAATAACAACAGTCAGAGCTAAACCCTCAAAAGAATACCTCCACACATTTTTAAAGTATGGCAGCTGGGGATAAGAGATAACTAATAATGGGATGTAAAGCCTTCTGAACCCCGCAGACATCGTGAAGCTCAGTGATGAACCAATCTGAAATGGCTGCTAGATGTTTACAGCCAGATCTGGTTCATCTCTTCATACTTCAGTGGGTCAATCAAATATATGTCTCCAGAGCTCAGTAACTACAGAGCTGGCTGAAAAAATTATAAATGCAGTTTGTGGAGGAACAGTAACACAGGTCTTCTTCAGAATACTGGGACTACGTTTAAGAAAAAATAAACAGCTAGGAATTAACCTGTTTTGCATCTTGAGGTCAATGAATTGCAGTGAAATTCATACTCTGCCTTTGCACGTTTCCCATTTTGTTGCTCATTCTCCAATACACTTCCTATTTTATTCCATCAACACGATCCAAACCAGAGACATAGAAGGACATTTCTGCTTTAGAAAAGGACCCTTTCCATTTGAGGGAAAGAAAGCTCAAAAGCCTGAAACACCCACTCTGCAGGACTTGTCTACTGGATGTGAAGAAGCCAAGGCACGGTGCACAAGAGACTCTGCAGGGAAAGAGCTTGCTTGCTTCTGTGCCTGGAAATCACTCAAGTGACAGCCCAGTGCACAGCACTAAGGTGAAAGCTCTAAAGGAGGTCTCCCAATCAGCCTGGCACTGCCCATATTTACCATTTCTACACGAATATGCATGGGGATGAGAGGGTTCCTCACTGCCCGGCATTTGCTGAAATGCTAAGTACGAAGTTCTCTTCCACTCCTCTGCTTCTCGCTCTCTCGACATGCACCCCACATTGGCCACTGTTTCATCCCCAGCTTGACAGAGACTTTGAGGAGTGGCCATTCACACAGACCACTGGATTCACTCTGGTTCCTTGAATTGGCATGCTGAGGGTTTGCCAAGGGAGGATCTTTTCCTTGATAAAGCAGCAGGGAAGGAAGAGAAAAGCTGATCCATCTGCTGGGCGCTCCCCTCCTGCCGACTCTGCAGTGAGGAGGGGAACACGCTGAAGTATTGCTGCCTTGCTCACTGACAGTGGACAACCCGTTTGCCTCAGCTGAGTAAAACATTCCTCAAGAAAGCAACGTCATGGTTCTCAGCTGAAGGAGCCCCGGGCGGTAAAGGTGGATGCTGGAGCTACCACGTACAATTGCCTGTAGCCCGCAGCATGATGTCAGTACTGAAAGAGGGAATCCAGCAGTAAGTGAGTGGTAAAATGCTGCCTGACGGCAGGAAAGTTTCCACTTCCCCATCTTTAATATATGCCGGGGCAGATATCAGCCAGATTTGGGCAGGCGGTGTGGTGGCTCGAGCAGCCTCTGGAGCTGCAACAGCATGGGCTGCATCGGTGACAAACTGGCGGGAAGAAGGAGAACTGGAGGCCAGACTTTAGTCAGGTGCTTATTTGGCCTCGTGCACTAAGTGTGGCAGCAGCCACAGGCTCGAAAGTTGCCCCAAACCGAGCACCACTGTGCAGGGAGCGACGTGTGCCCAGCCGTCTGCAGCTCGGCCTCCCTCATAAGGCCCACGTATCCTGGCCGTGCCTGAGCGCAACCGGCCTCTCTGGGACGGTGCTTCCATCTCCCTGGAAAGCCTTGGGGTGCGTGTAACACCTCTTGGTGTCCTTTGAAGGCAATCTCTTCTGTGACTTCATTGCCGTTGGTTTTAAAGGAGAAAGTTGTCATGCTGCGTGGCTGGCTGCAAAGCTGTAACAGGGCACAAAGCGTGGGGAGTGTTGTGATGCTGAGGTGGACACAGGAGCACGAAGAAACTGCAGATTATCTCCATGAAACTCTTGGCACTGAGTATCCCCTTCCCCCCATTCAGGCACCAGCTGGAAGGCCAGGGCAGTGCGTGAAACCAGTGGGATACCCACACCACACACTGACCTCCACGGGCTGAGAGCCGTCACGTTCCTGAAAACTAGCAATGAGTCCAAAGCAAAGGCAGGATGCTGTAGCAGGAGGCAAAAAGCAGCAGCTTGCACGTGCCATCAGGCTGCAGCTTGTGCCTTGTGCTGCCACATGGGGAGCAAGCCCAGACTTCACAGCAGTGCCAAGAATCCCAGCCAGGTGGAGGTTGGAAGGCACCTCTGGAGGTCATCTGGGCCAACCCCCCTGGCTCAAGCAGGGCCACCCAGCGCTAGTTGCCCGGGACCGTGTCCACACTGACCCCAAAGCCCTCAGGAGGTGCCACAGACACCCTCCGGCTAGCATGGCCCAAGGAAACGGGTCACATCCATCCCTTTAGCCCCTCTGCCACCAAACTGTCCCCGTAGGCCTTAGGGCCTAGCGCAGCCCTAAGGGGGAAAAGGTGGGCCGAGCACCAGGAAAAAGGGGAGAAAGCAGCAGGGGAGGGGATAACGATGCCAGACATATTGTTAATAACAGTTTGACTCTTTCTCTCATTTTCATGTCTTTATTTTATGGGAGAGCTACGTTTTTGAGTCCTGAGCAGGGACTTCTGGTCCCCATGGGGATCGGCAGAGGCCCTGCTGCTGGCCCGGCCCTCCTTCTGCCAGCTGCCCCTGGGGCCTCCTGCCAGCATCACCGGCGCGGTGGCTTCCTCTTCACACGTGAGGAAGAATCGCTGGAGGTGGTACTGGCCTTTCTCTTCTGAGCACGCCGGGGTCCATGACGTGAGCTGCCCCTTGCCTGCCTGGGAGCAGAGACACGTGCCGCAGCCTCCCCCAGCTCCCTGTGCAGCTCTTCTTGCTCCCCTGGGATGGGAGTGGGGGGGCAGCTGGGCCCTCCCTGAAGAGCAGCCGTCGAGGTGCCCAGCAGTTCATCTGCGTCCGCTGTGGCAGAGGGGTCAGTTCCGGGCTCAGGAGTCCCACCTCGGGAGGGAACAGCACTGGTGCTGGCCACGGGGCTGAGCTCCCCTCTCTCTTGGAAGCCAGCCGATGTAGTTAAGGCCATGTAGTTGCGGTGCCATCTCTCTCGGTATTCAGGCCAGCTTTGGACGGACGAGAGGCACCGCTCCTGGCCCCTCCGGGAGACACCCCAGCTGAGGGTGCTGCCCAACAATGCCACAGAGGGCTGTGTTCTGGGGAACTCTTCAAATTGGTCCCCCCGCAGTGAGTGCCGGCTGCATGTCACTGTCCTCCTGCAGACGGGGCACTCAAGCTTGATCTCTGCCAACCACCAGAGACAGTTGAAGCAGAGGCGGTGCAGACACGGCATGGTACAGGCTGTGTTGTCCCAGGTGTTCAGGCATATTGGGCAGCAGTCCTCCTCCGAGGCTGAGGCCATGTTCGGCACGTGCTGCGGTGGGATGGGGAGATCTGGTGGGGCTGGACGAGGACTCCTCTGCGACGCTGCAGCAGCGGCTGTGCTGCTAGAAGACGAAGAGAGGCCACAGTGACTGGCCGGCCCAGGGAGGGGTGGGAGACAAGCCCAGGTCCCTCCAGAAGGAAACCCGCCCAGCTCCCCAGGGTGAAGTTTCCCCCCACAACTCACCTAGTCACGGGGTTGATCTCCCGGCCCCCTTGTGAGGCAGCAGGATGGCTGCTGGCCTCAGGGCCTAGCTCCTGGCCCCCTTGGGAAGCAGAACTGATGCTTGCCATGGGGTTCTGCTCCTGTCCCGCTGCGGAGGCACCCCAGCTTGTGCTGGCCATGGCGCTCTGCTCCCGTCCCTCTCTGGAGGCACCCAAGCTGGTGTTGGCCATGGGCCTCCACTGCCATCGCGCTCTGGAGGCATGCCAGCTGGTGCTGGCCACAGGACTCCAGTCCCATCCCCCTCTGGAGGCACCCCAGCTGGTGCTAGCCACGGGGCTTCTCTCTCGTTCCCCTCTGTAGACACCCCAGCCGGTGCTGGCCCCAGGGCTCTGGTCCCATACCCTTCGGTAGACATCCCAGACGGTGCTAGCCATGGGTCTCCGGTCCCACTCCCCTCGGTAGGCACCCCATCTGGACGCTCTTGGTTCTGGCAGTCTGTAAGGTGGCTCGTTTTGGGCACTGCCCAACAATGCCACAGATGGCTGTCTTATTGGGAACTCTTTAAATTCCTCTCCTGGCGGCGAGTACAGGATGGATGTCAACATACCCCTGCAGAGGGGGCACTCAGGCTTGAATAACTCTGCCCACCACAGGACACACTGGAAGCAGTCGCGGTGGAAACACGGCTTGGTCACGGCTGGGTTGCTGAAGGTATTCAGGCATATTGGGCAGCGTTCCTCCGAGGCTGAAGCCATGCTCAGCCTGCACTACGGTGCGCTGGGGAGATCTGGTGGGGATGGACCAGGACTCCTCTATGACGCTGCAGCAGCAGTCCTACTAGAAGAGAGGCCACAGTGACTGGCCGGCCCAGGGAGGGGTGGGAGAGAAGCCCAGGTCCCTCCGGGAGGAAACCTGCCCAGCTCCCCAGGGTGAAGTTTCCCCACACAACTCACCTCTGCTGCGGCAAGCGCACCTCCTGAGTGGCCCCGCTGCCTGAGCCAGTCAGGGCCGGGGACAAACCTGCAGTGGTTCCAGGGACAGACACTGACAGCTGCAGCCCCCAGTTCCCAGGGCACAAGCCCAACACCGAGCCAAAAGCTTGCTCTGTGCTCCAAGCCTCGCCAAAATGCTCAGCTGGAGTGAAGGCGTGAGCTGTCTCGGGGGGGCTGGGCGCTCGAATATAAGCAATGAGGGCCATGATGTCACAGAGCATGGCTGGGGGATGTCACAGAGCATGGCTGGGGGATGTCACAATGGGCTGTCCCCGCCCACGGCGCTCAACCCAGCAGCCCTGTGGCCCTGGCACACGCCTCGGGGCTAACCGCAATGTCACTACCTGCTCCATCCCCCACGTCTTCTGTCGTGTGCTTGGCATCGGTGCTTCAAGCCAGCCACCGAGGCCTTGGCCATGGCTTCCTGGGGCACCGTCAGCTCGCTCTGGCCTGAGGTGGCACATTCTCCAGGCACACACAGAGGACTCCTGGGCAGCCCAGCACAAGAAGAAGGAGCCCAGAACACAGCGCTCTAGATGTGGCCTCACCAGTGCCGAATCCCTTGCAGGAGCAGCTCCCTCCACCTCTGGCAGTACTTTGCCGCAGGCAGCCCAGGGTGCCATTGGAGTTCTTGGCGGCAAGGGCACATTGCCAGCTCCCATTCAACGTTGTGTCCACTGGGACCCCCAGGTCCTCTTCTGGAAAGCTGCTTTCCGAACTGCTGGCCCCCAGCGTGTCCTGATTCATGGAGCGGTTCCTTCCCAGCCACAGGACTCTGCACTTGGTCTTCTTGAACTGTGTGAGGTTCCTGTCAGCCCATTTCTCCAGCCTTCCAGAGATGGAGAAGTAAGAGAAGGGAAGCAAGAAAGACGCGTGGGATAGCCATTTCCACTGAAGTGTACATGCTATAGCTATGAAGAGGCAAAATAGCATTGATGCTTCTTTGTAAACTTCCCAAGCTACCTGGTGGGGGAAAAAAGGAGCCATTTAACACTCTTGAGGTCCTTGCAGGCATGAGTTGAAGGAGAGTGAAATGCAGGCTTGATCTCTGCCCACCGCCTCAGACAGTTGAAGCAGAAGCGGTGGAGACATGGCATGGTCCAGGCTGCGTTCTTCAAGGTATTCAGGCATATCGGGCAGCGGTCCTCTGAGGCTCAGGCCATGTTCAGCACGTGTTACTCTGGGCTTGGGTCAACATGGTGTGTTGCTGGTTTTGTGACTCTGATGTTTGTGTTAGTGCCATTTGGAAAGAGGGTAGAAAATCCTTGGAGCAGCACAGTCTGGCAGAACAGGTTTGTTTCACTCCAGCATTAACAGAGAAAATCACGATATGAAATGTTTGCAAAGGAAGAAGCGCCCAAAGCTGAGCGGCTCCATAGCTCAGGGCTTAGAACACTGGTCTAGTCAAGCAGGGATTGAGCTCAAATCTCACTGGAGCAAATCTCACTGGAGCCTGGGGGCCTTGTACCTCCTGTGAAGGAAGAACGACAGCTTCGTCATTTTGGTTTTTTTCCAAAATGTTGCTGGCATCAGTTTTTGGGGCATTCACCCCAGCCTAAGTGAAATCCAGACATCAGATAGCACCTATACCAAACAACAGGCCATGAGAAACAGAGAAAAATAACAACAGTCAGAGCTAAACCCTCAAAAGAATACCTCCACACATTTTTAAAGTATGGCAGCTGGGGATAAGAGATAACTAATAATGGGATGTAAAGCCTTCTGAACCCCGCAGACATCGTGAAGCTCAGTGATGAACCAATCTGAAATGGCTGCTAGATGTTTACAGCCAGATCTGGTTCATCTCTTCATACTTCAGTGGGTCAATCAAATATATGTCTCCAGAGCTCAGTAACTACAGAGCTGGCTGAAAAAATTATAAATACAGTTTGTGGAGGAACAGTAACACAGGTCTTCTTCAGAATTCTGGGACTACCTGTAAGAAAAAATAAACAGCTAGGAATTAACCTGTTTTGCATCTTGAGGTCAATGAATTGCAGTGAAATTCATACTCTGCCTTTGCACGTTTCCCATTTTGTTGCTCATTTTCCAATAGACTTCCTATTTTATTCCATCAACACGATCCAAACCAGAGACATAGAAGGACATTTCTGCTTTAGAAAAGGACCCTTTCCATTTGAGGGAAAGAAAGCTCAAAAGCCTGAAACACCCACTCTGCAGGACTTGTCTACTGGATGTGAAGAAGCCAAGGCACGGTGCACAAGAGACTCTGCAGGGAAAGAGCTTGCTTGCTTCTGTGCCTGGAAATCACTCAAGTGACAGCCCAGTGCACAGCACTAAGGTGAAAGCTCTAAAGGAGGTCTCCCAATCAGCCTGGCACTGCCCATATTTACCATTTCTACACGAATATGCGTGGGGATGACAGGGTTCCTCACTGCCCGGCATTTGCTGAAATGCTAAGTACGAAGTTCTCTTCCACTCCTCTGCTTCTCGCTCTCTCGACATGCACCCCACATTGGCCACTGTTTCATCCCCAGCTTGACAGAGACTTTGAGGAGTGGCCATTCACACAGACCACTGGATTCACTCTGGTTCCTTGAATTCGCATGCTGAGGGTTTACCAAGGGAGGATCTTTTCCTTGATAAAGCAGCAGGGAAGGAAGGAAAAAGCTGATCCATCTGCTGGCTGCTCCTCTCCTGCCAACTCTGCAGTGAGGAGGGGAACACGCTGAAGTATTGCTGCCTTGCTCACTGACAGTGGACAACCCGTTTGCCTCAGCTGAGTAAAACATTCCTCAAGAAAGCAACGTCATGGTTCTCAGCTGAAGGAGCCCCGGGCGGTAAAGGTGGATGCTGGAGCTACCACGTACAATTGCCTGTACCCCGCAGCATGATGTCAGTACTGAAAGAGGGAATCCAGCAGTAAGTGAGTGGTAAAATGCTGCCTGACGGCAGGAAAGTTTCCACTTCCCCATCTTTAATATATGCCGGGGCAGATATCAGCCAGATTTGGGCAGGCGGTGTGGTGGCTCGAGCAGCCTCTGGAGCTGCAACAGCATGGGCTGCATCGGTGACAAACTGGCGGGAAGAAGGAGAACTGGAGGCCAGACTTTAGTCAGGTGCTTATTTGGCCTCGTGCACTAAGTGTGGCAGCAGCCACAGGCTCGAAAGTTGCCCCAAACCGAGCACCACTGTGCAGGGAGCGACGTGTGCCCAGCTGTCTGCAGCTCAGCCTCCCTCATAAGGCCCACGTATCCTGGCCGTGCCTGAGCGCAACCGGCCTCTCTGGGACGGTGCTTCCATCTCCCTGGAAAGCCTTGGGGTGCGTGTAACGCCTCTTGGTGTCCTTTGAAGGCAATCTCTTCTGTGACTTCATTGCCGTTGGTTTTAAAGGAGAAAGTTGTCATGCTGCGTGGCTGGCTGCAAAGCTGTAACAGGGCACAAAGCGTGGGGAGTGTTGTGATGCTGAGGTGGACACAGGAGGACGAAGAAACTGCAGATTATCTCCATGAAACTCTTGGCACTGAGTATCCCCTTCCCCCCATTCAGGCAGCAGCTGGAAGGCCAGGGCAGTGCGTGAAACCAGTGGGATACCCACACCACACACTGACCTCCACGGGCTGAGAGCCGTCACGTTCCTGAAAACTAGCAATGAGTGCAAAGCAAAGGCAGGATGCTGTAGCAGGAGGCAAAAAGCAGCAGCTTGCATGTGCCATCAGGCTGCAGCTTGTGCCTTGTGCTGCCACATGGGGAGCAAGCCCAGACTTCACAGCAGTGCCAAGAATCCCAGCCAGGTGGAGGTTGGAAGGCACCTCTGGAGGTCATCTGGGCCAACCCCCCTGGCTCAAGCAGGGCCACCCAGCGCTAGTTGCCCGGGACCGTGTCCACACTGACCCCAAAGCCCTCAGGAGGTGCCACAGACACCCTCCGGCTAGCATGGCCCAAGGAAACGGGTCACATCCATCCCTTTAGCCCCTCTGCCACCAAACTGTCCCCGTAGGCCTTAGGGCCTAGCGCAGCCCTAAGGGGGAAAAGGTGGGCCGAGCACCAGGAAAAAGGGGAGAAAGCAGCACGGGAGGGGATAATGATGCCAGACACATTGTTAATAACAAACTCTTTCTCTCATTTTCATGTCTTTATTTTATGGGAGAGCTATGTTTTTGAGTCCTGAGCAGGGACTTCTGGTCCCCGTGGGGGTCGGCAGAGGCCCTGCTGCTGGCCCGGCCCTCCTTCCACCAGCTGCCCCTGGGGCCTCCTGCCAGCATCACCAGCGCGGTGGCTTCTTGGCGCGTGATGCAGAATCACTGGAGGTGGTACTGGCCTTTCTCTTCTGAGAGCACCGGGGCCCGCATCGGGAGCTGCCCCTTGCTTGCCTGGAGGCAGACACACATGCCTCAGCCTCCCCCAGGTCCCTCTGCAGCTCTTCTTGCTCCCCTGGCATGGGAGCGGGGGCACAGCTGGGCCCTCCCTGAAGAGCAGCCATCGAGGTGCCCAGCAGTTCCTCTGCGTCATCTGTGGCAGCGGTGGCTGGTCCGGGCTCAGGAGTCCCACCTCGGGAGGGAGCATCTCTGGTGCTGGCCAAGGGGCTGAGCTCCCGGCCCCCTCGGGAGGCAGTAGGACAGCTTCTGGCCCTGGGGCTGAGCTCCTGCCACCCTCGGGAGTCAGAAGAACTAACAATAGCCATGGAGCTCCGCTCCCGTCCCCCTTTGGAGGCACCCCAGCTGGGGCTGGCAATGGGACTCCGCTCCCATCCCCCTCGGGAGAAACCCCAGCTGGTACTGGCCATGGGGCTCAGCTCCCATCCCCCTCCGGAGGCCCCCCAGTGGGTGCTGGCCACAGGGCTCCAATCCCATCTTCCTTGGGAAACAACCCAGCTGGTGCTGGCCAGGTGGCTCCAATCCCATTCCCCTCTGCAGGCACCCCAGCTGGTGCTGGCCCTGGGGCTCCTCTCCTGTCCCGCTCTGGAGCACCCCAGCTAGCACTGGCCATGGGGCTGCTCTCCCATCCCCTTCTGGAGGCATCCCAGCTGGTGCTGGCTATGGGGCTCCACTCCTGTCCCCCTCTGGAGGCACCCCAGCTGGTGCTGGGCACAAGGCTCCACTCCCGTCCCCCTCGGGAGACACCCCAGCTGGTGCTGGCCACGGGGCTTTGCTCCTGCAGCCTCCTGGGGACAGTGGAGCTGCTGACGCCCCCGGGGCTCACCTCCAACCTCCTAGCAGCACGGGACTCCTCACTAAGCAGGAGTTGGTGGGATGCCCTCCCACACCATTGCATGATGACTTCAATGAGTCCTTGCATGAAGGCTGTTGTGCGGCTTCCAAGGTGACACTGCAGGATCTCGACCAGGCGCTCTTCACGCAGACCCAAAATAGGCAGGGTGTGCAGGATCCTCTGTGCCAGGGTGAGCACCTGACGCCTCTCCAACTCAAAGGTGTACCCCAACTCTTGATGCAGCCAGGACCGCAGGAGCCTGAGGACATCCAGGTGCTCACGGGAAATGGACTGCCAGGTGTAGGGGTTAAGGCCGCCTATGAACCCTGGCTCCAGGTGCAATCGTTGGTTTACCCTGGATGCTCTTGGTTCTGGCAGTCTGAAAGGTGCCTCGTTTTGGGCACTGCCCAACAATGCCAGAGATGGTTGTCTTATCAGGAGCTCTTTACAGTCCTCCCCCGGCAGCGAGTACAGGATGGATGTCACCATCCTCCTGCAGAGGGGGCACTCAAGCGATCTCTGCCCACTGCTGGATACAGCTGAAGCAGAAGCGGTGGAGACACGGCATGGTCAAGGCTGCGTTGTCCAAGGTATTCAGGCATATTGGGCAGCGGTCCTCCGAGGCTGTGGCCATGCTCAGAACGCGCTGCAAGGCGATGGAGAGATCTGGTGGGGATGGATGAGGACTCCTCTCCAAGGAGGCTGGCTGTCCCACTAGAAGAGGAAGAGGCAGAGAGGCCACAGAGACTGGTCAGCCCAGGGAGGCGGGGAAGAGAAGCCCACGTCCCTCCTAGTGCAGCCCTAAGGGGGAAAAGGTGGGCCGAGCACCAGGAAGAAGGGAGAAAGCAGCACGGGAGGAGATAACGAAGCTAGACTCTTTCTCTCATTTTCATGTCTTTATTTTCTGGGACAGCTACATTTTTGAGTCCTGAGCAAAGCCTTCTGGTCCCCGTGGACGTCGGCAGAGGCCCTGCTGCTGGCCCGGCGGCCCTCCTTCCACCAGCTGCCCCTGGGGCCTCCTGCCAGCATCACCGGCGCGGTGGCTTCTTCTTGGCATGTGAGGCAGACTCGCTGGTACTGGCCTTTCTCTTCTGAGCACGCCGGGGTCCATGACGTGAGCTGCCCCTTGCCCTCCTGGGAGAGACACACGTTCCGTAGCCTCCCCTGGCTCTCTCTGCAGCTCTTCTTGCTCCCCTGGGATGGGAGCAGGGGGGCAGCTGGGCCCTCTCTGAAGAGCAGCCGTCGAGGTGCCCAGCCATTGGTCTGCATCCACTGTGGCAGTGGTGGCAGAGGGGGCTTGGTCTGGGCTCAGGAGGGCACAGCACCGGTACTTGTCCACGGGACTGAGCTCCCCTCTCTCTTGCAAGCCAGCCGATCTATGTAATAAGGCCATGTAGCTGCGCTGCCGTTTCTCCCAGTATTCAGGTCAGCTTTGGACGGTCGAGAGGCACCACTCCTTGCGCTCTTGGGAGACACCCCAGCTGAGGGTGCAGCCCAATGATGCCACAGAGGGCTGTGTTCTGGGGAACTCTTCAAATTGGTCCCCCCGCAGCAAGTGCCAGCTGCATGTCACCGTCCTCCTGCGGACGGGGCACTCAAGTTTGATCTCTGCCAACCGCCAGAGACAGTCGAAGCAGAGGCGGTGCAGACACGTCATGGTACAGGCTGCGTTGCTCAAGGTGTTCAGGCATATTGGGCAGCAGTCCTCCTCCAAGGCTGAGGCCATGTTCGGCACGTGCTGCGGTGGGCTGGGGAGATCTGGTGGGGATGGACCAGGACTCCTCTGCGACACTGCAGCAGCTGTCCCACTAGAAGAGGAAGAAAAGCCACACTGACTGGCCGGCCCAGGGAGGGGTGGGAGAGAAGCTGAAGTCCCTCCAGAAGGAAACCCGCCCAGCTGCCCAGGGTGAAGTTTCCCCACACAACTCACCTCTGCTACGGTGAGCGCACCTCCTGGGTGTCCCCGCTGCCTGAGCCAGGCATTTCCGGGGACAAACCTGCAGTCAATCTGGGGATGGGCACAGAGAGCAGTAGCCCCATAGTTCCCAGGGCACAATCCCAGCACTGAGCCAAAAGCTTGCTCCGCGCTCCAAGCCTCGCCAAAACGCTCAGCTGGAGTGAAGGCACGAGCTGTCTCGGGGGGGCTGGGCGCTCGAATATAAGCAATGAGGGCCATGATGTCACAGAGCATGGCTGGGTGATGTCACTATGGGCTGTGCCCACCCGCGGCGCTCTGCCCAGCAGCCCTGTGGCCCTGGCACACGCCTCGGGGCTTACCGCAATGCCACTGCCCGCTCCATCCCCCACGTTTATAAAAGGAGCAAGCGTTAGAAAACTCTTTTCTCTTTGCATATTATTAGTAGTAGGAATAATTAATAAATATTGTTTTATAGGTTTGATTAATAGAGCACAGGTGCACTAGAAACAATACTGACAACACAATACAGTATGCACAGGTGCTCCCAGAACCATACTGATAGTTTAATGCACATGCTTATTGGTCCCCTGTACAGCCCTCATCATGCCTGGTTTAAAACCCAGTCCAGCCGAATCATTAAAGATTAACCTTAGGTATTAAGTTGTAGACATGACAAAAGATAAGAAATAAGTGATTAACTTGGGATAAGTAATTTAGAAAAACTAGGTAATAGGAAAGCTAGATATAGATTGAGTGTATGTTAAATAGAATATTTAGTCTTTTACAGAAGTTTAAAAATGATTTGGGATGAAGATTGATTAGAAGATAAACTATCATGATGACCAAAGACTGCTTCAGTGAGCAGCCATGTCAGAAGAGGAACCGGAGCGGAACAAGAAGAACTAGTTGGAACTGTGCAATATAACGGACTTTTGAAATTGGTGATGAATTGGTATTGTATTGCATGTTATGAAGAATCATATAAATAGAAGACGCTTTTTGTCAGCTGTTGCCACTCACTGAGGTGATGGCCCAACTCTGAGTTGTTAATAAGCCAGCCTAGAGATACCCACAGTCTGGTGGAATTCTTTAACAGAATTGGTGACCCGGATGGGACTCTAGGACACAAGAGAGGAAGAATCAGATATTCCTCTGGACAAACCCATTACCAATACTCGAATTGCCCGCAAAGAAAATAACAGGTGAGTTCACCTAAGAGACTTGGGCATGGGTAATTCCAGATAGAATTATACTGGGAAACTCTTGTGTTTAAATTTGCAAAGAGAGAGATAAAAGAAGTATATAGAAGATGGGGACAGCACCCAGCATTGGAAGGGGGACGCCCCTTGCTGAGGTTTTAGAAAATTGGGGGAAGATACCTTTGGCACAATCGTTACAGAAAAGGAAACTGGTAATACTGTGCCAAGAGGAATGGCCATTCCTGACAAGAAATAGAGGAGGAGGGCCAATGGATGTATGGCCTCCGAAAGGAACATTTAAACCCCATAAGCAAAACTTTTTTAGAATAATTTTGGAGGACTCTGGGAGTCAAGATACTGATTATTGGTATATTTGGTATAATTGGAGGCAACAAAGAAAACTTCTTTGGTGAAAACTAAGGGGAGTTTACTTCCTTCAGCTCCTGAAACTGAAGAAACTGAATTCCCTTTTAAAAGGGCTGGCATGTATCCAATGCGTTTGGATTACATCCCAAACCCTAGAGCGGGCCCTGGTGCAGCTGCTGATGTCTCTCCAGTAACAGTGGTAATGAGACATGAATCTTGGAAACAAGGTGATTTAGTAGCTTGGCAAGGAAAAATGCCTCGCTTACGAGATGATGCTGAAATATGTGCTCAGTTGTTACCGGGAATTGTCACTGATTACACCCCTAATTGGAATGATACAAAAACCTTATTATGAGAACTGTTTCAAGCAGAAGAAAGCGAAAAAAATTTTCAAAAAGATACAGAGATTGCTCAGAGAGGCCAAGGATTAAATCCCTGGCCTGAGCAAGATCCAAATTGGAATTTGACAACTACTGAAGGAACAAGAGCTGACCAGGCTGCTATCCAACAGCTACCAGAAGCAGTCCGACAAGCAGGTGAGAGAGTAACTAACTGGACAAAAGTTCTGGAATGCAGACAAAGATCAGACGAGCACCCAAGTGATTATTGGAGCCGACTGAAGGCGACTTCATTAAAGTATGGGGGTATGACCCGTGACAATTTCCAAGAGCCATTAGCTATTACTGGTTTTGTAGACCAATCTACTCCAGATATAAATAAGTATTTTAAGAAACACATGACAGGCTGGCAAGGTGAAACATCAACTAAAATTTTGAGCATTGCTACTTTTGTTTTTGATGGGAGAGATGAAGAAAAAAGAAAGCAGCAAGAAGGTAGGTTAAAACTTGAGAAAAAGTGAGAACGAGAAGAGAAAGAAAGAGAAATTGGGTTGTTGGCTGCAGCAATTACCCAAACGTATAACCCAAGAGGGAGAGGTCGGGGATTTCCCCGAGGTAGAAGTAGGGGAAGGGGTGCGCGAGGCAGAATTCCTCCTCTCTCTCAGTATTTTAATTCTCTAGAGTGCTTCTACTGTGGAAATTTGGGACACATGCAGAGAGAGTGCCTGCTGAGACCCATGTCTGCACAAGGAAGATCTCCACCCGCCAGACCTCCTCGACCTCACTCACAGTGAAGGAAATGATACTCATCTTCTCTGGGAACTGAAAGAACAATGGAACCAGTTGGAATCAAGGTAGGTGAGCACGGTCAGATTTCTGCAAAGGTAAATGGTATTTATGACAATTTTTTAGTGGATACGGGGGCAACGCTGTCTTTACTAAATTTTGAAGTTCCCCAGATTTCAAATGAAACGGCAATAGTACGGGGAGTGGTAGGGGAAGAGATGAAGAATTTATCTACCCCTTTACCAATGATTTTGGATAAGAAATTGGTTTGGGGTAGATTTGTGATCTCTCCCAATTCCCCCATTTCCCTTTTGGGACGAGACCTCTTGCAGGAGTTTGGTACCTTTATCTCCTTGGCTCCAACAGGGATTCAATTCATTTTAATGAGGACAGAAGTAATTGAATTGAGAGATCAAAACCAAACTGATTTGAAAAATATACCACTTGAATTGGCAGCAGTTCCCAGAGAACTGTGGAGTACATCGGGAGATGAAGTAGGATTGTTAAAATCGGCTGAGCCCATTGTGATAAAAACAAAAGGAGGGACTCTTCCTTCGATTTGGCAATATCCAATTATAAATGAGGCTATTCCCAGTATAGAAAACCAAATTGTGTATTTTTTAGAAAAAGGAATTTTGAAGGGGTGTCGTAGTCCTTATAATACTCCTATTTTACCGGTCAGTAAACACAGGGTAGATAAAGATGGAGATCCTGAATATAGATTTGTTCAAGACTTACGAGCTGTAAACACACATGTAATTCACATCCTGTGGTACCAGATCCTACTGTGATTTTAACACCGATTCCAGTCTGGGCACAGTATTTCACAGTGCTTGATCTTACAGGAGCTTTCTTTAGCATTCCAATTGGGGAAGAAAGCCAATCAATCTTTGCCTTCACTTGGCAAGGGAAGCAGTTAACTTGGACCAGGTTACCACAAGGATTTACTAGTTCTCCAACAGTATTTTCTCAAATTTTGAAAAATTATTTACAAGATCTGGTTTTTCCAAATAAGTCTGTTTTGATACAATATGTTGATGATTTGTTATTGGCAAGTAAAACTAAGGATGATTTTATTAGAGAGACTGAATATTTGTGTATCCAGCTTGCTGAAAAGGGACACCGTGCATCTCTGTCCAAATTACAATTTTACAAACAGCAAGCGAAATATCTTGGATTCATATTAAAGCCAGGAGAATGAGAGGTAGATCCTGAAAGAATTAAGGCAATTCAGGAAATACCTAGACTGGCTACTAAAAAACAATTAAGAGGATTTTTGGGACAAGCAGGGTTTTGTTGCCCTTTGATTCCCAGGTTTAGTGAAATAGCCAGACCCTTGGATGAGGCTACCCGAAATGAGGAAGTAGAACCAATTACTTGGAGTACTGAGAGAGAAAAAAAGCCTTTCGTACTCTAAATCTGCCCCTGCTCTGGGACTTCCAGATTATTCAAAACCTTTTAATTTATATTGTGATGAAGACAAAGAAGCTGCAAGAGGGGTATTAGTACAAGCTGTAGGACCATATGAACGACCTGTTGCCTATTTTTCTTCTACATTAGACCCAGTGACTAAAGGAACTCCTTTTTGTATTATTAGAGCAATAGCAGCAGCAGCTGAAATAGTAGAAAAAACTAGGACAATTGTCCTAGGACATCCACTAACTGTTTGCGTACCCCATGAAGTAGAAATATTATTAAAGCAATATGCAGAGAAAGCGTTATCTCCTCAAACGGCGCACAGATGAGAGATAATTCTGTTATTGGCTAATAATTTGAAATTGGAAAGGTGCAATACATTAAACCCTGCCACTCTAATGCCTTTACCCTCCGATGGAGGAAAAGATAATCATAACTGTGTTCAACTATTAAGTGAGACCAGCAGACCGCGAGATGATTTGAAGGATCAACCTTCAGATAACCCTGATTTGAACCTCTTCACGGACGGCTCCTCCTATTATGAAGGTCAAAGATGTACCGGTTTTGCAGTGACTATGGAAACACGGGTACTATTGGCGGGACCTTTACCTGCACCTTTAGGTGCACAGGGAGCAGAAATAATTGCTCTCACAGAAGCTGCAAAATGTGCAATTGGGCAAGAGTTAACATCTATACGGACTCTAAATATGCTTTTGGTATCTGCCATGCAACTGGGACTTTATGGAAAGAACGGGGTTTCTTAACATCAGCAGGGAAGACTATCGCTCATGGAAAACAGATCAAGGAATTATTAGAGGCGATACAATTACCCTCTGAGATTTGTCATCTATATAAAAGCACATACTCAGAGGCAAGTTACGATTTCTAAAGGAAATTCTTTATCTGACCAAGCAGCTAGAGCCGCAGCACCACAGGTTGTGTCCTTATATCAATTTCACAACATGAGGCGATATCCGAGCTCCCAGCTATAACTAAGTTATATGAAGACCTCCCCGATGAAGGAGCAATGGATTCAGCTTGGAGCCCAGCCACAAGGGGAACAATGGATGCTTAGTAACAAGCCTCTTCCAAAAAGGTATTTATTACCGATTTCGTGATGGCATCATGAAAAAACTCCTGGGGAGCCAGAAAGCTTAGCGCTCCGGATTCAAAGACTCTGGGCTGCCCCTGGAATTTATGCAGCAGCCAAAAGAATCTGTGAAGGATGTAAACTTTGTAAACAGTATGCCTCTGTACAAATTAAGGCACCTGGTGGAAAAAGATCTCCAGCCACCTTTCCTTTTCAAAAACTCCAAATCGATTATGCTAAAATGCCAAAAACAATGGGGTACTCTTACATGTTAGCGATAGTTGATCAGTTAACAGGGTGGGTAGCTTTCCCTACTAGGAAAAATGATTCAAAAGCAGTAGTAGAAATTCTGCTGAAGGAAATAATTCCTAGATAAGGAGTTCCTGAATACTGATTCTGATCCTGGGGGTCATTTCACAGCCACAGTTTTAATCCAAATTTATAATTCCTTAGGAATTTTTAGTCAATTTCATACTCCACATCACCCTGAATCATCTGGCCAAGTAGAACAAATGAATAGAACCTTAAAAGAAAAATTAGTTAAGGTTTGTAAGCAGACTGGCCTTCAGTGGCCTCATGCTTTAAATTTGGTATTATGGGATACAAGAAACACCCCAAGACAGCTGATTGGGATTTCCCCAGCTGAAATTTTATTTGGGAGAATACTTGCTGTGCCTGGTACATATGTACCTGCAAAACCCAGTCTTTTGGATGCACAGGTTACACAAGGTCTTTTATATTTGCAAAATTCTGTTTTTCAAATGTGCAATCCTGCTTACTGGTAGCAG
Source organism: Strix uralensis (assembly GCF_047716275.1). Lineage (NCBI taxonomy): Eukaryota > Metazoa > Chordata > Aves > Strigiformes > Strigidae > Strix > Strix uralensis. The sequence continues at coordinate 1,781,013 of NC_133992.1, forward strand.
GGAGTTACTCCTGAAATTCAAGTTCGTAATATTCAACCAGGAGACAAAGTTTATGTTAAGAATTTTAAAAGAAAAAACAGATTTGAACCAAAATGGGAAGGGCCTTATACTGCTAACTTCTTTTTATGCTGTTAAGGTGTCTGGGAAAGAGACTTGATTCATCCTTCTCAGGTCCACAAAGAATCTGAAGCATAACGGACTGCATAAAGCATTACTTTTGTCTATACTTATCTGTATTTTTTCTGGGGGCAATACCTTGTGGACAAAGTTTGTACTGCGATATCGGGATGCCAATACCAATAGAACTGTTACTGTATATAGTGAGTATTCTTGTGAGCTTACGGGTCAGATTACAGGTCATCAAGCAGAGGCTGGAAAAATCATTTTTTCGTCTAGTTATCCAAAGACCAGCCAGAGAGACCCTATTCATCCATCTGATAATTCCCTTGAATTCTGTGCAAATGTTAAGACGTAGATTTGACAATCCGTGGAATACTTGGACCAGGGGCTATGGCAAATCTAAACAGTTGGGCTTCTCAGGTTTTATTTTTGCCTATCTCATTCAGATACAGGAACCAATATGGGAAGTTGGGACATGGTGTTATGGTCATCAGATGTGGAGGATTTATGGCAGAGGAGACTGGTGCTGTTATGGATTTAATATATCAGGCAATCATTTTATTTTTAAATTCAGGGTTGTGATTTATAACGTGATGTGGGGACCACAATTAAATTCCTCTTTGTGGACTAATGAGTTTAGACATGCCACAGCTCATGTAAGTCATCCAGGCTTTTGTTCAAATTCAGATCGAATCAATCGACTTATTCGGAAACCTAGGGATCTTAACCAAGTTAATCTGATGAATATGTGGGAAGAAAATATGCATGTGTCCTTAGTGAGATCTTTTACTAGCAATTTAAATCTAAGTGAATGTTGGATTTGTGTGGCCTTACCCAAAACAGTAAATCAGGGGTTTCAGTTGGTAGGGATTCCAATTCCTAAAATACAAATTGGAAGAAGTATTAGTGTAATACCACTTTCTCTGAGACTTATGAGGAACAAATTTGGGAAACAGGTTTATCTGATTCAGGAGATTACTCACAGGCCCACTGTGTGCAGAGATGTTACCCCCCCCACACTGTTGATAACCAGCATTTGTGTAAAAATCATTCTTTTGTAGGAAATTGGACTAAATGCCAAAATACCACTTCTGTTTCTACAGGAATGCATTTAAGCTGGCATGCACCGGAAGATCTGGGGATTGGAAACCAGGCCTATAAAGCCTTGACACTGAATTGGGGAGGTATTTCTACTTTACGAACGATGTCAACTGATTTAGAAATTCATCCAAAAAACATTACAGGTTCAACGTGGCACAGAACCTTTTTAATTCTAACTCGAAGAACAAATAATCCCCTGATTGAAAGACCAACTAGATTTCATTCATTTGTTAGATAGCTTATCCACTCTTTAGGAGTTTGTGAATTGGAAAAGGCAATTTTAAATGTTTCTGGGAAAACTGAAAAACTAGCAAATTCTACTGATCATGGATTACTTACCCTGCAAAAGGAGGTGACAGAGCTTTCGAAAATGACCATACAGAATAGAACGGCACTAGACATGATTTTAGCTTCACAAGGAGGAGTTTGAAGAGGAACCGGAGCAGAACGAGAAGAACTAGTCAGAACTGTGAAATATAATAGACTTTTGAAATTGGTGATGAATTGGTATTGTATTGCATGTTATGAAGAATCACAAATATAAGATGCTTTTTGTCAGCTGTTGCCACTCACTGAGGTGATGGCCCAACTCTGAGTTGTTAATAAAGCAAGCCTAGAGATACACACAGTCTGGTGGAATTCTTTAACACGTCTTCTGTCGTGTGCTTGGCATCGGTGCTTCAAGCCAGCCACCAAGGCCTTGGCTTCCCGGGGCACCATCAGGTCGCTCTGGCCTGAGGTGGCACATTCTCCAGGCACACACAGAGGACTCCTGGGCAGCCCAGCACAAGAAGAAGGAGCCCAGAACAGCGCTCTACATGTGGCCTCACCAGTGCCGAATCCCTCAGAGGAGCAGCTCCCTCCACCTGTGGCAGTACTTTGCCTCAGGCAGGCCAGGGTGCCATTAGACTTCACAGAATTGTCTAGGTTGGAAAAGACCTTGAAGATCATCCAGTCCAACCATTAACCCAACATTGACATTTCCCAACTACACCAGATCCCCAAGTGCTATGTCAACCCAACTCTTAAAACACCTCCAGGGATGGGGACTCCACCACCTCCCTGGGGAGCCCATTCCAACGCCCAACAACCTGTTCTGTAAAGAAATGCTTCCTACTATCTAGTCTAAACCTTCCCTGGCACAATTTGAGGCCATTATCTCTTGTCCTATCGCTTCTTACTTGGTTAGACTGACTCATCCCCCCTCTCTGCACCCTCCTTTCAGGGAGTTGTAGAGGGCCATGAGTCTCCCCTCAGCCTCCTCTTCTCCAGACTAAACCCCCCCCGTTCCCTCAGCCGCTCCCCATCAGACCTGTGCTCCAGACCCTGCACCAGCTTTGTTGCCCTTCTCTGGACACGCTCGAGTCATTCAATGGCCTTTTGTATTAATGTCCTTTTGTTGTAAGCTATTGTATAATGACAACTGGGAAGGTGGGGGGGGGGGTGGGTGTCGAGAAGGTTTTCACTTGCCTTTCAGAGAAAGGACCTGACTCCATTCCCCCTTGTCCCCCACATCCCCTCCTTCTGCCTGGTGAGAAGGGAGGGAGTCATGTATTTCTTGTAGAGCCTCTACCTGCTGCCTTTCTCTCAGAGTATGGCTCCACCAGTCAATCTCGTTTTCACACTCTTTCATTGTTCTCAATCTTTCCCCATCCTACCTCAGTTCAACCACCTGCCTGAGCAGATAGTTTACTTGATCACACCACGCAAAAACGGTGTCTCTGACTCCCTCCGATTCAAGTGCCAGACTCAGACACTCTCGGCAGGCAGAGACCTGCACAGCCGCCTGTCTGGGCAGGACCTCTGTCTGGGTTCCAACATTCCTCATCACTCTGCCTCTTGGCCGTGTCGTGACCATGATCTTCTCTCCGACCGGGAGGGTACCAATCCCTGGGTGCTGTTTCCCACACACTATACTCTCACGTCCCTGCACTGCTGTTCCTTCCCTCCCGTCTCTCCAGCACTGCTTGCACGGATCGAACATACCTTGTCCAGTGGCAGAAGCTCAGCCCTGCCATACAAGCTGCCTCAGTGCACTCACAGTCAAGTACTGTCTGATCCCCCTTAGCTCGGTGGGCAGCGAGTCCCTGGCCCCCACAAGGTTATCATCACATACTCAAGGGTGGGTGGTGCTGGTTCCGCCCACGCTAACACGGTAGCCAACCCAGATCCTTACAGAGGGGTGGGGTGTGACCTGCTCTCCTCGGCAGTGACCCTTGCTGTGTTTACACCTCGTTCAGAACAGGCACCAACGGCACTTGGCTCTGCCCTCAGCCCGCGCCGCCTCAGCTGCCCGCCCACTCGCTTGACAGCCTCCTTAGAGCCGGCTAGCTGCCGCCTTGGCTCCAAAACATTCAAAAGCCACCCAGAAAAGCTCCCTGCCCGTCCCTTTTGCCGCGATTAGACACCGCCCCTGCCGGTTTACCTACACTGGAGCTGCTCTCCTCAGCGAGTGACCCTTGCTGTGTTTACACCTCGTTCAGAACAGGCGCCAACAGCACTTGGATCTGCCCTCAGCCCACGCTGCCTCAGCTGCCCGCCCATCAGCTTGCCAGCCTCCTTAGAGCCGGCTAGCTGCCTTCTTGGCTCCCACAGATTCAAAAGCCACCCAAAAAAGCTCCCTGCCCGTCCCTTCTCCGCGATTCCACCCCCCCCCCAGTGCGGGCTTACCAACACTGGAGCTGCTCTCCTCAGCGAGTGACCCTTGCTGTGTTTACACCTCGTTCAGAACAGGCGCCAACAGCACTTGGCTCTGCCCTCAGCCCGCGCCGCCTCAGCTGCCCGCCCATCAGCTTGCCAGCCTCCTTAGAGCCGGCTAGCTGCCTTCTTGGCTCCCACAGATTCAAAAGCCACCCAAAAAAGCTCCCTGCCCGTCCCTTCTCCGCGATTCCACCCCCCCCCCAGTGCGGGCTTACCAACACTGGAGCTGCTCTCCTCAGCGAGTGACCCTTGCTGTGTTTACACCTCGTTCAGAACAGGCGCCAACAGCACTTGGCTCTGCCCTCAGCCCGCGCCGCCTCAGCTGCCCGCCCATCAGCTTGACAGCCTCCTTAGAGCCGGCTAGCTGCCGCCTTGGCTCCAAAACATTCAAAAGCCACCCAAAAAAGCTCCCTGCCCGTCCCTTCTGCTGCAATTCGACCCCCCCACTGTGGGCTTACCTACACTGGAGCTGCTCTCCTCGGCAGTGACCCTTGCTGTGTTTACACCTCGTTCAGAACAGGCGCCAACGGCACTTGGCTCTGCCCTCAGCCCGCGCCGCCTCAGCTGCCCGCCCACCGCCTTGCCAGCCTCCTTAGAGCCGTATCTACTGAAAACTCAAACTCCTCTCCCTGGGGACCTAATTTCAATTTTATCAAGGGCTCCTCTGGTGTCTTTGTCCCCAGGAAATAGAGCCCCTGACACCCCTATTCTCCTTTAAACATCCTTTCATCCCGCTCTCGCTTTCTACAATTCCGCTGCAAATGTCCCTTCTTTCCACAATAATAGCAGGCTAATGTGTTTTCCCTAATTACTGTCCCTCTCTTTCCACCACCTGAAGCTCCAGGTGATTCATTAGAGCGAGATCTCAGAGGCTTCTCCTCTCTCCGCTGAGTTTCTCTGGCTACTGCAACAAATATTTTCGCCTTCGCTTTCTGCTTTTCTTCGTCCATTCTAACATACACCTTCTGTGTTTCTCAACAGCTCCTGCAAACCCCGGTCTTGCCAGTCGTCTAACTTTTCTAATTTCTTTCTGATATCACCGCATGATTTGGCTACGAATTGAGGTTTTAGTAAAGCCTCTCCCACCGGGGAGGTCGGGTTTACCCTCGAATACATCTGTAAACTCTGTCTTAATCTTTCTAGCCAATCAGTGGGTGATTCATCTCTCCCTTCATGTTCGCTAAACGCTTTGTTAATATTTTGCCCTCGAGGAACCGCTTCTCTAACGCCGGCCACTATTAAATTTCTAAGCTCCCTCATATTCTGTCTGCCCTGCTCTCGCTGATGATCCCAATTAGGGCGGACGTTGGGCCATTTCTGATCTGCCGGCGGCCCCGCTTGATTTTGTTATTCCCACGAACGCATTCCAGCTTGTCTAATCATTTGCCTTTCCTCCGTTGTAAAGAGGATGCCCATAATTGACTGCATTTCATCCCAGGTACAGGTGTTAGGTCCCAGGAATTGATCAAGCCTTTCAGACACTCCTAATGGGTCATCTAAAAGTTTTCCCATTTCTTTCTTGAATGTTCTCACGTCGCCGGTGTTAAGGGGGACGTTTACAAATCCCTCCCACGCCTCCTCCCATAGGTACTTCTCGTAAGGGGTACAGATTACCTCCCCAAACGGCTGCTCCATTATCGTCTAGCTGTTTCTGCTTTTCCCGATTACGGGTTCTGCTAGCTGGTGGAGCAGAAGGAGCGCTAGGTTTTGGTTCCTCATCCTCTGAGCTTCCCCCATAAGGAGGAGGAAGATTTTCTAAAGGTTCCCACTCCTTGTCTTTCAAGGGTTTCTTATCTGGTTTTTTTTTTCTTAAATAATAGGATTTTATTTCCACACCTGAGCATAGTCACATGCTTCTTGATTATAGATTTTTTTATTGCTTACATATGAATTTAACGCCTGACATGTCCAATCGTCAGTAGTTCCAAATTTTGGCCAAAATAAATCATCAGATTTAATAGGTTCTTTGGTCCATTCAACCATGCAATACTGAATCATTTTCTCTTTACTTTTTCCTTTTGTTTCAGGCCAATTATACCAGTTTTTTAGCATACAACCCAGGGGACTGTCCTGGGAAATGTCGGGTAAATCGCTCCCTCTCTGGGAACCTCTCTGTGGGTTCCCCGAGCCGCGGGATTTACTCCCTCTCTGGCCCATAGTCTTTGCCGGCGACCTGAGATATGACTGATCCCGTACTCCCTAGGATAATGCCTATCCTGAAAGCCCTTGCCCGAGTCCTTTCAAACTTTTTCTTTCGCTTCGCCCCTTCGCCGGCCAGGCCCCTCGCGGGACTCTGAAACCGCGGCTAGAAGGGCTCCGCACTCGCTTCGTGACACTGTCACGTCTCAGTCACACCACACTCACTCAGGCAGAAAACACAACCCTCCCGCACCAAGCGTCACTCACAGTCCGAGGTCTTCGCCTGGATCCTTTGCGGGGAATCTCCGGGGAGCGTCGTCTGGGGATTTCACTTTTCTTTTGCTTGTTCTCATTGCCTTTTGTTCGTGATACTGTCGGTCCGAGGAAGCACCGGAGTCCAGGGGCCACCTGGTGGGGCACCTCCCCTGAAAACCAACACTCCACGGGTTCCGAAGTATCACGTCGGGGTCAGCGAATGGTTATAAATGCAGAGGCAAAGCTGCAAATATCTTTTATAAATTTAGTTGCAATAAGAACAAGTAAAAAAGTTAGGCACACCGGGGGCGAGCGAGGCTTTCTGCCCCGCACTGACGAGCACCAGGTGGTGCTGCCTCACTCCCTTTTATAGTCCCACCCTCACATGCGCAGCGGGGTCCCTTAAACTTTCCCCGGCTTTCTGGTGCTGCTGGGGCTCCTGGCAGGGATTCCTCCAATTATTTTTCACCAGCGCAATCCGGTGTTGCTGGGGTCTTCTGACGGGGGTCCCGCCAGTAATTTTCCACTTGCACAACAACAGTCACTGAGGGAAAAAACCTCCAAACCCTTTTAACCACAAAACCATGATAAATCTCCTTTAACTTATGTACATGGCAAACACCAACAAAGTCACCGTACTTTTAACACGAATCACCACCATATTCTTCACAACGTCAATGAATTGCAGTGAAATTCATACTCTGCCTTTGCACGTTTCCCATTTTGTTGCTCATTTTCCAATACACTTCCTATTTTATTCCATCAACACGATCCAAACCAGAGACATAGAAGGACATTTCTGCTTTAGAAAAGGACCCTTTCCATTTGAGGGAAAGAAAGCTCAAAAGCCTGAAACACCCACTCTGCAGGACTTGTCTACTGGATGTGAAGAAGCCAAGGCACGGTGCACAAGAGACTCTGCAGGGAAGGAGCTTGCTTGCTTCTGTGCCTGGAAATCACTCAAGTGACAGCCCAGTGCACAGCACTAAGGTGAAAGCTCTAAAGGAGGTCTCCCAATCAGCCTGGCACTGCCCATATTTACCATTTCTACACGAATATGCGTGGGGATGACAGGGTTCCTCACTGCCCGGCATTTGCTGAAATGCTAAGTACGAAGTTCTCTTCCACTCCTCTGCTTCTCGCTCTCTCGACATGCACCCCACATTGGCCACTGTTTCATCCCCAGCTTGACAGAGACTTTGAGGAGTGGCCATTCACACAGACCACTGGATTCACTCTGGTTCCTTGAATTGGCATGCTGAGGGTTTGCCAAGGGAGGATCTTTTCCTTGATAAAGCAGCAGGGAAGGAAGGAACAAGCTGATCCATCTGCTGGGTGCTCCCCTCCTGCCGACTCTGCAGTGAGGAGGGGAACACGCTGAAGTATTGCTGCCTTGCTCACTGACAGTGGACAACCTGTTTGCCTCAGCTGAGTAAAACATTCCTCAAGAAAGCAGTATCATGGTTGTCGTTGTAGAGAAAGACAAAAAAAGGACAGCAGACCAATCTGGTTTAAGTTAGCATGCAAGGCGAAGAAGCCCCCACACCCTTCCTTACCTGCCTTTCTATAATACCTTTATGCTACCATGGCAAAAGCTTATTGCATATACAGTTGTTTTTCAAAAATGTGATTGGTGGTTAGTTGCTAACACCTGTATTCCCCTTAGTTCCCCAGACTTTTTTGCAACATTCTTTTGTCTGTCTGTCTCGTCTTCTCAAGGGCACACTGGAATCTTGTCAAGGTCGAGCTCTTCTTCAATCAGGATGTCGGCAGACCAGCTGCCTTCCCCCACACATGGTTCTCAGCTGAAGGAGCCCCGGGCGGTAAAGGTGGATGCTGGAGCTACCACGTACAATTGCCTGTACCCCGCAGCATGATGTCAGTACTGAAAGAGGGAATCCAGCAGTAAGTGACTGCTGAAATGCTGCCTGACGGCAGGAAAGTTTCCACTTCCCCATCTTTAATACATGCCAGGGCAGATATCAGCCAGATTTGGGCAGGCGGTGTGGTGGCTCGAGCAGCCTCTGGAGCTGCAACAGCGTGGGCTGCATCGGTGACAAACTGGCGGGAAGAAGAAGAACTGGAGGCCTCTCTGGGACGGTGCTTCCATCTCCCTGGAAAGCCTTGGGGTGCGTGTAACGCCTCTTGGTGTCCTTTGAAGGCAATCTCTTCTGTGACTTCATTGCCGTTGGTTTTAAAGGAGAAAGTTGTCATGCTGCGTGGCTGGCTGCAAAGCTGTAACAGGGCACAAAGCGTGGGGAGTGTTGTGATGCTGAGGTGGACACAGGAGCACGAAGAAACTGCAGATTATCTCCATGAAACTCTTGGCACTGAGTATCCCCTTCCCCCCATTCAGGCAGCAGCTGGAAGGCCAGGGCAGTGCGTGAAACCAGTGGGATACCCACACCACACACTGACCTCCACGGGCTGAGAGCCGTCACGTTCCTGAAAACTAGCAATGAGTGCAAAGCAAAGGCAGGATGCTGTAGCAGGAGGCAAAAAGCAGCAGCTTGCACGTGCCATCAGGCTGCAGCTTGTGCCTTGTGCTGCCACATGGGGAGCAAGCCCAGACTTCACAGCAGTGCCAAGAATCCCAGCCAGGTGGAGGTTGGAAGGCACCTCTGGAGGTCATCTGGGCCAACCCCCCTGGCTCAAGCAGGGCCACCCAGCGCTAGTTGCCCGGGACCGTGTCCACACTGACCCCAAAGCCCTCAGGAGGTGCCACAGACACCCTCCGGCTAGCATGGCCCAAGGAAACGGGTCACATCCATCCCTTTAGCCCCTCTGCCACCAAACTGTCCCCGTAGGCCTTAGGGCCTAGCGCAGCCCTAAGGGGGAAAAGGTGGGCCGAGCACCAGGAAAAAGGGGAGAAAGCAGCACGGGAGGGGATAACGATGCCAGACACATTGTTAATAACAGTTAGACGCTTTCTCTCATTTTCATGTCTGTATTTTCTGGGAGAGCTACGTTTTTGAGTCCTGAGCAGAGCCTTCTTGTCCCCGTGGGGGTCGGCAGAGGCCCTGCTGCCGGCCCTGCCCTCCTTCCACCAGCTGCCCCTGGGGCCTCCTGCCAGCATCACCGGCGCGGTGGCTTCTTCTTGGCGCGTGATGCAGAATCACTGGAGGTGGTACTGGTCTTTCTCTTCTGAGCGCGCCGGTGCCCCCGTCGTGAGCTGCCCCTTGCCCGCCTGGGAGCAGAGACACGTGCCGCAGCCTCCCCCGGCTCCCTCTGCAGCTCTTCTTGCTCCCCTGGTATGGGAGCGGGGGCGCAGCTGGGCCCTCCCTGAAGAGCCGCTGTCGAGGTGCCCAGCAGTTCATCTGCGTCCGCTGTGGCAGCGGTGGCAGAGGGGTCAGTTCCAGGCTCAGGAGTCCCACCTCGGGAGGGAACAGCACTGGTGCTGGCCACGGGGCTGAGCTCCCCTCTCTCTTGCAAGCCAGGCGATCTATGTAATAAGGCCATGTAGTTGCGCTGCCATTTGTCTCGGTATTCAGGCCAGCTTTGGACAGTTGAGGGGCGCCGCTCCTGGCCCCCCCGGGAGACACCCCAGCTGAGGGTGCTGCCCAACGATGCCACAGAGGGCTGTGTTCTGGGGAACTCTTCAAATTGGTCCCCCCGCAGCGAGTGCCGGCTGCATGTCACCGTCCTCCTGCAGACGGGGCACTCAAGCTTGATCTCTGCCAACCGCCAGAGACAGTTGAAGCAGAGGCGGTGCAGACACGTCATGGTACAGGCTGTGTTGACCCAGGTGTTCAGGCATATTGGGCAGCAGTCCTCCGAGGCTGAGGCCATGTTCAGCACGTGCTGCAGTGGTCTGGGGTGATCTGGTGGGGCTGGACGAGGACTCCTCTGCGACGCTGCAGCAGTGGCTGTGCTGCTAGAAGAGGAAGAGAGGCCACGGTGACTGGCCGGCCCAGGGAGGGGTGGGAGACAAGCCCAAGTCCCTCCAGAAGGAATTTTGCCCAGCTCCCCAGGGTGAAGTTTCCCCACACAACTCACCTGATCACGGGGCTGCTCTCCCGGCCCCCTTGAGAGGCAGCAGGACAGCTGCTGGACATGGGGCTGAGCTCCTGGCCCCCTCGGGAAGCAGAACTGATGCTGGCCATGGGGTTCTGCTCCTGTCCCCCTCCGGATGCATCCCAGCTGGTGCTGGCCATGGGCCTCCTCTCCCGTCCCCCTCGGGAGACAACCCAGCTGGTGCTAGCCACAGAGCTCCTGTCTCGTTCCCCTCTAGAGACACACCAGCTGGTGCTGGCCATGGCGCTCCGCTCCCATGCCCCTCGGGAGGCACCCCAGCTTGTGCTGGCCACAGGGCTCCTCTCCCGTACCACTCTGGAGGCACCCCAGTTGGTTCTGGCCACAGGGCTCCGCTCCTGTCCCCCTCTGGAGGCCCCCCAGCTGGTGCTGGCCATGGGGCTCCTCTCCCGTTCCTCTCTGGAGACACCCCAGCTGGTGCTGGCCATGGGGCTCCGATCCCTTTCCTCTCTGGAAACACCCCAGGTGGTGCTGGCCATGGGGCTCCTCTCCTGTACCGCTCGAGATTCACCCCAGCTGGTGCTGGCCACAGGACTTTGCTCCTGCAACCTCCTGGGGACGGTGGAGCTGCTGATGCCCCCGGGGCTCACCTCCAACCTCCTAGCAGCACGGGACTCCTCACTAAGCAGGAGTTGGTGGGATGCCCTCCCACACCATTGCATGATGACTTCAATGAGTCCTTGCATGAAGGCTGTTGTGCGGCTTCCAAGGTGACGCTGCACGATCTCGACCAGGCGCTCTTCACGCAGACCCAAAATAGGCAGGGTGTGCAGGATCCTCTGTGCCAGGGTGAGCACCTGACGCCTCTCCAACTCAAAGGTGTACCCCAACTCTTGACACAGCCAGGCCCGCAGGAGCCTGAGGACGTCCGGGTGCTCACGGAAAATGGACCGCCAGGTGTAGGGGTTAAGGCTGCCTATGAACCCCGGCTCCAGGTGCAATCGTAGGTTTAACCTGGATGCTCTTGGTTCTGGCAGTCTGAAAGGTGCCTCGTTTTGGGCACTGCCCAACAATGCCAGAGATGGTTGTCTTATCGGGAACACTTTACAGTCCTCCCCCGGCAGCAAGTACAGGACGGATGTCAAACTCCCCTTGCAGAGGGGGCACTCAGGCTTGATCTCTGCCCACCGCTGGATACAGCTGAAGCAGAAGCGGTGGAGACACGGCATGGTCAAGGCTGCGTTGTCCAAGGTATTCAGGCATACTGGGCAGCGGTCCTCCAAGGCTGAAGCCATGTTCAGAAACCGCTGCACGGGGATGGAGAGATCTGGTGGGGATGGACAAGGGACTCCTCACCGAGGAGGCTGGCTGTCCCACTAGAAGAGGAAGAGGCAGAGACGCCACGGTGACTGGTCGGCCCAGGGAGGCGGGGAAGAGGACCCAGGTCCCTCCAGAAGGTAACCCACCCAGCTCCCCAGGGTGAAGTTTCCCCACACTACTCACCTCTGCTGCGGCAAGCGCACCTCCTGGGTGCCCCGGCTGCCTGAGCCAGGCAGGGCCGGGGACAAACCTGCAGTGGCTCCGGGGATTAGCACTGAGGGCTGTAGTCCCCAGTTCCCAGGGCACAATCCCAGCACTGAGCCAAAAGCTTGCTCCGCGCTCCAAGCCTCGCCAAAACGCTCAGCTGGAGTGAAGGCGCAAACTGTCTCCGGGGGGCTGGGCGCTCGAATATAAGCAATGAGGGCCATGATGTCACAGAGCATGGCTGGGGGATGTCACAGAGCATGGCTGGGGGATGTCACAATGGGCTGTCCCTGCCCGCGGCGCTCGACCCAGCAGCCCTGTGGCCCCCGCACATGCATTTGGGCTTACCGCAATGTCACTACCTGCTCCATCCCCCACATCTTCTGTCGTGTGCTTGGCATTGGTGCTTCAAGCCAGCCACCGAGGCCTTGGCCGTGGCTTTCCGGGGCACCGTCAGGTCGCGCTGGCCTGAGGTGGCACATTCTCCAGGCACACACAGAGGACTCCTGGGCAGCCCAGCACAAGAAGAAGGAGCCCAGAACACAGTGCTCTAGATGTGGCCTCACCAGTGCCGAATCCCTTGCAGGAGCAGCTCCCTCCACCTCTGGCAGTACTTTGCCGCAGGCAGCCCAGGGTGCCATTGGAGTTCTTGGTGGCAAGGGCACATTGCCAGCTCCCGTTCAACGTTGTGTCCACCGGGACCCCCAGGTCCTCTTCTGGAAAGCTGCTTTCCGAACCGCTGGCCCCCAGCGTGTCCTGATTCATGGAGCGGTTCCTTCCCAGCCACAGGACTCTGCACTTGTTCTTCTTGAACTGTGTGAGGTTCCTGTCAGCCCATTTCTCCAGCCTTCCAGAGATGGAGAAGTAAGAGAAGGGAAGCAAGAAAGACGCGTGGGATAGCCATTTCCACTGAAGTGTACATGCTATAGCTATGAAGAGGCAAAATAGCATTGCTGCTTCTTTGTAAACTTCCCAAGCTACCTGGTGGGGGAAAAAAGGAGCCATATAACACTCTTGAGGTCCTTGCAGGCATGAGCTGAAGGAGAGTGAAATGCAGGCTTGATCTCTGCCCACCGCCTGAGACAGTTGAAGCGGTGGAGACACGGCATGGTCCAGGCTGCGTTCTTCAAGGTATTCAGGCATATTGGGCAGCGGTCCTCCGAGGATGTTCAGCACGTGCTGCGCTGGGCTTGGGTCAACATGGTGTGTTGCTGGTTTTGTGACTCTGATGTTTGTGTTAGTGCCATTTGGAAAGAGGGTAGAAAATCCTTGGAGCAGCACAGTCTGGCAGAACAGGTTTGTTTCACTCCAGCATTAACAGAGAAAATCACGATATGAAATGTTTGCAAGGGAAGAAGCGCCCAAAGCTGAGCGGCTCCATAGCTCAGGGCTTAGAACACTGGTCTAGTCAAGCAGGGATTGAGCTCAAATCTCACTGGAGCAAATCTCACTGGAGCCTGGGGGCCTTGTACCTCCTGTGAAGGAAGACCGACAGCTTCATCATTTTGGTTTTTTTCCAAAACATTGCTGGCATCAGTTTTTGGGGCATTCACCCCAGCCTAAGTGAAATCCAGACATCAGATAGCACCTATACCAAACAACAGGCCATGAGAAGCAGAGAAAAATAACAACAGTCAGAGCTAAACCCTCAAAAGAATACCTCCACACATTTTTAAAGAATGGCAAGTGGGGATAAGAGATAACTAATAATGGGATGTAAAGCCTTCTGAACCCCGCAGACATTGTGAAGCTCAGTGATGAACCAATCTGAAATGGCTGCTAGATGTTTACAGCCAGATCTGGTTCATCTCTTCATACTTCAGCGGGTCAATCAAATATATGTCTCCAGAGCTCAGTAACTACAGAGCTGGCTGAAAAAATTATAAATACAGTTTGTGGAGGAACAGTAACAGAGGTCTTCTTCAGAGTTCTGGGGCCACCTTTAAGAAAAAATAAACAGCTAGGAATTAACCTGTTTTGCATCTTGAGGTCAATGAATTGCAGTGAAATTCATACTCTGCCTTTGCACGTTTCCCATTTTGTTGCTCATTTTCCAATACACTTCCTATTTTATTCCATCAACACGATCCAAACCAGAGACATAGAAGGACATTTCTGCATTTGAAAAGGGCCCTGTCCTGGTTCAGCTAGGATAGGGTTAAGTTTCGCCAGCAGCTGGGGGGAAGCTCTAGCCATATACCATGCTGACATCACCTCCTGGTGCCCAAGCGCAGGAGCGTGACAGAGTCGGTTAACATGTGTGTTGTGCCATCTCTCTGCTCTCACTGCTGTATCGGTGGATATCTTGCTCTCTTCACTCTTATTACTGTTATTGTTATTGTTATTTATTGTTGTTGTTTGTTGTGTTGCTGTTGCACTGTTGTATTAAACCTCTCCTTATTGCGGCCCCCGGGCTTTGTATTTCACTCCCTTTGTGGGGGAGGGGCAGTGGCCGCGAGGTCTCCGACCCCGGCAGGGACTAAACACCACAGGCCCTTTGCATTTGAGGGAAAGAAAGCTCAAAAGCCTGAAACACCCACTCTGCAGGACTTGTCTACTGGATGTGGAGAAGCCAAGGCACGGTGCACAAGAGACTCTGCAGGGAAGGAGCTTGCTTGCTTCTGTGCCTGGAAATCACTCAAGTGACAGCCCAGTGCACAGCACTAAGGTGAAAGCTCTAAAGGAGGTCTCCCAATCAGCCTGGCACTGCCCATATTTACCATTTCTACACGAATATGCGTGGGGATGACAGGGTTCCTCACTGCCCGGCATTTGCTGAAATGCTAAGTACGAAGTTCTCTTCCACTCCTCTGCTTCTCGCTCTCTCGACATGCACCCCACATTGGCCACTGTTTCATCCCCAGCTTGACAGAGACTTTGAGGAGTGGCCATTCACACAGACCACTGGATTCACTCTGGTTCCTTGAATTGGCATGCTGAGGGTTTGCCAAGGGAGGATCTTTTCCTTGATAAAGCAGCAGGGAAGGAAGGAACAAGCTGATCCATCTGCTGGGTGCTCCCCTCCTGCCGACTCTGCAGTGAGGAGGGGAACACGCTGAAGTATTGCTGCCTTGCTCACTGACAGTGGACAACCTGTTTGCCTCAGCTGAGTAAAACATTCCTCAAGAAAGCAGTATCATGGTTGTCGTTGTAGAGAAAGACAAAAAAAGGACAGCAGACCAATCTGGTTTAAGTTAGCATGCAAGGCGAAGAAGCCCCCACACCCTTCCTTACCTGCCTTTCTATAATACCTTTATGCTACCATGGCAAAAGCTTATTGCATATACAGTTGTTTTTCAAAAATGTGATTGGTGGTTAGTTGCTAACACCTGTATTCCCCTTAGTTCCCCAGACTTTTTTGCAACATTCTTTTGTCTGTCTGTCTCGTCTTCTCAAGGGCACACTGGAATCTTGTCAAGGTCGAGCTCTTCTTCAATCAGGATGTCGGCAGACCAGCTGCCTTCCCCCACACATGGTTCTCAGCTGAAGGAGCCCCGGGCGGTAAAGGTGGATGCTGGAGCTACCACGTACAATTGCCTGTACCCCGCAGCATGATGTCAGTACTGAAAGAGGGAATCCAGCAGTAAGTGACTGCTGAAATGCTGCCTGACGGCAGGAAAGTTTCCACTTCCCCATCTTTAATACATGCCAGGGCAGATATCAGCCAGATTTGGGCAGGCGGTGTGGTGGCTCGAGCAGCCTCTGGAGCTGCAACAGCGTGGGCTGCATCGGTGACAAACTGGCGGGAAGAAGAAGAACTGGAGGCCTCTCTGGGACGGTGCTTCCATCTCCCTGGAAAGCCTTGGGGTGCGTGTAACGCCTCTTGGTGTCCTTTGAAGGCAATCTCTTCTGTGACTTCATTGCCGTTGGTTTTAAAGGAGAAAGTTGTCATGCTGCGTGGCTGGCTGCAAAGCTGTAACAGGGCACAAAGCGTGGGGAGTGTTGTGATGCTGAGGTGGACACAGGAGGACGAAGAAACTGCAGATTATCTCCATGAAACTCTTGGCACTGAGTATCCCCTTCCCCCCATTCAGGCAGCAGCTGGAAGGCCAGGGCAGTGCGTGAAACCAGTGGGATACCCACACCACACACTGACCTCCACGGGCTGAGAGCCGTCACGTTCCTGAAAACTAGCAATGAGTGCAAAGCAAAGGCAGGATGCTGTAGCAGGAGGCAAAAAGCAGCAGCTTGCACGTGCCATCAGGCTGCAGCTTGTGCCTTGTGCTGCCACATGGGGAGCAAGCCCAGACTTCACAGCAGTGCCAAGAATCCCAGCCAGGTGGAGGTTGGAAGGCACCTCTGGAGGTCATCTGGGCCAACCCCCCTGGCTCAAGCAGGGCCACCCAGCGCTAGTTGCCCGGGACCGTGTCCACACTGACCCCAAAGCCCTCAGGAGGTGCCACAGACACCCTCCGGCTAGCATGGCCCAAGGAAACGGGTCACATCCATCCCTTTAGCCCCTCTGCCACCAAACTGTCCCCGTAGGCCTTAGGGCCTAGCGCAGCCCTAAGGGGGAAAAGGTGGGCCGAGCACCAGGAAAAAGGGGAGAAAGCAGCACGGGAGGGGATAACGATGCCAGACACATTGTTAATAACAGTTAGACGCTTTCTCTCATTTTCATGTCTGTATTTTCTGGGAGAGCTACGTTTTTGAGTCCTGAGCAGAGCCTTCTTGTCCCCGTGGGGGTCGGCAGAGGCCCTGCTGCCGGCCCTGCCCTCCTTCCACCAGCTGCCCCTGGGGCCTCCTGCCAGCATCACCGGCGCGGTGGCTTCTTCTTGGCGCGTGATGCAGAATCACTGGAGGTGGTACTGGTCTTTCTCTTCTGAGCGCGCCGGTGCCCCCGTCGTGAGCTGCCCCTTGCCCGCCTGGGAGCAGAGACACGTGCCGCAGCCTCCCCCGGCTCCCTCTGCAGCTCTTCTTGCTCCCCTGGTATGGGAGCGGGGGCGCAGCTGGGCCCTCCCTGAAGAGCCGCTGTCGAGGTGCCCAGCAGTTCATCTGCGTCCGCTGTGGCAGCGGTGGCAGAGGGGTCAGTTCCAGGCTCAGGAGTCCCACCTCGGGAGGGAACAGCACTGGTGCTGGCCACGGGGCTGAGCTCCCCTCTCTCTTGCAAGCCAGGCGATCTATGTAATAAGGCCATGTAGTTGCGCTGCCATTTGTCTCGGTATTCAGGCCAGCTTTGGACAGTTGAGGGGCGCCGCTCCTGGCCCCCCCGGGAGACACCCCAGCTGAGGGTGCTGCCCAACGATGCCACAGAGGGCTGTGTTCTGGGGAACTCTTCAAATTGGTCCCCCCGCAGCGAGTGCCGGCTGCATGTCACCGTCCTCCTGCAGACGGGGCACTCAAGCTTGATCTCTGCCAACCGCCAGAGACAGTTGAAGCAGAGGCGGTGCAGACACGTCATGGTACAGGCTGTGTTGACCCAGGTGTTCAGGCATATTGGGCAGCAGTCCTCCGAGGCTGAGGCCATGTTCAGCACGTGCTGCAGTGGTCTGGGGTGATCTGGTGGGGCTGGACGAGGACTCCTCTGCGACGCTGCAGCAGTGGCTGTGCTGCTAGAAGAGGAAGAGAGGCCACGGTGACTGGCCGGCCCAGGGAGGGGTGGGAGACAAGCCCAAGTCCCTCCAGAAGGAATTTTGCCCAGCTCCCCAGGGTGAAGTTTCCCCACACAACTCACCTGATCACGGGGCTGCTCTCCCGGCCCCCTTGAGAGGCAGCAGGACAGCTGCTGGACATGGGGCTGAGCTCCTGGCCCCCTCGGGAAGCAGAACTGATGCTGGCCATGGGGTTCTGCTCCTGTCCCCCTCCGGATGCATCCCAGCTGGTGCTGGCCATGGGCCTCCTCTCCCGTCCCCCTCGGGAGACAACCCAGCTGGTGCTAGCCACAGAGCTCCTGTCTCGTTCCCCTCTAGAGACACACCAGCTGGTGCTGGCCATGGCGCTCCGCTCCCATGCCCCTCGGGAGGCACCCCCGCTTGTGCTGGCCACAGGGCTCCTCTCCCGTACCACTCTGGAGGCACCCCAGTTGGTTCTGGCCACAGGGCTCCGCTCCTGTCCCCCTCTGGAGGCCCCCCAGCTGGTGCTGGCCATGGGGCTCCTCTCCCGTTCCTCTCTGGAGACACCCCAGCTGGTGCTGGCCATGGGGCTCCGATCCCTTTCCTCTCTGGAAACACCCCAGGTGGTGCTGGCCATGGGGCTCCTCTCCTGTACCGCTCGAGATTCACCCCAGCTGGTGCTGGCCACAGGACTTTGCTCCTGCAACCTCCTGGGGACGGTGGAGCTGCTGATGCCCCCGGGGCTCACCTCCAACCTCCTAGCAGCACGGGACTCCTCACTAAGCAGGAGTTGGTGGGATGCCCTCCCACACCATTGCATGATGACTTCAATGAGTCCTTGCATGAAGGCTGTTGTGCGGCTTCCAAGGTGACGCTGCACGATCTCGACCAGGCGCTCTTCACGCAGACCCAAAATAGGCAGGGTGTGCAGGATCCTCTGTGCCAGGGTGAGCACCTGACGCCTCTCCAACTCAAAGGTGTACCCCAACTCTTGACACAGCCAGGCCCGCAGGAGCCTGAGGACGTCCGGGTGCTCACGGAAAATGGAACGCCAGGTGTAGGGGTTAAGGCTGCCTATGAACCCTTGCTCCAGGTGCAATCGTAGGTTTAACCTGGATGCTCTTGGTTCTGGCAGTCTGAAAGGTGCCTCGTTTTGGGCACTGCCCAACAATGCCAGAGATGGTTGTCTTATCGGGAACACTTTACAGTCCTCCCCCGGCAGCAAGTACAGGACGGATGTCAAACTCCCCTTGCAGAGGGGGCACTCAGGCTTGATCTCTGCCCACCGCTGGATACAGCTGAAGCAGAAGCGGTGGAGACACGGCATGGTCAAGGCTGCGTTGTCCAAGGTATTCAGGCATACTGGGCAGCGGTCCTCCAAGGCTGAAGCCATGTTCAGAAACCGCTGCACGGGGATGGAGAGATCTGGTGGGGATGGACAAGGGACTCCTCACCGAGGAGGCTGGCTGTCCCACTAGAAGAGGAAGAGGCAGAGACGCCACGGTGACTGGTCGGCCCAGGGAGGCGGGGAAGAGGACCCAGGTCCCTCCAGAAGGTAACCCACCCAGCTCCCCAGGGTGAAGTTTCCCCACACTACTCACCTCTGCTGCGGCAAGCGCACCTCCTGGGTGCCCCGGCTGCCTGAGCCAGGCAGGGCCGGGGACAAACCTGCAGTGGCTCCGGGGATTAGCACTGAGGGCTGTAGTCCCCAGTTCCCAGGGCACAATCCCAGCACTGAGCCAAAAGCTTGCTCCGCGCTCCAAGCCTCGCCAAAACGCTCAGCTGGAGTGAAGGCGCAAACTGTCTCCGGGGGGCTGGGCGCTCGAATATAAGCAATGAGGGCCATGATGTCACAGAGCATGGCTGGGGGATGTCACAGAGCATGGCTGGGGGATGTCACAATGGGCTGTCCCTGCCCGCGGCGCTCGACCCAGCAGCCCTGTGGCCCCCGCACATGCATTTGGGCTTACCGCAATGTCACTACCTGCTCCATCCCCCACATCTTCTGTCGTGTGCTTGGCATTGGTGCTTCAAGCCAGCCACCGAGGCCTTGGCCGTGGCTTTCCGGGGCACCGTCAGGTCGCGCTGGCCTGAGGTGGCACATTCTCCAGGCACACACAGAGGACTCCTGGGCAGCCCAGCACAAGAAGAAGGAGCCCAGAACACAGTGCTCTAGATGTGGCCTCACCAGTGCCGAATCCCTTGCAGGAGCAGCTCCCTCCACCTCTGGCAGTACTTTGCCGCAGGCAGCCCAGGGTGCCATTGGAGTTCTTGGTGGCAAGGGCACATTGCCAGCTCCCGTTCAACGTTGTGTCCACCGGGACCCCCAGGTCCTCTTCTGGAAAGCTGCTTTCCGAACCGCTGGCCCCCAGCGTGTCCTGATTCATGGAGCGGTTCCTTCCCAGCCACAGGACTCTGCACTTGTTCTTCTTGAACTGTGTGAGGTTCCTGTCAGCCCATTTCTCCAGCCTTCCAGAGATGGAGAAGTAAGAGAAGGGAAGCAAGAAAGACGCGTGGGATAGCCATTTCCACTGAAGTGTACATGCTATAGCTATGAAGAGGCAAAATAGCATTGCTGCTTCTTTGTAAACTTCCCAAGCTACCTGGTGGGGGAAAAAAGGAGCCATATAACACTCTTGAGGTCCTTGCAGGCATGAGCTGAAGGAGAGTGAAATGCAGGCTTGATCTCTGCCCACCGCCTGAGACAGTTGAAGCGGTGGAGACACGGCATGGTCCAGGCTGCGTTCTTCAAGGTATTCAGGCATATTGGGCAGCGGTCCTCCGAGGATGTTCAGCACGTGCTGCGCTGGGCTTGGGTCAACATGGTGTGTTGCTGGTTTTGTGACTCTGATGTTTGTGTTAGTGCCATTTGGAAAGAGGGTAGAAAATCCTTGGAGCAGCACAGTCTGGCAGAACAGGTTTGTTTCACTCCAGCATTAACAGAGAAAATCACGATATGAAATGTTTGCAAGGGAAGAAGCGCCCAAAGCTGAGCGGCTCCATAGCTCAGGGCTTAGAACACTGGTCTAGTCAAGCAGGGATTGAGCTCAAATCTCACTGGAGCAAATCTCACTGGAGCCTGGGGGCCTTGTACCTCCTGTGAAGGAAGACCGACAGCTTCATCATTTTGGTTTTTTTCCAAAACATTGCTGGCATCAGTTTTTGGGGCATTCACCCCAGCCTAAGTGAAATCCAGACATCAGATAGCACCTATACCAAACAACAGGCCATGAGAAGCAGAGAAAAATAACAACAGTCAGAGCTAAACCCTCAAAAGAATACCTCCACACATTTTTAAAGAATGGCAAGTGGGGATAAGAGATAACTAATAATGGGATGTAAAGCCTTCTGAACCCCGCAGACATTGTGAAGCTCAGTGATGAACCAATCTGAAATGGCTGCTAGATGTTTACAGCCAGATCTGGTTCATCTCTTCATACTTCAGCGGGTCAATCAAATATATGTCTCCAGAGCTCAGTAACTACAGAGCTGGCTGAAAAAATTATAAATACAGTTTGTGGAGGAACAGTAACAGAGGTCTTCTTCAGAGTTCTGGGGCCACCTTTAAGAAAAAATAAACAGCTAGGAATTAACCTGTTTTGCATCTTGAGGTCAATGAATTGCAGTGAAATTCATACTCTGCCTTTGCACGTTTCCCATTTTGTTGCTCATTTTCCAATACACTTCCTATTTTATTCCATCAACACGATCCAAACCAGAGACATAGAAGGACATTTCTGCATTTGAAAAGGGCCCTGTCCTGGTTCAGCTAGGATAGGGTTAAGTTTCGCCAGCAGCTGGGGGGAAGCTCTAGCCATATACCATGCTGACATCACCTCCTGGTGCCCAAGCCAGGAGCGTGACAGAGTCGGTTAACATGTGTGTTGTGCCATCTCTCTGCTCTCACTGCTGTATCGGTGGATATCTTGCTCTCTTCACTCTTATTACTGTTATTGTTATTGTTATTTATTGTTGTTGTTTGTTGTGTTGCTGTTGCACTGTTGTATTAAACCTCTCCTTATTGCGGCCCCCGGGCTTTGTATTTCACTCCCTTTGTGGGGGAGGGGCAGTGGCCGCGAGGTCTCCGACCCCGGCAGGGACTAAACACCACAGGCCCTTTGCATTTGAGGGAAAGAAAGCTCAAAAGCCTGAAACACCCACTCTGCAGGACTTGTCTACTGGATGTGGAGAAGCCAAGGCACGGTGCACAAGAGACTCTGCAGGGAAGGAGCTTGCTTGCTTCTGTGCCTGGAAATCACTCAAGTGACAGCCCAGTGCACAGCACTAAGGTGAAAGCTCTAAAGGAGGTCTCCCAATCAGCCTGGCACTGCCCATATTTACCATGTCTACACGAATATGCGTGGGGATGAGAGGGTTCCTCACTGCCCGGCATTTGCTGAAATGCTAAGTACGAAGTTCTCTTCCACTCCTCTGCTTCTCGCTCTCTCGACATGCACCTCACATTGGCCACTGTTTCATCCCCAGCTTGACAGAGACTTTGAGGAGTGGCCATTCACACAGACCACTGGATTCACTCTGGTTCCTTGAATTGGCATGCTGAGGGTTTGCCAAGGGAGGATCTTTTCCTTGATAAAGCAGCAGGGAAGGAAGGAACAAGCTGATCCATCTGCTGGGTGCTCCCCTCCTGCCGACTCTGCAGTGAGGAGGGGAACACGCTGAAGTATTGCTGCCTTGCTCACTGACAGTGGACAACCCGTTTGCCTCAGCTGAGTAAAACATTCCTCAAGAAAGCAACGTCATGGTTCTCAGCTGAAGGAGCCCCGGGCGGTAAAGGTGGATGCTGGAGCTACCACGTACAATTGCCTGTACCCCGCAGCATGATGTCAGTACTGAAAGAGGGAATCCAGCAGTAAGTGAGTGGTAAAATGCTGCCTGACGGCAGGAAAGTTTCCACTTCCCCATCTTTAATACATGCCAGGGCAGATATCAGCCAGATTTGGGCAGGCGGTGTGGTGGCTCGAGCAGCCTCTGGAGCTGCAACAGCGTGGGCTGCATCAGTGACAAACTGGCGGGAAGAAGAACTGGAGGCCAGACTTTAGTCAGGTGCTTATTCGGCCTCGTGCACTAAGTGTGGCAGCAGCCACAGGCTCGAAAGTTGCCCCAAACCGAGCACCACTGTGCAGGGAGCGACGTGTGCCCAGCCGTCTGCAGCTCGGCCTCCCTCATAAGGCCCACGTATCCTGGCCGTGCCTGAGCGCAACCGGCCTCTCTGGGACGGTGCTTCCATCTCCCTGGAAAGCCTTAGTGTGCATGTAACGCCTCTTGGTGTCCTCTGAAGGCAATCTCTTCTGTGATTTCATTGCCATTGGGCTAGCATGGCCCAAGGAAACGGGTCACATCCATCCCTTTAGCCCCTCTGCCACCAAACTGTCCCCGTAGGCCTTAGGGCCTAGCGCAGCCCTAAGGGGGAAAAGGTGGGCCGAGCACCAGGAAAAAGGGGAGAAAGCAGCACGGGAGGGGATAATGATGCCAGACACACTGTTTAATAACAGTTAGACTCTTTGTCTCATTTTCCTGTCTTTATTTTATTGCAGAGCTACGTTTTTGAGTCCTGAGCAGAGCCTTCTGGTCCTCGTGGCCGTCGGCAGAGGCCCTGCTGCTGTCCCGGCCCATCTTCCACCAGCTGCCCCTGGGGCCTCCTGCCAGCATCACCGGCGCGGTGGCTTCTTCTTGGCACGTGATGCAGAATCGCTGGAGGTGGTACTGGCCTTTCTCTTCTGAGCACGGCGGTGCCCCCGTCGTGAGCTGCCCCTTGCCCGCCTGGGAGCAGAGACACGTGCCGCAGCCTCCCCCGGCTCCCTCTGCAGCTCTTCTTGCTCCCCTGGGATGGGAACAGGGGGGCAGCTGGGCCCTCCCTCAAGAGCAGCCGTCGAGGTGCCCAGCAGTTCATCTGCGTCCACTGTGGCAGCGGTGGCAGAGGGGTCAGTTCCAGGCTCAGGAGTCCCACCTCGGGAGGGAACAGCACTGGTGCTGGCCACGGGGCTGAGCTCCTGGCCCCCTTGGGAGGCAGCAGGACGGCTGCTGGCTACAGGGCTGAGCTCCTGGCCCCCTTGGGAGGCAAAAGAACTGATGCTGGCCATGGGGCTCCGCTCCCTTCCCCCTCTGGAGGAACCCCAGCTGGTGCTGGCCATGGGGCTCCGCTCCCGTCCCCCTCGGGAGACAACCCAGCTGGAGCTGGCCATGGGGCTCCGATCCCGTCCCCCTCTGGAAGCACCCCAGCTGGTGCTGGCCACAGGGCTCTGCTCCCGACCCCGTCGGGAGACACCCCAGATGGTGCTGGTTGCCCCGGGGCTTTGCTCCTGGGACCTCCTGGGGACAGTGGAGCTGCTGATGCCCCCGGGACTCTCCTCCAACCTCCTAGCAGCACGGGACTCCTCACTGAGCAGGAGTTGGTGGGATGCCCTCCCACACCATTGCATGATGACTTCAATGAGTCCTTGCATGAAGGCTGTTGTGCGGCTTCCAAGGTGACGCTGCACGATCTCGACCAGGCGCTCTTCACGCAGACCCAAAATAGGCAGGGTGTGCAGGATCCTCTGTGCCAGGGTGAGCACCTGACGCCTCTCCAACTCAAAGGTGTACCCCAACTCTTGACACAGCCAGGCCCGCAGGAGCCTGAGGACGTCCGGGTACTCACGGAAAATGGACCGCCCGGTGTAGGGGTAAAGTCCGCCTATGAACCCTTGCTCCAGGTGCAATCGTAGGTTTACCCTGGATGCTCTTGGTTCTGGCAGTCTGAAAGGTGCCTCGTTTTGGGCACTGCCCAACAATGCCAGAGATGGTTGTCTTATCAGGAGCTCTTTACAGTCCCCCCCTGGCAGCGAGTACAGGATGGATGTCAACATCCTCCTGCAGAGGGGGCACTCAGGCTTGATCTCTGCCCACCGCTGGATACAGCTGAAGCAGAAGCGGTGGAGACACGGCATGGTCAAGGCTGCGTTATCCAAGGTATTCAGGCATACTGGGCAGCGGTCCTCCAAGGCTGAAGCCATGTTCAGAAACCGCTGCACGGGGATGGAGAGATCTGGTGGGGATGGACAAGGGACTCCTCACCGAGGAGGCTGGCTGTCCCACTAGAAGAGGAAGAGGCAGAGACGCCACGGTGACTGGTCGGCCCAGGGAGGCGGGGAAGAGGACCCAGGTCCCTCCAGAAGGTAACCCACCCAGCTCCCCAGGGTGAAGTTTCCCCACACTACTCACCTCTGCTGCGGCAAGCGCACCTCCTGGGTGCCCCGGCTGCCTGAGCCAGGCAGGGCCGGGGACAAACCTGCAGTGGCTCCGGGGATTAGCACTGAGGGCTGTAGTCCCCAGTTCCCAGGGCACAATCCCAGCACTGAGCCAAAAGCTTGCTCCGCGCTCCAAGCCTCGCCAAAACGCTCAGCTGGAGTGAAGGCGCAAACTGTCTCCGGGGGGCTGGGCGCTCGAATATAAGCAATGAGGGCCATGATGTCACAGAGCATGGCTGGGGGATGTCACAGAGCATGGCTGGGTGATGTCACAATGGGCTGTCCCTGCCCGCGGCGCTCGACCCAGCAGCCCTGTGGCCCCCGCACATGCATTTGGGCTTACCGCAATGTCACTACCTGCTCCATCCCCCACATCTTCTGTCGTGTGCTTGGCATTGGTGCTTCAAGCCAGCCACCGAGGCCTTGGCCGTGGCTTTCCGGGGCACCGTCAGGTCGCGCTGGCCTGAGGTGGCACATTCTCCAGGCACACACAGAGGACTCCTGGGCAGCCCAGCACAAGAAGAAGGAGCCCAGAACACAGCGCTCTAGATGTGGCCTCACCAGTGCCGAATCCCTTGCAGGAGCAGCTCCCTCCACCTCTGGCAGTACTTTGCCGCAGGCAGCCCAGGGTGCCATTGGAGTTCTTGGTGGCAAGGGCACATTGCCAGCTCCCGTTCAACGTTGTGTCCACCGGGACCCCCAGGTCCTCTTCTGGAAAGCTGCTTTCCGAACCGCTGGCCCCCAGCGTGTCCTGATTCATGGAGCGGTTCCTTCCCAGCCACAGGACTCTGCACTTGTTCTTCTTGAACTGTGTGAGGTTCCTGTCAGCTCATTTCTCCAGCCTTCCAGAGATGGAGAAGTAAGAGAAGGGAAGCAAGAAAGACGCGTGGGATAGCCATTTCCACTGAAGTGTACATGCTATAGCTATGAAGAGGCAAAATAGCATTGCTGCTTCTTTGTAAACTTCCCAAGCTACCTGGTGGGGGAAAAAAGGAGCCATATAACACTCTTGAGGTCCTTGCAGGCATGAGCTGAAGGAGAGTGAAATGCAGGCTTGATCTCTGCCCACCGCCTGAGACAGTTGAAGCGGTGGAGACACGGCATGGTCCAGGCTGCGTTCTTCAAGGTATTCAGGCATATTGGGCAGCGGTCCTCCGAGGATGTTCAGCACGTGCTGCGCTGGGCTTGGGTCAACATGGTGTGTTGCTGGTTTTGTGACTCTGATGTTTGTGTTAGTGCCATTTGGAAAGAGGGTAGAAAATCCTTGGAGCAGCACAGTCTGGCAGAACAGGTTTGTTTCACTCCAGCATTAACAGAGAAAATCACGATATGAAATGTTTGCAAGGGAAGAAGCGCCCAAAGCTGAGCGGCTCCATAGCTCAGGGCTTAGAACACTGGTCTAGTCAAGCAGGGATTGAGCTCAAATCTCACTGGAGCAAATCTCACTGGAGCCTGGGGGCCTTGTACCTCCTGTGAAGGAAGACCGACAGCTTCATCATTTTGGTTTTTTTCCAAAACATTGCTGGCATCAGTTTTTGGGGCATTCACCCCAGCCTAAGTGAAATCCAGACATCAGATAGCACCTATACCAAACAACAGGCCATGAGAAGCAGAGAAAAATAACAACAGTCAGAGCTAAACCCTCAAAAGAATACCTCCACACATTTTTAAAGAATGGCAAGTGGGGATAAGAGATAACTAATAATGGGATGTAAAGCCTTCTGAACCCCGCAGACATTGTGAAGCTCAGTGATGAACCAATCTGAAATGGCTGCTAGATGTTTACAGCCAGATCTGGTTCATCTCTTCATACTTCAGCGGGTCAATCAAATATATGTCTCCAGAGCTCAGTAACTACAGAGCTGGCTGAAAAAATTATAAATACAGTTTGTGGAGGAACAGTAACAGAGGTCTTCTTCAGAGTTCTGGGGCCACCTTTAAGAAAAAATAAACAGCTAGGAATTAACCTGTTTTGCATCTTGAGGTCAATGAATTGCAGTGAAATTCATACTCTGCCTTTGCACGTTTCCCATTTTGTTGCTCATTTTCCAATACACTTCCTATTTTATTCCATCAACACGATCCAAACCAGAGACATAGAAGGACATTTCTGCATTTGAAAAGGGCCCTGTCCTGGTTCAGCTAGGATAGGGTTAAGTTTCGCCAGCAGCTGGGGGGAAGCTCTAGCCATATACCATGCTGACATCACCTCCTGGTGCCCAAGCGCAGGAGCGTGACAGAGTCGGTTAACATGTGTGTTGTGCCATCTCTCTGCTCTCACTGCTGTATCGGTGGATATCTTGCTCTCTTCACTCTTATTACTGTTATTGTTATTGTTATTTATTGTTGTTTGTTGTGTTGCTGTTGCACTGTTGTATTAAACCTCTCCTTATTGCGGCCCCCGGGCTTTGTATTTCACTCCCTTTGTGGGGGAGGGGCAGTGGCCGCGAGGTCTCCGACCCCGGCAGGGACTAAACACCACAGGCCCTTTGCATTTGAGGGAAAGAAAGCTCAAAAGCCTGAAACACCCACTCTGCAGGACTTGTCTACTGGATGTGGAGAAGCCAAGGCACGGTGCACAAGAGACTCTGCAGGGAAGGAGCTTGCTTGCTTCTGTGCCTGGAAATCACTCAAGTGACAGCCCAGTGCACAGCACTAAGGTGAAAGCTCTAAAGGAGGTCTCCCAATCAGCCTGGCACTGCCCATATTTACCATGTCTACACGAATATGCGTGGGGATGAGAGGGTTCCTCACTGCCCGGCATTTGCTGAAATGCTAAGTACGAAGTTCTCTTCCACTCCTCTGCTTCTCGCTCTCTCGACATGCACCCCACATTGGCCACTGTTTCATCCCCAGCTTGACAGAGACTTTGAGGAGTGGCCATTCACACAGACCACTGGATTCACTCTGGTTCCTTGAATTGGCATGCTGAGGGTTTGCCAAGGGAGGATCTTTTCCTTGATAAAGCAGCAGGGAAGGAAGGAACAAGCTGATCCATCTGCTGGGTGCTCCCCTCCTGCCGACTCTGCAGTGAGGAGGGGAACACGCTGAAGTATTGCTGCCTTGCTCACTGACAGTGGACAACCCGTTTGCCTCAGCTGAGTAAAACATTCCTCAAGAAAGCAACGTCATGGTTCTCAGCTGAAGGAGCCCCGGGCGGTAAAGGTGGATGCTGGAGCTACCACGTACAATTGCCTGTACCCCGCAGCATGATGTCAGTACTGAAAGAGGGAATCCAGCAGTAAGTGAGTGGTAAAATGCTGCCTGACGGCAGGAAAGTTTCCACTTCCCCATCTTTAATACATGCCAGGGCAGATATCAGCCAGATTTGGGCAGGCGGTGTGGTGGCTCGAGCAGCCTCTGGAGCTGCAACAGCGTGGGCTGCATCAGTGACAAACTGGCGGGAAGAAGAACTGGAGGCCAGACTTTAGTCAGGTGCTTATTCGGCCTCGTGCACTAAGTGTGGCAGCAGCCACAGGCTCGAAAGTTGCCCCAAACCGAGCACCACTGTGCAGGGAGCGACGTGTGCCCAGCCGTCTGCAGCTCGGCCTCCCTCATAAGGCCCACGTATCCTGGCCGTGCCTGAGCGCAACCGGCCTCTCTGGGACGGTGCTTCCATCTCCCTGGAAAGCCTTAGTGTGCATGTAACGCCTCTTGGTGTCCTCTGAAGGCAATCTCTTCTGTGATTTCATTGCCATTGGGCTAGCATGGCCCAAGGAAACGGGTCACATCCATCCCTTTAGCCCCTCTGCCACCAAACTGTCCCCGTAGGCCTTAGGGCCTAGCGCAGCCCTAAGGGGGAAAAGGTGGGCCGAGCACCAGGAAAAAGGGGAGAAAGCAGCACGGGAGGGGATAATGATGCCAGACACACTGTTTAATAACAGTTAGACTCTTTGTCTCATTTTCCTGTCTTTATTTTATTGCAGAGCTACGTTTTTGAGTCCTGAGCAGAGCCTTCTGGTCCTCGTGGCCGTCGGCAGAGGCCCTGCTGCTGTCCCGGCCCATCTTCCACCAGCTGCCCCTGGGGCCTCCTGCCAGCATCACCGGCGCGGTGGCTTCTTCTTGGCACGTGATGCAGAATCGCTGGAGGTGGTACTGGCCTTTCTCTTCTGAGCACGGCGGTGCCCCCGTCGTGAGCTGCCCCTTGCCCGCCTGGGAGCAGAGACACGTGCCGCAGCCTCCCCCGGCTCCCTCTGCAGCTCTTCTTGCTCCCCTGGGATGGGAACAGGGGGGCAGCTGGGCCCTCCCTCAAGAGCAGCCGTCGAGGTGCCCAGCAGTTCATCTGCGTCCACTGTGGCAGCGGTGGCAGAGGGGGCTGGTCTGGGCTCAGGAGTCCCACCTCGGGAGGGAACAGCACTGGTGCTGGCCACGGGGCTGAGCTCCTGGCCCCCTTGGGAGGCAGCAGGACGGCTGCTGGCTACAGGGCTGAGCTCCTGGCCCCCTTGGGAGGCAAAAGAACTGATGCTGGCCATGGGGCTCCGCTCCCTTCCCCCTCTGGAGGAACCCCAGCTGGTGCTGGCCATGGGGCTCCGCTCCCGTCCCCCTCGGGAGACAACCCAGCTGGAGCTGGCCATGGGGCTCCGATCCCGTCCCCCTCTGGAAGCACCCCAGCTGGTGCTGGCCACAGGGCTCTGCTCCCGACCCCGTCGGGAGACACCCCAGATGGTGCTGGTTGCCCCGGGGCTTTGCTCCTGGGACCTCCTGGGGACAGTGGAGCTGCTGATGCCCCCGGGACTCTCCTCCAACCTCCTAGCAGCACGGGACTCCTCACTGAGCAGGAGTTGGTGGGATGCCCTCCCACACCATTGCATGATGACTTCAATGAGTCCTTGCATGAAGGCTGTTGTGCGGCTTCCAAGGTGACGCTGCACGATCTCGACCAGGCGCTCTTCACGCAGACCCAAAATAGGCAGGGTGTGCAGGATCCTCTGTGCCAGGGTGAGCACCTGACGCCTCTCCAACTCAAAGGTGTACCCCAACTCTTGACACAGCCAGGCCCGCAGGAGCCTGAGGACGTCCGGGTACTCACGGAAAATGGACCGCCCGGTGTAGGGGTAAAGTCCGCCTATGAACCCTTGCTCCAGGTGCAATCGTAGGTTTACCCTGGATGCTCTTGGTTCTGGCAGTCTGAAAGGTGCCTCGTTTTGGGCACTGCCCAACAATGCCAGAGATGGTTGTCTTATCAGGAGCTCTTTACAGTCCCCCCCTGGCAGCGAGTACAGGATGGATGTCAACATCCTCCTGCAGAGGGGGCACTCAGGCTTGATCTCTGCCCACCGCTGGATACAGCTGAAGCAGAAGCGGTGGAGACACGGCATGGTCAAGGCTGCGTTATCCAAGGTATTCAGGCATACTGGGCAGCGGTCCTCCAAGGCTGAAGCCATGTTCAGAAACCGCTGCACGGGGATGGAGAGATCTGGTGGGGATGGACAAGGAGTCCTCTCCGAGGAGGCTGGCTGTCCCACTAAAAGAGGAAGAGGCAGAGACGCCACGATCACTGGCTGGCCCAGGAGGGGTGGGAGAGAAGCCCAGGTCCCTCCAGAAGGAAACCCGCCGACCTCCTCAGGGTGAAGTTTCCCCACACTACTCACCTCTGCTGCAGCGAGCGCACCTCCTGCGTGGCCCTGGCTGCCTGAGCCAGGCAGGGCCGGGGACAAACCTGCAGTGGCTCCGGGGATTAGCACTGAGGGCTGTAGTCCCCAGTTCCCAGGGCACAATCCCAGCACTGAGCCAAAAGCTTGCTCCGCGCTCCAAGCCTCGCCAAAACGCTCAGCTGGAGTGAAGGCGCGAGCTGTCTCCGGGGGGCTGGACGCCTGAATATAAGCAATGAGGGCCATGATGTCACAGAGCATGGCTGGGGGATGTCACAGAGCATGGCTGGGTGATGTCACAATGGGCTGTCCCTGCCTGCGGCGCTCGACCCAGCAGCCCTGTGGCCCCGGCACACGCCTCGGGGCTTTCCGCAATGTCACTGCCCGCTCCATCCCCCACATCTTCTGTCGTGTGCTTGGCATCGGTGCTTCAAGCCAGCCACCGAGGCCTTGGCCGTGGATTCCCGGGGCACCATCAGGTCGCGCTGGCCTGAGGTGGCACATTCTCCAGGCACACACAGAGGACTCCTGGGCAGCCCAGCACAAGAAGAAGGAGCCCAGAACACAGCGCTCTAGATGTGGCCTCACCAGTGCCGAATCCCTTGCAGGAGCAGCTCCCTCCACCTCTGGCAGTACTTTGCCGCAGGCAGCCCAGGGTGCCATTAGACTTCTTGGTGGCAAGGGCACATTGCCAGCTCCCGTTCAACGTTGTGTCCACCGGGACCCCCAGGTCCTCTTCTGGAAAGCTGCTTTCCGAACCGCTGGCCCCCAGCGTGTCCTGATTCATGGAGCGGTTCCTTCCCAGCCACAGGACTCTGCACTTGTTCTTCTTGAACTGTGTGAGGTTCCTGTCAGCCCATTTCTCCAGCCTTCCAGAGATGGAGAAGTAAGAGAAGGGAAGCAAGAAAGACGCGTGGGATAGCCATTTCCACTGAAGTGTACATGCTATAGCTATGAAGAGGCAAAATAGCATTGCTGCTTCTTTGTAAACTTCCCAAGCTACGTGGCTGGGGAAAGGGGAGCCGTTTATCACTCTTGAGGTCCTTGTAGGCATGAGCTGAAGGAGAGTGAAATGCAGGCTTAGGTTGACCTGGTGTGTTGCTGGTTTTGTGACTCTGGTGTTTGTGCTAGTGGTATTTAGAAAGAGAATAGAAAATCCTTGGAGCAGCACAAGTATATGAACTGTTTGCAAAGGAGAAAACACTCAATGTTCAGAGGCTCCATAGCTCAGGGGTTAGAGCACTGGTCTAGTAAACCAGGGGTCGTGAGTTCAAATCTCACTGGAGCCTGGGGGCCTTGTACCTCCTGTGAAGGAAGACCGACAGCTTCATCATTTTGGTTTTTTTCCAAAACATTGCTGGCATCAGTTTTTGGGGCATTCACCCCAGCCTAAGTGAAATCCAGACATCAGATAGCACCTATACCAAACAACAGGCCATGAGAAGCAGAGAAAAATAACAACAGTCAGAGCTAAACCCTCAAAAGAATACCTCCACACATTTTTAAAGAATGGCAAGTGGGGATAAGAGATAACTAATAATGGGATGTAAAGCCTTCTGAACCCCGCAGACATTGTGAAGCTCAGTGATGAACCAATCTGAAATGGCTGCTAGATGTTTACAGCCAGATCTGGTTCATCTCTTCATACTTCAGCGGGTCAATCAAATATATGTCTCCAGAGCTCAGTAACTACAGAGCTGGCTGAAAAAATTATAAATACAGTTTGTGGAGGAATAGTAACGTTGGTCTTCTTCATAGTTCGGGGCGGGTGGGGGGACACGATATGTGACGTGGGTGCCATGAAAAGTTATCATTTTTAAGAAAAAAGAAGAAGACGTCAATGAATTGCAATCCAAATTTATGAGATTTCATACTCTGCCTTTGCACATTTCCCATTTTTTTTGCTAATTTTCCAATAGACTTCCTATTTTGTTCCATCAAAAGAATCCAAACCAGGGACGTAGAAAAACATTTCTGCATTTGAAAAGGGGCCTTTCAATTTGAGGGAAAGAAAGCTCAAAATTCCAAACCATTTTTGTCTTGTGGAGGTGGACACTGGGTGCTGGGAAGGTCATGGCACTTTTGCTGCTCTCTTCAGCCTGTTTCCTTACACGTCTGTTTTCCCAAAACAGCAAGTACATTACAGCTTTGATGAGTTGATGTGTTTTCTCCACATGAGAAGTGACCTGCAGGAATTTCTTTGTTTTCCTCTGTATATATCACAGTAAGGCTGAAGACACTGAGGTCAGCAGGGTTCCCATGAAACTGCAATCTAACAAACTAGCACAAGTTATTGGTATTGTAACCCAAGTTACTAGAAAATGGACAGATGTGTTTTACTAAATGTGAATTTGTTTCTAGACCTTTGTGGCTATATGTCTATTTATCCCATCCCTCATTCCAGCTTCTCTTTATTTTGCTTTCATATGACACTACTGAGCAATATCCAAAAATATCTTTGTAGTTCTAAGTCACTTTTGCAATCAGAATCATGGTTTCAGCTTAGCTGAGCCTGGTAGTGGTGAAAATAATTCACTGTTGAAAAATTGTCTTTCATCTTTATGCAAAAATGACAAATGTTCAGAATATGTGTGAGGAACTGAAGGAGTTAATGTCTCAAGCATTCATCAACACGGAAAGCCTCAGGGACAAATTGTGACCTTTGTGGTTAGTCTAAGGAATCAGTTATCTGCCTAGGGTAGCGCAGAGTGTATCAAAGGGTGCAGAGCACCCCTCCATTGCAGTTGTATAGTCAAATTCCCTAGAAAAGCCTCAAAGGGAGGAGATGTAGACTGAGTAAAACCACATGTTCAGCTTAATACCTACACTTTATTTTATGACTATAGCCTTGAAGAAGAGCTAAAAGATTGATAAGAGAGAAAATCACCCAGCACCAGATAGGTGGATAATTGCCCAAGAAGCAAAAACTGAAGGAAAAAGTAAAGGTGATAGGGGAGATCGTGACCACCGACTTCATCGGACAAAAGGGTTAAGTCACCCCATTCCCCCTCAGAGGACGCGCAGAACCCATGCTCCACCTTTTACTCCTCTCTTATGCAAATGAGTTTGTGGAATACCTGCCTGTCTTGGTCTCGTATGCAAATCAGCCGATAAGATGAACGTGTAATGCAACAGAAATCTTTGCTGGGTGTGCACTCACCACCCCAGCTTACCAGACCTGGCGTGGTGATCCAGATTCTTTAACTCTCTCTCCCTTCCTTCCTTTCTTTTCTTTTCCTTTCTTTTCTTTTCCTTTCTTTTCTTTCTTATAGATTTATTAATGAGAGGCCACATCACTTATGATCCTTTTCCAAGCTTGTTTCTCCCACAAGTCAAACATTTTAACAGCTCATTTGGTGTTGTTTCACCTTAATTTAACCCGAGGGGATCACGAAAACTTTATGACTCCCTGGGCTCCCAGTCCAGGTCATAACAGTACATTTTCTGAATTCTTTATCTACGCAGTACTTAATAATTAAGGTAAAAACTCCTCTCCCCAGTAACCCTGCTGCAACACGTAACACCAAACATACTGATGCTACTTGGTAATCATGGGTCTGCTACAAAGATCACTTTTAACAGCGGACCGTGGACCTTGTCCTAGCTAAACCCCTTTGTATCAATCTTCCATCGTTTTCTGCTCTGCTGAAAATGGGGCTTTTCAAAGATAGAGCTTGCCAGGAGGGGCAGAGAGGGCAAAGGCTTTTCGATCCGTATATGAAGCCCATGTAAATGTGGGAGGGAAGAAGGGTGCCTCTTCATCTTTGTCAACCCATGAAATGGAAATGCTGCGCTTGCGTTCAGAGGTGCAGGAAAGCTTGTGTAGCTCTGCCACAAGGACTGTAACAAGGCTGGTCCACTTAAGGGTTTACTCAGGAAGAGCTCTTGCTCTTTCAAGTCGTGACCTGCCCTAATCCGGATCTAGAGAGTCTTTGATTGCATTGTTTAGGGAGATTTAAAGGTGTCTTCTTGTACATCCTAGAAAACTTGGTTTTCATCATATTTTCCTGAAAACTTCAGGAAACGCTTTTCATTCCTGGGTCTCTCCCCAAGCTGGGCAGGGAAATAATTTATTCTAATATGAAGAGCATGGAACTTTGTGGCCCAGCAGCCTGGGTCATTGAGGAGCCCGTGGTCATTCTGTGAATCCAAGGACCATGTTAGCAGAGCTGCATTTCTGCCTCTAGTTCAGTTCTAGGGAAGGCCACACATGCCTCAACTAATCCATTTCTTAAGTCATGTGGGAAACAACCAATAACTAATTTAGTCCAGGGAGGAAAACTCTGAGGAAGAGCCAGTGGAAATGGCCCCACATTTAAAGAGTTTTAGATTTAGAAATACAATTTAGGCTAATGTTAAAATCTAACATACAAAAGAATCAAATGGCAGCCTCAAAGCCTCAACCCAGAGGAAGAATATCTAACAACTCAGCAGGGCATCAGCAATCCAGGAGGCTTCTGGAATGCGATGATGATAACGTCCTTCTCCAAGTGATAGAGAAGCCAAGGAGGAGAGGTGCTGTGCTGGTGGACCTTGTTCTCAGCAACAAGGACGGGGTGGTGGGGAGTGTAAACCTCAAGGGCAGCCTTGGCTCCAGTGACCATGAACTGGTGGAGTTTGAAATCCTTAGGTCAGCGAGGAGGACGCACAGCAAGCTCGCTACCCTGGACTTCAGGAGAGCAGACTGGTTAATATTCAAGGATCACCTCCTCCAAGCTCAGCAGTGATGCATCAGGTGGCTGCAGGCTGCAAGGAAGGGACACGCGAGGAAGGAGAGGCAGAGGTGTTGCCCTCTACATCAAGAAATAGATAGTGTGTGGAGAGCTGTCTCTGAAGAATAGCCACGAGCAGCTTGAAAGCTTATGGGTAAGAATCAGAGACCAAGGCAACAAAGGGAACCTTGTGGTTGGTGGTTACTACAGGCCGCCCGATCAAGGGGAGCCTGTTGACAAAGCCTTCTTACTGCAGCAGCAGGAGGCATCGTGCTCGCAGGCTCTCGTCCTGCTGGGGGACTTCAACCACCCTGACATCTGCTGGAAAAGCAGCATAGCAGGCAACCTAGAGGCAATCCAGAAGACTCCTGGAATGCACTGGGGATAACTTCTTCAGCCAGGTAATAGAGAGCCCCACCAGAGGTGATGCGATACAGGACCTGTTGGTCACCAATGCAAGTGATGTCAAGATAGGAGGCAGCCTGGGCTGCAGTGATCATGCCCTGGTGGAGTTCTCAGCCCTGAGGGGTATGGGTCAGGCGGAGAGTAAAGTCAGGACCCTGAAGTTTAGGAAAACAAACTTCCAGCTCTTCAGGGAGTTAAGTTAATAGGAAGCCCTGGGAAGCTGCCCTCGGGGACAAGGGAGCAGAACAGAACTGGCAGATCTTTAAGGACACTTTCCACAGAGCGCAAGAGCTCTCAATGCCCGGGTGTAAGAATGCAGGAAAGGAAGGCAAAAGACCAGCATGGCTGAGTTGAGACCTGCTGGTCAGCCTAGAGGGCAAGAAGGAAATGCACAGGCAGTGGAAGCAGGGACCAGGTATCCTGGGGAGAGTATAGGGCTGCTGCCCGGTTGTGTAGGGATGGGCTCAGGAAGGCCAAGGCACATCTGGAGCTGAACATGGCGAGGGATGCTTCTACACGTATGTCAGCCTGAACTACACACCTATGTAGAGACAGATAAATCATATACATTTAATAAACTGTGCAAAGGGGGTCTGGGCACCTTGCTCAGCTGGAGACAGCAACGCTATTGTTCTTTCAGTGGGAGAAAACCCACCTGCTGGTCTCCCAGTCCTTCTGTTGATATCTCTGTGAAAGGCAAATGCATTTTGGGGAAAATCAAATGCAAACTCTAGGAAAAAGTTATTCACACCAAATAGCTAGTAATAGATAAAAAAGAGGAAGAATGAGAAATGCTCATAGGTTCATCCACACTTTGCAGTGGCCATGGACCAAGGTATCTCTTTCAAATACAGAGAAGTCAAGTTTCTCTCATGACTGGAGGACGGAGACATTTTTCAATAATAGCTATATGTACCTGTCTGCCAGGTACAGTTTGCTCCACAGTATCCACAGGGAGATCTATGCACAGCCTGCATATCATCCACTCACATCCAACCACTGGAGACTTCTCCACACCTTGGTGCAAAATTTTTCCCAGAGAGATTGTCATCTCTTGGAGCCAGTGCAATCACTACCCGCTTCTCCTGAACTCTAAGGCTTGAAAAGAGCATTACCATAAAATCCAGTAATGCAACAGGTTCTGTGAGACCTTCTGGCTGCCCAGAAAGGCTGAATGCAAAGGCACCATACAGTAAAACTGATGTGAATGTGGCCTTGATGCTCCCCAAGTCTGGCAGCTGCCAGCACCGCATACTTAGATGGCATCTTCCCAGAAGCCTTGAAAATCTTGATGACCTATCACCGACTGCCCATTTCTTTCAGATACGTGAGCCTCTTACAAACACAGCAGCCCTGGCAGCTGACAAGGTCATCTCCATGCTGAAGACAGGCACAGCAGCTCAAAATCAAAACCTTCTGGCTAATATCACCACGTCACAACTATCTCTGCAGGAATGTGTGGAAAGGATTACACCCTGATTCAAGGAGAATACCCCAAAATAGCAGTCCACGTGGGGATGTGAGCACCCATGGCCAGGTAACAGCACTGGCAGCTTGTCTCAAAGCCATAGACTGATGGGGCAGGTTTTCAGGACTCTTCCTTAACATCCAGTGTGATTTGCACAACACCCTGCTTCTGGAAATGCTGCAGCATCCCAGTCTCTTACTGTTTTGGTGTTCACCCTTACAATTTCTGTATCTATTGAACAGACTAGGAAACCTTGTCTTCTAAATGGCAGGTCCCTAAGGATTTAATGCTGACATTATAGTTCTTCTGGACTCAATAAGTGAGATACCATTGACTCAGTCAGGACAGTCTGAATATGAGGTTACCTTCCCAGCAAACATGCTCATTCCTGTAGGCCACACCTCCATGAAAAACCTGGGGGGGGAAAAAAAAAAAAAAAGATTGTTGTAGTTACTACAAATTTAACCAAACTATAAAAAGCCAACCACATCCACTGTCACCTAGGCACCTTGCCATGCAAATAATACCTTAAAGGCAGATCCAGGATGGGGGTAGGAGTCTGCTATAAGGATACAGCAGAGGACCGGAGGGTCTGCCTTAGATGAGAAAATGTAAGGAGTTTGTTGTGTTTAGTCCAACAACAGGAAGTCTGAAAGCAGACATGACCACAACTCCATTACCACAGGAGTAAACAACTAGAAGGAGAAAGAACTATTTAAACTAAATTATGTCATTAGCATGAATGACTATATTAGGCTGGAATTAAAAAAAAAAATTCGAAAAATCAGAGGAGTCATTTTTTCAAGCAGCCTAAGCAACAGGAAGAGGAAACCCCATGAGAGGTCAGAAAGTGCACCAGAAGGTTATGGAGGAGCTGGATAGCACAACTAGACTCCATGATCCAAGAGGTCTCATCCTGTACTCTGTTCATCAGTGATGTGACCTTTTCTAAGTTCAGCAGCGTCCTGTACTGTGTGAATACTCATGTGTATTCACGTATGTATAATTTTATCAGTCTTTTAAGTAACTTGTTTCTCCAAATGCTTCTTCCGTTCCAGAAGGAGGAGGTAATGACTTTAGGCCTGCTTTCTCCTCCACCCTGGAGAGGTTGTGATGTACCTGTTGATTGCCTCACCTCCCCCCTGCCTGTTAGGAAAACAGTTCATTCCCTGTGCAGCAAGTCTACTTAGAGCACTCAGTTGCTCTAATAATGGTCATCTGTTTATAGTCTGTTATAATTTTTTTCATGACAAAGAATTTCTGCAAGATGCTACTTCATTCCTGCAAGTTTGTAATGATTTTTTTTCTCCCTGTGTTACTGAAAGTAGCTTTTGTGTTCAGAAAAATGACTGTAATAAAGTCTATTTCAGTGTTCAGAGTAAATAATAGGGACTTTAATAGGTTTCTGATGAAAGCTTAGAATTTCTCTTTGTTTTCCTTCAATTCTTTTTAATCTTCTGGGTCAGATGAGCCTGGCTTACTCTAAAACTTGTAAGAGCAGAAGAGGGACAGAGTAAAATGATCTCGATGCTGTACAGCCTTGTCCATTGCTAGCACAGCAGCTCAGTCCTCTGCCCAGTGTCTCTGGGGATGGCACGTTGCAAACAGCAGAAGGGCAAGTCTGGAGATGGCACTGGCTATGCTTAATTTGCTCATTCCATAACTGTCTCTCACCAGATATGACAATCTAATTATTTCTGTTAGGCAAGCTATTAAATTTTATTGGAATTGGTACAACTGGCCTGATGAAATACTCTCCAACACTCCTTCTCACAGATATCTGTACCATCATAGCTACCACTACATTCCTATTGCCACTGCGGACTGTAGTACACAGCTGCATCATTATTACTCCAGAAGAGGATCTCCAGGTTTTCTCAATTCTCTACATTATTTTTAACCTGAAGAAGAGTTTTTCTCTCCATGCATCTCCTGGTGAAAACACTGGTGGCCTGTCCTACCTGCAGTGCTGCTGAGGGGATGTCAAAGCAGAGGAAGAAGTATTTCTCTTTGCTGTCAGTGTGTTAAGGCCCAGACTTATCACAGCTCCCCTCACCCCCTTCTGGGAGGAAACAGGACTGGGAGAGTCGAGTTCTGAAGCCACAGCTATACTGTTGCTCTCTACCAAACCCTCATTAAGCAGTGGGGTGTGGGATTTCATTAGTCAGGCCTCAGGTTCACACTTCTGTGGTTGTTCTGTTCTTACCTGGTCATAGCTGTGTCTGAAGTTTCTTCACAGTTGAAACTTTCAGCAATTCTCTAATGGGCTCCAACTTTGTGTTCCTCCAGAGTCAGTTCATAGCCCTACACCACCTCTCTGCCTTTCCCCTTTCCTCATTTCCCAGCCTTTGCCTTTTGCCTTCTTGCTTTGATTCCCTCTTTCTGAGCATTCCCAGTTGGTGACCCATGAATCTCCATGTGCACTTCTAAGTGCCAGCTGGGACTTCCTCAGGCATCCCAGCAGCCAGAAGACCTTGCTAGCAGTGGAAGGTGCACAGAATCATTTCTGCACTGTCAGTGAAATACGTGTGGGACCACCAGGAGGCATTAGTCCTCCATCAAGGGCAAACAGGTGGTGGAAAAGCCTTGCACAACTGCTCAGCTCTAGAAGTCTAGTCCCCGCTTGGCTATAGTGCCCAGAAATGCTTTTCAAGTTAACCACAGTTGCAGAGGAGATGGAACATTAGCACAGTATTTAACCTGGTGCCTTGAGAGGCTAACACAGTTTGATCTGGCCTCTCTTGCATTAAGTCAGTTCTGGGGCTCTCTCCATTACCATGAGAGGGCAGCACCTGGGCTTTCTGGAAGAGTTCCTGGGTATTGAGCTTCCAGCAAAGATGCATCAGGCTCCCTGGAAAACATTCAACAAACCTACAGAGAATTCTTCTTTTTCTTCAAATCTAAGACTCAGTTGCACAGATGACGGGTCCAAACTAAACCCTCCACACAGCTTTCCTTCACAGTTGGGCTGTTTGCTTCTTTGTATAATCAGTTTCACAAAAGGATCTCAAATTGCCAAGAAATTCTCCTACTTCCGCTCAGGATGGAGGTGAATTGCATTTTGTTTTGTTTTCTCAGCTGTTGTAACCAAAGCGTTTCAAGAATTTGTGGAGACCGGAGAGTCATCATGAGTCTGAGACTCCAGTTGGGCCTTTGGGTTTCCTATGCACCCATGGCTGTAATTCACCGGCTCGACAGCAACAACAAACCTGAACGATGAAGTCCATAGCACGATTAGGGAGCCTGGTATTTGCTTCCTTTCTCAAGTGAGCCTTATGCTTCCTTTCTCAGGAAGGCAGAGCTGCTTGTGGTGTATGTTTGCCTTTAGTTTACCTTGTTTCTTTCCTTCCCCCTCTGCAGCAGTAGGAGCAGCAGGATCCAATTTGCAAAGAAACAGTACAGTACTGAACAGCTCAGCGTATGCGGTAGTGCAAAGAATGCTTTCTTAGAGCTGAACACAAACAAGCTGCTCTCTATATTTGAGAGTTTCTGGCTGGAAAGCGAAAGAGCAATTTCAGTAGACACTATACATCACATGGATGTCCATCTGAATGCTCCCAGGGCGTGGCATATTCACTTCTGAAGAAAATCGTGTTCTAGGAGTCATTCTGGTTTTGTTTGTAGAGGTAATTTTCCTGGGAACCAAACTTCCTGATTCAAGGAAGTTGACTGTGACTATGCAACTGCATCGATACTGTGGGAAAGCAAAATAATTATATTGCCATTAATGCTCTGCTGGGCACATCAGCTAAGGATCCATCCCATGTCCTTTTCAAGGCTGAGACCAGGGAGAAGTTCATCCTATACCAAGCATATGTAAATGTGAGGGGTTGAGAAGTTAAAGGATTAGTTTCAAGGAGTTCATTTTCTGCCATAAAATTCATAGACTGAGCATAAATGAAAGAGGATGAATATTCCCAAAGAGTGCAGAATGAACCTTTTCAGATGGTTTCATTGGCAATGAGCTTTCTTGACAATAACCGGTCGTCTCAGTTGATTTTGGAATGAGCAGTCAGAACTGAAACAAAGTTGTTGGGTTTTTCTGAGTGGGAACTGAAATGTTAGATTCTCTGCTGACTTGTGCTGGCCCCATAGTCAAATGTGATATTCCCCCTGGCATTTCAAAGTGTTAATGAAGTCCAGAGATGACCTCGACTCTTGTTTTATATTTCATGGAATACTAATGGCAAATTCAGCCCCCTGGCCCCAGCCAAGCAGATGGCCAAAATGCAGCCTTGGCTCTATTTCAACCCCTTTTATAGCCTCAGGGCAGAGCCTCAGCTGGCGCACACTATGACAACTTGAGACGCTGCAGCCATTTCCCTCAGCTGAAGATCTGCTTTTCTAAATGTGAATATTGTATATTCTGAGCCTTTACCCCAAGGTAAATCTTATCCTCATTGTAGTCCTGAGTCCGGTCCTGGATCTAGTCCAGACCCTGGACATTGTCCAGAATCTCTTTGCACTGGAACCATCCCTGATTCAAGTTATGCCATTCTCCATGCTGGATACTGCTGTGCCACATCGGTCCCTCTGTGCCATACACCATTAGATTCGATGCTGTTGTTGTACCTCTAAGATTGCAGTTGAGTTGGAAGTTGTTCCCATGAAAGCACTGCTGGTGGGACTCAGGCAGAATTCCTCCTGTCTTGCTGAACACTGCCTATTGCCTTTCCACAGGCCCTTTCTGCAAGGTGAGAGGAGTGAGTGCTGAAAGTATATATTCTGATAGCAACCAGTGGTTTATGTCCTCTCCTTCTGGCCCCACTAATTTAAGCTACACTCTGTTCTACAGTTTCTATTTTCTCCTGTACCATAACTTTCTTCTGGGGCTTCCAAACATTTAGTTCCATCAGAGTTTCAGAAGTAGAGAATTAATCAAACACTGAGGTAATGACTCATACTAGAAACTGCTACTTTTACACACACCCCACCTAGAATACAAACAAGACCTCCTTGGGATCTTACAGGGGAAGATGTTGGTGTCAAATGCAAACATCATGAGCCATCTACTATATTAAACTTCAAGCAGAAATATTCATCTAATTGTTGGGAAATCAAAGGCAGGGTCATAGTTTTGGGTCCACAAGGCAAAGCAGGGGCAAAGGGCACCCAGCTGGCATCCACCACTGTTTCCATGTGCTGGAGGTTGAGGTCAAGAAAGCTCTGGTTATTTGTCACCTGGACAGATGTTGGTCACCCCATATGCAGACAGGCAGTTTGGCCGTAAAACAGCCTGAGACTCAGGGAATGTAAAGCAGTAAGTGACCCAGATGAGGACCCAAGGACACATGTTATCAGGGTGCCATCTGTAAGCAGTCTAGCTGCAGAGCACTGCTAGACAGGAGCACCATGTCCACACTTCTCCTGACCCCCTGCAAGCGAGATGCTGATATCTGTGCTTGGAGTGAGAAATGAGGTGACACCAAGATTTGGGTTCACACAAGCATTTACCAGTTGAGGTGCTGCTTCAGAGGCTTGTATCAAATGCATGAGGCTGTAAAATCATGTAGGGGTGACAGGGAACAGGTTGTCTCCTAGACATCCCATAGCACATGAGAGTCTTGGAGGTGAACCTGCACCAAACAGCAAGCCCAACTTTGGGGATGATTCAGCTTGAACAGCAGATGGAGAAGGGAAAAGATTTATGAGCATTACATAG
Source organism: Strix uralensis (assembly GCF_047716275.1). Lineage (NCBI taxonomy): Eukaryota > Metazoa > Chordata > Aves > Strigiformes > Strigidae > Strix > Strix uralensis. The sequence continues at coordinate 1,823,461 of NC_133992.1, forward strand.
GAAAACAGCTGTCCAGAACTCTACAGTGCCCATAGGGCTTTTCTCTTCATTTTCTTGGTATGTGACTCCTGAGCACAGTGTCCTCACAGAACCAGTTCAGCTGGAAAGGTCTCACATTTCTTTGCAGACCACAGAGAGTTCAGGCATTTGGGACTTCATTCACTCACCTTCAGTTCACCTCTCGCACCGCGTTCCCAGCTCATAGCTAATGCTGAGCTAAAAATATCCAGGGCTTCCAGGATGAAAGGAGTGGGCTGTGCACCTTCTGCTTCTGCACAAGCTCCCTGTGCAATGTTGGGATACTGGGTGTGAAGAGCATCACAGAGGAAAACCAAATACAGCAAGACTGCGTGTTTCACAACACAGGATGAGACGAGCACAACTCAACTGCATGGAGCAAGAAAAGCAAAAGCAGAAGTGTCTCACTGAGCATATCCAAAGTTGTCCTGGTTGTGAGCATCTGCATGTGGCAGGTCTGTGGGAGCTGCAGCAGGTATCTTAAGCAGCCACCAAAACACAAAACATGCAGCACAATTGACCACATTGAGGTCAACACTCAAAGAATAATCAATTCAGCCTTTCCCAGCCACTGTTCAGAAAAGTATTTAAACTGTTTAAATCCTGTCACAGCAGTAAAGGGATGACCCAAGAAGCTCAGCTGTCTTCAGAGAAAGATCCAGCTACCTAATCTGTAAACCCTGCCCAAGGCTATGCAGGGGGCAGTGGGAGCAGGGAAAAGCAACCCCATATCTTCAAAACAAACATGGTCATTGCTAGCCCCTTCCCCTGAGCACAGGGGAATGGAAACAATGAGAAATCCTAAAAGTTTCTGGCCACACATAGCAGCTTGCAGGAACCTCAGTAGAGAAGTGAGAGGCGAGGGAAGAAGGGCTGCAACAGAGCCAGGAGTGGGATGCAGAAACCCAGGAGCAGTGAGAGAGACAGCGTGGGTGGAAGTCATGAGTCAGGTACCTGGAAGCCCCATTTCCTGGCATTACAGCCTGAAAACCCTCTCACGGGTGTTTCCTGCTGCTTGGCTATTCAGGTTGATGCAGCCACCTGCTGCCCTTCCCCATATTGTGCTGGGCAGTGGATGGAGGACGTCACTGGCCGAGAATTCCTTAGCCAGCAAGAAAATGCCATTAGGTTTTCAGTTCTTTTACAAGCTGCCGTGCAGTTACAAAGGCATAATAATGGGTGGAAAAGAATTTGCCAGGTGCATCCTGCAAGCCAAGAGATGTGCCAGAGCCAGGCATGGGAGGCAAGACCTGGTCACGAGGAGTATATAAGCACATCTGTGGAGGGAAATCAGCAGGACCAGGGCTCAGATGTCAGCAGAGAGGTGGCTGCTCTTGAGGCTTGGCCAGGGAAATGTCTGGGAGATTGCCTTGTTATGATCCTTGAAGTTGGAGAGGTCCTTCCCAGCCTTGGTCATTCAGTGGTGCTGTGATTCACCGGAGCAAGGATCTGCCCAGTGCTGTGTTTGACAGACAGAAACTGTGTTGTTGTGACAGTGCACCATCATCTAAATCTCATGGACTTACTCCAGGATTTCAGTGTGTGTTCAAACAGCACTGAGCTATTTCCCAAATTAGCCTACAAACCATCCATGTGTTCCATTTCATTTTCTCTTTCATTTAGAAACCAGTTCCTAAATGCATGTTTCCTCTGACTTAGAGTGATGGGAATATGAGCAGGTCACTTCTACAGCCCATCCTCCTCTGAACTCAGAAGCCTCCACTTAGCCTCTAGACATGCCCATGGGGTCCAACAGCATCTTCACCAGCTCCTGCCCTCTCTTCCTGGAGTTTGGTGGTAACCACATTTGTCCCCTCCTCCTTTGCATTTTTGGTCCTTTTTCATCCCCTCTCCCTCCGTGCAGCAGAGTACACAGCTGCTGTGGAGAGCCACAGGCGGCCAGCAGCCTTCCATCAGCAACATGCTGACCAATGGGCGCAGTGGGCACCCTGCTCTGATTGCACCAGCATATTCTTCCTCACCAGAGCTGTCAACAGTATCAGCACATGGCACGGCAGGTGCTGGGGTTCGCCTGAACTGTCCTCATTGAGGCACAATGAAATATGCCTGACAGCTGCAGACAAGTCAGAGAGAGGATACTCGAGGCTCTAGGAGATCCCAACTAGACATATCAGTGCTAAACGAGATTAGTGGCAGCTGACATTTCAGCTGTTTTTTTGGATATGCATAAAAGTTGCTTTGTTCCCTGCATTTGGGGCCCAGCCCTGCCCCTCACTGTGGTGCTGGGCTCCCTGTCCCATCAATCCCAGCACGTGGAACAGCCTCCATCCAGGCAGGAGGGAAAATGGAGGCTGGAGATGTTCTCCTTCCCTTCATCCCTTCCCAGCAATGCACCTTCTCTTCCCTGGAATACTAGGATGGGGGAGGATGGGAGAGGTTGTCTTGTCCATGGGGAGAAGGAAAGAAGAAGTGGGAGGAGGGAGCTGTTCAGGATGATCTTTCTTCTCTGAAACAGAGTTGACTAGTAAAGGTGGCTATCAGGAAGACACTGGCCACATGCACAGGTCCTTTTACAAGTCTGTGGTAAAGTATCAGGTGGGGTTTTGTTGCCTCTTTGGGTAGCAGTATCAAGAAAGAGCTGAGTGGTTTTGTCCAGTGCTGCCACAAGCACAGCTTTAGGAGGGGAAGGGCTTTGTCTGAGCAATTCCTCAAGAGGAGAGGAAGCACGAAAAGAGCAAATGGACTTGGGCCAGCTTTTCCTATTTAGACTCATCTGTTACAGAAATATCAGAAATGCTGGAAGTTGGAAAGCTTCAAAAAGTAAAGTCTGTTGCCAAGGCTTATGTTTTCCTGCAGTGTTTGAACTTTTGCTCCAGGAGTCACAGAATTACGTAAGGTTCCTCATTTTTGCTAAATAAAAATATTCTCATAATGGAGAAAGAAGAACCTTTCACAGAAAATATGATGTAGACAGGAACCTGAAAACACAGAAATTGGAAGGTTAAGAAAAACCCAAGATCTGTTCTCTGAAGAGACACCAAATTAAAGCTGAATGTATGATCTGGGGAAATATGATTTTCAATCATGTCATGGTTGACACAGTGGATACTGGCCTCCCTTGCAGCTCCACACTACAGTCTTGAAGTTCAGTCTTCAGAACAAAAAGATTTTGCTCAGTTTCTTTTCTTTTTCTTAATAGCAGATATTTCGTATCTTTATAAACACCAGTTTGAGGACTGTGTCCCTCCATCATACTCACAGATGTGCAGGTGTTGGTGTCTCTAGATATGCTGACTCTCCCTCCTCTTGACTTGTAGGGCACAAAGATTTTGCCCTACTCCCTCATGCCACCAGGGAGACAGTATCATCCCTATGAACCTACACACTGAGCAAGAAAGAAGCCCGTGCATTGCACCTCTCTATTCCCAGCCTTCCCTCAGAGCTCACTCCAGCTCTTCTGAGCTCTCCTTCAGGCTCTGAAAGCCCGACTTAAAATGACCTGAAGTTGGAGATGACTCAAGGTGGGCCATGACACGCTAGTCAGGGACCCACTGTCACAAACACACAGTGTGGCATTTGTAGTTCACCGAGTCCAGCTGGCTCTGCAAGGGAGCTGTGGCACCCCAGCGTGTGGCCCAGCCTGGCTCCGCAGAGCTCGTGCTGCTCAATTCACACCCCCCATCACCCCACATCGTAAACTGTTTTAACACTGAAACTATGAGGCAGCAGTGGTGAGAGGCCTTCAACCCCCCGTGATGCTGCTACATGACTTCAAAAAAATTCCCTGCAGGCACTTCACAAAAAAGAATGAAAAGCAAATAGAGGGCAGCTGCAGCTAGGACAAGGCATCCTGTGGTGAAAAAAAGTCTTAGGAGGAATTGAGGGGATATCAGGAGCAATATCTCTTCATCTGAGATTCCTGAACTCAAATGAAGCAAACAGGAAAATAAGTGAAATTCCACAGCAAGGAACCACCTTTTCATCCCGCTAGTCACATCTGTTTTCTCCTGTGTCCGGCTGTCAGCCAAGCCTTTCCTCACCAGCAGCGTGTGGCAGTGATGCCTTCCCGGCTCTGCTCTGCAGAGACCTTTGGGAGAGGAGACAGGGCAGCGGGGAACTGCAGGGTCTGTGCAGGGTGACAGGGAGAACCCTGTGCCCCCTTGCCCCATCCTGCCCAGGCTGCCACAAGCTCCAGCCCTGCTTGAGAGATCTGGCAAACACATGTGCATCTCTGCACAGAGACAGATCGACTTGCTCCCACACCCAAGCACAAAAAAAAAAATGAGAATGAATAGCTGAAGAGCAGACTTAGGCAAAAGCAGGAAAATGAAGCCAGTCAGTTAATGCACAGAAACCACAATGCATTAGAAAGCGGTCTCCCACCATGACTGTTAACATCGACATAACTGCATTAAATACAACGCCATGGCATCTGTGGGTGGTATTCTACATGCTCCCTTCTTATGAGAAACAAGAGCAAGCCAAATACGTTATACCTGCAGCTAAAAAATAGATTTCAACTAATTGCAGAATGTAATCTTTTTTCTCCCTCAAATAAATCAGGACATCAGCAAATGACAGTTCCATTTTTTCTTTTTGTTGTGTATCATATCCCACCCTGGCAGAAAGCAAGCGGCTCCGATGTGGGTGAAGAGCAGCAGCACCCACAAGCAGCCACTACTAACCCATCACAGCTGCTGGGGGCTTTACTGCAAACATACACATACCAAGGCTGTTGGGGACTGACAGGAGTAAGTGAAAAGACAGTTTTATCTTTCAAACCGTGGCATGGTGCAAATTAATGCAGTGGAAAGGTCACAGATACGACCCCAACGAGGTGCTGAGGCTGGTGATCTCCGTGATGTTTGTGTCATGGTTAGATTGTAGTTCAGCAAAGTAGGAGCCAGGAGGGCTTTGAAGGAGGGTCATAATTTACATCTTAGCAAAACTGGCAGAAAATTGACATTAAAAATGGCATTTCACTTCTTGTACATGCTCCTGCCTGCACTGGTACCCCTGCTCTGCAGTCCCTGCCTGGTGGTGGGCTCCCATCCCACTGAGAGACCCCCTCGACAAGCTGACTGCAGGGGACAGGACACCTGGGTGAGCCAGGGAATGAAGGGAAGTACGTGCGAGGGACACCTCCTGGCAAAGGCACAAGTTTTGCCAAAGGATTTGGGCATGTCTCTGTGCAGAGTTTGGCCAAGACCACAGGGGCTGATGTGAACCCTCCGTCACAGCTGCAGTAGCTATAAAATGCTCTGAAAACAGATTCATTTTGTGTACTAAAGATATTTCTGCTTGCAGCTCCAGCAATGGCCTCTGTCTCACATACCTGCGGGACAGCTCACCTCCACGTCCCTTCCCTGGCACGAGATGGACACAAGGACATCCATTTTAGACCTCAAAGACAAGATGAGGCTCTCCACATCTTTCCCTTGTCTGTGTGCAAGATCCACTTGGAAAATAAGCTTTCTTCTTTGCTATTTTCCTTTTATTTATTTAGTGGATTTATGTTACAAGGTTATAGTTCACATTATGGCTAAAATTGTAGATCAGGATTAGGGATTACAGTTGGAGTTAATCTGGGTTAGGATAAAGATATGAGTTTAGTACTGAACTATAATTAATGATGTGTTACTCTTAAGGTTAAAATATACAATTAGGTTTTTGTTTGTGTCTGTAGGTTTAGATAAGTTTTAGGGTTGAATCTATGGTGATGATTAAACCCAAAGACTTAGATTTTAAGTTTGAAGGGATAATTGCCTTTGGGTTGGAATTAAATTTGAAATAATTGGAAGGATTGGACTGGTATTAAGATTAGATATGATTAACCATTGAATTATAGCAGATTATGGTTAAATACAATCTAGGGCTGATTTAAGAGTTCAGTTTGAATCTAATTATAATTAGGACTATTATTTAGCATAAGCACTGTGATTCCTGATCAGGGAGAGATGAGAATTTGCATCAGCGTCTCATACTCTCTGCAGCTGCATCTCTGGCTGATGCCACTGTTTTGATGCTTATCTAGAGGGTGGGAGAGCCCAGCCCCTCTGCCAGCTCTTGCTGTTCACTCACAGGATCATCCAAATCCACATACTCATGCAGAGGGATGCTGTTCCCTTTGGCAGCAGCATCCGCAGCTGGCGTGGTCCTTGCCCATGCAACAGCAATCCCAATGGTGGGAGACAACCAGACATGAGAAGGACCAGATGATATCCTTGGACTCCAGCCCCACTCCCCACCAAGGGTACAGGCTGCTGGGAGGAAGGCTCCTCCCCACCCCATCACTCATGAGCAATGCTCCTCAGAGGGTCCCCAACCAGGTGACACGCTCCTACCACATACATGGACCTTCCTATGGAAACAAAAGAGATCCCCAAACCACATAAGGAAATTTATGCACACCCAAAATTCATGGCTTAAAACCAGAAGCTGCTGGCTGTTACTGTAGAGATAGCCTCAGAAATATGAAATCCCTGATGCTGCGGCCAAAAGCAGTTTGGAGATATGCTAGATATAAGATTACAGATACAGATGCTGTTTTGGTTGCAATCCATACTTTTGTTTTATGAGGCACACAAAATATAAATGAAGTGTGGTTTTGTTTATAACATGTTGACACTTTCCCAGGTTCCCAGCCATTCCAAGCAAGTCAGGGGAAATATCTGATCATTTAAATCTATTTTCCATTCTATGCCTAAGCCTTTATGAATAAAACCAATTACAGTTATTTAGAAATAACTCTCTTCCATATATAACCATAAATTGCCCGTGCAAAAAAACCTCTTGATGTTTAGTCAGTGTTATTTTATTCAGTTGCAGTAAAAGCATGGAAGAGAAGACTCAGTAGACTGTTTATTTCCATGGATGTTATTTTTTGTACTTTACAGGATGCATTTTCTGTCAGAATTTGTAAAATATTAATCAAACAAACAGAAAACAGTATAGAAACTGTAACTTGAAATGAAGGTAATTTTCACAGCAACACTAAATCCATAATGGCGCATTCCCCAGCTTTTTTCTGTCAACTATGCCACCTAAATGCTTCATTTACAAAAAGTTTGCTTTTGTTTTGGTATTTCTTGACATCTTACTGTCCCAGTTTCATTGAAATGAGAACAAAGGAGAGAAACTCTCTGTGAATAACAATGTTAAGAAGCAATTAGCCAGTAGAAATCAAAATACATGATCATGCGATTAAAGTATGTGACAACTCACATGCACAAGAGGGAAGAGACAATATTTAAACCAGTGTATTTCATATACTACTTGTCATACTCATTGCACAGACTACAATTCTTATAGCTTGAAGGAAATATGAGGTGGGAAGTTGCCTGTATTATGCATTATTGTTGTCTCCCCCCATATCTCACCACCCAGACTGTTTGCCCCAGGACCATGTCCATCTGTCCAAAGGAAGGCCACCCATGTTAGATTGGTTTCCACCAGAAATGAGTGTTAAATGAACACACAGGTTGTGTTTTGTGCTTGCCTATTTTCAGACCTCCCGAAGTACTTACCTTGGATCCACTGGGCAATTTCAACTGGAGCTGATGGGGAAAAAATCAATTCAGAGTTTGTTCAGTTTTATGAGAACTAGCAACTGATGGAGGAAATTCCTGATGGAGTGGTTCCCACTCTGAAGGGGTGGCAGGGACGCTCAGCATTGCACGAGTGGTGGACAGCACATGCCTGGTTCCCACCTCTGGCTCCTGTTGAAGATCGTGTAAAGGTAGGCAGGATCCAGGGGAGAAGCTGCCAACACTCTGCTGGGAGAGTGGTGCATGGAGGGAGACCTGCAGATACTGCCAAGAGACCAGGGACATGTGCAGAGCCTGGGAGGGCTGCACTGAGGTGGACATGGGAAAATAAGATATTATGAGAAGTGCAGAGCATGGCCATTAAGCAAGATGAATTCCACCCCAGGCAGCTGACTCCTGCTCCCACAAAGCACCGTACTGAAAAGTGTGGGGGTTTTGTGGAAATAAATTTTGTGGAAAAGGAAATTTGAATTGATTGTTTTTATGATTTTATTTGAAAACAAACCCACAAATTCTAATGTTTTTACAGGAATTTGACTGTTCTATGACCAAAAATATGTTTTATTGAGCTCCAAGGCTGAGGAGAGTCCTGCTCAGAATAAACAATTAGCAAAGGTAATCAAATTTGGTTTCCTAACTGTAGCATCTAAAGTATGTTTGTCTACCGTGTGCTCTGTGTCACACCCCCATGGCATGACAAACAGTGCTGTCTGGGGGACTCACCTCACCCAGGGCCCTCACACCCCACATGGCAAAGGTCTCCATCACTACAGAAGATGCCCAGGCCCATGGATCTGATGGAGACCTCCATTGTGTGGACACCCACAGCCAGACAAGTTGAATCCTGCTCTTCTGTACTGGGCACACCAGGCACAACGTACTTCCTGCATACACCAGATCATACCACCTCAGCAGGACAGTTCATGATGCATCTCGGGAGATACAATCTGAGGAGCGGCCGCAGTGGTAGAAGAGCTTTGCTATTACTATGCCTATGACCAAGATTTCAATGTTTCCTCTTAGGCTATTTTTGCCATTAGCTAAATATTTTAGACATTTAATTTTTTTCATATGAATGCGACATTGTCATAGCATATCACATATAATAATTTATTCTGATTTTTATTGAAGTTTTCCAAAGCTTTGCTGAGTGCTGAAGGCAACTCAGCCTTCAGGTCTTGCATTATTTTAAATGTTGGGGATTTCTGTTGTGTTTCTGGTTCTGCAAGATTTCTTATATTTAGCATATAAAGAAACACTTCCTCATTAAGGTTTTCAAGATCCTCATGTATTCTTCCTCTGATATATGCTAAAAGATGCATATATGCTCTCAACAATCACTATATCTTACGGATCCATTTTTCAGAAAGAGGTAGTTTGGCATGAACAACACAGACCTTATCTGGACTGCATTAAAAGCTGTAGCTGTTTTGACAAGTGCTTTTTAAGGACTAAAGATATTTGTGGTCTAAAGGTGGTTTGATCTTCAGGAGATTTTGGTAAATCATTGTACCAAAACAATGGCTACGTGTTTCTTTCTAATTCAGAATAATTTTACTCAGCTGGAGCTGCTGTCCTGGCTGCTTCTCGTTTGTGGGTTTTGGTCTTGCAGGGAATAGTTGTACTTCATTCAGATACTGCACTTCATATTTCAGGACCAGTTGCTTATTTCAAAAGCATCCAAATTTCCCTTACTTTAGGTACATGGGTGGAAAGCTTAGGTCCTCATATTAGGATTTTCAGGAGCTTGTGCAGGTAGACATCCACAGCCACAGTCTGAAAAATCCATAAGGAAAATAATTTCTTTCTGGGCCTTGCCCTAACATCTGCCTTGCCATCTCCTAATGGTTCACTGAAATGGGATAAAGGAAAGAGGATGGTGGAGAGATGCTTAGAAATCACCCAAAGTGTTTATTCTTTCTCTGGCTGGATCAGCAGGGCATATCTCAAATCACTTGTATCAAAGCCTGCTTGAAGACCTTTAGGCATTAGAAAATGTCCAATATAAGTAAAATTCACAAATATCTGCATTCTTCTTTATCTGTTTTCACCAGTGGCACTGAGGGGCTATCCCAAATAGCACCTGCACTCTGCTGCAGAGGTAATCAAACACACAGATACGATGCACAACAAAAGCAGCCTTTACAGTTCATCAAGCAATTGCCCCTGTCATCATGGCTGCTCTGCTCATTATTTCACTCTCGGTTCCAATTTTTCTAGATACTGAAATGTAAAGAAAACTTAAAAACTAAAAAAAAAAGGCAGGAGATGAGCAGAGAGATCAGCCCCGCCATGGCATAAAACCACATCCTGAGAGATGGCAGAGCAGGGCAGGAAGGGCAACGCTGTCTGCAGATGTAGCACAGATGACCAGAGAGTGGAATGAGGGGTGCCAGAACCTCCTGGTAAGAAAGGGAATGAAAAGATAAATCCCAGAAACAGTGGAAAAGGAAGGAAATGGGTTAGGTAGAGGCAAGCAGAAGTAGAAAGCAAAGTCTGTGGTAGCTGTAGTTGTGGGCAAGGGGTTCACTCTGGCAGATGATGGCCTGAATGATCTAACGGGTCTTTTCCAGCTGAGCCTTTGAGACTCCACAAAGCCGCTGGAGTCACTTTACGTAATCTGTTGGAACAAGAGACATTCCAGACATAGTTTTCCAAAAGAAAAGTACTAAGTTAGTGCAACTTTTTCTTAAACCAGTAATGAAGAGGGACGGAGGAATTTTCACAGAAGCCCCAGAGGGAGCATAGTTAATATCAGACTGTTTTATTGCCACATGAAGTTTTTTCTGGCTCTATTTATACTCTGAACTCGAAGTGGAAACCATTCCTGAGGGGGGAAAAGGCAAGAACATGTTTATTTAATGCAAAAAGCAATCTCCTTTTACATTGCAAAAACTGTACACTGGAACAGGATGGGATCATTTCTCTACCATTTTGTTGGTAGTCTTTAACAATTGATCCAGTCCCTTCACTGGTAAGAGATGTGCAGGGCAGTGTGTCTGAGGAAGAGTGAGAGAAAGAGAGTGGTGGCTTATACCCTGCAGTCCCTGGTACTGATATTGTTTCCTGCCAGAAAGTTCAGATTGAGAGTGAAAAGCCATTCTATTTCTATCACAGTTGAACCATCTCCCCAGGCCCACACCAAGCAGTATGGTATCCCCATGACCATTTTCTTTCCCCAAGCCCCTCTGCTGTTTGAGAACTTGCTTGCACATCACAGCCCTTTGGGGAGGAAACCTGCTTTTCATACAATCAGTCGAAGATTTTTACACAAGTCTGAGAATTTGTTGAGCATCAGCCTACCACTTGACAGAGTACAGGACATGGAGGGATCTCTAAAAAGTCACCAAAGCCTACACAAAGAAAAGAAAGGTGAGAAACATGGGGTGTGGTGGGATGGTGTGGGTTGGGAGAACCTCATATCCTCCAGGACAGCATGTCCAAGAGCCACCTAGGCCAGGCCAGCAAGCATCTATGATTAGCCTGCATGGTCTTCATGAGCAGTTGAGGATATGAAGTTGTGTGCTGGGGACTTGTCCAGGTCTCTTCTCCAGTCTATTCCCATGGCACCTTCACACTGCAGCCCCTGTGAAATGTCCCCAGCCAAAAGGCAAGGTGTGCTACATCCAGTCTGGAGCGTGTGTGGGGCTTGGCTGGTTGCTGTGTGAGACCAACCACTTGGCCAAATCACAGGCCAGAAAGCCAAGTTCTCCTGCCCTTGTCTGGATGGACACACTATCCAAAGAGGTTTCTCTTTGGCCTGTTGGCTCCTTTTCTGCCTTAGAGATTGGACAGAAGCTGCTTCTTTGCCCTTATGGTCAAACCAGAACATGTATAGAGTTAAGTGTGGAAGGAAAATAATAGCCTGGAGATGAGGGAATCAGGTCTTTGGCTCAGTTTCATCTGGCCAGGGATTCTTATCCCAGGAGAGGTGTCCCCAAACTACGTGTCCTCTATTCTCCCCAACTCTCCTCTGCCAGCCTTACTTGTGAGTCAATCTCTGACGGCTCCTGGCAATTTTTAGAGGAGACTTTTCCCTAAGCTTCTCTGAAGAGAAGACACCTCTGAAACAGTGGTGACCCGAGTGGGAAATTAGAGTGGGGCTCCTGGTGTTCCCAGACTAGAAGACAAGGCCTGGCATTTGCCAGCAAGATGTCCAGCATTGGTCCCCGAGTCGCTCTGCCAGGATCAAAAATGCACTGCCAAGTTGTGAGGAGTCATGGATAAAAAATTATTAGAGTAAGCAAATACAGAGTGACCCTCTACTGCAATAAACTTACAGCATCTCAAAATCAGTGCTGCCTGCCACAGGTCTTGCTACTCATTTCTCATATGGGTACCTGGCCCGGGAAAGCAAATCAAAGCAGAAAAACAAGGGTCTCTCCTCCCTAGCACATGGCCAGGTGCAGCTCTGTCCTGAAAACCTGAGCAGCATGGAGGTGTTTCCTGTCACTTCTGGAGGACCAACAGCCGCATGGATGCCTATCAAGTTGGGAGAAGCCTGGTGATGAAGTGGGAGGAAAGATGATAACAGTGTGTGACCCCCAGGGTCAGGACAAGTTGAATAACGTGAAGATTTTTGGTTTCAGCTTCTGACTCAAGATGTCCCTAAATTACTTTGATCAGAAACAGTGAACCAGGAAAGGATCACTCTGTTCCTGAAATTTTTCTTTCCCTTGTTCCCTAAGCCTGGGTGGTTGGCCATTATGTGACAGGCTACCAGCCTGGAAAAGAAACTGGCTGCATTTGTTTTGACTCGAGCCTGTCATGTAGTTTTCCATCATGCAGCAGCTCTGCGAAAGGAGCAGCACTGCTTTGGGAGCAGAGAATAGGAAGGAGCATCGGAAAGGATCTCAATATTTGCAGGTGGTACCTGAAAACTCCCCACTTGTGTTAGAAAGTCCCAGACCTGAACAAAGTAGCTGAGGCTGCCCTAGCCTCCCAGCCAGCCCCAGGGCACTCATCAGTCCCAGGCTTTGCCATTAATGATGGCATAGACACAGTGGCTGTTCCTCACTCTGCTCAGAAAAGCATCAGACTAGTGACCTTTGGGACTCTAGTGTCCCTCATCCCATCCTGCTTTCCCCCTGACACCAGCCGATAGGGGTCGGGTGCAGCTTGCAAGCAGCACATAACGAATCCCCCGTGTCCTCAGAGCACTGGACGGAGGTCTGGAGTCATGTTTGCTCTGCCAAGTCCTGCAAAAGCTCTTCCTACAATTAAGTACCATTAGCTGTTGACAGGCAGCTGGAAGGAGTCAATTTTAAATGCTGCTGGAAGACCCCCATAGCCGAGATGCTGAGATCACTTCCCGGTGCTGTGTGCAGCCTTTGGCAGGGCTGGTACTGCAGCTCCTTCTGGGTCAGCCAGTGCTCATGTTGCTCTCCAAAGGGCTTGCAGGAACCAGTCAACAACACACTGAGCACCCGGGGGGCCTCACACCTCTGCTGTGAGCATCTACCCAAAGTCATTCAAAAACTAGAGCCTCGCTTTGCTGCTGAGCTCTCAGGTGGCAAAAAAATGGCCAGGGAGGTTGCATTGCTACCTGGAAACTCGAGCCTAAGAGTGCAAGTCCTGGACAGGCTGAAGAGACCCACTGGAGCATCAGTGACCCTGCAGCTGCCTCATGGCTGATGCAGGAGCAGTCACAGCCCTGTTTCCCAGCTCATCTCTACCTCAGAAAATAAAGACATGGGTTAAAATGCCCTCTGTGAATCATCCTTCAACCACCTCTGATAAACAGGGCTCTGGACTCACCTGAACAGGGCTGGAGCCTGACTCTGATCTCAACGAGGGGTGTAAGTATTTAGTTACTTCCTAACAGCTGGATCTAGAGCTTCAAGCATCTTTTTATTCCCTGACCTAGAAATAGGTAGTAATTAAACTATCGGGGAGCAGTAGTATTTTCTCCCACCAGAACAATATTCTTACCCCAAAATATTTTGCCAATGTTTCACCGTTTTAATACTCCTAAAAACTGAGTGAAGGCCCTAGAAATGAGTGCTAAACACAAGGGCATATCAGGCCCTTGTCCTGATAATAAATCACTGAACTCAGCGCTGAACAGGATGCCTTGCCTGCATTAAAAACATTTATTCCTCTGCAAATTTGGTTGTACATTTTATGCCTGGATGCAGGACTGATAATGTGGCTCTATTTCTGCCCCATCAGCACAGCTGGATCTCCATTCCTTTCAATTGTAAATATCCGTTAAACAGGACATCTGCAACATGGAAATCAAAACATTGTGGCTGTAAATAGCAGCAGCAAGGGAAGCTTGTTAGACTAATGTGAATGTGTGGTAAATATTGGGACCCAAGAAGAAACAAGGAATTTAATGGAAAGGTGAAGGATCCAGAAGAGTTAAGGTTGGGCACTTTCAAAGGGTGGAGGTGCCATCTCTAAAGGGGCAGTTTGTGATCACAAACTCAATTACTCATGTCCCAGATGCTGCACTGAGTGGTGCTTGCCACTCAAATCACTGACATCCCCTTGGGAAACCTGTTCTGTGAAAGAAGCTGCTAAATAACAAAGAGACTTTCAGGCCACAGAGGAGTGCAGGGCTAGCAACACAAGAGGGCCTAAGGAAGTTCAAACAGTTTAAAATTCTTACCAAGCCTCCTAACTACATCCCTGTTGGCCACAGATTCTGCTGAGAAGAAGCTGATTGCTCCTAGAGCACAGCAACAACTTACAGGGACATTTCTTCAGGAGCTTGGGAATAGCAGCCCACCTCATCTACAGGCAACCTGAATGTGCAGCTGGATTGCATGATTCTCCATCAGCTGCTGGAATCTGTTCATGGAGTGACTTTCACTGGCAATATGGCAAATATTGGTGGTGAGCAGAGAGAGACCAAATACAGAACTGGGCAGCTCCCCGTAGGTCTGACTGGCTGGGCCTTTCCTGCTGCTCTGGCCACGCTCAGCTACTAAGAAAAAGCTGGTGCGCACAGAGCAAACGATAGCAGGAATGTGTAGATGCAATCAATGTTTTCTATAAAGAGTCAGTATTTATATTCTGTTTTGAAAACATAGAAATGTAGGTTTCAACACTAGCATCTCAATTTCTGCAGAATCTAATAAATGAAAAGTGTGAATTAGGTCCCAAAAGTTTTGCTCTTTGCAGAATGCAGTCTCCTCATCCTCAGTCCAGTGTTTCAGGAAAGCTGAACCAGTATGTCAAGATATTGCATCCTGAGAAAGAGATCAAGATTTCCATCTTCATCTGGATTTCACACTAAAATCAGCCCACACATCTCTGCAAAAGGATCACTCTGTTTTCCTTCTGCAAAACTGATTATCACAGCATCAGAAACAGGGCTGGTACCTGAAAGCTGATGCCTGCTCGGTAGACATGCAGGTGTTGCTAGAAACAGAGACCTCTGGTTTTGGGTGCCCTGTGAGATATCTGGACCTTTCTTTACAGACACTTGTCTCCACTGTCTCCACCATATCCAGGTGGAGGACTGAGGAAAGGCAGTTTTATACAAACAGAAGGTGCATGAAGGTAAGACCCCATTGTCTGAGAAGCAGCAGCAGAAGAGTGCACACAGCTCCTACAGGGTAGAGCTGGACAGTCAAGCAGGAAGAAAACACGTCTGAGTCCCTAGAGCAGAATAAATTTCTGCCACTTGTCACTTTGGGCAAACTGCCCCATGCTTCATCTTCAGATGGAACTGGACTCAGATATTGTTGAGGATTCAGGCCATGGCCATTCTGATGTTCAATCCTGCACGTGGGACAAGTCACCAACTGGTGTGTTACACACACAGAAGGCAGCTGGAGAGGCAGTGACATGGTGGCTGCCAGCTGAGCACGCTAAGAACCTGTGACCACCTTCCATTTGGACAGTGATGCCAACAGCAGAGACACTGAGATGTCTACATTTCCTTTCCAACCATAGAGGGGGAATGTATTTCTATTTGTTCTCCTTCACGAGTTTATGTGCAAAGAATTTATCTCATATATTGATCAAATTCCTGACTCTAACACTGGAGACTAAAAAATCTCCAGTTTTCTGCATCTCTAATTTCATCTCTCTGTTAAGATGTTTGTTTAATATATAGGTCAGCACCATGCTCAAGCTCACAGCCACAGAAAGCGCCTTCTTTGGAAATGTCTGGCAATGAGGGTGCAAATAGTTTGGAGAATCACTGGCCTGGATGGCAGCCCTGCTGCCCTGGGGCCAGGCAGTATCACAAATGGGAATCTGTGGATCGGTGCTTCACATTTCACTTACTGTAAACATTTGGATTTAGGAAAACTCAGAGTAAATATTGCCTTTAACTTTCCACTGGTCAATATTTACTTATTCTGTCAATAAAACCTGATGTTCATTTTAGCAGAAGCTTCTACTTGTTTGAACAACACGGATTCTCCTCTCAAACAGGCATCTGCATGAACAGGAGGCAGAACAGTCAGTCCAGTAACATCTGCGCTGCCCTCAACAGCCTGGCTGGCAAAGCAAAAATGGTCATTTGTGGAGAAAACTCTCCAAAAACCACACTGAACTTGAGCTTCAATCACAGGTGAGAAAAACTCCCAATACCTTCTAGCCTTTCTCACTGCTGAAAACTGTGCTGTGCAGAAAGCTCCTCTGGACCTTTCCCAGCCTTTACCAGCTGATGCAGACCCAGGCTGCAGCTGAGACAGGTAAAGGTGTCCTTTGGTACCCTTGTGAGGGGAACCGCCCTTCCCAGGGTTGCCTGATGACCACACTCCTGCCTCAGGGGATGGTATCTCCTTTGGCTTGTGTTGCCCATGGTTGCGATCTGGTGTCATCTTCAGCTGTCAATGTACTCTTGATGTCCAGGTGCTATCACAGAAAAGCTGGCTAGGAGGAGCTTCTGGAGGTCCCTAGCCCCACATCTTGCTCAGAGCAGTTGTCCGTTTCTAGCTCTCTAGAAAAGGTCAACCATGGGTTTGCCTTGCCCCTCCCTGAAGACCCGTTTCAGCGGTGCACTGCCCCTTCCCTCGTGCCATGAGTGGCACTGGCTTCCACTCACTACAGCCATGTTGATCTGAGGAGCCAAGCCAACAGGGAGGTGTTCCCACTCCTGTGATCCTGGCTGTCCCCTGGCCGAGCAACCTGACCAGCTTACCCAGAGCCAGAGGCACATCTGTGCCAGGGCAAAGGAGGGACAGGTCTTTGGGTATGGGAGAGGACTGTAGCAGCCCCAGTGCTGACTAGTTTACTCTTCTGCAGTAGTGTATCCTCAATTTTGGGATATATTAACAGTTCCAAAGCTTTCAGACATTAGGTGCTTTAAAAGACAGTAGCAGAGGGATGTCTGCAAAATGCTGCATTGATATCCAGATTCGTAACAAAATGTTTAGAGGAATAGTGCCCTAAATCCTGTAGGTCTGAGCTCAGAAATCCCTTCGATAAAACGGAAATGCTGCTGAGAGACAACACTGAAAATCTATAGAAGATGCTTCCAGAACACCGTGTGTCTTAATCCATGTTCATGGCAGGTGCAGGGACAACTGGGCGCACAGTGGGGATGAGTCAGTGGGTTCAGGTGCCAGCACACATGTTTCTGTGCAGATACAAATGCCATTTCCGATAGCTGTGCTCGTGTCCAGCACTGCCTCTCTGATATGCTGCCACTATAGAAGTCCAAAATTTAGGATCAAATATGTGTCTCTAAGACATCTCCATGGGCAATAAGGTTGCTTACATAAACAAAGAGTAGTTGGTTTTCCAATAGATTGGTCTTTCATAAAGAGCCAGGAACAATTTGACTCACAACCTCATTTATAAAGCCAGCACTCTGCACTGAAGCCTTGTAAAACAAACCAGTCCTCTCTATGTCTACTAATAATAATTTTTCTTGAAGAGGCTTGTTACAGACTCAAGCAAGGGCTGCAGCCTCCAACTGTGTTATAGGGTTATTTAATCAGTTCTCATAAGGAGCAGAGCACAGAAAGCAGCAGTGCAGAGACAGGAGGCTGGACTCGTGCCAGTGCCAGAGGGCTGGTGAGCTTCACTAACAACTTTATTTGCTCCCTTAGGAGAAGGGATGGCTCTCTGGAAGGCATTTGCTGCTGGTTCAAAGAAAAAAGAGTACAGCTCTCTGCACTCTAGCACTTGACTAGCAGCAACCAGAGCTGCAGTCACGTTTGGGGGATCACCAGCTCTAACTGCACCAAGAAACCTGGGAAAATGAAATGACACTGCTGCTCAGTGAGATAACTGGATGCTCCTTTAGTGAGGGGGGGAAGATAATGTGATGAACTGCTGTGTCTCAATATGAAGCTATAACTGTTTCTGGTCCTAGCCTGTGGTTTCTGGTTGGAGACTTCTCAGGCTCTGCACTTCTTTACTTTGGGTCCAGTGACCTGTTTGGTCAAAACTACATGCCTTGGTCACCACTCAACCCACCACACAAGTCATCTGGTCCCAAGTTTTATGCCTTTATATGATTATTTTCTGTCTTCCACGCAACCTTGCACCTCCTGAGAACAGCAGTGCTTCCAAACACTACTACAAAATGGCATTGGTTAGAAATGCACTGGTGCATTTTGGGCCAGACCTTCGGTCCCTCCCTTTGAAGGACCCTGACGGTGGCTTGCTGCCCTCCTGCTCTTTGGGTCTCCAACTTGGCTGCAGCCCGGGCAGCCAGAATGTCTCCGCAGGAGAAAGCCCCGTGTGTGTTGCATTTCTGCTCTACCCTGATGCTATCCCTATGGTGATGCTAGGTGATGTTGTGGATGGATATGTGTGATAGCTCTTCTGCAGACACAAAGGGTGCTGTGGGCGAGTTGTAAAGGGTTTCTCGTGTCCCCCAGGTGTTATTCCCATAGAGCAGGAAGCCTCCAGCCTTCGTCTCTCCCCAAGCTTTTGCAAGGATGGGCACGGACATCCCCTCTCGCTCGCAGGGTTCTTGGATTGGCTCTCAGCTCCTGCCGCAGCTCCACAGTCACGCTGCCTCTAAGGCTGTGCAGTGCTGAGCACAGGGGGATGTGGAGCCTCCAGGGCACCATGGGGGTCTCCTGCAGTGCTGCATGAGGAAGTTTGCCTGGGTGTACAGAGACTGTAACCCCGCTAAATCAACACGCTGAGGAGCCCTGGCTTTGCCTGGTAGGGGAGGTTTGCTTTGACACTTTGGGGAAGCACATGCCCAATCTGGTTGATCATTTCTGCTTCATACAGCCATCCCCAGGAGCTGCTTCCCTCCCATCAGCACCACAGCACATCTTAATCCCCCCACGTATCTAACAAGCCAGCCACCCCGGTGTTGTTTGAAAACAAAGGATAAAATCGGTCACATGAAAGATAAACGCAGCTGGGACTGGAATAAAAGTACTCACACAGCAAGGGGGGGAAAAGTGAGCGGGGGAAAAAGTCACAAAGAAAGTTGAAGACTTGCAGCTGGGACACACATGGGCAGCTGAGAAAATTAAGACAAAGAGATCAAAGCAAACCCCTGAATGTACTAATGGTGCTGGGGGGCGTGACAGCTGCAGAAATGCAGGTGCTGAAAATCAAGGAGCCACATCCCATCCCAGACACAGCAGTGGGTGGGATGGGGGGTGCACTAGCTGCCTCTGGGATGGGCCCCTGGAGTTATTCAGCTGCCCAAAAGGCAGAGCTGCTGTCTGTCATCGGTTTGGCTGTAGCGTTGTGGCTAGATGCTCATGTACTGGAGGTGGTAGTATCACTGCTTACGTAATACCCAGGTCTGCAGAAGAGCAGCCTGTATGAAAGCAGAAACTGGACTGTGGGGCATTAAGTTGCATTCATTTAAAATTTAGATTAAAACTCAGGCAACTTTAGTGAAAATCTTTCTTCTGCTCTAAAGAGTATGGGCTGCATGAGTTTGAGAGGGACGCCAGATATTTTGGTGGTTTGGGGGTTTTTTATTTTGGAAGTGAATTCCTTTGATCTCAAGCTGAGCATGCCAAACCTATGAACCATGGTAACTCCTTAGAGTCAGCAGCAAAAAAACTGAGCGTCCTGCTCTCTTTCCATTGTATTTAGTACCCATCACACAGGATAAGAGCGGAGCAGACCCTGTCCTCCCTGCAATGCATCCATCCGCTCGGGTGGCAGCTCTCCTTTACAGATTTTCCTGCTGTAAGTGAACATGCTGATATCTGGATTCATTTTGCTTTTTAAAGTGCTGGTCTATTTAACTAACACAATAACAAAGCCTACACCAGGTGTGGCTGATGAAAAGCATAATAACCTGCCAATTACAGCTATGAAAGCCCCAGAACAGTGTCCCATGTTGCAGCTATCAGTCACATGCGGATCAGCTTGGCAGAGCCTGTTAACAGCAGCCAGTGCTGCCATCCTCCACCTCATCAACTTCAGGCTTTTACCACCGTGCAACAACACAGCACCCGGAGTCTCACTGCATCCTACAAGGTGAAGTGAGTAGGGATCAGGCAGCCAGCAGAAGCAACAGCACAAGCCGCGAAATGTGCAAGCTGGTGACACGTATCCAGGGGGGCTACTCTGCTGTCTGCAGGCAGAAGATGGGGTAGACCTTGTGAAGCTAGAAAAAAGAGCAGTTTTCATGAGAGTAGTCGCCTTAATAGGACTGCCTGCTTGCAGACCTGCTGAATTGTCCACTGCGTGGACCCTTGCATCAGCACGTGTCACTGCGTCCGCACGCACACGGCGCTGGGGAGGGATCCAGCAGGCACAGAGTCTGCAGCACCGAGCCAGCCTGTCCAGAGCCTTCATCTCCTAAACGGCCACATCCATTGTGAGATCTTTGGGAGGGTTCCCAAAGGCTGAGGCTGCTAATTGTGCCCGGATTTCAGTAAGCTTTGGGCTTTTTCTAGGGTTTTGGACATCTGTCTGATTGAGATGACTTGGAGAATGGTTCCCATTGCAGAGAGAGCTTTGAAGCTGTGGGATTGCAGGAAGCTGCAGGAAGCAGATGGATTTAACTGACAAATTGAAGCTCACTGAGTTTTCGTTTAATTAACTTTTAATTGGCAAATTTGGGGCTCATGCATTTTTAGTATAATTAGCTGCTTAAATTAGCTTTTAAGAGAGGTTTAAATTTAGAAGCATGCTTTTTATATCCCATGTCTGGTTTTATAGAGTATCCATGCTGTGATTCCTTTTAAGCTAACTGCTTTAACTCTATCACACCAAACTACAAGGAGATTTGAAAGCTGCTACAGGGACCTGGGGCAGGAAGAATCAGATGCACAATCCCACAAGGATTATCCCTAGTCTTCCTTACTGTGTGGGGTTTCCAGTCACTCCGCACCATCAGCTATGTAGGATCAAAGGAAGACCAGAAAAGAGAGGACCCTGGGAAATCATGTGCACATTCCCTGTGAACATGAGATTTGGGCAGACTATCAAGATGCCAGGCTACACAAGGGACACACAACTTGTGGAAGTCACTGCTGCAGGTTTGCAGTGCTGACAAGTCCTCTGTCACCACGAGAACGGACACTGAAGCTGGACCCAGTACAGATGAGACGTCTCCAAGTACAGATTTCTCTTGTTATTGTGGTAGAAGTCAAGGTGTTGAGAGATTTTTGATGTTGAGGAAAGTTCAGTTGGTACATCCTCAAATGTTTGCCTGAGAAAGTGTAGCAGGACTTAATAAATCCTCCACCTTTCTAGGCTTGTTGCTCAGTGTTTAATACCACCAGCATCACACCTTTGCCTCTCCTCCTGAACAGATCACTGCTAAGGGAAGATCTTACCCATCTGTCCATTCAAACCCCTAGAGAGTGGCCATCATGAAGGGCCCTGTGCCACAGGCACAAGGAAAACAGAGCTCTCCAGAGCTGCTATCATCACCATGGATCTTCACACCATTTCTAGTGAACCCAACTCGTCATGTCAGTCCAAAAGCTTACTTGTCTCCCTCAGACCTGAACACCTCAATAAAGTTCTTGAAGTTTGCAAGTGGGACCCTGCCAACCCATTTAGTGGCTGGCAAGAGAGGGATGTGGAGAGAGATTCAGGCCACCAGGAAAGGTTGCCTTTGGATGTGTTCTCCAAGGAGTCATGGGCTACTGAGCTCCTAAGAAAAAATGCCTCCATAAATTGGGATGGATTGGGGTCAAAGAATGAGTTACACTGAAGGAAGAATTCCGAGCAGCAGGGTATACAAAGGGGTTTAAACAAGTCCTGGCCAAAGAGAGAAACCTTTGATTGTCCCAGCTGAAATCAGCAGAAAAGAAAACCTGGCAGAAGGTATCAAAAGTTGACTGCACAGCCATGACATGCTCCTCTTTCCAAGCCTGCATCTGTTTACTATTTTAGGAATTAAATTCACAAGCAGGGTAGGCAGATCCATATTGGTCTTAATCCACCAAAATAAGGGCAGCAGAGAGGACAGAGGAGCATAGCTGACTGTGGGGGCTAATGCCTCTTCAAGAAAGGGCTGTAATATGTAAATCTGCTTTTTTGTCACAATGAATAAACTCCACATTTTTCTTCTCTTTGCTAAGTTCTGTATAAACAGGGCAAGAAATATATTGTGGAGGAATGACCTTTTCCCAAACGGAACAAGAAAGGCATTGTCCGGTCTCTACTGTTTCCTGGTAAAAAGGTCGAAAAATATTTTAAGAACTGCGGAAAGAATGGAAATGTGGGTAAGTGGAAATTCAAGTAGAGTAGGAAACAATAGTGTGGATTAGGTCATTCCCAGCAAGAATGGGGAGAAAATGTCAGGGATTCAAGTGGTCTGCGCCCTGGTTTCCTCTCCCGTTATGAGCAAAGGGAGCATTGAGCTCTCAACACCCACACAGTCCCTGAGTAAATGAATGGGTGGGGGAAGCAAGAGCACCCGTGACATGATCCCTGTGGTGACAGAGAGGCTTTTTGGCCCAATAGTTCCTCCAGGCTAAAGCACATCTGGGGGAGATGGCACGAGCCAGCAGAGCCCTGATGTCTGGGAGATGCAGCCCTACCTATTCCTGCTGGTCTGGGACCCTTGGGAGCCTTCATCCCCCTCTCTATTAGTAATTGCACATTTAATGATTGCACATTAAGTGACTGCACATTTTCAGCAGTGTCTGGTTATCATCTGCCCCCAGCACTCACTCAAGGTTCATATAAGCCTGACAGATAGAAAGCAACTGGAAGCCTCCCACACAAACCTTTTGCCAGGGAAAAAGCTGGATTTATACAAAATAGAAAAACCCTAATTCTTGGAAGAGGTCTGATTTCTTCAGGAATGTTGGAAAATTGGGTTGGGGAGCAAGATATTTTTCCACTGACTAAAGCAAAAACCTAAAGTAGGTATTTTCTTCAGAAATTTCTACAAGCATTTCTGACATTTTTCAAAAAGCATTTTTCCGGGCCCTGAGGTTTATGGGCTCACGGTTTCTCAGCAGAATGCCCTGGGGGAGCCAAAATTGCAGAGCAGACCAATGAGCTGCAACCCCATCAAGACAGGGGATACCCACATGCCAGACCTCTCTTCCCCATGCATGGCAATTGGGGTTTATTCCCTCACTGGCTCAACCCCCTGCAGATTTTGGTCTGAGACCCCACCAGCCCCAGGTGGCTCCAATCTGCTCCCCACCTTGTTTCAGTGCAGCCCAAGCTCTCATGCTCATGCTTCATTCTCTTGATTTACTTGCCAGGGTTCTTTGGTCTCTCTCAGCTGTCTATCTATTCTCAGACCCCTGTATTCAAGAGCTCAGCTGTCCTTTCAGTCTGCAGGAAGGGAAATTTAGGACTCGGTGAGCCAGAGAACAGATGGGCAGACTGTAGTATGAATGGAAACCTTTGCCTACAAGGAGATGAGAAACACCACAGCCCTGCAGGGCTGCAGCAAGGGCAGCGATTTACCCAGCAGCAGGGAAGCAAGTGGGGGGCTGGAGCAAGGCTGGTATATGTGAGAAATCCTCCTTGTCAAGAAGGGATGAGGAGAGCTCCAGCTGTTTGCAGAGAACCTCTGCACCTGGCCAACCTAATAAATCTGTCATGAATTCAGCAGTCACCAACTGCTGTCGCAGCAGGGTGACTCCTATCATACTATCTGCACATCCTGCCTAGAGGAAATGTGCCCAAAAGCATTAAAGCAAGACCATGTTTCATAAATTGATCACATCCTGAGCCTTTCAGCCCTGCAGTGAGTCAGCATCCCTGAGGGGTATTTCCTAAGACCTCTAAAGTGGAATAGACTGACAGGTTAAAATGCTGTGTTTATCAAATTGAGGTAGAGACTTGATTTCAAATAAATTAGAAGCCCATCTGTTGTGCTTGGTTCCAAGAAATTAATTACTTCCAAGGGTGACAAGTTTTTGCAATAAAGTAATTATCAAGCTAATAATAAAGGCGAAGGTTGGACCTTCAACAAAAGCAAATTGCTGTAACTCCAGGGCCTGCAGCTGCGTGTTCCTGAGACTCCCCCAGGTCTCTCACGCCAGGGACTCCAGGAGAGTGATGCAGTTTAATTGGACCATGCTAAGAAGCACCTAGGAATGGGCTCCTAGAGACACAGCAAGGACAATTTTGGAATTAGCAGTGCATTTTACTGGGAAGTTGGGAATCTCTTGCTATTTTAGCAAGAAAATTGACTGTGCTCAGCACAGCATGTCTTAGTGGGCATTTGGCCTTCGGGAAATAGTTTAGATACTGTCTATATGTCTCTTAGACCTTTGGTCTGTCCTGGCAAACCTGGGCTTAGCACTCCAGGGCTTACTGAAAATAAAAAGGACCTGATTTTTAAAACAATTTAGCTGTTTGAGATGTAAATAGCCACTTAATCGTAGAATCACAGAATGGTTTGGGTTGGAAAGGCCCTTAAAGATCATCCAGTTCCAACGCCCTGCCAGGGGCAGGGCCACCTTCCACTAGCCCAGGTTGCCCAAAGCCCCGTCCAACCTGGCCTTGAACCCTTCCAGGGAGGGGGCAGCCACAGCTTCTCTGGGCAACCCGTGCCAGGGCCTCACTACCCTCACAAGGAAGAATTTCTTCCTTACATCTAAACTAAATCTGCCCTCTGTCAGTTTAAAACCGTTACCCCTTACCTTATCACTACACTCCCTGATGAGGGTTTCCAATGAGCAGCCAGCAGTCTGCCTGCATGGACAAGGTTTCATTTGGTCAACTTGTCCCCACCTCTCTGCCCCAGGGATGCCCACGGCCAAGCCTGCTGGTTCTCTGGGGTTGATACACTGCAGGTGGCCCGAAGCCATGAGAAGGGGCCATGGTGTGATGAAAGGGTCAGTGACTGCCCCACAGAGCTGAGGAGCACACAGCTGGTGGAAGGCAGGGCAGAGCTCTGCAAAACAGTGGGAGCCTTTGGGACTCTGTGGCCAGGGAAAGCCCTGGCTTCAAGATCCACGCTTGGAGTGAGCCTCACGGCTGATGGACACGTGGGAAAGAAATCAGTGTGCATCTGTGGCTTTTCTGTATAGGAATAAGTCAACAACCTACTTCTAAACTTGGGGTTGGTTTAATTGAGAGAATCTCTCCCTTTGGTGCAGTGGTAAATATCAGTGAATAAATATCTGTGTACAGGGTGGGCTGAGCAGCCCCGATATAAACTTTCCTCTGAAAAGGGGCATTGGCCATAGCAGCAGAAACCCTGATTTTTGCATAAAGCAGAAGTGAGGATGGGACAGGGACTTTCTGTGCAGCTTTCTCCAGCCTCTGCCCACGGAATGGAAACCATTCTTACTTCTTCAGGTGCTAATGTCTCACAGAGAACCTCAGACCCCCCCGAAAGCTCCCAGCAGGTTTTGCCACTGACTTATGGGCTCACCTGCTAAATATCTGCTGAAGAAAAGCACAGTACTGGCTCAGAAACCAGGTCTTCTTCCATTTCAGTCTCTTTTGTTTGCCTTTTTGCTAACCTGAACCTAATCTATTCTCCACAGCTAATCTAGATATTTTCATTTAAAAAGAAGACGAAGAAAGCCAAGCCCCATAACTAGCCACCTGATCTTAGCATTAAAAAATATAGAGCAGCTGGTGATAAAAATTACTGTTGTATATCCAAGAAGAATTGTGCTGATTTAGTAATAAAACAAAAGGAAACACAACTGACTTCAAAGTAAGAAAGGACAGGCTTAGCCTCTTATGGAAGTAATATAGGGACCCCAGGAACAGAGAAAAGGACTTCCCATTCTGCTTTCCAGAAAATTATGCTGGAAAGTATAATTTTCCTTACTGGGAAGCTTCTCAGGAAATTATTCAAGCGAACCCCCCAAGCACACAATGGTCCCTTTCCCTTTAACGTGTCCACATGAGCCATGGCTTTGCCAAGCACTGCTGCAGCTGCATTGCACCAGGCAGGGCAAGAATGAGGAGAGGTTTCTGAAGTGTCCAGATAATATTCCTGCCACTTCTAAAAATACACAGCACTATGGAGACAAGCTTCTGCTTCACATGATTGAATGGTTCTGTGTTGGCTTGAACGTTTCTCCTAAGCTACGTCATTGTTAGACACAGGGTTATTCATGTGGAGGCCAAGGACTTTTTTCCCACATAGCTAATGGCCAAAAAAGTGATGAATCAGAGCTTCGGGGTGATTTATCTGTTTCAGTCTCTCCTCAACTGTATTTTCTATTTCTAGCACCCACTGTCATTCAGGAAAATCTTGTAGGTATCAACAACAACCATGACTCACTCCCTGGCTCTCCCAGCTGTCATGAACAATTTTCATTATGATACAGATTTTGGCATACTGGCTTGCAGCAAGTGGCTATCTGGGACCAGTACCACTACTGTGGAGAGGGAAAATGTTTGACTTCTTACGAGTCACCCCAAACACTGTGGCCTTGTTTGTATTGTCATTATTAACACATGTCTATTTAGTTGGAGGCATTTTAATAAACTTGATGATGATAGTAGTTTTAAAAATGGCTTTAGCTGTTAATAGTTCTATTGCCTGTCTACGCTTCCCATTCTCCAGGGAGTCTCTTCCTTTTATTTCTGAAGGCTGAGTGAAACCCAGACCCCTGGAAGCCAATAGTAAGATCTCCTTTGAGGACAAGTCAGTGTTTCACATCACACATGCTTTCTCCCTCCCAAGATGCTTATTCTTGCATCTGACACATCTGTGCGAGGAAGGGTGATGGTCAGGTCTTGGAGAGTCACCAAATACACCAGAGAAACCCAGAACAGCAGAGTAACCCCAGATCCACACTGGAAGGAAACTACATGTCTGGAAAGTGGAGTTAGACATTTGCTCTAGTTCACCCTCTTCGAGGACACCTTCATCCTTGGGCACTGCAACATACTCCTGAATTCAGGGCTCTAGATCAGATCCCTGCACATGCCCCCACTGCCAAGTCACTGACCTCTGGTTATGTCCCCATGTCACCAGTCAGCTCCCTCCAGCCCCTGTCCCTGGACTGAAGGAGATGCCTTATATAAGACCCAGACATCATAGAAAATGGTACCCAGAAATCCACTGCCAGGTCAGGATCTTTAACCCACAAATCTTTCTGTCCATCCAAGCATATGATAACCTGCTGCTCCTGACTTCATGGATTAAAAAGACACACGTTGTCTTGGCCTTCATCACACCTACAAGTTTATACTGGCAAGAGGACAGATTCTGTCCCACACTCCTGTGACAGGTTTCTCGCTCTCTTTGGGAAGATTCAAGCGTTGAGGAAAACAGTCATGAATATCTCCTTGTGATCTTCAGCGGAGCACAAACTGCTTGAGCCAGGAAACTCTTCATAAACAGATCCTGGGGAAAAAAAGTCAAATTCATTCTGGCACCAGCTCCCAGTTTGCAGAGTCGGAAAATTGCAACATGGCAGAGATCATCCCTTTCCGTGCTGGACACCTTGAGAAATTGTTCCTGATCCACCTTCTTCATGTCCAGACTGAGGCAGCCTTGCCCGGCACCTGCTCAGATTCATGTAGCTGAAGCCAGAAAGGAGCTGTGAGCTCCAAACTGCAGCCTGGGAGCTGCTGGCTGGAGAATGAGGTCCCTCTCTCAGTGCAGATGGGCTAGGCACAAGGGTCTGGGTCTGGCCAGGGATGGTGCCTTGGCCCTGTGGCTGGTCCTCCTCCCTGCAGTCATATCTGCACCCTGAGGGAGCGCTTGAGCAGATGTCATCGTGCCTGCTAACACGGCACGAGGGAGTCAAAGGCTTCAACACCCACCTTGTGCAGTGTGAGACTGAGGAAACAGGTGCTTTCTGCAGCCACCCTGCTCTGCTGCAGTCTCCCTTCAGCACCGGAGAAAAGTCATCTCTTCTTCCTCTTCCTGATTGAGCTGTACTAAATGCTCAGTCTTCTGCTCTGCAGAGATATGGCAGCACATCTGTGTAGCCATCATGGTAAACATCCTGCATGCATGAGGGGGTGAGGCCGCTGGGAATGGATGCATGACATGTCCTGCTGACCACCCACAGCCTGCATCACCTGTAAATAAACTGCTCAGTGGTCAGAATCAAAATAACTAGTTCAGGTCTGCAAGAAACCTTTCATGCCAGGTCTGGCAGCTTCTTGTGTTTTCCTTTACTGTAGCTTGCAGCCAGATATGTCGTCCTGAGCTTGGAAAAATAACCAGAGGGGTGACCTTGGGAATGCAGGCACAAATCTTGCAAGGTCTTTTCCCACTGGGAGTCTCAGGTGGATGAAATTCCTCAGCAGGCATGCAACAACAAAGCTCAACAAACACAGCAGAGTTCAGTGCAAGGCTGTTTAGACAGGCAGGGGGATTTTATTTTAAATCCAGCTGATGTCACTCATTCTCTCATACCCACAAACTCACCAGCACCAGGACACAGGTGCCTGATCAGCCCAGGATCCTTACCACACAGAGGTAAGGACAAGGGACACCAACAAGGCCTTGTCACATCTCTTCTGTTTTTCTTAGGCTGACAGCCACATGCTGGTTTTGGATGTGCCTCATATCCTTTAGGAGCTGACAGTGACTGTGATCATTTCAGTCTCCATCCTGTCCTACCTCAGTGAGCCAGGAGATGACATTGCTAATTTATGCACAACCTTTTCCATCCTTATCTGAGTGTCTTATTGCTCCAGTGCTGTGAGGAGCTGAGCAACTGGTAAAGAGAAGCTGACATATGGTCACAGCCATGATGTGTTCAGGAATGCTACGCAGGGGGTTTACCAATCCTATAATAGTCAAGCATTCAATTAATGGCTAATCTCATGGTATTCCCAGATCTTCTCTGATGCCCTCTGCATACAAACAGTATTACCCTCCCTCAGAGGGAATGAATCAACACACAGAGAAGTCCAGCTTGGACGGGAGAACCAGCCATGGAGAGGGCTGGGCAAGAAGAGTCAAGCATCAGAGAGGAGCAAGGGGGGCTCTTGCCAGCCCTGAGAAAGCCTCAATTAGAGGACCTGGTTTCCACATGAATACCCAGTTGGCACTGAGTGTAGAAGAGTCATGGACTGGGCCAGGGGAGAGCCTGTGGCACCAAAAGGTATTTCAGAGATGAGGAAAAGACAGATTTATGGCATTCAGAGCAGCCGCTAGTATTCATGTGGTTGGGGAAAGGAGCTCTGGAAGCAGAACTTCCCTGGTCTCCCACGGCTTGCTCCACCACGAGGGTTTGCCTTGGGGGACACGCACTAGGGGCAGCAGTCATGTCCAAGATGTTGAACAAGGGTGATGGGATGAACTGGGCCCAGCAGGATGTGACACTGAGGAAGAGGCCGAGGCTCAGAGCTGGTTTCAGACCAGATACCAAGAGCTGGCTTCTGCTGATGCTGCCCGCTTCACTTTGAGTCACCAAAGGTCGTCCCTAGAGGCACTCACCAGCTCAAGAGCAGCCTTCCTCGTGCCCTGAGCAGAGGACCATGGGGCAGCCTATGGTTTCAAGACACGACTGGAGACCACTGGAGTCCCTGTGGCTTAACAAGTCACGACAGCAATGTTAGGTGGCTGTGGGTGCATCCTGGCAACCATGAGGTGAATCCCACAGCCTCCCCTGTTGCAGGGCCAAGCTTTGCCCTCCATGCTGATAAAAGGATAGACATTCTCCTGGGAACTGGTTGCATATGTCAGAGGGAATTGTTACAGCCCTGCATGGAGAGCAGCAGCAGGAAAGTTGGGGGTCTTCCTGTGTGGGGCAGCTAGAGGATGGGTTTGGAGGACACAGCGCTTTCTGGAGAGGCATCCTGGGATTTCTACACATGGAAATGCCTCTTCCTGTTTGATTCAGTTTTGCCCAGGGAAATGCAATTTTGTGCCCTTTGCCAATAGCTAGTGAGACAGCACAAAACAAGCAGAACAAAACAAATAAAAATTCAAAACAGGGAAGTGCTGCTGACTTGGTTGATTATTTATTCTTCTGATGAAAGCAAATTAGCAAGGTCCCACCAGTAGACAATCTGCTGAGACTGAAAAGAAACAACATTCTCCCACTCAAATTAGACTGACTTGTCATAGTAACTCCAGATACTTCTTGGCAGAAGTGATGCTGCTCTATGTTTGTAGTTTAAACATTTGCAGCACTGCTGGGATTTTGTAGAAACTGCTGTCCCAGGTTGCATCAAGGCTGCTTCCCACTCAGGGCTTTGTGCCCATCTTCAACCCATAGCAGGTGTCCAGGAGACTGTTCAGGACTGTCGGTCCAACCTCCAACAGTACCTCCAATCTCTCCCCACCTCATCTGCTCTTGCTGCTTCTGGGAAGCTGCTCGCAGATGGGCATGAAGAGGGCTTAGCTGTAATTACGGGTCTCTCCCTACCTTTTGGCCATTCCTGCCTGTAGAGTTGGATGGTGCCCTCTCAGACCAGCCAGGCACGTTGGCACAGTGCAGGCCAGGAAGGGGCTTCCAGCATGACCGTGGGCCTAAACCCCATGGAAGGGAACGGAACTGTTTGTGCTGCCTCACTGCAGAAATGGGCAAATTAAGGTAGAAACCAGTAGTGAACCAGGATTTAGGATCTAAGTACAGTGCAGTCTTTTTAAGAGTAAAGAGTGGGCAAGAGCATAGCTCAGACCTATGGAGTCCCTTCTGAAAAGGTGGCCCGGAACAGAGATGCTCCATGTGCAGTGAGGCCATTTCTTCCTTTAAGAGCTGGGAAGAAGCTCGGTGCAGAATAATAGATATTCTTGGAGATCCTCTGCTGAAGCTCATTGTCCTTCCACAACGGGATTAAGCGACTAGGTTGTCAGCAGCAAATCAACTCCAAGTGCCACCATGATGCCTCAAAGCCAATGCCCAGCCTGAAAGCTCTTACACCCTTGGCCAGTTCTGCTCTTACATGGGGAAAGTTTCACTAACACAGGGAAACGGAAGAAGACAAAGAACTCTTTCCAGTTATCACTGGGGCAGGAAAAAAGGAGGTCACAACAGCCAGCTTGCCATCACAGTATCCCCTACAGCACTTACCTGCTCACAGTAGAGTTATAATTAGGTCACTTGGTGGGAGCAGGAGGGATGGAGCAGGTCCCCAAGCAGATGGGGACATGACTGATGTGTGCTCCCTGTGGTGCTGCAGTGGAGGGACAGCTGGAGGAGGACGTGTCAGGGGGAAGTGTTCTGGTTGAAGAACTTGTAAGAAACTAGGTCACACTTTAATACACTTTTCAAGGAGTTTTTGGCAGGAGTTTGACTTTGAACTGCCTTTTTAAAAATAAGAAGTGGCCTACATAGAACTGAGTAAAAAATTATGCAAGCATCCCATGGTAATGTATAGAGCAGCAGTAAACTCCAGAATAGCATCAGTGAGGGATTTGTGCCCTCAGCAGAGAGCCAGCAGAGACCATCTACAGACAAGAAACTGCAGCTCATTTGGAAAGTCAATGTTAGGTCACTGAAAGGAGAGACTTTTGCCACCTTGTTAAGGAGGCTGGGACAACTGTACGAAGAACTGGGGTGCGTATTTGAGTTAAGAGATCTCCTGCTGAGCATGTCCTTGGCTACACTGAGACACAGCTGAAGTCCAGAAGGAGAAGCACCTGCTGCCAGCTGCTTACTCCTGGAATAGGACCAGGTAGTCTTTGCTCAAATTCTGTAGCACCAGAGATGGAGCACACCTAATGTAGTGTATTATATCCAACCACTCTGGTGGAAGAGGAGCTGACTGAGTGTGGCTGGAAGGATGTCTCACCTCACCAGCCAAGGTGGGAGCTGAGTAGAGGAGCCTAATGACCATTCAGGCAGGATTATGGAGAGAGCCTGCAGCTGGAGGTAGCAGGGCCAAGAGCTGCCTGCAGGCAGGGCATCCTGGAAGAGCATCCTGGGCTCAGTAGGAGCGTGTCTGAGCACCATCACCAAGCTGTGGGCCTGCCCTGTGCCCAGACATCAAAACAATGGGCAGAAATTGCTGTGGGCTTGGAGTCTCTGGCCTCTCCTCCAGTGAAGGGTCCCACCACTGGACAACCCAGGCATTGACTGCAAGTTTCTCTCTACCCCTATAAGCACCCCTCTGCACTGCCCTGGGCAGGACTTGCTTCTGGGCACTGTTCCTACATTTCCCAGAGCTGTGCGGGAGGCAGCCAAAGTATACAGGTGATACAGGGTCTATGAAAACAAATTATATCCCTTATTTGGGATGTTTAGGAAAAAAACAAAGCAGCTTTCAGGCACACCTACTCTTCCCCAAAACAAATTCTCCTGTTACTTCTGTCCCAAACACAAACCCTGATTCATTTACCTCGTGGCACATGGAGACCAGGCCTTGGCTCTCTTTGGGCTGGTACCATTTAGGAAGGTAAATTTGTGCAGAGCGGTTGAGTTGGCTGCTGCAGAGCCCGTCTAGTGCTGTGTAATGCACTGTTGCTGTTACCCGATGTTCACCAGGACATTGGGGCTGTCCAAGCTAGTGGGTGACCAAAGGATGCTGAAGAAAGTTTGGAACCAGTGCTTTACCAAAAGTCAAAATGTTCTATCTGCTGTATTTGTTATTCCCACGACTTCTATCATTTTATTTAAAAAGTGTTTTATGTTTGTCTAGTAGGAATTATCACTGCTGTATTTGTCTCAGGGACTCATCATCCTTGGATTGACACCCTACCTCTCATTTGGAAAAGTCATGAACTCCTGCAGAAGTGACCTGGTTTGTATGAGTGTGGTCCTGGAGCCCAGTGACAAGGACAGAACAGGGTACCATAGCTCTGGACGCACAGATTTCGGTAATATTCCTGTCAGTCTGGCACAACTCCACCTTGGTCAGCAACTCTGGATGTCAGCCACCTCGGCCAAGAGCCAGACAGGCACCAAGCCCCTTGCAGGTGGCTGCATACACCATTCAAGAGGCTAAATACAGATGTCCAGGCTTAACAAGTCCAAGGAGGACTTTTTGCTCATTGCTTCTTCCCAGTGGAGGGAAAGGAGGATGAGGATGAAGAGGAAGCCAAAGGAAGAGCACAATTATCTCCATAGACAAGCTCACAGCATTTCAGCCACTCTTTCGGACTCAGTTTGGATTAGTGCTCAGATCTGGCTGAAATCTGGTCAGCTGCTCAGGGCAGAGGCGGGTGATCTGTGCTGTGAATTGGGAAACTCAGCCAAGGTGGATGTGAGAGGTACCAGACCACGATGATGATCTTTGCCAGGTGATACCCGGGAAGGGACACAGTTGCCCAGACACAAGCCTCTATTGGTATTTGGAGGTGCCCTGGGGTATCCCAAAGGGGATCCTGTGGGTCTGTGCTGGATCTTCTAGCTCCGTGCAAATGCTTCAAGTACCCTGGAGCACAAGTCACCTGCATTTAGGCAACTGAAAGTCCCAGTTCAGTGCCCCTTACCTGCCAGTTCAGAAACCAGCAGATCCCAGCTCAGGTCTACAGTGAGTCACTTGGACGGCCACGTGCCAGACCCTGGCTCACGGCCATGTCACACAGAGAGAGGCTGAAATTTTGGCTCTGCTGCAAGCCACAGCAACATTCCTGTCGGTTTTCATGGAGCCGTGATTTCCCCCAGCTCACAAGTGACGCTCCCGGCACTTTGGCCACAGCCATGTTTGCCCACCCGCAGCAAACTGCCCCAGGGAGGTTCCCCACGGCCTCGGGGCAGTGCTGCTCCCACAGAGGTACCAGGCACCGTTCCCAAACCACTGCCCTCCTGGGAGACCTGGACCATGACCAGAAGATACCACAGTCCTGGCTATGCGGTGTCCGACTGCCAGCCCCATGAGAACCAGCAGAGAACAACTCCCAGAATCTCCTGCAGCCCCTTGGACCCTCTCCCCCCCCAGAAAGAAACCAAAGGTTCATTTTTTAACCCAGTTGCTGCATTTGTGATGCTCTCAGATTTGAGAGGATCACAGCTTAAGGGCTGGCCAAGAATACACTCCAGGAGACCAACTCAGTTGCAGAGTACTCCCTCCTGCCTTGTGGCTCTTATAAAATCCACCTGGAAAAATAATCCTGGAGGCTGTGCTGACAAATGACTAACTCTTCCTGGTGCAGCAGTTTGCCCCTTCACTTTCCACGTGTGTGCTTTGGAAACCAAACAGAGAGAGACTCTCAGGGTGGCCAAAGAAAACACAGCTCTTTCTGGGCAAGTGCTCTGCTTATAACATATAAATAAATAAATAAACTGATGTATGGACAAATTATCGAGAAGCATAAATACAAACCCTGCCATGGGCCAGACATTTCCAGTCTGCAGAGCCAATGAGGAGCTTTTTCAGAGCTGTCAAATGTTATTGCTGCTGCCAGGTTGATTTACAGCAGCTCTTTGTGCAGCATGGCCCCTACACCGGGCTTGTGCAGGGCTGGCTCTGGTGGGGGAGAGACGCACGCAAGGGATGGTCACGATCCTTCTTCCACTAGATGCAAACCCAGCAGAGGAAATCCCAAATCTCCTCTTTGGAAAAAAAAAAAAAAAAAAAATTAAAATCACCATCTTGGTGTGATTTCTTTGCTTAACAGCTGTTTATAGAGATTTTCTGAGGCCATGGGGAGGAGCAGCCACTGTCTGCAAAACAGATCAGGAGCAGGGCTACCTTCTCTCTCCCTGATTAAGGAATGGGGGATATTTTGGGAACACTTAGCCTGGAAAGGCAGGAAGGGAGGAGTCAGGATGGAAACAAAGGGATTCTGTCTCTGCTGACATAAAGCTGACATAAAGCAGCGTCTGAGGCAATGGAGTGGAGCCGCCTCTCGCCAGCTCCTCTGCCCCAAAATCCATGAGCAGAGGAATCACCCCTGGAAGGCCAATGCTCTGCCAAGGGACACCTCGGTCCAGTGCAGAGGGTCTGGATGAGGACCCGTGGGACAGGGGCTGTGCATCGGTCTGTGTACAGGAAGGATGTCTCTGGAAAGACACTTGCTGTGACCTTCGTGAGGTGGAATGCGGGAGATTTACTGAGCAAACAGTTTTCCAGCCATGCATGGAAGCCCCAGAGCAGCTTTTACACACTTCTGGGGGAAACACCAGGCAGGCACACTGGTGAGAGCACAGCAGGTGTTTCAAGGGTCCTCAGAGACAGAGGGGTAGAAAAAACTCTCAGAACAGCTTTTTTCCCAGAAAACCTAATTTTTTGCTCTGACATTACCATGGAAAGGGTCTGCTTTAAAAAAAAAAAAAAAAAACTCAAATTGAAAATATTCTTGATTGAAAATATGATTATCTCACAAGCAAAGCCTGCCACAGCACAGTGGGGAGATGGAGTGTGCCCCCCATCTCACTGTCCTCTCTGGGCTGGCTGCTCCTGCTCGATGTGTGCCCCCACAGGCTCTGAGCCAGGGGACTGTCTCAAGGACAGCACTTCTAAATCAAAACTTAGGTGTTTTGGGTACAGAAAAAAAACAGTTTCTAAATGTTTTGACAAAACCTTCTGTTTCTTATACTGAGCCAAAGGCCAAGACTAGCTCAGAAAACTAGAAACATCCAGTAGATGCACATCAGCTACTCAGTCCCCCAGCAGATATCTGAGCTACAGGACAACACAAGCCTGACCAGAAGAATGGCAACGGAACCTGTCACAGCATGAAACCTTTTACCCAGCATATGCTCCAGGCAGAGTAGAGGGGTGAGTCAGCTCTTCTTGCAGGGCACAGTCACAGGCTGCGTTAAATACTGATTGGGCACCTGTAACTGGCGAAGTGATGTTGTATATATCATGATTTAGGCTGTGACTGGCCACAACAGCAATTTTCAATCTACAAATTAAGGTTTTGAAAGTGGTCCTGCATTTTCCATGTCAATGGATAAAGGATTGCACAAGGGTGAGTACAGTCGGTGGTAGAAGTCAAAAGGCATTTTGCAGTATGAGCAAAGGAAATTTCTCAGATGCTCGTGGTACACTGTCAAGCATAAAAATGGATCGTAAAAACAATTCTAGTGCAATTTCTAAGAAGAAAATCTCTCCAAACTTCTTTTTGTTGCTAAGAAATAAGAAAACATAAAAATAAGCAAATGACCACTGCAGAAGACACAGATGTGTACCACAGTGCTGTTCGTAATCATTCATGGAGATACTCAACTGTGACAGCGAATTAAATACAGTTGTTTTCCATGGCTAAAATGATATTTTGTGGTAGGACAAAAGCTTCATGTATTACCAATAATATATTAAGTACTCTTTGGAGAAAATATTTGAAGACTTGGCTAAAATATTCATACTTTTCTTTGTGGTTACTGAAGTCTCAAACCATGAGGATTTCAAAGCATTTCACATAGGTCATTACAACTTAGCTAAGAGGGGAATAATCTATGGTCTAATTATCTTCAAGGATGAAACAGCACTAGGAATATTTGAAAATGTTAAAAGTACTTCAATCATATGGTTTGAATTCTGATGATGATTCATCATTTGCCACCAAAATTTTAATTTTCAAAGTCACCATTTGGTCCAGAAATTAAAGGGGGGGGGGGGGGAGGAAGGGCTTACTATTTGCTGCTAAGTGCTCAACTCACATATGCAAAACAGCAAAATATGGTGCAAATTCATTGTGTGATTTTCAAGGTTGAGTTACAGAAATTTATGAATTCCTTCCCCTAGTAAAGCACTTAAGAATTGCAGACAATTGGGGATCTTTTTCATATTAAATACAAAGAAATGTTGAGGCAACCCACTGTAAAATGGCCCTCTCTTAAGAGGATAAAGTTATCCCAGTGTGTTCAGCAGGAATAGCACAGCTGAACTCTTTATAGTCTTTAATACAATACAGATGTCAAGAGAGATGGAAAGTGCTTGGTATGCAAGTGCTGAAGGTTTTCAATGTTAATTTTAAAATGCATAATAATACTTTTAAAATGAGACTACATCAATCTTTCCATGCTAAGATTTATCACATGCATTCACTGAAGTGTAAATTACAGCCAAGGACTGACAACAAATTCCTTGGCCATAAATCCTGGCCTTCTCTACAAGAAAAGCAACAACACTGCAGAGCAGAATAAGTAGAAAAGGATCTCGTTTGGCTGTATACACTATCTTTCAAACACCTGACTGCACAATGATTTCAGCAAATGAAATTCACTTAACCTGATTCAATCATTTTCTCTGAAATACATGCTGACTTTTCCGGAAATCAGAAACATCATAGAAGTGTTGAAATTTTAGAGCAGGCTTGCTGGGCACTTCTGTGTATCACAAGTGAGTATGCACATGTTTTAGGAGTCTTGAACTATGGAAGGGTCTAATTATGAAACTGCAAATCCCAGTTCTCTCTGTTACTCAAAACTTCAGGGGTCTCCTGTACGTATGTTACGTATGTCTCTGTGTGTGCTATGTATAAGCAGATCTGGACAGACTGCAACAACCTGCTAAATACTGATTCTGCTAGAGGACAAGTCTCAAATTAACATCATTTATCCATATAAAGTGTTTTATGGTTTGATAAAAAAAAGAAAAATAAAGAACAGTTGAATGGAAGACTCATTGTCATCCTGCTCATGAACTTTTTAAATAAGGTAATGATGGGGAAGAGGGCTCTTAAGATGCCTGCTGTCACCAGTGAACCCTTCCAGATACCTCCTCCTCCATGTGCCCACTGCAGTTGTTCATTAAACAAACTCATTATCTCCAAACTGCTTTTTCTACCCCAGATCATTTTGCAGAGGGAGCAGTAACCTAAGTGGGGTGTGGGGGACCCCAATGCCCTGTCCCTGGTCTAAGCAGCTGCCACCAGCAGAGACAGCCAGGGCACGTTAAGTGCATGAGCTGGAGACTCCCTTGGCTGCACCATGGAAAATAAACCTGAATTCGAGACAACTGATACTCTCCACTCCAATTTGCACCAAATTGTCCCCTTTATGCTCCTGGGGTCAAAGCTCTGGCAGTGCCATGGCCCACAGGAGCCTGCGGAGCCTTGGACAGTGAGCCAGATTTGTGGCTGCCATCTGGTTTTGCATCGTGCCGCGGAGCAGGGTCCGTGGGGAGCTGTGAAGCGAGATCCCTGCAGGAGATGTTACGGCTCGACAGAGGTGTCCCGCTGCCTGGCTCTTGTTTCAGGACTGATTGGCACAAATCAGAGACAAAGGCTGCTAGGAAAGCTGGCATGCGGGGCTCTTTCCTCCTGTTTTCTGGGTAATTTAATAACAGCCTGGGCTGGAAGGGAGCCAGGCAGCACAGTGAAGTGAGACAGTCTCCGTTTGACTTATTAATGTCTTTCCTGATCCCAATGAGTTCTTCCAGAGGAAAAAACCTTCTCTCCCATGGGTCAGCATGGGGCAAACAGATTGAACCTGCATGTCTTGTTTCTTCTTACTCAGCCTGGTGCCTGGGCTCCTTGGCCACGTCCTGGCGAGCACCAGCTGTCCCTGAGCTCACCAGTGGGATGTGCAGCTCTGGCCCCTCTCCTGCCTGCTTTTGGGGAGGGAATCAAGAACTATCTAAATAAAGCAA
Organism: Strix uralensis; assembly: GCF_047716275.1. Taxonomy (NCBI): domain Eukaryota; kingdom Metazoa; phylum Chordata; class Aves; order Strigiformes; family Strigidae; genus Strix; species Strix uralensis. Next base: position 1,861,674 of record NC_133992.1, read on the forward strand.
ATGCTAATGGGTTAAAAGGGCCTAAATGGGTTGTTTTGCTTTGCTTTCTATTTTGGTGGTGTTTTCTTGGAGAAAACAAGGATGCAGCAGCCTGGAGCAGTCTGCTCCAGTGTACTCAGACCTCACCTCATTACAAGGGACCTGGGGAAAGAAATAATAACTCCAGCAACTAAGAGGGAGGATGTGTGGAATCAGCTAAAAATCACAGTGAAAGAAGCTTTATTTTAATAATTTGCCCAAATTCCTATAAGTTAAGTAGATACCAGGTATCCTGCACTCAAGGATATATTCCTGCAATGTCAAGCAGTAATGTTCATGACATCAGTCCATGGGCATTAGCTGTCTGGGGATCTCTGGTATGCCTTGTCTGGCAGATATAACCTTTGTACAAGAGACAATGTTTGGTGGTTGTATTCTCTAGCTATTTCTGGAAATGAATGCAATAATCCCCAACTCGGATATGACTGTTTCCAGCATAAACAAATCCAGGCCAACTTTGAACCATAGATCTAGTGTCTGGAAATATCATCACAGAGGATGTTTATTTGGCTGTTTCCAAATTTTTTTTATTCTTTGGTTTGTTTGCAGTCTAACTCAATTTTTTTTTTATACTTTTCCCAACCTAAATGTCTTTCCCCTATCATTTCAACATCTCTTGCTTCAGAAGTTGAGGAACAGCCAACCTACTTCACTGTAACTAGTTTCCATTTAGAACATGACATTATTCCAAATTTTCATAAAGCCTAAGTATGTATTCTATATACAGCAACCAGCATTGAGAGCATGTGTTATTGTTGGCATTGGTAGTCACGCATTATAGCCACTGCAACAACAATCCACGTCCATCCTCTGCTGGAAACATTTTCTCAAATGTGTTTACACATGCAGCATCAGACTTCAGAGTCTGGTTGACCTTTCATCGCTTAGGTGACATTTCTCAGAGCATGTAGGACAATTGGATTCTATGGACTTGGTTTCTCACCGTACAGGCAGCCTCCCAGTGCTGACGGGGTATTGCTGGGAGTGACAGCATATTGTCTTTTGACAGCATAGACTCCCTTGAGGACATGCAGGGGCAGACTCCTCAGTCTGACTGTAAACATCTCCCATGCAGATGTCTCCATCTCAGCTATGCATCTAGGATCCTTTTAAAGACAGTGGAGAGGAAACCAGCACTATGCTGTAAATTCAAGGTATAAGATGAAATAGAAGTAATTGCAGGAGAAATTTGCCTTCAGCTGGAGGCTGTCTGTGGACATTGGGTGAGCTAATGCACCCTGTGCCTGAGTGTGATGGCTCTTAAAATCCTCAGGTGCCTACGGCCATTGACAACTCTGAAGGTGCCTCTTGCTCCAAGACTGGATGTTGCTGGACCTGGTTGAGTCCGGTCTGGGGAAGGAAATTTAACATTGCAGGAAAGGAAGAGCATATTTTCCTGATAGATTGGTTTATTTCTGGGTGGTTTGGACCTGCAGACATATGTGGCACATTGGACTCCTCTCCTGGCCATACTGCATAGGGCAGCCTGGGGAATCACCACAGCTGCTTCTCTGTGCAGACACATCATCAGCCCCCAGACACACAAAGAAACTTATTGCAGGGCCCTTGTGCCAGCAAATGAGTAAAGTACCTGCAAGGTGGCACATCCCACACAACAGCTAGAGGCATGGCTGTGCATGCCCCTTCTGTCCCCTTGTTGCCAGTAGCTTCTCACTTAAAAGCAGTTGGGACAAAATCTTCCAGGCAGGAATGGTTCAGATAAACACACACACTCCTGGAAGGCAGCTACGGTGGAGGTGAATCACAGCTGCCACTTCATAACACCCAACCCTGAAGACCAAAGCAGACCATCAAAAGTACCATCAGCCACCAGGATGAGTCCTTGGAAGATACTGAGCTCCCCTTGCTTAGCAAGCTCCACTCTGTAAGAAACCCCCGTACTACAGACACTGAAAATCAGAGTGGCGGGTCACCTTTGAAATACACAAGTGTTTTTTCCACCACCTCTCTTCCCCTAAAAAGCAACTTCCAAAAAAAGTCTCCTACAAACCACTATGTTTGTTCAGATCTGCTTTCACTAATGAATAAACCTGCAGGGAATGAAACAGCAGAAAAGGGAACATGTCAATTCATTGCGTGCCCTCCTAGCCTAGCATTACGGCAGCGAATGCGTATTTTTGTCCTGCTTCCTCTGAGATATTTTTAGCCACTCAAGTGACTTGTGGCAGTTCCCCGAGGCCAGAGTGATTCATACAGTTTGGGAGAAGGGCTACAGAGACTGTGCTGAAGTGCTCTTTGGGAAGGGAGAGTCATCCCAATAAAATCAAGAGCTGGTTTCAAAGGCGTAAGGACTTTGAAAAATGGAGCAGCATTTTCAGAATGAGGTTTTTGGCTCTGGATAAACTGGAGCTATTGAATTTTCTCATTATTATATCATAGGGAGGAGGGATCTATTTCTTCTGATGTTGGTGAAAACAAGTGATTAATATCACAGTCTGGGTACAGGCAGTGTGCAGTGCAAGACTGTGCCATGGAAATTCCCTCTCTCCTCAGTCATCAGCATCTTTTAACTCTGCCCTGGGCATCATCTGCCATTTTTGTCCTGCCTTCCTCCCCTGCAGTGGACTTCAATCCTCCTCCTCCTCCTTCAGACCCCCGACCCATGTATCTCTGACATGTCAGTTCCTATGAAGAACTTCCAGAGGCTTTTTCAAGCTCTTCTTTGCAGGCAAGTGGACTTTGCTAGCATTTGTGAAGTTCAGCAACCAAACGGAGGTGGGGAACACGACAACTCTCCTGATCCTCCAAATCTGGTTGCCCCTTCCCACAGGCACCCCTAAGATCCTGTTCAAGAACTGCTTCCCTCTATACTGACAAAAACCAAAGCAAGGAACCTCATATTAATCCATGGGGAGATGAGATGAGGTTGATTCAGAAGAAAGGTCCTTCCTCTAGTCCTTCTCATTCCTTCGCTTAGGAAAGGGGCATACCCCAGATGACCTCCCACTGAAGTGAGTTGAATGTGGATTTGGTAGAGTATTTTGATGTTTTTCTGCTACCTGGAAGAGTTAGGAGAAAAGGTTGCCTGTCCAGCATGTATTGGTAAGGGCAGTAGTTGGCAAGCCTGTCCAGCAACTCATTTCCAGAGAGCAACCTATGGGACAATGAAGAATGGAAATGATCAGAGAGGGCAGAAGCAGCACAAGCAGCAACCAGAACAACATCCCTCTATCACCAGTCCTCACAGAGCAGAGTCAGGAGTGCTGCTGACAACTGCTGTGAGATGTAAGAGCACCATGGGAAGAAGGAAGGAATTAGGGGCCTCCTGGCAGGAATAATCTACAGCAGGTACAAAAGATCTTGAGGCATAGAGCGCAAGGAAAGATGACCCTTGGCCAATGCTCTCTGCCTGGCATGAGGCTCTGAAGGTCATGTCTTTGGGATGCTTCTTGGGGCTGAAGCAGAAGCCAGGCTTCCAGCCTCAGTTCTCAATTTCCCTGGTCATCTGGACAGATAATGCCTGGCTGCTCTTGTATGTGTGTTGTTAGAGATTGTAAGTGATCCAACTATACAGGACAGTTCTTGATCAATGGGTCCTTTGACCTCATGAGGTATTTTTGCAATGGACAGGAGTCAGTGAGATCATGTGCTTAGAAGTCAATTACCATCCTTTGCCATCACAGGCTTGGACACGACAGTCAGGCTCCAGGAGTTATTTACAGCAAACCAGCCAAGCCCTTTGGCAAAGCAGCTGGTAAACACCACTGCCAAAGGCAAGTGCTGAGTCCAGGATCTTTCTTCTCATGACCAGAACTGCTACAAAAACAGCTTCTTCAATCCCTGTCTTGCCTGGGACTCAACCTTAATCTACCCTTGCAGAACAGAGAAAAGGCAGGTCTACAGTGTCCACACTTGCTTGGTCTGCTCCATGGTGAACATAGTAGCAATGGCTCCTGCTGTCAGCCCACACCACTGAATTGCCACATCTTGGCCCCAAACTGGTGGGAAGGATGGTGAAAGCATGGGGAGATAGTCCTGACCTGTGCAGACAGAAGAAAAGGCTGCTCCTTACAACTGGAACAGAAATAAAGCACTCCTCCAAGCTTGGCACCTGATAAACATGGTTGTCATCTAGGAGTGGCAGGCAACTGCTTTATATCTTTACTGCAGAAGTTGTTCTTCCACAGATCACAGTCACATGGAAAAACTTCATTTTTCAGGTTGTACCCTCAAAAAGCAATGGACAGTGAAAGGTGACTACAATATTGACTAAACCCTGAGGACATGCCAGGCTCTGCAGAGGTATGTGGTGTTTAGCCAAGTGTTAAAGAAATGCACAAAGTCTTCCAAGTGCAGCAAAGCCAACCTGGGTTGAGGAGTCTGATCACCACTAGCAGAAATAGCTGCAGGACTAGAGAGTGAACCAACCCCCATCCTGAGACCCTCCCTGAGATTCAGGTGGAGCCACAAAGTGAGAAAGGGAGAACGTGGGAAAATGGTTTCAGGATAAAACTTCACCACAGAGCAGTCAAGTTGTTCTGGGATAAAGTTTCCCACTGGAGTGTGTGGTCACACTGGAACCAAAAATTTTTCTTAAGAGCAGGCCAAAATAAAATGACTGATTTCTAATTTCTCATTTGTGGCAGGGCAGTTTCATTCTGAGTTTATAGTCTATGCATTTCAGTGTTTTAATAGTTTCGTAATAATGTCCTAATTCAACAGTAATACAGCATATTAAATTTGATGCTCTGGGTATATGCTAAATAGACTTGAGATGCCATTAATGTTTATGTTCTGACGTTAACAGAAAGAAACAATTCAGTGTTACTGAGTGGAAATCCGTTATCATATCTGTTCTGGGGTAAATGTCAACATTTTGTATTTTCCTTTGGGTTTATAACTTCACTCAGTCATAGAATAGAATAGTCCAGTTGGAAGGGACGTACATCTAGTTCAACTGCCTGACCACCTCAGGGCTGACCAAAAGTTAAAGCATATTATTAAGGCCACTGTCCAAATGCCTCTTAAACAGACAGGCATGGGGCACTGACCACCTCTCTGGGGAGGCTGTTTCAGCGTTTGACCACCCTCTCATTAAAGAAATGTTTCGTCGTGTCAAGTCTGAATTTCCTTTGATGCAGCTTTTCTCCAAACTAGACAAACAGGGCTGGAAGGCACGTCCTCAGCCGGTCCTCATAGCACAGGCTTTCTAGTCCTTTCACCAGCTTTGTTGACCTCCTCTGGACATGTTCAAGGACCAAAACATCCTTTTTAAATGGTGGAGCCCAACACTGCACACAGTACTCAAGGTGATGCTACACCAATACTAAATACAGAGTGATTATCACATCTTTTGAATCAAAATCATTATGAGTTAAAATCATATCTTGGCCTGAAAAACATAGATACTAGGGACACGAGCATCTACTCACTCCCCAGCTTGGAGCAGAGCAGCTTTTGTGAACTCGCATGACGTGTAAGGCAACAAGAAACCCAAACCACAGACCAATCTTCTGGAATAAATTGCAAAAAGGATGAAGAGTAAGAGTCATCTGGAGGAAGAATGGAGCCAGGCTACCAACACTTGGAAGAGGGGAAAGATACCACAAATGTACCCAGAAATGCCCGTGGGACCCCCTGGCTCCCAGGCTTCCTACAGAGGGTTAAGCACTCACGTGTGAGATGACCTGTGGTGCTGAGATGCAGCCTCAGAGTTGAAGTTGCTGGGCAGAGCAAAGGGTCATTCAAGAGCATCGTGTAGAGATTTGCCACAACAGACACAATCACAGCTGTGGGGCCAGAGTTCTTGTAGCTAGGGCTGGCAGGATTTGATTGGAAATAACCTAACACTAACACTAACAATAGCAATAACAATGACAATAGCAATAACAGTAACAATAACAATAAAACTACCTTTATTTTGGCTCCTGTTGTTTATCAACAGTTATGATTTCTGGCCAGGTTCTTCTTTTTCCAAATCCCAGACCTCAGAGCTGCCCCTGTGCCTCTACTTTAGAGACATAAATTATAATTTCAACCATTTGCTCTCTTTCTTCTGTCCCAAACTCTCCCTTTCTCCTTCATCTCAGCCTCCAGCTGATCTCAGCAGAGGGAAGAGACTGAAACTAAAGCTGTGGAAAAAAGACAGAAATTACACGGAGGAAGTCCGGGGTGAGAGACACGCCACGAAGCAAAGCAGCATAAAAATCTGCATTTATTGATTGGAAGCAAATGCTACCAGCAGTCTGGGACATCATCTTTCCGAACACCATACCAAGTAATGATTAAATTTCCATACAGTGCCCTACCTTAGCTCTTGAATTGAGCTCTGAGTTTAGAAAGCACCAAGTAGAAAGCCTCTAGCTCACACCCTGCATTTTCAGTGCATCAGCAGAAACATCCCAGCCCATCCAGCATCCTGCACTCCAGCGTGAGAGACTCTCATCTCTGAGACACTTGTTTTTTCCTCTACAACTTGCTGCCCAGTATTTTTGAGAATATAACCCCCCAGAGGCCAGGAATTGAATTCAGAGTCCTGGTGTGTTGCTGCTGACCTTATGCAACCTTCCTTGGCACTATAATAACTAACTTAGGTGTTTATTATTTCAGCTTTATCAGTAGCTGCTAGACATGTTCTGGACCAGTCACCAGGGGAGAAATAAGACAGAAGTGCCCATCTCTGTGTAGAAAGCAGAGTGAGGGGCTGTATATGAGGGGAATCATGATTTGCAATGATATAAAGTTTAGGAAAAACAAAGTACTGCTGTTGAAATACATAAACATTTAGAATCTGTGTATCAAACCAACCATAGAATTATACTTACTCATTTTCAAAAGAAATAGAAAAGATTCCCACATCAAAAGCAATATTAAGCCAGAGTCATGGCAGGAAATACGCTGTGGATCGTTAGTTAGCATCATGAAAAGCAGTGTAATTATACAAAAATTACAAGTAGTTTCACTGAGAGAGATTGATTACTTACTTAAATCAAGAGGAAATGATTTCATAATTCCTCTTCTGGATATTTCCCAGATTTTATGGCATTATGGTTTTCATTTAGTTTTAACTGGCAGAGAAGCAGTAAATGAAGGGAGACATACGAAAGGGGCTTTCTCCACTCATTAGAAGTTATATGCTTGGAAATTCAGTTCCGAGCATCCTTAAGAGTCCCACACATTCGGAGCTGAGTGAACCTGGATCCAAAATACCCTGACAAGGAAATCAGGTTTATATGATAGCCTTAAAGCCTGGGTCTGCTGTACAGGCTAACAAACTACATGACAAATGGATGATATGTGGCATCCCTGAGCCATACCAGCTGCTGTATGGTAAGAGACACACAGTTTTTAACTGCAAATCTGTTACCAAGCCTCTAGCCCTGCACAGGGACTCAGTGAAATCCCTTCCTTTGAACTCAGCCCTTGCAGTAGCTGGCTCTGTAACCCTGCTGCGGCACTGCTGGGGTGTTTGTATCTGCCATATTGCATCCAGAAAGCCAAATGAAAAAGCACTGGTTGTCATTATGATGCTCACAATTGGTGCCTTATGATACACAACATTCATGCTTTTTTCTGGGCACAATAGTCTTAATGCTTTATGGATATTAAAGTATCTGGGGGAATTCTTGGCGCTCATGCCTTTACTTGCATTATGCCTCCATTTTTAAGGGGATAAGGCAGCACCAGTGTGAGGACAGGTTGTTGCATGTCAGTCTCAGCTTGTCCTCTCATCAGATGTCATTTTTTGGTTTGTGATGGTAGAGAAAGACTTGCCCTCGTGGCATCCATGAAAAAACATGAGCAGGCAGAAGCGTATCACTGCTAAAATTGTCTCCTTGCTCACAAAAGAAAGGTGATGTATTGGTGCAAACTATTGGAAAGTTTGCAGTTTATCTCTTTGCCTATGCCCGTGCTGGAGTGGCACAAAACACTCAAAACCAGGATCCTGCCAAGGCCCGGCTGCCTTTGCATTGCGTGTATCCCATACTCCTGGGACTCCTCTCCAGGCTCACCACTTCCAGTCCCGATGGGACAACGCTTCAGGAAACAGGGCTGTGAGAAATTGGCTGGATATTTGTCACATCCTCCTCTCTGACCCTATTTCCTCCCAGACCTATGGCCACGGTGCTGAGTGCTGCGTTGAGACATCCCCAGGCTATCCAGAAATGAGATCACATGCCTCTGAATTGCATAAGATTCTCAGCTGGAAGCAGTGACACGGGAGCAAGAGGCCCAGGCTGTGCCGGAGACATCCCTCCAGTCCCATAGCACTGTTCCTCAACAGTCATTCACGGCTCAGCCCTGTTGTGACCAGCTTTCCCACAGCTGCCAAGACTTCCATCTCCTCTGGAAAGTGCTGGGCTTTATCTCTTCTCATTCCTCCACCTCTGGGCAGCCCCTGGAAATGTTCCCAGTGCCAGCCAGGGTGAGCAAAGGCAGCTGCAGCAATGACTCACGGGGATGGTGGTGGCAGTCTCAGCCCAGCTTGTCTTGTTCCTGGCACCCACTGGCTCGTACCTGAGCTAGAATGCTTCCAGAAAGCTTTCACAGAGGAATCCAAGGTCCTGAGCAAGCCCAAAACACCCTGATGCCCTGTCCCTGCACTGCAGCTCAGCTGCTGAATGTCAAGATCTCCCGTCCCAGCACCTTTTCTGCACAGCACCAGCATTTGAGTTCCCAAAGCAGAGGCTGGGCACAGTTTTTGCCTCTCCACAATAGACAGTGTTGGCCTGTGGGGCTGCAGGAGAGGCCCAGTCCCTGATTTTATGGATTTCTGTGCCAGGAGGGATAGAATGACTCACAGTCTGGCAGCCAGCTGGGAAGTTACCATTAGTGTAAGCCAGGTTTATGGTGCAAGCAAATATCTATTCTCAAGAGTCAAATGGGAGCCACACATTCACAAATGGTATAGAGACAGAAATTAAATGAAATCAGGCTTGACTCTACCAAGATAAGCCAAAGGCTTCTCTCATTCTCTGCTATCCACTGGCCATGCAGTGCCTGAGCACATGGCCAGTTCTCCTGCACAGGCTTTCTGCTCTCCAGCTCACGGTCATTAAGCAGGACCCAGGATTATGATTGCTCCCTTGCCTTTATATAAATTCCCTTCTCTGAGGTGAGTCTGAATGAAAACCCAGGAAACATCTACCCACTTCCCCAAGGGAAGTTAATTAGGAGATGCTTCTAGCACTGCTCCCTACCTCCACACATCTGGTTATCAACTGCCCTCGCGCTTCACTAGACATATCAACAAGAGATTGGAAATGTCCCTCTCCACCTGAGTGACCACGTTCATGCTGCACCTCAGACCCTTCCCCACTTAGTGCCCGCCCTTTCATAAAAACCCCATAATTCAGCAACTGTGCTTTGTGCACTCTTGCAAATGGGACTAAGCCAGATGGCTCCTACAATTCTGTCCTGAGACCAGCTGTGACAGCAATCGCCCACTCTCTGGAGACACTGGGATGAGAGCCTCTGACCCTGAACCCGACCTTGGAAGGATGGTGTGACACCAGCTGATGCATCACTCTGCGGAGAAATGATGCTTCTCTCTGTGGGGCTCCCAGCGACACCCTCTTCCCCAGTCATGGCCAGGAGACGCATTAACCCTCTGGGAGTTTGTGGGACCAGAAATGCAACGTTAAAGGCTCCAACCTACTTTCCAATCCAAAGACAGCATCCATCACCAGCCCCCCTCTGCAGTGTATTCCTCAGGCTGTGCACGTGCTGAATGAAGAAATATTTCCTCTCCTTTATTTTAAGTTTATTGCCCATTCATTCCAGGAGAGCCATTCCTCTCCTGTCTGAGGGAGGACAAAGTGGAGGGACCAAGAAACCTTGCTGATACCCTACAGACCCTGTCCTGTAAGGGTGTTCACTTCACACATGGGGAGTGATGCCCGAGCTATTCGCCCTAACTGCAGGATCTCCAGTAGCTGTATCACCACCCCAGGTCTCACCCTGGACATGGATGTACAGCATGTTTTTCTTTCTGCAAAGGTGGCCTCCTGCCAGGGTCTCAGAGGAAGGAGTGTGTTTCTCTGCTCCCCCAAGGACAGAGCAGTGGTATTTTTCCTATCCTGGTCTTATTTCCCACCTGGTATTTTGCATTGCACTGCACAGCTTCCTCCTCAGCTGGGGGTGAAGGTCAGCCAGCACGATGGGAGCTGAGAGAGAAGGAACAGAAACATCCACAGGGTGAAACAGTCTGGTACAAGGGCATGTTCAAGCACAAATATCCCCAGCTGAAGGCAAAACGCAGGAAATATAGGTTGTCCTTATCCTCATGGCCGTGGGTCACCTTACAAAAGCCAGGAGGTAGCACTGACAGCCTGGCCATCAGGACCGACCCAGGAACCTCTAGGCAGGGGCTCAGCCTGTCAAAATCAGAGCCCCAGAGTGGGGCACATCAGGCTTGCCCCAGCTCCCACCCAGCACCCTGAGAGGCTTCAGAAAGGTGACACGAGCCAGGACCAGGAGAAAAGACTGCCCTGGAGAAGCACAGGAGCACCCGAGCCACCATCCCAACTGTCTGATGGGAAACATCTGTTCTTCCAGGGATGAGTGGCCATGAGACGTGTGCCATGGGGCTGTGGACTCACAGCCCCTTGGCTCAGCCCCCTCACACCACCAGCCACATTTCTGAACACCATTGCCCCATTCGTTACCCCTTTGGGAGAAAAACAAGAAAAATCTCCCTTCCCTCTACAGCTAACCTAGCAGCTTTGAGTCCGACAGGGTTATTTTTGTGGATTGTACTGGGAGGGTTGGATTTGGGTTGAGCTGGAACTTGAACAACGGCGTGATGGTGCTGAGACCTGCTGAGCCGGTACAGCACAATGACAGGATCTTTTTGTCTGCTGGAGCATTGCTCAAATCAAAGGATGTTTACCCAGCTTGTGGGGGATCACTTGATTGGAAATTACATCCCCAGAGCTCCAGTCATTCTTGTCTGCCTGCCAGGTCTCCCCACCTCCTCCAGAGCCCTAGACACATCTAAGACTCCCAGAATAGCACAGGACTAAGTAGATGCAAACAGATAACAGTTCAGGCCCTACTTGAATTCTCTGTTACTCCAGCCACTGTGGCAGACCCCAGCTTTCACTGGAGATGTCACACAGATGTTACATGGAAAGAGGTCACTGCTGGAAGAGCTGTCACTACCCAAACAGCTCATGGCAAGAGCAGCTTTACCAACACATGGAGAATGCCTGGAGAAGCTGGACGACAATGCTGGGGACTGTCCTGAGAGGTGGTCCTGCACTGTCGTGAGTCCCATCTGTGAGTCTGGGGTCTGCCTGTTCCTCCAGAAAAGATGCCAAGTCTATGTCGAGTCAGACAATTTGACCATGACCTCCTGCAGCCCAAAAACCCCACTGTACCATTTTTGACATGTAAATACAAATAAAACCTGGTTTTATCATCCTGGCTGGCTGCCTTTCTTATTCCAAGGTGCACCCTTTCCCAGGAAACACAGCCATCTCTGGACACCACCATTGAACTGAGATCGCAAGGAAAAGGCTGGTTGCTGCAGTGCATTGTTACTGCTGCAGAAGATTGTATATCCTTCCGAGTGCAGTGATCAGCTGTCAGAACAATCAAAATGAGTTGGAAAGCAGGGTAAATTGAGCCATATATCAGAAAAAACCAGTTAATGCATCTGCAAGAAGACTATGCTTTGCACTTTAACAGCCCCATTCATCTGCAGAGCTCAGAGCACTTGAAAATGTTTATAAATAAGCCTGCCACATCTCTCCAGAGGAGATTTTATTCCTCTTTTAACACTGGCCAACTGCACAGGAAAGAGTCGTGCAACTCAGCAGAGATCTGAGTTTGATGCTGAGAGCAGAGACCCCATCTCTTGCTGCTCTGGCTCCTGGGGCAAAGAGCCAAAGCCCCATGACATCAGAACTGACAAAAAGGGCATCTCCTGAGGACTTTCACAAGGACCACACAACCTAGTTCCAGAACTGGAGTTCTTCACCATTAGACATGTTTATCAGAGGTCCCCATCTTGTGTTTCCTTCATGATCCATTCCCTTGTGCAACACAGAAAAGAAAACCACAGGGTATCTTAAAATCTCCAGATAACCAAGGCAAGCAAGCACAGCGATACAGTAATTTGGCCTGCCCTGAGCCTGGCTGCACTCTTGCTATCCAGAATCCAGCCTGCTTCATCAGAAGTGCCAGAAAATAATTTTTAGCTGCCCCAGTGTTTAAGAGCATGACAAGTGTGGGAGCTGAACAGCCTCCCTGTGGGAGGCAGTGGTGTAAGAGGTCCTGTCCTCAGCTGGCCCTTTCCTGGCCGATGTACCTGTGCCACCCACAGCAGTCACCCAGCCTCCTTTGGCTCCTCTTACTGCAGAGCCTAAATCTCCCCAGATCGTATCCTGGGGGCACTTCTGCAGTGCTGCACAAGAGGCAGGTTTCTGCTACACGATGGGAAGTCTACATCAGCCAGCTGTAGATGGTGCAGTCCCACCTGGCAGAAGGGCTCAGGGAAGCAATGGGTCTGTCCTCTAAGCCCTTTAGGAGACATGGCAGCTGCTTCTTTCCCCACCTGTGCCAGTCCACAGGGTTCAAACCAGTGCATGCATATTGGTCTGAAATCACAGATCAAGTCCCAGGCAGCAGCAAGCTGCAGAGAACCAACCTGCCCCCCCTCCAGTCATCTTGTCGCTGCTGGTCAGCATTGCAGCCACAACTCCCATACCTTGTTCCAGATGCAGGTCCTCAAAATGGTGTGTTGTCACCAGAGGGGACCTCCAGCTCCCTTTGTCAGCGCCCATGCCACCATGCCCTGTGCACCACGCTGCAGTGCATCTCAGGGGATCACTGGCAAGAAAAGGAAAGCCAAAGGGGTGGCAAATTCCAGCCCTCCAGCACAGACATGGTGGGACCCTTGGTTTAGAGGGACCAAGAAAACCTTGACAGGTTCCACCAGTCAGGTCCAGGGTGCCTGCACCTCCTGAAGCACTTGCAGGACAGCAGAGGGGCTGTTTGTGCTCTGCAGCCTCCAAAAAAGCATGATCCCCTCACTTCTGGCTCAGCATCAGGCTTGGAGGTTGGGCCTTTCCTACATTTTGTGTCCTTTTGCCTCCCACAACAGGTTGCTGCAAGACATCCCAAGGGGCAAGTGTCTAGACACAGGAGTAGTGAGCGAGGTCCAGCCAAGCCAGGGAAGAGCTGCCGAGGTCAGAGGCAAGCTCTGGATGACCCCATGGGCAGGTCAGTCATTCCCAGTCTGTGGGGTGTACTGGGAGTACTGGGTCTGTGAGCACAGTCAGGAGGCTCCAAGGGTCTGTCCATACCAACATCCAGCCCTGAATGAAGCATGGGATGTCTGAGACCCTCCAGTGCAGGGAGATCCCTGCAGGACCAAACAGCCATCATCCACAGTGCTGCTGGCCCCAGCCCACACTGTGCCAGGGTGGGAAAGGGTCTCAGAGGGGCTGTCCGTCCCCCAAACCACTTAGAGCAACAAATCAGGCCGTGTAGGGTGGGTGGGCTCCAACAGACGTCCATGGCTCTGCCCTCTCCCAGCTAGCCAGGGAGGCAGCACCAGCGGACAGGAACAGGACCCTGGGACAGAGAAGAAACTCAGCCTCCTGTCCCGGCAGCCTTTCCTGCCCTTCCCAGAATAGCTCTGTTGTTCTGCAGCCCCTTGTCTGCTTCATCAACTGAGCTCCCATTAGCTCCTTTTATGCAGCCTCGTTAGTGCAGGGGATAAATGGATCGATTGTTTCCCCTTTGCCTTGAATGAAGGGGTATTTTGTTTATTAAAAAGTCACGCTGTTAATAAGGATCTTCTCATAGCCAAAAATAACCGAGGCCACAATTGTTTCCTCTGTGCTTCCTTATCTGCGCTGGAGGACTCACAAGGAGAGCCGCAGCCGGACCAGATGCAGCTCCGTGCTAAAAATATGCCTTGGAGCAAGAAGCAACGAGACGTCACAAGAGCAGCAAAGGGCATTAGCAAAGCACTCAGACATGCAGAAGCAACAGACCACACTTCAAGAGCATCTCCAGATGTTTGCTATAGATGTCAGGCCCAGGGTGGTGTGTCTATGGAGAAGAGTCCCCTTTGCCCCTTTTGATCTGGGGGAGAGACACCCCCCTCCCAGTAGCACACTTCTGCTCCCCTGAGGGTGGTCAACAAACATTTGCCCTGTGAACGCCGCAGACGGCACAGAGCAGAGGGTGGGCACTGACAGGCACCACAGGGCTCTCTACCAGGGAGTCACCAAGAGGGGTTGGGATCAGTATGGGCTCTCCTCAGAGCAGTCTCTGGGGTGGGGTCTCATGTTTCAGGGGTTGTTCAGAGGTCCCCACAGATGGGGAGGACAGCCAAAGGAAACCAAGGTACATGGTAAGAACAGCCTCCAGCCAGGCAGGCTGCATCACTGTGGTTTGGTTGGCTATCCCAGAGCACTCAGACCAAACGTTTGTGCCTTCCAAATAACCCAAATGGGTTTTTTTGCTGCTCAGATGCAGGATGGGCCCTTGGAGGCCAAAGTGGCCATGTAGGACACACACAGCCACTCTCCTTGTAACCACCTCCTCCATCTACCACAGCACCCCACCCTTGGGGACCTTTCCACTACCCAGAGAGCCTCCTGGCATGAGGTCCAACATTTCCTTACCAGCAGCCCTCAGCCCTCCCAGCACCAATGGTTGGGGGGGTGGGGTGTGCCAGCCCTGCTCCACAGCCATGTACCATACCTGGCAGGAGGGAGAACAAGGAACCAGGTCAGTATTAGCCATGCCCAAGCAAGTCTCAGAGGTGCCCTTCACCCTTTGTCCAAGTCCAGGGAGCATCCTACAAATAGTGCACATGACAGTTGTGGCCTCCCATCAACTAAAGCCCTGTGAACCACTTCCCCCACCTTTTCCCAGCTGTTCCTTTACACTATTTAACTGTCTATAATTTAAGGTCATCACTTCACATGGCCAAAAGCCTCTGAGCTGCTCTGAACCCTGGCATTAGAGGGCAGAGGTTGCCCAGGACATGGTGCTGGTGATGTTCTGCCCAGGTCCATCCCCCAGAAGAGCAAGACATGAACTCTTCATAGCAATCTGGGAAGTCAAGTGTGACTCCCCCCTCCCAGGGCAGCCTTTGATGGGGTCTCCTGACCTCTCCTCTGCAGGGGAAGGGTCTCACTGGGCCTCCAAGTCCTACGGCAGCCCCCAGGGAAGTGGCACATCAGAGCCAGCCTCAGCCCCTCTGGGCAGCCCTGACTCCAGACATGGCTCCCGTGGTCCTGCCCACCCACTCCCCAGCTGCGCAGCTGGGACTTTACTGCAGGAGCATTGCATGGGTCAGGGTGGGGGAAGCTCTTTGTTAAAGTACACGGCAGCTTTGGAAACACTTTATGTTGCTTTTCCAAGAGCCTGATTTTTGCTTTCTGGCCCAAACACACCACTCATTTTTCTGCAGCAATGAAGATAAACGTCAATAAATCTTCTGCAGTCATTTCACAGGGCCAAGAGTGATCTCAACCCTGAAGCATTTCAGTATCCTGCAGTCTGTGTTACACCCTAAACCCCCGATCCAGCAAACTTACATGGGTCCGTAGCCTCAAACACACAAGTACCTCCTTTAAGGAGGTGCACAGTCCCTCTGAACTCAATGATACCTCTGTGCTCAAGTGTTTTACTGGATCAGCTCCTAAATAAGCAGCCTGTGTGCAGTAGAAAGCACTGCCAGTGCCAAAAGCCCCTTTCGCAACCCTCACAGGACCGCTCCTGGGGACCCAGGTGTTCTGCTGCATTTTGCTCCTTTGCAGTTGTCATCAGCCATCACAGCAGGGTGGCACCCAGTCTTTGTAGCCTCTCATGTGGGTGCCTGTTCGTTTAGCAAGTCAAGGCACATATGTTCTCTTCTTGCCCCTTTAAGAAACACACTGAGAGCTTTGGAAGGGGGGTGACTCTCTGTCCTCCTCTGCATAAGTTTCCACCAAATGGCCAGTCCTCTGGAGATGCAAACACCTTTTTCGGCTGGATAGGCAGGTACACATGCGTGGAAACCACGCTTTCCAGGATGCAACAGGCCTGCTGGATATGGTATTTTTCCAACACCTTTCAATGGTACCACAAAGAGGGAGCAACGCATGACCCTGGCGTGTCCTGTTGTTCTTGCCTGCTCTGGCTTCTCCCTTCTGCATCTTGCAACAGGGAGGATTTTCCCCTGACATCCAGCCCAGGCATCTTTTGCTACTCAGCATATGCCTGCAGGACTTGTCCTAATGCCGGGATCATTGCACTGCTCTACACGAGCTGTCTGCCCCAAGAAAACAGAGAGAGCACAGAGCAGTCAGCTCAACTCTGCAACAGAGCTGTGGGCAGACAGGGCATCTCTGAAGATGCTGTTTTAAGGAATAAGTAATCGAGTCAGTTTGCTGGCCTGAGCTGAATCACGCTAGCCCTGATGCAGCACACATGGGAGGCTGGAGCTGGAAATTGGGTTATCAATCTGCAGCAGATGGCACACACCAGCTCTGCTCAGCCAGATAACTCCCTATTCCTCACCCTGCTCAGGGGAGCCGACTTGTTCCCCTCATGAAGATGCAAATGTTGGATTTGTTCACAAAATTCTGGGGGAAGGGACCGTTAGTCTGTTTCCAGGTTCTAATCAAGCCTAAAGCCAGCAGAGATTGCTCTGCTCCAGACACATGGGAGCCAATTTCTGCTGGCCAGGATGGGTGACACCAACTCATGGTGTAGTAGTCCATTCCCCTTGAAGAGGAACAATGTGCATGTTTCATTCAGCAGTTTTACATCTCTGAACTCCCTTCCTTCCCTCTGATTCTCCTGGGAGAGGAGGGCCTCCATATTGCTTAAACTGCCAGGGGGGAGCCCATTCCCTGCCATGAACTGCAGGGTCTGCAATGCCATAGCCTTGTTCCCATCATTATTTTGGTCTGTTCAGCATAACTGTGGGGTGGTCCTTGCTAAATGACTTGCCCTTGCATAGTATCCATTAAAATAGACTGTTTCAAACCATCCCGGGGAAGGCTTTGTCACAGCTGTTATCAGAAAATGAGGTTAAAAATTCCTCAGCTCCCAGAGTCGGTGCCAGGTCACGGCTCTTATCTTCTGCAGTCTCTGCAGAAGAAGGGAACATCCAGTGTGTTCAGGAGAAATGCAGAATTAATTGTCCTGGCTGGTTCCAGTGAATCCTCATGAGCTGGGATGGAGCCCAAAGAAATTGAGGGTAATTTTTTTTCCATCCCCTGAGTTTCTGGTGTTAAAAATTTATAATTGTTCCTTTACAGTGGTTCTCCTGCTCCAGCTCAAACACAGGCTCACATCGTATACAAGCACCTCTTTGAAATGAGCTGAGTATCTGAAAGTGACTGTGAATAACGTTTCTTCCTTCCCAGGAGATACTGTTAGAAGTCTTTTCCTCTGCATCCCTTGCAGTAAATCCGATTCGCAGTCCAGGGCACGTTGACATTGCTGAAGACCTGTTCTCCACCAGAAGGGTTGCTCTCTCAACACCAGCATCCCAGGAAACCAACCTGACCAAGCAGCACTTTCCTCTGGAGTAGCCCCAGCAAGGTGGGATAGGGCAGGCAGGACAGGCAGCTCAGCCCTCTCCTCCTGCCTGCAGCCCTGCTGGGTCATGAAGCACAGAGAGATCCAGCCCAGAGCAATTTTCTCACCTGCCCAACAGGGATTACACATCCCTATTTGCTCTGGCAAGCCAGGAACCAGCTCCACCTCCCATGGTGGAGGTGTATCTCACAGTACAACCAGCCTGGCTGCTGCAGCCCTGAGAAGACAGCCCAGAGCAGTGGGGCCACTGGGGAGGAATCTATTTGTATGAGACAGGTGAAGCTTGGCAAGGCCAGTCCCACGCTGGCACCCCACTTACAGGCCCTGCCATGGGGCAAAGGGGGCCACCTTGCCCCACACACCAAGACTGCCTGCTAGCTTGCACAGGCACCCATCGAGGCACAGGCAGCCCTGCCTGGATGCAGGAGTAAGGCAAGTCCCAGCTTCCACAGCAGTCAGCCCCGGCAGCTGGTGGCATGTGCTTTAAATCACTTCCATACTGTTGGGAACTGAAACAGCCAGAGGAACAGGGCTGTTTTCTCCCCTGCAGACACAGGACCAGGCTTTATTTGGTTCCTGCATGTGCACAATGGCATGTGCTGCTTGCAAGCTTTTTTGGAAAACTGCTGTGAGTCAAGCAACTACAGGGAATTTTCCCACAAGGTCCCAGCCACAAACAGGCCCAAACCCCCAGGGCTATTTCCCAGTCATCTCCCCTGCATGTGCTGGGTTAGCATCAGAGGATGCTCTGGAGCCTTGTGCTGGCCTCTTGCCCAAGCATAATTTTCATTTTGTGCCTAGCTGGAGTTTAGCTGCAAAGCTCAAGGTTATTGCTTTTGGAAAGTGCTGCAAAGGGAGCTTCAAGGTCCCAAGAAAGGATTGACAAGGAAACCCAAAAGTCTGGTAAAAGTCACTGAGCTGACTGAATGTAATTTCTGGGCAGCAGCTCTGCTGTGGACAGTGTTTGAATCTGGCCGTACAAGGCCAGCACTGTCCCACTCCCTTTGCCTGTACCTCAGTTAGTTACACTGAGTTCAGCTTTTTTCTGTAAATTCACTTTCCAGAGCCTGGTCCAATCCTTGAGGCAGACAGGGAATCAAATGCAAGGGCCATTTGTTGGCTTCCCACTCTGAAGGGGACCCTGCAGACCAGAGCCCCGTGCTTCGGCAGACACCAAGCCCGCAGGTACAGACTGCCTGGAAACAGATGTCAGACAGATGTGGCCGCAGACAGGCAAGGCTCCTCAGCCTTCCAGGGGTTGCTCTGGTAACATTCAAACACAAACCTCACCTCCAAAGGTTTTGAGACTTGCCATCAGCAGAATATGAGAAAATGATATGATGAAGTCTCCACCCTGCAGAAACCCCCTGGGAAACCACCACCCTGGCTCACATTTCCAGAAAAACCCAAGAAACTGAGCAAGGCAGGAGAAGGCTGCAGGAACAGCCCCGGGACAAGAAGTCCATGGACTGCAGTAGTGGTGTGAGGGAGGACAGAGACAGCAGCACCCCCAGCAGCAAGTGGAAGGTGGAAGAGAGAGCAGATGGAGGGATGGCGGTAGGAGCAGGTTGTTACCAGACATGGGCTCAGATCTCACTTGGGCTAATGGATCTAAGTGGGAATGGCTCTGGAGCCATGTCTGCACCGCGGCACAGCTTACAGCATTGCCATGTCCTGCTGCTTCACTGATGTTTGGAAAGGGACCTCGGGGATGACACCACATGTGGATCCCCGTCCAGTGCAGGTCCAACATGAGGGGGATCTGCAGCACACATCTCCTGCCCACACTGCTGGGTCAAATGGCTGAGAGTCACCCGTGTTTGGTGTGGTCCCTTTCAGCTGCTCCTCCTGGAGCACGGGTACATAAGGAGGACATACAGTGCATCCTCTTGCACAGAGCTGGGCCAGCACACTGCAAAACACTTCCCAGTGAGGGCTGCACACAAGATGCTGGAAGTCCCTGGAGCAGGGACCAGAATTCACCTCCCCCTGCTCTAACCATCAGGCTGCCTCAGACTCTCGGTGGTTTCAGCTGAGAAAGCCCCATTCCCTTTTCTTCCAACCTACCAGCCAATGTGCTGTTCTGTGCATGGTCCACAAAGCTTCCTTGATGTGTTGAGGACCTGGTCTTCCAAATCCCACCAAGTGCCCCCATGTGCTGATCAGAAGAGGCTCCCCTCAGTCATGCCCTGGGAGGAGGTGCTGGCATCAAACCCTTGTTCAGGATGCACCCACCAGGACACTGTGTCCTCATGTAGGCTATAAGCCAGCTCAGGAGCTGAGAATCACTCAAGACCACTGACCTTGGCCTCAGCCCCTGCATTAGCCCAGTCATCACCCCAATTTATAGCCCATCATTTTAAGGAGAAAAAAAACCCCAATCAGTGCTTTCCATTGAAGGGTGGTCAGGAGATGACTTCCAGTAAGATTCACTTAGGAGTTTTCAGCATCCTCGCTGGGAGCCTGGTGCAAGTCCTTGTCCTCAGTCCTGGCTGGTGTCCATCCTGCAGGCACCACCATGTTGGTCTGGCTGTGGTTTTGCTGAAGGTCTTCTGCAGGTCAAGGGACACTTCTGTGTCCTGGCCCAGCACCTGGCCATGTGGCAGGATGCAGTGCAATAGAGGCTCCTGGTGCTGAATCACCAAATCCCCATGAACCTGGGCATGCCACACCACTTGTGACTCATCCCACTCATCCCACAGTGTCACCAGGTAGAACCTGATAGGACTGCCACTCCCTTCCCCACCTAGCTCTGGGTGATATCAGCTGTGCCTCATGCCAATACTGACCTGTGCTTTGGTAGCATCCTGCTGCAGGCCAGCCACCCCAAGGACAGTCAAAGGATAGGAAGGGTTTGGGTGTTTAGAGTGTCGTCACCCTTAATCATGTCCAGGAGGAGCCTCGTCACCTGGGGACAGGAGGGCAGGAGTTGTCCCAGCAGGTTCAGCCCTTCACCCTCGCTCATTCCTGTCACTGCTGTTTTCCCCCACCCACACAGCAGCCTGCGGTGGTGCCATTGCAGGAGCAGAAGCGACCTAGGACTGCAGAAATGAGACTGTGTGAAATGAACGCAGCCCTGGCGGCAGGAGATGGGCTGGAAGGCAGGAGTGACGCAGGCAGGGAAATGACTAAAACAGAAGCTGGGGCGATTTCTAAGAAACACACTGCAATGGACTGGATCCAGTCCCAAACTAGCAACTGCTCCCAGGAGGACCACGGCTGCTTCAGAAGGGTCAGGGCATGAACGGAGGGGTAGGGGAACCATGTCCTCACGCCAGCTGAGTTTGTGTGGCCGACAGAGCCACCCAGATCTCCTTGTCCTCATGGCCACCCTCAAAAGGGAGGCAGCTGTGATGAAAACAGCCACCCCTGCTCTCTCCACAGCTGGCTTCTACCCCTTACGTAGAGAAATACAACTGTCAGAGAAGTGAAATCACCAGAAGCTGCTCCTACAGATCCTCAGCAAGTCCTCCAGCCCTTGGCCACGGTGCACCTCAGGAGCAGCTCCAGCCCTTTGCCATGCACCTTGTTCTCCCAAAGACCTTGGCTGGAGGACAAGACATGGGTGGCCCACGCAAAACCTGCTCCAGAGGACATGTGTTCAAGGCCTCAGCACTGGCTGTGATGAGACCTCTGGGTTTGCATGACGCAGGCTTGAGAACTTCCGAACTCATCACACTGGTCCACCAGGAAAGGGCCAGGTGTGAAGACCCTGCGGGTTCCCATGGAGCAGGATAGTGGCACATGCCACAACACAGCCCGCAGGCAGGTCTGTCCTTTGCTTACACCTCAAAACCTGCCATGACAACACATCACACTGTACCTTGGTCAGCCTGGGACAAAGCTACATTTCTCCATACCACCTCCCAGCACTTTTGTGAGTTTCCCCAGCATTTGGAGCAGGCATGTCCATTCCTACCCATATGATGGGTCCCCAGTCACCTGGGTTAGCAGAAAGTGGTGGAAAAGGGGACCCATAAACTCTCAAAATTAAATGAAACCAGCCCCTGCAGAAAACTCAGCAATTTGATGCTCTGGGGAGCTGCACCCTGCATTTTGAAGGCCTGGGGGGGACAACACTTGGCCCTAACTCCTCCACCCATGGACCATGCCTCCCCCAAAGGTTGCACTGTGCCAAGCTGCCCTCCCATCTCACGGGGAAGGGAGACTGGGACGGAGGACAGGACGAGCTGAGACGGGATGAAGAGTGAGTGCCAATAAGGCTGCGGGAGCAGAAGGCAGCAACGCAGTGAAATGCGCCCACACTTTGTGATTGATGTCAGCCTGGACCGGCCCTGGCTCCCAGCGCTGCTGATAGCAGCCACGACTGGTTGCAAAAGAGCTGGCAGAGCTCACTCCTTTCATGGGAAACCAGAGCCATGCCCTGGAGCTGCTGCGACCCCAAACCAGGGCATCCTCTCCAGGGGGTTCAGCAGAGGCCAGTCTTGACTCTGCATTTTTGGAGCATTTCTGTAGTTTAATGAAAAATGAGTCTAAAATAGCCCCCATAAACATACCTGTACTTGTGCAAGAGCTGGCAGCAGGGCCAGCCCCGGAGGAGAGGGTCAGAGCTTGAGCCATCCCCTGCTCAGAACGTGGGGATCCCCCACGGAGATGTCAGGAGTGGGGTGAGACACATTTGCTGCCACTCTGGGATGAGGCCACAGCTGCATGGGAAAGCCCCTGAAAGCCCCTGAAATGCTACAGGCAGCTGCAGGCAGGGCTCCCACAGCCCTTCATGGTGGATCCATGCAGCGAGCCATGCTCAGAGCAGTACTCGGATGGAGCAGCAGAGCGGAAGAAAGCTCTGCTCACCAGGCACATCTCCAGAAAAGACTGCAGACCTGTGCCACTGTGAAAAGGGCATTTCCCAGGAGGGTCAGTGCAAGGCAGAAGGGCACTTTCACCATCCATCAGCGGGATGACCCTCTCTTTCCTCTTCCCTCCTCTCTCGGGGAGGTATCTCAGCATGAAGCCTGGTGACCCCACTGCAGAGCGGACCTCTGGAGCCACCCGCTTTGGCTCTGCCCGCTGTTCCAACACCCAGAGGTGGGTGCATGCCCCCTCCCAGCCTTGCAGCCCCTGAGCTTACAGGTCACCTCTTCGCAGAGGCAGCAGGAGGTTAGGAAAAGATTTGTGAAAATTGTTTTTTAAAAAGCAACAAACAACTATTTGAGGGATTTCAGATGAATGAGTGCTGTGACCGTTTGTTTTCCTGACCTGGAACATGCAGATCTTCAGCACTCATATGTCCAAATTAGTCTGGGAATGGCTGGCTTAACCAAGGGCTGTATGTGCTAAAATGGGTTGGAGCCCAGCAAATACCCCACGCCCAAGTGCAGCCCCCAGGATGCTTAACACCCTGGCCAAGGCTCGGGCACTGCCGTGTCCTGCTGCCAGCCCCGCAGACGAAGAGGTTAAACACTGCTGGGATACACTGACAAGCCCAGCCAGCCAGCGTTTGCCGTCCTTGTGCTGCATTTGATTTATGCCAGCCTTTGAAGATAAACGTCTCAGGATGGCCCCTCACAAAGCCATGCTGCGATTTGAAGCACACAAGAACTGCCACAGTAAAGATTTGCAACCCAGCGCAGGGATCTGCAGCGTGTCAGGCAGGCTGGATGGTTAGACAGGAACGAGTGATTCTCCCAGGGCTTTATTTCCATTAACAACTGCAGTTATTTTAGGAGCTCGGCACAATGGGGAGTGAATTTGCAGGGGCTAGTCTGATCCAGGAAAAAAGTAGATATATTTTTCTTTGAAAAAAATACAACAATGCTGTAGCTTGACTGGAAAAAGACTGGGTTTTGTTTTTCTGTTTTTTTGTTTTTCCTTAGCTGGCCATTCTTCTGACACTCTGGAGCATTTTAAGGTTTTTCCAGAAAATGAGGAGCGGCAGCTCTGCCAGGAGCAGTTACTGAACCGCCAGAGCTAAAAGTGGCAGAAGCACCAAAGGTTTCCAAAAGCCACAGCTGGAAATACCCGAGTGCAGCGCCACAGAAAAGAGCACGGGAAGCTGAGTGGAGCTCTGCCTTCTCCAGCCCAGGGGTTTCCATTGCTGTGTCCTCACATTGGAGGAGTCTGACATTTATTAACGACTCCGTGCAGCCATGGAAAAGTGGGAAACAGGAGGAGGATGGTCTCAGAGCAGAGCAAAGGGGGTGCCTGACAGAAGAGGGCTTCAAATTTGGGGTGCTTGGGGGAAGTGCTGGGGATGGAGATTGGCTTCAGACCAGGACCCAGGCGCTTGTTGTTTATCCTGAGCCCCATCTGAAATTAGGCCATGATGCTCTGAAGACAAACCTCTGCAGGCACAAAGCTTGTGACATATGCCCAGCAGTGTCCCTGGCCAGTCTGGATGTGGCTGCCAGATGCAAGGCCATGTTGGGAGGGCTTGCAGTGTTGCAAGCATGAGAATTCCCACATCTCACATGGTAAGACCAGGGTTCACCAACTCTTTTATCATAGGTGACTTAGAAGCTCAGAGCCCACGTGTGTGGGCAGAGACAGAGGAGGAGGCGGGCAGGGGCAACAGGATGTGCTGGGCAGGGTGAGGAGGACCAGGGAGGAGGAAGAGGAGAAGAAATGCCAGGGACCATATGGCAGCCAGAGCCTTTCTGCAGAGTAGTCAGAGACAGACAAGGATGAAGACACTGCAGAGGCGGGCTGTGGGGAGAAGCCACCAAGATGAGTGGAGAGAAGGAACCGGGAGAAGACTGGAATGGAGGACAAGGAGAGGAGCTGGACAAGGAGATCAAGGCTGTTCTGAAGCATCCTGGCCAAGTCTGCCCCACTGCTATGTGTTTTGGGCCCACCTCTACACGTGAATACCCCACCAGCAGAGTATCTCTTCTGCACATGCCACTAACACAGGGAGAACAGCCCCTTTCTGCCTCCCAGTCTGGAGGTTTAAACATGGGGAGGCCTACATGATGCCACATGGACAACTGCCCACATGCCTTTGAAAACTAACAGCAAGGATATTGCTGGGGGGAGGCGGGGGGGGGGGGGGGGGGGGGGAAGTACTTTAAAATTACTCCTCGGGGATGTGATGTCAGGCAGGGAGCAATTACAAAGCTGCAGAATAAAGATCGCCCATCTGGTCCCAGTCCAGCTCTGAGGTGAGGACTGTCGCAGCTGGCTGCATGATGTGGGAAAGGGTTATTTTTCAGAGGACCCCTTTGGGGTCAGCTCCCTGGAGACTGAGTCAGTTGGTGGACCCAACTTGCCAAGCAAGGCAACTCCTGGCATGGAGCACCTTCCATGGGGACATAAGCTGGGGGAACCTCCTGCTTGGTGTGTGTACAGCCAAGCCCTGGACACTGAGCAGGAAAACCTTTGACTTTCACCTCTCTGTGTCTCAGCTCCCTGCCTCTAAACCAGGGGGAGAAGCTCCTCAGTGCTTAGCCCTCTGCCCAGCGTCCAATCACAGTCCAACAGTCCAACCCCCAGGCTCAGCACTCACCCACGTAATGGCAATAGGTTTGGAGGAGGAGTTGTGCAGATGGATGCTGCAGAACAGCATCAGGCAACAGGGACCCCCCTCACCCAGAAAAGACCAGGAGCTGCTCCATGCAATGGATGCTGGGGGGCCCCATATGGAATGAGTTTGACCAACCTCTGCCCTGATGCCTGGGGATGGAGAAATCATGCCAAGGACTGGGCATGTCCTATGGAGGTCTGCGTCACCAGCATGTTTGCTTCAACCCCTTTCCACCTACCTGGTCATGACCACGTAAGCGTCCACCGAAGCTCCTGTTTCCATCTCCTGGGTGCTTGAGGATGAAGTAGCAGGACTGGCCAAGCCACACCAGTAGGAAACAGTGACCCCCCTGATGAACAATTTCCACACTCCTCCATACCACACCTGAGCACCCATGTTTGTGCTGCTATGACAGCCATGGAAGGAGTCACAGGAATTGCATTACTTCTCAATCCACAGGGGAAAGAACAGCCTCAGGGCCCAGCCTTCTCCAGGGTGGGTGCAGTGGTGTGATTCCCAGCTCAACCAGACACCTCCAAGCAGATCTGCAACAGTATTTCCTTCTCATTTTCACCTCTATGGCTAAGAGGAAGCACATCTTTGGCGCTTTCCCTCTGTCTGTGGCCGCCAGCCCACATTTGCCTGCTGCAATCCAGGCTTGAACCTCACCCAGCCCTGTCCCCACTGCTGGGTCCCACTGCCTCCTGCAGCATCACTTCCAGTGAGATGCTACAGCAAGAGTTGGTCCCATGCATCTCCTCAGGGCAGTCCTGAAAATTATTTGCACAGGCAGGCTGAGCCCAGGTGTGAGGATGCCCATCCAGAGAACCTCAGCCCGAGAAACACAGCACAGAGCAGAGAGGATTTCAAGCCAAGAAGTAGGAGCCATATTCAATGGGTTCAAAAATCCAGCTGAAGAAACGAAAGCATGTGGGGGACATAGGACCCTGAGGGTAAAAAACCATCCGAATCTCCCAAACCTGTCTTTTCTCAGCAAGCAGGAGCTTCAGCCATCCCCAGAAGCAGAGGACATGAACAGCGCAAGAGGACGGACCCAGAAAACAGACCAACCAAACTAGAGCTTGGAAAATACCTACAGTGTCTGAGCCCCACCATAGTGGCTGGCTGACAGGTAACATGATCACCTCCACAGACCTATGTGGCCAATAACACAGGCAGAAAAGTATCTTCCCACCTTCCATGGAAGACTCTGCCTCTCCAGACCCAGGAGAACTGGAAGCTCTTGTCCTGGTCTGTGGGGACAAAGCAGCATGCCAAGACACCAGTCTCCTCTTCTTACACAGGTGCCTGTGGGGGAGAGTAAATAACTCTCATGGGGTCTGTGTCTCTCAGCAGATCACAGAGGTCTCTGGTTGGCCAGCTCAGATGGAGACCTGCATGTCTGAATGAGGAGCCAGCAAGGGCTGCTACATTTCCCAGCAAACTTCCATCCCTCTAAAATGCTCTTCTGCAGAGGGGCCAGTGCCCTTGAAGCCTTTTCAGCTGCAGTGATGGACCAGCAGGTCCAAGCTGAGACTCCTCTGAATCTTCAAGTGGTGGCCCTAAAGCTGCTTCTCAGGCTCCTCTCTGGTAGGAGAGAAAGAGGACAGAAAGGATTACCTCCTGTGAGATCAGTCTGCAACTGCACTCAGAGCCCCCATGCTGGGTCTGTGAGACCGTGCATCCCAAAACTGCCCACATGGACCCAGAACATTGTCCAATCTGCTGTGAACAACCTGGCTGGACCCTCAGCTGGTGGGAAGCACATGCAGAGCGGTGGTGAGCACTCCCAGGAAATAATTTCCCTGACATGTGGGCACCTGGCAGCAAATGAGTGCAGGCACAGCAGGAACCACTACGCTCATTGCCGGAGTCGATTCCTGGGCTGTAATGAAGCTGCAGTAATGAGTGTGTCCATAATTCTCATCTAATTAATGTTGTGCCAGTGCTTCAGAGACTACTATTTTATGGTTTAGCCATAAAAGTTGGCACTACGTTAAAACGTGATTTGCAAGGACTCCCATCCTACTTCCTTCCTCTCTACTTATTTTAGAAAAGGAATGATTGTCTGTATTAACTTATCAGACTTCCTACCTGTAACAACACTTTGTTTACCTGAAAAATCATCTAGTTAATTAAGTCAATTGTTTGCATTCAAATGACAGTTTAAATGAAATGTGTTGGGCAATAGCTGCAAGAGTCACCCAGTAGCCCCATCGCACATCTGATCCCTGCACACTTATCAGGTTGCTGCTCAGACATTGGGTGGTTGGCATGTTTGTGGCACCAAAAAAAATTCTAAAAATTAGTTCTGGAAAACCCGATAATCTGGAGATCAAAATTGTATAGTCACATCATTTAGAGAGATGAGCTTGCCCAATCAGGGGACAGGGCAGCTGCAGACAGCAGAGACGTCACCCTGAGCTCTACGTCATCACCCCACAGCCCAATCCAGCCCAAATTCTGGCACTCAGCTCTCATCTTTTACCCAGAATAAAACAGATTCAGAGCTGGTCAGAGGGCAAAAGGAAGGAGCTCTTCCCTCAGCTCAAACATTGACACGATAGGCCCATCCCCAAGCCATGGAAATTAATTTTTCTCTTGTACAAAAACACAGGACTCATCTCCACTGCTCCCATGAGAACTTTGGTCTGCTGCACCTCTGTTCCACATCTCCCATGGGCTCAGTGCCTGTATCCTGGAAGACGTTGCCCACGTCCACCAGCCAAACGAGGGGCAGACTCCTCGGTGTGCCAGGGGTGCATCCCTGGGGGTCTCCAGTCCAACCCTCCCTCAGACCAGGAATATCGCCAGCACCTGATCAGGTCAGTCATGACTTTGTCTGACCAAGTCTTGACCACTTCCGACAATGGAGACCCTCTACTTTTCTGGGGGCCTGTTTTTCTACTGTATTAGCCTTACAAGGAAAATATTTTTCCAGACTGAAGGTCTGAAAGTTGTCACATATTGTGGCTGTTGCCCCTTATTTTGTCACTGGTGCTACCAAGAAGAGTTTGGCTCCATCACCTTCGTAGCTGTCCTTCCCAAAGTTGTAGGATGCTGTTAGAACTCCATCCCTCTGCATGATCCTGTGCCTGAGGTCCATGACCACCTCAGTAGCCTCTGCAGGACTCCCTCCAATTTCTCCACATCCTTCTTGAGCTGGTTGGAGGGAACAGGGTACGAAATCAGATGCACTCGTCCAAATATCTAGCGTCAAGCATGGGAGCTACATCAAAGAACAGAGTGGTGTTTGTTCAGCTTTGCAGATTGGCTTTCAGCATGTGAGCCCATTTTCTGCCAAGCTGTTGATTTGCCCTGGACCAGGAGGTTTGTCTGGCACTCTGTGACCGGTCACTGCTGTCCCCGGTCCCAGGAGCAGGAGGTTTCACCCACTTGTCTTTGTCTAGAAACATTGTGATCACGTTAAGGAGAACAGGGCTGCTACACTGACAAACTGACGCACAGGCTGGGTGGAACTTTCCATGAGAAACACGTGTCTGAAATAATTGCCCCATTAGTTCAGGAAGGGACAAGAAATTACTTGCAAATGGCTCCTATGCAAACACCCCTTCCCCAGTCCCCACCTGCTCCTGCTTGGCTCTTCTCCCTCTCCCCCACGTCTTCGCCCTCTGCCAAGGGATGAAGGCAAGGAAGAGGGGGGGTCCCAGATCTTTCCAAGGTGAGAATCCATTTCATTACCTCTGTCTCTGCCTGTGCCCCATGCACAGCTCAGTGGTACCCAAAGCAGGCTGGGGGAGGATGTTGGTGGGTCACTCTGGGGAGAAGGTCCTCCTCATCCTCACCCTGTGTCACTGCCCTGCAGGTCTGCTCAGCAACCTTTTCTCCAGCTTTCCCCAGCGCCTCAAGTCTGGCCAAGAGTCGGTATTATTTGCCTTCCTTCCCCAGCACCAGGGAATGTGTGAGCTGTATGAGCTGAGTGAAAATGACCTAATGCAGAGAAGAATCAGAAAATGAGCAATGAGAGGGTTGTAACAATGCTTCCCGAATGAGTTAGCGGCACCCAGGGGACTCTTACCACCACTGGATTTCCTGTCCTGGCAGCAACCTAGCTGAGCATATTTTATTTCCTTGACAGACAGCGTGTGAGTCTGCCTATTTTTATTTTTACTTCAGAAACGTTTTATTTTCTCCTTCTTTGCTCCCTTGGATTGTTTAGGAATGACATTGCTAATGCCAGCCACAGAGGTTGGTGGCATTTGTCCTTACAGTCTCAATTCAATGATGAATCTGAAGGATGTCACTGTTTGTCGCTCCCCTGGGCAGGATGACACCCCACACAGGGCAGTGCTGAGCTGGGTACCCCCATCGCACTGCAGAACTGACCCATATGGCTTTTCTGAGCCCAGCCCCACGGTCACCATCTGGAAGGACAAGAGTCCTCAAATACATCTCTGTACTCCCTGGCCCTTATCAAACCCAGTGGAAGCAAAAGTCCCCAGACAAACCCAGACTAACCCCGATTTCCATCCCCGCTGTGCAGACGATCAAAGACTGGGTGTTCCCGTGGTGGGTCTCTGGCCGGCTTCTGGTCATCTCGGCTACCCAAATAAGAGCCCGTTGTGCTCCTGATAAGCCTCAATAAGTTTCTGAGAGGGATTAAGTGACTCGCACAGCAAGTCAGCTGTTTCACCAGGGCAGGGGAATTCTTGTGTCTGCAGTTTCAGTATCTAGCTGTTGAGCTATGTTTAGTCTATGGCTATAAAGTAGCCTTGTTTCTATTCTAAGAATATTTGTCTAATCAAGGGTCCAAGGAATTATTTTGCTCAGTAGAAAGTTATGTTTATTTGGATAAGTTTATACTCCAGGATGGGTGCCTTGGAAAAGCCCAATAAAGGCTGTGCATTGCCAGAGTGTCTCAGGGTATGGTGCACACCTGTAAAAAGCGCAAACTTTTTATTTTTGCAGAAACAAGAGAAAGGCTTTATGCTCACAGCTTCTAGCCAGCTCTGAAATGAAGCCCCGTTGCAACCTGAGTGCAGCTTGCTGTGAAGAGTTGTACTTCCCCAGACGCTGCAGATGCTCGTCTGCATGCAGGTGAGGACCAGTGCTGGCCAAGGCTGGAACAACCCTGGCAGAGGATGCCCACACTGCTCATTAACTTCTCCCAATAACTCTTCATCCAAGAGGTGCCCAGCAGCTTGAGCTGTATTTTCATGTAGCAGCTATTTTCAGAACTTCATTTGCTTTTGTAAATCACAGGTGACCCCAGCATCCATCTCTGGCTGCTGCATTAGGACGCTGATGAAATACTGAGCTGAGGGACATTTGAAGGGTCAAGGCCCGTCACCTGGGACAGGTAAGACTGATTTACCAGCCTCCCCATGTCCTGTCTGTGTGAGGTCTGTGAGGAAACTGTGAGGTTAGACCCAGGACCTTAGGATGTTTTTCCCAGTGGGGTCACAGCATTTTTTGAACCTAATAAAGCATTCAGCACTTTCTGGTGATTATTGTCATTTTCCCTTTTAAATTCTTTCCCTGGGGTGCTTTGCCTCATGGCTGTCTTCAGCCTGGTGAGCTTTGTCCCACAAATGAACCGAGAGCATCCACGCCTCAGTGGACTTTATCCTGTTTGCACATGAAAAACACAGCTGAGTTGTGACTACTTGCAACTGAGCAACCACTAATTTTAAGCCCTGAGATAAATCCTTGTTATCTGCTGAGATAAGGTCCGCTACAGCATCCTCCCATTTTGGAAGGCACCGGTTTCCGCATTGGGAAGTTGCCTTTGGCCGCTGTGTGAAACGGCAGCGTGGCAGCAGCGATGTCCGCAGGCAGCTGCTGAACACACACCTGAGCTTCGGGATGAGCTCAAGGCAGGCAGTGACTCTCGCTGTCACCACTCTGTGCCACCCACCACCTTCATGGCTTCGGTGGTGGGTGGCTTGGGTGCAGGTAATGGCTTTTTCTCTGCAAAAGACCACTTCTCCCTCCCCAGGGCCATCCCCACCCAGGCGACCCCCTCGTGATTTCAGCGTTGCTGCCGTGGGAACATCCCTCCAGCTGTCAGCAATTCTGGTTGGTTTGAGGTTGTGTCTCAAATTAGGAATCAGAAATACCTAATTCCCATTTTCATTGCTCAGGCTTGTTGCATTGGCATCAACAACTCAGTAATTTCTTCTTTGCATCCCTTGCAGCCTGATTGGATTTTGTCCTGGCCATCTTATTTTGTGCTAAACAAGGACATTTCTGTCCCCCTTCTGCTTGTGTTGTAAGCTCCATGACCCCATAACAGCCCTAGCAGCTCCCCATCCCCTAATTCCCCCTGGAAAAGGAAGGAGCTGCTCAGAGCAGTGGGGCTCCCAACCACCACTCCCCCAGAACAAATCCCCTCCATGAGCTGATGTCCCCCCATCCGGTTCCCATCCAGATGCTCCAAGTTTCTCATACCCTTCACTCGGAGACACAGTCTTGGAGACTTGGAGGCACAGCTCCTCTCCTGCAGCACGGAGGGGACAAAGCTGTGGCTTTGGTGTCACTGCAGAGTCCATGATAAGACCTGTCCTGCTGCAGAGGGCATTGGTTGTCCTGGGAAAACATGGAACAAGCACCCGGCATTTCCACCTCCCAGCCCAGCCCTGCCTCTCCCAGAAATCAAGCGCCTCCCAAGCACGTGGGGATGGTGCTTGCAGAGTGACTCATGCCAACCTGGCAGGTCGGCAATAAATTCTGTTACACCAATAATGAAATTTCTGTCGCTCACGCAGGGTTATTTCCATTTTCTCCAGGAAGTCACCCCAGGTCCCCATTTCTCCACCTTTTGCGTGCACTGGTGCCTCTGTCCCCTGCAGGGACTGTCTGCAGGCAGGTCGGTGGCGTTTATTCAAAGCTGTGCACCAGCCTCCTGCACCGCATGTCCCGCAGCAGCTCCAGCCCTTGCTGCCTGCCCTGACACATAATTCACGTAAGCAAGGCAGCTTATGGGCTTGAAACCAGGCGTGGTTATGCAGGTTGGGTGCTCCTGAGCATCACCAACAGCCACAGGAAAGCTTGCTGAACCTGGCGTTTGGGGCAGAGAGAAGGTAACAGCAGGTACCGAGCTGTCCGGTACTCACAAAGTCCCCGAGTCGAGTTCCCTGCATGCTCCCCCTGCGAGCCCAGGGACACGGAGAAGTGGGGGGGGCAACAAAGTGATCCTGTAGTAACAGTTTCCTAACACTGATGGCTTGGGACTGAGTGAGAGGAGGCCAAGAGTATGTGGGTGATGGAAAGATGTGGGGAAAGGGCAAGAAAACCTGTGTTGAGGCCAGATGTGAATGGAAGGCCTCCCATCTGGGAAAAAGGAGATGAAGGCTCTCAGCAATGCTGGGAGAAAGAGGAGGGACTGGGCTGAAGGACAGTGGCAGCACTCACAGGGAGGTTGCACTGACCTGCTGGGTCCCAGCAGCTCTGGAGTCAGTGACCAGGTCACAGCTGGAACACCACAGGCCTCAACCCCAGGGTGCCGAAAGCATCCCCAGGAGAGCCACACAGGCGTCCCACCAGCCCTGCTGTCTCCAGCCAACCCCCAAGGGGTCCTCTCAGCTCTGCCTCAGTTTCCCCACCTGTCCATAACCTGCTGGTTGTTTAAAGAGGGAAATACAGACAGTTCCACAGAAGAGGTTGTATCTACCAGGGAGAGCTGTGCCCGGGCGGGATTGCTGGGGCAGCCTCACACCTCCATCCCTGGGCATCACCAGCAGCACCTCTGTGCCACGCCGCCCCACCGCCCAGCATGGCCCGGTGACACCCGAGCCCCGAGACATCTCTGAGCCCTCTGAGGCTGACCACAAGCAGGTGACTGGCACAAGACATTTCAGCTTCCAAACACACCATGAACAGCCTTTACAAAATGCGTTCATCATACACCAGAGCTGTCAAAGCACTGCCTTTGCCAGGGGAGGAGCAGCCCTGCCAAGCTGTGCAGCCGGGACCTGAAATAGCACTGTTGGGCTTTTTGTTTCTTCTTTTGGTGTGTCCCCAGAGGGACCTGGAGCTACACTAGGTCACTTATGTTTCTGGGCATTTCCATGTTCAGAGGCTCATGCCTTGCTGTGTTTAAACAGCTAACGCTGTCCCTGGGAACAGACTCGTTTTGGGCAAAACTTTCTGTGTTCCTGCGGGGCTACACCCAGGCCTGGCCTCAGGAACATCTGGCAGCTGCTCCATCATAAAAAACAGCTCAGAAATTCATGGAATCAGATTTTCCCATCTTTAGCCATGCAGTAAAACAGGATTTTATGCTCCTCGGTGAAGCCGGATTCACCTGGCTCTGCCAGTGCTGAGAAACATGCCACGAAGAAAAGGCAGCTACAAGAAATTATATTCTCCTTTTATTTACCTATGACCATGACAATGTATTTTTGCTAGCTGCAGAGATGCTTCGCACTGTAAACTGGGCACCTGGAGGCAGGCAGTCCGTCCAGCTCTGCCAGGTTCAGCAACAACCCCCGCTTCTCAAAACACAATATTGTTATCCAGAGTAAGGAGAGCGTCTGATTCACAGAGCTGCTTTTCTCCATCACCAAACCCTCCGTCGTCAGGGCATGATATATACACCCAGGCTCCCCCAGCGGCCCGCTGCTAGGGAACGCGTTTTGTCAGATAAAACCTGCTAACTTAGAAAATGTACGCACTCAGAAAAAAAAAGGCATCCACTCCACCGGAGAACTCCGCCGCGACACACACAAATATTGCACTTGTAATTTCAGAACAGGAAAGGAAACAAGGATTTCCTATTACACAGCAACGCGTCCAGCTATAGGAGGTCAATAAATAAACCAGGGGTGGGAGCAAGAGGCGGTTGGCTTGCACACCTCCAGAGCAGGGGAAGGACCCGGCTTTCGCTGCTCCCGGGGGGACCCGCCACGAGCGAAGGAAGCGCCGGGCTCCTGCAAGATAGCTGCTTTGGGGGAGCCGGGAGGCATCACCGGCACAGGGAAGCACAGCAGCATCACGGGGCTGGTCCAGTTCAGAAGTCTTTTATCCAGGGACGATGTTCATGTCGGTGCTGTTGTCCCCCTGCCAGAGCCCTGCACAAGTCCTCCTCCTCCTCACCAAGTCGGGATCACTCGTCACCTTCCAGCAACACTCGCAGCTCAGGCACATGCTTCACAGTAGTCTTGTGGGAGCTTCCCTCCTGGCTAGGATCCATGCCAAAGTCACCCCGAAGGCGTCGTACCAGCGATGGTGAGATGGGGAGATGGAGCAGTACCAGACTGCTTGGCTTGTTGGTCCCCTCAGCCTCATGCTTGGTGCCTTCAGCTGCCCCACACCCATCCGCTGCAGGAATATGGCTTGGGGGCACAAATGGCAGCGAGAAGGCACGCTCCTGCCGTCCCCCGGGAAGGCCTCTGCCACCCGATTTCATGTAAACACACAGCTCCCAGCCTGCCCCGAGAGAGTCCTTGGGTCTACAGTGGGGAGCTGCCTTTCTTCTGGTTAATTATGTCTAAGTACAAGTCAGAGCGGAGGAAGCGGGGGTACGAGTCCTTCTCCATGAGCCCATAAATCCTCTTCTGCGCGAGGTCGAAGCAGCTGCGGGTGATGTTCTGCAGGTTCTCCTTGGTGTGCTCTCGTGTGTAGGAGTCCAGGTTGACCTGCAGGCAGAGAGACCAGCGCTGGTGAGCAGCTCCCCAGGCAGCTGCCGTGCCATGGAGCCGCGCGCCAGCGTGGGTGCCAGCCCTCACCTCCTTGCAGGACTGAATGGCGATGTACTCAGCAAAGATCTTCTTGGCCTTGGAGACCATCTTGGACTGGGATTTGATCTTCTTGAACTCCTCACAGGCCAGCCAGAACTCCAGGTTCTCCTCGCTGAACTCGGTGCGCAGGAAGGCCCTGAAGGCAGCGAGCCCGTCTGTGGGGACAGAGACACATCTCTACTGCCGGCTCGCAGGCAGGGAACAGCCCCATGACCTTGCAAAGGTGCAACCTAAACTTCCTCCCCGCAGCGTCCCCTAAAAAACCCTCATGAGCCCTTGTGCAAAGTGGGCAGCGATGACACTGCCAGGCCAAGCATGGCAACACAAGCCATCCATGTGCTGAGTCTGCAGTCCTCAGCCTGGCTGCATGCATGGAGAGCCAAGAGGGAGGCTGGACTTGGAGCAGGGACAGCAACGGGGAGAGGACCCCCTGGCCACCCCTATGGGGGCCGGGTGTAGGACAGGCTCATGATGTGAGATGCCTCAGCTGTGATACACGAGAAGGGGAATGGTCTAAAGCAGCTCCTCCTTCATGGACCCACTGCACAGCTCCGAATCGGGCACAGACACACATCACTACCTTTTCCCCCCTCAAGCTGGAGCAGGGCTGCAGCCCCAAGCCACGGCTCTCCCCAGCCCCTATCACAAAATCCCCCCCTGGGCCAGGCAAGAGCATAAGGGGTGCAGGCAAGGGGCAGCCTCATTCCTCTTTGTCTACCCCCAAACACCAGCAGGGATTAAGAGGAAATCCCAGCTTTATCCCTGCACGTGTCTGAATATTCCCCCGGCAGCAAACAAAGGTGGAAGAGATGGGAAAACACTTACATTTGTGCAGCAGCAGCTTCTCCAGGGAGTCCCCCCACTTGAGAGCTTCCTCAGGAGTGGGCCTGCAGGAGAAGGACAGCACGTTGGCAAAGTGAAGCTGTGAAAGCTGTGTTCACTGCCTGCCGTGACACAGCTCGAGCAAAACATTTCCAGCTGATAAAGCAATGCTGTGTGCCCCAGCGGGGCTGGCCCTGGCTCCCACGCTGGCACCAGCACTGCCGGAGCATCTGCAGGCAGAGCCAGGCTCTGCACCAGCCAGCACCGCAGTGGCTCTGATGGAAGGAAACCTCTGCCTTGAAACTGGCAGGAAGAAAATCCGATATAAGGAGGTCTGTGCGGGTAGCTGCGCCACTTGGGGTGTCTGAGCAAGAATTAGAAAAGCCCCAGACAAAGCTCAGGAGGCTGCGAGACAGCAGGGATTTCAGCCACAGCATTTGAGCAGCCAGATAAGCCGCTGGGCACAAGAGTAGGGAGGGCTCGTCTCTGGCTGCTGGAGCATCTCCAGAGCAAAGTGTTTTTTCAAACCGTCCTCCGGCCAGTTAAAAGTTTCACATACAGGCACTGGGAGAAAGCAGCCGTCAGGGAAATTTCCAGCCCAAGCTGCCAT
Source organism: Strix uralensis (assembly GCF_047716275.1). Lineage (NCBI taxonomy): Eukaryota > Metazoa > Chordata > Aves > Strigiformes > Strigidae > Strix > Strix uralensis. The sequence goes on from NC_133992.1 coordinate 1,897,846, forward strand.
TGTGCTGCCTCCCGAGCACAGACCTCCCACCCGTCTGCGGGGGAGTTTTCAGCCAACAAAAGTTTTTGATGCTCCTCCGGCTACAAAAACGGTTTGTCCACAGCTGCCCCAAACAGGGTGACCCCAGCCTCCCTGGTGGTGATGCTCAGCCCAACCACAGCTCATCCCCAAGCCCCCACAGCCCCCGATCCCCACACCACAGCACCTACTTGAGTGATTTGAGCACTTTGTCCAGCTTGCCGGAGGGGTTGGCCCCTGGGGACTCGTTTCGCCGCCGAAAAATCCCTAGCCGGTTCTTCATGTCCTTGGCTCTAGAGGGAAGAGCAAGTTTTAGCAGGCATGCGAGGGTTTGGGGGGACACCCAGGAGACCCGCCAGCAGCCTCGTCCTGCGCGTCACCCACTGCCCCATGCCCACCACCTACTCCTTCATGGTGTGCCGGCGCTGCAGGCTGCCGTTGTGGGGTCTCTGCACGCCCAGCAGCATCTCTGCGTGAAACTCCAGCGGCTGGGGCTTGGAAAGGTCGCGGAAAAAGGGCATGGCTGTTGGGACAGCCCGTGCAGCGGCTCCCAGCGCGGCCAGACGCTCGGGTGCTGTGACGCCAGCTCCGTGCCGCGCTCCCGCCCGATGCGGCCAGCGCGGAAGTGGGAGGGCTCAGCCCGGAGGAGCTTTAAATGCAGCGTGGGGTGAACGAGGCGCGTGTGAGTAAGGGCTGTGTCAGCCCCGCTGCTATTTCAGACGGCTCCGCCGTTGCTGGGGAAACTCAAGGAAAGGTGGAAAAATCATCACCGAGGGCGGATAGTGGGGCCTTTCAAGAGACGGCAGGGAAAATAATCACGGCGGGGATTTACGAGGGCTATTTATAGAGCGCAGGCATCCCGGGGAAGGCAGCGGGGCCGGCGGCGGGGCTGGGGGGGGTTAGGAGCAGAGCGGGAACAGCAGCGCTTCTCCGTTTCCCTGCTGCGGGGACAGAGCTGGGAGCCCACCCATGACCCACTGGTGTTCGCACTTCTCGGTGCCAGCCTGGGGCAGGCATGGCCGCGGGGACACCTCCATAACGGGGTGGCTGGGTCTGGCAGCGTGTGGCACCGAGGGGTGCTGGGGCACAGACACCCCAGGCTGCCACCCTGCATGGGTCCCCGCTCCCTGGACAGAGACACTGACGTAACACGGACACAGGGCTCCAGTTCCCCCAGGAAACTGCCACCAGGACAATGCAGGACAAAGATTTTTGGCAAGTGTCATGGGAAAATGAGACCCCCCCAGCTCAGCCCCAGCCTGGATCTGCGAGGTCTTCCCAGGGGCCAAGGCAGGGGAGCAAGAGGTGGAAGAGGTGACGGGCGAGGGCAGGCGCGGACGATGCTGTCCCCTCGTGGCACAGCCCCTGCATGACACCATGCGACGAAGGGGGGCTGGGGACATACAGAGTGGCATGGGATGCTCATCCTGCACCAAGGCTGACCGTGCCACCAGGGTGGACGGGGCGCCAGGGTGACATGGCCAGGCCACCCCGCAACCCCCCGCAGGTCCCACATCAGCGGGTCTATGCAAGGATGCTCGGAGGAGCCACCTCTGGCTCCTAGGGGCTAGGGACACGAGGGGCAGTGGGATTCAAGGCAAGGGTGTACCCACCTCGAGTGATGCTATCTAAACCCACAGATCTCTCCAGTCCCAGGAGGGTAAAATACAGAAATCCACGGGGAAAAAAAAATAGCTGCAACAACCCCAGGGCTCAGTCCTGCAAGGGGCTGAGCACCCTGAGCCATGGAATGATTTTAGAGGGCAGTTTTCCCCCCCTAGTCCCTGGTGCCATCCATGCCCTTATGGGGGCCATGGACGGTGTCACTGCCTTTGCATCCTCTGGGCTGCAGTCCCAGCAGGAGACGTGTCCCACTGCTGCCAGCTGCCAGGCACCAGCTCAGCACTAATGTGGGAGAAGCGGATCCAAACACGGAGCCTCACACTCCAAACACCATCTGCCTCCCATTACCGTGCTGCCAGCGACGCCGGCAGCTGAGCACCAGCCACCACACAGGACGGGCCATTCCACACAGCCCTGAGCAACAATTTTAGCAGTGTTCCCAGTTTAGCAAGGCAGCCGCCACAGCTCGGCACCCAGCGGGGCTTTCAAAGCACTGAAAAGTCCTTGTGCGTCTCCAGCACACGTGGGCCACCTCCACCTGCACAGCCCTCTCTGCGTGCCAGCCAGCGGCAGCAGGTAGCCCTGCCCCACACCAGGCTCGGGGCTCGCAGGTGACCACGGCTCGTGGGCAGATTTGCCAACTGTAATACGCCAGCAAGCACCACCTGAGGAAGTTCCCAAACTTAAAACCCGCTGCTCCCCTCGCACACACTTGCAAATAAATAGCAAGAGGCACGAAACCAGGCTGCAGCAGCCATGGGCATGCACAGCCTCCAGCTGAGGCCAATATGCAGTATAAAATGCCACAGCAAAAATAATGTTTCATAAAAAATTGCTGGTTTTTGTCTGGAGTTGCCCCTATAAAGTGATCTGCCCCCAGTGCTCCAGCATAGCCATGAGGCCCCATCCAGCACCATCGCCCTGTGCTGCTTCCAAACCATCCCCTGCAAAGCACGTCACCCTTCTTCGCAGGATGCTGAAGTCCTACCTTTCCAGGTATTTTTCAGAAAAGTCCACCATCGCGTGGTACATTGGGGAGCGCCAGCAGGCGAGCGTGGCCGGCAGAGCGTGCCGGTGCCGGGAGGGGAGGCAAGTGCCAAACCCCAGCCACTTGCACCATAAATACTCCCCGCAGGCAGCTGGCAACCGGGCTGCGCAGCCAATAGCCGGCCGGTGTGATGCCAAGAGGCTCCCCAGCGCATCCACTGCTGTCTCAAGGTGAGGAGAAAACCTTCTCTGCAACCGCCCCTGACCCCGCTAAGCTGGGGGTGGCTGAGCCTCCCCCCGCCAGCCCGATTCCCCCGGCTCAGTGCCGCAGCAGGGACATGTGGATGAGGGGACGTCCCCGCTGCAGACTGCGAGGGAATCATTTTCATTTCAAGTGTCAGGGGGAGGAGGGTGGAAATAATAAAAAGAGCTAAAAATAGCCAGCTGCAGCTAGGAAGCGCGCAGGACAACAGTGCCGCTCTCTGGCAACCAGCACATGCAGCGAAGTCATCGAGCCTGCGTGCACAGCCAGTGCCCTTGGCCCCCTCGCACCCCCTGAGCCGCTCAAACCACGTGCAGCTTCTCCACCTGCCCCGAGCCACGTGGAGCAGGGAAGGACCCAGCCCCAGGCATCCCTGCAGCCCTGACACTCGGCTGGATCCCGCGTTGCAAAACCAGAGGCGGTTTGTTCCAAAACATCTTCTCTGGTCCCTGCTGGTTCACCTGCCCCCACCCAGCTGCAGCTGTGCTCATGGGAAGCAAAGGCCACAGATACCTCGTCCTTGCCCAGACCCGCTTTTTGGCAGCCCCAAAGCCTTACCAGAAGAGGCAGAGAGTCTGCGAGTGTCCCTTAGCAGCCCCTGCTCCCAGTGCTCCAGTCACACTGCCCACACGCTGCGCTGTGCTGCAAGGGCTGGAGCCTGTCCCAGTGGGAAAACTCCCTATTTCTCCTCCCGGCATGGGGCCAGTGGGAAGGAGGCCCCCAGCTCATGTTTCACTCCTTGCATGTCCTCTCCCTGAACCCGGCGCCACCGGAGTGGAGCTCTGCCAGCACCACGGAAGCTCTTTTCCCCACACCACCAGCAAGAGCTGGCTCCTTCGCCCCATCTGCCAAAGCAAGGCGAACAGGGGCTGCTCCCAGCTGGCTGTGCAATGCCCCCAGTGCGCCTGCCACCCTCCTCCCTGAAAATCACAACTCCCTGTCTGAATGTGCCCTTCATTCATGCAAGTCTTTGCTGCTTTCTTCCCGGAAAAGCTTGGGGAAACAAGACAGGGAGATTCTAAGGGCTGCCCGGACTAGTGGGGCTCAGCTGAGGTGTCTGACCATGGCAAACAGCCCTGGCACACTCTGATGTCACCACAATGTGACACTTACAGGTTCCTGCTCCGTTTCTTGCGAGAGGTCTCATCCCCTTCATCACAGCTGCATTCGGGGTCAGCTCCGCTCAGCTGGAGGGGACAGAAAAACAGTGTCTGCATCACAGTGCCAGTGCATGCCCACAGTGGCACTCTAATGTCACCAACAAGCCTTGCCAGCATCGCCCATGGTCCCCACACCCACACAGCCCAGAGCCACACCATCCACAGGGCCCCTTCCCCACAGCCGCGGCTGGCAGCCGCAATGCAATGGGACAAGCTCCTCCCCGCTCCAGCATGGGAACCTGCCTCCCCCTGCCCGTCCTATGCCATCTCCAGTCCACGGTGTCCCCAGAGCATCTGAGGAGATGCCACGGCTGGTGGCCCAGGTACCCCTCCAGGTTCAAGATGCTGACAGTGGTGAGGACATCCGCATCTCCTTTCCTGATGCTCCTATTCCTGCTGTCTGGAGTGGGCACAGGGACCCCTCCCCAGCCCGCAGAGTACCTTGTGCCCGCAGAACCAGGCTGGGCACGCAGAATCAATCAGGGATTGCCCAGCAGTCCCCAGGCAGGAAAAATCAGAGCAGTTCAGCCATAATTTAATCATATCATGGTAGTCCCCAGAGGGCTCCACTCCCTGACCACCACCCTGGGGCAACCCAGGCAAACCAAGGGGACCTCGGATGCACTGTGAGCTTGGGGCAGCACCATGCAGCCTCTGAGCCATGAAGCCTGAGGCCAGGCATGGGGACCCCTGGGACCACCATAGCTCAGGGGCTTTAGTAATTCATCCATTACTGCATGAGACTGGAAGATGCTTGCAGCTGGCCCTGCATCCAGCTCGACCCCACACCAAGCTCAGCCCCGCGCTGCTGGGGGCTGCAGGGCGCTTTCCAGGATCACTGCCCTGCGGCTGTGCCGTGGGAACCCGCTGCGCAGCCCCACAGCCCTGGGCTCGAGGCTTTTGACACTTCCTTCCATTCTGCACCCGGGTTTCCGGAGTTTATCGGCCCCAAACAATGCAGCCCTTGCAAAGCACCTTCCCCAACCAGATAGGGCCCCGGCAGGCGGGCTGGCCGGGGCGACACGCAGCCGGAGCACGTTTCCTGCCATTGTCTGGAGAGGCTCCACCGCGCTCGGGGACAAAAGGCAGCAGCAGAGCTTGCCTGAGGAGTCCCAGCTCTCCCAGCCACAATATGCTCTTAAAACAACCACCTCCCAGCCCCAACTGCAGGAAGGAGGGGAGATGGTGGGCATTAAAAGGGCCAAAAAAATGAGCCCCTCTGAAACATTCCCTGAGGGAAAGAAACCCCAACACCTTGATGGATGCTGTGGCCCTGCCACTGAGGCCACCGTGTGCAGGTATTGCTGGTGCTTGGCAGCTTGGTGCTGTCATTGGAGAGGATCCATAGGGGAATTGTACATCAGTGTCCTGCTCCAGAAACCTCAGAGGGTTTCCTTGAACTAATCAAAAGGCACAGCCCAACAAAAGTCCCTCCAAAGTGTAGGCAAGGGGATGGCAGTAGCCCAAAACCCCATGCACATGGTGGCCCAGCACTGTGCCCAGCTCCCCTGCCCGCTACAGCCCACAGGCAGCCTCGGTCCCTGGGCAGGCAGCTGGAGAGGTAGGGCAATGGGAGCAGGCCGGGGGGTGGGGGGGCGGGTAGGAGGACATATGGGCAGGGGGTAAAGGCACCAGACAGACAGAGCTGCTGTAGGGCTGGAAATGGGAGCACCAGGAGGTCCAGCAGCCACGCTGCCCTCACTGCCAGCACGGGCTGCCCTAGTCCCTGCTCCAAAAAAACCCAGTCTCATCTGCACCAGAGCAGTTTAATCCAGGAGGAGCTCAGTTTACCTCCGCTGAAAAACATCCACCCAGATCAGCCCAGAAAGCACAGCTGGGGGCTCTCCAGGGCAGGAGTGGGGTACGTTCCCCAGGTCTCCCCCCAGCAGTGGGCACGCAGCCCACTCGGTCTCAGCCAGTGCTGCAGCAGCCTCTGGGTGCAGAGCTGCACGCTCCCAGGCTGCACACACAGCGGCACTGTGAAACCTCTTTCCAGGAGACTCGTCACCGACAGCCCTAATGGGACACTCTCAGCAGGAACTGACACTGCCACCACCTCCCTTGCATCTGTGCAGGGCAGCACAGGTGTCCCTGCCACAAAGGTGTCCTTTCTCGATAGGATCGGGGAGGAGGTCTGAACCCCCCATCCCACAATTGCTGGCATCAGCCTCCAAGAGAGTTTGGGCTCCCCTTTTGCAGAGCAGCCCCGTCTAACTGGCCTGTCAGACTTGTAAGGGCTCTCACCAGCTGGCCAGGGACTCTGAGACCGAAGAGTGCTCCTGGAAACAGCATCAGAGATGGCTTGTCAAGCAGCATGAGCCTGGCAGGAAGAGGGTTAACCCCATCACGAGTTTAACATGCTTGGTGGCATGCAGGGCTCTGCACCAGCCTCTCCTGTCAAGGAGCCAGCCACATGCAATGTGATCCTGCGCTCTGCAGGGTGGTCCCGAGCAGCATGACATGGTCCTGAGCCATGCAACACGACCCTGAGCAGTGCAGCATGGTCCTGAGCCAAGCAATACAGCCCCAGGTAGAGCAGTACCCACAGACCCTGGCAGAGATCAAGCTGGCGTGAGCTTGGCTGGGCAGAGCAGGGTGCTGGGCCAGCGCCGCAGGAAGGCAGGTGGCCACTCTCAGTGCCCAGCCAGGCTTCACCTGGGGAGAACGGGGCAAGCAGCACTTCTCACGCGCAATCTCTGCAATGGCACATTATTTCCTGCAAAAGTACAGCCAAGGCAAGCTCTGCTCCAGGGGACACGGGAAGCACCCCAGACTGCCGGGCTTGTGAGCACAGGCCAGCCCCGTGCAGAGTTCCTGTGGCACAGCCCTCCGCTGCTCCTCCTTTCTGCATGTCAGGGTCAGGAATCACTGCTGATGTCAACCTTTTTCTGAGACGGGCCCTCCACAATGATCAAAGCCCTGAAAGAGGCTAGCCAGGACAGAAAGCCACACTGTTCCTTGCATCCTTCAGCACACTGGGGATTCTGTCACCAGAGGCTCTCTGGAGCCTGGTTTTCTCCTGTCCCTGCCGTTGCGAGCAGCTCTTTGCAAGTGCAGACACCTGGGTGCACCTCTACCTCCACTGGTCTCAGCAGACAGCGAGACAGCGACTCTCCAGGACATGAGACCCTGCAGGATCACACTGGGGAGAGATGCCCACCCACAGCACCAGCACACTGGCTCTGGGTGAAGATCCCCTGGGTGCTAAGCATCTCCCAGAGCTGACTGCCAGTGGCAGGGATCTTCCCAGACCCTCAAATGCCAGCTTTGTCATGGCCATGGAGAGAGGGGCCACATGCCAGGACACCTCCACCCCAGGAGCTCCCCCACCGCCACAGCCAAGCAGGAGCCGGCCGCCCCGCGGAGCCAGCGCCAGCTCACATACCTTCCTGTGGCCCGAAAACAGCAGGGTGAGCTGATGGATGGAGCCACCGTTTTTGGCAAGCTCTTTCTTGAGGGTCCTGGGGGAGGGCAGGGCCCAGTGTCCCTTGGTGCCCTGGCTGTCCGAGCAGTTGAGGGTGGTGTCGGAGGTGAAGCAGTGGCTCTTGGCCTCCTGCAGCAGGCTGCCCTCGCTGTGGGTCCGGCGCCGCAGGGAGCTCTGCACGCTCAGCGTGTAGACGGGCTGACAGCCTGAGGTCTCGATCATGCTGCTGCGCTTCGCCTCATTCCTCTCCAAGTATTGCTCGTCGCTGTCCTCCTCCTCCTCCTCCTCCTCTTCCTCATCTTCCTCTTCCTCCTCCTCCTCCTCCTCCTCCTCCTCGCCATCCGTGGTGGTGCCTGCTACACCTGCCGCGCTCTGGCTGAAAGTGCTGTCGAGCCGCAGCTCGGGGATGATGAAGGCTGGCAGGGAGCTGGGCTGCTCCTCTCTCTTCTCAGTGGCCACCGGCTGCTTCTCTGCCAGGAGAGGACCCTGGGTGGCTCCCAGAGCCTCCCAGGGCTCAGCCGGAGCTGGTGCCTCTGTGGCTGGAGGAGCATCATCCGCTGCCACCTTCTTGTCCTCCGAGTGCATCTGCCCCGGCTTCTCAGCGTCCGTCTCCAGCATCTGCCCAAAAGAGAAGATAAAGAAGGATGATGGCAGAAACACCCCAAATATCTCACTGGCCACCTTCCTGGGGAGCCTTTCTGCTCCAAACACCCCAACCACAAGGCTGGCACCAATTGGTACAGCCCTAACGGTGCTCTGGTGGGGTGGGACAGCATCGTCCCCCATGTCCCCAGGTGCTGGCAGGTTGCCCATCACTCCCACAGCACCCAGTCCTGGTCCTGATCCCTGGAGCCCCAGGTTCCCCCACCAGCAGCAAGCTGCTGGCTACGGGGCAGGAACGGGACGGGGCCACCCAGCTCCCCCCTCCAGCACCTGGCAGCACCGGCAGGTTTGGAGGAAAGGTGGGGGGGGCGGTGGCAGGTGGCTCAGCCTGGCAGTGCAGTGGGTGCAGCCAGGCTGAGTTCCAGCCACAGAGGCAGAGCCAGTAACATCATCCTTACCCCGATGGCTCCACTGCCCTCCAGGGAGCTGGGGGCAGCTCAGCCCTGCAGAGATCTTCCCCGAGTGTGACAGAGAAAACCAGCAGCTCTCATCCAGCAGCTCCGGCCCCTCCTGCACCGCATTATTAAATGCAGAAGGGAAGCGCTGGGCTCTGCTCATCTGCAGATTGCCCAAGCTCGGCCCAGCCGCAGCCACGAGTGGCTCAGGCTCCTTGACCGGGTGCCCTGCAGATGTGGCCCTGCAAAACCACAACCACTCCTACCAGCCCCTTTCAGTTTTCTAAGCCTTCAGGGCTGCTTTTTGCCAGCTTTCCTCTGCAGCTGGGAAAGGCCTGAGCAAGCTCTGCCCTTTCAAAGGGAAAAGCCTGGAGCAGCCCAAGGGAAAAAACCTCCAAGTTTTTTTCATGAGCTGGGGGAGCCTGTGATGAGCCCCTCCTGCCAGAGCTGGGTCCTCTTTTCTGTGTGATTTTCCCTTTGCACAGGGCCCATCTAAGCCAAAGGGGCAAAACCAGCTCAGCAGGGGAGAAAGACCAAAGCAGAGAAAAATCCTCCCTCCAGGAAGCAGCTCCCACCTATGCAGATCCTGTAGGCTTGGGGCAGGGGTTATTACACAGGATCAGTCCCAGGTAACAAGTCACCCAGAAAAAATGTCGCTGTATGCCCAATTAAGATCCAAGCATTTTCATGAACCCAGTGGCAACCAGAAAGCTGAAGTTAACAAAGCTACCAGCCCTGTCTAAGTTAGGTAGACTTCAGCTTCAAAAAAGAGCAGCGGCCCCAGGAATCAGCCCATCCAGCCTCATATCCCATTGGGAAGAGGCACTCATGGGTGTGGACAGAGGGTCTATCCCCGTGGTGGTCCCAGCTGGTGGCAGCAGACCCCTGCAAGCCATCCCCTGGGGCAGCCAACCTGCTGCTAAACACCTCCTCACCCTGCAGAGCCAGCGCACACTGATCATGACCCGCCACTGGATATCACTGGGGAGCTGTATGGAGATGTTGGGCTGCAAAAGCTGCTGTCATCCCCAGGAAATACCCTGAAGGTGTTTAAGCCACAGCTTAAACATCCTCTGCACAGAGGGGATGGCACGGAGACCGCACAGCACCTGGCAGAATCTGCAGGCACCCGTCTGAGCTAACGGGTCCAAAAAGCCGGCCAGATTTCCAAAAGGATGCTTGAGTTGAGTGCCACGGCCAGCTCCCTCCTGGGCAGCGTGCAGAGGAGCTCACCCGTGTCCGCCTGTGCCTTGTCCTTTTTTTATCATGCCAAAAGGGCTCCCTTTACACCCGTGAGCATGGAGAGGACCCGCTCTGTCCCGTCCCAGCCTGACTCACCACAGGCAGCAATTTAGCATCACCTGAACTGCCCCAGTGACTCTGAGGACTAAAATGACCATCGTGTTCTCAGTCCCAATTGCAACGTCTGCCCTGTCCCCAAAACTGCTGGATTTGGTGGGAGGCACAAAGCAAATGCTCAGTTTACCCTGTCCTTGGGGCTGTTTCACTCCTGCCCTGATAATTTCTTGTAAAAAGGGAATGTTTCCAGACTTGCCATGCAAGGATGCTATTTGCACCAGTGTGTGTTTTAATGATGCTGGTTTTGTCTTGTTTGTATTGCAATCACTGTCATCATTATTTCATGAAATAATTAGAGGAAAAACCCACGCAGCCCTCAATTCACTCCCCACAAAGCCCTCCCCCTCCCCAACAACTCCCTGTCTGTCCAGTCCTTCTGCTTAATATTGCTGGTTGCCCACATCAGATAAGGCTCTAGAAGGAAATGAACAGGCTCCTCTAAAATGAGAGACATTTGAGGATTAAATTAAATCCCTGCACTAATTCAATCAGAGACTCTGCTGCTCTTCAGTGGCACAGAGGATATGAGCAGGAGCCTCACCACCAAGCGAGGTTTCCATCTCTGGTTGAAAGCATCACCCAGGCTGTGAAATCCTGTTCTTGCAGAAAGGGCCATGGCTGAGCTCTGCTAAACATCACCTGATGGTGGGGGGGAAAGACAGGGAAGGAAAGCAGCAGTGAGGCCATTGCAGCCAGCCAACAAGCCTGATCGTGGCTGGAGGCACCAGGGACTTCATCAGGGAGCCCAGGGCCACCTGCTGTGCAAAGTTGATTTGGGCCAGCAAGGACAGGGATGTGACCAGGTGTCCTTCTCACCATCACTGTGGCCAAGGGGCTGCTGGAGGAGGGAGCAGATGGAGGCAGTGCTGATGCTGCCTGAGCAGGGAGCTGCTGTCCTTCCACCTCAAGGGCTCATCCAAAACATCCCATGGTCCCGCTGCAGCATGGGTCCCTCTCCCTTGGCCAGCAGCAGTAGCTCAGGAGCCAGAGGCCAGTATCTGGATCTCTCCATCCTCAACATCTTGGTCTCACTGCTCTCAACACCTGGGACTCCTTGCCCTCAACACCTGGGTGTCCCAATTCTCAATATGAGGGTTTCCCTGTTCTCAGCATCTGCATCTTCCCATCCTCAACATCTGGGTTTCCCTGTCCTGAGCCAGGAAGGCCTCAGGGCTTTACTACACCCTCCCTGGAGGACCTCACACTTCACTGTTTTCGGTTTCTATCTCAGACTAAGTGGCCAAGGCAGCATGTCCCAAGAATGGGAAGAGAAAGTAGAAGAAAGAGCTGCCTCTGAGCCTCAAGATGACTATCAAGGGTAATTTTAGGGAAGGAGGATGATAGGTCTGAGATCAGAGCAACAGCAATAGAGTCCCTAATATTGATTTCACCATTGAACAAGCCTCAACATACCCCAAAAAGGCCAAATATTGCCCTGCCTGCTCCTGCATCCTCAATCTCTGCACCTGTAACCCACTGCCTGGATTCCCTCTGCCTTTGGGCATTACTCACTGACTCACAAGTTTTCTTGAAACCAAGACAGCGGCAAAGTACTGCAAACCCTCTGCTCTTCAGCTGCTCTTCAGTTGCTGCTAGCAACTAGAACTGTTGTAGTTTGCCAGCAGAGCAAATTTCAGCTAACAGATGTGGGTTTGTCAGTGCAGCCTCAACTTCTCCAGCATTTCTTTAAATAATGTGCCCTTTCTGGTGGCCCACAACTGGGACTTCCAGCTGGGAAAACACCAGCCACAGAGATAGCACAGCTGTGAGCTGATGCCTGCACTGGCCTTCCCCTGGTGCTGCCAGCTCTCACGCTGCCAGAAGCACTGTGATATGTGGCATTCCCTTAAATCCCCAGCTCTGGGAAGTCAGGGATTTTTCTGAGGCTTCTTATTTCAAAACCTCTGCTCCTTGCAGTCATGGAGCCACTGTGGCTCAAGCAATGCCTGGACACAAGAAAATTGAATTCAGCCTTTCCTGGCTCCTGATGTGGATGCTCAGGTTTTGTGATGCACATCTTTCTCTTGCAGTAATACTGGGGAAGAGGAGGCTAAACACCCCTGGGAGAACTGCCCTGCACCCAGATCCTCAGCCAAAATCAGAGATTGAGAAAAGCAGGAAAATCCCTGCACGTAACAGACTGTTGGACATCGAGATGAACAGGAGAGTGAAGGACGTGCTGCTCAACTGCGCTCTCAGCCCAGGAGGAGTTAATGGATCTCCCGAGCTACTGCTGGAAGAGCTGCTCTCATGGGCTGTCCCCAGACCATGGCAGCCCCATCCTCCACGCGTCCCACGGAGGAACCTCTCTGGGTCCTGCTGCTCTTAAATCGACCTTTGCTCAAAGGTGCCTCACCTGTCCCCAAAAGGATTTAGCTCCATGGGAATGAGACCAAGTCCCTATCCAGGGGAATTCTAGGGAGAATGCAGCCAGCTTCACTACTGGCAGTGCATTCCCTGTGAGGAGGTAACATCCCTCCCCAGGGCAGATAGGATGAGGGGAAAACAGCACCTACATCACCATTTGGAAATATCAACATTTCGAAAGTAGGGTTTTTTTAAAGTGGAATAAAAAAATTACAATTTCAGTTCTTAGCATGGGACAAACTGTGCCCAGATCCATCAGATCAGAAACTTCTAATTGGCCCTGTGAAGCGCTACCAAAACTGTTGATGATGAGCACCTTGAGACTTAAAAAGCGACCGCTAAGAACCAAGTACACAGCATGGGGCTGAGAGGAAGAAAATTAAGCCAGAAACGCAAAGCAGAACTACCAAAACTTGAGAACATTTCCATGGGAGTCATTTTGAAAGTGCTCACAAGGAGCATACCCCCAGCAGCTCTGCTCCTTGCCCTCCTTGAGCCACAGCAACCTTGTGAGGCCGGCTGGAGCTCAGGGCTTACTGCACAGCAGGGTTTTCTACCCATTCCCTGCTTCATTACTGAATCAATGAATAATTGATACAGAGCAATTAGTGCAACAGCAAAAGCAAGTGCGGATGTATAAACCCAAACAGCAGGATCCAACAGTGCACTTGGGCAGGGCGGCCTCTGATGAGACACCTGTGGGCGTGTGAATGTTCATACCACACAAAAAACCCTGGGCTTGAAATGTCTCCGAGCCCTGGAAGGAGAAGTCCTCCTCTGTGGGAGGAAACAATCCCCTGTCAGCAGCCTGCGCTAATCCCATTACCCCGTTACTGTCATTCCCAACCGATTGCTCTGCAAACAGGGCTTGACCGGGGCATCGCCCAGCCCCAATGTGGCAGTGGCCACACTCTGCGCCTCTCCCCAGAGCCGCTCTTCTCCCTGCAGCACAGCAGTGAACAGGAGCCAGTGCTTAATCATAGAATCATAGAATCACAGAATCATTCAGGTTGGAAAAGACCCTTGGGATCATCGAGTCCAACCATCAGCCTGACTCTACAAAGTTCTCCCCTACACCATATTTCCCCAACAGCTCATCTAAATGACCCTTAAACACATCCAGGGATGGTGACTCCACCCCCTCCCTGGGCAGCCTATTCCACTCTCTGACCACTCTTTCTGGGAAAAAGTTTTTCCTCATGTCCAGCCTGCACCTCCCCTGTTGCAGTTTAAAGCCGTTCCCTCTTGTTCTGTCACTAATCCCCTGTGAGAAGAGACCAGCACCAACCTCTCTACAACGTCCTTTCAGGGAGCAGTAGAGAGTGATGAGGTCTCCCCTCAGCCTTCTCCTCCTCACACTGAACAGTCCCAGCTCCTTCAATCGCTCCTCACAGGATTTATTCTCCAGGCCCTTCCCCAGCCTCGTTGCCCTCCTCTGCCCTCGCTCCAGCACCTCGAGATCTCTCTCGTATTGAGGTGCCCAAAACTGAACACAACACTCCAGGTGTGGCCTCACCAGTGCAGAGCACAGGGGGACTGTCACCTCCCTGCTTCTGCTGGTCACACTATTTCTAATCCAAGCCAGGATGCCGTTGGCTTTCTTGGCCACCTGGGCACACTGCCGGCTCATGTTCAGCTGCTTGTCAATTAGAACCCCCAGATCTATGAGGGCAACAGCCTTGCCCATAGCAGAGGGCATGCAGGAAGGAGCCCGCTCTGCAGGTGTAGCTCGCGCCCCGCGTTTCGGTGCGACCACCTGCTGAAGGTGTCAGCAAACAACCTGGGATAAAACCTCCCCACGCCACGTACTTCAGCCGAGCAACTGGAGTTAACACAGCCTTGCCACCACCACAGCACCAAGCTGCCGCCCCCGAACCGCAGCTGCCCCGGCAGTCCCAGCACCTGGCCCCAGCCTGTCCCCTGGCCGGTGCCCTCCATCCCCACCGAGGCTGTGAGCGTGCCCACAGCTCTGATTTCAGTGGTACGGGCTGAAATTGCTGGTTGGTCCCCAGTGCCAGTAAACGGGGGGTATCCAAAGGGCTGTAAAAGTCCTGGAGCAGAAAGCTCACATTGCCAGCACAGTGCAAGGCTGCTCCCGCAGCGAGAGCCAGCCGATGCAGATGGCACAGCCACACACCGCCCAAATTTGCAAGAGAACCTCAAAAAGCCCCCGTTGCTACAAAGACCCCTTTGATCCCCCCAGATGCTGCTTGCTACCAACCATTCAGGCCCAGCCTGGTGGCAAATGAAGCCGGTCAGGAGCCACAGGTTCCCCAGGAGACAGCGGGGACCAGCCCAGCGCAGGGGTGCAGGGGACCAGCGTGGGGAACGGAGTAGATGCCTTTGATCTAAAAGGACATCAGCGCTCCCGACGGCACTGTGCTGCTTCCTCAACCTGCGGCCAGACCCTGCCCAGCGAAGGGTACAGCCCCCAGGTTGCAATCTTTAAAAGCAAAACCTACCAAATCTGGGCTCTCAGTTGCATCCCAGCAGCACGGGCCAAGCGAGCAGCATCTCTCTCCGGCAGCCCCGGCCCCAACATGTGCCCGCAGCCGCGGCTCGGCAGATGCTAGCGCAGTGCTTGGCTCTGCCTCTGCGGTTATTAATGTTCATGTCAAGCGGCAGCTGAAGCCGCCCCAGCCTCTCCCAGACACCGCTCCCTCGTGCCCCTTGTGCTATTTACGGCTCTGCTAGCAATCCCTGGAGGTACTATTACCTGCTGATAAAAGTGGATGGCCGCTCTGCCTTGAGGAAGAGCTATGTATCACCCTGAAACCTGGCACATTTGTTTTTGCAGCTCTCCTTCTCCTGCCCTGTCCTGCCCCCAAGCGACACCAAGCCACAGACCGATTTCGGTGCTTCCTGCTAAATGAATCCCTGCTGCAAGTTCCCAGTTGGGTTTTTTCCCAAACTACTTTCTATGGAGAAGGGAGAGCTCTGAAGTGGGAGATGCTCTGCACCACGGCACTTTGCCCTCTGCACTGCAATCCCCTACAAGCGGCTCTACCCAAATGGGCAGGAAGAAAAAATATACAGGGTCTCCATCCAGGGGACAGCCCGTGCATGACCATCTGCCCCTTCTCTTCTCCTGCAAGCACCAGTGCCCTCTTGTGACACCCCCATACACACTGGGTCGGGAACCAAACTGCCTTGGCTGGACATTTCTCCTCCTGGTATTACATTTTATTGACCAAGACAGGCAAGTTGCCCTGATGGCTACAGACAGAGAGCACAGCGGGGGGTGTGTGCACAGCCACTGTCACAGCCATTTGCCGGTGGTTATTTGCACCTTGGCCACCATTTGCTGATGGGTCCTCACTGCCACGGTGACAAGCTGTGCTTGGCTCTCCCCCAGCATGGACTTCAGGCACACACATGTCCCCCTGCTCCCAGGCAGCTTCAGGTTCGTGGATGCTCCTGGGATGGAGGAGGGGAAATGTGCTGCCTCCTCTTCCTTGTGGGTAGCCACAACTTTGCAGTGGTACAGGAAATGTAAAAGCTCCCTCACCCACTCTCACTGGCCACAGAGCTGAGCGAACCCTGACACCATCCAGACCTGCACACACCCACTGCACTCTGTCCATCGTTTTGGTGATACAGCTCCAGTTTTCCCAAGCTGGGCACCAGCTACTGCCTGCAGCCTCATTGGCCCAGGTAACCTGCCTCTGCAGGGTGAGTGCAGCGGGACCTGGTGCTGGAGGCTAGTGAGATGGCATCTGGGTCATAAATATCCCTGGCAATAAAAAAGCAGAGGGGTGGGAAAGGAGGGGAAGGAGTGGATCCTGCCATTGGCATTCAGCCCACAACCCTCAGCATGCTTTCCCTGACAGGGGTGACATGGTGCTGATCAGCAGTAGAACCTCTCTGCAGTGTTCTGTGCAGGGGCAGAGCATTGTCCCCTGTGCTGGATGAGGGAGGTGACAGCAGGAGCCTGAGTTGATGCAATTGGCCACTGCAGAGTGAAGGACTCATCCCAACATCACTTACAACAGAACCATGAGGTCGGCACTGGAAGCCGTTGCTGCTGCCAGCACAGATCACAGTAAGGAAACAACCACCAAAAGAAGAGGACCTGGCAGAGCAGCTCTGCCTGTGACAGGCACCAACAGGGCCATGAGCCACACACAGAACGGAGGAATCCCAAATAGTCCAAAACCAACACTGGTGGCTCCAAGGCCAAACGCAACCCTCCTGCAATCGTGCTGTCAAGCCTTGCCCTGCCACTCCACCAGGAAGGTTCTTGTTACAGGGCAGGATGCCAAGCCTCATAGAGGGCCAGGGGACCCCACGAGGGCAGGATGAAGCCATGTCTCCCAGTCCCACACCACTCTGGGCATCACCATCCAGAGCCCCCGGGCATTTCAAACACGTCCTTTGGCTTTGCAAAGATATCAGAGTTTAAGTAACTTTTGCAAGGAGTCACCTGAGCTTGGCTTCAGAGTCTGCCTGACCACATGCTCACAGTCCCCTACCACACCAGAAGGGAAGAGGCAGCTACCCAAAACAAGAGTCATTTGGGCACCGGAGAGGAGTGCTCCACCTGAGGGACAGTGCCAGCCCTACCTGGCACAGGCAGCATCCCCCCTTCGCAGGCAACACTGTGTCAAAGCACTTCCAGTGCCTTCATTAAATCACAGCAGCACTGGCTTAAACCACTTAGTCTGTGCCTTTGACCACCCCGTGCAAATGATCTCCACACCACTCAACCCCCCCGGGCTGCCAGCGCCGCTCCTGCCAGCACTCTTGCTCTTACCAGCCCTTCTGGGGATTCATGAGAAACAGACCTTCAAGGGTCTTCAAGGGCAAAAATGCCTCTGGGCGTGATGAAAGTGCCGGCGTCTGCTCACACCCCCGCTACACCACTGCACCTTCCTGCTCAGGGGGGATGTGGGAAGGATCATTGGTGATACTGGACATGGCCGGGAGAACATCGCACAGTGCCAGAGAAACAGGAGCCGGTGTTTGCCGGAGGGGAGAGGTCTGCTTTCCTAACGGCTTTGGAGCCCAGCTAAGCAAATGAACAAATAAAGCTGGAGCTGCGGCTCTCAGCTGGCCCATCTGTTCCATCACCCCTCCCCGCTGGCTCCCAGCATACACGTGCCTTGGGAGCCCACAAGCCAGCGGCACTGGGGCCGAGCAAGTGGCTGTCCTGGGCTAGCAGCCCCCAGCACCTCCATGCCACCTGGGCCAGTACCAAGAGCTGGCAGGGCTGGAAACTGAGCTTGATGGAGCCAAGGCTTGGTGCTGGGGGAGATGTTAAAAAGCCCAGTACCCCAACCCAACATCCCGTCCAGCCCCACGCAAACGGCCAGGCGAATCCCAGCCTCCCGGGGCTTTGTGCTGTGTCCCTGCACTTAGGACTGGCAGACAACTGATGTGCAAGAAGGGAATGACGACATGAAAGATCAGCCCCAGGACCCCTCAACACTCACCCAGGCTCACCTGCACTGCAGGGAATTAACAGTCAGGCTACTGCATAAAGAGGGTCTTTAAATTCATAAAAGGACATCTGAGACATGCTTTGAAGCCTCGCAGGGAGCTGTAAAATTCCCCCGCACAGCCTTCAATGCTGTGGTTGCATCTGGGGCTTGTTCCCATGAAAGAGGGCTACAAACCCAGCAAGAATATGGCTCAGGATGGGTCGATCCGGGGTAGCTCAAACTGCATCTACTTCTTTTATGTTTGTAGCCTCCTTCACACCTACTGCTACCTCTTCAACTCCTGTCCCAGCTGAATTAAAGTCAACACATTGTCCTTCTCTTGGCCCATCGGGTGCCGAGGGTGGGATCTACATGCCACCATGCATCGAGGTCACCAATGTGGATTCAAGGGTCCCATTCACTCTGATGGCAGGGGGATCTCTGGCATGGACAGTTTCCTCTAGATATTTAAGTGGACACAGCTGAACTGGAGTCTGACTCACAGGGGGACAGTGCCTCTGGTCCCTCACCCTCCCGAATTCACAGTGTTACTGAAGCAGCCTTTGGCTGTCCTCAGTAACAAGATTTTCCAGCCCAGGGTGAGAGCTGGGCTGTGCTCACTGGCATGGAACAACACACTTATTTGCTTTACTTTTGTAACCTGGTTCATAAGTACTGCCAGCTCATGCTTTAACCCTTCTTGGGGCACCCTGACAGCATGAGTGAGGTGCTGTGAGGGTGTATGGCCTAGGTCAGGCTGGCCCTCCAGGTGCTGTTGTGATGTGCTTAGCCCTGCCCAGCCTCTCACACTGTCACTGTAGAACAAAATCAGATTCTGGGGAAGCTCTGCATTTCCTGCAGCCTTGGCCATGCCCTGCCCGGTCTGCCCCCCAGCAGCAGGTGAGCAGGACTCTCTGAAGCAGAGCTGGCACAGACAGGGCAGCGGGTTCCTAGCCCAAAATGGAAGGGCTTTGGGCCAAAAATAAAGTGAGAAGGTGCAAATTCTTCCCCTCCTTCCCCATCAAACAGCCAATCGCACTCTGAATATGCTCCTGCTGAGCACAGCACCCCGTGAACGCTGGATCAGAGAGAGGTTCGCCCCACTTGTCCCCAGCCTGAGTGCTTGTCACAGCCACCCCAATGCCAGTGGTCCCTTGGCCGTGCCAGCTCAAGGGCGTACAATGGGAAATGACCCAGTGTAAAGACAAAGGGTGTTGCTGAAGGCAGCGAGGTGTTGGGGAACAGGGATTGCAGAGGGACATGGGTGCATAGCGGGGTGGGTGCCTGGGACACACCAGGGTGCTCGGGGTGAGGAAGAGAAGGCAGGACATGGGACAGGAGAGTGGTCACCCACACTCCCCCTTCCCCACGCTGCAGGAGCTGGGGCCAGCACCTGGGGGAGCGCAGCCACTCCTCCGCCTGCTGCTCCGCCGCGGCAGCCCTCACAGAGCCCTCCCCGCACCACCGCGCGGGCCCTGGTTTCAATCATCTCTCGATTACACGCTGTTTGCTCTTGTTGACAGCACATTTACTTGCACTTGTCAAGCACACTGTAAATAGTGAGAGAAACAGCTCTGCCCTTCCTGACCAGAGGAACAGCCAGGAAGGGGCCGGCCAGTCCCTCCTGGCCGCACACTCGCCGGCAGCTCATTCCCAGCACCGGAGCCAGCGCTGCCAGGAAGGGCCGGGGCGCAGGATCGGTCCACGCCTGCTCACACCGTCAGCAGCCATGGGAGAGAGACGGGCAGCCGGGCTTTGAAAAGTGCTGAGGATCCACCACCTCCCATGGGAAACAAGGGGAGCGCCCGTCCTGGACTCCCACGGCCCAAAGTCCACAGCACAAAGCGTCCGTAATTATTTAGTTTAGGGATAATCTATATCTTTCAGATAGAGCCAGCCATCATCTCCGAGGTAATCTCAGGTCACGGAGTCAGAAGGAAGAGTAATCAGCCGTTCTGAGTGTGGAAGACACAAAGAAACAAGCAGTGAGAATCAGATGGTTGTAGCAGGTTCATTATAAGCAGGGTGTTGTGGCACTAATCTTTTCCCTGGCAGCCAAACCAGCTGGAGCAGCTCCAATCCCCGGCATCTCATCCTTGCCCCTGTTCTGCAGTTTGCCATCTCTTCAATCGTGCTAATGCAATTCATCACGGGGCCAGACTGGAAACAGAACCAGTGCAGCGATGCAAGGTTCAAAAAAAGCACCATGCTCTGCGCAGATGGTCATTATTTGGCCCAAGGAGGCAGCCTCACTAACTCGATTAATTCATAAAGCTGCTCTCACTATAATCACATTGCCACCGCTGTGGTTCCTCACCAGCCCCAGCCCACCTCCAGGCTCCACGCCTCCCCATTTGGGGACATATGTCACCAAGTTGGGTCACCCTGGTGATGCGTTTTACAGATCCTTGCTCAGCACAGCCAAGGAGCAGGGAGTAGCCTCCCAGGGCAGACCCAGACCCGCAGATGAGAGTGGGGAAGGCTCTGCAGAGGAAGAAAATGTCCACAGAACAGCTCCTGTGACCTGCTGCAGCTGGCAGAATGAGTTCATCACTCAGTGAAGTTCAGCCAAGTCTTACAGGGGCAGCAGAGAAGCCACTGGAGCCCCACTTCCACCATGTCTCCTGAACACCAGGGCTAGAGAGCAGGACCACACCGACAGCCACGGTTATCCCCAGGGCTCCTCCTGCACTGACTCTGCCAGGAAAAGCCCAATGGGAGCATGGCTGGACCATCACAGCTGTGTCCCTCATGGTTTTCTCTTCCTACATCTCCAGAAGTGGATGCTACATTCACCGTATGCTTGTGTCTCCCAGAAATGAGCAGCTTTGCTCTAAAACCAGCTGCTCTGAAAGTAGCAGCCGTGCCAACACGGGCCCCATACAGGGTGCATCCTCCAGGTTTGTCACCATCCTCCCAGGAGATGTTGCTGGAGGTAGTGACAGCTCTGCAGAGCCATGTCCTGGAGCCAGAAGGACCTTCCTGCCCTTAGCGCTGCCCTAACTGGGCATGGCTCAGGGGGCCTTGAAAAACAAGAGGTGCCATCCCAAAGCCCAAAATTTGTCTGATTTCCCACAGCTCCAAGAAGTCGGCACCACACAACTTTCCTCCCTCAGTTCGGCCAGTCCAGACCCTCCTCTCCAGCTGTGCCCATCCTGCTGGGGGTCCTCTGCCCCGCTGCAGCTGTCTGCTCTGCGAAGGACGGAGGGGCACCATGAACAGCAGTGTTAACATGCTGAAGGCAGAGCCGTTCCCACCTCTCACGCTGGCGCAGCAGTTGCTGAGGCTGCTGAGGAGCTGCTCTCTGCTCAGACAGTGTCCCTTTCTCTGGCTCCAGCACACAGCTGGCGCATGGCACATCTCTGCCTGGCACTGAGGCTGCGCCAGCCCTTCGCTCCCATCACACGGCAAAGCCCACATACCCTCAGCTGGGGTCTGGCTGCGGGGAGATGAGCTGCCTCTTGCCAAGTTGGAGCAGCTTTGAAGGCTTTGCAAATCAGATTCCTGTTTGGAGCAGAAATCAGCCATGCTGAGGCCGGTATTTCCAGCTTAATTTGTCTGTTCACAGAGCACAGACACTGTTCTGTTTCCTTAAATAGACCTAGTATCAAATGACTTGTAAGCAACAAGCAAAGCTAATGGACCCCTTCTCCCTTGCAAAAAGTGACTGATTTTCCCAGCTCTTGCCTTCCAGCATCCCCAAAGATTATCTGCCCTGACAAACCAGCTGCGGTGCAGCCTGGTCACAGCAGCCCCAGCTGCAGCTCACCCATGTCAGGCTTCTGTCCGCAGCCTGACCTTGTGAGCAGCCGCCCACTCCACTCCAAGCTTGCACACCCACCAAGCATCCTTGCCTGTCCACTCAGGAGCTGCAGCCTCATACAGGGTTGCTCTTCCCTCCCCACACTGTTCCTTCCCACATTTTGGGATCAGGTTTGCTTTAAAATTGCATCCTGGGCACTTTGTACCTTGCTGGGATGGGAAATGGTGCTACGAACTCAAGTGCCTGGTGGTTGCTCTCATGCTCCTTTTCTCCCTCCTGGCGCCATGTTCCACCAGTGGGATTTCCATCAGCTTTGGTAACCTGAGACAAAACCTCCTTGTCACAACCTCAGAGGGCTCACACCAGCTCTCCACTGCACCCAAGGAGCACCCTCTTGGCTACTGAGGCACAAAAAAGCCTTAAAAAGCTTTGTGTTGTCTTCTAGAGTATTTTGTCACCTGTTCATTAGCCAGGCTCCTTCCATAACGTGGGGAGCAGACACTCTCCAGGGCTTTGCTGTGAGCCACAGCACTTGTCAGTCTAGCAGAGTGCCAAAATCCCACACCCTGCCATGAACACAGGTCTGGGGTGGGGAGAGCAAACAGCAATATCACCCAAAAACCCAAACGGTCCCAGAGCACGTGTTGAGATGGAGAGTCGCCAAGATCCCCCCAGTTTAGGATCTATTTGAGATGCTCAGATCTGAACGTGTCCCTGCACAGCTTCATCCTGGAGGATCCCCCAGCCCATGGTGGGATCACACCCAGCCAAGAGCAGAGCTGTGCCAAGCCCCCAGCAGCAGCCCCATCACAGGCACCCCCCCAGTGCTGAGCCACCTGGGACCCCTGCCCAGGCACTGTGTCATGGCAGCAAGATGCATCACAGGAAAATAAGAGAGATGGCAGAGTCTTGTCACCTCGTTGAATTAGCTGCCCTGGGCTATTTGCATTTCTAGAGGTTTGGTTGGTAAGGAGGTTCTCAGGCTTTGTATGTTGTTGCTATTTTAGTATGTCTGAAACGTGCAGGAAAAGGAATCTGGAGGCTCTGCCTCCTGCGGAGATGTTTGTGCTGACCCAGTTTGGGACGCTGCAGAGCCAAAGCCTCCGGACCTGTGCAGCAACGCAGTCGCCTGCTCCTGCTTTTGCCCGCAGCACGGTGAGAGTGAGTCGCCTGCCTTTGAGACAGACCATGCACCAAGGCTGCATCCACCCATCAACGTGGGGCAGGAGCTGTTTCACCACCATGCATCAGACGTATCCGGCTGCCTTTACCCCTGAGATCCCCATCTGCCTCACTTAAAGCTCTTTAAACACTCAGCACAGGGTGTTTCTCTTCTCCCAGAGCAGAGGGTCACCCACCAACGGTCCGAACCCAATCCCTGGGGGATGAGATGACTCCAGCAGAGATTGCCACTGTCCCAGACAACTCTGTGGTGGCAGCCCCAGCCCCAAAGCCAGGGAGATGGGAGGTGTTAACTACATCCACGCAGGGCAGGCGTGCCCGACAGTGCTTCAAACCTGCTCCACGCACACATTTCTCTTGCCAGTGCAGCTCTCTGGCCAGGCTGAGGCTCTTCAGTGTGGGAAAAGTGCTGGTGCTGTCTCGCTAGGTATGAAAAACAGCACTCATCAAACGACCTTTCTGTGCTTTGAGGCTGTCTGTGGGGTCCAGATCAAACGCTTGAGCCCAGCTGAGTGCACAGAAGGGGCAAATCTCTGCACCACTAATCCCATGACCTCAGCCTTTTAATCAGAACCCAGAGATCACGGCCTGAAGCTCTTCCTCTGCCTTCAGTCCTCTGCCCTAGAGCCGAGCTCTGGGGGAAGGCCGTACGCCGGGTTGCACGGCCTCAGCTGTCCAAATACAGATGCTGGGAGGCGTCAGAAGCAGCCTGCTCACTGAAGCCTGCCTCGACTCAGGTCAGCGGATGCAAACGCAGTATCTGCTTCCCCGAGCAGGGCAGGAAGCTGCAGACGCAGCAGTGCCTGAGTACAAACTCGCTTCTCACCTGGCAAAAAACCAGCCCCCAGAGCAGCTTGGCTGGCCGGAGCATCACTGGAGCAAAGCCCCAGCCACAGGCAGAGCCCCGCAATGCTCTGAGTGGGGTTTTCAAGCTCCCGCATGGGTCTCTTACCTTGTTCTCTGTAGGAGCTGATGCCGGATGTTGCTGCTTGGTGATGTTCTCAGCCAGACACCAGCAGATCCTCTTCTTCTGCTCCTGGGAGTAAGCCTCCAAACTTAATAAGCACTCCGACTTCTGACGTAAAGGAAACACAGGCAGAGAGAAGGTCATTAGCTATGTGTCGCAGGGCCTGGCTTTGTTTGCAAACTACTTGCTTCCAACACACTGTATCAGATGAACGTAAGTATAATGGGAGAGCTCACACCAGTGTACTCTGCTCTGGGCACGAGAATGCAAAATAGAAGGGAAATCAGCTTCACGGTGGCATCTCCTCCAGAGAGAGGGTGGAAAGCTGCTGTGGTGCAGAGCAGCAGCCTTCTGCTTTAATAAGCAGGAGCAGAGTAGTAAGGCACGGGCAGAGCACCAGCAATTCTGCACCCTCTGCCACCACAGTGGAAACGTGTCTATTAAGCTAATTTAGAGGGTGGAAATTGCTCCATGCTGTACACAAACATTAATGAGGCGCCTTCGCATGAACTGATGAAAACAAGCGCCTTTGGGCTGGGCGGGGCTGGGAGGAAAGCAGACCTCAGGAGATGCTCCAGACCAGCTTCGCCTGTTCTGCTCCTTACTTAGAGCACACATCAGGGGTTGTTTTGAGGATGATGCTCCAGCTCTGGTCACGCACTGTCTGTGAGCAACGTGCAGTGAGGAAGGAATTAACAGAAATGATGGGAATTCATTCCAGCTGAGCCCACCTCCCTCATGCCCTAGCCCCTTCCCTGCACACACCCTTTTTGATATGGGCATGATCCTCTTGGACAGTTTTCTTTGGGCCAAATCCCACTCATTTAAGAAACTTTCTGACCAACTTCTCTCAGCAAGTGTCTCCCAGCCCTTATATCGCTCATCTCTTGTGCTAAAAATTATGCATTAGTAACATTTGCTGCCCACTGGAATTTTGCAGGTTTTGCTTTAAAAAGGGTCCAGAAATTTCCATGGCTGGATCATCTCCTTCTGTGGCCAGATATGGGAAAAAAAAAAAAAAAAAAAAAAAAAAAGCAGAACTTTAGTACAGAACTGCAAAGAAAGAAAAAAGTCTTCTACTAAAGGGGCATGAAAAAGGTCTTTCATTTCCCCCTAGGATTTCCTTCCAGAAGGGCAGGTCTCCAATAGACTGTTTTTCCCAGAAAGGTCAGAGAGAACTAAGGAACTTGCAGCTTTGTGACTCCAAAGACACAACACAAGCAAAAGGGGAAATGCCTTTTAGTCACACCATTTAAAACACTGTTTTTATTGGATGCTAATTCATTCACATTTAACCCAAAATCCCTACTAAAGCAGTAAATAAAGCAACCTCCCATGTTACCTCTAGTTCAGTCCTTTTCCCCTCCAAGGAGACTTCCAGGAAAAAGATTTGACCTTTCTTAGTCTGGACATCACCACATCTATTCCTACAGCCGAAACACTCTTAAACACAGAAGATGCATGCTTGGGCTTACTGAGAACTATCTAAATGGAATAGAGAGGTTTGTGACTCAGGGACACAAGGTGGTGGGGCTGCCCCTTGCCCCCCAGCTCCTGAGTTGCAGTGATGCTCTGAGAATCGCCCAGAGCATCACAGTGCTCCTTCTCATTCCAGGTGTCTCAGTCTCTCCCAGTCCCAGCTGTACCACTGTAATATCCACCCGTCCCTAGGAAGGTCCCTCATCATTCCTGCTTTCAGAGGAAATCCAGGCTGGCATTTCCCCGCCCCGCACTTGGGGCCTGAAGTGAATGGCAGCAAGGTCTCAGCAGACCCTAAAAGATCAGTACAGCTGCAAGGAGTCCAGCGTCCACACTGATGCTGTAACTACTGCACACTCCTGTCCCTACCAAGCTTCTACAATTTCCCCCTTTGTGAGACTTAAAGCAATTCCAAGGACATCTCATATCCCCTTGCTTGTAACGGATGCACAGCTCACCTACCCCTGCTCTGCAGCCCCGTGCTGATTCAATTACAGTCCCCATCTCTTTGATTGAATTTAGCATAAAGCGGTGCTCAGCCTGCACTGGCTGTTGAGAGCAAAGTGCCTCTCTCCCCCTGGTTCAGCCTCAGCCAGCCAGAGAGACTCCCTGGCCCCAACCGCCTCAGAATATTAAAGCCAGGAGAGGAGATTGCCCTCTGGCCAAAAGTCAGAGGATAAAGTCAACTAGCCCAACGTGTGTCCTGGGCAAGGCTGAGGAGGAACATGAACAGCCAAAATTGCATTTATTCAATCTGTACACATTTTACTACCATTTCTGTGCTACAGCAGTGAGACCTCAGCACTTTACGCCTTCATAGTGATACTTAACCTCTCCAACACCCATTTCCCAGGGGAAGAGCTCTGTTTCTCTCTCTTCTATCAACCTGCTCCCCCCAGTAACGTTCAGCTGAGTTGGGGAAAGAGGCAGCCCAACCCACAGGGGCTGAGCACCTCCCAGCTGCCTCTAAAGCACAGGCTCCGGCTTGCAAAGTCCTTTGGGATCCAGCCAGACGGAGGGCAGACACGTGAAGGACTGATGGTTCTACGGGATAAAGCTCTACCGATGGCACGTGTCCCAGGAGCCCATCCCCTGCCCAGCTCAGCACTCCGGCGCACCGGGGAGGCTGGAGCAGGGAGGGTGGCTAACACAGGGGCTGCGCCATGTCCTGCGCACGCTGCCTCGCTCAGGGATCACTCTGGGAACAGACCTCCCCACTATTGTTTTCATTCAGGGAGGCTGCTGCTTTGCCTGCCAATATTTACAAAGAGAAAACAGGGTTTAATCTCACAGTGCTGGGAAAGGAGGATGCAGATGGCGTGAAGGGGGCGTTTGCGACTAGATAAAGCGAATGACTGAAGTGGCTGCCAGTTGCTTTCTGCCTGCCTTCACTCCAGCGTTCTGAAAAACATGTTATTGCAGGTGTTGCGTGCCGACTGACATGAGAGCCTCTGGTGAGCCCACGGCTCCGGGGCAGTGCCAGACCCTGCGCCAGCACAAAACCCAGTACCAGTACTGCCCATAGGAGAGCAGGAGGAAAACACAGGGCATGTATCGCAGAGGAGGACGCACACTAGCCAACACAAGCCCCAAACGGGCCCTGCTACAGCCAGGGATTATCTGCAGGAAAATATTCCTTTTGCTCCATGGGAAAAGCTCACCCTTGCGGACGCTCCCCCAGACTGAGACCCAGCCCCACTGCATCCAGGAGCACGGGGAGGTAACAGGCAAGGGGTCTGCCCAAGCAGAGCTCCTGGGTACCCCAGCAGACACCAACCAAAGAGAGACTGTTGGCTCCATAGCCCATAGATCAGCCAAGGACCTCCCACAGAATGGCACCACACCGCAGGAGAGGCCTCCAGACCCTACGTAGCAAGACCCTACACTGCAGACATGCCCCTCTGTGCAGGACCCAGCACAACAGCAGCTGGTACACAAGTGTGGCTCTACATGACACTGCAAAGCTAAGATTAACAACAACAATGAGCTAGCCTCAGCCTGACACCTCCAATGCCTTGAACTCGGTGACCAGCCTGGCCCTGGGGCTATCTCATCTCACCACTGCCTCCCCCAGCTGTGCTAGCAGACCTTGCTCCCAGGGGGTGGTCAGGTCCTTGGGTGGATGTTCCCCCCGCAGATCAGGGGGATGCACTTCTGCTCCTTTCCCCAGGCTCCTCTCCTCTGCAGGGTTTATGGAAAAGTGGTTCAGGGACAGGGCTGGCAGCCTGGCTCAGCTCTGCCCAGCCCCTGGCCTCGAACATTCAGAGCATTGGTCCGTGGCCAAACCCAGCAGAGATCCCAGAGGGGAAGTTCCTCGGAAATGGGCTCCAGACTACAATAGCTTTTAAAACGCAGAGCAAACCTTCCACCAGCGAAACAGCAAGCCCTGGGAATATCCTGTGCACAAAACATGGGCAACTGCTGGCTGGTTATTTCAAGACGCACAGAGCTAGGTCTGATAAGAAAGTTCAGTTTGCTCCCGTGCTAAGCTGTGCTGGGGGGTGCAGGGGACCATGTCTCTTCCTGTGGTTTTTGGACTCCTGGACACACTGGTGGTGCCCAAAAACCAAACACTGGCAGTAACAGCCAGGGCCCTATTGAAAGCTGGGGTGACCAAAAGGTGACAGGATCTCACAGGTGCTTGCACAGATGATGTGCACGGAGCTGCCGTTTGCAGGGCACAGCAATCTCGGCAGAGAAGCATCGCTCACTGCTGTGTGGCTTGTTTTCGGGCCAGGGACACTCTAATAGGTGAAGATGAATGATAGATGTGCCCATCCTTCCTCATGACACCAAGGGCTGGCTCTTAGGAAATGGGTTTTCATTGTCCTACAGACACCCATGAATCTGGAGAGGCACCAAGATAGCAAAGTGGACCTGCTACGTCATGGTGCGGAGCCACCAGTGGCTCCAACTCACTCCAGGCCAGACAGACCCTGTTGCACTTAGATGCTACTGTTAAGGAGGGGGAAGATGGAGAAGTAATGCCACGGGAGCACTGTTTCATGGCACAGCCTGGAGGATGCTAAGCCTCCAGGAGGAAAAGCCAGCCTCAATAACCTTTTCCACCCATTTTGGAGCAGCCAACAAGGACACGGGGCTTGGTCTGTTTTCGCAGGCCAGACGGTTGTCCTTAAGTGGCTCATCAGATAACAGCCTTCACAGGAATCCCCAGCCCTGAGACTAGCCAGGCATGGAGCTCCCACTGCAAACATCACTCTGGCAAACAGAGAGCAGGTCCACCACCTTCCCACTCTGCAAACATGCTTTCCTCTCAGGCAAGAGGACTCAGAGCTGAGCAGCCCCAGCAACAGTAAGACTAAGCTTACCCACCCGCTGCAAATGCAGCCCCAGAGCTGTCCCTGGCTCTTCCCCCAGCACAGCCTCAAAGAGAGCAAGCTCCAGCCTGTGGAGCCAGCCCCAGGGAACAGCAGTTTGCCTCCAAAATCACTCTCTGGTGCCTGGGTCTTTTAAAAATCTCTCTAGTACTGTAACTGCATCATATTGGCTCTTATTTTTGCCAACATTTGGGAAATGTGACCACAGAATTAAAGCTGGGAAAAAAAATGAAGAATTTCTGCTCCAACAAGCACATTTTGTGGTCATCTCAAAACTCATATTTAGGTTGAACTGTGTAAAGATTCACAAAACCAGGGAAGCAGAGCACCCCCCCTTTACCTGTTTCTCCAAGTGAGAACAAACACTCCCTGCTCTGCCTGAAGAGACCTGAACTGGGAGCTGTCAGTGCCCAGGAGCTGCCCTGTCCCCAGGCTGTGGGTTATGCTAACCCAGGGCTTCTGCTACTGGTGTCATTCCACATCACCCAACCTGGGTAAATGTGTGCTGGCAGAGGAGACAGAGCCCGGGGGCTTGTCTGCACAGAGAAGCAGCTTGGCCACCAGCTCCAGAGCCATCGTTTTGCACGCTCTGGCTCCGGGCACGTGCCACTAGAGTGCTGGCTTGAACCAGATGAACGTTTCAGTTGCGGTTGAAATTTGAGGCATGTCATGGGGCTGCTGGGTAGGGCTGCATTTCAGGAATGCCTTGGCATTTGGGGTAATCTGCACATGGGCTCATGTCACATCCTTCAGAAGCACATTTCAGAATGTTGGTGGTCTTGGTCTAATGTTATCTCACTGCGCCTCCAGGCTGCAGTTGGGACTTCTCAGCATCACACACAGAGGAATCCAGTGGCTGGGACCTGCCATCCTTTGGATGGAGGAAAATGGAAAGCTCTATTCAGGAAAGTGTTAAGCTGTTGCTGTAGGCGTGACACGGCAGGGGGATTCAGCGTGTGCAGATTGTGTGTCCTGTTTTCACGTGAGCTGGGTGACTCAAAGCAACGCGTGCCAGTGCGCTGCAGCACGGGACACAGCCCCGCTTGGTGAACCTCTCCCGCATCCCAGAAATGAGCCACTGCTTGCCAGACACGGAAGAAGCAAAGGAAATGTCAGAGGGCATCTGGTAACATCTCCTGACCACCACCAGCAGAGCAGCTGGAGGAGAGGGAGTCCCCTCTTATGCTGAATAGGACTGGGTACAGGAGGAGGAATGCAGAGGAGTACACTTCATGTTCTCTCAGTGTGCTTCAAATTCATGTAATAAAACTGGCAAGAGCAGGCAGCAGGGACTGTGTCTAGATTTTCCCTACTTGAAGTCCTTTGGTATGACTGATCCCAACACTTCTAGCCTCGTCTGCACTGCCCGCTCGACTACAGCCCAGAGGATCTTTCACCTTACTGCAGTACAAGCCCATCTGACAAAAACAGTCCATAAATGTGACAATTATCTCTTTTCCTATTATGAGGAATGAATTAGAGGAAATTGAGATACAATTTCAACAGAGCACATAGTCCACTTCACAGACAAACGCTCACCTCTTCTACCTTCTCCCATCCTGAACACAGCACCCAATGCCAGCTGACACTTGATTTTTCTCTTACCAGGAATTTAAATCCCAGCTATACTTCCACCCTGTGGTGCTCTGGCATCTGCAGGGTGACCATCACAGCACAAAATTCAGGATTCTGTGCTCTGGCCAGGCTGAGTGACTGCTAAATCACTGTTCTTTTTTGTAAAGTGGCTGTGGTTAAACCCCTCCTGCAGTGAGTTGTGTTGGGGTCTCGCAGACCGTGTCCTTTGGCCAGCGCTGCTTTGGGGGCAGAGCTGGGCACAGTTCTTGGCTCCATGTCTCATTCACAGCCTCAAGGTTTTCTGTCTCTAAACTGGCCTTTTTGTCATTGCATTTTGTGGGTATTTTCTTGTATTTAAGCACCAAAAGTATAGCTGGAGCATTTGAAAAGGAGGGATCAAAACATCTGTCAGGCTACTCAAGCCCCACTAAGAAGAAGAGTAACCAGAATGGGGGGGAAACAGCAACAGCAGAGCCCAGCCCAGGGCACCAGATCCTCCTTAATGCTGGGAAAAAGGAGAAGGGGAACAACTTCCTTTGTTTTGGCCTCCTGACAAAACCATCCCATTTTGGATGGAAACAAATTCAATCCAAAATGCAAATCTATCACTTTGGGGTCAGAGAACAGAGGAATGGGAAAGTTGACTGAATCCCAAACTTTTATCATTACTGATGCTGTCTTTCCGCTGCAGGAGCTCATGGCTGCTGATTATCCTTCCCCCAACAAGCCTTTCTCAGTCACTTCTGACCCTCACAGACCTGTGTGTACAGTCCTCTTTTCCCCACGATCACACGAAAACACATGATCAGCTTTCACCCACCTTAACAACTAACCCTCACTGCTCTATCAGTGAACTCACCTCCTTATCTCCTACTTCCCCAAATTTCAAGTCATGTGCACACTTTATCAGGCACAATTTGCTGTTTACTACCATGTCAATGATGACTGTCTGCAATTAAGCAAAAGCCAGGCTTCCCAAGCCCTCCCTGGCAGAGCAATGCTCACGGAAGATGATGTTGAGATTTCAGACCAGAGTTTTTAACTATTTATTAAGCACCACAGCAATTTCTTGTCTTTCCAGGTTTTCAGGCCAAGTGTTGTGTCATATCAAGCCAAGTGCCTGTGAGGATGTCTGCTCTAGTTGTGCTCCATCTGTACTCTTTATCTATCTTTCATTAAGAATTACTTTTTTAATTATTTACTAAACAAATTCACCTTAGCTGTTCAGTTGGTTGCGTAGGTTTGATGTCACCCCTGGCCAGTTCTTTTGCCCTTTTCCCTATAACCAAACCATCTGCCCTCTAGATCTGCCAGGACACTGCCCAAAAAAGCTCCTTGCAAACTCTTCTGATGACACGTCCAAAACAGCTGACTTCAAAATTACACAGGTGTATAATATCTGCCATGTCACAGCATGTCCCTGAGACTTAAAGTACCATCAGTAAATTGTTTTTCCAGCATTCAGATTTGATGTATGGAGACAGGAGCCCCTGTTATTCCTGCTCTTTCCCTGCAAGACAGAAATGGAAATGCCACATCCCTAAGGGCATTAAATTAGGAGAACACTTTGGGAAATTAACTCTCCTATGGAGTAAGCTGGGACATCTCCAGCGAAGACTATGGAGTTATGCACATTGACACAAGCTACAATATTGCCCCTCACTAAAGTTGTGGTCCAGCTTAAAGAGCATTTGTTCAAAGCACGCCCTTGGCAGCAGCCAGGACATAGCTCGAGGATGCAAACCAGAATGGTGCCCACGGAGGACCCTACGGGTGCAGGGATGCAGGGATGTGTCCACATAGAGCCAGGGCATGGCCGGGGGTGGGGGAGCCAAAGAGGGGGACAGTGTCATTTCTCTGATACTTGTCTAGAGCATCTCCTGTGCAGAGTTAGGATGCACATCTCCAAGGCTAAACAAGATCAACCATAGATTTACAGCATTAATTTGCTCAGGTCTGTAAGTGTGGTCATTGCATCAGGCCAAGAAGTTGCTACTGGAAAGATTTTCTGTTGGAGCAGTTCCCCAAGAGAAACTCCAGTGTCTGCACATGAAAACTTCCAGAGAAAAAGATCGATTTTGCTAGTGCTTTTCAAATGAAAAACTTACTGAGTTATTTGGTTTTAAGTCAATTTGGTCTGAATATGTTGGGTTCAAATAAAAAAACTTCTAACAATGCAATAAAACACTGATCTGCAGTTTCCTATCAGTAGGATATTTCCGGAGCAGGGAAGGGTGTGAATACAGCCCCAGACCACATTCACATCTCTGGACTGGCTCCCTGTGAGGCTACCAGTTCCCACCACGCAGCAAACGTTTTCTTCTGACAGGTTTTACACATGGCATCATAGAAGGTATATGTGCGCTGCAAGGAATGGCAGGCAGGCAGGGGCGAAACGGGGCCAAACCCCCACGCTCCAGATTCACTAGGGTGCAGAAACATGGGCCCACACTGAATCAGCCCAAAAAAATGAAATGAAACATACACTAGACCAGGTTTGCATGCATTAGTAGTACTTATTCACATACCAATTTGCAAATAGAAAAAGTAGGCAAGCTTCCAGGAATACACATTATTCCTCAGATCAAAAGGTACCACCTTCACTTCCAAAATGCTGGCTTGCCTATGTGCTACTCCATGACCACCACAAGGAACAAAACCACCAAGAATGGACAGCTCAGGGGAGAACCTTCCTCTATTTCTGCATTCTTTCCAACACCAACCTATATTTAGCCCTTCCCTTCCAGAAGGCCACGTGCCCCACCAGGATCAGGGTCACCTGCACTCAGGACCTCCAAGCGTTGCAATTCACATGCTGAAGAGCCTGTAAAATAAACACCCTTTCTGCTGTAACCTACACCAAGTTATAAAGATTACTGTTTGCTATCTGACTGTAAATAACCAGAATGCACACGACTTAAACTCTGTGAAGTGATTTATTTACATGTGATTAGATGGGATCACTAGCAGTAGCTTTTTTATGACACTCCGCTTTCCCTGAAGGTTGGAATTTTCTTTCTTGTTTAAAATAAGCAACTCACAGACACGGAAACATACTTTTATTTTGGATCACAACAGATCCGAATGCAAAAATGCAACTTTATGGGTCAGAACATTACTCACAAACCTTCCAGATGAGAAGGAGCAGGAAACTGCAGCACAAGGCCTCGGCAGAGAGCTATTCCCACAGCAAACGCAAAGTCAGCCCGGCCCTGTGGGCTCCCTTTCAACTCACAGCAGCACTAAATACATCATTGCTCATTGCAGATGATTTGTGGGTAAGAAACAGCAGAACGAGAGCTTCCACCAACCTCCCAGGCCCCATCATGACAGCACAATGGATGCGTCTGCCCAGATCATGGCGACAGAAGAGCTCGGGCAATGATGATCACCAAAGTCCCCGGACCCATCACCTCCACCCCAGAGAGGACCAGCTGCAGAGCTGAGCCAGCAAAACACTCCCAGCAGGGTAAAGTGCTGCTGGGAAGCCCAGGGATGGAGCACTTGCTGCAAAGAGCAGGACAGGAGCAGATCAGGATGGGGAGAGACCCCTCAGGGTGACATGGGACAAAAAAGCCATGTCCACACAAGCATCCTTCCCTTATCCATCCTTATACAAAGCTTTCTAGCTGCTCTGAGCAGTCGCAGGGGTGGGCAGCAGGACAGCTGCGTCCGCCAGCAGGACCCAGCCACAGGGCACTGCTGCACCACATCGCTGGGACCCTCGGGGTGCCAGGACTGTGCCAGCACCAGCACCCTGCCAGGGATGCCCTCCCAAGCTTCCCCCCGTCCTAACTCCCGGCAGCCCGAGCACGGCCTCGAAGCAGAGCCAGCCCCTTGCCATGGGAAGCCATCCTTGCAGAGGGAAACCGTCTCATTCCCACAGTCGGGAAGGAGGCTGAGCCTTGCACCAGGGCAAAAGGAGGTCACGCAGGCGGGAGCATGGCACCCAGTGGACACCGCAGCCATCAGGCAATGGGGAGAGCCACACTGGGCTGGCCCGGAGACCCCCCGCAACAGCCCCACAGGAGAGTGCCACTTCACTGGGCCCAAATCCCAGCTTTCGTTTGACAGCAGGCCACGCCTTGAATCCCCCCTGCTGCAAAAGTAACCTTAACACCACAAACTGGTACTCGCACCAGCCCAGCGAGGTATCCAAGCTGCCTGCAATGCCTCTGTGTGCAGCCAGCCTGCAGGAATGCCTTTGAGGGGGACCATCCCCTCCCACAGGCTGCCAAGACTTAAAGCCTCCTGGTGACACTCCCACAACCCTTTAACTAAAGCCTTGCTCCTGAAAAGTGAATGGAAAGAAGAAAAGACAGTTGACCTGAAGGTGACTCTCTTCTTAGCTTCCCTGTAGGAAGAAGATGCTTAAATACTCCCAGGCTGGCTCCTACGACAGCATCCCATCATTTAAGAAAAGCCCATCTTTGTTCGCTGAGGTCTGCCTGCACTGAGGACAGTTCACTGAGTCACACAATCCCCCACGCTGCAAAAGCAAGGGGTTTCTGCTCTCATGCTTTAACGACTAGCCCGTGTCCTTGCAGCCTCGTCACCCATTCCACGTGGCTCTCAGGGTTGTGACTTGCATGTCACTGTTTCCCAGAACAGCCACAGGGAAGTCGGGAAGCCACACCGTCCTGCGCTGGCTCGCTGCTGACTCTCAGGCATGTCCCCCTCTCTGCGTCTCAGCTTCCCCTTCTGAACCAAAATTGCCCATTACTGGAGAGTCTGATGAGACTTACAGCTGGAAGTGCACTGTCCCCTTAACCTTGAAGCTGGCTGTTTCTATCTGTGCTGTGTACTCACAGCGCACACAAAAAAGCCGCCTTCTCCCATCCTTGTGGCAACGACCCAGCCAAACCACGCAGCTGGAGAATCACCTCCCCACAGGCAGGATCTCACATCAGCCTGATCTCCCAGCTCTGTGCAGACCACCAGCCTCAAAGCAACCCCGTGGGCTCTGAGAGGGAAGGATGTTCTGCTCAGCAGGGTGCCATCTTTGAGCCAGGGGCTGCCCCGATGTCCCCTGAAAGCTGTGGGCTGGCACAGCGCAGGGTGTGAGCAGCCACTCCTGGGGTATGGGCATGTGGCAGATGGGAAGTGCCAGCTCCACTTGCGACCAGCTCCAAAACACCCTGAGCAGACAGGAGGAACAAGAGGGGGTTTGCAGAATCCGTAAGCGTGGCCGGTCCAGACCTACTATCCTCTGCGGGGGAGCATGCATGTAGGAAAGCAAATGTTTCATATTTTCCATAAAACTACTACACTCCAACCGCAATGGATGTCACAGATCTCAATCACCTGAGCTATTAGAGCCATTTAAGCCCCTCAGAAGTAAGACAAGCACTTCATTACATCTTGACAAAGATGAGTCTTCACCTCTCAGGATCTCATAAAACACAGCCAGCTCTCTTTCAGTCACTTCTACCTAGAGGCCCAAAACTTCTAAATTAAACGTCAGGCTCCAAATGCATTTTTCCAAATGCATGAGAAAACGCAGGAGTGCCTCATCCCACTGTCAGGATGACGCTGACAAACACCCATCTCAGCCTTTCTGAGTCACAGCACAGGATTAGCTGGGTAAGGAGACATCATGCAAGTCTGATGTCACACTGGGACACGCACTGAGCAAACCCCGAGGAGGCAGCTCCCGCCCCACCACCCCAGGAAGAAATAGAGGAGACAAGGAAGAAACAAGAGGGAAATGTAAGACAGAACTCATCAGCCGATGGTTACACAGCAAGGCGTGCTTTGGCCCAAATCCCAGTCACTCAAGGTGAACAACTTTCATTCTGAACATTTTCATCCAACTTTCACAATAGCTTATTATTTCGTGGTGTTGCTGAGCAATGTTTGCCTTTCTCCTCTGTGCCCTGGGGATCTTTCCCAGATCCAAATTTCCACCTCTGAAAATACAAGGCCTTGAAACCAGGAACACTGTAAAGTCACTTGAAAAGGAAAAAAAGCCGCAATATTCAATGAATAAATAGGTCCAGTCATTGTGAACCAATTTTTCAGTCTCCTTGGCTGCTTCACGACACAAACGTAACTGTGCCAATGTCTGAGTGATTCCAAATCTGTTTAGAGCATTTAGCCATGTACCAGCCACACGTTTTTAGAGTTATAATTATCTTTTAGATTGAGCTTCCTTATTTTATTTGAGGGCTTCAAACCTGGGTGCTTGAAGACAAGAAAAGCAAGATGCCTAAAAAATAGAGACAAAACAATTGGCAAGGATATCTGCCCCCAGGTGAAAGAATCCCAAGACAAAATGAAAGTGAGATGCCACAAGGAATGTGTGTACAAGGGGAAGGGGAAAAGCAAACCTGTCTCAGTGCTGCCCAGCCTCCCCATTCACAGATTCCTTTTAGCAGCTTCTCGCTAATATATTCTGGCTACAGCCATTACATTTCCTTTTCAGATCTCTGACAAATTAGTTTAAAAGCAAGTTAAAATCAGCCCGTTCAGTGCTCCTTGCCCCAGCAGAAAGGATCAGAGTTGTTAGTATGTGTTCAGCTCCCACTAGAAAGTTAATGTGGAAAACAGCACTACTCACCTCTGCAAGGTAAAGGATGCAGAATTTCCGATCTTCTGAACCTATGAAGAAGAAAAAACAGGATCATAATTAAGCTACAACTTCATTTCTGCAAGCAGAGCCACTGGCAGAGGAATTGGCTAAGAGACAGCATTTAATGAATATTTATTGTTGTCATCCTACAGTACCAGGCTGTGATCTGGGAGTGATGTATGCTGCATCTGCAGGGGCCATGCGCTGGGCAGGCTGCACTGCATGGTATTTTGCATGGACTTACTGCACGGTCATGGATTCTCCTTTGGGCTTGTCCTTTTGGAAAAAGGTTTGTTTCATTCAGAGGCCATGTGCTGCCCAATTCCTTCCCGGGGGCTGCAGAGGCCCCGCCAGTGCCCACGCAGCCATCCTGGGCACTGGGGTCAGGTTTCTCTCATCTTACCTCTGTGGATGCTTCCCAGGAGGACTAACCAGAGCAGCTCCTATTCCTATGTCCTTGTTTATTCCCAGCTTCTTGCCCCAAGCCCCTGGCAAGGCTGGTGGTATCTCTGTCTAGTGCTGTCTGTCCCAGCCTCCATCAGTGCCAGTGGTTGGGGTTGGTGCCTCTCCAAGGAGGTGGAGCTGAATCCCAGGGCAATGGGAAGCAGCTGACATGGGGCAGGGGAGAGATCTCATCCTGCTCTATCGGGCTGAGAGCAAATTCCCCAAGGTCCCACCAGCGTGGTGCCACTCAGGACACCTGGTCAAGGGATGTGCACTTCCACAACTTTGGGAAAGGAGTTGGTGCTGGAGGCAATGCAATCACCAACCTTGCGATCCGCATCTTGCTAAACCTTGGAGCAGCCCAGTATGGCTCCTCACAGAATCACAGAATTGTCTAGGTTGGAAAAGACCTTGAAGATCATCCAGTCCAACCATCAACCCAACATTAACAGTTCCCAACTCCACCAGATCCCTCAGCGCTATGTCAATCCGCCTCTTAAACTGCTCCAGGGATGGGGACTCCCCCCCTGCCCTGGGCAGCCCATTCCAACGCCCAACAACCCCTTCTGCAAAGAAATCCTTCCTAAGAGCCAGTCTGACCCTGCCCTGGCGCAGCTTGAGGCCATTCCCTCTTGTTCTATTGCTTATTACTTGGTTAAAAAGACTCATCCCCCCTCTCTGCACCCTCCTTTCAGGGAGTTGCAGAGGGCCATGAGGTCTCCCCTCAGCCTCCTCCAGACTAAACCCCCCCACAGTTCCCTCAGCCGCTCCCCATCAGACCTGTGCTCCTGACCCTGCACCAGCTCCGTTGCCCTTCTCTGGACACGCTCGAGTCATTCAATGGCCTTTTTGGAGTGAGGGGCCCAAAACTGAACCCACTCATCGAGGGGCGGCCTCACCAGTGCCGAGCCCAGGGGTGAGATCCCTTCCCTGTCCCTGCTGGCCACGCTATTGCTGATACAGGCCAGGATGCCATTGGCCTTCTTGGCCACCTGGGCACACTGCTGGCTCCTGTTCAGCCGGCTGGCAATCAACACCCCCAGGTCCCTCTCTGACTGGCAGCTCTCCAGCCACTCCTCCCCAAGCCTGTAGCGCTGCTGGGGGTTGTTGTGGCCGAAGTGCAGCACACGGCATTTGGCCTTATTGAAGCTATCCCAGGGGATGTGGTACACTCCAGCTGCTCCACCAGGCTGGTTCCTGCAGGACTAGCCTTCCCTGTATCCAACAAATGGAAGATTTGCCCTGGTCTTCGATCCCAGCTGGTGAGACACAAGTGCCACAGCCCCAAGGAAGCCAGCTCCTGGCATACGTCAGCCTCACAGGAGGACACGAAGCTGCCACAGGACAGGGTCACCTCAGCTCTGAAGCAGGACATCCCATCTCCTGGAGCCAGCTTGCTCCTTCACACCAGCATGCCCTGCACCAGCTCTGCCCTTGGCAGCATGCAGCACCGCTGGAGTGCAGCTTTCATAAGCCTTTTAATGACATTATCCCAGCCATGAGATCAGATCCGCAGTCTGGGCATGGCTGCAGATCCTATTCAAAGCAGTGTCAGCACAAGCTCTGCTTCATTTCAACAGCCTGAGCTGCGCTAACGATGGGAACAGGCTCTGTACAGTGGTGGAAACACCCTGTTCCCTAGAGGAAAGCAATTCTTCTGCCACAGGCAGCAGCCCAAATGTCAAGATAAGAGCTGTGATCCATTGAGGGACTCAGATGCCTCCTGAGTCACTCCATGGGCAATGCGAAACCCATGAAGAAGTGCAGTGGCATGGAGCCATTTTCTGGATGTCTCTTCCAGCTGCCCTTTGGGGATTGCAGGCCTGCTGCTGCTGCCAGCTTCACGTTTAATGCACGTTGCAGGATATGGAACATCACTATGGGGACACCAGAACACCATGCCACATCAGCTGCCGGAGTCCAGCACCACGAGGAGCACTGCTGTGCATCTCACGGATGAGGAGCCTTTTTGTGTTTTCATAACCTTCACTCTGCTCCACCCTGGGCAATGTGAGGGTCAGGATCTGCTTGGCCCGAGGGCCCCTCCAAATCTTCACTTACAGAAGGGGAGTGATGCTGGACCCTGAAAGCACACACTGAATGCGCCTCATTGGGAGCCCATGTCTCACCCCTGTACCACAGGAAAGCCATTCATCACTCCCCATGGAGTGCCCGAGCTCTCCCAGCACCCTCTTCCGTAAATCCCAGCAGGACCATCAGGTAGCATTTTCCTTGCAAAGCCAAAGCCTCTGATAGGAGCCCCTCAGCCAGTGCTTTTCCCCTTGTGGGAGGGTTTGGAGGCAGGATCCGAGTCTGCTGCCGGCACACCACAAGTCCACCCTCCCCTTCTGCTGCTTCTGCTTCCCATGTGGTCAGCAGTACACAAACCACCCCATCTTCTCAGCCAGGCTGTCTGCCCCTCCCTGCACCATGACCAAAGCTCAGGCTGCCTTGCAAAGAAGATTGCAGAAGACCAACATGTTCCATCCACTTTCCCTCAGGACCTTTAACCAGGCTTTCCTGGCTGATGTGAGGAACAAGTCACCCTCTAGAGACACGCACCCTCAGCAAAGAAAGGTGACGTCAGAGTGTAACAGCCCTGGGAATGACCCCACTTCTCCTGGGCCTCTGTTTATTCCTTCTGCAACAACAAGTGATCCTGACAAAGCCCAAAACCATCAAAATTAAGTTCCCTTCCAAATTCCTCTCTGTTGAGCTATGAATCTTGGCATTAGCAACCTCCACCACCAGCAGCTCCTGTCCCCTGTCCCTCCAAGTCTCACTGTTACACATGGCCAAGCAGCCCAGCGCCTACGGGACACAAAGCAGGGAGCCAGCCTAAGCTAAGGAACTGCTTAAATCCCGCTTTCTACCAGTCATTGCCTTCACAGAGAAAACAAATGGGAGGTAAGAGACTGTCTGCCCAGCCCAGCAGCTGAGCTTGAGCCAGTGCCCATCCCCAGCGAGGCACAAGGGGAGGCAGGAGAGCAATGGCAGAGCCAGAAAAGGCAGACCCGAGCGCAGATTTCAGCACAAACCAGGTTTGCCAGGATTTCTTCCACTGGAGCTTTTTCCAGTCTCTGGAGGGTCAGGCTGGAGTGCCGGAGCCTGCTGTGCCCCGGAGCCGTGTGACGTGCTCTGCTCATCTCCTGCACCGCAGATCACAGGGGCCACGAAAGAGAAGAGGAGAGGCACAACCTTGCACCGGGGAGATAGCAGCCACCTGCCCAGGCTGACCTGGGGCTCCATTCCCTGCGCAGCACTACATCCGTGCCTTTTTTGACAGCTGAACAGCACATACTTTCAGCCAAATTAAGTGAAACGTTAAAAGGAAATAAGCAGGAATAAAAAAAACTCACTTGAAAATATTTCAGTTTCTTCCTGATGTGTTGTGACGGGGACTGGCTTGTCTTTCAGAGTAAGTTGGACCATCCCTGCCCCAGGGCTAGGCTGCTGCGTACACTCAGCACAGACAAGAGGAGGGTGCAGGTTTTGTGGGGACACATCCCCCTCCCTGGCTAAGCCTCATCCTGCACACCCATGCTGACGCGCGGGGCAGGCACTTACACAGCTCCCGGCACAGCAGCAGCTGTCAGCGCCGCCCTGGCTCTGCCCACCTCCCTGTGCAACCCAAGAAAAACACCCGCTGCTTGCAGGATTTGGGTGGTGCATGCTGGGTGTTGGGTCAAAAAGATGGGAAAAGAGAGAAGATGGTCCTGCTCCTCGCATGGCCCAGAGGACTGTGGCAATGCCCACGGCAAGGGCAGGTATCCTGCTTCCTTGCATCTGCTCAGTGAGGACGGGACCGCATCCAGCACCCAAAGAGGAGCTCACAGGGCAGGGTGCTGCGGGGCCCTGGCTGCAAGAGGAAGGCTCTTATGCATATCCAAACCTGGCTGCCAAGATGGGGCGAGCTTGTCACACTCTGTGGCACGTGTCCCTGGGTGCAAGCCCTGGGTGCTTCCCAGCATCCCTGGGGCAGCAGGGAGAAGCCATGGTAGGGCAAAAGGCTCATGAATCAGACTTTAATAATAATATAATCTCTGTCTATCTTGGAGCTGTTTGCTATAAGATATGGTGGGTTGGGATGTCAGGGACAGCAAAGCAGCACATGAGAGGTCCCTGTTTGCAGGATCCTGGCTGGGGATGGGGCTCACAGCCTGGGGGTCCTCACTCCGGCTGCAAAACAAGAGTGGCTCTTCTCTGTCCCAAAGCCGAGCGTACCCGCCCAGGGGGGCCAGGATCCCAGCGAGGCGGCGACCTTCACGTGGAAATTCCCACTGTATCTAGTGAGGAAGCCAGCCCTGTCACACTGGAAACATGGGCTGGTGTGGTGCTCATCAGCCATGCTCGGCTTCTAAAGCAGGAAGACAGAGCATTGTAAAGCAGATTATACTGATTTGCTTTCGCACAGTGCAGCGAGCGGCAGAAACAGGAAACATCACAATGGTCTTCAGTGTACCGGAGATGTCTCAATTGTTATACTCAGCAATACGCCTGTTCCTATTAATGTGCCATTCAGTTATTTAGGAGACCAACAGAAAATCCCTGCCAAAAGGGACGGACATCTTTTTGCTCCTTCCACCCGCCTTTGAAGCAGCCCTGCCCAAACCAGGAGGGTGAGCTGCCTGAAAACCGACTGTGCTGGATTCCCAGCGTACAAGGGGTGGTTCGGTGCTGCAGAGACAAACATCCCCTTCAGAGAGGCTTGTTAAGCTATTCCAGATGTGATCCAGCCAAGTTATTATGGCAACAAGGAAATAAGTGGCAGAAAACCACTCCCAAAATCCAACCGCTCTGACTGAGGTTAGGAGGCACCGAGCCTGTGCCAAGCTGCAAACAGACCTTCGTGCACGGAGCTGGGACCAGCACCGAGGAAGCTGGTTTCTTCAAGGAGGTGGACAAGAGCAGGGTTATTCAACAGCCTTTGAGAGCAGCCAGGGGCAACACGCGCGTGCACTCCAGGAGCAGACGCTGACCAACAAGCACTTCAACAAGGAACAATTTCTTTTGTCCATTTCTTAGAAATAAGCAGCGCTGAGAACAAACTCAACAAACCCCAGGGAAGCTTCAATGGCTTTTCTAAATGGCTCACGCCGTGGTGCCCCGTCTCCCTCACTGTGTTTCTGCCCCCACCAAATGGGTCAGTGAATAAATCTCGGAGCAAAAACATTGTTGAAAATGGGAAATAACAACTGACAGGCAGCCCATGGTGTCTGGCACAGCGCTGCAAATCCCCAGCACTGAGGCTCACAACAACGTGGGGCACGTGGAGAGACACAGCTCATCCACAGAGCTCACAGCTCCTCTGGGGAAAGTCATGGGAAGTGGCAAAATTCATCCAGAAAATGATCCCTTTGGAGAAGCAGCCCAGATCTGGATTAATCCCTTTTGGTCAGGGCTATGAGACTGCATAAAGATACCAGCTCATACAGTTACAGAGTAATTCAGGTTGGAAGGGGCCCCTCTGGTGGTCTCTAGTCCAAGCCCCTGCTCAAATCAGGGTGCTTAGGGCTGTGACCAGTTGAGTCCTGAACACCTCCAGGGATGGAGGTCCCACAACCTCTCTGGGCAACTTAATATTTGACCAACTTCACCATAGAAAAGTTTTTCCTTATATCTAATCACGACTTCCCATGTGGGGTCCTGGTCCAGCGATAGGTGCTGCCTGGGCTCGAGGAGAAGCCAGGGCATCGGCCCACGCTGAGGCAGTCGAGCAACAGTACACACGCCCATACACAAAAAGCAACTTCACCATAAAAGGAACACGGTGGGTCTGGGCCTGGGGCCAAGAAGTGGTGCCACCATA
Source organism: Strix uralensis (assembly GCF_047716275.1). Lineage (NCBI taxonomy): Eukaryota > Metazoa > Chordata > Aves > Strigiformes > Strigidae > Strix > Strix uralensis. The sequence continues at coordinate 1,940,652 of NC_133992.1, forward strand.
GCAAATAGGATGTGGTAGAGCAATTGGTTTGTTCCTCTTTTGACCCTGAGAAGCTAAAGGCCATCTTTTATACAGTCTCAGCATTTCAACTGAAATAACTGATTCCAAGTCACCCCCCTGCCTTAGAAGCACTCCCTCAGCTGGATGTGAAAGCCCAGCCAAGGTGAAGACAGTAAGGGCATGGTCTGCAGCCTCCCACCAAGGCCGGGTTTGCTCTTTCCTCACCAGTGGGGTGTGCGTGGGGGAGGGATGCTAGTGCAGAGGAAAACCGTGGGTGGTTGAAGGGAGAAGTAGCAAAGTAAAGGTCAGTAGGGCTTAGCCAAACTCCCTTGGAGACAACCTCTGAACTCTCTCAAGGCACCATGGGGGAAACCTCAAGACTTCACTTCCCTTTCTCAGCCTTGGCAAGCCCCCACTGTAGGCAGCGTAACACCAGCAAGGGGAACAGCCCAGCACAGCAAGACCCTGAGGAATGCCAGCCCCAAATCCCTGAGACACGCACCCAAAAAGTCCTGGAAATTGGCACTACCTGAGTGCCCTGAGGTATCCCAGGAGATGGAGCTCCTGGGGACTGGGTTAATGCAGGGATGGGAAGGGTGATGCTGGCCCCGCAGCCCAAGGAAGGATAATCTGCCAGCACCAGTTGGACGGTACCGTTACTGTTGCTACTGTGCTGATGCTACTGTTAGTGGAGTGCTGTCCTGCTGCTGGCCAGAAACCCTTATAGCTAGCAGCCCAGAAAATGCCCCAAATGTCTCCAACTGCTGCTGCAGACACTCACCCTCCTGGAGCTTGACACTCTGCAGGTAGAGAGGGTTCCTCAGCACATTGCAGCGCCCAGGCTCATCCTCCTTGGTGAAGAGCAGCAGGTCGGAGTAGACAAAGAGGGTCACCTGGAAGCACAAGAGCAGCAAAGCAGCTATAAGGAATTCATCTCTTGGCACTGAGACATGTCCTGGAAAGGTCCTCTACCCTGGGGAGATTCACCAGCCATGACAGTCAGCCCAGGCACCCCTTCCCTAAGGGGCTGATTCCTGCTACACCCCTCAGGGTGCTCCCAGCAAGCTTCAGACGAGGCTCCCCCCACTTGGCAGCCACCTACCGAGGCTTGTGGAGTCCCGTGACAAGAGGGATAAACCTGCCCGACAGTCTAACGCCACACAAACACACCCTCTCTGCTCTCGTGTAACTTCCCATTTACATAAGTTATAAATCAGAGGACCAGGAGGAGGGAATAAGCTGCCGACTAATCCCAACACACTATAGAAGTTGCAACTTAAAAGCAAACGTGATCTCCCTGAACACACTCACGAAAGAGCTTCTCACTATTCTCAGTCTTTGCACGCCCCATTTCGCTCCCTTTGAGAAAATAACAGTTCGGCTTTTACAGCAGCAGAACCCATGAGAGCAGTTGCAGAGAACAAACTTGACACCTTTAAACCATGCTGACGGGTGGAAAGCAAACACTGAACCCAGTGTCTGCCCAGCTCTGTGCTTGAGCAGCAACTCAAATGTCCTAGAAGCTGGGAGCTACTCCGGAGCAGTGGTAAGTGCTCACAACTCGAAAGGTAGATTTTGTTTTGCTTCTGCCTGAGGTCTTGAGTTCAATCAGTACAAATTAGCGTCATTAAGAAGCATGAGCTTCTCCACCGTGCTGGAGATCCTTGACCCAGAAGCCTGCTGGGGGTGAGTAGCTTGGTGCAATCACTATGCTGGTAGTCGAGGTTTGAGCCTGTCCTGCTCTCCAGCAGGACTTGGGGGCATGCAGCAAAAATTAGAAGATGCCAGGAAGTGTCTGCAATATGCCCATGGGCATACTGGATGCTGGACTGCCAAACCACACCCTGCTCTCAGCACAGGACACAGCATATGAGCACTGCTTTTAGCTGCTCCTAGAGATGCTCCCCAAAACCTCGCACAGCAAAGGGAAAGCTGCTTTGCATTACTGAGCAACAGCAACGAAGGTTTTGTGGCCTTTTAGCAAACCTTTTGCAAAAGAAGCAAACATCTCAGAATCCCAGGGCCTTGCTGGGAGCTGGCACCTCTGACACCACCAAGCCACCCTTTGAAAGGTGACTTTGCTCTGGACAGGGACTGAGTCACTGTTTACAGGGACACACTGCCAGTACAATTTGTCTCCATGCCCACGACAGACACACATCAGGAGGACGACAAGCTGGGTAACAGTTTATCTCATGGTGGTGAGTCTCACATCACGGCAGCAGCATCTGGCTTTGAAACCAAAATCAAGCCCTTGCCACAGGATTTCTCCTTGCTGGGCAAATTCATTTTTGTGGGATTCTTAATAAGCACAAAGCTACTGGCATAACTTTAATTGACAATGAAACCAGGGAGTGTCTGTTTTTCTCTGTATTATTTGGAAAATCCCTTCCTCTGCTCTCAACATACAGTTGGCCTAGTGCCCACATTCACCCTCTTCATTATTTCTGAGCTTATTATTAATAGAAGGAATAACAAACTGCACTATAAACTTTCTCCCATACCCATCTTATTCCAAAAGGTAACTTTTCTGGGACATGACTGGTGCCATCCCAGGTCCCTCAGTCTCAGAGAAGAGATGTTCAGGGATTTTGAGAAGAGCAGCTCAGCAAAGTGAAGGAGATAAAAGCATGATCAGCAAGTGGTCATGCTGGAAATGGAGGAAAGAAAATTAAGACCTAATACACAAGGAAGTTTAAAGGGTAGAAAAAGATTAGAAGGAGCAGCAGGAGAAAAAAATCACTTCTAAACCAAGCAGATTTAAATAGGGAATCATGGAAATAGAAATACACAAAAAGTATTTACAGGTAACATTGTGCTTTTATGGGAAGATGGGACTGATTGAACTCAGGATGTAGATAAATAAAAGCACAGGCAGTGTGGGTTACATAAGAGCATCTCTATTAGATGCTGCTTCCAGAAAGATACTTGATTTTAGAACAGCTCCACACAAAACAGTTTACAGAGGTCCCTCTGCTCCTCCAAGTTGCTGGAGGAAGAAAATAAGGGTGTCCCTTCCACCCAGCCAGCCAGCGCCTGCCAAGAGCATCCCAGCAGCACAAGGCCCAGGGCTCCAGCAGCCCCTGCTCACAGAGGGACCCCACCTGCAGAGCTGAGCACAGGAAACTCGAATCATGGATGACCCTAAGGCAGCAGCCAGCAGGTATAAGAGGGGAGGGCTGGAGTGAGTAATCTGGAGCTCTGCCTAGAGTTGCCATCACACCACTGACAAGCTGTAACATGTCTCTAACAGCCCTTTGCAAACAGATCTGGTATCTACCATGACAAATCACAGGGCTCATAACAGCAAAAGAGCAAACAAAAGAGAAACGTAGCACCTGAATTCATCCAGGCAAGACACAGAATCCACCAGAGTTGCTCCTTGGAGAGTCAGAGTAACTTTGTGTATTTCCCAGAACTAATTTTCTACCCCAAAAATCAAAAATAAAACACCTGACATGATGAAAGGACTTCTCTGAAGACAGAGATAGGCACACCTGTGTTGTTATTGCTAGAGCAGTTGTCACACAGACCTTTTAGAGGAATGTGAATAGATTTTACAGGGAAACAAAAAATGATCATAGAGGCTGACACTGATGTCTTGAACATGTTCATCCGCATGTGCTCTGCACCATGGCAAACAGCAAAGCCTATTCTCTGATAGATTTAACTAACTACAGAATATAACTGGCAAAGCACTGTTACAGAAGGAAGGGGCACATTTAAAGTGTCTTCTAAAAGAAAACAAGAGAAAATGAAAGCCAGGAGGGAAGGTGGAAAGCAGTAGGTTAGTGTGCTTCCCCAAGATGAGAACAGGAGATCAACGCTGGGACTGCTACCAAGCCCCACCACAGGAAGGAGGAAGCGATAACCATGCTTTGTAAAGCAATATGGTAACAAAAACATTATGAAAAGGTGCTCAGAAATTAAGCCTTGCAGCCAAAGTACCTTCATATTCAAGCTTAAGAATAATTAACTCTCTTCCTAACCCCATCCTTTTCTGCTCACCTATGCAGAGAGCCACCACCACTTGGGTTACAGCAGGGAGGAGTTTGCACGTTGCAAGTGCAGCAGCACATCAGCAGAGGCACCGGCAAAACGGATCAGAGCAAACCCTGCCTGCTTGTCCCAGCGCCCGTGAGGAAAAGCCTGAGACAGTGAATGCTTTCCGAGACATCGCCCTCTCTCTCTCGAGCAATAGTCTCATAGCTGTGCCCAGCAAAACAGAGGGAGCTGAGGAAGCAGAGTGAAGCAGAGGCAGGTCTTTTATGATAGAGCTGTCAGATGGCAAAAGGAGAACATGGTGATGATCACCTGCATCGCTGGCCAGAGAATGCTGCCTGCAGCTGGCTACAGAAATCCTGTAATCATTGACTGGGAGCTCTTAAGACAGGTATCCACCCCTAGGACTGAGCCACACACATTTTCTATTTCCCAGTACTGGATTCTTCTCCAGAAGAATTGGGTGCAACCCCAAAGAGAAACTCCAGTGATAGCAGTAAGAGGGTTGTACCTGCAGAGCTCATGTGTCCCCATTCATTCAGTTGAGCTAAATGGATGAAGCTTTCGTAATCTTCCTCAAATTTTTCAGATCTTGATTTATCCTTGTAGCCCTCTTGTGAGACCATCTAAATTCTCAGCATCCTCTACGAAGCAGACATCACTGTTGGACTCATCAGACCAAGAATGATGCAGCTCCCCACATACAGGGTGGTATCACCCAGTCACTTCTATTCAGTGCTCCCCTGATCGTATGCTTCAAAGTGGTGACATCCTTGGCTACAGCTTTGCACTGGCAGTTACTCAGTTTTCACAGAGACCACAGCAGCAGGAGAACATGATTACAAGTAATCCAGTTACCACAGCTTCGTACATTAGCATCTCAGTCAGCTGAGCCCCAGCCTAAAAAGAGAAGCAGTCTAGGCTTTGCAGGTGGGGTAGGTGCACACACACAGGCATGGCACTTCCAAGGTGGGCATGAACTTCCCAGGTCAGGGAAACTTTCCCACCCTTCAGTGATACACTGAAGCCTTTGAGTCATTGCTTTCCATGCTACAACCCTAACTCTCTAAGCATGACCTGCTCCTTTGCTCCTGGATTTCTACTTCTGCATGTATCCATATTAAATGCATGTTCTCCAAGGCTTCTCAGCAGTCTTTTAGCCCACAATGCATTTACCCTCCTTTACCACCTCACACATTTTTTTCTGCCAGAATTACTGGCAAGGAATTTACACACTCAGGAAGGAGTTAATATGCTCAGCTAGAGTTTGCTGAAGATACATCACCACACTTGCCAAAAGGAGATCCGTGGTGAAGGCTTTAGCTGTAAACCTTGAACCTCACCTTGGCTTACCCAAGTCAAACATTCTTCTACCATAAGCATCAGGGGAGAGCAGGCACTGAAGACCTCAAGGGGTAAGCTAGCATAAGCAGTGGCTGTGCAGATGGGGAAATGGTGTAAAAAATGAGGAAGAGAAGGATATTAAGAGGCAGTGAAGAAGAAGGGACAGACTAAGTGGGACTAGTGTGGTGGAGGGAGAAGGTCAGTGCAGTTTTCTGGTATTCTCACCCAAATGAAAGTGTCTAAAAAAGGCTGAAAACAAGATCTTGAAACATTGGTGCCAGGGAGTAGGGTTTTGGTCAACCCACTGCATTGGCCAAACTCAGCCACCCACTGAAACAGGGAGCTGGTAACCCCATCCCAGGCCAGGAGTGCCAGGAATTTGCAGGGCAACAGTTGGGATGAGAGAGAAGAGCATCTTGCTCTGCAGAGAAGAACATAAAACCTGGGCATGTCAGTCCATGTCCTCCAGACTCCTGACAGAGCTGGGGGCTTTCAAAGTTCAAGGGAGAACCATCCTGATCTGTAGACCCTGACAGGATGGCAGAAGAGAGAGCTGAGAAGGGGGTGAGCATGGCCCATGCTGTGAAGGTACCTTAGGGCTTTGGAAAGTTGCCTCCAGGCACATTAGAGATGGACCAACAAGGACTAAGTCCATGTTAGACACCTTGTGCACAATCACCTGCACCACACTGGTTCCTCTGGCACTTGGCAGGCTGGAGGGATAGATTTCAGAAGACCATAAAAGCGGGAATTGCAACAAAGTCTAGACAGGATGTGATTAAGGCCTGAATAAGGATTGCCCCAGAGGTAAGGTCAGGGAAAGGACAGATCCTGGCAAGCCTCCAGAGAGATAGGTTGACTCCTTCAGGAGATGGGAGAGTTTGCTCAGTGATGAGGATGCAGTGCCTGACATGGAAACCGCCAAGGGGAAAAAATTCTGGTTTTTTGAGAAAAAAATTAAATGGGACCTCCACCTCCAGCCCCTGCACCTGTACCCTACTCTCTCAAGCCACTTAGCCAAAGCAGAATAACATACAGAAAACAGTCCTGCAAAGCACAGGAGCAGCAGTTCAGTCTGAGAGAGGCTGGGTGGGAAGAGCCGTGGGAAAATGGAAAACCACATGGAGCAAGGAAGAAAGGACCAACCGCAAACAAGGCAGCCTCTGTTCGGGCAGCAGAGAAGGCTGGAGAGAGAGTGAGCTCAAGTCCAGCAAAAAGAGAAGCCAGAGCCCTTCTTTACCAGTGGAAGCTTCATTGTGTCCAGGCCATTTTAGGTCTTGCTGGCCTCAGAAGTTTGGATTCTCCTGTCTCAGAGCCCATCAGGACCAAAGCAGACCTGCGCTGATTCCTTGAAGCTCTGCAAATCCTGCCATGACCCTGTGACACACTGCAGACAAGAGAAAGCCCTTCTCCAGGGATATGGCTGATGTCCCAGTGTTGCTACCTACACAGTCAGCTCCCAGCAATACAGGGCTCAGCACCACGCCTGGGTTCACACCGAGGGAAAGAATCCTGCCTTCCAAAGCAGATGCTGCCACATGCTTGTTCCCATTCACTGCTTCTATTTTTTCACTATGCTTAGTCACAACCTCTTGCCTTGCCCCTCTGCCAGGCTTACACAGACATCACAGCCTCGAGGCACCATCAAACACTGTCTCAGGTTCCTGGCCAGCGTACAGCATCCTGCCTTTCCTGGCAGCAGCTCCAACTGGGAAATCCTCTTCCAGCCTCATGCTCATCCTTATCGTAAGCAGAGTCCTTTCCCTGAGACATCCTTCTGATCCTACCCACAGCTGGGTCTCTGAAATGGCTAATGTGGCCATTTGGAGAGACAGAAGCACACCTCTTCCAAACATGCTCGTCCTGAGGCTCTCCGTTGTCTAAATATGAACACCCCCATACTCACACATGCTCCCCCCAAGGCTGCAAACAGCATTAGTTGTTCATGATTATTCCCCATTTGGCTGCTACTACAGACCTCTGTTCTGACCTGAAAGCAAACAACTCCAAACCACCCAGGAGAAGCATCCTGACCTCAGGCTGACCACCATATTTCCAAGCCATCCCAGCACAGCCGTGATACACAGCCATGTGTTTACCTGATTTTCATTCATGCAGGTGCCCAGAAGACCCTGAGCGATAAAGAACAGCAGGACAGACAGGGGAAGAGTTTTATTTACAAATCAGTGGCAAGTTTCCAAACTGATCATGCGATTTTTCATGTACTTTGGCCAAAAAAAAAAAAAAAAAGTGATTCAAGTCAAAGCAGGGGATGAATTACACATTGAAAACCAGGAAGAGAGAGGAGTCACTTAACATAACATAATCTTGTACTGTTTGGTACAGGGCAGCGGTATGACGTGTCTCTGAGATTCTGCTGTCAGCCACCCAGAAGGTGCTACCCAGAAACTAAGATTAGTCAAGTAAAAATTTCTTTATGGTTCTGTGAAGATGACACATGGTTCACTCCAACTAAATTCAAAACAAAATTTTTCTGTACAGTGGTGAGATTATCTGAAAATGCCCCAAAAGAAACTGCAGTTTCCTCCAGCACTAGTGAGCAATGCATGAGTGGGCTCTCCCAGCTGCTGCTTCCTCTGTCCCAAATTCCAGGGCTTTGCAGACTTTACAGTTGGATGCAAGTGAAGCCAGCAGCAAATATCAACACGTCCAAACTGCCAGTTTGGATGTTGAAAGTTGTCACATACACAGGTTCAGCAGCCAAAGCTTAGTTGTTTCCCCAGATTTTTAACAGCCCTCCAATAACATTGCAGAAAAGAAGCTGAAGTAAGAAAAAAGAGAGGAATTTGGACAAAACATGTGACCATTTCAGGAACTAAATTTCTGAAAACCCCTGTAACAAGTTCTCTGTCTAATTCTCTAACCTGGTACAAAATAACCTTAAACTCCCTCTTTCTGAGTCTAGCAGTGGCCTCAACTGCTGGGCTGTGACTGGCACACATTTGCCATGTGCAGTTTCTTCTTCGTGAGCATGAAGACAAGAAAAAAAGTTGATTTCTAGCAGAGAAGAGTTTTGATATTTAGTTCATCCCATCCACGATGAAACTACAAGTTTTTCCAAATATCATAAGTAGTGCACAGTATTTCCCTTCTCAATCTACTATATAAGACTGCAGAAGAGCACCTTTAGAAAGCTCAGACAGCACGGAAAGAGTCTTACCTGTATAGTCCTGCTTCTGCTCTCATGAAGAAGCAGCTCCTCTGACAGAAGCAGAGTCCGGGCTGGGTTGCAAAGATCTAGGGGCTACATATGAAAAAAAAAAAAAAAAAAGAAAAAGAAACAGTCAAACCTTCCACTAGAAGTGTGGTTTGTCAGAAAAATTTTCCGCCCACCAAACCCACTTTGTCTTCACTTTAAGCTGTAACTCGTTCAGGGAGAAGCCACCCCACACTGTGCTCAAAAGGACAGAAAGTCTGCAGTCCAGCTACACGATAAAAAGAAAGCTTTACGCTTAACACCTACGTCAGATCCATCTATAAAAAGACAATCAGCCACTTGCCTCTTTGTACGTTAACTGTTCTGCACAGAGGCTTGGTTATGGGTGCTTTTTAGCAGGAAACACAACCACAACAGTGGCAGGTTAGGTTTTCATGTCCCTCAGGCAAGAATATTTGCTACATGATTTTATGGATTACTCTTGCAGTAAGTTAAAGCAACTTTAACGGGGCTGCCCTTTCTCATGCCACGCTGCCTATCCAGCTCCCCAGTCAGCACCTCCTCTGTTTAATGCTGGAGAAGAACAGGACAGGTTCAGTTGTCCCAGCTGCAGAACAAACCCTGCAAAACCAGCCCAGGACGATCACAGAATCACAGAATCATCCAGGTTGGAAAAGACCCTAAGATCATCCAGCCCAACCATGAACCTCACACTGACCCTTCTCAACTCCACCAGATCCCTCAGCGCTGGGTCAACCCGACTCTTCAACCCCTCCAGGGATGGGGACTCCCCCCCTGCCCTGGGCAGCCCATTCCAACGCCCAACAGCCCCTTCTGCAAAGAAATCCTTCCTAAGAGCCAGTCTGACCCTGCCCTGGCGCAGCTTGAGGCCATTCCCTCTTGTCCTGGTGCTGGTTCCTTGGCTCAAGAGACTCATCCCCCCTCTCTGCACCCTCCTTTCAGGGAGTTGCAGAGGGCCATGAGGTCTCCCCTCAGCCTCCTCTTCTCCAGACTAAACCCCCCAGTTCCCTCAGCCGCTCCCCATCAGACCTGTGCTCCAGACCCTGCACCAGCTCCGTTGCCCTTCTCTGGACACGCTCGAGTCATTCAATGGCCTTTTTGGAGTGAGGGGCCCAAAACTGAACCCACTCATCGAGGGGCGGCCTCACCAGTGCCGAGCCCAGGGGTGAGATCCCTTCCCTGTCCCTGCTGGCCACGCTAGTGCTGATACAAGCCAGGATGCCATTGGCCGCCTTGGCCACCTGAGCACACTGCTGGCTCCTGTTCAGCCGGCTGACAATCAACCCCCCCAGGTCCCTCTCTGACTGGCAGCAGGAGCAAAGCATAAAAACCAGTTCCTTAAGAGGCAGAAACACCCCAGACTCAATCCAAGACACAAGTTTGGGGAGTGCAGAGGCAGAAGTGCCAGCTGTGTTCCTACCAACAGGCAAGCTGTGCACGCAGCCAGGGCTGGTGAATGCGCTGGTGCTAACATGAACAGCCACCTGCTGCGATTGGGGAGGATGGAGGTGAGCATAAGGCTGCCCGCCAGCACCAGCCCAGCCCCACATGTGCCCCAAGCAGTCTGCTGGCTGAGGCCAGAGTGACAGACAACACAGATCATGGGTTTCAGCCCAAAGGACATCTCCCGTCTGAGCTGACATGACAGTGCCATTGCTGCTAGCAGGGGAGGACAGATGGTTCCCCACGGTCTCAGAGATGAAGGTATTCATCACCAACGTACTTAAACATACAGGATCAGATGAGGTTTTCTGGGGTTCTGGCCATATGAAGGACAAAATGGAAGACACAGAGGTAGTTAGAGCTACTACCACCAAATTCAGGGATAAGTTTTAAGAAAACCATTTATAGAACCGAGGAGTGAGAACATCCTCTGTTAAGCCATTACTGCTCTGGACCCTCATCCACGATTTTAGTGCTGGCCACAAGCTAAACTAAAAAACTTTCATTTGCACACTATAATTAGCAGCACAAAGAACCCACGGGAAGAAACCATATTGATCTTCAATTACACAGAGCTGGTTGCTGAAGCCCAGAAGCTGGGACACCTCCTGACAAGCAAGCACCTGAGGACCAGATTTGAAAGCTGAAAAGGGAAAAAACTCCAACAGAGAATCATTTGGACAGGACACAATTCCCTTTGGGAAAGTACCCAGCACTGTGCTGAGTACAACCAGCTCCAGAGGAGAGAGCTGATGATGACAGGGCATCCATACATTCATGGTGTATACTGCTGGGAAATATATCCATGACAGCCTGGACCCAACCTACAGCAGCAAGCTCTGATACAGCCTGCTGGGCTGGGCCCTGATTACATCAGATCCATAACACCTCACTTCCAGCTGCACTTACCTGCACAAAGACAGGGAACACCAGCACTTTGGGAGCCAGCGTCACATACGTGCCGTAGCTGGAGTGCGGGACGTGTGGCCTCACTATGGTACAGTTCTGGTAGTTCCCATAGCTCTTCATCGTCTGCACAGTCTTCATCAGCCTGGATTTTCTCCCAGACCCCATGTGCAATTTCCCTTTACTTGCATTTCCTGGAGCGACAGAGGAAGCAGAAAGAAACACAGAATCAGAAGAGAGCTCCCACAGAGCTGCTGCACGCTGCCAGCTCGGTTCCTGCTCTCGCAGGCTGGAGGAGGACACACAAAGCCTAAGGGGAATAGCTGGAGCCGAGAGTTGCAGGGACATTCGTCACCCTGCTATCAAAGTTTCCCAGGGATTCATGAAATAACAGCACTGACTTCATTTTTCCTAATGCAAAATAAGATGTGCCTTGACATTTCTGCTCAAGAGCTACTCGCTTGCTGGACCAAGGATTTAACTGGATCACACCAGCAGCACAAACACATCTATGTACGTACAAAGAAACACCCAAGGAAGTCACAGCAAGCTCAGCTGCAAGCCAGCACATCAGCCTCTGTTTGGGTGTACGCCGCCTTCTGCACAATTTATGAATACAGTACTTTGAAGGAAGAGATGTGGTACTATTATATGCAACTCCCTATGCAGTACTGAAAGTACAAAATAAGAAATACAGAACAACCCCAAACATGACTTTAAATGATCAGTCTTAAATCACAGAAGCACCAAGGAGGTTCCCACCGTCAGGGAATACCTGACTGCACCACTGAAATATAACCCTTCCCTTTCCAGGGAGGGGAGAACCATCTTGTGACTAACTCAGGGTGAAGGAAAAAACCAACACTGGAAATTTAAACCTTGGGACGTTTTTATCCACCTCAGCCCTTCCTGCCCTGGATTCCGGGCATGGGAGTTAGCAAAGTGTGGGAATTTCATGTCATGGGGCACTGGGTGGCGGGTTAATCACAGTTTTTAGAAGATACTAAGATTGGAGGTGTCAGAGAAAGGGACAGAAGTGATAAATACATTCATGCGCATGGGATCAATCCAGGCCTTTCCAAATCGCTCCCAGGTTACTCAGACTTGGGGGTGTATTTATAAAGGATGATCTCATTTCGCTTGAGGCTGGCACAACATCATCCACTGTTTTTCAGCATTACATTTCAGTGCTGGAAAAAGTCTGAGCAGTCTGACTGGTTTTTCACTCTGTCCTTTATCGCAGAAAGCCGTTATCCTCGTTCAAAGGAGGGATTACACAGAAGCTTTCCTTTGCAGCTGGTCTCAGCTGGTCAAGCAGAGCTGTGACTTTTCCCAACAAGCCAACACCAGCTACTGCGGCCACTCCACACCTGCATCACTAGAGGCCAGGAGACATTAGGTCATATGTCAAACCAGTCCCAGAATCTTTAATGTAATTGATAATCCTGTCATTAAAAGCATTATTGATAATTATCAACAATTATCATTGTTCCCTGCTAGCTGCTGCATGAGTGAGTCCTTCCTTCCCCTCTTGCCGGGCAATTGCTGCTATATAGGATTTCCAAGCCCTTTCCTCCCAGCCCAGAGGAATGCCTCTGAATACATCCAGCAAGCTCCCACCAGCACATTGTCTCACGAGTGCAGGCACGGGACGTGGGGCTCTCTGAAGATGCTCTGCCTGGATAGAAGCTAGTACCATTTTCTCAGCACCAGCACAACGAGGTGAGAGCATCACAGGCTGCTGGGAGCCGCTGCCAGTGCGCACAACTCGCTGTGAGCAACTAGAGGGTTTGGTGGGTGATCTGTTGGAGGCAGCAGTGCTAAGGATGGATTTATGCGTCCTCCTCCCCAGACCCATCACATGGAGCCGGGATGAGACCAACACACAGGACCAGAACCATCGAGGAGCTGCCAAGCTGCTGCCCACTGGGCTGCTCTCCTCTCAGGTGTGCCGGGACAGCGCAGCTGCTGAGCGAGGAGCAGCTGTGAAATATTTCCCGTTAATGATATTAATCCATTAAACCCAAGGGCCTCAGCACTCTCTGGTGACCCCAGCATACAGTTTTGGCCATCCCTGATGTCGCCAGGCCCACAGCGCACGTCTCTCCTGCCACACACAAACTCCCATCACAGGACCTACCACGCTGGGGAGAGAAGGTGGGACAGGTCCGTGTCCTCCACGAGCCTTTAACCCCAGACATGTCCTGCAACCTGTGCTCTGTCCTAAAACTCTCAGGAAACAACTCCAACAGGAACTGAATGTCTCTTTAACCAAAACCTCATGCCTTCTTCAAAAGAAACCGCACTGAAAAAACAAAGTATTTCCTTCCCCCCTCCCTCCTGAAGCTGATGAACCAAGCCAGCTCGGGTCCAGCAGGCAGACCTCTCCACTTGGATTTTAACATATCCCGGTGAGAAGTTGGAGCATTAGCCCATTCTTCCCCACAGCAATGTCTCAGGAACATGCCTGAGCAAACCCTCCTGCAGCTCCCTGCTAGAGGGGTGTCCCAGCAGAGACCCCCCCAGCATCCTTCCCTCCAGCCACCCAGCCCCAGGAGTTTCTGCTCCCACCACAGCAGGCTTCTGCACAGTGGCTTCTGCCTTTGCACTGTAATGGATACCCATAACCTTCCCAAGCAGAAATGAGCCAAAACACTTCTGAACATGGCTCGGAGCAGATAAGGTCTCGTCCAAAGCAAATATACGAATCTACCCAACATTACATATTCCATTAAGTATCAGGAAATAGCGCATTTACTTTCAGATAAACACCAGCAGAGCCAGACCGTGCTCTGTTGGCAATCCAGACCTGCTGTTTACTGCTTGCTTTAACAGCCTGCCTTTGCAGGGGGGTGGCCCTCGTGACCTAAAAGGTTATTTCCACCTCTAAGTGCAATAATCCTGACATTTTTTCTTTTCCCTTTTTCATGGTTGCACTGCCAGATAAAATCAAAGCACGAGAGACAGCTCAACACAGGACAGATACAATCAGTCTGGGTTGTTCAGGATCTGCTTTTCCTCTTATCCCTAAATAACCTCATTTTATCAGAGAAATTCATCACCTGCACAAGTCCTGTTTTCTGCACACTGGCACAGAAACATATCCAGCCTGCCTGAAGCATCAGCTCCTGTCACTGTGTGACTGGTGGCCAGCTCTGCACTGCCGCGCTTAATCGCTGCTCAGGTTAACTAATGCATTCTTCCCTCTCAAGACTTAACATTAAATAAACTGAAAACAATCACTAAAAGTTGCTATGGGAAGAAGCCTGAGTCTTTCAAATTCCACCCTGCTGTAAGAACAAGTGCTCACGGTCCAGCTCATCTTTTCACAGGATCCACAAGCAGCAGGAAAGAGTTGCAATTATCCATGGTACAAAACATCCCCTGCAGTTGAGCTGTGGAAAATTCTTCTGGCTGCAGAGGCCTCGGCACAGGGGCCACAGACACACGCTGCTCCCCCCTGCCCCCCGGCATCCCCACCACGGCTTTGCCAGCCCCACACTTTGCCTTCTATGGACGCTGCCCCACCTTTACAGGCAGCACAATATTTTCTAGCTGGAAACGCTGCTGATGGCTGTGCCCGCACCAGGGAGGGACTGCTAAGTTAAAGACACTCCTGCAAGATCACGCCTGGGAGGTCACCTCTGCTACGGCCATGCAGCTCATCCTAAGGGCATCCTAACAGACCAGGGTGCAAGCGCGGCCTCCCAAAGCTCCCAAACCAATGATCAGGCGTTTCTGCATGGACCTGGATTCATACAGTCCCCAGCCCTGCCACACACCTCATCCCACTCTTCCTGCAAGCCCAACCATACCTGGTTCTTCCGGAAGACCCCAGCATACCTGTCGCAGAAAATGAGTTTATGCTTCCAAGGGTTTTTGAGAAGAGCTGGTCCAGAGACTGCCAGAGACCTTGCAGCAGCCCTGGAAATGAGTATTCCCCAAATCTGGCACATCAACCTGCACTACTCTTTGTACAAATTCCTGTCATGGCCATCCTCATTCCCTTACTAATAAAATGAACCTCAAAGCAGGGGTCAGAGTATCAGCACTCCCCTAGCTTGCCATCATGCACAAGAAGGGAAACACGTCACGGACAGGCCCACAGACACATCTGGGGAACTGCCACAACAACAGCGCTTAGCACTTTCACACTTCATGCTTTCATCGCGCCCCTGATGGAAAGTCCCTGCCACCAGCCTCCCTTCAGCAGCTCTGCGAGCTCCCACAGAGACCTTCTCACTGTGAGGCTCATCCAGTGACACTAGGAGCTGTGTTCTCCTCTGGGCCTAGGGGTAGGGTTCTTGTTTGACACAGAGACTAGGAAGATTATGGTACCCAAAAGCCCCAGGCTTCTGCCAGGGTCCTCAAAACATGAGGGACTCTGTTGCAGGACTAAGGGCAAGGGTTTGATAGTGCTAGAAAGACCATGCCTAGCTCCTCTGAGCAGTGTTTGCAGCACATTGGCAACTTACCCGCAGTAGTGTTGTTCTCTTGATAGACAGGCCTCAGCAGCTGTAAAACACAACCCAGAAAGGACACAGTCACCTGAAGTAGGCTTGAGGTAGACTTTACAACAACCAACTGTAAATTTTAGCATGCCAAACCCAGAAAGCCAAAGCATTCTAGAGAGGTGAGAATCATTTTTGCCCTATTGCCAGCAGAAAATAAGAGCAATGACTTGCACTGTGGTCTACGCGGTGGGAACACTTCCCACATCATTACTCCTTGAGTGAGCCCTGAGAGGAGGCAGCAGGTCGTTCACCCCAGCTCTACAGTCCTAGTGGTAAATGTTTTAGGAAATTAGTGAAAGTTCCACTAAGGGATACGGGTTTATAAAAATGGCATGTGCTCTAGCAAACATTTAGAGATGATGCTCGATAAGGCTGAAGCACAGGCCAAGAGAGGATCCAGCACACACAGCCAACAGCCACATGCAGTAACTTGAGTGTGGGGCTGGAAAGCAGCTCTACCTGGCTCCCCGGGTTCAAAGGCGCCAAGATGATGTAGTTCTGGTCTGCCGTGGAGGGGACCCGGGATAGGGGAGGCATGGTGTTCTGGCTCCGCTTGCCGATCTCCGTGTACCTCTCCCAGCTGTTCAGCACCAGCCCATCAGTCCCGTCATACAGTATGTGGCAGCTCCGGCGCTGCTCAGGCCGTGGAGGCATGGTGCTGTTCTTTTCCCGCTTGTTGGGTGGTGACTGGAGGTCATAGGCAGACTTGCAGGATGACCTGCGGATCATGCCCTCGTGTCCTGGCTTGACCTGCGGGACGAGCCTCCAGACCAGCAGTATGATCTCAGTGGGACAGTTCCTGAAAGAGATGGCATGGGGCAGGTCAGAGATGGAGCAGCAGGGAGTGAGGCACCCCATGTCCTTCAAACAGCCATGAGCCCTGCGGTCCTTCCTCCTTCTAACACCTCTGCCCCTGTATCCTCTCTTCTTCCACTCCAGAGTCCCTTCTCAGTCTCCTGAACCTCAAAGCCTTCCCCTTCCTGTAGCCACTCAAAGCTTCTGCTCCCCTGCCCTGAGCTCCCTCAAACAATCTCTCCCAGAGCCCTGCACTGTTGCTTTGGGTGAACACTCACCGGATCTCGTGTGCCAGCTCCACACATTTCCAGTGCTCCACAGGCTGCTCGTTCAGCTGCAGCACCGTGTCAAGCTGCTGCAGACCGGCCTTTTCTGCCGGGCCACCTGCAGAGAGAAGAGACAAATACCAGTGACCTGCTGGACAGAGAGCTGAGAGTATGAGGGGGATGAGAAGCGCTGGGGCTAGCGAACACCCAAATAGCACTGCTTCACAGCTTGCACCACTCACTCCTCTAAAGCCAGTCTGTTTCCCCTCACATCCACACCTGAAAATGAAGTGGGGCTAGCAGAGCCTGCAGCTTCACCTTCCAACATGCACACACATGCAGAGCACCCAGGACAAAGTCATAAAAGCTCTCTCAGAGCTATTGCATGAACTTCACATGTGCAGTGGAGAGCACCAGGGTACAATGGAGACACCAAGTCCATCCTGCAGGTTAGACTAGATCCTCTTGGGATCTAGTCAGGCAACTGAGGGCTCCTTGATCCTGCTCCCCTCTGTGCCCCTGTCTGAAACACCCCCCTGGATGCTTCCCATAGGTCTCCCAACCAGCCAGACAGCTCCTCAGGTTGGAGAGGGAAGGGAACAAAATCTCTGCAAATTACTGCAACACACTGCCAAAATAGTGACACAGTGGCCTCTGACGTCATTAGAGGCAACAGAGAATTAATTAAGTGAAGCTTCTTGGAGGTGCCCAGAGTCCTGCAAGGCATGGGAGCTTCTGTATCACAACATGCTCTGGAAAGCAAAAAAGGAGCAGAGTCATTCATTTAAATCAAGACGGCTAAAAATGATCTGATTTCTTACCAGAGTCCACTGCCTGCACACGGACTGGGGAGTCACAGCAGATTGTGAAGCCAAACCCATCACTTCCTCGAGGGATCGTAATCTGAAGAGAGAGACCGGAGTCACCCTGTTAAGTGTGAAAGCAGCTGCTGTGTGTGATCAGCGAGCATCCCCCCTTTCACCCACACGCTGCCCCACAGCCTTTGGAAATGCAGACACACGGCATTTCTAGAAGTGGTCACAGAGCCCAAAGGAACCGTCATAGTGATGAACACTGTCACTCTGTGAACCCCATGGACAATGGGTCTCTCCCCTGCTGCAGCCAAAGAGGGGTGGAAAGGGTGCTAAAAAGCAATGCAAAATCGAGCCAAGGATCAGCAGAGAGGAATGCCACAAAACGAGTGTTTGTGGAGCATACACAAGTCTCCACTCGTGACTCTTGCAAGTGTAAGGAAAGGTCTGATAAGCCATTAGAAAGGAAAATGTGGCAGTCTGGCTCTGACACTGATTTCTAACACGACTTCTCTAAGCAAGTCACTTAAACATTTCATTTCCAGTTGGGTAGTACAGAAATAGCAGCACTCCCCTGCTCCAGAGGAAGCTGCGAGGATCAGCACACTCCTGTCTGCAAGGCAGCTGTGCTGGAGCAGGCTCTGTCTGCATCACCCCATTAGCTGGGGTGAGTGTGTTTTCTCTTGCTGAGTTTGGAGAGGATGGATGCTGTGTTAATTGAGGCTCATTTCTCCTCCTGATTCAAGAAGCATTGAGCTTATTAATAAAATGATATTTATTTTTTTGATGTTGGCTTCCAGCAGCAGCTCAGCATGACAGTTCCTGTAAATACCTGATTATCCCCCCAAGACATTTGTCAAGATACTTGTTTTACTGACAGAGAAAAGAAAAGAAAAAATCCAACATCTGACCTGTATTATTTTGAGAACAAACAGCCAGAGAGAAGACAAGAAATTCAGCAGAAGCTGCCAAGGAGGGGAACTGGTTCCTCGCTCCTTTACCACGGGAGGGCAAATGCAGTGAGCTTTCATTTCTCTGCACCTCATCCCTGCTTGATTGCTCAGCGTAAAATCAGGCTTCAAAAGAGAAACTGTCTTTCCCTGGCGGGATCAAAAAGTAGGTCCAGTCCCACTACCCTGAGTATTTTTCTCTCTGGAGTTTGTTGGATCCTCAAACAGGGGAGGAGACTGCTTGTGGCTCTGCACCTTCAAACCAACCTCACATTTCAAATATTCAGCACCGGGGGATCCGAGTCCTGCAGAAGTGTTACCATTGGCACCTCGGGAGCCAGCCCAGCATCCCTCCCACCAAGGACACTCCACGGTCACTTCCCAGCCCAAAGCTCCCCTGTGCCGAGAGGTCTCCCACTCCTTCTCCCTGAGCTGGCTGGCTCTTGTCCACCACCAACGGAGGGAGACACCTTCCCTGTGCCACTAAATAGCAGTTTCTCACTGCTGGTGGTTCACTTTCCTCAGCTCCCACCACCACAGCCGTTACAGGGAGTCAAACATCCATTTTTGCTGCTGTGCACAGAACTAAGAAACAAGCATCTGACATAAGCTGGAAGGTGGATGGTAAGATGGTGAGAGACTCCAGCACCACGGAGGCTCACTGTACCCATAACTTTGTTAAAAAAATGCAGAAGAAATTGTTGAAATAGAGAATTGAGGAGGTCTAAGAAATAAATCACAGTCAGTTGTCATTAATACAAAGCAAAGCAGCATTCCTACATGAGACAGTCACAATAGCCCTGACAAGAAGTGGGTATTTTTAGTTAAGCTGGTTCTTTGTGCAATTCCCCATATACACTGTCCCCCACCACAGCTTTAGCGTGACATGAAAGATTAGCACAGGAGCACAGAGAAAAGCTGACCATAAACTGGGAGCCCCAACACAGACCATGGGGACGAAAATTATGTTCAAAAATGTAGGAGACTGGGACCTGCACAAGTAAAACCAGCACCCAGCGTTGCACACCGAGCGGGTCCAAGAGAACTTGCACCAGCTTTTATGGAGCACAGCAATCCACTTCTCATAAAGCAAGTCACTGTTGGCTGTAAGTAGCTTCAAGCAACACTTGATTCCCAAATACCGTCACATTAAAACAATTTTGAAAAGAGATAGCAGCAGCCTGGCAGAGCCTTAGCTGCCTGCTGTGCCTGCGTCTCCTCTAATGAGTGGTAGATTGAGACAGCTCCTCACAGCTTAGCACCTTCATCCTCAGCATGCTATCCTCAAGGTACACAGCAAATGCTCCCCCTCGATCCCCATTTACACACTACAGCAATGGGCAGATCAGCTAGACACCTATCTGAAGATGCTTTCCTTGTATTCCCAATATTATCATTTATTAATGATAGCAAATCAACACCCTAGAAACAGCAAACGCAGAGCCCAAAAATGGTAAGAAAGCCCACAAACACTCAAACTTAACTGAGACTTGCAGCAACGCGCGCACACATGCTGGCACACGGATTTTTTTCCATGGGAGATACAGACCTGTCTGTATCTCCGCTCCGAGCACACCTTGCAGAGTCCATTGAAGCGGTTCATGGCTGGAAAACCCTAAACTCGCCGTTAGCCCATGAAAATCCAGTCCCCTGAAGCAGCCGTAATCCCGATCTCCTTGTATCACACAAGTGTGGAACAAACCACAGTCAAACTGGCATGACCGCCCATGGGAACCCAGCTCCAGAGAAGAATGGCAGGAAGCCACCTTTCACCTCCCCAGCCCCTGTCTGGGCTGTATGCCGCTTTACGATAAGCCAGAGGGCTTCCTGAAACCCCTAACTGACAAGGAAGAGAGAGAGTTTTATATTAAAATTCCTGTCAACTCTTTAGTATTCCCTAGTCCCTGCTCTGTTGATGTGGCTTTTGTTCCCGCGGCATTCTTCAGCCGCACGGAGCACTTTGTTATTGCAATGTTCTCACAAACACTTTGAGGATGTTTAAGCGGCATTTCACAGGCACCGGCTGTGCGAGCTTCACTTCATTAAAAAGACGGCTTGCACTGGTTACACTCGTAAAGGATGAGAGGGATTTAAAAAAAAAGAAAAAGCAGAGTTTGTTTTTGAAAGCACAGACCCAGAGGATATGCACGTCCCGATGCTTTGTGCTCACAGAGTCACGGAGGGGGAAGCAGAGAGGTCAATTGAATTGTACCCATGGTGTAATTTTGGAATTAAAGACAAAGAGCAACTCTTAACACAGCCAGCAGCAGGGTGCAAAGCAGGACTCAGTGAGTCTGCACGGTGCAGCCCCGACTGCCAGCGTTGCAGCGCAACCCCTTAGAGACGGGGTTGCAACGGAGAAGAAAGCACCTTCCACACCCCTACATGGGGATGGAAAAGAGAGGAGAGGCTCAAGAGAACCCAAACCCCGGGCTCCCTGGCACAGCAGCTGGGGTGGCTGGGCCAGGGGAGGCTGGGGAGGGAGCGCGAGGAGCCCGGGCAGCGTGGCGGGGCCGTTGGAGGCTGCCCGGGCGCGTTGTCCCAGCCCGCTGCACCGCCAGGCTGAGCTGGAAGGAGGATCGATCTTCCTTCCCAGCCACCATCTTTCAAGTCAGTGGCGACTGCCGGAGAGGAAGGGAGGAGAGGGGCGCTGGCTTTGTTTGTCTTGCTCAATCTTACGCTTTAAAACAAATAACTGAAAATGCAGCTGAGGGAAGCAGCAAAGCGGAATTCGGCACAGATAAATCACGGGGCCGGCTGAGCCCAATTTCCGATGCAAGCCATGTGTTTGTGCTCCCATTTCCCATCCTTGCCTTTCCTATAAATCACCAAGGCTCCACCATGGGCCTTTCCCTTCCCAGAGCAAATGGCTCTGAAAGGAGGAGGGGAGCAGACGCACCCGTCCACGGAGACACGGAGCCGGCCAGGGACTGATGCGGTGTGGCAGGCAGCCAGCCAGCCCCGTCCCCATTGCTCACAGTCCCCACTACTCCCAGTCAATGGCTGGTGCTTTGTCTCTGTGGCAATATACTGGAAAAACAGGAGGTCTCCATATGGCAATGGGGAGCGAGTGTGGGGTTACTACCCACATCACTCACCTCCATCAGCTGCTGTTTGATCGGGTTAATGAATTGCCTGTAAAAATCATGGTGTTGACAGGGAGACTGACACAGCTCTCACCTCAGCATCACCTTCACTAATACTCTGTCCCTTGGCTCGCTTGAAACCCCTCCATGCAGGCTCTGCCGGCAGCCAGCTCCTGACCCCACGTCTTCATGCCCCTGGTGGGTCACAGCCCTGTCACACCTACCTTCACCTGCTTCATGGTAGCAGCATCCTGGCTCTCCTGCGCCGCACTCTGACTTCCCAGCATCGGCTCTAAAAAAAAAAAAAAAGGCCATATCAGCCCAACAGCACACACCTCCTGACAATCCCTTTTCTTCCACACTGCATCTAAACACTATATATAAGATTTCTACATGTCATGGGCACATCTCCTCCAGGCTGGGCAGCCCTGCATGGCAGCAGCTGTGGGGTGGTTGCACATCTGGGACAGGCACTGCTGTCTCACCCCGCCCTGTGCCAGCCTGTCCTCCTCCACACACCCTGGCAGCACAGCAAGACCAAGGCAGGAGAAAAAGCTCCCCACCACCCTGCACAGAGCCCAGGAGCCAACAGGATTCAGCCCCAAGCCTGAGAGGCAGGAATCAGCATGACAAAAGGACAAGCAAGAGGGAGAGACGGGCTGCAATACTGGGATCCCCACAGAGCCCCAGCCAGGCACAGGTAAGCCAGAGCAAGGGTTGAAGGGGAGAGCTGGGTGCCTGTGCAGAGCCTGCTGAACCAGCTAGGGTCTCCCTGACACCGCTCTTTTGGGTTCCCGGTGCCCGCTGAGCATCACAGGGCTGAGAAGTGCCCATGGGAGCACAGGGGCCATGGGGCTGCTCCATGCCAGCACAGGGACGGACGCGAGGTTGACTCCTCTTCCAAACCTTGCCAGCACTTCCTGGGACATCCCAGCGGGGAGACACACCTCTGCTCTGCTTCAGCCGCCGCATGGCCACCTTCAGGTGCTTGGTCCTGCCCAGGTCCTCCCCGAGGAGATAGTACCAGCCGCTGATCTCCTGGGTGGGAGGAAAGAAGCTGTCAGTGCAGGGGCTGATACTCACCCTCGCTTAACCCCAGAGGGGTCCCATTGCAGGGGCTGCCCCAGACTTGTTTGCACACAGAGGCGCAGCCCAGAGTCCTTCTCTTAGAATGCAGCAACAGCTAAAATTCCATCCCCCTGCAAGGAGGGACCAAGCATCACTGAAGTAGCAAGCTTCTAGGTTTTTAGAGGGAGACAAGGTGCAGAAAAGCAGACACTCTCCAGTAAAACTGTCCATATCATGTTTGCAGCAGCTGGCAGTCTCACGGGGAGCACACGGCTCCAGCCTTATCACCAGAGGAGGATGCCCAAACCAGCCTTCACCAGTGCTGGGTGCTCTGCAGTGGGCTGCCTTTGCCCCTGTCCCCTACCCATGTGGCCAGGGCAGCCAAGAGGACAGAGCTGACCTTGGTGATCCCTTGCCTCTCTTCCAGGGAGCTGCTGCTGTCTCCCATTGCTCCCTGGGCAGAAGCCAGAGAGACCAACCGTTCTGGACCAAGGCCAGGAGTCAGATGGGGTTGCAGGAACCATGCTCCCAAAGGCCAGAGAAAGGAGCCTATTTTAAAATTAGTGTTTTAAATCCACAGTGAGGAAACTGAGGAAAGGGGGCGATATCCAGCAACATCATGCAGCACCCAGGAGACAGGGTCAGCTCATCTCAGTCCCCCCTGAGGTCCCAGGAGGACCACATGCATCCTCCTCCCTTCCCTGCAAGAGTAGGGTGCTGTGCATGGGTGCTGTACACATGAACACTCCATCCTCTCTGTACACAATGACACTTTGGGAAACTCACTGCCTAAATCTGAGAAGGAAAGGACATCTCTGTGGAGGCCAAATATGACCAGAGCAGAGGCCCCTCCTGGGGAGAGCTGCAGTTTAGAGCTGCTTTGCCTAATTACCTTCACTGTTATGAAAAAGCTGCATTGCACTTGTCCAAATTTCAGAGGAGGCCATGCTCAAGCTACCTCTTACCCTCTTCTCAGGTCATTGCCACAAATAGCTCCTTTCTAACCTCTTGCTAGGGAGTAAATTTTCACACCTCGGGTGATGTATTAACACTCAGAAAACACTTTCAGTTTGCTGACATACTCTGATGTCCAGAGAAGATGACCAGGGCTGTCCAGGGGTGAAATCCCTCACCACTGACAGCTAGGATGAAACACTGCCATGTTTTAGTGGGTCGGCAGGAGTCATTTGCAGCAGTAGCCTTGCAGGCTTCTTTAGGAAGGCAAACCCAGCTGATGTGAAAGCTGTATTACCAAGCAGCAGCCAGGCTGGGGCAGCAGTACTGTGACCAAATCCGCAGCAGTGGGGCCATGGATCCTGGCAGCACTGCTGCCTCCAGGAACAGCCCAAGACCTCTGCATTTGCCCCCTGTCCACCTCCACCTCACCTCACCCTGGCTGCTGAACGCAGGGAATCGGGCAGACTCCTTGGAGGAGGAGCATCTCCCCACCATCGCACCCACCAGCAGCCACGTGTCAGATGTGACACATGCCGGCTGGGCGAGGCTGGCCCCAGCTCCCGTCCCCCAGGCAGCCCTGCTGCGAGCAGGGCAGGCAGCACTCGCTGGGGCCACCTCTCTGCATGCCCAGCTGCCACTACTCTCTGTCCCTGCAGGGAGTGACATCCCCTGTCCTAGGATCCCTCCTCTAACAGCCTCCCTGTTCCTGCCTCCAGTAACCACACCAACACCAGTCTCCCAGTGGCCATCCCTACCGGGAATGGGACCAGGGAACTCCCTGGGCACCTCCAGAGCATCTTTGTCCCAGGGTGGGAGAAGCCTGCTCCTGCCCCACGGGTGCACTACACCCCCCCACCGACCCAAGAGTCAGGCCCCAGCCTCACGCGCTGCACTCCGGCACGGAGGTACCTTGTCCAGGGTCAGGAGGGACTTGACACCAAAGCTCATGCAGCCGATCAGTTCGCTCTGTCTGCAGGAGAGATGGAGACTGTCAGCACACACTTAGTGAAAACTCCGCAGGGACCAGCACATACACCCCTTCGAAGGGACCCCACAAACATCCCTGCCCACGCCAGGAGTCAGGCAGTGCCCGGGACATGCCTCCCTCTCCATGCTTTGAGCAAGCATGGGGTAACCACACAGCTCAGCTGCAGCAGGGGCAAGGAGGAGCTGGGCTGAAGCATCCTGGTCACCCCCAGCCTACCTGATGCTGGCAGGAGCTTGGCTAAGGAGGCAGATGCCACTTGCCTGAGCAGGCAGCACAGCCTGGGAGATGCCAGACCCCTTGCTGCTGGGCTTCCCTCCTCACTGCATTGCCCCCAGTTAGGGAAGGCCAGCCCAGAGCCAGGCTCCAGCCCCACTTGGCTTTATCCAGCAGTGCAGACATGAATGGCTTCAGAATTTTCAAACACCGGTCCAGCTGATGGCTACCAAGCCACAGCAATGCCGACAGAGAGCATCAAGGGCAGGATTTCCTCTCCGCCAGCCTGCACGCGGTGTGGTGCTCACCAGCATGAGCTGCCCATGAGCATGACCCTGTCCGGGGCGCCCCGCCAGCAGGTCCCAGCCCCGCTGTTTAGCTCCCCCCACTTCACTGACCTGCAGCCTTCATGCAGGGCAGCTCTGACGTCAGGGCCAGCCCTTGAGGCCTGGGTGCTGGACGAGCTCACGTGGGGTGGCCAGAGCAGATGGCAGGTTCACTGCCACACCAGCCCCATCTGAAACAGATTGCATGGCAGGCTGGCAGCCCCTTACCTGGAATTTCTGTCTCGGTTCCAGACTGTGACCAGGAGACGTTTCTGTTCATGCTCCTCTTGCACCAGGCTGTAACAAGCAGAGGGGACAGCCCGTGAGCACTGACCTTCCCCAGGAGGGCTCAGCAAGGGCTGCCCTCATGGCTGGAGACCCCTCGCCCTCCTCAGAGCCGGGTCTTCTCCATCATTCTCTGCACAGAGCACTGCAGCATCACCCCAAATAGCAACCTCCTCAAACAAGTTACTGTTGCACTAATTCCCTCGTTCCTGACAGACAACTGCAAGGGGATGTGACCTGTCCTGGGCAGCTAGTGGGGACACTGCTCAGGTGGTTTAAGGGGAAAAATAATCTTGCAGAAAGACACACATCCAACAACAAAGGGTAAATGCAAGGAACAAGCCACAGTCCATGCTCTGAAACAACCATCCTGTGCCAGATTAAATGCTGCATGGGGACAGACATCTGACACAGACTGGTTAGCTAGCAGTGACCAGCTCTACCGAAACACGAGCCATACAGCTCCTTTCCCATGCAGAGACATGCTGTAGCTATAAGGAAATCCTTTTACCTTCCTCATTCATACCGATGCCCATACTATTGCAGATGTAAGGTCTAGGAAATGGAGCGTGTTTGCCCAACTCCTGACCAGCAAGAAAGTCCAACCGTGCAGGAACGTCGCTGCCATGCTGTGTGCTAACAGCTTCGTGAGCCTCTGCAGAGCTCTGCCCAAAAGTTCAAGGCATTTCAGCTATAAAAACCAGCAGTATGATGCCTGTCACTCCTCATCTCAGCAGCAGACCTGTTCATGCATGATGCGTGCTTATTATAGACCATAATGCAAAAGCAAACATGGGGTCTTGGCTTCAAGAGGGTACCCCAGGACAGCGGCCACGTGGGTCCCTCACTGCTCAGTGTGAACACGGAGTTGGTGGATGGGTCAGAGCTACCTCTGCGCTGTCATACTCACAAAAGAAAGTGCTCGTGGAAGACAGGATTTTTGCTGTCTGGCACAGTCTTCGTCTTTTGCCTGCATTTCCAGTCAGCATCTGGCACAATCGACATCTTTACAGAGGAAAACAAGCAGCGTGTTAGCACTCTCAAAGCAAGCACTGGCACACACTAGCTCTGCCGCCGCAGTGGCAGGAGACTGGCACAGCCATTTTTATGGATGGCTAAGCCTCAAATATCCAGCTGAGCCTGTGCTAACGGGTGGTTTAGATCACTTTACACTATGTGTGTCAAGTAATTGTATTACAAAACTCCTCGGGGCAGGGAAGGGAAGTAAAAGAGCAGAAAAGTCAAGGACTGATACATACAAATGTTGCTGGCTGGTGTCTGATGTGCAGCCCCCTTGTAGGAGTGATGCTGCCTGCACTGTGCACACCACGGTGGGAGCAGCCTGCCAAGGTGACCTCCAGGAGAGCCCAGAGCCACACTGTGCTGGCCAAACACTTATCCCCACCAGTCCTTGGGCACCCAGTGGGATGCTCTTGCAATGAATGGCTGACACGGACCTTAGCAGGGTCCCGTTCTTTGCTTTTCTAGCTCCATGCAGAGGGGTTTGTGAACCCTCCAGCGCTGGGCAAGAGACCAACCACCTCCCTGCATGCTGTGGATGCTCAGCCAGAGCAGGACAGAGGAGGAAAGGGAAGGGACAGGCAGCCCAGAGCATGCTTGGAGGACCCAACCACAAAATCCCAAGAAAGCATGAAGCTCCCCAAGCAAAGCCCCAGGAGAACCCACCTTCACATAGGAGTCACAAGTCCGGTACTCCTTTCCCATCAGACCTTTTGCTTCCATGACTGGAAAGGAAACAAAACGGTGATGCTCCAAAGCAGCGGGGAAGGCATCCTCCTACACTGCAGCACTCTGCTCCACGGGGTGCTCCCTCCTTGTGGGACCAAACCCACCTCCTGCCCCAACAGGATCCCGCGCACACCTCCCCAGCAGACCGCTCTCACCGGGCACCCACAAACAGGTGAAGGAGTTTATTGTGTTTGCTATAAATACCAGCGTCTGTGGGTGAGGTTGGTGGCAGATGCAGTTCAGCATCCGGATGGCAAATTGCATTTCATTTGCCTGACTTCACACAACTCTGGGCTCCCTGCCCCGAAGCCAAACGCATCATCAAGTTAAATATCAATGGCCACATCCTGATGGCAGCCCCGCCAGCAGGGACTCAGCACTGCACTGCTGCCAACAGCTGGGAACCCTGCACTCCCCAGCCGTGTGCCTGGAGGCAATAGCTGTGCAGCGGAGTCTGGATAGCCCAGGATGGGCTGCCTGAATGAGACTAAGCTCCCTCCTAACAAGCCTGGCAAGGCAGCAGTGACTTTGCCTTTGTCATACAGATATGTGCTCCTAATAAACACGGTCTGCCCAACAGACACCCCAGTGCATAAGGGGAAAGGGGTTCTGCAAGACCCTCTAGTGCTTCACAAAGCAGTCTGCAAGGTTCCTCCCGAACAGGCTGCGCCAGGAGCTTCCTCCTCCAGCCAGACCTGCTTTGGGTTTAAAGCTGTTGGGGTGGAGAATGAAAAAGTAAGACGGATCACCCCACATCACCCAGCCTCCTCCTGCCCACACCGAGTACCCTGACCACTCAGCATGTGCAGCGGGATGTCGAGTTCCAGACCTTGAGCCTCCTTTGCCTCTTTGTTGGACCATTTCCCTCTTCCCAGACCCTCCTTTGAAGACAGCATCAGAACGAAACAGTGACTCGCACCCAGCTCACACTGGGGCTGCTCTCTGGAGGCATTTAGGGCAAAGCCTGTGCCAGACCCTCAGAACCACACACAGCGTGGAAGAAGAAAAAAAATAAAACCCACATCTTTTTGCTGTTGTTTCTTTGAAAAACTTGCCTGCAGCCAGAAAAGGGGAGCAAGCTCTCATGGCTGCCGAGCGGAGGACAGGGGCTGTGTGGGGCTCGGCTGGTCCCTGCAGCATCACCAGGCCTAGGCCATCCTCTGCCCCCATTTCATTATAACCAGGCAGGGTGGGACCAGGCTGTAAGGTGGGATGTTGCTCAGAGAGTCTTTTGTATCCCTCCTGCCCTGCTGTGCAGGTCTCTGGGATAGGGGTGCTTTCCCCACAAAGGGTAGCCACCCCCAAAAGCACTGGGAGTCCCAGGGCCCTGGTTTCCTTTCACCCTACCCTGGGCAGCAACGAGCCTGCTGTGTTCACAGGGAGGGAATTTTTGCTCTAACCATTTCAAACTTTTTTGTTAACCATTTACTTATCATGAAGCCCTGATGAGCCTCTGGTAGAAAGCTCTGTGCCAGGAAACCAGGACACACACATCCTTCACTGCAGGAGCAATCCTAAGGGACCCCCCTAAGTATCTTCAGACAGGTTTTTCTAAAGAAAAGAGCTAGTTTTCACACTCTCATTGGCCTTTCTAATGAACACCATGCAGTGCCACAGTTCCCTGGGACCTGCCTCATGGCTGCGATGGAGAGTTTCCCAGATCATGCCAAGTCTGAGTGCCCAGAGAAAGAAAAGCATCTTGTGTCCCCAGTGGGACATGCCATGGCTTGACAGGCAGCAACCCCAGCCTGGGCCAGGTGAAATACTTTTGCTGAAGAAATGTTGCTGGTGTTAAAAAAATGCAGCATTCAGAGGTAATGGAACTATTTGGAAAACCTGGCAAATCTGGCAAACAGTTTTGGCCAATGTAAAAGACATTTTGGAGCAGACAAAGAACTTCAAGTTTTCCTTTTCAAATTATATTTGCCTTTTTTCTCTTCACATGGAGTTAAAGAAAAAAATGTATACAAGTGGACACAAAACACACCGTGGTCACCTGGAAATTTCAGTTTGGCCTCTAAATCTAAGAGCCCTGAATCGTACCACTCTACCACTGAGTTGTTCCCAATGGCTGCCACAGAGCTCCAAAGAGTGTGAAGAAAAGGCTTAGAAGTGCTGTCCCCATCAAGGGCCACCTCACCATACGCCCCAAGATGATACTCACTGTGCAGCACCAGGATCCGGCCCCGCACCTCGATGGAAAGCTTCAGCTGGCCTGGAGGAGAGGAGAGGAGAGGAGAGAGTGAAGGACGCAGGGCTCACCCACCGCTGCCGGCACTCAGCAGCACAGGGACCCCACAGCTCTGAGGCTTGCACGGGGCCAAACCCATCCTGCTTCCCCACCCCTGGGCATGGGGGCATCGCTCAGGGAGCCAAGGGGAAAGAGGTGGGAGGAAACGTCTTCTGCTACCAAAAAAGTCATAGAATCACAGAATCATTTAGGTTTCAAAAGACCTTTAACATCATCAAGTCCAACCGTAAACCTAACGCTGCCAAGCCCACCACTAAGCCACGTTCTTAACTGCCACATCTACATGTCTTTTAAATGCCTCCAGGGATGGTGACTCAATCACTTCCCCGGGCAGCCTGTTCCAATGCTTGACAACCCTTTTGGTGAAAAACTTTTTCCTAATATCCAATCTAAATCTCCCCTGGTGTAACTTGAAGCCATTTCCTCTTGTCCCATCACTTTCTACTTGGGAGAAGAGACTGACACCCACCTCGCTACAACCTCCTTTCAGGTAGTTCTAGAGAGTTATAAGGTCTCCCCTGAGCCTCCTTTTCTCCAGGCTAAGGCTTGTTCTCCAAACCCTTCACCAACTTTGTTGCTCTTCTTTGGATATGCTCTGGCACCTCAATGTCTGTCTTGTAGTGAGGGGCCCAAACCTGAACACAGTAATCGAGGTGCGGCCTCACCTGTGCTGGGTACAGGGGCACAATCACTTCCCCACGCTATTGCTGATACAAGCCAGGATGCCATTGGCCTTCTTGCCACCTGGGCACACTGCTGGCTCCTGTTCAGCCGGCTGTCGACCAACACCCCCAGGTCCTTTTCCACCGCATAGTTTTCCAGCCACTCTGCCCCAAGCCTGTAGTGTTTTATGGGGTTGTTGTGACCCAACTGCAGGACCCAGCACTGAACCTTGTTGAACCTCATACCTTGTCACAGAAGGAGATCAGGTTAGTCAAGCAGGACCTGCCTTTCATAAACCCATGAACTGGGCCTGACCACCTGGTTGTCCTGTACGTGCCACACAATGGTGGTGATCTGCTCCATAACCTTCCCCTGCACCAAAGTCAGACTGACAGGCCTGTAGTTCCCCAGATCCTCCCTCCAGCCCCTCCTGTAGATAGGCATCACATTTGCTAACCCCCAGTCAGCTGGGACCTCCCCAGTTAGCCAGAACTGCTGATAAATGATGGAAAGCAGCTTGCTGAGCACTTCTGCCAGCTCCCTCAGTACCCTTGGTGGATCCCATCCATCCCCATAGACTTTGGTGTGTCTAAGTGGTGTAGCAGGTCACTAACCATTTCCCCTGGGATTATGGGGGCTTCATCCTGCTCTCCATCCCTGTCTTCCAGCTCAGGGGGCTGGGTACCCAGGGAACAACTGGTCTTACTATTAAAGACTGAGGCAAATAAGGTATGAAGCACCTCAGACTTTTCCTCATCCTTTGTCACTATGTTCCCCCCACATCCAATAAAGGATGGACATTCTCCTTAGCCCTCCTTTTGTTCCTAGTATATTTATGGAAATACTTTTTAATTGTCTTTTACGGCAGTAGCCAGATTAAGTTCTAGTTGGGCTTTGGCCCTTCTAATTTTCTCCCTGCATAACCTACAACATTCCTGTAGTCCTCCTGAGTGGATGACCTTATTCCAAAGGTCATAAACTGTTCTTTTCCTGAGTTCCAGTCAAAGCTCTCTGTTCAGCCAAGCCGGTCTTCTTCCCCACCAGCTCATCTTTTGGCACATGGGGACAGCCTGCTCCTGTGCATTTAGGATTTTCTTCTTGAAGAATGTCCAGTCTTCCTGGACTCCTCTGCCCTCCAGGACTGCCTCCCAAGGGACTCTGTCAACCAGGCTCCTAAACAGGCCAAAGTCTACCCTCTGGAAGTTCAAGGTAGCAGTTCTACTGACCCCCATCCTTACTTCTCCAAGAATCGAGAATTCTATCATTTCGTGATCGCTGTGCCCAAGATGGCCTCCAACCATCACATCACCCACAAGTCCTTCTCTGTTCACAAACAACAGGTCCAGCGGGACACCTTCCCTAGTTGGCTCCCTCAGCAGCTGTGTCAGGAAGGTCTCTTCCAGACACTCCAGCAACCTCCTAGACTGTTTCCTCTGTGCTGTATTGTATTTCCAGCAGACATCTGGTAAGTTGAAGTCCCCCATGAAAACAAGGGCTAGCAATTTTGAGATTTCTCCCAGCTGCTTATAGAATATTTCGTTTGTCTCTTCATCCTGGTTGGATGGTCTATAACAGACTCCCAACCACATTATCTGCCTTGTTGGCCTTCCCTCGATTCCTACCCATAAACATTCAACCCTATCGTCACCATCATTAAGCTCTAGACAATCAAAACACTCCCTAACATACAGGGCTACCCACCACCTCCTTCCTTGCCTATCCCTTCTGAAGAGATATAGCCATCCATTGCAGCACTCTGGTTGTGCGAGTCATCCCACCATGTTTCCATGATGGCAACTATGTCACAGTTTTCCTACTGCACAATGGCTTCCAACTCCTCCTGTTGGTTGCCCATGCACACATGCCCCATGTCTTACGGCTTCAGATGCAAAAACATTCCAGGAAAACCTGAGTACTGTTTTCTTAGCACACAGCAAACTCTGATGGCAGGAGGCAGAAGCCCACGGCAGAGGGGAAGTGGAAGCACCAAGATGAAACAGTTGCTGTGGGATGAATTAGCCCTTGTTTAAGAGGGATGCAGCATGCTCAAATCCTGCCCCCAGCCCAGATTCAACTTCCCCTTTGCTGCTCCCCTGACAGCAAAGGGCTGTCACCCCTGCAGAAGGTGACAGCAGGCCAAGCTGCAGGCGGCCTGGACAAATGCCAAGGACAACTGGTGCCTTTGGTGGCAGGAACATGCCGGCACAGGGTCAGCCAAGGCTGGCCCCACCGGGGGACCCTGGGCCATGGCACTAACCCGCTTTTGTCCATCCGCTGCTGTGGGACCCTGCTCCACTCACATCTCCCGCCTGCTTGCCCTACTGCATGTCTCATCTGTCCAGGGTGGTTTTGAGGAAAACAAGAAAGCCTTAAAAGCCCCTTCACCGACTGTCACATCCAGCAACAGTTTGTTATCACTGGCACTATCGAGCAGAGAAGACTCAACAACAAGGACTAATGCAGCACTGCTTGCAGCACAAACCCAGCCCCCAGGAACTGAAGCACAGCAAGAGCACCCACATTGCAGCCTCCTGCATTTCCTGGGGAACCCAGACAGTACGGACTGGTGAGCAGTCAGGTAATCTCCTAAAAACAGGGGTCAATACTTCCTTTAATCTAGGATTAAACAAGAATGGTTTCAGTCATGTGTTTTGACACTGAACAATTGTCAGGTGGCCAACGAGGCCAGGAGCAGCCAAGCCCCAGCGAAGAGCAGTGCTCCACAATCCTGCAATCCCTCTGCCACAGAGCCTGGGGGGGCTTGGACCAAGCAGGACCCCTGGTTCCCAGTGACACAGCACTGCTGGGGAAATGCCTGGCTCCCTGCACAACAGCACCCAGAGCTTTTGATTGAGGAGGTGGTGATAAGGGAGAGCCTTGAGGAGCTACATGAAAGAAACATGACTTTGGCCTGGATGGAGACCACCCTTGCTCCCGATGCACTGGCTTACCCACAGCCACCCACCAAGCCGGGAAGCAGGGCCAGCCTGCCTGGGGTGCCCAGCTCTCGGCTGCCAGGCCTGCCAAGCCTTGCAGGGGACCTGCTGCCCATCATCATCATGAGCAGAGCAAGGAGCACAGTCAGAAGATCAAAGGCAGGATGGTTCCAACAGTCATTAAGAGGCCAAAAGAGCAGATCTTAATGAGAGCACAGGGGCATCCACTTCTGCCCCTCAGTGGGGCAGAGAATAACATAGAAGAGAAAGAGAGCTCAAAGTGCCAAGATTTGGTGCCTGGAGCATATTATAGGATCTTTCTTGGATCAGGAGATTGATCTGACTTGTTGCAGGAGGACCCGGGACCTAACCCACTCCACAGGCAGCCCTTCAGGAGGAGAATTCTCCCCATGTAGATTGGCACAGCACAGCACAGCAGCAAGAGCTCACCGTGGGACCTGGCAGTCCCTCATGGGTGTTGCAGCACTCACCTGTACAAGACAGCAGGGCAGCAGGCAATGTTTCTATCCATCAGTGCCTTTTAAGTTACCTAAGGTGAGAGAGAGGAAGGGAGGACTTGGAGCAGAGAGAGGAGGTGGGAGGGATGGAGCCAGGGAAGTGTCAGACCAGGGTTCCACAGGGAGCAGACCAGAGTAACTCACCTCGGCCTGAATATCCCCGTGGGGACCTGCTCTCACTGTGGACTATGTGGGCAGATCCAACCTCTGTGCTCATGAGAAGTTCGTCTACTTGGGACAGGATCAGCTGAAACCCGACTACAAAGGCAGGGGGCGCTCAGGCAGGCCTTTGAATCCAGAAACCCCTCTGCAGAGGTGCACGGACAAGATGGGAGGATTATTTCTAAAGAAAGAATGAAGGAAGGAGCATCCCAAACATGCCTTTGGCTGGCGACAGGCAAAGTCACCACCTGCAAACACGGCACCCACAACTGCAGAATACACTGCTCACAGCCCACTCTGAAACAGAGCCAAGAATAAAACTCAGCTCTTACACAGCTCCAAATCCAACCTGCAGTTCCCACTGCTTTTCAAAATGCCCGTGTTAGATCCCTGAGCTCCCAGCTCTTCTCTGGAGCTGCAATCACAGAATCACAGAATTGTCTAGGTTGGAAAAGACCTTGAAGATCATCCAGTCCAACCATGAACCCAACATTAACAGTTCCCAACTCCACCAGATCCCTCAGCACTGGGTCAACCCGACTCTTAAACACCTCCAGGGATGGGGACTCCCCCCCTGCCCTGGGCAGCCCATTCCAACGCCCAACAACCCCTTCTGCAAAGAAATCCTTCCTAAGAGCCAGTCTGACCCTGCCCTGGCGCAGCTTGAGGCCATTCCCTCTTGTCCTGGCGCTGGTTCCTTGGCTCAAGAGACTCATCCCCCCTCTCTGCACCCTCCTTTCAGGGAGTTGCAGAGGGCCATGAGGTCTCCCCTCAGCCTCCTCTTCTCCAGACTAAACCCCCCCAGTTCCCTCAGCCGCTCCCCATCAGACCTGTGCTCCAGACCCTGCACCAGCTCCGTTGCCCCTCTCTGGACACGCTCGAGTCATTCAATGGCCTTTTTGGAGTGAGGGGCCCAAAACTGAACCCAGGAATCGAGGTGCGGCCTCACCAGTGCCGAGCCCAGGGGTGAGATCCCTTCCCTGTCCCTGCTGGCCACGCTAGTGCTGATACAAGCCAGGATACCATTGGCCTTCTTGGCCACCTGGGCACACTGCTGGCTCCTGTTCAGCCGGCTGTCAATCAACCCCCCCAGGTCCCTCTCTGACTGGCAGCTCTCCAGCCACTCCTCCCCAAGCCTGTAGCACTGCTGGGGGTTGTTGTGGCCAAAGTGCAGCACCCGGCATTTGGCCTTATTGAAGCTCATCCAGTTGAATCTGTGATGTTCAGCACTGCCTGGACCTGTCTGCCAGCAACTGATTCCCGGCATTGAAAACCCAACTGGTCATAGACCGCACACAGGAGACCAGTGCCTGGGAGAGCCACGCGTGTAAACCCCTGCTGAGCAAGGACACGGGTCCCAGGGCAGCAGCTCTGCTCTGCCAGCTTACTTAGTCACGCACTTGCTTTCCCATGCGCTAGTGACTCTGCAAAAATCTATCCACAGTTCTCAGACTGGCACAAAGACTCCGCCGACAGCATTTGTCAGGGTCGGGGGGGCAGAGCAGGCTGCCAGCCCCTGGCTCGCTGCCCCGCTCGGGCACAGAGGGCTCTGCCCCGCTGAACACCTTCCCAAGAGGTTCCCTGGGAGCTGCCGGCTGCCAGCCTGCATAGGATGTGCAGATTTTAAGGGTGAAGCAGGGTCTGAAATTTGTGTAATAATTCTGGACCAACGCAAAACTAAATATTTCTCAATCCTCCTCAAAAATCAAAAGATTGAAAGCATCATTAGCCTAACGTTTCATTTAGTCCAAAGCAAAATATACCATTTTCACTTGTTTTCCAGCTTACAAAACACAACAAACAAAATAAACAGTAAATATCATTTACAGACTTCTAAATATCTTTCAAACTAAAAACCAACATTCCACTTTGCAAAAGACACACCCAAG
This sequence comes from Strix uralensis, assembly GCF_047716275.1. Classification (NCBI taxonomy): domain Eukaryota; kingdom Metazoa; phylum Chordata; class Aves; order Strigiformes; family Strigidae; genus Strix; species Strix uralensis. The sequence continues at coordinate 1,975,974 of NC_133992.1, forward strand.
GGCTTAGGCTTGCTGGGGTGGGGATATATTACAGGATTGTTGAACCTGAAGCAAGTCAAAAGAACACATTTTTCGCTCGAAAAAACAGAAACTTTTCAAACCCCTCTCCAGCTCACAGGTGTCTGTGTGTGCATCTGCATGTTTGAGAGCACATGTCTGTGCACCTGTGGAAACACATGGCTTTATGTGCACTTATCCCTGTGCAAGTGAGAGCAAGGTGAGAAAGACAAGAGCCAGGTGGGGTAAATCAGGACAGCTCTATTAAAGGTAATAGTGATTTACAACAGCGACAATATTGTCTCCCAGTTTCATCGTGCCTTTTGCACCAAGGCTTTAACCCTTCTGCTATCTCCAGATCTCTGAGGCTGTGGGAACCCTCTCGCTGTTCCACTGTCAGCCTGTAACAACCGTTACAACACGAAAGCAAACTGCCCCTGTCTAACCAAGCATGAAAGGAGTCAGCCCAGGAATGAATGGGCCCTGGGGAGGAGAAAGGAAGCTTTTGTGCTGGGTAATTCAGGGGGGGAGCAGGCTAAGCCCAGCCCTAGCCTGGGGGCGGCTGGGGCCGCTCAGCTCCCGAGGCAGCACAAGGGGCCAAGGCTTCTGCAGGATGAGGGATGGGGTCAGACAGGACCGCGGCCTCCTGCATCATGTGAATTAGAGCTGCTTCTGGTGCAGGGACAGTGCCTGTGGGCAGGCTGCACCAGCACCAAAGAGAGGAGAGCAGGGAGAAGATGGGCAGTTTCACCTTTCTCAGAAGTACCATAAATTGGCCCCTAGTAGAAAGTATTTGGGAGTGTCGGTGGGAAAGGTCCTTTCCTTCCCATGAGCAACAGATGTCATTTCTCTCTTAATGCATCCCAAGCGTCTCCAAAGCACATGAAGGGACAAATCACACACCCCGCACACCCAGCCAGCCTGCCCGACCCCAGAGGGGTCCCAGCCCGCTCGTGCCGGGGAAGCACTTGTTGGCTTTGTAGCAATTCCAGTGCTTGTACAGGGCCAGGATCAGAGAGGGAAGCTGCTGTCGGAAAGAGCCGATCCAGCCTGAGCTGGTGGAAGGGATTTGCTGTACCAACATCTGCACTTGGACAGACCAGCTCAGTGGCAGCAGTTGCATTTTCTCAGGTGCAGGGAGCAGTAACCTTCCTCCAGACCTGGGTGGGCAGAAACACAACCCCTGTCAAGACAAGTTCTTGGGCTGCATTTCCACCTCACTCCAAGAGCAGAGGGTCAGAGAAACATTATCCCCTGGGTTTCTCTCTTTTGATACATCCCTAGCATGAACTAAGGGAAATAGCTTCAGCAGAGAGGCCCTGACACAGCTTGTCCAGGTCACATGTGTTCAATAAATGTTAATACGAATGAAAATAGGTGTAGAGAAGGGCCGGAGAGAGACAAAAAAACAGACAGCTCATGTCACAACAGGACCCACACGCAGCTCCTGGGTGCACACCCCATCACAGAGAGCAGGGCTCAGCCGGGCTCACAGGGCTGCAGCAGGGAGGGTGCCCAGGCCCCATCCACAGGGCCAGGAGAGGCAGTTCAAGCTGATGAACAAAGCTGGCACAAGGTGAGCAGGGCATGAACAAGCACAAGATGGTAATCAAACAGGTTCCCACCCATGAGAGAAGTTTGCCAGGCTAAGGGAGGGGATAAGTGAATGTTGTCCTTTGGGAGCAGAACTAGCAGGCAGGAAAATCTGTTTCTTACTGATGATCTCCGACAAATGGAAAATTTGGGTTTCTGCTCTTTAAATGCTTTTCTGTTTTATTGTAGGAAAAATGCAGGTTTTGCCCTGGCTGGCACAGCCAAGAGCCATCAGTGCACACACCAGGGGGTTTCCTACAGGGGAAAGCAGTGTCAGATAACTGCCTGGGCAGAAGGTCCCCATGCACAAGGCAGAGCACCCCGAGATCACCATCTGCAACCTCGGGCCCTGGCACCAGCCCTTCTGAAGACCCTCTCCTTGGTCACCCACATGGAAAGGGTAGTGCTGGCCCTGTCCTGCCACTGCTCTCCTGCTCAGAGCACGCAACGTCACATCTCAACACCCCATGAAGGGAACTGCAGCTGCAGAGATGATGCTTGGCCTGGACTTGGTTACAGGCACCGCAAAACTCACATTACTTGACATGCATAAGTCATACAGACAAAAACAGGAGGATTTCAGCTTCCAGGCTGTCCTGAGCAGTTTGATGGTTACAAATCAAAGGGGGGAAGGAGCAGCATCCCCGGCTGCCCAGGAAAGGGACGTCCTTCTCCACTCACATAACCCTCTCTGCTTCCCTGCAGCCTCTTTAACATCACACTGCATGACTGCCTGCCCTGCTCACCAGAACAAGCAGAAGCTTTGAAAGAAAACTGCTGCTTAAAAAGTGGCACCCGGGAAAGGCACCCAGCTTCCCTCTGCATAAGACGGCTGCTGACAAGCCATCACATACCACAAGTGATGGCCATGACATTTGCTGTCAAATTCCCCTGCTCGCAGGGCAGGTGTACAGGGTTCATAGCCATCGCTGGGCTGGCTCCAGCCCACAGAGCTGAGCCACCACTGCCCATGGGCTCCTTCAAGTCCATGTGGCAAAACTGAGGCAGCCACAGAAAGACCCACAAGGAGCAAAGAAAGAAGTTGGGGCTCTGCTGTAATGGGGGCCACAGCTCCGGCCAGCCCTACACAGCATCCCAGCTTGTGCCCATCCAGGGGGCAAAACAACCTGGGTATTGGGCATCCGGCTGACTCCCGCAGCATGCCACAGCGGCTGCAGCTTGGTTTCAGGGCGCTCCCCAGCCCGCCAGCTCGATGGAGCCACGTATTATTCTGGCTCAGCGAGGCAGAAGCGAGCAGGCTGCCGCTCAGCGTTAATGCCTTCGGGGAGCAGCTCTCCAGCCCGTTCCTACCGCACCGGGCTTTGGCTGTGACCTGCTGCAGCTGCCGGCGGCCACCACGGCCACGGCCATGGCCACATCCCCCAGGCACGGCGTGCACCCCCTGCTCCCCGGAGCTGCAGGCTCAACGCTTACCGAAGGTGGTGAGGTAGAAAGAAGCTCCCAGGGGGGCAGCCTGGTGGGTGCAGAGCGAGACTCTGTGGACATTGCCGGGCTCCATGGCAGGACACCTCTAATTAGGCAGTAATTGGAGCCCGCCCTGCCTAGCCCGGGAGAGCCAAGCAGCCGTTTAAGCAGGCAGTGACAGGCAGCCGTGCAGCCGGGTTTCCATGGGACGCGCGTCCAACCGCCGCATGTTTGAACGGCGCAGCTCCCATCGGCCCCGCGGATTTGAACGGGGACTGCACCTGTCTGAGCAAACAGGCCCGAGCCTCACGCCACAGCCACGTGCAAGGATGCAGGCAGCACTCTGCCCTCACCCGCAGGCCTGAGACCCGCGCCCGTCCCACGGCTGATACACCAGGAATGAGCTCCTGGGAAAAAGGGAAAACCTTGCAACGTTTCCTCTTCTCCGCAGTGTGCCAGGCTGTAAGTAATCCCCGTGACTGTGAGTGCCATCGGGTTTGCTGGAACATGCTCAGCTGCTCGGGGAACTGTCCCACCAGAGCAACAAGGGACAGCGGCATTCACAGCACTGCGGGGAAATTATTACAGGCAAGGAAAGGGTGCAGGAGAATTGGTGAGCCAAGAAAGGGAGGGATGGCAGGGCAGGGGTTACCTGCTTGGCTCTCATGTAACAAGGAAAGAGGCATGCAGCCCCCCCAGGCTCATGGGGTCACTCTGCAAGACCCCAGAGCAGCACTTTCCATCACCTGGGAGCTGGTGATGCACCCACCACCTCCAGATGCTGTGCCACAGCTTACCAGGAGGCACTCAGGGCCGAGCACAATTTCTGGAGACTGTGGAGGAATGATGGAGATGGTGTCTTTGAAAAAAACCCTCCCCAAATGCTGGGCTGTCCCAGGACTCTCTGCTTCCCCCCCACGGACCTGTGCAGCCCTACTCCCCACGGCACAGGACCCCATGGGGGACTGATCTCCAGCAGAGTGGACCTGCTCCCACACCACCCCGTGCTGCAGGGAACGCCCTGCTCAATGACTTCCATTCCTCGTGGCACTGCTGTGAGGCTACAGGATCCAAAACAACCTGGGGGCCTGTGGTGAGCCTGGATCAGCCCCGCAGGGTGAGAGCGGCCGATTGAGAGGTCCTGCTGCCCTGGGCCCAGGCAGAGGTGGGCAATGGGGGAGCTCAGCCCTGACAAGTGAAGGTCGGGAGAGACAAGGGTGCAGCCCAGCGCAGGCTCTGTGCAGACGCACTGCCAGTGTGGATGGCTGCTCTCAGTGCTGTGCAGGCACCTCCATTTCCCAGCCTGCATCCAGCTGAAGTAATACTAAATATAGTGACCTCCCTGGGATGGAAAAGGACAAGATCTCCTGTAGAGTCCAGGGTGCTGGACACACACGCCTGCCACTCCTCGCCACGGTCACCCCTCCACACAGGCCTGACCAGGGCTGAGCCACTGGCTGGCCCACAGCCCCTCTCACATGCCCATCACTTACCTTTCCCCTTCACTTGTGCATGGCTGATCTTCCTTCTGCTCCCCAATGGTCCCCTCTGCTTCCGCAGGGAGGATTGTACAGCCCCGCATCGCCCCTTCACCAGCGCTGGCAGACACTCCAGATCCAGCAGCTGGGGACTCTGCCCTGTCCCTGCTGGAGAAAGGAGGAGATGAGAACAGGACATGGCAGGGTGGGGAGCTGGGACACAGGGGACATCATAGTACCCTTCGTTTTACCTGCCACAGGGGTATGTCTCCACCTTGCCCCAGCCTTCCCGAGAATACCCCACTGCCAGGTCTCTTGCACTGAGCTTCCCCTGGCCAGCCCTGCACGTGGCACATGCTGGCAGCATGGCACATCTGTCCCACACCATCATGCCCCGGCCCAGCCCCGCCTGTGCACAGAAGGGAGAGGAGTGATAGCAACACAGTAGATGCAGTGTCACAGCAGAACACAGACCCGCGTTCAGAGGGAGTCACCCCTGGCACACGGCTCAGCTGCAGCTCCAGCACATCTGTCTTTTCTCACAATACTGCTGGATTTGAGTACAGGGGAAAGACGGATCCCAGTTTCCCAGCAAGGCTGACAATGTCAGAGGCGTGGGAGGCAAGCAGAAGATGCATCCTGGTGACACTGGTCCAAACCCTGCAAGCCTGGGCCACCAACTAAATTCTTTTGTCTGCCTGGTGGCCCCAGTGCTCCCAGGAGCCTTCAGAGCACCTGAATCCTTCAGGACCCAGTAACCCACAGGCAGCTGGGGAAGCCAGTGCTGTTGGCTCCAGCCTCTTCAACAGGGACTCGAAGCAGCAAGCTCAGGCGAGCCTGGTGGAACATGGGGGACACAGGAGGGAAAAGGCTGCTCCAGCTCTTGGGGCTCTGTGATAAAAGCATCTCTGCCCATAACAAGTACCTGGCTTTGTGTGAGGTAGGGACTAATGCAGTCAACAAAACCCACAAACACGAAGAGGGGAACATGGAGTCCCAGAGAGGAAGCAGGTCCTTTGCCAGCAGCCAGGAGTACACCCACACACCACATGCAGGCTCTCCAGTGAAGAGATGACCTGGCCAAGCAGGCAGCCTATGCCACAACATTCTGCAGTTCCCTGTCCCAGCTGCCCAAGGAGATATTTTCACCCTGGCATACAAACATGTCCTCATGGCCTGCTCTGTGCTCTCTCGTAGGCATGGGTACAGCCAGCGGAGCAGGTCTGGCTTTCCCCAGCAGGGAAGCCTTCAGCTCCAGCAGAGCTCACCAACATCTGAGCTCACCCAAACTGTAACAACCTGAAACTGGAGGTGTCACATCCTCTACCACATCTGCTGGCATGCAAGAGAGCTCTGAACACAGAGCTGAGAAGGGGATGAACACCTTCACGCCATCCTCACCTTCATCCCCTGACCTCACAGGCAGCACTGGCAATGAACCTGGGAGAGGAACTGAGTCACAATGTTACAGAATATTACAAGAGCTCTCCCTTCCTCCCCACAGGGAGGGTCTGGGGACCCCTCATCATCCCAGCCCTGGGATCTGCAGAGAAACCTCACAAAGGCTCAAAACCCCTCTCTTATAGCTGTGTCTAACAGCAAGATCGCAGATGGGGGTCCCAGGAAAGAGGCCCCCAACTGCCTGGGGTCACGGTCAGTGCTGCTGTCACCTCCTGGACAGGAGGGTTGAAGAAGAACCCTGCTATTGTTCCCATCACCCATGTATCCCTTGCCACATCCTCCAGAAGCCCTGTTGATGCCTGAGCACCACAGACACACGTAAATGGTGTCAAAGCACTGTCCTGGACAATGAGGAACCAGCACACAAGTGGGATGGGCACTGTTCAGGGATACAGGGTAATTTCTAAGGCACTTCAAAATGTTCCTCCCTTCAGGCTTATCAGAAACTCTTCCCCTCATTTGTTCAGCTGAATCCATTTGCTGACACTCCCAGTGATCTCCATCTGCCACCCATCAAAATTAAAGCTTTATCCTGGAAAATTTACTTACCCCTGGAAAAAAATACAGTCTGGATTGCATGTTTCAGTGCACATCCCCAGCTCCCAGTGACCAGCACAGCACATCTCAACCCACAGGACATGCCACACCAAGAAAATGATACACTCAGCAGTCCCAGGTACCCCAAACCTCTGTTGATGCAAGCAGAGTGTGTACCAGCCCAGCCTTGCTGTGCCCTTATCTCCTCCACTGCAAATCCCCACAACAGCATTGAGACTACGGCTTGTGTTGCTCCTCTCCAGCACTGCCAAGCCTGCAGCTCTCCCCAGCACATGCAGTGAGTGGTGAGTTTTTTACATGCCACCCTGTCTGCTAGGAGCTCCCCAGGCTCACACAAAACCTCCCCTCTCCATGTCGTTATTGCAAAATGCTTTTAAGAGGCAAGAGGAAAGATGAACAGGACAGTAACAAAAGGCAGTAACAAACAGTAAAAGGTCTATCTAAAGTAGGCAGTCTCACAAGTTTTGGTAAAAGAATCCTGTGAGATAGGGTTTTTCAAAATAAATAAAAAATAATAGTAAAGGTAAAGAAGAGTCTCTGCGGGACTTCAGGACTCTACGGCCATGGGAGTCCCCCACACCATTCTCCCAGAGGGCTTGAGGCTCACTGTCTGCAAAAATCACTCCTAACTCTCAAACCCAGCAGACTCAAGTCTGCTCCATCCTGCAGCGCAAGGCCCTAGCAGAGAGCCCCAAGATCAAACACAAGGAGCTGGGCATCTCCAACACCCCACAAAGGGCATGTGGGAGATACAGTCCCTCATCTCCCCCAAGAGCCAGGATCTGGTTCAGTGGTGATAACCAGGCACCTGCAGAGTCATAATCCAACCTTCACCAGGAGACAGAACAGAACTGCAAACTAAGCGAAGAAATCACCTGAGCACTGATGCGTGAGCCCTGGCTCTCCCAGCCGCTCCATCACTCCCACGCGGGACCCTCACTCTCTCCAGCAACGTCCTGGACTCAAGCTGTGATTTAGCTGCCACGAGCCTTTGACCTTGGCACCACCAAAAAGGAGGGGGGAAGAAACAGTAATAAATGTCCCAAGTGAGCAGAGCTCCAGGACTAGGAAGCTACAAACTAAATTGCATGCAGGGAAGAGATGGTGGCAGTGGCGCAGGCAACGGCCCCTTCCTCTACTGGCTCCAAGCAGCGAGGGACTGACTCCTTCTAACTTTCCTCTTCACATTCAAACCCCAGGGGACTGACCTTAACCTGCATTTCTATTAGAGTCTCCAGCAAACTGCACATTCAGCTGGTTGGCTTGGGAGTTAATGACTTTCTTTTAAAATTTAACACAGTTCTCCATCACAAATTTCAGTTTGCCAGCACCAGGATCTGCCTTTGGCTGGATATTCAAATCCAAACACGTGCTTAGACAGTTATTCCAGGCAAAAGGGTAACATACACACACAGAAAACCCACAAGGTTGAAGCTGGCTTTGAAACTGAAGAAGCTAAATCAGACTGGGAAAAATTACCTGACTTCCCAGAGGGAAAGAGAATGGAACAGAAAGAGTTTGGATTATTTCTGGGCAATCCTGAGGGCAGATTTCTGGGACACACTGACCTCAGCACTTTCCCAGCGGTGGGATTGCTGCAGCCCCCTCTCCCCCAGGGGCTACAGCAAGTACAGGGCACAGTTGGAGACCTCCTGTCCCCGACACCACCTCTGCAGCAAGCACAGCTGAATCATCCCTGAAAAATGCCAGTGAGAAATCCAACAGAGATGCAGACTGGCTGATTACTAAATCTTTTTCCAGTCTGGGACCCAAGAAAGGCTTCCCCTGCTGCAAGGTTATCTTAGAAACACCCCACCTTCTTGGCTCACATCCCAGAGTCTGCGCATCCTCTTGGAGCTCAACTCTGCGAGCCAGCTGCAGCACCCACAGCAGCACCCACACTGTGCCCCAGCACGGTCCTTGCTGCTGCCTTTGCCAAACGGCAGCTCCCTCTGCTCACACCACAGGCAGACTCTCAGAGCAGATGCACCTGCACTCCACGCTCCTGCAAAATTGCACCTCCCAGCAGGGAGTGAACGCTGCCCTGGGCGTTAATCTAGCATTGGCCCAAAGTTAGCAAACGCCTCGTGAGCTGCTCCTGCCCCTTGCACAAAGCTGTCAGCCACCACGGGATCCCAACACAGCACTGCTGCTTTGCTGAGAGACCAGTCTCTGCCATGTCCAGAGTTTTACAGGAATCTCATCTTTCCATCTTTATAGGACTTGACATGTTTGGCATTTTTGACCCATAGCTTTGGGTAACAAACTTCTTTGGCTGATCCCTTTTCTAAATCAATCTCTCTGCCCCTTCCCAAAAGATTAACAATTTGAACATGCAAAGGGACTAACCCACAGCAATTCTTGGGCTCTGCACTGGTGAGGTGTTGCTATAAGAACTCAGGCTGCCTGTGGCTGAAAGCACAGCAAGTACTTCTAGGGCAGACAAAGGATCTGCAACAAATTCCACATGAGCAGGAGCTGTTACCAACCTCCTCGGCTACTCACAAGGAATGCAGAGCACAGAACAGCCCCATGCGCAACTACTCGTTCCTGTGCCCATCTCTGAGCAGGGCCAAGCTTGCTGAACTCTGAAAACAGATCATCTTGTCCCTCACCCCTTTACTGCTAAGGCTAAACTGTAGCTGAAACTGTTCAGACTAAGGCAGCTACAAGTAGGCTGTGGTTTGTATTAGAGCTACTCCATAAACCAGCCCCTCCCCATGAGACAGTACACGGCAGGGAAACAGGTGGGAGAGCAAGAAGATCTGCTTTTATTTTCAGTTCTTGAAGATTTTCACCTGTCTTGAACACTCTGAGGCTGCAGAAACTACCTGGCTGCTTCCCTCGCCTGCCCTTTGGCTGGCAAGAGAAACATCCTTGGCTAATTCGGAAGGGATCCCTTTGAATCACAGCAATGTTTCCTGGTCACTCCAGAAACATCCTGTACAAAATGTCCCCTACAGGGGCTGGCAGAGCCTCCCACTGTCACCCTTTACAGTGAGGAAACTGCAGCTATAGAGGATACTGGCATCAGAGCAACTGTGGGTTATCCTCAGGAACACGGCGCAGTCTGATTCTCTCTCAGAGGCTGAGAGGAGATACAGACCCCGTTGCACCAATGGGTCACAATAAACTATTTTTTTCTTTTTTTTTTTTTTGTTTTCCTTTTTTCCTTTTGCCATTTCTAGCCTGTAGTATAACAGTAGGCTGGGCACACACCTAATTTAGGAGCATCACACAAACACCTCACAATCTTACCATGTCAAGGCTTTGTCCTTGGCTTTGCATTTCTTAAAGGCAGTGGGACTTTCACAGGCAAGGTGTTTAACACATACCTGTCCCACCCAAATAAAAACACCTAATTACAGCACTACATAAACTCACAGCGCCATTCTTCCCCATGCACTCTGAAGAGTAGCACTGTGAGACATTCCACGTCTCTTACAGGATGTCTGATCTGAACATCCAGTTCTTCTGCTGCAGCCCAAGGCCCCATAACATCTGATCAAGAAGACAGCCTAGGTCAAACAGAAACATATGCAAAATAAATAAATACAGTGGAAATGCAGCAAAAACTTCACCAGCAAGCGATGAGGTACAGCAATCCTGGACAAGGATTATCTAGTCCCACAGGTCACTGGAGCAGCTGCTGCCACTTAAACACTGGAGCTACCTGGTCTCTGGGTTTGCGACGCTGAGTCTCTGCCCTCAGCCCCCGCTGCCCTGCGCAGAGCTGGGACCCAGCACCCTGCTGTTGGAGCAGCTGTTAACCTCTCTATGCGCTACTCACTCTGACATTGCTGTGGTTCAGGCTTTTGATATTTTTGATGTTTATTTGGGACCAGCTGAACAACCAGATTTCCACTGTCTGAACAGTAACCCTGCCTAAAAGCAGCTATCTCAGGAAAATGAAACACTCCAAGCTGGCATACAGATAGGGTACAATTAGACACTGGAAGAGGTATGCTTTTCTGAGCCTGCAGTGCTGCTGTGGATTACTGGATTTTGACAACTGCTAAGTATTAATCCATTGCTGATTTATTTTAATGCAATAAAAATAATATAATAATCAAGCTGGGTCTTCAAAAATTTTAGTGACACCTCTCATAAAAGAGACAGGTTTCAGCATAGCAAAAGACCTCTTGGGAATTATGCTTTTAGCCTTAATATGGTCACATGGATCAAAGTAATTAAGTTAAAACAGCTTAAAAAGTTACTGCCTGTCACCTGAGCTGAATTGTGTGCTGTCTGAAACGACATGAAATGCTCTACGCACTAGCTGACACCGTGCACCTGGGCGCTGCTTTCCAGGGCTTCCCCCAGGGTCTGGCACTATTCAGCCTCTCAGTGAGCCAGCTCAGCTCACTAATTTCACAGAAAATTAACTATTTCTAGCATTTCTATAGCAAACAGATTTGGCCAGGGCATACAATGCAGGGAGACAGAGATCAAATGCCAGAAATGCCCTTTTGTTGGCAGAGATCTCCTTGGTCATCTGGTGAAGCCCCACTTCTAGACTGCACAAAATAAAATGTACCAAGGTTCTCCCACACATTTGTGTTCAGATTAAGCTAATTTAGTTGAAGGCTGCTGCTGAAAGGGCAGATGCCTTCTTTCTCTCGCCATAACTATGTGACTGACCACCCTTTCAAGTGAAGAGCCTTTTCCTAACAGAATTCAAGAATATTTAAGAAAATAAAAGCAGACGTACTGGGTCAGACAAAGGTCTGTGTAGTTCAGTATCCTGTTTCTGACAGCGGTCCGAAGGTGATGCCTAGGGTTGAACACAACAATAGTGTGGAGCAGTTTGCTAACAACTGGCTACGTGAGAAAGGGCACAGCACCGAGGAACTGCTGACAACGGCGACGTGATGGGAAAATACCGAAAAGTATCAAAGAAGAACAAAGAACAGAAGCAAGTCTATGTAGAAGGCCTTGTAGAAATCATAAGGGGTGGGATTGGTATTTAACCTTAGCAACCAAGGTATCTAACCTTAGCAACCTATAAGGAGCTCGCTTTTTGCAATATGTATGAACTAATTATTGTAGATATAAAAGAAGTGTGAGTACTAATAAAGTTGAGTCTTTGTGCATTAAATGATGGCTGGGCTCCCTCTGCGTTCTTTCAACAAATGGTGACCGCGACGTGATACGTGCCAAAGGACGTATAAGGCACCACGAAGGATAAAGACCAGAGAAGGTGGTTCAGGTCCTTAAGCAGCGAGGACGGCGAAAGGCGACTGAAATAAGAGAAAAAGCCCGCGCCCTGGGTGTCATAAGAGGTGAACCCTGCTGATACGTGCTGCCGAGACCTGGAAAGGCTGCAACGGAAAAATTCAGGTATGGACAGGCAAGCAGCATATGATTTATTTGCATCCTGGCTGACACAACGCCGGGTTGAGGGAATAGATGTAAAAAAGGATCTTCAGGGGCTTTTAGCTTATGGGGTAGAGCAAGGTTGTTTTATTAATCCACATGTAGTTCATGAGTTATCGGAATGGCGAAAATTTGGAGATAAATTATGGGAATTAACATTGAACGATGATAAGACAGCAAAAAAGTTGGGAAAGTTATGGAGGGTGGTTCATAATGAATTGCTAAGGTATCAGGCTGAGAAAAGAGCTGCACAGGGCGCAATTGCGGCAAAAGAGAAAAACACCAGATATGGGGAGGAGGAAACTAGGTGGCCATTACCGCCTACGTTTCGTGAGCTTGTTTTACCACCTTTACGTTCCGAAGAGACGGGACAGGAAAGCTCAGAACGAGTTCTCCCTACCGCTCCCCCCGCCCCTACCCTGAGTAGCCCTGACGCGTCCAGCCACACTGTGACGCCGGAAAGCGAGAATTCTACTCCTGGCTCAGAAGATGGGCTGGGGATAGAGATCGCTAAAGAAAGGTGTCGGGCTTGGAATGCATTGGCACGAGAGGGGTTAGAGAAAGGGGATGAGGCGATGACTCAGATGGCGACAGCAAAGGCTTTTCCAGTTCAGTTTCAGCCGAACCCAGCTGGTGGAATAAATGCTACTGTTACGGCATTAGATTGGAAGCTTTTGTCACAATTGCGCTCTACAGTGAGTTCTTATGGTGTTACTGGTGAACCGGTTCGTCAAATGTTAGATTATCTCTGGAGCACTCAACTTCTTTTGCCTGCAGATTGTCGGGGTATAGCAAAGTTAATTTTCTCTCCTAGTCAGTTGTTGTTGTTTAATGCGCATTGGCAAGCGAGAGTATTAGAATCGGTAGCGGTACAGCGGCAAGCAGGAGATCCATTACAAGGGATCACAATGGATGAATTAATGGGGTTAGGACCTTATGCTAGAGTAGAAGCTCAAGCATTGCTCGGTCCAGATAAGGTGAGAGAGGCAATGAGGTTAGTGAGAGAAGCCATAGAGCAAGTGAAAGAGCCAGGCGGAGTTCCAATGTATATGGGGATTAAGCAAGGAAGAGAAGAGACTTTGGGCAGTTTTGTAGATAAGTTGGTAAATGCAATTGAAAGAGCAAGAGTACCTATCTACATGCAGGGTGCTCTCTTAAAACAATGTATTTTACAAAATGGCAATCCTGCTACAAAGAGTTTACTGAATACATTAAGGGCAAATTGGACTGTAGAGGAGGTACTTGAAAAGGCGTCATCGATACCCACTGGACCTCAGGCTTTTCTTGTAGAGGCAATAAAGAAATTAGGGGAAGGAATGAAAGAACAGGCTCAGGCTACTCAAAGTCAGGTTATGGCAGCCCTTGCGCCTCTCCAGACTTCGGCAGCAGGTAGAGTGCAAACACCTCAAAAGGGGCAGCTGCGGTGTTACCGATGCGGAGCTCCAGGGCATGTACGAAAGAGTTGTACAGCCAGAAACGTATGGTGTCAAACTTGCCGATCCAACTCCCATAATGAGGGGGTTTGTCACAGACGGTCGGGAAACTTCACACGGAGCGCGTTCGCCGGCCGCCGCGCGACGACGAAAGTTGCAGCCGCAGCGCAGTCCTTCAACCCGCCACCCGGGGAAGTCTCGGGTTGGACCTGGCAGCAGCAGTAGATGTTACCCTGTTAACAAATAATCCTCAAACAATATCTACGAACGTACGAGGACCTATCATCATTAATGGGAGAGCCATGGGAGCTTTATTATTAGGAAGATCATCGGCATCACAATGTGGACTATTTGTTTTACCGGGAGTTATTGATGCAGATTATGAAGGTGAAATCTATATTATGGCATATACACTGAATCCACCAGTAAAGATTGCACAGGGACAACGGATTGCACAGCTGGTGCCCCTGCCACAAATGACTCAAACAATACGACCAATAACTGAGGAGAGTCGCGGAAATAAAGGCTTCGGATCCACAGGAAGCCTGACCCTGCTAACACTGAATCTGAGTACGAGACCCAGAAAGACTGTTCACCTGTCATTTCAAGGGGATATCTTTGTGTTTCTACACCAACAGGCACCGCATGGGTTCCAGCGAGATGGGCGAAACCTGCCGCACCTCCCAATGACGCCGGAAGAGAGACAAGCTCATCGACAGCGACTGAAGATTCAGCCGGTTCTAGCGGGGATTGAGAGTCTACTCGGACATCCACTTTACTGGGCAACGCTGTCAGATGTTTGGAGAATTATTGAATGGTTAAATGTTAGGGTGACAAGTGTTAGTCATGTTTGCTTAGGACAGATGCAGAGACGATATCTAACAATAGGGAAAAAGGTAAAACAATGAAACAAAGAGGTATAATTTGTCTTTACATCCTCACACTAAGTGGAGCAATAGATGCATTGATGAGGTTTAGTCAGCCAAGGGAAAATGTGTGGGTAACGTTGGCCAACTTGACAGGACAGTCATCACTCTGTTTGGCTTTAGGAAGTATCAGCCATCCATTCCGTACTTGTTTGGTTGGACTTCCAGTGTGGAAACCTGGAGAGTTTTGTAGTTATGTTGTGAATCAGACACTATGCAGTGCGGCTTATACAGAGGATGATGGGAAACATCAGTGTGAGCTTATATTATCACTAAATACAACATTAGAATCCCCACCTGAGGAATTGGAGCTTTTTGGAAGTGCAAATGCTAGCATGACAGCTAAAAGAACTGGAAAATGGGTCAGCTTTCTGCCAAAAAGGCAGGAACACCTTAATATACACAGGAAGATGTGGGCTTCATTAGATTCAGCATTAGACCCTGGTAGTGTGTATGAGCAACTATATTCAAGCTGTAATGGTAGCAACATAACAACAGCAAGAGAGCTACCAACAGGAATCTTTTTAATATGTGGTGACAGAGCCTGGAATGGTATACCGATACATCCACAGGGAGGTCCCTGTTACCTGGGACGACTAAGTTTATTTCACCCGAATATGTCTGCCTTGATGAAACTTACTAACAGAACCAGGACGCAGCGGTCCATACATGAACTAGATTGTAGTGGGATAGGAGAGCCACGATTCTGGACAGAATTTACACAGGTGTTGGTTGCAACTATTTTGCCAGGAGGAGCGGCTAATAAAGCCATGAACTTAGCAAAACAGATAGGATGTTGGGCAAAAGATGAGCTTAATCGCACTTCTGAAATTTTAGATCGGCTTACAGCAGATGTAGAAAGTGTTAACCATGCAGTATTACAAGATAGAGCAGCTATTGATTTTTTGCTTTTAGCACAAGGCCATGGATGTGAGGAGTTTGAAGGAATGTGTTGCATGAACCTGACAGACAGTTATTCTTCAGTCCATGCAAAGATTAGGAAATTGCAAGAGGGCCTGCACAGCTTGAAACAAGTAGATGGATTAGGGATTGAAAGCTGGTTAAAAGAATGGGGACTTTCAGGATGGTTAATATCTCTGATCAAGTCTATAGGGGTAGTGATCTTGGTAATTGTGGTTGTACTTTTGATGTTGCCATGTATTGTCAGTCTTCTGCAAAGGGCCCTGCAGAAGACTGCCTCTGCAATATTTTTAGTACAAGTGCAAAAAGAAAACGGGGGAGATGTGGAGCAGTTTGCTAACAACTGGCTACGTGAGAAAGGGCACAGCACCGAGGAACTGCTGACAACGGCGACGTGATGGGAAAATACCGAAAAGTATCAAAGAAGAACAAAGAACAGAAGCAAGTCTATGTAGAAGGCCTTGTAGAAATCATAAGGGGTGGGATTGGTATTTAACCTTAGCAACCAAGGTATCTAACCTTAGCAACCTATAAGGAGCTTGCTTTTTGCAATATGTATGAACTAATTATTGTAGATATAAAAGAAGTGTGAGTACTAATAAAGTTGAGTCTTTGTGCATTAAATGATGGCTGGGCTCCCTCTGCGTTCTTTCAACACAATAGTGCAGGCACATGAGACATTTTCCCAGAATAGTTGCCCAGCCCCTAACAATTTTCAATTCAAGGACTTTCCACTACAATAGGGTCAACTTGACTTTAGTGTACATTTGCAGGCATAGGAGTTGGATCCCACTTAGGTGGTGGCACACCATTAGTTCAGCCTTAATGTGGCCACTTTAAGCCACCTCTGTGAATTAATTTGCATTCTGAATCGATTAGCAGAGCATAGCCTGGTTATTGCATATATTGTTTCACAATGATTATATTATCTGTAGTCAAAGGCCTTCCCCTCCCTCCAAACTGAAAGCACTCACTTTTACAACGTTATTAAAGAGCATGAGGTTCATCTGTCCAGGTGAGATAAAGTCTGACCCTGCTGCAGAGTTCAGGCCTGGAAAAACAGGTCTTTCTGAACTGCAATACAAACAGAAGCACGATTCATGGTGAAACAAATTCAAATTAACAGTATGAAAGGCAAATCAGAGGTTACCCTACAGGTTTCCTTTTCAAAGCACTTCCCAAAATGAATTAACAAAGTTAGCATTAATGTAATAGTCCATGCAGCTGAAAATAGCTCCTTAACTGGTACACAAAATTTGTCCAAATATCTTTCTTAGGTCAGATCGGAAAGTCCACTCAATCAGTAGAATTTTAGGCTGGCAAGTTTTTGATAGTCAAAACTGCTGAATTAGTTTATGGTAAAACAGGATCCCAGGAAGATATTTTGAGGATGAAACTGCTGTATTTGGAGGCCTTAGTCAGAGATGATCTAACCTGAGAAGACCTGAGGTAGGAAGAGAAGTGTGTGAGTGACATCTACATGGCAGCACACTCCACTGGGAACTGGGCTCCTCCTTGCAGTGTATGTTTTGTCTTTAGGGAAAGCTGGAATGATTCCAGACATTAGAGCTATGTTTGAGGACAGATGCACTTGAAAATTTAGAAAATACAATGAGAAAGTAAAAGTTTATTTCCTTCTAAAAAGGATACTGTCAAGTGTTTAAATTCATTCTTCTTCTATAACCAAAAAAAAAAAAAAAAAAGCAGCAGAGCAGCCATGGACAGTCTCCCAGACAAATTTAAACTAGTTAATGCAAATCCCCATAACAACATCCCACACCACTGAAGCCACTCCAGTTCAACCTGGGTAGCTGTGTCCCTGCCTTCAGCTTTGTGAACATTCAGCCTCTTGCTGTTTTGTTACAAACACTGACAGCTAACAGGCCATGCACTTGACTCTGGCCTTGGGCACTCTGCTGTCCCCTCTGACTCCCCTACACACTTAACGATTTTCAGGCTCGAGACCTCACAGAACCTTACACCTACGTTTAATTTTGCAACCTGAGCACTCTCAGCAGACCCAACAGGATTGTTTTCAGTGCCCAGAGTGAAGGTTTTGCAGATCAGATCATCAACTTGCATGTGGACTACCTTCTGGCGTCCTTCCTCCCCCCATTTGTAGAAGAGGAAGAGGTGAATCTATTGCAGTAAGAGCCTCTTTATTACAGGACTTGTATCACACTTATAATAATACAGCTGCAAGAACGATGGAAACAATATAGGTGTTCCATGATGACTGCTCTATACAGGAATAATCTGTACTTTTAAAAATTATTATTATTATTATTATTCCTTTGGCCATGATGATACTGAAGTATCATTTTCACAGAAGTCAAGTTAATCAAGATTGAAACCCATCTGTACAGTGTGTTCTGTGCAGTACAAACACCACTTTGCAAGCTCTGTGTCTACTGCAGCTGGACCATAAATGTAACATTTTTGTGAAACTCTGAGAAAAACAAGCAGGCTATCATCCCAGTGCCCACCATCACTGCAGGCTTAAAACTCACAGATAGGCCTTCAGTGTAATTCTCCTGACACCAGTAGCTTCTTCTGAGCATTCTTCAATTAGAGAACGTAGAAGAAAGGGTGCAGCAGAGGTGGAAGGAGTCTTGTGACACTCAGAACAGCTAATTTACCTCCCTGAAGTATGGCTGGGGGGGATATTTACTATTTTCAATGTTGGAAGTTCATCTAAGAAAAGTAAAGCAAATGCAAGATGAACACTGAGGATCTGATAACTACAAACTATAGAGTGCAGTGCCACAATGCCTCCATTTAACAATAACCAGAATTTCTAGCTAAGCAAACCACAAGAATTTACCTTATCGCCAGTACAATTTTTCCTATATGCAGACCACATTCCCAGGGCCTAACTGCCAAAAATGCATCTCACCACAACCACAATGGCCACTTTGCTGCTCACAATCACCATTAAAGGGCTCTCTCCAGCTACAGAAGAGGAGGGCACGTGGTCGGACTGCTGTGTATCTTGAGACACTCTAGTAAGGGAAGTATAACAGCTCTTTCTTCTTAATCATCACTCCATAGTTACCCAGCTCTTGCTGACAGCCAGAAAACCCTTTAAGAATAGGAGGGCAAGGTTTGTCTAATATTGATGAATCACTTGGTTAAACAGGAGATCACACCTACAGGCACACACTAGAAAGAAGTGATCAGTGAGTATATAAAGCAAGCTCCAGGCAGCTGATATACAAACCTCACTTACAAGGACTTAACTAGAGAAAGTTGCTGAGGTCCACAGGTAAAATCATTAGTGAGTGAGGTTATATGCACATATATACATGAGGAAAAAATCACGTTGGAAATTGAGCACTAAAATTTAACAAGCCATTTCCTGCCATAGGAAATACTTCTTGGCCAAGGGAAGTAACACGTTCTCTCTTCTTGATGTCAGCCATGCAAGCTGAGTTACTTACAGAAGAGAGGCTTTATTTGAACAAGCTACTGAGGTGAATTCTGGCGAAGTCACCCGTTATACAGGTCAGACTGGGCAACCTATTGATCACTTCCAGCTTTAAAAATCTGTGACCAGTGTTCAACTTGACTAGCTACCTCATGTGAAAACCAAAACCTGCCTTAACTTCACTAGGACTCCAAGTTAGTTATCTCAAGAGTAAGAACGCTCTTTTCCCTTATTTAGTGAAAATCAGAATTTAACCATAACTTTCCCTTCCCTTTCCAAAAAGGCTCTAAAAATTGAATCAGAGTTTCCTAAACCGATCCGAGGATGTCCCTCAGTTCTGTTTAGTGTATCCCAGCCCTGTGGATGTTGACAAGTAACCATACCACAAGCAGTTCCATCCCACTGGCTCGTATCTGCAGTCATCATCTTTGCAACCACTGCAGCAGGGAGAGCAGGAAGATGGTATCATCTATTCAAACACTCTGCAAAACAGAAAATCTGTGCAAATTAACTTGGCGGAAAGAAAACCCAAAACACTGGGGATGTATATAGTGTGAAATAAAGTTAACAGAACAAAATCACAGAGGAATCAGGTTGTCCTCAGGTATGGGTACATCCTAAGTCATTGTAGGCTGATAACCTGCAGCTCCAGAGCTTTTATGTTAAAACAGCTTTCTAGTCTCATTTAGCCGTCATGTGTAAAACATGAAACTTGTTAAATGTGACTTGGAGTAGTCAAGCTTACTACGACGAGTCACATTTCACACTGATACAAAAAAATTGCTGTTTGTAGCACATGTATAAATAAATAAATACAGCAGCTGCTTGACTAAACCAGTCTGAGTGGAAAAGGAAAAAGCATGAGACAATATTGTCCTTCTGTACCTCATGAAAACACAGTGTTTTTCTTCTGTACCTCGTGAAAACACAAATACTTTAATAGATGTACCTCGACCCTCCAGATACAGTAATTGAAAACAAATATATGCACACACCAGTGACCAAAGCATCCCAGAAAGAAGAGAGCCTGCTCTATCAGGAAGATACACACAACTTGATAGTAGGGGCCCAGTCTTTGCTGGGGAGCAGGGGAGCTTTGGGCCATACATCATCCCTGTTTCTGCTCCATCCTCCCCCCTTCACCAGACAGTAACCCAACACTGCCTCGCTTTGTTCTCAAGTCATGTACAAAACAACCTCGCCCTCTGGCAAAACAGAAAACAAAACAAGCTGCTGCGGCTTCAGAGGGCTCTGACAGCACCCAGCCGACGTTAGCACCGTCTGTTCCGGTTACAGCCAGGCACTGCCTTCAGCAACACGCGCTGCAGCATCGCACCTCCGAGAGCCCTGAGGCGACACAGAGTTACCAACAGAATACATTAATAGGAGCTAAAAATGAGACTCGAGAGACATGATTTGTACACGCAATGTCGGTTTTTATTAATCCAATCACTGTAACTGGAGAAGTCATCAAGCTCTCATGCACACAAGCCTTTCTTCAGGTCTGACCTTTGTGTACTCAAAATGCTGTCTATATCCTTGGCATCTATCATGTCTGATACAATTACCTCTACCTATAAGCGTGTCTCACAAACGTCAGTAAACTATCCCCATTACAATAATACTGCCCTTGCTACTGGAAAATACTTTCTATAGAAAAAAGCTGCATTGACAAACACTATTCTCAATTTCAAGTATCACCCCAACAGAGTGCCAAATTAATCTCCTCCCTTCTTGCACTCTGAGCTTATTTAATTACCTTGTCAGGTTATCAATAGGGATAAAGTCTCACGAAATTAATGGACGTTTGGGTCAGGTGCAGTGCTGTGGGGCAGCAGTGACTTGGCTGAAGGGGCACACACGCTGCGTGCCCTCACACAATGCTGCGGGGAGAGGCCAGAGAACATTAGGAGGGGACAAAGCCCCTGCCCCAGGGCCACCAGCCCTCTGCCCTCAGGGCTCCCACCAGCTTGGCCCCCCCAGGCTCTCACCCTCTGCCCTGGCTCCTGCTCTCAGCCCCTACAGCCCCTCAGGCTCCCGCTAACTCCCCAGTCTCCCCTTTATACCGCTGCCTGCACCCGTACACCCGCCCCCCCAGAGCCCCCAAGCTCCCATTTCCTCACCTCACACCCCCCAGCCTCCCATTCCCCCCCCCCCGCAGTTCCCATTCCCCCCATACACCCCCCCCCCGGGCTCCCACTCCCCCCCCCACAACCCCCCCGGGCTCCCATTCCCCCCACATCCCCCCAGACTCCCATTCCCCACCCCCCACCCCCCCCAGGCTCCCATTCCCCCCCCCCCTCCCCCCAGGCTCCCATTCCCACACACACACTCCCCCCAGGCTCCCACTCCCCCCCCCACCCCCCCCCCCGGCCTCCCATTCCCCCACACACCCTCCCCCGGCCTCCCATTCCCCCCCACACAGCCTCCCCGGGCTCCCATTCCCCCCCCTCCACCCCCCCCGGGCTCCCATTCCCCCCCCCCCCCCCCCAGGCCCCCACTCCCCGTCCCTCTCTCCCACCCTCACGACCCCCCCGCCGCCCTCCCGTCTCCAGGCAACGCGGCCGCGGTGGCGGGCGGGAAGGGCCGCGGTGCACGCCGGGACGGGCCGGAGCTGCGCGGGCTGCGGCGGGGCCGGTACGGGCGAGGTACGGCCGGGCCGGGCTCCCCCGGGCTCCCCCGGTCCCCCATCGCTGGCCGCGCCTGGTGACGTCCCGTTTGCCTTGCAGGAAGCCCAGGATGGCGGAGAGACCGGAGGATCTGAACCTGCCCAACGCCGTCATCACTCGCATCATCAAGGAGGCGGTGGGTACCGGGCCCGCGGCCCCTGCGAGCGGGGGGGCGGCTGCGGGCGGGCCAGCTCTCCCCGGCCGGCCCCGCTCTCCCCGGCCGGCCCCGCTCTCCCCGGCCAGCCCTCCCTCTCCCCGGATAGCCCCCGCTGAGGCTTCGTTGTTCCGCGGTTTCGCTGCTCAGAACGTGCCCGAGCCCGGGAGGAGCCTCCCCCGGCGGGCTGCCCGTGCTGTGTCCCCGAGGCCTCCTGGGCTCTTGCTGTGGCCCTCAGACGCCAGCAGCGACGGTCCAGGCTGCAAAACCCCGCAGTAATGGTCCAAGTAAAGTTCAAAGGCAGGGGAGCTCTAGCAGTGGGACTAACCGAACCAGGTCCACGAACAAAGAGCAGAAGTGATTCCTTGTCTGTACAAAAATCTAGAATAATTTCCAGTCATTAATTTAATGAGACGCTTGGTCTTGAGCCACGAGACATTGCTGAATGGATCTGGACATGGCAGGGTGATTGGTCTGTGTCAGGAGCTTGGTAGTCATCAGATGAATTGCCCCAGAGATAGTGGCTGGACCCACCACTGACCCAGAAGTTACTTTACTTCTGTGTAGCTTATTGCGTTTGAGAGAGCTCGGTCAAATTCTGGTTGGTTTTCAGCTGGCATCAACGTTTCTGTAATAGCATCCGAGATCAACAGTTAGTTTCCAATTGTGCTGAGCTCTCAATGCCTTAACAGAACTGACATGTGAATTTTGCAAGTTTAAGTCATTTATAGCAGGTGCTGATAAATGTTGAATTTATTTTTCAGCTTCCTGATGGAGTAAACATTTCCAAAGAAGCTCGGAGCGCGATATCCCGTGCGGCAAGTGTGTTTGTGCTTTATGCAACATCATGGTAAGAGTTTGTTGCATCTGAAAACCAGCGCAGTTGACTTATAATTCACCTCTCTGCTGGCTGTCCTGGAGTATTTGTTTCGGTATTGTCAGTTTATATAAATAAAGCAATCTTTAGTTGGGTTTGGACTGCCCTTAACAACCCGTGGGGAAGGCAGCTTGGCTCTGCACACAGAGGTGTCCCAAACTGCCGTTAGCCTTGGAGTATGGCTTTTCCCAGCAAAGGCAAGAGCACTTTGCTCACTTCCCAGGCTGCTCACCGCATCGCTGCGTATGGGCGAGTGTGAGCCAAGCTAGTCAGCCTTGGAGCGGGTCACAGAGGACACAGTCTTGTCTTTGGGGTGGCCCAGAATATGCTGTGCAGGCAGCACACTCTCTGGTGTTAAGTACTGACGTGGCCAACGTTCAGACTTTCTCCTTCCCCCCGGTTGTAGAAAAGGTCCATGCAAGCAGAAAACTAATGCTGTGGGAAAGCAGTGCAACTAGATGAAAGCACAAACAGCCAATGTAAACAAGGTATCTAAACTACTATTAGTAAGTGATTAAAAAAACCCCAAATGTTTCGGAGACGGCTTATTTTTTTTAAGTTGCTTGTGACTAATAAACAAGACTAAAATGGATGACAGTTACCAATCAACTCTATTTTCCTTTTTGTTTTTGACTAGTGCAAATAACTTTGCCATGAAGGGGAAGAGGAAAACGCTGAATGCTGGCGATGTTCTCTCTGCCATGGAGGAAATGGAGTTTCAGCGATTTGTAGCTCCTTTGAAAGAATCACTGGAAGGTATCGTCCTCAGTTCGTGTCGATGGAGTCTAAGTAGCACCAAGTCCTGTTTTTCTTGAACACTGGACAAGCAACACTTACTTGCCTGTCTTGTTTCTCTTCTCTTTGCCCAGCATCCTACACTGCAGTTTGCCTGGGGAATAAATAATGTGCACCTTAACAGGATTGGGATAACATTATTGCACAACTGATGAGGATTGAGAAAGTCTCATCTGCTATCACTCCCCTATTATGTTTATCTAAGGAAAGTCTTAGGTGCTGCCTGTAAATGTGAACTCCTGCGTCCTTTTCAGCATTTTTCTGCTGAAACTTAACCTGATTTCCTATGGAGCTGGTCAGCACAGCTCAAATAATAGGGTGAGTTGCTGCTATGAGTTCACTGCTCCCCTTGTAAGCCTGGAGAGCAAGTGGGCGTTGGACTTCAGCTACTGTACTGTCCATGCCGTGGAAACATTGGCTTGCAAGTTTTCAGTGTTCTCTCTCTTTTTTTTTTTATAGTTTACAGGCGGGAACAGAAAGGAAAGAAAGAAGCAAGGAAAGATAAAGACAAGAAGGCAGACTCAGAGGAGCAGGATAAGAGTCGAGAGGAAGAAAATGATGATGATGATGAAAGGATGGAGGAAGAAGAGCAAAATGATGAGGAAGAAGTGGACAACTGAGCTTGCTGATGAGACATGTGCAGGGGCTGGGTTTTGCTCAGAGGGATATAAACGCTGTAAATCAACCTTGCTGTGTGCCCTCTTGTTTCCAGTAGAGCTTTGTCCTGCTCCTCTGCGGCCTGTCCCTTTTTGGCTTTAACTTGTACATAAAGGACTTCTGCTAAAGCTTTTCTCATGGAAGGACCACTCCTCCCCGCACACGGGGGCTTGGCACCCTCCCCGGGTTCTGAACAGACAGCGACGGGACCGAGCTTTCTGTGTGGGGTTGGCTCTGAAATAGAGGGAAAAAGAAACAGAAGCTGGCCAGGAGAACTTGAGAGACTGTTGAATAATCTTGTGAAATCAAGTCGGGGTGAATCAATAGGTCATTAACCCTTTGGGGTTTAGAATCTACGTGATATCAGGAGGCTTAGAAGCTGAATATTTAAGCTTTTTATTCAAGTGACTTAGTTTTTTTCTTCATTTTCTTGCATTCTGGCTGTGCCTTCTCTTCCTGCTGTAACTGTGACAGTGATACTGTGTCTTTCAACCTTACATTATTATATACATTATTATGCAGCAATACAATACAACTGTACAGGGATCAGTGTTCCACTCGGCTGACTCTCGCCCAGATCAGCCTAAATCAAAAAACTTTGCAGCGCTCATGATGTAAATACCGGAAGTGCTTGGTTTGTGTCTTTAAACCCTGGGAGATCAAGAGGAATTTTGTTAAGAATCTGAAGCAAAATGAACGACTAAAATGTGATAGGAATGAAAAAAGGCGGCTGTACCAAGTGGTCCGT
This sequence comes from Strix uralensis, assembly GCF_047716275.1. NCBI lineage: Eukaryota > Metazoa > Chordata > Aves > Strigiformes > Strigidae > Strix > Strix uralensis. The sequence goes on from NC_133992.1 coordinate 2,000,469, forward strand.
TTGTTGCAGCTCAGCAGTGGGCACCAGTGGATCTGCAGGTCTCACCTTTCCCTCTGCAGAGCTGCAGTTCCTGCAGACAGGTTGGCGACTGCAGCAAGTTTACACGTGGTAGAATAGAGTGGTGGATCTTGTTCAGTTTGGTTTTTTCTTTTCCCAATTGGAATGGACTCATTACATCAGAAGTCCCTCGTTAGCCTTCGACAGTTGTTCAGAGATGTGACCTCCTCGCAGTGTGACGGGCTCCTACCTGGGAGGGCCAGCCTGAGTTTTTTAAAATGGCTCCTTCAAGAAGGATGGGTTGAAACAAGCTGTACTCCTAGTAGTCATATAGGTTTGTCCTTTTATACTTGAATTGTAGTTTTGATGCCTTTCCTTTCTCTTCTCTGAGAAAGTAACTATTAGAATAAGCTCCTTTTGGGGGAAAATGCTTTATTGTTTGATCTTTTTGAAGACTAGTAAACCTAGTATTTGAACTTAACTGACATCTGGTGACGGAAACGAGGAAAGTTTTAGCTATGTTTAAGTAAAACCCATGAGTCTTGCTGATGTGCAGTTTTAAAATAGCACTTGTGAGGAATAGTATGTCCTTTTCACCAAAAAACTGATGCAGAGCTACCCACAAGAGCTACCCTGTCTTTATGCTTTTATGGCATGATGGCTTTTCACACACAGAAGCCCAGCTCCTGGAAGGGACTCAATCAGCAAAAGATTCTCAGCTGTCTGGTTTCTACTGACAGGCAGTGAGCAACAAATGAAAAAACTGAGTTGACGATGTCTTCCCAAGATCTCCAATAACAAAAAAGGCCTTCCTTCTAGCTCTTTTTCATCTTTTTTTTTTTTTTTCTTTTTTCCTCTTCTAGCACATATCTGGGGTGCATATTCTGGAAGGGAACAATATCTAATTAAAAGCCAGATTTTTTAAAGAAATGGAGTCTCTTTATTTCTGTCATTAATAATTAATAAAATCAGCAGGTTGTGACTGCATGGGTATGCGTCTGAGCGTGCAGCGATGGCAGAAACAAACTCACTCTGAAATTGCTCACGGAGCAGCTGACAGCAAGGGGAGGATGAAGGCTGCTGCAACCCAGCCTTTGTGTGAGAGGAGTGAGGGAAGCACAGAGACCTGGAGCACCAGCGGAGTGCCGGTTATCGGAGAGGGGAGGTCGGGTGCTGGTGGTTGTATCCCTGGTGGAAGGAGCCTTCAGCTCACCCTCGCTCCTGGTGAGGGGCACTGGGCTGGGGGGAGAGGGGAGAGACTGGGTCGGGGTGTTGCACTGCAGTAGGACGAGGACAGAATCACAGAATCATTCAGGCTGGAAAAGACCCTCGGGATCATCGAGTCCAACCATCAGCCTGACTCTACAAAGTTCTCCCCTACCCCACATCCCCCAACAGCTCATCCAAACGACCCTTAAGCACACCCAGGGATGGGGACTCCACCCCCTCCCTGGGCAGCCTATTCCACTGTCTGACCACTCTTTCTGGGAAAAAGGTTTTTCCTCATGTCCAGCCTGACCCTCCCCTGTTGCAGTTTAAAGCCGTTCCCTCTTGTTCTGTCACTAATCCCCTGTGAGAAGAGACCAGCACCAACCTCTCCACAACGTCCTTTCAGGGAGCTGTAGAGAGTGATGAGGTCTCCCCTCAGCCTTCTCCTCCTCACACTGAACAGTCCCAGCTCCTTCAATCGCTCCTCACAGGATTTATTCTCCAGGCCCTTCCCCAGCCTCGTTGCCCTCCTCTGCCCTCGCTCCAGCACCTCGAGATCTCTCTCGTGTTGAGGTGCCCAAAACTGAACACAACACTCCAGGTGTGGCCTCACCAGTGCAGAGCACAGGGGGACTGTCACCTCCCTGCTTCTGCTGGTCACACTATTTCTAACACAAGCCAGGATGCCATTGGCTTTCTTGGCCACCTGGGCACACTGCCGGCTCATGTTCAGCTGCTGGTCAATTAGAACCCCCAGATCCTTTTCTTCCAGACAGCTCCAGCCACACCTCCCCGAGCCTGTAGCCATGCAGGGGGTTGTTGTGGCCCAAGTGCAGGACCTGGCACTTGGCCCTGTTGAAGCCCATCCCGTTAACGTTGGACATGCGGTTGTTGTGTAGGAGCTATAGAAGACCATGAGAAAGTATGTTAGAATAAGCCCCTTTTCTGGGAAAAATGCTTTATTGTTTGATCTTTCTAAAGACTAGTAAACCTGATCCGTGCATCTCCCATGCTCCGATGAGATGGAGAAAATAGTGTGTCCTGCATGTGTGCTGCCAGGTCTGCAGCGTGGCTCCAGCCTCCCTTGGCCTGGCAGGCCCCTGCAGCACCCCAAAGCCATGCTCTGAGCCCCCCCAGCACCCCAAAGCCATGCTCTGAGCCCCGCAGCACCCCAAAGCCATGCTCTGAGACCCCCAGCACCCCAAAGCCATGCTCTGGACCCCCCCCAGCACCCTAGAGCCCTGCTCCAGACCCCTCACGCCACCCTAAGGCCTTGCTCCAGCTTCCCCAGCACCCCAAAACCTGACTCCAGGTCACCCTGCAGCACTCCAACACCCAGCTGTATGGCCCCACAGCACCCTAACGTCCTGCTCCAGTCCCTCCCAGCACCCCCAGCCCTGCTCTATGTCCCTGCAGTGTTGTGCCAAAATCTGGGTTCTTTTACCCAGTGTGCAATGAGCTGAAAAACGCAGAGTTGAGATATTTTTTTAACCCATAGCCGCACAGAGATGGGTGCTAGGTGGTAATTCCACAAACCTGGCACAGCAGACACAGGCAGGTGACGTATTTATGCACTTCAAACCACACGGATACACGTTTACTGTAATGACCACGGGGGAGTTTCTTATCACTTTGTCCCTCACTGGTTAACAATGTGCGTTGTCTCGATTTAAAGTTACCGTGTGTTTGAATTATTCTGTGCAAACTCAAAGGGTGAGGGTCTTACCTGAGTAGGGGGCTGCTTCTCACCAGGAGGTGTGGTTTTCACATTACAATGAGCTCAGTTCATCTATAGGACACAACTTGCACGTTCTTTATGGTATCTCTGAGCACATGACCAGGGGAGGTTTTCTTATTCCTCAAGGTTTTACATTTTTTATCTTTTTGTTTCTGCAAGGCTCCGCTATCTTGAGCCTATTATTCCCTCGCAAGGCCTTGTCCTGTGAAATGCTTTTATTTTAACCTTTAACATTTCATCAACAAAGCCTGGCTCCAGGTGTCCCCCGCTGCCCCGCAACACCCCAAAACCTGCATTTGTACCCCAAAACATGGCTCCATGGCTACCTTATAGCACCCAAATCCCTCCCCCAGATCACTCCATGCCCCTACACCCCCCCAAAACTCTGCTTCCCCCCACTTTCACCCCCCCCCGCGCCGCGCCGCCTCCACCAGCCCTTTCCCGCGCTCCGCCGCGCGAGACTTCCCGCCATCATCCCGCGGGCGGGTATATGCTAATTAGAGGGCGGGGCTATGCAAATCGCGAGGGCTAGCAGCGGAGTCGCACGGTCGGAGCGGGACGCGGCGATCGGTGAGTGCGGGGCCGGGGTCGGCGACCGCGGGGGGCCGGAGCCGGGGCGTAGCCCCGGCTCCGGCCCCCCCGGTCCCCGACCCCGGCCTGTTGTAGGGCTGCTGGAAGGCCGGGACGAGCCCCAGGGCAGGGCCCGACCGGGCAAGGAGGCACCGCTGGGGTGCAGGCAGGGTGCGGGCAGGAACGGGCAGCCCGTTTTTTTGCCCGGTAGCCCGCAGTTACGGTCGGGAAGTCACCGACCAGCGCTCGATGCTGCGGGCTGGCGGCGGTCGTGAGCGCCCGCTCGTCCAGCGGTGTAATTACAGCCCCCCCCCCCCGCCCCGAGCATCCCCATTTCCAGATCCCATGAGGAAGATGAAATCTTTTATAACGTCTTGACCTTTGTTAGCGGCTCTTAATTAAAAAACACCCTGGGGAGCTCCGTGTTCCTGGTTCGCTCTGGGCCGTCCCTGCTCCCGCTTGGGCTTCAGGTAAATAGTTGTGCACCGTTCGATGAGGCCGTGTCTGTTTTTATATCCTAAAATGCCGGAATTGTCCTGGGGGGACACGAGGTACCTGGGGGTGTTGATTGCCAGCCGGCTGAACATGAGCCAGCAGTGTGCCCAGGTGGCCAAGAAGGCCAATGGCATCCTGGCTTGTATCAGCACTAGCGTGGCCAGCAGGGACAGGGAAGGGATCTCACCCCTGTACTCAGCACTAGTGAGGCCGCCCCTCGATGAGTGGGTTCAGTTTTGGGCCCCTCACTCCAAAAAGGCCATTGAATGACTCGAGCGTGTCCAGAGAAGGGCAACGGAGCTGGTGCAGGGTCTGGAGCACAGGTCTGATGGGGAGCGGCTGAGGGAACTGGGGGGTTTAGTCTGGAGAAGAGGAGGCTGAGGGGAGACCTCATGGCCCTCTACAACTCCCTGAAAGGAGGGTGCAGAGAGGGGGGATGAGTCTCTTGAGCCAAGGAACAAGCACCAGGACAAGAGGGAATGGCCTCAAGCTGCGCCAGGGCAGGGTCAGACTGGCTCTTAGGAAGGATTTCTTTGCAGAAGGGGTTGTTGGGCATTGGAATGGGCTGCCCAGGGCAGGGGGGGAGTCCCCATCCCTGGAGGGGTTGAAGAGTCGGGTTGAGCCAGCGCTGAGGGATCTGGTGGAGTTGGGAACGGTCAGGGTGAGGTTCATGGTGGGACTTGAGGAGCTTCAAGGTCTTTTCCAACCGGGATGATTCTGTGACCTTTGCAGCTCACTGTTGGCATGTGTTGGGTCTGGCTCCAGCCTGTCCACCCAGTTTGTTTCATTTGTGTGGTGTGTGCATGGGTCTCTCATTTTGTGGCCTTTCCTCGAACATGGCGAGGCACCTGCGTCACTGCGGCGGGCCCGGGCTGGACGAAGGCGCAGGGTTGGGTGCTGTGGTTTTGGGCTGGTCCTCGAGCAGTCCCGGCATGGAGGAGCAAAGGTGAAGCCACTCTGTAGCAGAGCTGTTTGCTCAGGAGCTGCAGGGTTGTTCTTAAACTCCTCTTTACTGATGCTCTGGTGTGCATGAAGCAAAATGCTTTAGAAAGACACAGATTTGGGCCTTTCATGTCAGAGAAAGAGGCGCTTGTGCTCTCCTGGGAGCCCTAAAGGCATCTGGGGAGAAACCGCCCCGTTCTCAGGCAGAGTTTGTGGTGCACCGTCCCCTCACCGCGGCACTCTCAGTCCTTGCTCTGCATCCCTCCCGTCCTTCCCGGGCGGTCGGGCACTGCGGGGCGTGCGGTGGCTCTGCGGCTGTGAGACCCCGGTGCCCTCGTCCGACCGGGTGCCCCACGTGGGCAAGGGGACCCCGCAGCCCTCGGCTGGCGGCAGCTTCTCCCCCGCGTGGGGCTGGGACGGAGGGCCCCGGCCCCGCGGGCCTCGCAGCAGACGGGTGCTCCGCCGGGCCCACCCGTCCGGGCCGTTATCTCCGCTCTGCAATTCCGCCGGGTGCCCGTCTCCTCCTTGCCCGGGGAGGGCAGTTTCTGGAGCTGAGGTTTCTATCTGTCCCATGCAGAGTCAGGTGCCTCTGCTCCCACCCCATGTCCCCCCTCCCCTTCCCCCGCGGTGGGATTAACTGTTTAAAGCATTTTTTGGATTCTCGAGGTGGGTTTTTTTCACCAAGCCCTTTGTTCTTGGTTGCTGCCTGCCTGGAGCCCTGCCTGGAGCCCTGCCTGGAGCCCTGCCTGGAGCCCTGCCTGCTGCAGCTGCCAACTCCAGTTCACCCAAGGGCTGTCCCCTTCCCTTCGAGTAAGGACTGGAGCGGCAGCTTTCCAGGGCTAAAAATTACTTGCCAAGTGATGCCATGACACTGCCAGCATGCCTGTCAGCTGGTCTGCATCCCCCACGAGCACTGTCTGATTTTTTTATGCATCATTTTTATAGGTGTAAGCCTGTAAGTAAGTGAGAGGTGCCCTTTCCCCCATCCCCAAGCAGAGGTGATTGCTAGGGGTATGAGAGACTCAGTTCAAGCCCTGGACTGAACGTGATGCCCCTGTATTACAAATGCCCTATGCACTGGGGCAGCCTGATACAGACTGAGAATTTGCTTAGCATTAGAATATCTGAAGGATCTTGAGTGTGTAAAATAGGTGAACCCTCAGATTAAAGGTTTTCCAGAAGAATGGAGCCATTTCGTGCACAGCTGTGTTGCTGACTGGTGTCGTGGGTGCTGATGTTAAACTTTCTCCCCTGGACTGTGTCCGGGGATGCTCTGAGCTGTGTCTGTTCTCTGCAGAGCCGGGTGCAGGTGGGGCGTCGGCGAGGTTTATTGCCTGGGGTTTATCCCTCCTGCGATGAGACTGGGGACCACAGGGCTGCTCCCCCAAGACAGGTCCCATCCTCGTGTCCGCTCTGTCTCCCAGGGAAAGCCCTGCCCTGCCCAGGGGTACTAGCAGAGGAATCCACTTGCTTTTTCAGAGAAGCCCGTCTCCAGCTCTCCTCCTGCCCGCCTCCCTCGGGTTTCAGCTCTCAAAACAAAATTTGTGGTCTCCAGTAGAGACTTTGCTGTTTGTCTCCCGGGGCACCCCTGGCTCCTCTGGGTGTTTGTGGGGTGCGTCCTGTGCACGCAGCCAGAAGTCCTTGAGGCTGCTCTGTACAGACAGTCCAGCATTCAGGTTCCGTTTCCCGGCGCTGTAACAGCTGCTGTCTTCTGTGCTGCAGCCAAATGGCTCGTCCCGGGGCAGCCCTTCCGCCACGCTCTCACCAACCGCATGTTGGTTAGAATTTAGCACTAGTGGAAATTTAAATCTTAACGGTCTAATCACAGAATTATTACTAGATCTGACTGTTACAGAAGAAGAAAATATTGCTACAGAAAAAGTTTCAACAATAACATAGCTAACACTTGATTTATGTATGTTTGGTAATTGCTCTTTGTTACCCCTGAAATCAGTTTTGCCCAACTCCCAAGTTTTCTTTATCCAGCCACTGGAGTTGTGTGACTGGGGGTTTAAAGTTCTGGTGACTTCAGGATGATCCTGCACCTCTCTCCCCTCCTGTGCCCCTACTCTTCTGTAACTGCATCGTTAAAACTGTGGCCATAAATACTTTGTGCTACGCAGAGCAGCTTTTGACACTCTATGTACAACAGCTGTATCACACAGACAGCATTAAGGAAAAGTAAAAGGAATTACGCAATGACCATCCTGTCATTAGAAAACTGCTGTTACAGCTGTGCAAGCTAAAACAGAGGGAGCCTGAGGAGGGTGGTAGCGTTGAACTGTGTGAACGTGGTTCTGGAGGAGGAGGCTGGGGGCTGTAAATTGGTAATTTCACACACAGAAATGGGAGGTTTTGTGGGGAGGAGTCAGCATCATCCCTGTTTATGGAAAGTGCTGCCCTGTGACGGCTGACACGGGGTCCTGCAACACCCGCCGGGCACAGGGCAGTGCCCTGGGAAGTTGGGATGAAGCCGCCTGGGCTGCAGCTCATGCTCCCCGCATGGGCCTGGGGCGGGACAGGGACGGTCCTGCAGCGGCTGCCGGGATTTCAGCGCCCACCTCGCGTGTGCCAATAGCAGCGGCTGACCAGGACACCCCCACTCATCAGCCTGCTGGTTTCCTTTGGTGTTTCAGAGTCTCCTTCCACAGCCTCCCAGAGAAGGCCCAAGATGCAGGCAGACTCCCTTCTTCACAGTGGCTACTTCCACCCGGTGTTACGTTCCTGGCAGTGTACGGCAACCACCCTCGATGCCTCCAACCTCATCTACCCCATTTTTGTCACGTGAGTGAGCCCTGGCTCTCTGGGTTAGGGATGGGCCAAGCTCAGGTTGACTGGCTTAGGTGCTCCCTGAGCTCTTAGATAGGTTCAGACTTCCCAAAAGACTCCCCGTGGAGAAGCCTGGGGTAGGGGCTTCTTTCTCATGCCGAGTCCTCACGTCTCTGTCCCATCCACGTCCTGCAGTGACAGCCCTGATGCGGTGGAGCCTATCCCCAGCCTCCCTGGACAAGGCAGGTAAGAATCCAGCCCTGCTGAGCTGCATGCCGGTCGCTGCCGTGCCCGAGCAGGGTTGATGTGTGGCCTGAGATGAGCATGGGCCAGGGGTGATGCTTCCAACCCTCTGCTGTCTGTGCCGTGGGGATCCCCCAGTGTCAGGCGGGGCAGGAGCATTTGTCTGCCAAGGGAGTGGAAGGAATTATACTGGGGATACTGGGAAGGTACCAGTACTGGCAGCAATAGTACCAGGGTCTTGCAATGTCCCAGAGCAGTCACACATTGTGTGGGCTGGGCACGTGGGAAAGTTGGAAGCGAATGGGGTTTCCAGCAGCAGCTAGAAAAACCTGTGCAGGGATACAGGCTCTGGTCCTGCATCAGATCTTGCTGGACTGGCAGGTCCCGTCTTCATCTGCTGCTGCATTAGCGGGGTTGTGGTCAGAGAGGCGCCAGGGCGGGGGGGTCCTGTGGGGAGGGGGGCTGGATCTACAACAGGGATGCCAAGATAAGGGATCCAAGGGCAGGGCATGCTCGTCCTTTCAGAGCAGAGAGTGTCAGTGCCCGGCAGATAACGCTCCTGTAGCCCCAGATAAGGTCTCAGATTGTTCCTCCCAGCATTGAGGCAACACCTCCCCTGTAGCTCCAGCTGCTGCTTGGTGTGGATCCCTGTGGATGCTGGATCGCTCACAGACCAGCATCCAAGTCGCAGACCAGCTCACCCCACGGAGCAGGTCTGGGTGCCTGGCAGCCCCCTTCACTTTGCTCTTCTCAGGTATGGAGTCAACAAGCTGGAGGGGATGCTGCGTCCCCTTGTTGGAGACGGTCTGAAGTGTGTGCTCATCTTCGGGGTGCCCAGCAAGGGCCACAAGGTCAGTGTGCGTGGTGGTGGCAGGGGGCTTGGGGTAGCCACAGGGGTGTGGGAGAGCAGCGTGGGGCCGGGGGGTCTCTTGATCAAACAGGAGCAGGTCAGGGTCTCTGGGCATGCTTGCACCCTGCTCAGCAGAGCAGGATGGGGATGGGAGACTGTAGTGACACTCAGAAAGCTCCCAAAGCTCTTGCAGGTGGCCCTGGGACCTGCACTCACTACTCAGAGGCACTACTCCATTGCTCTTTTCCGTCGGGGGTGATCACACCGCCCGGCGTTACAGGGTCTCACGGTTCAGGAAACGTTTCCAGGGCAGAACTGCTGCCACACAGGAGCCGGTGGGAAGCCCTCGGCCCTGTGTGCTGAGGCATTTCTCCTCTCGCAGGATGAGAGAGGCTCCGCAGCTGATGCGGAGGACACGCCTGCCATCCAGGCAATCAAGAAGATCCGCTCCACCTTCCCGGAGCTGCTGATTGCCTGTGATGTCTGCTTGTGCCCTTACACCTCCCACGGGCACTGCGGTGAGTGCACAGCCTGGGGTCCAGGGCTGCTCTTCGGGCATTTTCCTGGCGCTGGGAGTCCTCGGGGATTTTCCATTTTCTGCTGAGGAGCTCCATGGACTGGTGGGGTCTGGCCAGCTCCTGCCCCAAGACTTGGCTTCCCAGTACTGGTGCAGCTGAGTCGGGGAGACCTCTCCTGGGTTTTGACAGCAGGGTGGGAGGCACGGGTGGTTAAGGTACCCACTCCAGCCATCTGAATCTGTCTGAGCACCTGTCTGTGTCCCCATCTCTGTCTTCCCTTCCCTGGAGCACCTACGTGTTGTGTCCAGTCCCTGGAGGGCTGCGTCATTGGTCTCCTGCTCCTTACCCAGCGCCCTTAACATGTTCCCCGCTGTTAGGATCTCTGTAGCTTGTCCCGAGAGCCACGCTCCCCACCCCAGGGATGGAGGCAACCGGCTGTCCGGCCCCTCGCGTAACCCCGGCTTTGTCTCCCAGGTATCCTGCGTGACGATGGCACCATCCAGAACGAGATCAGCTGCCAGCGGCTGGCAGAAGTGGCGCTGGCCTACGCCAAAGCAGGTGGGGAGTCTCCTCCCAGTGGTACCCAAGTTTAACTCTCACGGACTTGTCGGTCTCGGTCCAGCCAGGATCGGGGCGATGCACAGAAGAAAGACAAACTGACACCAGTTTGTTGAAGGGGGGACATTGCCAAGAGCAAATGCCGCCACACTGTGCAATCTCCCAACTTACTATCACCTGATTACATAGGTTTGTTCTTACTTTTACATCCTACTGACCTTCAGGTTTTGCCTGTTTATTGCTTACATGCTCACCACACTCTGCAGGGGGTGTTTTTTACTGCTGTTTTTCACACAACACGGTGTTACGTAATGCTGCCTCAGTTTCCCCCAATCATTCTTCAAACCTCAAGCTCAGTTCACATTTCGCTAACCACCAGTTCTTAATTCCCACACAGATTTGCCCCCTCTCACTTTTAACAGGCCCAAAAGCAAACTGGGCCTGGCTCCAACTGGGAGTGCTTTTGCTCCAGGCTGGGGGAGGCTCCCCCTGCCCTCCGTGCGCTGCCCCCGCAGAGCTGCGGGCACCCGGGGCCCCTCTGGCCCTGGGGTCACCTCCTCCTGCAGGCACTCACAGCCTCGGGCACTTCTCAGCATCTCTGCTCTTTCCCTGCAGGTTGCCACATCGTTGCCCCCTCAGATATGATGGATGGGCGCATCGCGGCCATAAAGGCAGCGCTGATCTCCAATGACTTGGGCAACAAGGTGAGCTTTGGCTGTGCCAGAGGCAGGGGTGACGTCCGCGGGGAGGCTGCACCCCAGCAGGACCGGGCAAGCGGTGGGAGAAGCAAACCCCCACCTTGGCCATGATGTGCCACGGGCATTTCCCTGTCCCAGTGCACACAGGAAGGAAATGTCCTTGATGGGACATGGGGACAACAAGGTGCCAGGCCTCTGGCAGGGGAAGGAGGATGTGGGGCAGAGTATAAAACAGTCACGGGAGAGCATCACTCCTGCCCCGGTGCTGGGATGCAGCAGCGAGCTCCTGGCGTTCACGGCTCCGCCCTCCTCTGCAGGTCTCGGTGATGAGCTACAGTGCCAAGTTCGCTTCGTGCTTCTACGGTCCCTTCAGGTGGGTCTGTCCCTCAGCCTGGAGCGTCCCCAGCCAGGGCTGCTCCGTCCGGGACGTGTGTCCCCGTGTAGTTATTTAGGAATTGGCCTCAGCCAGAGCCTGGGCCGCAGCTGGGGCCACGCTGGTCGCTTTGGAGTGCTCTCCTCCTGCTTCCTGCTGCAAAAGGGAGACAAATGTCCCTTGCCCAGGAGAGGCTGGCTGGTGGGAAGATCACCTCGGGTGATCTGTCCCACCCCTTCACCTGCCCGTGCTGGTGGCAAGGCAGGCAGAAAGGGAGCTGCCTGCAGCTGCCAGGAGCAGTGAGGACAGGAGTCGCAGGAGCCAGTGTTGCCCCAAAGGGTGGGTTCAGGGACAAACCTCAGCTCAGCTGGCTTGTCCCAAGAATGGCCTGACCCCAACGGGGTGTCCCTGAGGGATCTGCCTGGAAAAAAGGAAAGCGTCTGACCTGATTTTACCCCAGATTCTGGGCATGGGGAGGGCAGCGGGTGTTGAAGCACGGCTCCCAGGGACAGCCTGGGCCCGTCAGACTTCCCAGAGTGATCCTGGGGGGCTGAATTGGGTCTGGAGAGCCCCCCTTTTCCAGGCCCCGCTGGCTCAGCCACTTGTCCTAGTCTGTCCTCACGCTTCTGAAGCTGTGTGAGGTGAGAGGCACAGGGAGCCATGCTGGTCCTCATCCCCCGCCCTCTACCTTGCCTGTCACCAGGGACGCCGCGCTATCCAAACCCGCCTTCGGAGACAGGCGATGCTACCAGCTGCCCCCGGGCGCCAGGGGCCTGGCCATGCGTGCAGTGGTGAGTGAGCCTGCCCCGGGCAGCGCCAAGGGTGGTGGGTTTATGGCTGTGGGGACTGGAAACCCCTCACGTGGTGCCTGGCTGACACCCAGCAGTGAATCAAGGTTTGGGGAGAGCGAGATCAGGGGTGTTGGAATCAGCTGGGGGCAGGGGGCACGCCAGCCAAAATGGTCAAGGGTCTTCCCTGTCCACAAGCAAGGGAAACGTGAGGCCCATTGGCCTGCCAGAGAGCTGGTCACTAGCGTGGGCCCGAGGACTGCGCTGGGAGCTGTGGAGTTGGTGACCCCATACCCTGCTGTGGCTTGGGGTGTCAGGGCCAGGGACACGCAGCCGCTGGCTTTCCCCAGGCGCTGGGTGTCTGGTGAGGGGAGTGTCGGCTCTCGCCCATCACAGCCCGACCCTGGCTCCTGGGGCCATTAGTGATCCTTCTGTGATCCCTCTGCAAAAAACAACCACCAAGTCCAAACTTCTGGGGAAAACCAACCGTGGACTTGCTGGAAAATGTTTTTCGACCCCGAGCTGCCAGGGTCACGTGCATGTTCCCCTCACAGGACCGGGATGTGCGTGAGGGAGCGGACATGCTGATGGTGAAGCCGGGGATGCCCTACCTGGACCTTGTGAGGGATGTCAAGGCTCGAGTAAGCTCCTTCTGCATGCCAGCAAGGGCACGGGGCGGCCCTGGAGGAGGAAGGGCAGGGGGAGAGGCGCGTGTTCAGGATGGCTGGTTTGGATATCCAAACCAGAGGGGCTGTGACTTGGGTTTGTGTGGAGGTGGGTGCTGGAGCTCCTCTGGGAGCACTGGGGTGTGCGGGAACACTGGACACGGGGAGGGGTGTCCCCCGCCGGCTGACCTCCCTCGCTGCCCTCAGCACCCCACCCACCCGCTGGCCGTGTACCACGTCTCGGGGGAGTTCGCCATGCTGTGGCACGGGGCCCAGGCCGGGGCCTTCACCTTGGAGGCTGCCGTCAGGGAGGCGGTGACGGCCTTCAGGCGCGCAGGTGAGGCGGGCGGCGCTGGGGCCTGCTCCCCCTCCCCTCCCCGACCCTGTCCCCTTGTCCCCCCTCCCCGGGCCGGCTCCAGCGTCTCGTCTCTCCGCAGGGGCCGACGCCATCATCACGTACTTCGCGCCGCAGCTGCTGCGCTGGCTGAGGGAGGAAGCGGCGGCGGCGGGACGGGCCTGAGCGGGGGGGCGGGACTTCCGGGGGCTGGGGGCGGGACTTCCGGGGCAGCCGTGGCGCGGCGCAGGTGGGTGCAGGCTCGCCCGTGGGCCCCGGGACCGCGCGTGGCCCCGGCCCGGCCCGCCCGGCTCCTCCCCGCCCCGCCAGCCCCGCGGTGGCCCGCCTGGGCCCCAATCGCCCGCACCCCCAGCCCCGCCACACCGTGGGTACGGCCCCAGGTGCACCCGCCCCACGGCGGGGGGACGGTGCAGCTGCCCCGGCCTGGGAGACTTTGCACCCCGGGAGCGGGAGCGGGGCCTACCCTCCCCCGCCGTATCGCCCTGCAGAGCCCCCCACGAGGGACACTGGCACCCGTGGGTGTGACGTGGGCACAGGGCCGGTGCCCACACCCCGCTGATCCCACCAGTGTGAGCCACGCCCGGTCCCGCCTCCCTCCAGCAGAGCACCCGGCCCTCACCTCCCTGTTTGTTCTAGGTTTCCCTTAGTCCTGAGCTTTGCTGAGCCCATGCTTAGGCTCCGCTTACTAACGTGGGACGTGAAGGACACGCTGCTGCGGCTGCGGCAGCCGGTGGGCGAGCGCTACGCGGCTGAGGCCTGGGCTCACGGGGTCCGGGTGCAGCCGGAGGCTCTTGGTCGGTCGTTCCGGGAGGCGTATGGAGCCCAGAGCCGGCACTTCCCCAACTACGGCCGGGAGCAGGGGCTCAGCTCCCGGCAGTGGTGGGTCGATGTTGTGAAGCAGACCTTCAGGCTCTCGGGCGTGCACGACGACGGAGTCCTAACACTGATGGCAGAAACCCTCTACCATGACTTCTGCAGTGCCCGTAACTGGGAGGTGCTGCCGGGAGCCCGCGAGACCCTGAGCCGGTGCTGCCAGCGTGGCTTCCGCATGGGGGTTGTCTCCAACTTCGATAACCGGCTGGAAAATATCCTCTCCCAGTGCAACCTGCGGCACCACTTTGAATTCATCCTCACCTCCGAGGACGTGGGCTTCGCTAAGCCGGACGGGAGGATCTTTGAGAAAGCCCTGCGCCTTGGCGGGGTCCCCCCAGAGCACGCGGCTCATGTGGGGGATGACTACACCCGGGATTACCGGGCAGCCCGAGCTGTGGGCATGCACAGCTTTCTGCTCTGGGTGGCCGGGCAGGGCGAGGAGCCGGAGGTGCCCCCCGAGCATGTCCTGCCCACGCTCAGCCACCTCCTGGCTCTGATTGAGAAGGGGTAGCTGTGTTTCGGGGGAGCAGCGCTGCTGCCGAGCAGCGAACCAGTCCTGGCGTGTGATTTCTTGCTGCTGGTTGGGCAGGGAAAAGAAGGGAGCACTTCTGAGCACAGGGAGCAGTGCTGCCTGCGGAGCAATAAAATGCATCTGACGCTCAGCATCGCTGCTGCTGTCTTTCATAGCTCTAAAAAACACTATGGAAGAGGGTCAGCAGTGGGGTCTTCCCCCTAATGGAGCTGGGGATGGGGTTAAGCTGCACTCCCGAAGGCTCATCCTGGCAGGAGGGATGGAGGCAGACATTGAGGTTTATCCCTTCTCAGTAACCCCAGGGAGAGACTCGAGCATCCCCTGTGCAAGCGCACCAGCAGAGCTGGGGTTGGTCTCGTCCCAGGGAAGGTCTCGAGCAGAGAAACCCCCCGCACAGACCCTGCATGCCTCGGTGTACCCCAGGTTTGCCACCTCACCAGCATCCCCCCCCCCGCCCTGCTTCCTGGCATCAGTGGCCAGGAGGCAGTTGCAGGCCTCCCACTATGGGCAAAACAGTCTGGAGTTGGGCAATTTCCCTTAATTTAATATATTACCAATTAACAGACCTCACTGATCCGGGTATTGAGAAATAAAGACGACTAATTTTAAGCAGATAAGCACCTTTCCTGCCCTTCTCCCTGGCTCAACTTCAGTCCAACACCTCTCCTTCCTCCCTGACATCAGCTCCCCGCGTTTTCACCACGTTACACTTGACCCCCCACTCCCTCGGGCGAGGTGAGGAGCAGCTCAGCTTAGGTTTCTTTCTGCTGCTCCTTGCTTCTTACTCTGCTCTGACATGGGCTCCTCCACAGGCCACAGCCCCTCAGGGATGTCCCTGTCCCAGCATGGGTCCCCCACGGGTGACAGCCTCCTGCGCTCCTCCCAAAAGTGTCTCCAGCTGTGTCCCAGTGATGGCCCTTTCCACATGCCTCCTCCCTGCTGTTTCTCCAACCACATCTCTTAATATCTTTTCTGTTTTCTAAAGCCCACTGGGAGACTGGAAAGCTGCCCTTGGTCAGAGAGATATTAAATGATTCACATAAAAGCAGCTGGCAGAGTGAGGCATTACCCTCACCCCAGCATGGTGGACACAGGGTGGGTGTAGCCTGGAAGAGAAGAAAACAGCTGTAAAATATGTGAAGAACAGATGTAGTTGGAAGGCAGGTGTTGTCTGAACGCCAGTGTACACAAGCCATAGCCCTGCCTGGGCTCCTTCCCCCCATAAAGGTACTGTATGGTGTCTATACATTGACTGTATATACAGCTGTACGCTCACCCCCGCAGCGAGCCCAGGGCTTCGCTCACTGGACAAGCGAGATGCTCTGGTGCGCCACAGCAAAGACAGGATAGAGGGGCTCCTGGAAAGTCTCCCTGTGGGAGAAGAGGATGGTGCCGGAATCAGGGTCGTAAAAGAGCACCTCCCCTCCCGCAAAGTCAACCAGCACCCCGATCTCGGCCGGAGACTTGATCAGCTCCACCGCCTGCGGGTGCCCGGCGTGCAGGAACCGGAACTCCTTGTCGTAGCGCGAGAAGACCCAGGAGGCAGCGTTGAAGCCCAGGCGGGCTTCGTTGCCAGACCCCTTCCTCGGCAGGGAGCTGTAGCAAACCCCCAGCTTGTAAGCGCAGCTCTTCTCCACGCTGATCTTCCACGCGCAGACTCCCGAGTGGAAAGCTGCAGTAGCCAAAGCATTGGGCCAGTGGTCAAACCGCTCGGGGCAGTCCAAGTCCACCTTTGCTTTCTTGGGGCTGAAGGTCAGGGTTTTCTTGTCTTCCAACAGGCTGAGGTGGGGGCTGACGGTTTTCTCATCGATGTGAATCTCCTGTGAGCCTGCAAGGGAAGCCGTGTGGTGAGCACCAACTCGGTGGCCCCCACCTGAACCACCCAAAGAAGTCACAGCCATCAGAAAAAACCACCACAACCACCCTTTCCTCACACATCACTCCCTGCTCCCCTGGGGTGACACGGTGTGAGGGGCTTGGGCTGGGTGCCAGCTCCCCGCAGCTTCCCCTCTCAAGCCAGGGCCAGAACAATGTAGAGACTCATCAAAGCCCAGACTTCACCAGACACCTCTCCACCCTCACGCTAGAAGTCCTGCAAAGTCAGTCATCTTACTCTGACCCTGGCCCAAATCCCCACAAAACAGAACTCAGCAGGTCTGGTTTATCCCACTTTTGGGAGAGACTCAAACCTCAGCCCTCATCCCTTCCCACCCCCACTGTCTGTGAGTAGGACCTGACTTCTCCCCCCCCAGCCAGGCGAGTTAAGGGCCTTCACAAGGGCGGCAGGGCTGTTTGCAGAAAACCTGCAAAGCTGGTAATACAGGAATGAGGAGGAACGAGAGGGCTGGGCAGGGGAAAACCCTTTCCTCAAGTCATTGCACACTCTGATAGTGTTTGGAGCAGGGGAGGGAGGTGGCACCGGCATTAGAGATGAGCTCAGCTACGACTCGATTTGCTTTTGCTGTGAATTAAGGGGCTGCCCTTGTGCCACAGCACAAACCCAGCAAGCTGCAGCCCAGGGTGAGAGCCAGACTGGTGGAGGGCGCCTGCTCCGCTCCAGACCGCAGGCTGACAGCACCCAGCACCCCTTGCCCTGCCCTGGCTGCACGCTCCCCCCACCAGACCCCTCAGCGGGTCTGCAGAGCGTACGCGAGCGCTGAATAACTGCACGACTGTTTCCCTCACTATAATTTGCTAAGCAAAGAGACAAGGCTAGTGCCCAGCAGACTTGCCTGCTCCCAGCGAGACCAAGTTTCTACCTGCGAGTGCCCCTCCTTGCCCTGCCTTCCCCCACCCTCACTCATTCATTTTAGGTCTTAAACCACCACAGAAACAAGGCTGGAGCAGGTGAGTCATTTGCTCTCCCAGCCCTACCTCCAGCAAGAGCTCTACCATGTCATGCCTGCTCCGGCAATTTCCCAGGCACCCTCAGCTCGGCATCCAGCACGTGGCAGGATGAGGCCCTTAAAGAATCATACCATTACGTTGCACCCTGAACAGGGTTGCCCCAGAGCCCATCCTGCTCCAGCACCTACACAGACCCAGGTCAGCATCCCTCTGACAGCAGTGCTGGTCGAGGGGTTTCCTAGGGCTGCACCTGCCCTGGTGCTCCCCAGCAGGAGACAAACCGAAGCTGAATTATCAGTTTGCACAATGTGGAAGTGCCACGCAGGCTTGGACGTCAGGTGGAAGCTATTGTGGGCAGCAGCGAGCAGAAAGAGGAGCTGAAGACAGCATCCCCTTCCAGCTGAAGCAGACAATCTTGTTGATGAATTATTTCACTGAGCAGCAGCCAAACGCTTTGCAGAGTGCCTGCCCACCACACTGTCCCCTTTCCAGGAAGCCAAACACTGATACGAATTCATAGGAAATGAAGCAGTACGAGACTTTATCTCCCTCTAACAGAAGAAGGGCACTAAAACCTAGGTACAGGGCTGCATTCTGGTGTTCATGTACAGGGATCATCTGCACAAGGAAATACCACCCCAATGACACCCACGTAGCTTCGCTGTGGAATTATTACAGGGGAGCATCTGAGGGAGGGGGAGCACTGGCAGAGTAACAGCAGAGTAATTCAGATCAGCAAATTTTCCACCAGACAAGTGTTTTGTCATGATTAAATCTGCCCTCCAGATATTCCCATATATTCTGATGAACAATTCCACCCGGAATTCACCTCAGCCCAAAATCTATTTCCTCTGTGTACAGCACCCATCAGAGTGGCCCTGCCACTTCAGAGAGACGAGGGATGCTGAGCAGGTAAGTTAACATGGTTAACATCTCTGTCAAGAGCATGTGTGTTAGCTGCAGCACATTTTACTACTACTAAAACTCCACATTCCCATTTCCAAACTCACAGATCTGAAATTAAAATCCTCGTAGCTAGATTTAAGCACCAAGGTAGAATCCAGACCCAGCCTGGTCCGTGGGACAGAAGGTCACCATGGAGCAGCCCAAGGTCTCTGCCAGCTGGGACAGCTTCAGTCTGTGTCACCCCTGCAGAGGGTCCTTCATCAGGTCTCCAGCCAGCATCACCACTGACCTGCCCCCCAGCAGGGCTAACAAGGGTGGCCGTGAACCCCGATCCCTCCCAGAACAGTGCCACGAGATTTGCGTCAGCTCTTGGCTTAAGGAAGAAGCTGCCAACCCCAAACGTAAGCCACACAGAAGCCTGGATGCCAAGGGAAGGCATCAAAGGAGTCGTGTTTATTTTTGAGAGTGAAATGAAGGTTCTTTTGCCTGCTGGTTTCCAAGTTTTTGAGAGGCTACGGGGCAAACCGTCAAGGCTAGGAATTTACTCTTTTCGACTAGGAATTTACTCTTTTCGACTAGGAATTTACCCTTTTCAAGCAAATAAACAAAACTGCTACCTGTTCAATTGTCTCTGGGAGGAGGGACCACCAAGCGAAACATAATATTATTGTGTCTTAAGGAAAGCTAGGACCACTGCAGTTAATATCAAATTGCTACGGCTAGGTCCTGGGTGAGTGATGACTAGTGAGATAAGCGAGGATATGGCAGACATCCTCAGCATGAAATAATGACATGTTAAATGTAACCACAAAAAACCCCAACAACAAACCAGAGTGTAATAATAGCACCAACAGACCCACCACTAGGATCAAATGCCTTGGAGTCATTGCATTTGACAAGGATGCTATTGGGAAAGGAATACATAAAAACACCATGTCACATTAAAGAGAATTAGGGAAAGGTTTCCTGCATGACTTGACAGCTCTGAACATCTGCTGGGAACCTGCTCAACTTTACCAACGTACAATTGCAGGAGCCTGCATGACTGCCAGCACTCGAAGACTCAAAACAGAGGGAAATTAATCACAAAGGGAGAGCAACATCAGAGTTTGCCGTAGAAGAAACACAGTGTTGTCTGGCAGGCACAAATTCTCAAGCTAATAGTGGAAAACACAAGAGCAATAAAAGCCAGAAGCACATACCTTGGAGAGGGACCTAGAAACGGGGGGAAAACTGTGAACTGCTCATCAGCATCAAGAGCGAGATGAGAAAGATCAAAGGTAACGCAAAAGCTTTGGGAAGGTGACCCCAGGGATTGTTCATGAGGTGGCACACAGGACAAACGTTTTCAAATTTTGAAGGATATTGCCAGCTTTAAGGAACAAAAAATACATTTGAAATACTCTAACAATGGCCTGGAAGCAAGAGTAAAAGCAAACATTTCACAATCAGCAATTCAAGCAGATCACAGCCGGAAGAACGTCTCTCCCTGCTCAACAGAGTCAACACCAACCTGGTAAAACTGTACCCAGAGCATGTCACTGGCCTGACAAACGCCTCCGACACAACCTCAGCTGTACAGCAAGAGCTGAACCAGACCACAGATGTCTCTAAAACCACCAGCTCGTGCACAGCCACAATCTCAGCTTATGATCTGAAAGCTACTGCATTTACTCACTTCTCGTTCCAGCACGTCAGAGCGTCTCACAGACACCACACGGGTGAGTTCACCCTCTGTTAAAATCACCAGCAGGCCAATGCTAAACGCAGTAAAGAGGGATTTCTGTGAGAGATTCCTACAGCAGCATCAGCTTCACTGCTGTCACCAAGTGACCCAGGAAATAGCAAAAGAAACCAAGTGAGGTTAATCAACAGAGCTGATCAAAGACACAGTCTTTTCAAATCCCTATTCTCCTCTTAGCCACAACCAGCTGCTTTGAGCCCCTGTCCCCCCTCCCAAACCTCCTACAGCTGCTGCTGCCCCCCTTGCCTGGGGGGGGCTCCAAACAGCTAGCAGGGGCTGGGCCAGCAGAGGAGGGCAGGATGCCCCATGTCTCAGGCAGGACACAGCATCAGGATGTTTTGACACAGCATCAGACTGCTTCTTTGGGCACAACAGGAACAAACACGCAGGAATCCCTAGAGCACATGAGACCTGAGGGAGACACTGACCTGCGATGCAGCAGAGAACCGCAGAGGCCCATAGTCGATGCAGCAGTGGACTCTGAACACAGGTCTGATTAAAGTTTAACTTCGGGGACTCCTGGGGCTCTAAGATTCCCTCCGCCACCTCTGTCCTAGCAAAGGAACACAAGAGTTATTTCAAAATACAATGATTTATTGACCAGTGCTGGTGTTTAAGATCACTAGGAAGTATGACAGATCCATGAGCTGGAGCAGTTGTAGGAGGAGCACTTGCCGCAGAGAAACTGCACTGGGGATTTCTGGACAAACTCCTCCCAAGCGAAACTTTCGGTTGGCTTTGATTACAGGCCCTTCTGAAAGGACCTCAGTGTTTCAAAATACAATCCCAGCAGCCTGAGTCAACAGCCTCCTCACTCAGCAGACACAGATTAAACACGTCTGAGAGTGGCCATCAAGGTACAAGAGGAGCACAAAGAACAGGCTGCAGTGAGGGAATCAGATTTCCCTCTTTATCAACAAAGGCTGCTCTCAGAGCAAAGGGGGATACAACAGGAGAGCAAGCTGGGACTCTGAGTTTCATACAGCATAGCAAGGAAATTGAGGATTTGCTGGGTTCCTGTGGCCTGCAGTACGCACGTGAACTCATTGTTGTAAGTAAATGCTCTGGCACTGGCTGCTGGGGATGTGCTGTGGCTGATTTCTTACTCTCTACAGGTAAGTCCCAGGCAAAAATACTCCTGAAAGTCCTCTGGGTAGCAGAGTCCAACCAGTGCTCACTAGCACCCTTGCAGCCACGGCAATAAACACCTGTAAAAATGCAGCCACCCTTCTGAGGGAAGGGCAGCCTGATGTCCCTGATGATGACTGGCTGGGGAGGAGGCAGCACACTGCCCCTCCGGGCGATGGCTGCGCCAGCAGCCCCCAGGCACAGAGCACACCAGCTTTCCGGGAGGACAATGCTACCTCCTGCCAAGAGGCCAGGGACAGGCTGGCTCCATCTCTGTGGATTTTACTAAGGAGCTGGAGAAGGGCTCCTGTAAGCAAGGGCCAGCACGTCTGGCAACGCCTCCGGGGAGACATCGCACATGGAGCATTTCTAGGTGCCAAGACTTCATCCTGAGCTGCAGTGCAGCATGGGAACCAGACAAGAGGCCACACTGGCATCTTGGGGCTCTGTCCTCGTCCTCAAAGTCAATTGTATGAGTTTCAGTAAGGCCAAGTGCTGGGTACAACCCCCAGCAGCGCTACAGGCTTGGGGAGGAGTGGCTGGAGAGCTGCCAGTCAGAGAGGGACCTGGGGGGGTTGATTGACAGCCGGCTGAACAGGAGCCAGCAGTGTGCCCAGGTGGCCAAGAAGGCCAATGGTATCCTGGCTTGTACCAGCAATAGTGTGGCCAGCAGGGACAGGGAAGGGATCTCACCCCTGGGCTCGGCACTGGTGAGGCCGCCCCTCGATGAGTGGGTTCAGTTTTGGGCCCCTCACTCCAAAAAGGCCATTGAATGACTCGAGCGTGTCCAGAGAAGGGCAACGGAGCTGGTGCAGGGTCTGGAGCACAGGTCTGATGGGGAGCGGCTGAGGGAACTGGGGGGGTTTAGTCTGGAGAAGAGGAGGCTGAGGGGAGACCTCATGGCCCTCTCCAACTCCCTGAAAGGAGGGTGCAGAGAGGGGGGATGAGTCTCTTGAGCCAAGGAACCAGCGCCAGGACAAGAGGGAATGGCCTCAAGCTGCGCCAGGGCAGGGTCAGGCTGGCTCTTAGGAAGGATTTCTTTGCAGAAGGGGCTGTTGGGCGTTGGAATGGGCTGCCCAGGGCAGGGGGGGAGTCCCCATCCCTGGAGGGGTTGAAGATTCGTGTTGACCCAGCGCTGAGTGATCTGGTGGAGTTAAGAAGGGTCAGTGTGAGGTTCATGGTTGGGCTGGATGATCTTAGGGTCTTTTCCAACCTGGATGATTCTGTGATTCAACAAAAGCAGCGCGAGGGAGGAAAGCGGGGGTGTCACCTGCTGCCTGAGCAATGGCATGCTGCTCACAGCACGAGGGAGCCACGGAGGGTGCAGGCAAGCTTGGGGCAGCGGGCAGGGAAAGGACCCGGAGCAGTCAGGTACTAACCTCTCAAAGATCTCTTGTTCTGCACTCTGGGGACAAGGAGAGAGAAAAGAGTCATCACAGCTGAAATCCCCACCAATAAAATCTCAAACACAGGCTGGGGCACAGCAAACCCAGGATCCAGGTAGCACTGTTCTCCTTCCTGACCCAGAGAAACCACCCCTCACCCCAGCACTGGCTCTGGGGAGCATCCAACATCTATTTTCTTCAGCTGCAGCACTTTGCACTCCCTGACTCAGAAAACGAGTGTGAACGGCTGAGAGCGATACATCTTCTACATCTAGCTAGGGGTAATGTCCACTGCACCAGTGGGACTGGGTGGCTGGGTGACAAACAGCTTGAGAAGGGCACGGGAGCATCCAGACAGAGCCTGCCACCACTGTGCTGCACATGTAAGCAGTGTGAGAGCAGGCGACCGCAGGCACAGCTGGATTGTCTGGCACAAGGTAAACGTGGGAGAGCTGAGGCAGGTGGGAAGTCTTGAACCCACAAAGAACCAGCTCAGACTCCGTACCCTCCGGTAGACACCAGCCTGTCTGCATCTGGGAGCTCTTACTGCTGCACCCTGCCTTGCCCAGAGTGTGAGAACCCCAGCCCTGAGGTCCCCCCCTCTTCCCCCACCCCCTTAGGGCACACTGCAAGAACACCCTGTGCTGGCAGCAAACAACCCCCAGAGCTTTCAGTAAGGGGTGAAGCTGCAGAGGACCTAAGCCAAGAGTCAGACAACCTTGCGATCAGTCCCACTTGTTTCTGCACCCGCTGGCAATGGAGCGTTCTCAAGGTACAGCCCAATTATCAAAGGAAAACATTTGATCCCTGCTCAAATATGAGCTGCAGGGTGCTCTACATGCCTTTCACTTCTGACATGTATCGATTCCCAATAGACACCACTACCAACACTGACGATCCAGGGTGGAGAACGTATGATCCCTATTTTCCCTCCACTACGTGGCAAAAAGAGAAATTAAGGGTCTTGCTGTTTTCTGCCACAGGCATCTGATGGATCTTGCTTTCTGACCTCTACTCTCTGCAGTGAGGCCACAGCCCAGCCAGCCAAGCTGCTGGGGCAGGACAGAAGCTGCGTTTCCCACCAGAGGAACAGCCAGCTACCTTCTGTCCATGGGATCAGTTCTGTTTTCCGAGCAGAGCTGCTGCCCACCTCTTCACAAAGTTACATGTGGCAAGCAGAGGCTAAGAGGAAGGTGCTGCACTGCCTGCTCGCTTGTGTCTAAAATGAGAGGAATCGCTTGGGTAAACGGAGACAATTCAATGGCCAGAAAAGAAACTGAGTGAAGGGAAGCATGGGCTGCTTTGCATGGTAAATATCCCAAACAGAAGTGTGACAGACAACAGGGCAAACATTCAAGAAGAGCTGCAGGGGCTCCCAAGGGTCATGTTTTGATTAAAACTAGACAGAACACTAGAAAAGTGATGGTGCAATTGACTGCTGTAAGAGCAGTCCTCAACCTGTAGATGTCCTGAGCTGGCACATTCCAGCCAAGAGCTTGGAGACATGAGTCTGGGTGGTTCTGAACCTCACGGCAAGCAAAAGCAGAATCAGGCAGAGCAGATGCTCTAGGAACCACCAAGAAACCACAGGAGCTTGTCAGGACCAGGCGAAGGAGGTTCCTTGAGCCAGACCTGCAAATGTAGGTCCTGTCCAACTCTGCCTCCTTGCTGTCAGTGCAGCAAGCTGCTCAACACTGTACTGAAGTCCCATAATATCCATGACAAAAAGTCTACGTCACTTCTGGGCTGACTGATGTGCCCCTCGGTACGAGGCGCAGTACTCACCACCAGGCCCTGGTCATCCAGGTTGGTGATCATGTCCACCAGGTAGGTTCGGAGGGCAGCCAGCTTCTGCAGAGCCTCCGTCCAGTGCACCCGCTGCGTCAGGATGCTCTGGTGCGCCCGCTCCTCCTCCGTGTGCACCTTCTCCAGCAACCGCTGTTCTTCATTTTCACACGCGTTCCCCACAAAGATCAGCCTCTGGATTACCAGCTCCCGCGCCGCGTTGGCTGCGTTCTGCCAGAGCAAGGAGAGAGGAAGAAACACCAGCCTTGCTTCAACCCCAACAACAGCACCAACCGCTTCTGCCAGCTTTCTGCGGGCTCAGCTGTTAAGATTACTCTGCTAATTGAGCCCAAGTCACAGTAATCATGACGATGCAAGCAGAGATAAACGAGACAACCAGTCCCAAGCCTACCTACTGCCTCCTGGCCTAAGTCTGGTACCTAAGCGACAACCTGCGAGAGACCAGAGTCCCATCCCTCAGCAGATCTTCCTGGATTCACTATTAGCAGGAAACAACCACCACAAGAACCGTCTTTTGTCCTTGGTGACAGCAAGGCACAAAACAAAATCAGCAATTGTTAAGACTGGTCCTAGTGGGATGTTTACTGGCCGTACGCTAGCACCAAGAAATATATTGTTCATGTACATTTTTTAGGCAGATGAAGCAGGAAGCGCAGGCGCGCCCCTGGCACTCCACTCCCACGAGCTGTGGGGTAGGAGGGGGACAACCCCTGCACACCGATGAGCCCCCCGAGAGCTCCGTATCTCCAGCAGGAACCACGAGCCGGGGAGCACACGGGGCCAGCTCCACGCCGCGCTGCGAGAAGCGGCAGGGACTCACCAGGACGCCCTGGTCCTTGGCGGGCAGCACCTCGTCCACGTGCCGGGTGATGGCGGCACTCTGCAGCTGCAGCCGCTCACACCGGTCCACGATCTTGTTCTGGAAGGCAGAGCCACGGGCAGTGCGTGGGCCTCGGCGCGGCGATGGCGGCCCTCGGCCCCCCGCCCTGACAGACCCCACCGGGTCCCCACCCGGCCCCACACCTCCCAGGGCCCTTGTGCACAGCCCCAGAGAGCCCCATTCCCCACGGGGGACCCCTCACACGGCCCCACACCCCACCAAGGCCCCCCCACAGAGCCCCACACCCTGCCAGGAGCCCCCCAGCCAGCCCCCATCCCCCCCCCAGGGTCCCCACAGAGAGCCACCCCCTCCCCACGGGGACCCCTCGGACGTCCCCACAGAGAGCCTCAGCCTCCCCCTCCCCACGTGGACCCCTCAGACGGCCCCACACCCCCCCAGGGTCCCCACAGAGAGCCTCCCCCTCCCCACAGGGACCCCTTGCGTGGCTCCACACCCCACCACGCGCCCCGCGGAGAACCCACCTCCCCACGGGGACCACGCACGCAGCCCCACACCCCACCGGCGAGCCCCGCGCCCCACCGGAGCTCCCCACACGCCGCCGGGGCCCAGGCGCGGCCGCCATCCCCCCGCCGCGGGCCATCCTCGGCCGCCGGCGGGCACCGGGGAAGGGCCCCGAGGCTGAGCCCCCCCCCCGGGGCTGGGGCCGGGGCAGGGTCCCGCTCGCCGCCGCCGCCGCTCACCCTCAGGGCCGCCGCCCGCTCCGGCAGCGCCCGCCCGCCCCGCTGGGCCATGCTGCGCCCCGGCACCTGCCGCGGGGGCCGCGCACACCGCCCCGCCCCGCCCCGCCCCGCCCCGGCCGCCGCCGCCGCCGAGGAGCCGGGCGGGACGGGACGGGACGGGGCGGCGGGGCCCGGCCCCCGGTGAGTGCGCGGCGGGGGCGGCCCCGCACGGCGGGTTCCCGGGGCTGGGCTGGGCTGCGCCGCCCCGTGTCCTCGCCGCGGGGCTGGTCCCGCTCTAGGGACCCCTCCCAGGGGCTGCCCCGGCTGGAACGACCTGGGCCGCGCCCGTACTGCCCCCGCCCGGCCGCCCCACATCCCCCCGCGGGGCTCCCCCGCTACGGGCACCCGGGATGCACCGGCGTCCTCCCAGAGGGGGGTCAACCCCCCCTTCTAAGGGGTGTTTAACACCCCGTGAAAAGGGGGAGGAAGCTCTGCCGTGATTTCTGTGCCCGCCGCTGTGGGTATGGTGGGTGTTCTGAACAGGAGCCAGCAGTGTGCCCAGGTGGCCAAGAAGGCCAATGGCATCCTGGCTTGTATCAGCACTGACGTGGCCAGCAGGGACAGGGAAGGGATCTCACCCCTGTGCTCGGCACTGGTGAGGCCGCCCCTCAATGAATGGGTTCAGTTTTGGGCCCCTCACTCCAAAAAGGCCATTGAATGACTCGAGCGTGTCCAGAGAAGGGCAACGGAGCTGGTGCAGGGTCTGGAGCACAGGTCTGATGGGGAGCGGCTGAGGGAACTGGGGGGGTTTAGTCTGGAGAAGAGGAGGCTGAGGGGAGACCTCATGGCCCTCTCCAACTCCCTGAAAGGAGGGTGCAGAGAGGGGGGATGAGTCTCTTGAGCCAAGGAACAAGCACCAGGACAAGAGGGAATGGCCTCAAGCTGCGCCAGGGCAGGGTCAGACTGGCTCTTAGGAAGGATTTCTTTGCAGAAGGGGTTGTTGGGCGTTGGAATGGGCTGCCCAGGGCAGGGGGGGAGTCCCCATCCCTGGAGGGGTTGAAGAGTCGGGTTGACCCAGCGCTGAGGGACCTGGTGGAGTTGGGAACGGTCAGGGTGAGGTTCATGGTTGGACTGGAGGAGCTTCAAGGGCTTTTCCAACCTGGATGATTCTGGGATTCTGTTGTTTCCTTATTCCATGGTACAGATTTCACTGTGGTGCCCAAACGGGCTCAGGCAGCAGCATGGGGTATTTTTTAAAAACAATTTAATAAAAAAATGCTTTGGATTTCTGTTAAGCAACACATTTTGAGGCAAGGGAGAACAGGAGAGCCTCCAGCATGAAATTCAGTCTTTGGGAGGTGTAGCTTTGTGCGGACCAGTCGCTGCAGGATCCCTGTGTTCCAAGAGAGCGTTGTGATGGTCCAGGCTCCCAATAAACATGTGTAGGGAAGCCTGCCAAACCTCAGATGAACATCTTGCCCTGGCAGCTACTGTTCTTGTTCAGGATTCAGAAAAATCTACTCTTTGGCAGTGGGCAAGAGGCAGGAGAACGCAGCTAGCAGAGGACAGACCTCCCGCTCTCCTTGCAGCCTCCCGCGGTCGCTGTCAGCCTTGATCCAGCTCGGTTTGAGCTGATGTGCAGGCAGGGACAATTGCACGTGTACATTAACCACGAGTGGGGAAACTAACTGCTGGTTGGGAAATGGACTAGTCATCATAATTAAAAAATCAGAATTTACATCTTAGCTTTTTCCTAGAATCTTGTTTGGCAGGAGAAAGAACTTCCAGAGTTCTTCCATTGCCAAAGAAAAATCATGTTTGTTCCTAATGTACTGAAACAATTTGGACACTCGGTCTGATTGAAAGAAGTGAATTGCCAAATCATCCCTGCCCCTCAACAGTGAGATTTATCATTCTTCACATCCTTTGAACATGCAAACATGGATAGAACAGGTGGAGATTAACTGGGTGTTACTAATTGCTAATCACAAAGGTGCAGGGTAAAATTAGAAAGGGAATGTTTTGTAGAAACCCAACCCCTCTTGCTTAGTGCTTCCAGTATTTGGTTTTCAAGCTTTTGTGGGCAGAGCCTTGAAGCAGGTTTTTTATTTGCTGGAACAGGCAGGTGGGATGTTTTTTCTGATTTTTATTAGCAAAATACTACTGACCCAGAAGACTGGAATGCTAACACAGCTAGTACAGGCTAAATCCAATTAGGGTGTCTTGAGCTAAGAGGAAGCCAATTACTGTACGTGGCAATTCACTGTCATTGAAACTGGTTTCTGCTCAGTCTGAGGGAGAAAGGTAAGAGGGAGAGATGCTGCCTCGGCCTGAGCCCTGCTCCACCGGCAGCTTCTCCACCCGGATGGGAGCTCATGCAGGGAACGGCTGTCGTGATGCCACTTGTGAGGGATGCCCTGGGACGGGGCAGGCTGGTCTCAGCCGGGCAGCAAGTATTTTTTGCTGAATACATCTGGGTTATGAAGATGGTTTTGTCAAGCCTGGACCTGGGAGTGGGGTTTGGACATAGAAGCTGCTGTTCCCAAACTCCTCAGCCTATGGAAAGACCACTTCAAGCTTTACATTAAGTCAGGCTGGTCCAGTTACATTAGGGCTGCCTGTAACTGCATCTTGGTCTAAACATACAGTCCTACCAGCCAGCTGTATGAACTTCAGTCTGAAGGGGTTTGCATTCACCAGTCTAGAGACTGGGATCTCCGGGTAACATGGAAGTCAAGAGCAGATACTGGAGTAAGAGGAGGCGTAAGGCACTAGAAGAATTATAGGCAGCAGCTCCATCTCTGTTGTGGCCTCACCAAGCTTGGATATTTTTAAAGCTCAGCTGTAAGGTCCCATAACCTCACCTCTGACGCTGGCTCTGCTCTAAGCACAAGGTTTGACTAGGGGGCCCCAGATGTCCCCTCCTCTGAGGTTTCTCCTCTTATTCTAAATGAAGCTAAGATGTAGATAACGTGTTATCATCACCTTATCCCTTATATGTAACAAGCAGAAACCTCTCTGGATTTCCAGTAGTGCTGTGTCTCCTCACCCACAGGTCATGCCTGAGATGCTGATGTGATACTCGCCGGGGCTGGCCGCAGTGGGAGCCGTGCTCGTCAGCAGGGCTATGG
Organism: Strix uralensis; assembly: GCF_047716275.1. Lineage (NCBI taxonomy): Eukaryota > Metazoa > Chordata > Aves > Strigiformes > Strigidae > Strix > Strix uralensis. The sequence goes on from NC_133992.1 coordinate 2,029,149, forward strand.
GGAAACTCCAGAGTAAAATCAGCTTCCACACCTCCAAATACAGGTAAAACAACCCCAGATGATCATGTTTTAAGTTAATAAGCCAGTTATGAGAGTGAATAGAGAACAGCAAATGAACAGAGAATATAGCAGGCACGTGGTTTTAGTTTCGTTATCGAATGTATGAATGAGAGTTTCATTTTTGACCCTCGCTTCTCAAGTCTGCTCAGCTTCTTTGGGGGACTGAAATCCAAAATGTAGCCGACCATGTAAACGTGGCTGGTTGTGCTCTGTGGTGGCTAAGGCAGATCTCTGAAGGCTAACAGCTCCAGGGGTGGCTGTTTGGCCCAAATATCTAAACTGCTTCATTATCTCTTCAGAGACTGTCATCAGCTTTTATTGGCAAGATGAAATAATTGGGTATCTGGCAGCAAGGTGGGTGATCTCTGCCTGGAGATCAGCTGAGAGCACAGGGTGGCAGCAGGGGGGACTCAACGTGCTTGGCAAAGGTGTCAGAGCAAAGGAGAGCAGCAGAGCCTGAAAGGTCTTAGTGGAAGTGGAGGCTGGCAAGATCAAAATTTCTTTTCTTCTTTGTACCAGCGTGAAGTAAGTAAACATCTAAATATTGAGCAGCTCTAGAGTTGGAATAGGTCTACTCCATCTCACCCAGTCCAGGAGATGCATTTGTCCATTCACAGCATCTCTTCGGCTTTCTAAAGGCAGATGTTGTCATTCTCCAGGGCCGATGACCCCGTGGAAGAGACGGGACCCGTTCGAGCCGTTCAGCAGCACGGCCCCGTGCACGCCGATGCCGTCACTTGTGTGGCTGCTCTCAACCCAGACCTCTGTGTGTCAGGAGGAAGGGATAAGGTGAGGTACCCCTCGCCACAGGGCACAAAGCACAGTCACAGGCAGGAAAATGTATTGACAGGTTAGGAAAATAAGGTTTAAATATGAGTTTAAACATTTCCATGAATGGTAACAAGTTTGTCAGTTCCTGAATTCAGAAAGAAAAGACGAGCTTAGAGTGAGGGCACAGACTGAAGCACATTGAATCAAATTTTATAACCTCTCCTGAGCTCAGATCACTGGACAGGCAATGGATGGGCTCTAAAGACAGTTGTATATGCTGTAGGAGCTCAAAACCAGAACCTGTTCCCTCTCCAAGCTTGGACTGTGCATGGGGTCTCAATATAACGTAACCAGGAACGTGCATAACTCTCCTTGGCCTGCTCTCCTGCTGCCGCTGCTGACGGCCTCTCCCTGCCCCTCCACAGAGCGTGGCTGTTTGCAGCTGGAGATCCGGGGCTGTGCTGCGGCGGTTCATCGGCCACGAGCGGGAGGTCACCAAGGTGAGTGGCAACTTATCGCGTGCAGTGGGGTCTCCTGTACTGGTACCTGTCAGAAACTGGGGAACCAGGAATGGTGGAGCGACGCTTTGTCATCCACAGAGGGCTCGCTTTGCTCCGTCAGGAAGAGGGACCGGGTTATCAGCGTGCATTAGGTTTTTCCCGAGGTCCCAACAAATACTTTGCTGTCCAGGAAAGCAGCACAGAGTGGTTGCATCCAGACTAAACAGGGCTCCAGGAGGCTTGGACATGTGCTTATCTTCCCCTCCAAGAGACCGTGTAGCAAAACCCCAGGATGAATTATAAGGTCACTTTTGATTCAGAGATGCCGTTCACTTTTCCTCAGGTCTCATTCCACTAGATTTGTCATTATTCTACAAATCAGCCACGCCTGGGAACAGCAGAGCTTTAATTTTCCTTCTGGCATCCTGATTACAAAGCCAAACATGCTACTCGGAGAGCAAAGGTGCAGGGGTGTGGCTGGCACAGCTCTGGCTGTGGACAGCCCCAGTGGGTCCCCTGTGCTGTGGGTATTGGAGGCACAAAGGGGGTTTTATTCATCCCAGTGCTCAAAGCAACCGCGCCCTGGGCTCATTTGGGTTTTTAAGGAAGTTTTACCCATGAGATTGATGGTTTCTGAGAACACCCATCCACCATCCAGCTCCCTGGTTCTGAGAGGACGTGGGTCCCGGTAGCAGGTTGCACACCCTAGTAGCTGCCCAACATTCCCTGCCACGACACACACGGCCACAACACGGGCTGCAGCAGCCGTGCTCGGGCTGAGCGGTTTCCCCTGGCCCCGCTGCGTTGGGGTTTGCCTGTGGGTGGGATCCAGCAGAGCAGAAGCAAGCAGGAGTGAGCACTGGGCAATCTGGCCCGTACACATCCAGCATGGACAAAACAGCATTTGAAGGTCTCCCCAACACATTTCTGCATGTCTTGGGCTTTGACATGACAGCAGGAGTGTTGTGCTCTCCCCACGCAGAGCTGGGCTGGCTGGGGAGGCCAACGGGCTTCTCCCATCTTGTCCTTGGCAGGTGACCTGTGCCCTTGACTCAAACAGAATCTTCAGCGCATCCCGGGACAAGACGGTGATGATGTGGGAGCTTCATGGGACTCCAGGGCCAAGCCAGCACTTCCCAGGACATGACCTGGTCGTTACTGGTCTGGCTGTGAGCCCAGGTGAGGAACAACAGGCTCCTATTCCCCAGGGATTTCTTGACAACTTTTCTTGACTTTTCTTTTATGTTAACTCGTGGTTGCAGATGGCTCCCAGCTGTGCACAGGTTCACGAGACAACACCGTGTGCAAGTGGGACACAGAGACTGGAGAGTGTCTGGGCAGAGCCACTATCTCCAGGAATCTGGTAGGAGCTGCTGGTTCCTTGCACCCTATCATGGTACCTCACTGCCTAGTTGGTTATTTCACACATGAAGCCGTGTAGAGTGAGATTTCTCTGAGCTTGGTGCTACAAGAAGCCCTTGAGGCACTTCACAGGTGGCCTGTGCACCTGGGGAGACCAAAGCTTGAGGCTGGTTACTCCGTTCTCCAGGTAACAACAAATCCAGGAGCACAAAGGTACCAAGAGACATACAGTGATTTATTAATGCTCTAACTCAGGGCTTTTAGGAAGCACATTGTGCAGTGGGGGCTGCATTCTCTCCCGTACCAGCCCAACAGTGGAGCTGATATGGGTACCATCTTCTGGTGCCCATGGTACCCCTATTCCCATGGCTGTGTCTTGTTGAGCTGTTGGCACCTCCCTGCAAATAACCCCCAGTAACTATCCTGGGATTGAACCTGGTAGGGGAGCAGCATTGGTGGGAAGCTGAAAAAAAATTCAGCCAATGTTTCCTGCTCACAGCCGAGCAGGAGAGGGGAGAGGATGGGAGCTGTGTATCTACAGGTGGACACCAGCCTGGGCTGCAGGCAGAGGTGGGCTTCTGCTCATCCTTTCCCCTCGGCAGGTCACACATCTGTGCTGGGTTCCTGGGGAGCCGTACATCATCCAGACCTCAGAGGATAAAACAGTCAGGTAAATTCTACCAGAGAAGGGAGTTACGGCCTGGGGCACATGGGGATTGTGGAGGATGCCAGTGCACAGGGGGCTGTTTCTCTGGTTGTTTGTCATGACCACCTGGTCTCCCATACCCAGCTGGGGTGGCTAGAAGCCACCTTCCAGCTCACCTGGGTCCTGGAGCGGGGTCTCTTGCCAGGGGAGGACAGTATGGGGACACCCGTGGCTGTAGGCAGCACGGGGTGGCAACTGTGTGTAAAAAGGAGAATTTACTTTTAAAAAAAAACTCAGCACGATTGGTCCAGGATATATACATGCAAGGATGCAGCAAGAGCTGTGAGAGTTCAGCTTGCTGGGAGGAAGAGGGGACGGCCCCATGAGGGACAGCAGCAAGGGCAAAGCGTCAGGGCGCAGTGAGGGTCTATGGGAGGACGTGGAGGGAAACCGGTCGTGGCAGTGATGCGTCAGAGTCCCCCTTCCCCACTCCTGTTCCTTCCAGGGTCTGGGACAGCCGAGGGCTGCAGGTGGCACACACCTTTCCAGCCAAGCAGCACATTCAGACATGCTGCGACGTGAGCCAGGACGGGCAGTACTGCCTCAGCAGCAGCGGCGGCTCTGCTGGGGAGGGCGGCGAGGCCACCGTGAGTTTGCTGGGCAGCAAGTCCTGCTCCTTCTGTTTTTTTCTCCAATGTCCACAGCATACAGTGGAGGGCAGCAGATCAGTGCTCCAAGGATCTTGCTCCTGCTGTGTTGGCCTTATGCTGGTGCCACCAGCCAGGGCCAGAGCTTAGTTCCTGCCTGGCCCTTTGGTAAGTCTTTTGCCCAGAGAATATCTGAGCGGATATTCCTCCTGATTAAAGCACTGGGATTGTGTTTCAGTTCAGTAATGGCATCGAGGAGCACAAGATTCTTGCAGAAAGCCTGTAAGGGACCCCTTGCTTGACGTGTTTCCAAACCAGGGATTCAGTCCTGCAGGTTCTCAGCCCTGTGTGTGAGCATCAAGAGGATAAGACCATCCCATCCCAGGGAGAGCCCGGCTGAGGACGGGAGCAGGCTGGAGACGTGGTTACCCGCCCTCACAGTTTTAGCCTGTCAGCTCTAATGGGTGTGGGCACATGCTCAAATAGTCACCAACAGTGAAAATCCTTTGGGGTTTGAAGTTCTCCAGGACTGAGCATAAGCAGGGGACACAGGCAGTAGACATTGTACTCTGGGGATTGGTGAGGAGCTTTTTATCCCAAACCGTCTTCCTGTCTTTGTAAAACAGCTCCATGTTGGCAAGAGACAGTAACAGAGCCTGAGCTCTAAATGCTGCGTGTTGCCTTGCAGCTGTGGGACCTACGGCAGACGAGGAGCCGAGTGCGCGAGTACAAAGGGCATTTCCAGACAACGACCTCATGTGTCTTCCTTCCGCGGGGCCCGGCTCTCGCCCCCAGCATTGCCACGTCCTCGTACGACAGCACAGTGAAGGTCTGGGACCGAGACACTGGAGGTAGGGGAGGGTCCTGCCCACTCAGTGTGCAGGGGATGACAAAACTGCTTCCTTCGTTTCTGTCCCCAGTGGTGATGGGCACAATGAAGCCTGAAATCTCTGGGTTTTACTCTAATCCAGCTGCAGGGCAGGGTGGAGATATGCCCCAGCGCAAAGCCAGGGCCTTCTGCTTGCCCTCCAGTGAAGGAGGTTGTTTGGGTGCGTAACATCAGAGATGACAGGTGTCCTTCCTAAACTAAAAGAAAGCAATGATGAGATGGCTTTTAAAGATACATCCAAGTTCAGCAATGAAAGGACAAATGATAAAAATAAAAAAGAACAGGGGAACTCCAGGGCTTTCCACAGATACGAGTGGAAAGTTGTAAAGAACAGAAGTTGTGCTGGAGGATAGAGGGCTGGTCAGCAGCTGCCCTCACTTTTGTGGGGAATCGTGGGCATTTCAGGGTTAACCCTGCTTGCTGGAGGACTTGGTGAGGCTGAATCCTCCCCTGAGCTGGACACAAAGGCTGTTTACCTGCCAAGCCCTGCCATAGCAGCAGGTTTGTTGTACGCCTTGCGCAGAAGGCAGAGACCTCTTGGGAAGCCGTTCAGGTTCACAGACATGCACCAAATGCAGTAGAAGTCATCAGCATTAGACGGTTCCCGAGGCTAAGCACCTCTCCAAATGCATTTATTTAACATAGAATGAAAACAGAAACCTGATGATCTCCCACAGAAAAGCTCTCACCTTCTGTTTCACTTACCTCTTCGTTCACCCTGGTGCCTGTGCACACCGAGATGGTGTCAGGGTTGGCAGCAGCTTTGTTTTGATCCTGTTGCTTTCACCACTGGGTGACCTCCACAGCCTCAATCCAGCTGCCCTTGGAAGGGTGTAGGTCACGGCTGTACGGCCCTGCCAAACGTGGCTCTGTTAGCAGCTCAGCCTGGGGTTGGGGTCTCTGCACAAATACTGCCTCAGGGATGCTTAAATAATGGGCATAAACAGAAGGGCTGATGTGGCACTAGATGGTGTAAATCTTACTTCTCTTTCCCTTTTGGAGGCTTATCAAAACTGCACGTTGAGTGTAGCACAGACCTTAGGAAAAATTTTTCTGGACCATAAGCAATTTTGGACAAAAAGGCATGTTGGGAATGCCTCCATGCGACCCCTGCAGCTCTGCTCAGTGGGGTCTGTCTGTCCATCCATCCCTGCTTCCTCTCCAGGGAAGGGGCAGAGCCTGACCTCAGCCTGGACCCCTGTTAGCTGGCCACTGTCCGACTGGGCAACGCACAGACCCCCCATGGGGCTTACGGGGGTGGAGGGTCACTTCCAGAGGGCACGTCCCGATGCCTTTGGATGTGGCGGCCCGGGACAGCGAGGGGTGCAGCTCACCCGCCTCAGGCGAGCGGACGGACACACGTGGGCAGAGCCGGGAGCTGGGAGGTTGGTGTGTTCACGTCTCACCTCAGCAAACCAAGTGACCCGAGTGACTTCTCTCTTCCCTCCCCAGCCTGCCTGGCCACCTTGTGCCTCGAGGGATCGGGACCGCTGGCCTCGCTGGCCGTCTGCAACAGCTCCACGCTGCTCTGTGCCAGTTTTAACTCAGGAATTCACGTACTCCGCATGAGCAACGGTGCAGGCCTGGTGCTGGAGGAGGTGGCAGCATTTTGACCACAGCAACATTTCCAGCAGAGACTGTGCTGCGAGGGGATGCGACTCCCTGAGAGCCTCCCCCTGACCACAAGCACCAGGGGACTTGGTGCCTGTAGAGCAGCGATGTGTGCTCAGCAGGGCAGGGCAGAAGAAAAGCCAATTCATGGATGCATTCAGGCCAAGTTCTTGCTCTGAGCGAGTCTTGTGCGTTTTATGTACAAAACCTCCATGCAGGCTGGCTGCACGTGATTGGGCTGAGGGAGGGGGAGATGAGCTGCAAGGAGCTATCAGCACTAGCGTGGCCAGCAGGGACAGGGAAGGGATCTCACCCCTGGGCTCGGCACTGGTGAGGCCGCCCCTCGATGAGTGGGTTCAGTTTTGGGCCCCTCACTCCAAAAAGGCCATTGAATGACTCGAGCGTGTCCAGAGAAGGGCAACGGAGCTGGTGCAGGGTCTGGAGCACAGGTCTGATGGGGAGCGGCTGAGGGAACTGGGGGGGTTTAGTCTGGAGAAGAGGAGGCTGAGGGGAGACCTCATGGCCCTCTCCAACTCCCTGAAAGGAGGGTGCAGAGAGGGGGGATGAGTCTCTTGAACCAAGGAACCAGCGGCAGGCCAAGAGGGAATGGCCTCAAGCTGCGCCAGGGCAGGGTCAGACTGGCTCTTAGGAAGGATTTCTTTGCAGAAGGGGTTGTTGGGCGTTGGAATGGGCTGCCCAGGGCAGGGGGGGAGTCCCCATCCCTGGAGGGGTTGAAGAGTCGGGTTGACCCAGCGCTGAGGGATCTGGTGGAGTTGGGAACGGTCAGGGTGAGGTTCATGGTTGGACTGGAGGAGCTTCAAGGGCTTTTCCAAACTGGATGATTCTGTGATTCTGTGAGCCGAGGGGCAGAGCTGAAGGGCGCCAGGCACGGGCCGGGGAACGCTCGGCCTCCTTCCCCTGGCTCCCACTGAGCAGAGCTGAACACGGCCAGACAGAAACCTGCACTGGGATTTACACCCCAGGCACAACACAAGTGTAAACACAGAACTGGCGTCCAAAATTTCATCCTAAGCCTGAGAGAAATGTGTGAGCCTGCTGGGCAACTGCTGGGCCAGGACTGTCCTGTGAGTGGCACCTGGTGAGAAACACCCCAGGGGGGCTTGTCCTCACAGCCAGAGTTGGGGACCGGGGCTCCTACGAGGGGACTGCAGTTCAGTATTTTTTGTTAGCTGCTGGGCTCTCATCCCATCGGATTGTCCCTGGGAGTAAATAAGAGCCAGCACACAGCACGGGGCAGATCCCACCGTACCAGGTGGAAGGGCCCACACTTTGTCAGAAGTAACTTGTGAGCGGGTTTGGGTTTTATTTCTTAGAACACGATCTCCAAGGGCACTGCAGGTGCTGAGAACAGAACTGTGTTCACGTTCCCAGGGCACAGACAGCTGCCCCCCAGCTGACAACGGGGAGATGCATCAGTCGTCTCTTTTCTCCTGAAGGTTTCTTACAGCAGCAGACAGATCAAACTACGTGCTGTGAAGTACCTGTAATTTCTCTCTTCCTCAGTCAGACCCAGAGGCTGGAGTGCACGTTCAAAACATGTTTTGATTTTCCAGAACACAGCATTTGCAAAACCTGAATTTAAAGAATAAACAACAAATAAGAAAGCTCCCTACAGTGTGAGAACAAGACAATCCTGAAACAGCCTTCTTTGTATTATCCCAGGTGAGACAGAAAAAACTTAACCAGGAGACACCTGCACGGATTTGAAACACCCAGCTCATGAGAGCAGCCAAGGAGCTGGACACGAGATGCTACATGGAAAAGAAAAATTTTCCTGGCCTTTAACATCGACTGTGAGTGAATACAAAGGGGATGCAGACCGCCACATTCAGAGACAACCTTTGCGGGGGTGGGGAAGTTACAGTTCTATAACTCTTTACAGCTAGTTTTTCTGTCATTAAATGCAAATCCAGTTTGAAGCCCCAGACTCCTACCAAAGGCTCCTGGAAAATGGAAGGCAAGAAGGGTATGACCAGAGGCTGAACAACGCACCGTGCCCGAGGTGCTGTGTGGCTTCCCACAAATGTTTCAAACAGACTGGAGAAAACCTGTGAGCCTGACTTGGAAGGGAGGGTGGAAGCAGGGGGATCATCTCCAAATTACAGCAAAAGCAGTATCTGCAGTATAAAAACAATGTCCTAAAAAGTGGAAAAACATCACCCGAGATGTGACTTCAGCCAAGCCCTGGCAAACACAGGTGCTTCGAAACCGCCTCCGCCCCAGACCAGCCAGTGACTACAGCTGCTGCGAGGCGTGTTGCACTAGGCAATTCCTTTTTTTTGCCTCTTTAATATAAAAAATAGCAAGTCTTAGTTGAAAGCCGTTAACATCTCCGTTCCAGTTCAGCAGCAGCACCTCTGGGCTACTCTGCTGTCCACAACTTGAAGGTTCTGTCGTAGGAGCAGGTGGCTATCAGCTGGCCGTCCAGGGAGATGTCCAGTCCCATCACCTTGCCCTCGTGACCGGCCAGTGTCTTCAGAGGCGACCAGCCGGGGTGAGTCCAGATCTTTGCGGTGTTGTCGTAAGCACCCGTGAGCAGGAAGTTACCGTGATTGGCTGCAGTAGAGGATGAGAAAAAGGGAGAAGTGAGATCTGCAAATAAAAACATGCCAAATCTCTGCTAACTGCTACAGGCCTCCTTGACCTGAAGATGTGTTTTTGAGTTGCCCCAACCCTGCCACCTCGGCGCAGGAGAGGCAGGGATAAGGAACATCAGACGGGAGGTACTTACGTTCAAATTTCACCCCGGTCACCAGGTTCTGATGGGCAGGAATGGTGTAGATGCACTTCCTCTGGCGGAGGTCCCACACCTTGCAAGTGTTGTCACCACTGCCAGTCGCCACGTGGTATCTGCCAAAGGGCAGAGTGAAAGGGCTCAAACCAATGAATTTCTGATTAAGACTAAACTGTGATGCATGACAGTTTTGCTTGTGTTTGTTTCCCAAGGACTCCTCAACTGTTTTCCCTAGGCCTCTTTGTCTGTCTAGACAAAAGTAAAACGCTCCCTGTATAACTCACTGATAGCAGCCTCAAAGCCTTCAATGGGCACCTGGGCAAACTAAGATAAGGGGAACTCGAACAAAAGGACACAGAGATACTATCTAGGGAGGATGATCTCTCCAGGGAGGATGATCTCCATGATTTAGGAAGAAGACATCTGGACTTTACTTCACATCACATGCTCTGGAAAGAGGAGACACCATGAAGAAGACCACGTACTTCTTCCCTCGACCACTCACTCTATTTCTACTACCATGCTCAGACTATGTAAATGAATTCCGGGAACTCATTATCATAAAACACCCTTTTCCAGGAAATCTAATGAATACGTATGATTTGTGTGTATGTAAACTGATGTCCCTTGCTGGTTCTTGGGAGCCCTTATGGTGGAGAATCCCCAGGGCGACCCCAGCGCTGCTAATAAAGAATATCTGCTGAACAGTTCTATTGGATTCTGACTGTTGAGTGAATTTCTTTGTTTCAGGAGGAAGAACATGCTGGGAGCTGGGGTTTGTACTCAGAGCTTCCACCTAAACCATACAAGTTCTCTGCTTACCCATTTGGGGAGAAGTTAACCCCGTAGATCTCCTTCAGGTGCCCTTCTAGAAACATGATACAGCGTCCCGTGCGCAAGTCCCACACCCGGCCAAAAGCGTCCAGCCCACTAGGAAGAGAGAAGCCGAGTGTTACCCACCAGAGCCTTCAGCAACTGCCAGAGCACGCTCAGCCTCACCAGCAGGAACCACTGGTCAGCAACAAAACCTTGATCATATTTCAAATCCGGTCCAGACGCAAAGCAAACTCACCCCGTGCCAGCGAGAGACCCGTCCGTGTGAAAGGCGATGTCGTAGACCCCTTTGCTGTGCCCCTCCTGATGGAGGATTTCTTCCTGAGCTTCCAAGTCCCATAAGCGCCACGAGTGATCGTAGCTGTAAAAACAAAGCATTTGTCCAACTAGATGTATCTCCAAAGAGAATAACAGGATATTTCACTAACTGTGGGCGTTTTATTTCCAACTGGAGACCAACAGGGTCTCACAGAAGGGGCAGAGAAAGGAATCCCAATGCCGTGCTGAGGTTTACACTGCAACAGCCCGGCCGTTGCCAGGAATGGCCAATCCTTGTCCATGCTGGGCTCCTCTGCAGGCAAGCAGTGGCCCCCCTGGGCTACCAGCGAGACAGCTAATGGCAACGGCTTACAGCAAATAACCACATCTCCATACCAGGTAGTACCCAGGAACCTCCCAGACGGGTGCCACATCACACGGGCCACTCTCATGCTGTGTCCTTCAATATCTGCCACCGGTTCATCACTGCAAAACAGAAACAAAAATCATCGGACGCTGGTCAGAGGTAGCTGGCTCTAGCCAGGCCTTTGCAAACATGATGGTCACAGCAAAAGATCTGCTAATTAAATGCAAGCCAGACAGGAGCATCAGAGTTTTAACTAATGACTCCGAATTCTGCCTTTTGTTCACACAGATAAAGCTCTAAGTGAAACCCCTCTACCCGCACTCATACTGCTTATAAAGTTCTTCGGGATAATTATTGGTTACATCTGGGATAACTGTTGGTTATAAAGTTCTTCTGGGATAAAGTTCTTCTGGGAAAACTAACAAGACCCTCGTCATTAGCACTTTGAAAGTGCAGAAGCAAAACACAGACTACCTGAATTGCAGGGAGTTTTACTGTGACTACACAGAACACATCCTGAACTACAGCAAATCCTGCTGTGCTGAAGAGTTGCAGGGAGGCAGGACAGAGTGAATATTTATTCTCCCAGAACTACAGGCAGCAGGTCAGTACCCTTCAGCAGAAGACCTGAACAGCATTTAGTTTCTTTCTAACAGGCTACCTAAAGAGACATGGTCACGTGAGGCTAATAAACAACCTGTCCCTTTGGACAGGTACGCTTCTGCCATTAGAAATGACTTTCAGCTAAGGATAAACAACTGAGGATCTCGGAGCTGCCTGCCTCTTCCTGAGGTGCACTGCAGGGCTCCACTTTTCAAGCACAGCCGATGCTAGGGCTCGGTATCTACACCGTTCTCTTCTTCACCGGCTTGAGGGAGATGCTGTGCATCTTCCAAACCTACACTGTGCAATGAGCCACTTGTTTTCATGACAGGCTGAAGCTTTTGTGCATGGTCACGTATTTGGTTAGTCCCTCCCTGAATACTGGTGCTTTCCAATAACTCAAAAAGTTCGTTTCTTAATATCCAACAGGGGAAATTTTCTCCTAAAAGAAAGGTTAGAATGAAACAATCTCCAAATCTTCCATCCGTCACCCAAAGCAGTTTACCAATGCCCAGCAGCAATTCTGACTTGATTCTTTTCAGACGATTTCCCCTCACCTTGATTCCCCTAATCAGGGTGATCTCTTTTCCTGCTGAAGAAGGTGGCACATACTGAGGCCAGGAATTGCACTGGTATAACTACAAAAAAAGGTTATATTTGCAGGAGGATGGTAAATGTCCAGTGTTTAGTAACACAAAATAAACCCCAGAACAACAATGCTGCAGCTGTGCATGTCTGGTATCATTCTGACCTTTCAAGGCTCCAGAGTTTGACAGACCCATCAGCCGCACACGAGGCCAGGTTAACGTCCTTCTTGTCTAGGGAGACAGTGGCTTTGGGATGAAAGACTATTGCTCCTACGTTGGTGTTATGTCCTTAAGAGAAAGGAAAATCAAAACTCGTAATCTGCCACGTGATCTTGGCCAATTCTTCAGAAAAGCAGCACTTCTTTGTTACTAATTAGTCAGGTACCAGTGAACACTTTCACTGTGTCCTCCCATGCTGGGTGGAGTTGCTTTGTAACTACCAGACACATCTGTCCTGCAAACAGCTAAACTGCACTTCTAGTAGGACCCACCTAAGAGCATCAAACACCAAGGTTTGTAATCCTCAGAATGTTGTGAGAATTCAACATGTCAAGCAAGAGATTTGTCTTCACATTTGTAGTTAGTCGAAGTCATGACCACTGTTCAAAGAACCTCACAGCTGTTAAGTGATCTGGCCAAAAATGCTGACAGTTGGCTCAAAATTACTCAAACCAGGTTTTGAAACAAAACAAAACACCATTCAGAAACAGAAACAGCAAACTCAGGTCTTAGGTCTAAGAGAAAGGCCAGGGCTTCCCCTTGATTATCTGACACGTGCCCGTGCTCCGCAAGCTTGACTGATGCTCTCCTGAGAATAAAATCTGCCCAAAGAGCACCATGTTTTGAGTCACAAAGTAATTCAGATATGGAAACTCAACCCAGAGAGGAACAAAAGAAACAAGCAAAGAGTCTCAGTGAAAGTTGCTCTCTACCTCGTAAAGTATGAACAAGGTTGCAGTCAGGCACAGACCAGAGCTTGCACAATCCACTCCTGTTGAAGACAAGAAATAGATATTAGTGTAGACAGGAACATCAAAGAACTGATCAAAACACCCTGGGGGATTCTGGAATGGCTAAAATACCCACACACTTTGGGCAAGCAACCATAGGAACTAATTGACTCACACTGCAATCTCTGCTAAGCTCTACACAAAGTGAAGAGAGAGTTCAGAGCAGAAAGAAAAAGCATTTCTGAACTCTCATGATTCACAAGCCTCCAGTAACATCCCTCTCCTTCACTCCTGCTGTGCTCTCCCAGCCCCTAAAGCAAGTGCTGTAAAAGAAAACTTACCAGCAGGCAGTAGCGAGGAGTTTGGAATTGGGGCTGAAGTGGCAGTAGGAGAGTGGGCGATCATCTCCAATCTGACTGCAGAAATTATTCAAGGACTGTAACCAAACACAAAGAAAACAATAAATGAGTAAAGTAAAACAGCCTAGAGAAAGCCACAGCCAAAGACTGAGGTGAAGGAGGGAAAGGTACGCCGGAGGAGGCAGAGGCCTTTGGAAAGACACTTTTGAAGGGAGCAGCTGCCTCTGAGCCACTCCAGCTCCAAGCAGGAGGGCCCTGGAGCCAGCCTGACCCATGTAAGGTAGCACGGCCCTAGGGCACAGCTTAGCCATCGATGTGCCACCCATGGTACTTGCCACCAATAACCCTGCAGACCTGCTTTGCAACCACAGTTTGACAGAGAACTTACTGTAGTTTTGGCCTCTTTCCACAACTCATCCAATGAATACAACCAGACAGACTAGGGCAGGCAGTGCGGTGCGCTTAGGGGAGAAGCAAATCCTCTGGCAGCTAAAGCCTCTGGGTATAAACAGGATTAGAGCAGCAGCACACTGTGTGCTTGAGCCATTCTGTTCAGTTATGCTGAGAATCTGACTTAACATGCTCAAAAAGGGCGTCTCGGAGTCACCTAAAACATGGTTTGAATTACTGTGTTGGTTCTTATTTCCCTTGGTTTTATGCACCAGTGTCTGTGGTACTGGAAGAGGAAAGTGAGCAGTCCCTTCCTAGCCAGGTACACCTGTGACAAAGCCAGGAATAAATTTCTTTAGCTTCCAGGCAAGGCAGTGCGGGGACAACCGAAGTACATCTCTCTGAATCACTGAAGAAAGTTAGAACAGAGAAAGAGAGAAAAAGCAGAGCATTCCAACAGGTGACAGGCACAGCACAGAGAACTACGTGTACCTGGGCAGCACCTCCGGGCAGCTGATCTTTCTCATTTCTTTGGAGATCAGCAAAAAAAGTTTTAAACACAGCAGCTGGGCAGCTGCCAAACCTACTCGCAGGGATTTGTGTAGCTCCTGTCTCTGCGATGTCCTGGTTGCCTCCGGAATCTCTTTGAGCAGCCGGGCTTCTTCTAGCCGCTTCACTGCCCTGTGAAGAGCAAAGGTGGAGTAACAAGCCCCTACATTTTCCCTGCCCAGCTGCTGGAAACAAGCCTTCCCCCACACCGGGCTAATGCTAGAGTCAGTCACTGAGAACTCAAACTCTGAGCTCACTGGACCTGTCTACCAGTGTACATTCCCCATTCCTTTGATCTCAAATTTCCTGCACTACTCACAGTGGGATTAGCTGCTAGATTTACAAGAGGTTGCATCTTCTTCCTTCTTTGTGCTGTTTTTCCTTACCTGGGGAGTGAGTAGTTAGCAAGCCACAGCCTTGCTGTTTTCAGACTGCGTGGTCCTTCGTGGTACCAGGTTTGTTGATACTGTAAGAAAAAGAACAAAACTGAAGAAAAAGCTGATGTGATACTGCTCTTCTCTTCAGTTACCTTACATGACCTCCTCTTAGCACATAAGTACCACCACACCATCTGTTCTTAAATCTTACCGTGTTAAGGCCTCTTTCTAAGGGCATTTTGCATAACTATAAGCCCTAGAAAAAGGGATTAAGAGAGACAAGTCAAACTCTGCCCTACAGATCAAATCCTGATGTGCTGTCATCTCACTCAAGAATATTTCAATTGAACACTATCTCATTTTTACTTAGTGACATACAGCTCCCTCCTTCCCTACACATCACCCAGTAAGAAGAAACCCCAGATCTGCAGCAACTGTCCTTATTTCTTACAGCGACCCTCAAAAATGATAAGGAAAAAATGGATTCAGAGAGAAGAATCAAAGGCAGAAACAGATGCGTAGTAGCAGGAACATATTTTTTTTTTCCCAAGTATGAAGACAAGCAACAATAAAGAAGTTGCTGTAGTAACAGTCCAGATGTCTGATCTCCAGCATGGAATTTGACCTGCAGTACAAGCCAGACTTAACGCTCCTGACTTAGGTAACACATTGCCACAGTTTTGCTAAAATGGGCAACACAGAGGAGCGTGAAGGGATGACATAAGAATCCACAGACTGACCAAAAGCAAGAGTCCTGGACATAGTAGAGACAAAGTAAGGTATCCCAAAGGGTATCATACATATCTCCCTCAGCACTGAGAGAACAAGAGAGACCATTACCTCTTCTTTGGATTTTTTAGACCTGTCATCATCTTTCCTGGTCTTTTTTAATGCGTCTGTGCCAACCACTGAAAGGATATTTCTTAATCTGGAAAGAAACATATTAAATCATATTCATTCAGTGAATTCTCAGCTAACCTGACAAATAATCACTGTCTGCCATTTTTTCTTCCTCAGCATTCTTGCTGAGTTGTAGTGAAGCATTACTGACCGGCAGCACTCACCGCACCCCAGCTATAAGGAAAACATCAGGAATTTGATAAACAGGGAAAAGCTGAGTGTTCCCTGTTTGCAACACTCGGGGCAGACACAGCACCTCTCCCTCCTTTCTGCAGGACCTTCTCCAAAGAGCGTGATGGGCTCCCCCAGGGCTCGCAAACAGGCTTTCACTTCGGAGTCGTCAGTGGAGACGTTGATCTGCCGGGCTCTCTTCCTGCGCTCAAACTCAGCCAGCACTTCCGCCTGCCGCTCGCTCATGTGGTCCTCGAGATCAAAGACCTCACCTGGACAAAAACCAAAACGGTCAGATTGAAAACAACAATCAGACAAGAGATCCCTCTCAAACAGGAAGATCCAAACAAAGAGACAACAGTCCAGGCAACGCTCTCGCCTTTTTTACTTTAAATTATGCTCAAAAATGATCAGAGACTTTTGAAAGTGTCACATTCCAGAGCCCGATGGGAAAAAAAAACGGTGGTTAAACATTCTCACCACTGCTTATGTTGATGTTGCCGGCCTCAATCGCAGCTTTCATCCCCTCTTTTCCCAGCAGCCCCGATTCTCCTTTTGCCAGACGCTCCCTTTCTTTCTCTTCCAAACTGCCATAAAAGATGGGGGCCCTCTTGGGTGGAGGAGCATCGCTCTCTTCTGCAGGCTTGCTCTTTGTGGCCTGGAAGGTAAAGGTAGAATTTTATGTGTGTTTTGGCTAAAAAGGAGACAACAAACAGCTTAGCATTGCAAGAAAGCACTGCTCTGCTAGAGAAAGTTTGTACACACATGAAGAAACCCTAAAATTCTATGTGAGGTGTTAATTTTGGACAATAAGGCTATGCCTCAGGTGCAAAGATTAAAAGTAAAGTGTCACATTAAATAATTTGCTTAAATTAGACTGTGTTGTTTTGTGTTTCTTATTATCTGCTTGGACCTCATTTTTAAGGCTCTGGGGTTTTCGGTGTTGTTGTTTTGTTTTTTTTTTTTAAATTCAGAACATAAAACTTTTCCTAATCTTGTTGAACAAGCCCCAGAAAAGGCACGAGGGACGCCGACTGCCAGCTCTCAGTGCCCTCACTGGAAAGCAGAGGGAGATGGAAGATGAACAGCTCCTTCCTCCCAGGAAAGGAGCTTTACGACAAACTTTCCAAGAAAAATTAAAAGATTCTGTAAAAACTCATGAAAACACGTAAGCGGCCCAGTCGCGGCCCCTTGAATAGCTCCGGTGTCACCGACGGCATGGGAGGGCCTCCCCGCACCGGGGCTCCCCGCCACAGCAAAGCCCACACGCCCAAAAGCAAACGCGCGCCCTCGGGTCTGCCCGCGGCCTCTCCCCACTGCTCCGGGCCCGCGGGGCGGTACCACCTCGGGCGGGTAACGGGCCCGGAGCCGCCGCCGCCCTCTCCCCCCCGC
Source organism: Strix uralensis (assembly GCF_047716275.1). NCBI lineage: Eukaryota > Metazoa > Chordata > Aves > Strigiformes > Strigidae > Strix > Strix uralensis. The sequence continues at coordinate 2,046,127 of NC_133992.1, forward strand.
CAGACGCCCACCTCCGCAGGCGCGGGGGCCCGCACGGCGGGCCGGGCGCCACCGCGCGCCGCCGGTGCCCGCGCAGAGGCCATAGCGACTGCAGAGCCAACCCGAACCCAGCCGCGAACGCGCCGCACACGGGCTCCGCCGCCTCACAACCGCTTCCGGGGGGCGCGGGGCACGCCGGGAGGCGCGGCGGGGAGCGCGGGGCACGCCGGGAGGCGCGGTGCCCGTCAGCGGTAGGGGCGCGAGGCATGCCGGGAAGTGTGGCTGGGTCGCGGGGCACGCTGGGAGGTGTGGCCAGACGGCGGGGCATGCCGGGAGGCGCGGTGCCCGTCAGCGGCAGGAGGCGCGAGGCACGCCGGGAAGTGTGGCTGGGGGCGCGGGGCATGCTGGGGGGTGTGGCCCGGGCGCGCGGGGCCCTGGCCGGCGGCGGCTGAGGCGGAGCGGTGGCGCCATGCTGCGGCGGAAGCCGACGCGTCTGGAGCTGAAGCTGGACGACATCGAGGAGTTCGAGAGCGTCCGGAAGGACCTGGAGGTGCGAGCGGGGCCGTCCGCGGCCGCCCCCGGGGGGCCCGTCTGCTGCCGCCCGGGAGCGCCCTGACGCGGCCCCTTTGCCCCGCAGAGCCGCAAGAAGCAGCGGGAGGACGTGGAGGGGGTGGCGGCCGGCGAGGAGGCGGCGGCGGCGGCGGCGGCCATCGCGCTGGGCGCCGACCACAAGAGCCGGGAGCAGATCATCAATGACCGCATCGGCTACAAGCCGCAGCCCAAGGCCGGCGGCCGCGCCGCCCACTTCGGCACCTTCGAGTTCTAGCGGCGGGGCGGAACAGGGCGCCCCGGGAGCCACCAGCCCCCCGCGCCAGCCGGGAGGGGCCCCGAGGCTGGGGGACGGGCCTCTCCCCCTTCCTTTTTGTTGTTTGTTTTTTGTTGAGTTTTTTAAGTTTCGTTAACACGCCCGTGAACGCCCCATGGCCAAGTGTTTTGTTTTAAATAAATACGTCTTTTTTAAAAAAAAAAAAAAAAAAATCACACGAGCTGCTTTAAATAGCTGTGGAGACCACGCAGGCAGGGATGGAAGCACCAAGACCACAGTGTTTCCTTTGCCTGTGTGCATCCTGATGGATGCAGGTGAGGAGGTGACACGCTGCCGCTGCAGAAGGATCTTCTGGGGATCTTTTGATTTAGTAATCTTAAAGGGAGCCAGTGGAATGTGTTCATTTAAACCTTTAGCCCCGAAAGTTGGTGACCTCACTAAGGAGAAGGTACTGGGCAGTGTCTGATGATAAGTGTTTGACAAGCCTGTGTGAATAAAGGTAGTGGGTGTCACAGCTCCAGGTGCAACTGGCAATCCTTCTTCCAGATGCTGCTCTGTCCTTTCCCGAGAGGCCAGGAGAGAAGCCCCATGTCTGATAAAATCACCTAGTGCCATATGTTTCACAGGGGTGGCTGCACAGCCGTGGGATGAGGATGGGGTCCTTAGCAGGGCAAACCTGGATGCAGTAGAACATACTGGGCACGTGGACGGGGAACAATATCCTGTATTTTCTGATTAAGCCATTTTTCCTTTACACTTACCCGTTCCACTTCCATTCAGCCCTGGGCAGTGCGTCACCCCAGTTGCACTGGTTTGTCACTCTGAGATGGGACTTCCAGGTAGTGACATTTGTTGCTTGGATCAAAGGTCACCAACTATTTCCTTATAGATGGTGTCAGGTAAAAAGCAGAGTCGGACAGATTTCTGACAGCACGTATCTGGATTTACAACATCAGCTGCCTGGGCACGTGAGGAGGCTGAGGGGAGACTTCATTGTCCTCTACAACTCCCTGAAAGGAGGGTGCAGAGAGGGGGGATGAGTCTCTTGAGCCAAGGAACCAGCGCCAGGACAAGAGGGAATGGCCTCAAGCTGCGCCAGGGCAGGGTCAGACTGGCTCTTAGGAAGGATTTCTTTGCAGAAGGGGCTGTTGGGCGTTGGAACGGGCTGCCCAGGGCAGGGGGGGGTCCCCATCCCTGGAGGGGTTGAAGAGTCAGGTTGACCCAGCGCTGAGGGATCTGGTGGAGTTGGGAACGGTCAGGGTGAGGTTCATGGTTGGACTGGAGGAGCTTCAAGGGCTTTTCCAAACTGGATGATTCTGTGATTCTGTGAACTTAAAACTTTTCAAACTGCTCATCAGACAGGACAGAGCCATGGTCTGGCCTAGAGCAGAGCTGCTTTAGCAGTCTAACACCACATAAAACTATCAGGGATCGCTCTGCTATTCCCAGCACACCCCAGGTCTGACAGGGAAACATTCTGGGACATTCCAGGCATCCTTTGGCTGCACAGGGGAAGAAAAACCAACCCAGCCCCTCATTTCTTTTGTAGGGATGAATACAGTGTAGAGTAAAACTCTGGGAGGCAGAGTGTTCCTTGCTGCGCAGAGACACCTTCCATGCACTGAGGGGGCTTATTATCACAGCTCCCTAAAACTTGGTCCTTTGACTCCTCCCTCGGTAGGGGAAAACGGATCTGGGAGGCACCAGTTCCTCCTTCCATCTCGGCTTTCCTCACACTGCAAAGTGTAACTGGACTGACACAAACGGTGACTCACCTCAGTCACTTCCCACATTCCTCTTCCGGCAGCTTTAGGGCTTATTGTTGGTGGCTGGGGTGGGCCCAGAGGATGCAGCTCCTCATGCCCATCCCCACCACGCGAAGATGGACGCTCGGCCCCTGCTGCTCACCCCCACGTCACAGCAGGCACCGAAAAGTCCTGCCAGAGACAAGGGGCTGGGGAAGGCCAGGCTGGAGTTGCCCGGCTGCAGGGCCTCTTGCTAATAAAAACAGGCACTTCCTCTCGGGGTGACTTTCTGAATGCTGCAGGAAGAGCCACCAGCCGCCACTTCAGCTGCAGTCTGCATTGAGCATTGTTTCCAAAACACACATCCACCACAGTAAAATGCAATCTATTTTATTGGTTAATTATATACAGGAGATTCTTGATATTCACAGTAATATTAGACAAGTTACCTCCACAAAGAGCAAGAGTAAAACCAAAAAAGACAGTCCACTGTAAACAAAACTAGAAATCCTGCTGGATTTGGTGGGACTGGCTCCAGACAAGCTGAAAAGGCACTCAAAGAAAAGCAACAAAAGCCAGCTGGTGAACACAGCCTGGATACTTTTTGCACTTCTTCCAGGATGATAATCCAGAAGCAAAGCACGTGGAGACCAAACATCAGGGTACAAAGAGACGCCAGACATCACGTTCCAAGCATGCTACATGTGTGTTATACAAATTTAATTTCCTCAAGTCTCGTAATCATTAGAGTCCTCACCTCCCTCCAAGCACTACTTAATGCAAGTTTAGTGTTATCAGGACAACTTTAAATACAGCCAGCAGAACGGTTGGGACTGCACCAAAAGCAGTCAGTAGGGAGGCCAGGTTTTGCCCAGACTCTGGTAAAGCAAACAGCAACCTGGGCCAAGAACATGGCAGCTGGTGGCATCTGGTTGGACCAGGGGGAGGCTGGGACACAGGGAGGTAGGTGGCTTCTCTGGATTGTCAACATTGAACCAAAAGCATGGCCAAAGCTGGCAGGGAGACACGGACTGGAAACGTCCCTTTCTCAGTTGTGCCGTGCTGTATCAGCGAGCTCAGAGGCAGAGAGGACACAGCCCTCCAGCTTCTCTCCTTAACCGCCTTCCCAGCTTGGGCTCCCATTTCTAACAACTCAGGTACTGGGCTCCCATTTCTAACTCAGGTACTGCCCAGTGCTCAAACCATCGTTCTTACAGGCTGCTGGAAGGCAGCTGGGGCACTCGCTAGACACTTGGGAGACTTCTGCCCAGGTTCCTGCTCCCCAAGTGACCACTGCGAGGTCAGCGTCACTCCCCTCTCTGCACACAGGAGAAAGCTGTGTGCCCTCTCTTGTGGGAGCGTGGGGAGGAGATGACCCTTTGAAAACAGAGGTACTCATCCTTGGGGAGAAACAATTTCAAGGGCACAGATTAAGAATGAGGCAGAAAGCTAAAAAGAGAACCAAGTTTATACTGGAAAAGCCACAGCTATTGCCTAATCTCCAAGTCATCCATCTCTGATCACTTGAATCAGAGAATTCAAGTCTGGTCACTTGAATACAAGGAAAGGTGGCTAAAAGGTCATAGCGAGAGGGTCAGGCCAAGCAGAGGTTCTATTTGAGAGAAAGACACAGCAAGAGGTATATGAAGTAACTACTGTCATCACGCAAAGCCACTCGTGACTACAGCCTGTAATCAGACATCCCTGTAAGGGCAACAACTCCAGCTCGTTCAAGAGAAACCGATCGAAGAGGTGTTGGCAACATCAGCTCTGAACTCCTTCAGGGATCAAGCCCCTGCAGTGTAAAGCTTTCAAAACATAAACAACCATCTGCAGCACTTAACTGCCTCAATTTTCTCTGACAAACACCAAGATTTCCTCACAGCTCTCTCGCAGGGATTGGAGGGGTCTGTTTTCCATTCTCACAGAGAGCCGTGATTGCTTAGAGGGCACAGAAGATTTTTACCTTTGTGACGGATACAGAGAGAGGGCATCTGTATCTCCTTCTGCAGTCTGCTACAAACATAACTCCCTTCAAAAACCAGACCAGGGAAGAGCTTTTCCTGTCTCTCATCAGGAGGTGGCTGGAATTTTTCCATGAAAATAACTTTGCCTCCTTCACCCAGATGCAAATTTGCTACAGAAAGAGGCTCTTTAGAAACCTAAGCCTGCTTTTAACTCATCTCCTTTTATTCTGTATAAATAGACTGTCCAAAGAAAACAAAATGTCCAAATAAATAGCTGGCATCAACCCAGGACAGTTGACTTTAGATGGTGCGATCCAAGATCCTGGTAGTGGCAGTAACAGATTTCCTGCTGCCTTTCAAAGAGGGTGGGAGGCTGAGGGTGGGCTCTGTGCTGCTGTAGTAGCATCAGCACAGCGAAGAGCAACGTACACAGGGATGGGCCTCGCCCTGAAAGGCTTATGGGCTAAAGAAATGTAATTCCTCTTCAAAGATCAGCTTTCCCTACACAGCTACTGCTAACAGTGTGACTAGTAGCATCTTCGGAGAAAAAACTGCTACTGCATGTGCCCGAATACTTTCCTCTCAAAAGGATTCCCTGTTCTCATGGCACATCCCAGACATCAGTCCCAGCCTGAAAGTGGTGTCTGTTTTTCAGTGCCTTTCTGAAAATCCAACCATCTTCCCTTTCAGCCAGTTACAGGCACAAATTGGGCATCCCGAGGAGAATGAAGACTTTGCACCATACTCTGCACAACATTCCCTACAACAAGAAGCAGTTTAAGAATGAAGTGCTAAACCAAAACTGCTCCCTAGAAAACCCAAAGCATGTTCTGGGCATCACACACACAGGAAGCTGCTTTCGCCTGTGTCACAGCCTGTCCTGCCCGTGAAACGCGCCGAGCTCACAGCACGGAACAAGTTCTTTACTGTGCTACAACACTTGCCCACCACTGGCACTGATAACTCTTACATCTCCAAGCTAACATGGTCACAGCATGATTATTAAGACAAAGAGGAGTCATCTGGGTCAGGAATACTTTTTCATCAGCCTAAACTGCTCCAAATTTCACTGGAGACCAAAGGCTGCTGTAGTCCTATCTTTTCTTTCTTATCTTCCCCAAATCTCTCCTTTACAGGAATAGGGTTGACTTCCTTCATCTCAATCAAGGAATCATTATTTAGCTCTTGCCTCATTTACAGAACTAGTTTTAGTGAACCAACAGTCTAGCTCTAGATCCATCCAGGTGTAATTCAACATGAAGTAAATGAGGGTTCAATGGTTTATTTAAAATCTTTTTGCCCTGTAAATACACAATTGTTGTCCTGCATCTACTCTGTATATTTCCATGATTGGGAAGTGAGAGCAGCCAAACCCAAACGTTACCACTTGACGCCAAGTAAAGCTGCTGGATACATCAGAAGATTAGCAACACTCATCGTACTCTGATGGGCTTGGAGGACAGACTCATCTAGACCCCTGAAGCACACGGGTCACATACTTATGTCAAAGTACTCCCTTGCCAGGACACACCTGAGTGTGTCTAATGTGCAGCACCAAATCTGCCTCAGAGGCTGAGTCCTTCTGCATCAGAAGGTGTCATTGGCCCCAAAAGCCACAATGCCAGGGAGATCTCCTCCCCAGCATTATGTACATATTGAAAAAAAGTAAAATTAAAATAGCCATTTGCACACGTAGGCTCCATTGGCAACTTCAATCTTTACCCTACTGTTCATAAAACCCTCACAGATGAGCATTTGCAATTTAAAAATAAAATGGTTTTTTTTGTGTTTTGTTTTTTTTTAAAGAATAATTTCTACATTTCTGTCAGCCAACTAATTTCAATCACTGCATAATCTAAGAATAAAGCAAATCCTAGCCAAGAATGGCTACCACGGGACCCTCAAGAGTCAGCCCTGCTGCCAGTCTGCAGCAAAGGGGAGCAGCATACCCCAGCTCCTCACATCCCCACACCCCAGCTAGGAACTTGTGGTGAACTCCAGTTGATTTTCTTCAGATTGATTCTCTTTCAGCTTAGGAATGATCCAGTCCTCATGATGGCTGCGCTTCAAGAGAGCAGTGGGGTGGAGAGGCTTCTGGGCAGCATCCAGTGTTAATGGCAGTGCTCCGTGATATCCACAACAACTGCCTTTTTCCAGCTGAAGAAGAAATAGCCCGTCCCTGCCCCTGCCGCCACGGCTATGCAGAGGTATCCGTTGTACGTCATGAAGATCAGCATGAGGAAGTAACTGACCACGACTTGAATGATGTGCAGTACAGTCTGCAGGAGGTGAGGGAAGCTCAGCATCTGCTGTCTGAAAACACAAAACCCAAAGAACAGTCAGCATCCACGAGACAGAGGCGGGAAAAGGCACATCCCCGAAGAGAAAACTTAGCTCTTAGGCTGACAGGATGCCAAGGTGGGCATGAAATGGCAGAGAAGATAACAAAGAAGGTTGGACATAGACTTCTGCATGCATCTGTCACTTGTAACTGTGTTTTTCCCCACAGAGCTGACTGATAACAAAGAAAGCACGGTACTTGCTGGGAGGACAAAACTTTTAGCTGAGGAATGGACTTCTACAAGCTTATTGTACCCCCACATTTAATAAGCAGAATGGCTTCTTTTCTGAGCAGAGGCTTTGACTACCTGTCAACAGAAAGATCCTGAGTATTTTCTGTCAGGATCGCTGGCTGTAAGACACAAATCTGTTCCTGGGAACTCCACAAATGTGTTCATTACTGCTTTGGAAAAAAAAAAAAACAAGCTTATTTGACTCCTTGCTGCTTTCCTCCTTTTGTTCCTAAAGGGTGGCCAAGTGACTCAAGCACAGTGCCCTCCAGTGTCAAGCAGTGTTCCAATCTGGAGTCAATACACTTTGCAGAGAGTGATACTGGCTGCATAAAGTTTTTCCTGTCCCAGTTTTAGCCTTTGTCAGCTGCAGAAGAAGTTTGTCTTAGAATTAAGTGAAATTCTTACCCAACAGTTTTGTGCGTCTCCATCAAGATAGTGCCATTGGGACCTGGCACTGGCATGGAGTTGTATCGAATGCTGACTTGGGATTTACGGAGCAGACACTCTCGAGCAATCTTAAGGCCTTCATAAAACATGGCCAGGAAGAAGACAGCCACAAAAGCACCAGCCATTTCTGACAAAAGAAGAAACATTATTGTACCTGTGCAACAAAAGCCATTTGCTTCAAAACACGTCAGAAGAGACACTGTGTGATTCAACAACCCCATCACTGCACAGGCTATGGCTGTGTGCACACATGTACAGACAGTGAATGGGAATTTCATCCATACACTAATGGGAATTTCACCCCTGAATTGAAACCAGCAATCACTGTTGCTAATAAGACCAGCCAAATTCTCAAACAATACAAACATCTCTCTTTTTCTTTCACCCCACAGATGCCATTTAAAAGACTCAATGCAGTGTGCCTGCATATTTTTGGCATAAATAGCAAGATAATACCTGAAACATTAATCAGTTGCAAACTTTTTGTTTGGACTGGACAAGACAGTTTTACTAACCTCCAGGAGTATTGATTATAAGTCCCGAAAACAGCAATGGCACATTCTCATAGCTGAAGTGGAAAGTCATTGCCTGCCCAAAACATAAAGAACATCAAGATGAGCCTGAATAGCTCATCCTGAGATGGAGCTCACAAGAAGATTTAGCAAAGGTTTTTGTATTATGACAAGAACTTAGATCATTTCAGCTAGTCACCAGATAGACTCGAAGAAACTCTTCAGTAAATCTAGTGTAACGCACACAAGCGAGACATGGCTAAAGATGCTCCAGGTTCCAGCTGCTTCTAGTGGGCAGCTTTTTAGGCAGTGTCCCCGGGCAGAAGGCACTGTCCTTCACAGTACCTGCTACAGAAAAGTGCCTTCTCCTTGCTTTTGGAGCTCCTTTTCTCCTCAGCATCAGAAGCAGTCAAGGCTTGGGGATGTCTCTGTGGAGCTCTTCCTTGCCTCCTCATGACTACTCACGGGCTGTGGTACAGGGCACTTTCTTCTCTCACCCTGACCTCCTGTGAGCTCACATGGATAAGGGCTTGTATAGCTGAATCCTCTGGTCCCATCCTGCACTGTGCCAGCAGACTATTGTCTCTCTACAGAGAAGTGCCATATCCCATGGGAAATAGAGGCCTAAATACAGGTACAACAAGGAGTATATATATAAGGCAGCACCACAGCTTCCCCTGGGTGAAAATAAGGGCTCCTGAACCTGCACAGGAAGCTCTGATCCCCCAGCCAGCTAGAGTACATATAATCTTCCCATCCAGGTAAATACATTGCAGTTTAGCAGGTCTTAACCGCAGCTGCATACACTGTTTTCACATGTAAAGTACTCACTAAGCTAGAGGAAATTCTCTTTGAACTCCTCTCATTGCTTAATTAAGGTTATTTGCTAAAGATCAGAATTACGATTAATTTTAGCATCCATAAGAATCAGCAGACACTCATTATCCCCAGAGCAAAAATTACCATCTTTCAGAGAGTACTTCCATTTCTTTAATGAATTTAACATTTTTACATTTAAAACAAAAACCACACAAACCAAAGAGCATTACAGCCTTGTTTTATAAACCACAGCTGAAAGAGCCTGCTACTCGGTGCAAGTGAGGAATGGGAATATGCATACATTAAAACGTGTTCAGTCTGTTATCTAAGATGCTGTACCTATTTACTTCCTTCCCTGACAGTTTTATGTGCAATGTTAACTCAAAATCTTGTGCAATCACAGTTTTTTAGTTGTAGGGTAAGGCAGGATCCTGTAACTATCCATTGAAGATAAGAGCACTTGACACTTGTAAAGAAACAACATTTACAGATCAAAGAAAGTCAACACTCCGCTGTTAGATTACATGAAGAGCTTGATAAAGACATCAGTGACAATGCTGGACTGTAAGTTCCACCAGCACTAATGGGCTTTGTACTGGGCCATGTTCACGAAGGGGAAGGCTGTCCTAGCCCTCTTTTCTCCTGCTATGTTACTGTTTGCAGTATAAGAAGCAGCAGTGATTCTCGATCCCTTCTTCAGGGCATATAGCTGGCAGGTGAACTTTAACTGAAGGCTTGCAAAATATACTCCTGAGTATATTCTCATTTGAAATGGAAACACTCTCTCCTCTCCTTCCAAAGTTTAACCATAGTCATGTTTTAATAACCTGAAACTCACTCCAAAACTTTTCAGAAAAGGGAGAAAAAGCTGAAAAAGTCCCTAGAACTGGCTACACACAAACCCAGATCCTACAGTCATCTCCATGGGAACTCTGGCCAGGATTTCTGCAAAGCTTCAGTGATGCCAGCACGCACAAGTCTGAACTTGTTTAAATCAAAGCTAGCTAGAGCAGCAGGATTCAGGACCAACACAGCCTTAACACCAACGTGGCAAAGAGCCCTGGTAGCACTTTGCTCGCCAAACTGAGCGCGTACTTAAAGTTCAGGAGGAAAAGGGCACAGAGGTTGGTTGCCTGCAGGTCAGCACAATCCATCATACTAGTGTGCAATCCTCTCAGTGCTGGTTAAGGCTTCTGCCAACACTAACGGCCCGAAGAACTCCATCCACCTCCATTTCTTGCAGGAAAATGTTTACTTTGCATTTCTGCCTTTAGCTGGCTACAGAGCAGATACCAGGCTGGCTGCTAGAAAGGTTTTTGCAAGAAAAGACCATTTTGCCAAAGGATGTCCAGCTCTGAAATACATTTCATGTTGCATATCACCTCATGCCACTTCTTTATTCCAGAAGAGCCACAGTGGGGTCTGTATTTTAACTGAATTGATTCATGCTTTCCACAGCTAAGTTTAATTTCCAGTTCTTGTAGCCTTTAAGGTGACAAGTTACTCTGAACCACAGACAAGGAGAAGTTTTCTGGTTAATTATGACTTTTCCACTTACCATCATCATCATGTCAGATCCATGACCATGTCCTGGGGCTGCCGTCGAATGGTGATGTTCAGGAGGATGCGTGACTGGCAACATGGAGCTGTTCATGTGATCGTGAGACATCTTTACAACAGAGATATTCAAAAAGGCACGTAGAAAAGTTGGACCCTGAAAAAAAAAAATAATAAGAAGCACTTTTCTAAAAGAATATGGTCTCTCTACTGCTACTACAAGAGAAAAGACTCTAAACCACTGAGAACTACTGCCTGCAGATAAACTTCTGGAGCATCCTCACAGTCCTGCACTCTGACTACAGAGAACACACGGCAAAGTGAGCAGGACAATTTAAAGGAGGTGTGTCCCTCTGAGCTTTACATCATTGTATTGCTGCACCATCCTAAACATTCTTGCCAGAAAGGCACCCTAATCTGATTGAGGTAGCACATGGGGACAAGTGCTCAGCATAAATAAACATTTCTTATCTGTAAGAGGAAAAAACCCAAGCCTCTTCTCAATTGCAGGCATGCAAGAGGCAAAAATATCTCAAGCCCCATTTTAAATTGCATATACTAAAGGATCAGGTTACAATATTTCTCTTAATTGACAGTTATGCATTTTATTGGGAACATGTTTAACAAAGAAATTATGTTAGGTGATACAAGACCTATTACCAGGCAAAGGTCTGCAATGGCCACAGGCAAACCAATTTCATTTCCATGAGTTTTACATTGTCACATCTCCCCTCTAATCACATTACACACAGTGAGAGACACACTCAAAAGGCTGCCAGTCCAAATCCCTAATCTGGTTACTGCAAATCAGGTATGTCTGGACACACTGTGTTAAAATAAAAATACACCTTGTGGCTAGATGTGGACATGGCTTCCGCACTCTGCACATCCCCAGCACAATTTGGGATGGAACGAGGGGCAATTTCTGATGTGAAATGAAAAGTCACCAGGTGGGAACAGCAACAGGAAACAACTTGGGAATACCAGTCAGTCCTGAAACAACAGCATCTGTCAGTGTGACAGAGCCAGGCAAAGGCAACCCTAGCATAGTCCAGGTGAGATACCACTAAGCATAAGTAAGTACTGACACTGTTGTGCTGGACCCTGTCTGGAATATTGCGTACCCTCCCGGTCTAGTCCAGCACTCAGGTAAAAGCAAGTGAAATAAAAAACAAAGTTAAGTTTAAAAAAAAAAAAAAAAGAGAGATGTACTTCCTTCCAGATAAATCATCAGGAGTGTTTACAACTGGGAAAAAAAAGCTTTTTAAGCTAAAAGACAGTATGGTGTTTGAACAGATAGCTATGAATACATTTAGCTTGGAAAGGGAAAATGAAACTCTAGAAGAGATCTCTAAACTGGAAGCAGCACTAGCAATCAAAACCCCAAATGGCAAGCAGCTGATGGTAGAGCTGGTGTGTGACAGTGACCGTATGACACAGCTGGGCAGGAATCACAGGTGGCCCAGAACACAACTGTCAGTGCAGCAGTGACCGGGGTGATCTCAAAAGGATTTGGAGTTAAAAAGAACAATGAGAGAAGTTAAAGATTTGGGGAAGATAAGGAATCAAAGTCAGCAGTGCTGGTGAAGAGAAAGAATTAATACACCCTGCAAACACTGAAATTCAATAATGTAAGGAAGCACCTGTATGCACCCAAGTCAGCTGGCACAAGCTACACCAGCAATACACAGCTCAGGTATTTTCTGCATCTCTGTGCAGATGAAGTTTGTAGCCAATCTCCTATTGCATTAGAAAAACTTCACCGTAACTCCCCTGGAAAGTTAACTTGTAATATAATCTGAGTGGCACTGGCTAAAAGCAGAATGTACCCCTTGTCCATATTTCTGCTAGTATTTTTTAGCTCACTCTGCCCCCAATTTGTGCTTAAATATTAAGACCAGAAAAATGTTCAGGGGGAGGAAAAAACAGAGAGACCAATGCAAGAAGCAGCTCACCTGACCAGAAAAGCATCACCAAAGGCTATCTGCAGAATGGTGTATTTTCATACAGCATAGCTTTGAAGATGATACTGTTCCAGAAATGAAATGTTGAAGCACTAGAACTGATGTTCCAAAATACAAACACTTGGGAAAGGAAAGAATCCTCTGCCAAGACACACAAACTTCAAATCATCTTTTGCAGCAGGGAAGGAAGAACAGCCGAAGTGCTTTGCACCACAGGATCAAAGATCAGTGTGCTGCAAGAGGAAAGAAGTAACGTAGGAACCTCCCCTCTCACCCAGCCAAAATCTCATCTCCTCCCTCTTCTTTTTTTCAGCTGGTATCGCTTTTGCTTTGGATGCAACGTTTTTGCTAGTGACTACTGTACAATTTGATTATTTATTCATTTTAGGATTTCATGCTCCCGCCAAACTCTGCAGACTCCATACGCTCCACAGGAGCCCTGGATGTTTACCAGATTAAAAACTCTCTTCGTGGTTGGGTTGTGTCCCACTTCTCACTAATTTATCATTACTGGTCTTCAAAAAGGGAGAAACAGGGGGTGTGTTCTCTAGGTATTTACTGTGTATTAACAAACAACAAGGTCAAGTATTCCCAAGCGGCTGCAGGGATGGGCAGGGTCTCAGTACAGGTTACCAAGAGCATGCTTGATGCTCACCCGTGTAGCTCCTTCCTACCCTGCTATACTAGTGCTCCAACGCCAAATCCAACCCCCTACTGCAGTTACCCAACACTGAAAGATATTTTATGAGATCCTGAAAAGAATGGGATATTAAGTAGCGTAAGAGGAATCTAGACTGAGCCACTTCAACTGTCTTTTGTGTTACCAACACAAGGATAAATTTCTGTTTAAAAGTAAATCACTTCCAGTGGAACACCCCAGAACAATCAGACTCTGAGTTACAACTTAGGAGGTCTCTACCTACGCCTTGGGGTAAAAACCAGTACCTAGGGCAGCAGCAGCAACAGGTTAATGGCTGTGTAATATCTGAAGCTGTAAATCTCTGGTTTGCTTGCGCAGACTCTTAAGAGACGAGCTGACTGACATGGAGCTGACATGGAGAAGGGCGCTGTTTTTAATAAGTCTGACTCCATACCTGGAGGAAAAAAATCCACACACGTAAGTTTCTATTATCGCAAATTCTTTAAATAGGTTTAGTCTTGTACAAACCCAGCACTTCAGCAGCAGGTATTTTTGTCTGAATGGGTGACTTGATCTCTCGACTGCTGTTTGCACAGAAAGGGAGGCACTGGAGTGGATTCCTGAGCACGCCCTGGTGAGGGGATCTGGAACAGACTGTGGCTGCAGCAGGCTCAGGTATTTTGAAGCATTTGCACAGCTAAAGGGCACAGACCTCAGGGTGCACCTGCCTCGATGCATCCAAGGGACACACACACACAAGGATTTTTTTTGTACTCTGCTGTAGCCTACCTCATAAGAAAACAAACTGGGTGGGACAGGAGAGAGGAATGAGGAAATTCTCTCCAGGGCTTGTTTCTTTCCCTCTTAGTACCTCACCCCAGGTCAGCGGAGCCACAGCCTCCATTTCATGACCCCTCAAATTCGTAAGGAAAACAGCAAGACTCAGAGCTACACACAGGACTCGTATTTTAAGTCATGGTCTTGGAGCAGGGCTGCCCTCAGCACATAGGTGGGCTCTGGTCAGGTAGAGGTTTGTGTCCCTCTGCTGCAATGCCACCTTGGCAGCTCAGCAAACCAAGCTGGGGCCGGGAGATGTGCAGCCAGGAGCAGGATGTGACAACAAACTGTTAGCTCAAGTTAAGCATTAGGACTTGCTTTTACCCTCTACCAACATTTAACTAGTGCTGCTTCATCTCACACATACAAGGAAGCCACATTCACAACTCCAGGGCACAGAGAAAGGGAGGAACGGTAGGTTTCTGTTGTGTACTGGCAACAGTGGGTTTACAGCAGGTAAACGAGCTGGACCTGGTGAGATGCCAAACACAAAACAGTCTTCTCAAGCAAGTCTCTGCCATAAAATGACTGCCATCATACATAACCTCCACCACAGTTTCCCAATCTATTGTTTCTGCCCTGTTAATCCAGAATCCCGACACTCCACAGTAAATCACAGTTTTTCCTGTGGCAAACAGCCTTCCAGACATCCAGGGGAGATACAGCTTTTAATGCAGAAACACAGGACGTGCAGAAACAGGACAGACTATGGGAAGGATCTGCTGAGCTCCCAGAAAGTACTTTACAAATTAGCTCGGTATGAAACATGGTGTGCAAACAGAGCTCCTTAAAGTCACATTCAAAAGGAATGAAGCCCCTTTCCAAATCAGAAGTCTAACAGGATTAACAGCGGAGCCCTAAATCAATGTCCATTAGAGCAGCAAACTCTTCTTTTCAAAACAGTGCCTCATCTTTCCCACGCCAGTTCTAAAAAAGCAAGAAATAAAACTAATTCCAGTGGCTCTGCCCAAAAGGACCAGAGCCTTAAAAAGCACCTCTTCAGCCTCCTTTACGCTAGTTACTCATTCAACAGAGACGGTGCTGGCTGCAGTGGCCCAGTGCGCAGCAGGAGCAAGCACGCCAGCCATGCCGACGGGGCTGCCTCCTGCACGGAAGCCTCCAAACTTCTGTCTCAACAGAGCTGGAGTGATTCTTACGTAGGGTCTCTCCAACAACGCTCTTGAGGTTGAGAGAGGAGGTCCCTCTCTTCCCCTGAAGAAGACCTGGTAAGGTTTACTAAGAATTAAAATGAAAGCTCCTGAGAGAAATCCAAAGGAAAAAAGATTAAAAATAGCAAGTTGGAAAGGCAAAGATCTCTTGCTTGCACATCACGTATGTCTCAGTCCTGCATGACACAAAGGAATGCTACATATAAACCACATGAGTCATGAAAAAGGCAACCAAAAGTTATCAGTGCTCTACTTACAGAAGTCCAGCTGGCAGACTATTTGAGCTCCACTGGCTCTGAGCTTGTGGTCTCACGCCCAATCTTTTTTTTTTTTTTTTTTTTTTTTTTTTTTTTAAAGTGCTGTAAATGGAGATGGGAGGGGAAGCAGGGAGTCTGCAGACACTACGGCACTGTTCACTGGCTCTAACTGTGGTCTCCACTGAATGGTCTGAGCTAGCCATCATGAGACTTAAGCACTGCTTCCAGTTTACTCAATTTCCTGGCAAACTTGACAACTTTAACTGCTTCCTTTCCAAAGGGTGGACTTGCTGTGATTCCTCCAGGATCCCAGGCTTAGCTCCGGAGCTGCTTAAAGACACAGCTGAGGGACAGACCAATTCTATCTGTAGGAGTATCCAGCAATGGCAGCCAAAGCCTTCCTGGGTCAAGCTATAGAGACACACTTTAAAGATATGGAAAAAAAATAGATCATTCCTCAGTAATGTAATATAATGTGTTTTACAGATACACACTGCTGCTCTCCAATGCCAGAATTCCCCTTGGAGCTCTCCCAAGCAGCTTCAGCAACCTCAGGCTGGAACTCAGACACAAAAGGAAGGACTGTGCTGTACCCAGCACACCTCGTAGTTGCACACCTCTGTTTTTCCCTTGCACAACTCCTGAAGAAGGAGCTCTTAGTGCTATATTAAGAATTTAAGGGCAGTTTGCAAGGCCACAGAAGAACGGTGTGTCTTTGCCTGGTACTGCGTCACCACTTTAGAGTCCCAATCAAAAGCTTTTACCAGAAGTTTAAGGCTTCCTAAAAACTCAACACACTAAGAAGGGGTTTGGATAAAGAGCAAGAAAGGGAAGGGAATGGCTTGGGAGAGGAGCTCCAATACATTTGGAGAGTTAGGTTGTTAGGCTGCATTAGTTTGTATTTCCTGGGTTTTGTCCACGACCAGAGAAGCTCGCAAATCGATTCAGCCCAGATCAGCGGAGTCAAGCAGAAAAACAGTGTGTGACAGAGGGCACATTCTCCCTCTCCACCTGTAAGTGGAAGGGATACAGCTGAGCTATTTATACAGATGGGTTTCAGAAGCTTTTGAAAGAAGGAAGGTACTCTGAAAGATGTCCAGCTTGAATAGCCAGAGGGTAGAGTGCAGGGAATGGGGAATGATGGGCAAAAAAAAGAGTTGAGCAGGGCTACAGACAACATCTTGTGTTCAGCTTCGAAAGGGGACAATGTCTGGGCAGACTGTGACATGCAGAGATGGAAGCTGTCAGCAGGGATGTTAGAAGGGAGACACAGTCAAGCTGGTAGCATGTAGAGACCAGCTCTTCAGCAGCTATCATGTATAATGCAAGCAGAAGAATGGGATTTTAAAAATAACCTACAGGGCTGTTAGTTTTTCATGAAGGGAGAAATCCATGGAGGAGAACTGATCCTCTGTCATCAGCTCCATCAAGGATCCCAGGCTGGAACCATTGCAGCAGTCGTGGATGCTGAAGGTGACGGCAGAGAACAAGGCATATCAGAAATGCTCTGTTGTTCATGAGCCATGTCACAGCTGAGATAGACCCTGACAAACCCTAAAGGCAGAATATGGGGAGAATCACAGAATCACAGAATCAACTAGGTTGGAAAGGACCTTGAAGATCATCTGGTCCAACCATTAACCTAACACTGCCAGTTCCCATCTACACCATATTTCTCAGCGCTGTGTCGACCCTACTCTTAAACACCTCCAGGGATGGGGACTCCACCACCTCCCTGGGCAATCCATTCCACTGCCTAATAACCCGTTCTGTAAAGAAATACTTCCTGACATCTAGTCTAAACCTTCCTTGGCGCAACTTGAGGCCATTCCTTCTTGTACTATCGCTTGTTACTTGGTTAAAGAGGCTCATGCCCAGCTCTCTGCACCCTCCTTTCAGACAGCTGTAGAGGGCGATGAGGTCTCCCCTCAGCCTCCTCTTCTCCAGACTAACCCACGAGAGTGTGAAGCAAAGTCTCTTGCCATCCATGCAGGGAGGTTTGGGGGTGAAGGATTAAGCCAGGGTTCAGTTCAGGTTCTCTGCAGATCACACGGCTGGGGCCAATAATCATGCTCTGCGAGTACATGCCACTTCCTCAGTGCCCAGGGGAACTCATAGGGGGGCCTCTGGGTCTTTGCAAAGATCACAAGAGAGCCCTGCCAAGTGGAGTCATTTTGCTTTTTTCTCACACTCATCTGAGCTGCAAACCACTGCCACCGTTTGCTCATTTTATTCTTACCGAATCCTTTTCTTTCCCACATTTCCCACTTGTACCAATACATGCTTGTCCCTCTCACTATAGGGCTCCTCTGTCCCCAAGAGACAGGCTGCACCCTCTGCATGTAACTATCGCATAGCACTCATGGACATGGCAAAAAAAAAAAAAAAGAAAAAAAAGAAAGAAAGAAGTGGTCCAATTTCCGACTACGAATTCCAGTTGAAGTGCTGGCTCACACAGGCTTCCTGGAGTTACACAACACTATTTGGCAGCTCGGCGCAGTTATATACGTTAACCAGCTTTTAATTAAGATGAAGAATAAAAGAAGTTGATAAAGTTGAAAAAGGGTTCAACCCTGAAGGTCCTGTCCTTTGCTTTGAACCAAAGCAACACTCAGCTATACAACTAAGGCAAAGCGGGTCGCATTCACTTAGCACAATCCCCATTACTAGAGGAGGGGCCAGAGCTCTTCCTCTCAGCATGGCCACAATCACGTCCCTTTGATGGAGTTTATTTTCATAGCAAACTTGTCTGGTCACCTTCTGTTAGAGACCCTGCTTGATCTGCTTCCCTAGAAGGGGATGGTCATTCCTCATCTTGCAACTTCTGCAGACTCCTCAGGAAATCTCTGAAATCTTTGAACAAGAAAAAAAACCCAAAACAACTAAGGACAGACTGTTCTTTACAGGACAATGCACTGAACTTCATGAAGCGAAGCATCATGCCAGCCCATGTCATTACTAACAGGCCCAATGAAGTGAAAGGCAGCAGAAAACAACCCTGCAGAGCAGAACACCGAAGACTGTAAGACTGATAACAGTGGAGGAAAGGCTGAGAAATGCTGGCAACAGATGTGTAGAGATGGAGAAAATAATGGTGATTTAGGTAGGCAGAGCAACAGACTCCTCTCCTGACAAGCTTTTTGCTCAGCCATTCTGAAACTGCAGGAGATGGAAAAGCAATAAATGCAGGATAGTCCTGAGAAGCACAGCAAAACTGCAGAGTCCTTGCCAACGCTCTCCTGGCTGTAACCTCATTTCTGCTAGAGAAGTCTGACACAGCCCAGGTTCAACCACGTGGAACGCACACAAAGCTTTGCATCGAGATCCAAGAGTGATCCTCTACTATCTCAGAGAGGGTCCCAAACTCCCAATCAAGCTACAAGCTGGCAGTTAAGACTAGATGACTGTTGTACATCCCTTCCAACTTAACTATCCGATCCTACCCTACCCTACCCGCCACTTGTGCTGGCCACCTCTCAATCCTTGCCTCAGCAGAACAGGATTACTTCCACAACGACCACATCGACCTTTACCAAGAGGTGACAGAACCAATGCTGTCACTTCTTGGTTTGTCTTTTTCTCACAAAGTCTAGGTCAGCAGTGCAGGGGGGACTACATCAGCACAGCAATCAGTAGAAACTCCCCTCATCTACAAGAGAATCCTGGACACATTCCCATGCAGAGTAGTGAACATTACTGACAGAAGAACTGCAATCTTAGAGACCCATCCACACCTCCAACCACTGGGACAAATCTCGGGGTCACCACCTACACATGCTCTCCAGGCTGCCCCACTCTTGACAGGATGTGAGACAGTAACACCATCCCTTCAGCACCGCAGCAACAAGCTGCTTCTTACCATCCCCTATAGAGTGCTAAAAGTTAAAATGTTTTTGAAGGTGCACAATAGGATTTTGAGCTCAGAATATGGCATCTGTACATGTGACTAGATCATTTTCACGTCGTTGTAAATACAACACAGTCCTTGACCTGACAAATGCACAAGGGTAAGAAAGGCATGATACAAGGAATGATGCTGGAATTGGATCTGGCAGCTCCTATTCACCACAGGGTACAGGCTTGCAAACTGCAGCCTAGTGTCTGTCTGTTTTGCAGCATTGCTGAGCACACATCTGTTGCAGAAGTGTGGCTCAAGGGAGTTATTTTTCAGTGATGGACAGATGCTAAAAGCTGTCATGAGGCTGAGAATGGTTGGTGAACTGTGTGTGCACAGCTCTTATCCACACAAAGGACAGCCAGGCAGGACACAGCAAGCAAGTTCTGGAAAAACTGATGTCATAAATGACATGATCTGAAGTATTCTACTACACCAGCAATAACTTGCTACCATCCTGATAACACATGAGTACTTTCAACCTGAGTGAACCCAAAGGAACTTGCAGTTCCCAGTGGGCACTTTCAAAGGATCTGAGCATATTCCACCCTTGGCCGTCTTTGACAATCCCAGTCAGAGAGACTATTATAAACTGAGCAAAAGTGCAGTTCAGGGAA
This sequence comes from Strix uralensis, assembly GCF_047716275.1. NCBI lineage: Eukaryota > Metazoa > Chordata > Aves > Strigiformes > Strigidae > Strix > Strix uralensis. Next base: position 2,065,931 of record NC_133992.1, read on the forward strand.
CAAAGCATGGCTCACCTGGCCCAGAGCCACCCACCCGCTGACCAGAAGCAGAAGGCCAGGAACAGACATGTCAACCACAAGTTGTTTTTTTTACTGCTAACAAACACCAATGGACATTATAGTCAGTATTCAGAAAGGTGAGATGCTACATCAGCAGACAGTGAACTCCAACGCTGACAAAGACGATACCAATTAAAAGGTGGTTAGGATCTCTTCAATAGTTCAGAGTTTGCCTGTTCATCTCCAAGTCACAAAACTGTCCCCTTTTTCATGTTGCTGCTCCAGCTACAACAGAATAGCACCCACCTCCAGCCAGCTCTTCTCACTGGGCACAGAAAACAAGGTCATGCAAGTGTCATACCAGGTGTCAAAGCCAAAGCAGATCAGTTCTGCAGCAGGCCTGTGGCTTTTGCACTCAGAAGAAACAACTTGCCATGCTCAAGCCCATCACAAGCACAATTTCTTCCGTTCTCTACGTGTGCGGTATTTCCCCCCTCCCTGTTTTCACTTCTCTATTTCTTTCACCACTAGCCTTCGGGATCCTTGCTCTGCACTGTTTATTGTTCTCCTTTCTGTCTAGCCTGATGAAACAGACCCTTTTCTGACACCCAACAGCACAGAAATTTCTGGAGAGCAACAGAATTGAGGCACCTCAGAACATGCAGGAGCTGAGGAGTGAATGCCAGTCCCACAGCTCCCAAAGCAGAGAAGATGACATACAAAAGATGACTCAAGCACTCATCCGGAGAGGAAGGATGGCATTAGAGATGCCAAAACTGACAGAGGATGCTACGTTACAATTTCTTTATAAAACATCCAGGCTAAAGGGCTCCTACAAAAGCATGTCAGACACCAAAATTCCTTATAGCCAACGCCAGCATGAATTCAGAGCTAGTACTAACAAGTTTCCATCAAAGGCAATTCCCAGGAGGCATCTACAGAAGAACCTCTTCAGCACTCCCTGGGCATGTCAAAGACTTCTGAAGCAATTACCCCAGGACCGCAGTCTGGCAGGCCACTTTATCGTAGCTTCATCTCTCTTCCTCAGATCATCAAGGGTATGAAACAGTAACACAGTAATACTTACCCATGGCACAACCCACATCACCAAAAAAACAGTATTTGGCATCCAGAGAGGAGAAACCTGAAGGCCTCCCCTTCCCCCCAGGGACCATGCTGTGTTTAAGCAGAGATAAGGCAGAATGGCTTAAATCCCAGTGGCTTAACAGGCTTCCCTGGGATGCCAGAAGAGCTGAGTGCAGTCTGCTTACCATGCATGGCCAGAAATGCAAGGACCCTCCCACTAAAAACCGCTTTAGTGCTCGCTTGTCAGCAGAAGAGAGCTACCTAACCCTCCTCCTTACCCATGGAGAGAAACAGGACAGCAGCAGGAAGAGGAGACAGAAAAGAAGTGCCATGTGACCTGTATTTTCCAAGATTATGTAACTTCTTGAATAAATAGAGACTTTCTTATCCTCTGTGGCGGTTTCTGCAGAGACATTACACAACTGAGCACAAGAATGGCGACCAGGGAGATGTGATCCATATGGTCAGAGAGCAGGAAACATCCTGCTGCCTCACCATATGCTGAGGAACAAGTGGGACAGAGTCCTGAGCCTTGCAATACTCTTCAAAAACTTTTTAATCTAAAAAAAAAAAAATATTTGGAACCGTATTGTAGATAACTTCTGCTGCCTTAGAAAACCCAGGCCTAGTGAAGAACTTCTCTTCCTATTTTATACGCCCTAATCAAGAACAGCTTCTAGCATGCATTCTTCTACCTACAATAGACTTTTTTTAAATTAAGGGAAAACTTAAATCTTAAAATGAAAAAAAACCTTTTGTGCACAAGGTTCGCCATTATGTTCACTAATTCATCATCCAGATTCCTGCAGGTTCACGCCACTTGCACCATTGGTATGTCTGAAAAGGAGCCAGCCTGTCTCACAAAAAGAGTGTCTCTGTCCGGAGGGTAAGGAGTTGTATTATTGTTTGTGACCATTCAGTGGCCATGTGCAGAAGCATTCCCTCTATCAGGAACGCTAGATATGTCAGGATGAGAGACAAGGTACTACTTGCAAGTTAATACCTGATAAACCATTACTACATGGTTTGCTGAAGTGGGAAGGACACAAACCAGGCTAAACAGTATAAACAGCTCTGACCAGATCAATTTAAAATGGTGCCTTCTAGCCTTAAGCCCTGTAAGACTGTAAAATAATCTCAGGAGACACAAAATGAAACCAGGAGTCAGCAAGTGCATTCCCAAGTAAGCCAGCAAAAATTTCCTCAGCTGCAAAAATGCCATGTGACTCAATGTGCCCTAAAAGTGCATTACCTGGCCTTTAATACAGGTGCAAGATTACAGATGCTATCTATAGCAACATCATAAATACCTTTGTCTCATGTAGATAAAACTAATACTGAGGGTAATAAAAAAGGATGGCATCAGTTTATTACAGGCCTTGTAAAACAGAGCCTAAAGTCCATCAACACAGATGATTCAAAGACTCACAGAAGATTTCTAGATCTTACCCTACTTGCCCTTGTTCCACATGTCACCGCAGGAAGACTTGTGGTTAAGTCACAGAACCGTTGAAGTTTAAGAGACCTCCTGAGATCATCCCGAGCAGGCTCGGCTGGAGCAGGCTGCCCAATCAGCGCCCTGCTACTCCCTGAACACGACGACTGCACATGCAGTTTGATAACTGTACACATCAAGGACTTATCGGTTCTTGCAGAGATGGTGAGGGGCTGCTCTGTGCTCTGGAGAGCAAGGCCATCATTTATGGACCCAGATACAAATCCTGTAGTTGAACTAAAAAGCTCCTGTTCTTCAACATGCTGTGAATCCTTTGGCAGAGAAATATTCTCCAGTGAACTCGGGCAATGCCTGAGGCACTGCACTGCGGTGGTAACAAAGATAATTTTAAATTAATGGATCAGCTGATAACAACCTAGCCATTTACACAAACCTGCACTTGTGGAAAATAAGCTCATTTTTCCCCTCTGGCTGTTTTTCAACATCATAACCAGACTTAGCCCAGAAAAGGGAACATTTGTACAAGTTCTGAACAGGTTTTCAGGTATGTTTTGAGAATCTGGAGAAGAAAACCACCCTCCAGAACTTCTTGTTAACTAAGTTTTAGGAATCCATTACACACACATGATATGGGACATTGGTTTAAGCAATTCATATACATTATTCCATGTCCAGTACTGCCACATCACAGAGAAACACTTTCATTGTGCATCTGCTTCCACATGTGAAAGCTTCCTTGAATAACAATCCCAGGAGCACATTTCACTCATTTCTTTTCAGATTTAAGTAGTTGTTTGTCTATAATTACTCCTTAGATGCGTGTCCATGTGCAGACGCAGCACTTTAAGGTGGCCACTCAACCATTCACCTTCCCTGGAGCTGTCACGTTCCAGCCTGTGCCAGACGTTGCCGCAATAGCCGCGCGTTGTTGATGTCAGCTCCTATGGGAATACGCTGGGACTTCCAATTCCTGTTCTGGCGTGTCAGGGTCACCTTTTAAATGTAGGCTTTTCACTAAAGACCTAATAGTTCGCAAGACTGACTTTTAGAAGAATACTTATGCTTTCCCTGCTTGCAGAAGGGAAATGAATGCGTGTTCAAATAATTCTGCATCACCATCTATGACTCTCCCTCAAAACAAAAGCTTGTTCTACCACAACCAAGAATCAAACTCTTTTGTGCTTCAATTGTTCAAAACACCTGTTGTTTCGAGAAGCCCGAAGCTGTTTCTGAGCAAAATGCAAGGTAGAACACAGGTCATCATCAGCAAAATCCATTCCACTCTGGTTTTAATTATGCCCAGAAAGTCGATCTCTGTTTCGGCAGATGGTTAACACCAAACTATACATCACCAGAGGCACTTTTCTACTCTTGCTCCGTGATCTTGGATAACAGCAAGAGGACGGAACATGTGATATATAAATAGCTTCCAGGTAGTAATGCAAATTCTTGTAAGAGTCTAGAGAACAAATTCATAGTCCTAGTCCACAGAACAGAGCACCTCTACATTTTCGCTTTTGGAAATGCAAAAATACAGTCCCACCTCACTCAACTCAGCAAGGTAGGAGATTTCCTGGGATATTAAGAAGAGGGAAAGGGCAATGAAACGAAGCCATTCTCTGGGAAGGAACTTGTCTTTGGAAGAGCCTTGGCCTCATGATGCTCTTCTGATAGGACTACCTCTAGGGCATGGAAAGCTAGAACAAATAGCGATCAACAAATTTTTTATTTTAGTTATGAGTGACAATAAACCACTCTGGGAAAAAGCTTCGAACGCTGCCTTTTTCATCTAGCTTTCAAACCCTTGGACTGCCACAGAGTTGTTAATCCAGAGCAGAAATGATTCAGAGCTAAAAAAAGCTGAGTACTTACTATTCCAGAGACAGGTTTTCCATCTACTGACTTCAGGAGAGCAGCCTTCTCCAAACAGGCAACAAGTCTGAGACGGATCAAAGTTTCTAAACTTTCAGATAATGCTGACAAGCAGAACGCATATCATTATCTATATCAAAGGCTAATCATTAACTACTGCTCAGATTTAGCTATGATCACTTTTACTCCATTTTAAGCCTATTTATTGCTCGACCTGCAGCCTATTTCAAACCAGACCCATTACTTGCAATACGGTCAGTGGGAGATATCTATATGCAGCTTCTCCTAACTGTGCAAAACAGGGGTAAGGGCTGAAGTAATGGGGATTTCTGCTACATTCTACTCATGGTGAAACCATCCCTCACAAAATATTGACAATCCCTATTGTTACAGCCAAAGATTTCATATGACCCAAGATAAATATTTACTGCTCGGACTATGCAGCCCACTGAAGGCATAAGTCAATCGTGTTAGGACCAGACCAAGGACTGGGATGCTCCCATAAAGATTCATGTAACAGTGAAAGTAACTCCTGAGTCTTCCTCATGAGATCTTTGCAAAGATGCAAAGAGATTTTAGAACTCCCTGACCAGATTAAATGTGTTGCAGAGATTACTTTCAAACACAAAACACATTTCAAACATTAATTTCTCTGACAGAAAAATTAGTGTTCTGCTTACTTTTGGATGCTGTAACAAAGCAAGCTTAGCTTCTTTTAGTATCTACCCCATAACGAAAAAAAGTGATGTTTTCAAAGCTATAGGACAGTTTTTAGGAGCTTGGGGGAGCAGTAAGAAGTAACAAGGCAGATATAAATCGTGCAGAAATTCTTCAACAATATGTACAAGACAAATCCTGTTGGGGTAGCTGGCTCACTGACCTCTCTGATCGCAAAGCTGGTGTCAGCAATTGTTATGGAAAATGTGACAAAGGAGAAAAAGTGCAAGAAGTACAGTTGTACTGTGCTCTGCGATACAAGTGTCCTTATTGCAGAGGCAGTGGTTTCAAGCAAGATCAAAAGCAAGAGTTACACAAAAAGGGATCAACTGGCAAACAGTGCACGTGATCTTACTATTGTGAGGTACTGGAGGGCTTTACTTAAGGAATTCAGCTTACTTAAGGAATTAAGGAAAGTCATGCTGCTGAGAAAAGGTTTTTAAACTATATATCTTACCAAAGAAGCAAAACAGTCAGAATAAAGTCTATTAGGCTTTACTATCCATATAGCAGGATATCCTATCGACACTTCTCTGTTTATGCTTTGTATGAAGACAGTAGCACAAAAACAGCTCTTCATGTACAACCAAACCTGTTGCAGGAACACAACGGCAGCTGTAAAACTCCCAACTATCCTTCTTTTAAATTGTTTAGGCTTCAGTTTCACACTACCTGTAACATACTGCTCCAGCATACTTCAGTCTCACCTGATGGCACCTTAAACATTAAGGTTCTTGTGAGATAACGTCTTGGGATAAGTTAATGAAGGGCACCAAAGCCAATGGTAACTTGATTTGTATAAAACTCTCCTGGCAGAGAACCCAGAAATCATGACTCAGTCTCTTGTCAAATCCATTAGACCAGGCGATCAGACAAACAAGGGAACCATTAAAAAGACAACTGAGAAAACCAGACCAACGCTGGCTGCATTTCACTTCCACAGTATTCCAAGGCTGGGTGTGTTACTCGGGAGCTTGTGCTTCTACTTCCCTTATCACTTTGATGTACGAGGGTTGACTTAACCATATCGGAAATGCACACGGTATCTGGCTGCCTCCCACGGGGCGCTGCACTGACGGCAGCCGCTGCGCTCGCTTCCCGAGGGCTGCAGGAGAATGAACTGGGATCGCCTGCCTGCTGGGAGCACTGGCTTTGAGTCTGCTCCATGTTTGTTAGTGTTTTTCTTTCCCAAGTAAAGGATGCAAGCTGGAAAATGCAGTCAAGCTGTGACAATACGTTGTCAAGTCTATTTAGTACAATGCCTTTCAGAACAGGAAAAGTTACCTGAGGGAGCAACCGATTAATCAGATCCCTGGCTCTCAGTGCAGCCTCCGTCCAGAAAATATGGAGGAGCCCAACCAGGAGCTGCAGGGAGCTGCTGAGCTGCACAGCGCTGAGGCCAGGTGCTCAGCCTGCACCAGGACGGCACAGAGCTGCTCCAGAGCTGCTCTGATTCTCCCATACAGAGTGCATTTACCATGTGAAAGAAATCAGACAAGGAGCAGGTTGGGTCACAGGGACGAGCATCTCCACAGGGAGGCTGAAGCCATACGCCTTTCAAGTAGCTGCTTTTCCAAGCTCACAAAGGAGCAGGCTAGCCAGTTGGCTAACAGGCATTAGCTTGTAAGCTCAGGAAGTGCACTGCACTTTGGAGGTGACCTGAAAGTACTTTTTAATCCTACAGATCCGAGTCCAATTATATTATCTCCAATGTGAAAAAAAGCCTGAAAGTGTATTTACTACACACACTCCTTCCCCTAAGAAGAGACGCATTAAGTGTGGAAAAAAGAAAAAAAAAGTGAAGACTGTCAGAATTTCTCTTATCCAGGTTAGCCAAAAGATCAGCTAAATATATCACAAAGCTCATATTCCAAGCTCATAAACCTTCATCAGCAGAATGAGATATGAATCCTTGATAACAAATGAGCATGTGTGGGAACAGAGGCTTTGTTAAAGTGAAGTAGCTCTCACGAAGTCTCAGGACTTGGTGCACTCGCTGTTAGTTTCATGGCAGAACAGCTGTATTCTTTTCCTAGTTTTCCCCCAGCTTCTCAGGCTTGATACCAGGATGTGCTGAGCATCCAGTGAGAATAGAAGATGCTTAATCACTTCCAACATTTTTGGCCTGTGATCTAGAGCTACCATGGTCTGCTATATTAATTTAGATAAACATTAGAGTGAACAGATTATATGCATGTACAACTTTTTAAACAGATTATAAATGACATTCACATCCCTGGTACAACGACTGTCAGATTTTCTAATATGATATACATGCGGAGTGAAAGAGCAAAAAGAAAAGTTTAAAATATTTTCCACACAAGCAATTGTTCTAGCTAGCAATCACGGTTCTTCAAGTGCCACTGGAAACCAACAGGACCCTTGCAGATATGAATTGGTGAGCCAGAGGGAATAAAAGACATTGCAAAACCTACATTGGGAAGATGACATTAAAGATTGCAGAAACAGAGAAGGAAGGACAAAAAGGAGCTATTTCATCACAGCCTCCTGCTTCTAGATTGGCTTCTAAATCAGAAAAGTCTAATTCCAGGACCAGAAAATGAAAGGCTTTATAAAGTTACTTTGTAGTGCAGCAAAATAGGAGTTTAATTTGTTTACAATAACTAGTCTCATTATTCTCTACATTAGCAGATTCCAGCTTCCAGCTGAAAAAAAGGTTAATGAAAAATCATTGGTCTCGAGTCCCCTGGGACTTGATTGGGAACATTTCCAGAAAATTAGATTGAAACAAAAGGCAATGGAGTAGATTAACTAAGATTGGATTTCCCAGAGAAAAGCAACATAAACCAGACTGAGTCTTTTTCATCTTTCCCTAAGAAAAAATTGCCAAGACTCCCAGTGATTTCCTGGCAGACTTTCAGAGAAGTTCATGCTGGCAATTTGCTTCAGCTCAACTTCACAAAATTCTGATGCAGATTACTGCTTTCAGGGTGACCTTCGGCCAAGTGTGGAGAAGGCAGGTCTGCAGAGGCATGAGATCTTCCTGTTGGGTAGAGGGGTCTTTACAGAAAATACAGAAACCAAAAAGGAAAGGAGAAAATATTACATTTTAGTTCAAAGAACAAAAAGTTCTGTCTTCTCTCTGACCTAATGTCTGATTGGAAACCAAGATAGCTGAAAGGAAGCTCCTTAGTGCCCTGACTCAAAACTCACTGTGTGAACACGGTAGATCTTCTCATCTACTTGCACTAGAAGACTGTTAAAAATCAGTATTCTCAGCGCCTCCCCTTCTCAAGCATTAAGCTTTTGTTTGGGGATAGAGTGTCTCACTAATCTAAAACTTGAAGTTACACCATAAAGGGGTGAGAGAAGAATCCTCCCAAACCTCTTTTCTAAAAAGGAAAAAAAAAAAAACACAAACCTTCTAATGTTCTTGTCCTTGCACTATTGCAAGTCAGAGTAAGTGGCAGGGACTATACCTTTACAACACAAAAAAGCAAACATGCACAAAGCTTATTGGAAAGCTTATTTAATTCCTCCTCTCTACTGGCAGAAATTATTCTAATTCTCAGCCTAGTTAAAAAACTGCTCTAGATTAGAAATCTCATACGAAATTAAAATAATTCTCTGTAACTTCCAACAAGCAGCAAAATCTCAGTAGAAAACAGCCATACAAAATTTCTCAGTCCTCAGTACAAAGTTGTGTGGGAACCTGCAACTCTTGCTAGTTTTATTCTTTTCAATCTTTTTTTTTTTCAGTGACAGTGGGGGAGTAGAAGAAGAAAAAACCTGCTTACTCCAAAAATATTTGTCTTTGTAGCAAAAAGCATCACTTCAATTTTGTACTGTGCAGCAGGGCAGTCCCAGTCAGCTTCACCATGTTCACAGTTATGAAGCCAACATGCATGTAAATAGCAATATTTACACATCACTTCCAGTGTCCCCTTTTTAATGAAGGATAGAAAAAAAGTAATGCATGATCCAAAGCTTGGTGAAAGCCTCAGGAAATATTACATCATCAATTATATGAATTGGGACCATTAAATTGAACACTAACTTACCCTATACATCACATATTGTTACTCATGAAAAATACTGCAAAACCTTTATTTACCTCAGGGTCAAGCAGAGGCAAGTTAAGATCAAACGCATTAAAAGTGAATTTAATAAATACTTGCAAAGAGAGTTTAATCCACCTTTGCACAAAATGCCATACTACTAAGCATTCTGAAGCTTGGAATTTGAGCACAAACGGGAAAAATTGGTCTGTGACTGGGAACTCATGTGGAGCCACAAGCCCGCTGCAAACTCAAATGCAGGAGTGGGCTATGAACAAAGCTTAAATAAAAAAAATGACAAGTGGCTAAGACAGGGCTTAGATGTGATGCTTGCCATAGTGCCACAGTCTGTACTCCGAGCTACCTACCCACTTCACTGGCATTAAGACTTGCCAGCACTGGTCCCAGTGTGGGAAAGCACATCAGGTTCTCAGCTAAAAGGTTGTTCACAGGATGGGAATCCTTGATTGTACCAGAACAGTTATGTTTTTGCTTCCAAGTTAAACTTTGTCCTAAAAAAAAAGAAAAAAAGTTGGGTACAGGCATAACATTACCCGTACCTAAAAAAACCCTAAACTCAAGTGCAACACTAGGACTTAGCCATACAGGTCTTCACCATTTAAAATAACCAAAAATCTATCTTAACTGCCCACTTGATAGAAATACGGAAGGAGGCAAAGCAACAAACTATCTCTTCATCTACCCAACACAGGAACCACACCTCCTATTTGAAGTTAATGTCCACCTGCCACATCAAGATAGGAACAATCTGCTCCCATTAGGAATTTACATCAAATTATTGTATAATTATCATGTGTGTGCGTAGGTTTTATTAACAGAAACAAGGCTTCTGACCCCATGCAGGTTTCATTCTAAAATAATCACACATTCCACAATAAAAAAGCTACTTAATATTACCCCTAGTCTTTTCCCTTTAGAACTGAAATCACTGATATCCCAATCATGTTGCATTCTCACTGCAATAAAACACCCAAATTACTGCAAACACAGCACTAAAACAGACCTGGCAACTTTGTGCTCAGATTCAAACATCCTAAAAATAGCTATTATTACAAATTTCCAGTCAGTGCCAGAGTATACTCAAAGCCAGGAAGTTATTCAACCCTTATTACCATTTTGCTCTCCCCTGCAGTTGGTTTTGCTGCATTTCAACATCATCTGGTTCTGAAGTCCTGAATAAAGACAAGGCAGCGGGTCTCACAAAGCACCTAGAGATACCAGCTTCTCGAGGAGAAAAAAGCAACAAAAGGCGCATATTTCTCAAGCTACAAGGCAAAGATAGAAAATTGCTTGACGAGGGCCAGCTCAGATGTTTTTAAAACCAATATACTCTTCTGATGCTAAGAAGAAAGGGTGTTACGCAGCAGTTGTCGCCTCTTGGTAACTGAGAAGTAGGAGAACCAAATCTGGAGCCTGCCAGCACCCATGTGTCCCTAACCTTCCTGCTGCGAGAGCCTACCACAGGTCACATAATCACCTCGGTTGGAAAAGCCCTTGAAGCTCCTCCAGTCCAACCATGAACCTCACCCTGACCGTTCCCAACTCCACCAGATCCCTCAGCGCTGGGTCAACCCGACTCTTCAACCCCTCCAGGGATGGGGACTCCCCCCCTGCCCTGGGCAGCCCATTCCAACGCCCAACAACCCCTTCTGCAAAGAAATGCTTCCTAATATCTAGGTCTGCAGGGTCACTACCAAGCGGCACAAGCAGAGCAATGAAACCACCCTTTGGCAAAGCCAAACCACCCCATGGAGACAGGCCGGCCACGAGCCCCTGAGGGGTGACGGCTTCCCCTCGGGGCACCTCCACCGCAAGGGCGGCCCATGGCGACCCAGGGCGCGCAGCCGTCACCTTGGGAGCAAACACGCTCCCGCTCGCAAAGCCAGGCCGGCGGCTCCACCGGGAGCCCCTGCCGGGGAGCCGCTGCGGGGGTGCTTCCCGCACGATCACCGGGCTCCCCTGCCGCGCTGCCCGGGAAAGGCGCCGCCGAGGCCCGCTGCTCCCCTAGGCCGCGGGCCGGCCCGGGGCTGCCTGTCCCCTCAGATACCCCCGCGGTGACCCGGCCGCTGACAGGCCGCCCCGGCCGCCTCACGCCCGGCCCGAGGCCCCCGCGGCCCGCCAAGGGCATCCGGGAGGCGGCGGCGGCGGCCGCGGGCCCGCTCAGGCGCGGGGGGCGGGGGGGCGCGAGGCCACCCTGATCCGGTACGTCACTCACCAGGCGACCGCCACGAGACCGGGGCTCCTCTGCCCCGCCAGCCCCGCGCCGTGAGCCCCGCCCCCGTCAAGCCACGCCCCCACGACGTGCCCGCTAAGCCCCGCCCCGCGCGCCTTCCCTTCCTCTTCCCTCCTTTCCTTCCCCTCCCCTCCCCGTACCGGTCCTGTCCCGCCGCGGCCGGAAAGCGCTTCGCTGCCGGGCAACGTGTTTACGACATCGCGGGACGGCGGTGGCGGCTCCGTGACCATGTTCGGGGCGGCGGAGGAGGACGACGCGGATTTCCTGTCCCCCGCCAGCGGGTGAGCGGCCGGTGGAGCACAGCCGGGCCACCCCTCCCCGCTGCTGTGAGGGGGCGGCGGCGCGGGCAGGCCGCGGGGCAGTGGCCCCGGTGAAGCCCCTTTGCGGTGAGGCTCGGGGCCCGCGCGGGCGGGGCTGCCGCCACTCCCCCCCACTGCCCCCCCGCGCCGCGCAGCCCGGGGCTGGGCCTCGCTGCTGCCCGGTGAGCGGCGGGCGGGCCCACGGCCTGCGGGGCCCTGCGGAGCCCTCCCCGGTGCCGGCAGGGCCCTGCCGCCGGCCGGGCGGCCCCGCGGGGTCTTCTCCGATCAGCGAAACCCCCTAGCGGGGGTCGGACCCGGAGCGCGGAGCGGACCTCCGTGCCTGGGTCTAGTCCCCGGTGTGTGCCCCCTTCTCCTGTCCCGCTTCGGTGGGGGCGGAGGGGCAGCTCGGTGCCCCCGGGCAGGGGCTGGTTGTCGGTGCGGGCCCCTCGGTGTGCCCGGCGGGGCGGGAGGCAGGCGGGCCCGGGGACAGGGACTCCGGGGTCTGAGTCCGCCTGCCTGGAGCCCCGGGCGGGGTTTTTCTTCGTGAGCTCTTCAGAAGGAGAAGGGGACCGGCTGAGAGAAATCGGAGGTTTTCGCTTAAATAGGGTGTAAGTGGGAGGTCTTGAAAACGCCAGTTTGGGGGATTTTTAAGCCGGGATGGGTACTTCAAGCGTGTTCAGCAGTTTTCAGTTTTTGTTGATATCATTTTAATGTGTAGCGCACTCAATTCTTCTAACGTTGTGTAACTTGTTGCCACTTGAAGATTCCTCAGCAGTTGTAATTTCAGCTGTGCTCTTTCATCACCCTCTTCAAGGAGCTTCTGTTTAACAAATCTTGTAAACTAGACCTCTCGCTTTTTAGCAAATGGTTATTTTTTTTAAAGCATCTCGTGTAAAATGCTGCAGATCCACCGACAGTGGTGTTGTCCTTTGTGGATTCTGCTTCATAGTTTGAATTACTCACTTGTCCTGTGATGCCAGGAGTAGGTGAGCTTAAATGGGCTTAAAGCAGTAAAACTGCAAACAACGTATCTTGTTAAACATATCACGTTAAACCTTCTGCCCTTAGACAGGAGAGTATCTGTCATTTTAAGACTTAATGGAAGAATGTGTTTCCTGGACATTTCAAGAAGAAAAAGTCTAGTGCTGACTGGTGACTTCCCTGCTGTCGTGCAGTTTTTTCAGTGTTGTATCAATCAGCTACTTCATATGAGGGTAGTCTTAGTTAATGCTTTAAAGTAACTTGTTTTTTTGGTGTAGTTTCAGTCCTCATTTGTTCCTTACAGTAGCTTTTGAGGAAGTGAAACACAATTGTAGCACTTACCCCAGCCTTTTCATCTAAAAGTTCTGCTTATTCAAAATTAAATGGTTAATTAGAATAGAGCTGCTTAATGTGCATCCCTTTGTTTATTTCTAAAGTGATGCTAAACACTTTATATTTGATACAACTTGCAATTAATGGTGTTCATTACCTATAAAGCCCGTGTAAAGTAAAGTAAAACAGTTTATTTCTCTTTCTAGTGCCAGATTGGCCTCTCTCTTTGGTTTGGATCAAACAGTCTCAAGCCATGGGAATGAATTCTTCCAGTACACCGCACCGAAGCAGCCTAAGAAGGGTCAAATGGCAGCTGGTAAGTAACTGGGCTTGAGCGTGGGGAAAAACTTTGCAGTGTGTGTCTTTCTGGGAGTCTGAAGGTCTCTGAAGAACAGCAGTGCAAATAATTCACTTATTTTTCTTGAATGATATGATCCTCTAGAGCCTCCCTATACCTGTTTACTCTGGTGGCCTTTGGTGTCTTTGGAACATCACTCTTTCTTTTTTAATCCTCTTCTGGAGTTATTTTTTTCCTGGGGGAAAGGATGTGTCGTGGCATTGTCAGTGGCCTGTGCATGTGGCAGTTCTGTATCACTGACAGGTATTCATTCCTGCTTTTTATTCTCCAGCAGGTCAGGCAGCCCAGAAGGCTCCTGTGGCCCCTGCAGCTTCAGGAGCACCATCAGTGTTCGTGGCCACTGCGGTTCATGCTTATCGATAGTAAGTGCAGTGGTGGTTTCCTGCATGACCTGTTAGAGTCTGTGTCTCTGGGAGCTTAAGACCTAATCATTAGAGGGAAGATATTTTTGGATGAGTGGGAAGAGACTATTGCTTATAGGCATGTGTCTGCACGGTAGAAAAGTACAAGTTGATTCAAGTTTCTGCTCAGAAAAAAACGTTTCAGTTACTGTGCCAGTTCTGGGTTATGCAGTTGTCAAATAAATAGCAAATTCTGGATTTGGCTGTTACAGGGAGCTGCATCCTGGGGTGCTGGGCCTGACATTTGCACTGTTAAAAGGCAAAAAACTTAAAACTCTGTGAGATGCTCATGTCTCATAAATTCCCTCATGGAGAACCCAGGCATGAGCATAGAGTGACAGCAGTAAAATTCTCTGTCCATTTGACGCTGCCATCATTTGCACTGGATCTGTGAAAAGAGCAGTCTTCAACTCAAAACTCCATGTAATCTGTGGGCAAGCAAGAAAGTTGTAATGTCTTTAAGCTAAGAAAGGCTCCCTAACATTTTAGGCATGAGGAAAGGGACCTGAACTCTAAAGAAGAAAAACTCATCAACAGTAAAGAGAAATTTGAGGCAGGGATAGTTCTGCAGCTGAATATCTCGCTTGTCTTCCAGTACAAATGGGCAGTACTTGAAGCAAGGCAAGTATGGAGCAGCTGTAGTGGGGAACCATGCTACTAAAGAGGTGAGAAACACTTCACTTCTTTAACATTTTCATGCCAAGAGTGCACTGGTATGAGGCAGTGTTTCTCTGAGCTCACCAGAATGTCTTTGCTGTTGATGTTGGAGGTCTTAGTTCTGCTGCTGTTTACGCCTTCCTGCTCTCCTGGCTCTTCTTATGGCTCAGCCATTTCACTTGGTGACATCTTTCTTCTCTGCAATCCATGAGTTTGTAAGATCTCTTACAACTTGTGACTGAAATATTTTGCAGTGTTTCAGGCACTGCCCCTAGAAAATGTTTATGGAAGTGATTTTGATAGTTATTCAGAACGTCTTTGACAACTGGATCACAATCTGTACGTGTGAAAATCAATATAAAGCAAAATTTTGTCTAGTAGTACCAAGATGCTTTGCTTAAGTTTTGTTATTTGGTGTCAAATATCTCTTCTTCCCAAGCACTCCTCTAAGAATGCGGCACTGGAATGCCCAGTAGATTGGTGTGTTCAAAAGATAGTTTGGATATTCCTATCTGTCCTTGATGTCGGTATTTATGGTGTTTCCTATCCCCCAGTTCATGTTGTCTCACTAAGTTGCTTCTGCTTTGACAAGAACAAAAAAAAAAGTAGCTTGGTAAACTAATTCCTGAGTCACTGATCTGAGAAGTGTTCAAGTGTGGCCTTCCTGGGGGAGCTGGGAAGGACAGGACTAGCAGAAGGAAGCTAACGTGGCCTTTCTCAGGCTGCCTCTGTAATATCACAGCCTGCCCGCTGGGAACAGTTAGCAGATTACTCCCAGTTCACCACCTGGCTGTGCTGAGTGCAGGTACATAAAGGAAAGCTCTCTTCCTTAGTAGATCGTGTCTAGTAGAGCCAAATATGTCAATATCGTGTTGTATCTGCATTGTTTAGTGCTTGGAAATATCTCTCCAACTTATGATTACTCAATCTGTTACATTGTTTTATGCCTGTATGCTGTGAATTGTGAGTTTTATGTATCGAAGGTTTAGTGCACCATCTTCTTATGTAGTAACTGCGAAAAATGTGGAATTAAAGCATCTTGCTTATTGTAAAATAATTAGTTTGAATTGTTTGATTCCTATAGCTAAATAAAGCTTACATATTTTCAAGAGGTTTTTAATAGGCATTACAAAACTGTGTTAAGTATTTTTGCTGTGAAAAATGCTGCTGCAAGGTGTATTTGACAAATAAATACTGTAATCTTAGGCTCAGAATTTGACAAAGCACACTAGAACTGAAGACGTTTTGAGTTTTTGCTTTTTGTTCTTTTTCCCCTGCCCAATTCCTTGTGGAATCCAGTACAGGATCCTCCTTTACATCAGTCAGCAGCAACAGATCACAGCTGCAAGGATCCATCCAGGCTTTGTACTCACGGTAAGACTCTGGATTAGAAAAGCATTCAGTGGTCTGTATTGTTTACAGCGAGCAGAAGTTGACTCTGAAATGCTTTCTTAAATCCTAGTTTATAGCCTTTGAGATCAGACATCTGACTGGCACAGCAAGAGGTGTCACAGGGACTGGGAGCACTGTTCTGCTGCTCCTCCTAACGTGTTGCTCAAGAGACTTGCAGCTGCCTTTTGCGGAACACTTCATCAGTAGATTTCATAACACAAGTTTGTACGCTGTAGGAGGTGTATTATTACCTCTAGATCACAGAGGAGTTGTTTTGAGTTTTGCAGCCCTACAATGGATAGTAACAAAACAAAATTCCTTTTGCTATTAATTTGTAGTTAATACTGAGAGAATACAACTGAGCAAGCAGAAGGAAATGATAGCAAGGGAAGTTTTCTCTCTGAAATTTGACACTCAGCATTTTCCTGCTGATGAGAACTATTTGGAGCATTGTAAGTCATAAAATGGGCTCTCAGGAAGTTCTATTTTCTGCCAGTTTTACAGAACATTGGTGTGTTGATTTGTTGCTCCTAGCTTGTCATCAGGTGACACAAAATTTCTTGTTTTGATAGATAGACATTTTACCCTGAAACAGTAGAATCTCAGTCCAAATTTCTGACCAGGATGCTAGCTTGCTCTTTAGTTTTATAAGTGCATGTTGAAAGAGTGGGTTATATAGTCATAGAGCCTACCTTCAAAGAAACGTGAAAACTTTCACCACCTTGTGAAAGCTGCAGCTTCTATGAAGAACTTAATATTTGCTAAAGTATTTGAGTTATAATAATTCTTCCATGATAATGAGCACATAAATAAAAGATAATTTCTGCATTCTGAACTTGGGCAGTAATACAGCAGGATTCTTCCTCTGCCTCTGCTTAATTTCAGTAGCTCTTATTTTAAGATTTTTGGATGTGAATTTTTTTTTTAGCTGAATGCATCTTTTAATGTATAACATAGGATTGATTTCCTTTCCCACAGGTTCAACCCAACAATTACAGTACGTTCTATGATGATCAGAGACAAAACTGGTCCATCATGTTTGAGTCGGAAAAGGCAGCAATGGATTTCAGTAAACAGGTAACTACTTACTCTGTGCAAGGCATGACTTGTTGCCCTGTTTAGAACAACAGGCAAACCAAGATGTATCTCTGAGAGCACCTTATCGCTGAAAGGTTCTAAGTCAGTTATATTTTTTCATTGAAGTTCAGCTTTGAGTATCTGCATGACCGTGAGGCAGGTCTGCAATGAGCCTGCCTGAGTTTTGTTCATTAGATACAAGCCTCTTTGAGGCAGGGAGCCTCTCACTTCTGATGGGAATTTTGATCAAGATTCTCAAGTACTGTAACAGCAGTGGTTTTGTAGAGCAGAGGGAATTTACTCAGCAAAATTCAGCCCAAGGAAACATGGAATGCTTTGTAAGTGCATCTATAACCTGGGCTTGATCAGTACAGTAACAAATGCATCAAATCTGTAATAAGTCATAGTGGAACTTGCCAGTCTGTTTTAACAGCCAGAGGCACTGATAGGCTTTTCTTCTGCAGGTGTGCATTGCCAAATGCAACAGCTCCCCAGTGCTCGATTCAGTGCTCTACCAGGATCTCCTTCTTGGAGAAGGGCAGGGAGTAGAAGGAGGAGACTCTCTGGAGATAGCCTATACGGGCTGGCTGTTCCAGAACAACGGGCTTGGACAGGTAAAGACATTCCTGCCACCTCCTAAATCTAAGTGAGTGTGACAGTTGCTGGAAGGAACCTGCCGCATCTAGCATAGTATTGGTGCTGATGTTAAAGGTATTTTTTCAGTCACTTATGGCACCATAAGTGAAGTCGTGTTACCTATAGAATAATAAGGGATTCCATTACTCTTCAGGAGGAGGTGATTGAAATACTTTTAACTTTCATAGGCACTCTCACACAGTAATATTAGTGAAAATGGTGAGAAGGGACAATGAAGGTAGCTGTGCTCCTTTGGAAGCAGCTTGAGGAGGTGATAAGAAGGGCCTTGTCTGACATAAAGTGCATTTCCAAATACTAAAAGAATGAGATCGCTTTTACATCCTCTACAGCTGCGTCCAATCCAGTTTGCTAATAAAAGAAATACTTTAATGTTTCAAAGCATTACCTTTAAAGCACTTCTACTGGTTTTACTGTTGGCAAAATTCACGACAAAGGGTTTTGCATTTGCACCCATCTGCAGTTGACTCTTTTTGCTGTAAAACAATTTTTTGTTTTTTGTTGATCTGCCTGGCATGCTTCTCGCTATGTACCAATGGGACATAGCAGAGCTTATTTCTAACCTCCTGAAAGAGTTGTTCAGCTGCGTATGTCTTAGTTTAATGTACAAAACTTCTAGACAGTTGTTTGCTCAATATAAATCTGTCATGTAGTGTTTTACTTTGCCCGATCCTGTCCTGACTATCAAGCTCAAAGCAGTTTTAAACTCTGAGTCTCCAGCTACCATTCACTTTAAGAAACTGTACTGTGCAATGGACTAGAAGCTGTAGACATGCTCTGTCTTACGTCTGTTGAGAATTAATTTTGGAAGTAGCAGTATCACATAAGAGACTGTAGGAGTTTATGGAATGTGTAAAGTAGCGTTCAGAATCTTGAAACAGATGGGAAATCCATGTATTTTGTGTTTGTTCTTCAACTCTCCAGGTGTTTGATTCAAATGTTAACAAAGACAAGCTGTTGCGGCTGAAGCTGGGATCTGGAAAGGTCATCAAGGTAGAACTTCTGGCACTTTCATTATAATAACTGAAGTCTTAGAGCTTTGAATTACTGAAAATCTTGTTCAGGATTCATGCATGCTATCTGATTGTCATGTTTCATTTGATAGGAAACACTCTGTAACAGTGACTGATATTTTTTTCTTCATAATTGGCACAGCATAGCCCAGTCTCCTTTTCAATAGCAGTGTTAGAAAGAAGTTGTTGTCCTGTTTGGTAAAAAGGAAGCTTCCTGTCTTCAAGAACTGGGTTTTTCAGAGTGGTGTTTTTGTCTTTGTTTTTCTGAAAGTCACTTAATCTATGACCCTGTTCTCTAGGAACCCTATTTTTGAAGGAGGATTTTAATGTCAGAAGTTCAGATTCCTCCCCACTCATTGTGGCTCAGAAGCAGAGCATCAGATAGCTCTGATACAACACCTGGGAGAAGGGCATGGGAGGGTGAGGACAACTGTCAAGTTTTAGGATGATCTAGTAAAAAATAGTACTACTGCCTAGAATGGTTTTACCCTCTAACTCAAATCATGAGGGTTTTGGCTGTGTAATAATTTTTCAGTCCAGGTGATATGATACTCCCTTATATTATTCCATAAAATCTGGTTGTGAATCAGAGATGCTCCTGTTCAAGTCACTTCCATTATCTGAGTAATTCATATATGACCCATTACAAGTTGTCCTTTATTGAAGATTATTTGTCTACTTTATTTGTTTTAATGTGTATCTTCTTATTAATGTTGCCTCCTGTTAAAGGCCGGCATCCATTTGACAGTTTGCATTGTTCTAACTTCACTACAACTGTTTTCTGTGGGTGCTTTGTAAATCTAACCATAGCGATTTGGAAGTGATCTCTCAATGATATGGAGTCCTGCTCTTTCCCTGAATGCTGAGAGGGGTCACCACTGTGTGCCCTGCAAGCCACCTGCAACTGCAGAATTTGTGCACACAGCACAGCATGCAGTTCTTTTCTCCAGGATATCTGTGTGATCTGTGATAGCTGCTTAAGTTACAGTATTTAAAACTTGAAACAGATTTCTGGAACCATACGGAGACCTGGAAGCCTCCAGCCTTCGTGCTCGAGATTGCTGTATCCAATTGCATTATGAACATGTTGGGAGCTGTGTCTTTATTCTTAAGTTAATGTTGCGATTTATAACTGGCCACTACAATTCATTGTAAGACAAAGGTTTAGTGCTGCAGACTGAAAATGAATAGGATTTTACAAGAATCTCCTATAACTGGTGCCTGAAGGTGTCTTAGTCAGTGTAATTAAAAGAAACTGTAATGTCACTGATCAAACTGTTTTTTTTTTTTTTCTCTTTTGTTGTGTCTCTGAAAACCACAGGGATGGGAAGAAGGAATGATGGGGATGAAGAAGGGAGGGCGAAGATATCTCATCATTCCGCCAGCATGGGCCTACGGGGCTCAGGGAGTGGCTGGCCGTGTCCCTCCAGACTCTACTTTAGTTTTTGAGGTTGAAGTTAGGCGGGTGAGTGTCTCCTGCCAAGTGTTTGTTTTGCATCTGCTTTGTGGCTGTTGGGTGGCAGTGTCTGTCTGCAAGGTGAAAACCTGTTGGCATAAGAACTACAGCTCAGAAACTGTTATAAACCATATACCTCAGGAAGATACATATCTTTAATTTACAAAAAAAACTCCCAAAACCCAACAACACAAAACCAAAATCCTAAACCCAAAAAATCCCTCTAGGCTGCTTACTGAGCTATGTCTGTTCTAACTGTCTTGGGATCTTTTCGTTGTCTCAGTGAGGAATGACAGGATGTAAAGACTCAGCTTCTCCAGTTGTGAATCAGTTGTATGCTTTTACTTGAGGTGCGTGATCTTGACAAAGGAGTAGTCATCAGAAATAATCAAATTGCTGAAAACTTGGGAACCCATCTTTTTTTCTTACGTGCTTTTTAAGGTGAAGTTGGTAAAGGAATGCTCTGGTTCAGATGGACAGAGTGTTAGTTCAAGGGATTCTCCTGCACCTTCTCCAGTACCCAATGCAGATGGCTTCTCTGCAGACACTGGTTTATTGCCTCCATCTACGATACCTCCAAAGCCTGGGTAAGAAGCAGCACAGCTAAAACAACTTGGTGTATTAAAAGATGGCGACATTCATAAACATGTGGCACAATGCTGCATTAACACATCGTGTGGTAAATGTGGGTCCCCTGTGTGCCAGCCTAGTGCTGTCAGTGCAGGGCAATGCTTGCTACCAAGAGTTGCAGGAGATCTTCTGCTTGAATACTGACTTCCGGATTTAACGAAATCGATGTGGGCACAGATGCAAGAAGTAATTCCTCTGTAGCATTACTGAGCTCTAGTGTGATTAAGCTGTACAGGCACTTCTCATCTCAGGTGGCAGTATAGTCATAAGCTGGTCTTGGGTCATGGCTGATTTGTTTAATTGCAAATTTTACATTGTCATTTGTTTCTTAATTTAACTAAATGGGTCAGTCACCCTTTTTGGGGAGTTCAAGTTTAAGTGCTCTTTTTGTTGCCATATGTAGTTTGTTATTGGAAGTGGTTAAAATTGTTTGAAGCAGAACGTGGTCATTACAGCAATCAACAAAAATCATCCTTCTGTAACCAGCTGTTCCACAGCCATGGAACTTGCCCATAATGATGTTCGGAAATCTGCAGATAATGTTGCAAAGAATCTTCCAAAAGTAAGCTAAAAGAATGTTCGTGATACAAGAAAATGGCTTTCCTAGGCGAGATGTATTTGACAGTATTTAGAAATGCAGAATATTGGATCTTGAATTTCAGTTTTGTTACTCTCTGATATCAGTATACACCTATTTGGCTTTTCAGGGAGCCAGCTGTTCGGGCCAAGTCAAACTCCATCAGTGAACAGCTAGCAGTAAGTGTTGTTTTTTCCTAACTAATTTGAAGCCTTCAGTAGGGAAGCTTGGTTGGTTTCACCTCTGCATTTGGTTATTGCTGAAGATAAAGTGAATGTCATGCAAGCAAGACACTCTTAAATGTTCGCCTTACTAACAGCAGATTAGGGCCTTGTTTCTGAAGGGATTAGCAGAACAGGGGGAACCTCAGTCCCAGTTCCTGCTCTTCCATACAAAATTACCTTGACCTTGTGGATACTCACAAGGCTAGTTGTTGTCTTGGATAAATGGACAAATTTTAAATGGATAACAAAGAGTACTTGGGACATTCAGTATAAGTTTATATACCTACATGAGAAGAAGACTTTTTGCATGTGCCTCAGGGTAGAAAAAGCTGCTAAGCAGCTTCCTCAACACATTTTCTTCTTGTTGCTGTGTTTTGTGCAGGAATGGATTTTTTTTTTTACGTAGTGACAGCAATGTCATCCCAGAAGGAGAGTATATAAAGCAAGCCAGATTAACAAATCCTCAGTGTCATCTTGTGTGCTTGAAAAACAGTTTTTCAGAGTCATTGAAAAATTGAAAGAACCAGAATTAAGGCAGTAATTTAGAAGAGTCTAATCCTGACAGATGTGTCTGTAATATCTGAAAAGCCTGGGCTGAGAGACAAAGGAAGAGTAACTGCAAACATTTCTTTTAGAATCCAGATGTAGCAAAGGCAAAGCTAATTTCTCGGATGGCTAAAATGGGACAGCCCATGCTGCCTTTCCTTGCCGGGACAGCAGGTAGTCAACTTGACTCCAGTGACTCGGAAATAGAGGTACATCACCAATCACATAAATGTGACTTTTTTTTTTTTTTGATGCTTTTTCTATAGTGTGAATTCCTTAAAGTGGAGTCCGCAGCAATAGCTCTCACTTTGTACAGGGCAAGCATACTCTGTGGCAAAAGGGTTTAACAATTCCCCTGTTCCTATCTAGTTCAGTTGGGTTAATTGGGTAATACCTAGTCTCAAGTGATCTTGGGTTCAAACTGTTTGCTCGTTCTTTAGCATGCCTTGTAATACGCAGAAATGTTTTTAGGATCCAAATACACTGAGAGGGACAGCACAGCCAGTGGCTTCATCTTCAGTGAGACCATCACAACCAGCTCATGCAGTACTGCCCACAGTGTCCACACAAGGTAATGTGCTGGTGAGCCTGGGCTTGGTATGGAGAGATTTCACTTATTTGCAGGTTTCAAGTACAAGGGCTCTACGAATAAAGGATTCCCTTCAGGAACTGAAATGGGAACTGATAGCTTCTAATAAGGTTTGCTGATCCAAAGATCCATAGATAGACTAATTCATAAAGCACAAGACTGAAGACCTTGGAGTATGTCTTTGTTGTGAGCTTGTGCACACATTAGTTACCACAATGCATGAGCTGCTCTGTCATCGTGTGTGCTGGGTGGCTCTGAGATTTCTAGGACATGTGACTTGTAAATGCAACGGTTAAAAATCCTTTCCCAGTGAACAAAAATTTTTTTGTTTGAAAACGATGGAAGTAAGATTGATGGGCATCAGAGGGCTGGCAGCTCTGGAGTGGGCTTGACTTGTCTTCCCATGATGGAATACTAGTGTCAGCTGCTGGTCAGCTGAGCAGTCTTTAGAGTCAGTCTGAATAACATCTTGTGTCAGTAAACTTCAGAGCTACCTTTGTTTGAATGAAAAGAGGTTGTCTAAATGTAGCTAGAAGTGGAATTTCTGTGAAAGATTACTCTTTTCTTGACCTTTTATCACTTGCTTGACTGGATTTAATTTTCACAAGGCTGCAGACAGGCTTATGTTAATTTTTGCCTATTTAGTGACGTTTTTTTTGCCATTTCCCACTGGATGAGGTAAATTATTTCTAGCTACTTTATGGCATGCTGAATTTCTTTCTTCCTTTTCAGTACCTCAAGGATCTGGTTCTACACCCCCAGTATCTTCTGCTGCTTTAATACCTGCAACAATCCAACCCCATTCAGCTCTGCCTGGAGGAGCACAGGGCTTTCAGGTACCAAAATGAAATGAAGGACAAAATTGGCACTTCTGTCCTTTCTCATAAGTCTTACTGTCTTGTCCGTTGCTGGGAGCAAGGACTTTGTAGCAGCATGTAAGGATGAGAGTCCCAGGCTGTTTCCTGTGACTGTTCTTTGGCATTTTCAGGTTTCTGTCACGTGCCTCTTGGAATGTAATCAAAAAGGGCTAATTTTCTGTTTGCTGATGGCTTCTTAAAGTTGAACTAAGAGTTAACCAGACTTGAATGTCTGCTTTTCTAATGGATAAAATAAAAACTTCCCAGTACTTCTAGAGCAGGTGAAAAGAAAAGCATTTTAGGTTGGAATTTTTCTTGCTCAGCGTCTGTTTTTTCTGTGAGAGCTCATTTGCACACTTAATGTGTTTGTGAGTCATGGGTTTTCATCCAGCAAAAGAAAAGTCCTTTTAAAAGGCTTGTGGTGCTGCTGGTGTAAAGTGATGCCACGTGCTTGCTAACAAGGAAACTTTGGGGGCTAAACACACAATGTATTTTCCACATCAGGTAGCAAAGACTTAGTACAAAACTATTGTACAAACACTTCTGTAAAATCTAAACCCAAGCTTTTTGCTGTCTGCTTTCTGTAGTTATTTTCACTTATCCTGTTTTCTGGAGCTTTTGGAAATCAGTGGCATAGGTGCACTGTTTATTTTTAAAGCATTCAGGCAGAGGAAGAAAACATCTGATATTAATAAAACCACTATGTTTAAAAAAAGGCCAAAAAAAACAAACCACAAAACAAAAAAATGGAAACCCAAAACCTCACCAAAAAAACCCCCACACAAAACCCAAAACTGGTGTGGCACTACGTTCCTTTGGCTTTGCATTTTCCTGGTGTTGAAAATGAGGAAGGTGTGGCAAGTAACAAGATAAGCTTTTCTGTTTGTTGAAATAGAAACTAGTCATTTAAAGTGAAGTTTTAATCTGACAGTGATTTGGATATATTGTTTTGAAAATTTGACTCCGATGTCTCGAGTTCTTCTAGCTACTTTGCCTGAGTTGTATTGTACTTTTTCTTTTTTTCCTTGCCTGAGAGAGTAAATTGGTATGAGTGGGGTACTTGTGGCATTAATGTGTTCTTCAGTCTGTTTAGCTCCTGATGAGCACTGAGCAGTAAAGTTGCAATCCAGTTGTGTTGCACTTTTTGAGCCCTTCCTAGGAATAGCTTTGTGTTCAAGTTAGCATAACTTCAGAGTGAGCTGTTCACATGCTGATCTTTGCCTCTCACAAACGCAGGGTAACGTGCCTTTGCTTGAACTTCAGTGAAGAAGGTAACGTACTAAGCTGTGGTAACTTGAACACATATCTAAGCCTTGAAAGAAGAGTGACTGTTATTTTCCCTTTACTGTGACTGTTGTGTAATTTGACTGCCCGCTCCTTAATTCTCTTTTTTTTCTTTCTAAATATCATCCCTGTTCTGGGGCTTAAAAAATGTGAAAACCACTTAAGTGTGAGGAGGGGGGGGAAATAAAAAAACATATTCTAATCTACTGAACTTGTTCTGCCAGGCATATCCAGGAATGGCATTTGCTTACCCCCAAACTGCTGCATCTGCTTCTCAACTCCAGCCTGTAGGACAGATGTATCCCACGCCTTACCAAGGTATGTTTAAAAAAGTACATGCTTTTCAAAAGGCTGCAATACCTGCAGTAAACTGTTTATTTTAGGTAGCAATGGTAGCATACATATTCATCCTGTCTGTAATGCCGTGCTGTTTCACAAATTCTTATTTTTTAATACCAAATAGGGGCAAGCATTTCCCAGTAAATACCCATCTTTTTCTTACCTTAAGGAACTTCATGCAGTGTGAAAGGGGATGGAATTTCTAGGTGTATTCCTAAGGCTCTGTATTACTAAAGGTATTTTGTAGCTGGTGCTTCCAGTTATAAATATAACTGTAATGTTAAACAGCTATTCTACCAGGCAGGAAAATAGTCTAGGTGTACATGTAGAGGCCTTTACTAAGTGAGAGGACACAGCCCAAAAAAAAAGGTGCAACCTAGGAGGGACTAAAGGCATTTAAAGAACCGCTTAGGTAATCCTTGTTGGTGAAGACTGGAGTATAGCTGAACCTTTCTTGGAGCACATTTTTTTCAGTTCAGAGCTTCAGAAGCCAGTCTCCATTCCTCTTGTTTGATTGTACCTCTTTGTGTACTAGTGTTCTGTGTGTCTGGGGGCTTCTGTCTTGTTGACCCAAGGGCTGTCACGTGGCTCAAGAATTTCCTGTAGTCATAAACCTGCCTATTCATGTTATTTGGAAAATACCTACATTATTAGTTTCCCAGATACCATGTCCCTTTTATTTCTGGGAAGAGAGTGGCTATTGTATCTAGCAGCCTTCAAACTGCTAAGCATTGCTTTTGATATGTTTGTATATAGGCGCTTTCCCCCTGTGACTATAGGTCTCTCTCATTTCCATTCAAGCACCTGGGGATGTTACTTCCTTTTTGATGACAGAAGCTCGGCAGCACAACACTGAAATCCGAATGGCCGTTAGCAAAGTAGTAGATAAAATGGATCATCTGGCTGCCAAGGTAATGTATGGCATAGGCAGGCTTGTTGATGAACCTACTGCTATTCGCTCTCCAAATGTAGTCTGAGGAGTTGGCTCTATTTAAATGCCTGCATTAAGTTTGTAAGTGATGGAAATTCCAGTATTATCAGACCTTGAAGTGGTAGCAATTCAGCTACTATGAACAAGCTGAGTCTAGACTTGTGGGGAGGTGCTGTCTCTTGCAGTCTTAAATATCACACGATGCATTGTGTTTGGGGAGACTGGCTGCCCTTCAGGAGATGTCACAGCTGATACAGTGGTGTATACCCTACAGCTGATCAGATGGAACAGTCAAATGGATCTTTGCAGATGTCTGACTCTTACCTACACCCATAAATTTATTTCATCTGGTTTAAGAATGGCTTATTCCTGCAGGTGGAGGAGTTGAAGAAACAAAACGCTGGTAACAGCTCACTACTGCCTGGTATCTCCTCTGTTACTATGGAAGCCTCCATGATCATGAGCAATATCCAACGCATAATCCAGGTGAGCCTGGCCAGCCTTATTGGGCTACTTCTGTAAGGAACTGGAGCCCACTGCGTGATTCCTCATGAGGATAGCTGTACTGGCTTGGCCCAAATACCCATCCACCCATGTGTTCTATTTTTGCATGGCCAAAACCAGCTGCCTAGGTAAGAGCATGAGATACACGATGATTTCCACCACTCTGCCCCTGAAAAAAGCCCTTCTCAACAGAATGTATTTTGGGTACTTTCCGAGCCAGAGTTGATACACTGGCCTTGGCAAAAGGTTCATGCTGGAGAAATTCAGCCTCTTCTTAAACCGTTATAGACTTAACCCATAGCATCCTGCAGAACGGAGTTTCACAGCTGAAGTACCCTGTTGCAAGAACTACTTCTGTTTTTCACTACTTAGTCTTATGCTTTGTAGTTTTTCTAGGCAGCAGCCTTACAATCTTGGGTTTTGTGGGTGAAAAAGTCAACCAGACCAATATTCTCTAGAACGTGGTTTGGCAACCACTGTGCCAGGATTGCTGCTGAAGGTAGCACGGTGCCTTCCTGTGATGTTACCACAGAAGATAAATTTTACCACTGTACTGTATCTGCACAAAACAAAGGTTTAGGTGCTGCTGCCAGGAAGTCCAAGTAAAGTGAATATTCATGCTGTGCTATGCTTTAGGAGAATGAGAGACTGAAGCAAGAGATATTTGAGAAGAGCAGTCGGATTGAGGAGCAGAATGAGAAGATCAGCGAGTTGATTGAGAGAAATCAGAGGTAAGGAGTGGGAAGTACAGCCTCTCTGCACTTACTAGGTTAGGCATAACTAGGCATGACACTTGGTTAGGCATAACTAGGAGGGGGGTTCTTTAGGGTAGAGATATGTTCTGATGGTTATAATTGGGGATTTTTATGGTATTAAAAGTGTGGGTGTTCACACACATATGCACACACCCCCACAGGGCACATCCCCATAACAGTGGTTTACAATAAACATGAATGTATAGAAGGGGAAAAAACCCTCATGCTATCTTCTTTGAGCATGCTTGCTCTGCTTCTGGGAGTTACTTTTGCTAGCTTTTTAGTAAGGTGGAAGAAATTCTAGGGGATGTGGTGTCCCTAGTTTCACTGTTGGGTGTGTGTTCCATTCCGTTTTGAGAAGGGGAATAACTTGTTTAAGGAAGTGGAAAAGATGAGTGGATATCAGGTTATCAAAACTCTTGACTATGTGATGGGAACATTAGATGTGTGGCAGAGAGGTAAAGCCCTTATCCAAGCTGATATAATCTCTGCTGTGCCAGGCACACCCATTCCACCCTTTTGAGATCAGGCTCCTTCTAGTGCAGAATTGTCATGACAAGCCCCAGAAGAAAACTGCTTTGAAATAGACCTTTTCTATCTGAGCCTTTTGCTCCAAGTCCATGTCTTTATGCAAACACTCATGCAGTCTTCCCCTGTTCACAGATACGTCGAACAAAGTAATTTGCTAATGGAGCAGAGGAACCATTCACTGCAAACAACAAATGAAAACACACAGGCAAGGGTGTTGCATGCAGAACAGGAGAAGGTAATGGTGACGATGAGCAGAGCCATAGACCTCTGGCTGCAGCCAGGAAAGGGGCTGGTTCTTGCACTAAAACATGCTGAAGCCTTGTTAGGCAAGGCTTAAGTCAGTTCTCTTACAAGACAACTGTAGTTCTGACCTTATGTTTTGAAAGCTTTTTTGAGAAAAAATTTGAATATCATTTTCATGGCTTTCATGACAAAAGCAGCACGGAGGGTATAAATGTGGATCTTTATGCTGTCATAGCTTTAATATTCCTATCTTACAGGAAAGTGTCTGATTTATTGTTAACTTTGTAGGTATAGAGCCAAGATGTTGGGGAATTGTGTATATCACAGGGCTTTGTTGGGTTCAAAATGTACTTATTTAGTTGCACTGACGGTTTCAGAAAAGTTTTATTCCTTCTGTTTAACTGATAAAGAGTGAATGTAGCTATAAGAAAAAAATATTTCCTACTAGAGTTTCTTCATTGCACTTTTGCACTTTTTTAATACTAATCAAAAGCTGTTTATTTCTGTTGTGCTTTTGTGAAAGGGGCTGCTGGGAAATAGCTTTCAAACCAGTTAAATGCACTTATGCATGGCTGCATATCCTGTAATGTCCACTTACGACAGCCTAGCCCAGGTAGGCTAGCTTTGAGATCTGTCTCATGGTGTCTTCTGTGCTTTCTCAAGCACTGGCTTCTTAAATTACACCAACTTCAGTCTTGCACCATGCTCCCCTGCTGGGTTTTGTATCTCTCCAATTCAAATGTGAGATGATAAATGCTTACTCTGCATGAGGACAATAACTCAGCACACCTAAAAATAACAGAAACTGCTGCTTTCCAAAGTGTGCTAGCAAGTATGCTAAACAATAGAGCAATATATGGCTGATAATTATATGCTGGTGTGAGCAGACAGTAAAGGAGGACTGTATTTTTCCACTGAGAGCCCAGGTCATGTACCTGTAATGCATAGGGAGTGTGAGAGATTATAACCAGGAATAAGTCAGATCAAAATAATAAATAAAATTCCCTTCTGTCAGTAAGCACAACATCCAGTTTGCATGATAAGTAACTTGGGGAGGAAGCATCTTTTGGAAGTGTAAGATATGATCTTCAGGAATCTTTTGAGCCTCATCTTCAACAGGACTCCACTTGATTCACAGTCACTGCCTAGGTGATAACACTATTACATGAACAGACTTCAGGCTAGACCAGAAAAGACTTGCACTGGGAGATGATTTCCCCTATTTTTGTGAGACTGTTGACTGTAAATATGAAGGCTGGTATTCCTTCCTCTTCCTTCTATCTAACCTTGCTCTGTGACTGCAATTGCCAAGATCACTATGGACAGACAGAATCAGGGAAGAGAATTTTAAGCTATTTTATCTATTCTTTACTTAAAAATAGGGATGCACAATTTATTTTATGATACAGGCCAGGCATCTGTACCCAGGATCACTGAGAAGAGCTATTAGGAGCTTGCTGCTTTTGGGTTTTAGATCTTCAACCCTGGCAGAGCCCATCACAGCTTTAGCTGAAGGCTTCATGTACTGTAAGGATAAGTAATACACCGCACTCTCCAGTGCAGTGAAACAGTAGGACCACTCCTACATCTGGGGTGTGTATGTACCTGTAAGGATGCCTTTTAGCTGCTTTCTTTTTAAGCCAGGCTTCACTACCTTTTTCTGTCTAAGCTTTTACAGTTCTATGAATAATTTAAAGGCTTCTCTGGCATGCCTTAGGCTCCTGTAATGAAGCATTTTGCTTTTCTGATGATGATTAATGCCTCTGCCTTTCAAGTTGTGTTCTTAACTCTTCCTGTTTCCTGTCACTGCTTTCTCTTCCTAGCACATGCTGCCAGTGGATCGGGGCTGGGACCAGGTGAGGCAGTGTGTCTGCTGACTGTGTAGGTGATAGATAATTGTGCCCTAGTGCCAGCCCAGCTTCCTCTTGAACTAGCTAGAAGCTGATTGGCATGAAAAGAATTGCCTCTTTAATTAGCACGGATCTTCAACTTGGAAAAGGGCTTTGTAACTGGCCCCCTCTTTCTTGGGGAGCACTTTGAAAGAGCTTTGTCACATTGCTGCTCGTTTCATCTCCCCCATGGGAGAAATAGGTCACGATCATATAATTGTCAGAGCAGATACAGATCACACAAGACTCTTGGTACCTGAAAGCTGGAGGCTGGAGCTGAGCTAGTTTAGATATGAAGCATTCGCTGCAGAAACTTAAGTTTAGTAACAGTTCCTGGCATAGGATTTCCTTTTGATTTTTCTTTATTTGCCATTAAAGACAAAGTCAAGTGTTAAAATAACCTTTAGATATGCCATGGGGCTTTGTGGTGTTTTTAGCATACTAGGAGTTAGTATCTTGAACTGCAATGAGACATTTATAGAAACATAAGAGGAAAGCAGATCTGGTTTTAGCCAGTCTCTGTTGAAATGCTGCCTCCTCTTTAAAATTAAGTGTACTATCCCAGCCAGTATCATCCTTGCTATAGTTGGAACAATTTTCCTCACAGCTCTTCTCTGCCAGAAGGTGGTGGTCCTAGTCTGAAGGGAAGTGCTTTACCTCCTCTTATGGGGATAAAGCAGAAAGAAACTCCAGTTCTCCTGAACTTATCAGTTACAAGAACATGAAAGCCTGTTGGGAATCTGAATGTGGGCGTAGATATCAAAGCTGTTTAGGTATTCCCTGCAGCAAGTGAGGTTTTCTGAGGGGTGTAGTTCTGTCTTTGCAGAGCATCCTCTGGATTTTGTTTCATGCAACAAGATTGGGAATGTGACTTTGTGTCTTTGTCTTGATGCCTTGAGCTGCTCCTAACATACTGTTTACAAGTTGTCTAACAAGCTGTATTAGTACCTGGTTCTACATGAGTCACTGATTTTGAGCAATGCTAAATCTAAACAGGTCAACAAATTACTGTGAGAACTATGCTCCAAAATGACAGCCTTGCCCGTGTGGGCACCTTGAGGTGGCTACGTGCTGTGTGCTCTGGAGGGAAGGTGCTCTTTTGGCTGAACAAGCCTGTGTTTTGTGTGGCTTTTCAGTGATTTGTAACCTTATTGGAGATAACTAGATGTTGGAGCCCAGGCTTTTACTTGAATAGATGTCGTCATAGCCTGAAAACTCTGAGCAGAGCCACCAGGCACTGGTACTAGTCTTAAAAACATGTTTAAGATTTTCAGGAAAACTCACCGAGTTGGACTAATGTGATGATGAGGTGGTTGGTGCAACTTTCTAGTCAGCCTGGACAGGTTACAGCCAAACAACTTAGAGTAACATGGCAAAAAAGTTACTGTTACCTCTTCAATTGGAGATGTCTGTGAGGTGCTGGACCCCAGCACTTCCCCGATAAGGTCTCCAGTACCTTATCAGTTCTTCCTGTGAGAACAGTTCTGGTGCCTCCTCGCACTCACACATTGGGTTTTTTGTCCCTTTTCCCTGCTCCGTTTTGTGGTACAGGCCAAAGTTGCAGAGGAGTTAGCAGCTGCCACAGCACAGGTTTCCCAGCTGCAGCTGGAGCTGACTGCCCACCAGAAGAAGGAGATGGACCTGAGGAAGCAGCTGTCTGCTGCCTTGCAGGAGGCAGAGCGACATGAGACACAGCTCAACAAACTGCATGCACAGTTAGAAGGTAAAGCTTCTTGTGCCTGTCCCATGAGAGCTCCTTCCTGTCGTTTTCCTCTTTTATAAGTCATAGGTTTTTCCTTTCCTCGGGGGTATCTATTCCTGCTTTCCCTAGGATCAGTCACGAGGGTATCGAAGAAGGATATTGATGCACTGAAATGACTGAAGGGTGTGTGCGTCCTTGTTGCCACTAAAAGGAAAGTGGGCCAAATCAATGAACAACATCATCCTGTCACAGCCTTTTGTAGAAGCAATCTCTTGGCATTACTGTCTAACATCTTGTAGAGGAACCAGAGATGTTCCAATGGTTGAAAAGTTAAGATAAAAGCTGAGATATAAGCACTGCCATTTCACAGAAGAAGCTCTTGATAAATTCTAGTTCTCACTGCAGGTTCAAGACATGGTTTTGGTCTCATTGTGCAAGAGACACTGTTCCTTCCCATCAGCTCCCAAATGCTCTAACCTAAAATATAAGTAGTGCTGAAACCCACAGTAAAGTGTATTTTTGCAGAGCTCCAGGAAGCCTCTGAGGACACTCAGACTAGATTCAAAGCTGAGAAGCAGAGCCGCAAACAGCTGGACATGAAGATTACAGCACTGGAAGAAGAGCTAACGGACCTAAAGGTGGAAAAGGAGACTCTTGAAAGGGTATGTCCAGTGCCAGCGTTAAAGAGACGTGCAGGCTTTCAGTTGTCTGCTGAAATTTAACCCAACGTTCTTGCTTGTAAACGTGCAAGTTGGGTAAATCTTGAGTCATCTGCAGGCAAGGTTCCCTGTGCTGGTGGATCCTTTGTGCTTATGTGATTGATTTATTTTTTTAATATCCTAGCCAGTAATGTGTTAACCTTCCTACCTCTAAAATAATCTCCACTTGATTTTAAAGTGATAAGATTCCCTGCTCAAAGAAACTTTCTGCACGAGGAAGAGAAGCTACTTTGGTGCAGCCTGGCTTATTCTAGGTCCTGTTCTGTATTGCAGAATCTTGCAGAGAGGAAGAAGAAATCCCTCTCAGAGAGAGCTCAAGCAGAGGAAGAGATGGAAGAAATACGCAGATCATATCAGCAGGAACTGGACAAGCTTCGACAGTTGCTGAAAAAGGCACGGACTTCGACTGACCAGGCCGCAGCAGAGCAGGTGAGGAGTCATGGGAGCTTCTCCAACAAGTAGCTGGAAGGCTTGTAGGGACCTACAGGTAGGAAATAGTTGTGAAAAGCGCTCAGGTAGTGGGCGAATGAAAACATTATCTGCTTGATTTTAGGGGTTACTTTTAACACAGGGTTCACTTTGTTGTCTTTCTAAAATATCCTGGTGTTTGTTGGCCCTGCTTCTGACTTTGGGATTGACACTGATGTCTCTCTAAGGAAGTGCATGATTTGAGTAGGCAGGAAGGCTGCCGGGTCCCAGCCGTTCTCTGACTCGAATCACAGGCCACTGGCGTGGCTGCAGAGTGTTGGTGCAGCATTGATGCAGGCTGGCACGCAGCATCACATTCAGGCTGGGTCAAACTGAGCAGAGGAGAGGCACCAAATTGAGTTCACAGTAGAGAGAAGAATACAGGACTGCTGATGAGTGAAAGGCTGCTTAGGAATATGCCAAGAGATCTGAAATGGAGCCAGGCCTGAGGGATTGTGGCTGGAATTGAACTCTGAGAGGTGTGGGCAGGAGCTGGTGACAGCAGCAGAGCTGCCATCTGCACGTAGGATTCCAGCCTAGGGCAGGAGATGTTGTCCAGCCCCGAGCTTTCAGCCACTTGTTGTGCAAATACAGATTGTGTGTGTTCCTAATGATCTCTTACGTGATGGGCAGCTATCACTGATCCAGGCAGAGCTGGAATCCCAGTGGGAAGCCAAATGTGAACGTACGCTGGCCTCAGCCAAGGAGCAGCATGTTAGACAGTACCAGGAGGTGTGTGAGCAGAGAGATTCCCTGCAGCAGCAGGTGTCCCAGCTGGAAGAGAAGGTAAAGGGCTGTTCTCTTTTGCTGAAATGTGGTGCCAAATAAGCAGTAACACTAACCAAGAGTTCTCTCCCACCTAATCGTGGCTTGACTTTTTAATTTCTTGACTGCTAAGGAATTTGGTCTTGTCCACGGGATGTGTCTGTACTTGCATCTGTTACGTTGGGTTGGTGGGCTACTGCAGTTCTGAATGAGGGAGAGCCAAGATGACACTGCTCTGGGACTAAAGCAACAGCAACGATCTCTTCTGCTTATCTCCACTGTTCTGAGTGACTGATTTTGAGCAGAAACTGTTTTTGAAATGGGTGACACTGAAAGGGGCTCTAAACTGATGGGCTCTAGTTCTTGTCTTGCAGCTTGCAGCTCTAAAATGCTCAAAAAAAGCTGAGGAGCAAAAATTGTCCGAGTTTCAGCAACGTTTGGAGCAACTAGAGCCTATCAAAGAGAAGGTAAAGGGAATAACACAGCAGCTAAATATGAACTGGAATGCAGTAATCACTAGCCTCAGGTTACTGATGTCCAGAATAACAACATTAGTTTCAGAATATGAGAGGGAAGGAATAACTTCACGTTGCTTCCAGCAAACCAGAACAGGTCCAGTGGTAAGACCCAGCCCTCATTTCACTGGGATCTCAGTAATGCTGTGCCTGGTTTTGGTGTTAATTGAACTTGAAGAGCTGATGACACAGTTCCGGACCTCCAAGGTTTTGGCTTGGTTGGATATCTTTATTTTGGTACTTTTAGCCAAGTCTTTTGCAACTCTCTGTCAAAGCTCTGTTTAAAGTGCACTCAGCCATTTACCTCTCACTAAAAAGCTGTTTCCAGGGGTTGGTTGGGGTGGTGTCTGAAGCTGTTCTAACAGTCGGTTTCCCTTTGGCAGTATTCGGCCTTGCAGTCTGATGTGGTGGTGCTGAAGGCTCGCTATGAAGAACGCATCCGAGACCTGGAGAGGGATCAGGATGGATCTTCACCTGCAGACTTCACAGAGGAAGTGAGCCTGACTATCCAATATTTCTCCTTACTAAACAAATCTATTTACCTTGAATTATTTCTTTGAGCAGAAACAAGAAGGAAAAACTTTTTATTTTCTCCACAAAAGACCTGTGTTTCTAGTAGCAGGGTCTATAGAGGAAAAAAGGATGTGATCTTCCTGCTGCCCACTTTGTTGCTTTTTTTTTTTTAGGTTAAAACTTAAGATTTGAGATTTAGATTTTTAAATTGAAAGAATAATAACTAAGTGTGTCTGCCTTGGGTTTGTGCAACCTGCCTCAGTTTTGGAGGGAGAGGTTTGGTGTGTGTATATATATATATAATGGTTCTGAATTAAGATGGTGTGATGTATTCTCCTTTGGTATGGGAATTTCTGATTTGAAAGTGGATTTTTTTGAAAACCACATGTTTGAATTTATTGTTCCTTCACCTGGAGAAGTATCTGACGTTGAGTCCACTGCTTCACATGTTAATGAATTGTATCTTTGTTTCCTGTCTTGCTCTTTTCCAGGTAAAGAAGATCATGAACAGTGTGTTTCAATCTCTTCGGGGTGAATTTGAGCTGGAAGAGACATACAGTGGCAGGACAGTTCTGGGTGTTGTCATGAACACTATTAAGGTACAGCCATGATGAGAGATACAAGGTGATCGGTGTGAGAGAATGAGTCTTGGGCTAAAACCACAATTTTATCTTGTGAGTCTGAAATAAACGAAGCAGAAATTTGTTGTGGGTGGCAAAGCAGCCCAGCAGTAGAAGATGATACAGGGGTCTGTGATAGTTTCTTTGGGGTATAACCTACATTCTCTCTACTCAATTTTTTAGACCGTAACACTGCAGCTACTCAACAGGCAGCAGGAGAAACCAGATCATGACAGTAAAAAGGAGGACTCTGGAACAGGAGTGGCAAGACAGGAGGGATCACGTGGAGCAACGACTGATCACGAAGAGCCCATGCAGCATAGCCTAGCGCAGAGTGTTGCGTTCCCAGCTGATCCTGGGGAAGCAACCACAGGCTCCACGGTGTCTGACCAGGACAGCGAGTCTGGTCCTCTGTCTGCCAGACCCAGAACTCCTGAGGAGGAGCAGGTGACACAGAGCAGTGGGGTGTCAGAAGAGGAGAAGGTCCAGGGGGAGCATCTCTCTTCCACAGCTGAATCCTGCCTGGATCCTGATAAGGGGCCTGTACTTGCAGGACAGCCTGTTCCTGAGGTGGATGAGGACTCTGTCCCAGCTGAGCAAAGGCAGGAGAGCAGTCCCACCAGGAAAGCTGAGCCTGAATGCAGTCCCTCCAGGGTATCTTTGCAGGCAGAAGTTGCAGAACCTTCTGTTGTAGAAGCCAAGCCAGGAGAAGTGGATGTGGCAGTGCTTCCAGAAAAGCCAGCTGCAGAGCAGAGGGCAGAGGAGCCTGTGGGGGGTTTAGAGCCCCCTCCTTTAAATGGCGAGGGAGGGAACTGCACAGACCTGTCAGATGGAGCTGGCTCCCAGAAGGGACCTGCCTCAGGATCCAGCACAGCAGAGCCAAGCGTAGCTGTCATCAGAGAAACCTCAGGAGAGCCCGAACTGGGCTCCAGCCCCAGGCGAAAGGATTCCAGGTAAGGTGTGACTGCTGGGATAGCCACAGTCCCACTTCCTGCTGCTCAGCTCAGCCCACACGCAGGGCTGGAGCGCTGGGTCTGTCACGGTGCCAGCACTGGGTGACACGAGCCAGCTGCTGGCAGAGGCCAGGCTGTCGGGGCGAGCAGTTGCAGAACGGGCTCATCAGTGGGTGCAGAGAGTGGTGCCACCAACTCCCAGCCGAGCACAGAGGGGAGCGTGCGGTTCTCTAGGATCTGATATTGGTGGCTGTCGGGTCCTGATACCGCTCTGCACTGGTGAATAGTACGTGCCTTAAAAATTTACCTCAGCAACAAAACTTTTCCATCATTTTTTAATATAACTTGTAAAACCAAGATCCCATCATCTGCAAGCGAGCCGTTAATTCTTTATCTTCTAGCCTCTTTGAAGATGACAACTTCTTTGAAACAGCATCTCATAAACCACTGAAGCCTCGCGTTCCCTCTGAAGAGGATGATGAGGAGGAAGTGGTACGTGTTTGTATCTTTCCTCTCCTACTAAACTGGTTCAGGCCTTAACCTGTAGCTTGTCTGTGAGATCCTTCCCATGGCAGTGGGGGACTGGCTGGCTCCTGCTAGCTGAGCTTGGGGCTTCCTGTGTGTTCTCTGTATAAATCATGAGTATCTGGGTTTGTTTATTGTTGAGCTTGGAGGTGTTTGGTTTAACCCCAGCTGGCAACAAAGCCCCACCCAGCCACTTGCTCACACACACCACCCCCACCCGCCCCCGGGTGGGATGGAGGGAGAGAATGGGAAGAGTAAAACTGAGAAAACTCGTGGGTTGAGATAAAAACAGTTTAATAGGTAAAGCAAAACAAGGGATTCGTTCCCCACTTTCCCTGGGCAGGCAGGGGCTCAGCCGTCCCCAGGACAGCAGGGCTCTGTCATGCATAATGGTGACTTGAGAAACCATCACTCCAAACATCCCCCCTTCCCTCCCCTTCCCCCAGCTCGATGTGCTGGGCACAATGTGATACGGTCTGGGACATCCCTGGGGCAGTTGGGGTCAGCTGTCCTGGCTGTGTCCCCACCCAACTTCTTGTGCACCCCCACCCCCCTCGCTGTGGGGTGAGGAGTAGAAAAGGCCTTGGCTTTGTGTGAGGACTGCTCAGCAGGAGCTAAAACACCCTGTGTTACCAACATGATTCTCATCCTCAATCCAAACCACAGCACTGCACCAGCCACTAGGAGGAAAATGAGCTGATATCCCAGCTGAAAGCCAGACAGAGAGGTTGTCTGGGCTGAGATGGTGCTGACACTCCTGCTGCCGTGCAGTTACTGAGACTTGCCAGGTTAACTGAAGGGGTTTAGTGTCTTGCCCCTCTCCTGTCCCTTTTAGCCTCTGAGCATCTCTCCTGGAATATTAAACCATCATGGGAGAAATACAAAAACTTCAGTAATGAGGCTTCTTGGTATCATCTCCTTAAAGCTGGCGGAGATTTCAGAGCTGGAACTGTGCAGCAGTTACTGAATACTGGGGAGCTTTTAAGACTGACATTTCCCTCTGGTTTGACTTCCAGAGCATGAAGGGGCGTCCCCCTCCAGCTCCGCTCTTTGGCGATGATGATGATGATGATCTGGACTGGCTGGGATGAAGAGCTGCCTGGTGAGCCTGTGAGCCCTCTCCTCTGGGCATGGCCTCTTCCTGGGCACTTTGCACTTAACGAGCTGCATCTGTGGGACAGTTGTGAACAACCAGGGACTTCCCAGGCCCTCGTACTGCAGGCTGACGGGGCCTGGGAGCAGGAGGCTCTTGTTGCACCCAGACTCATCGCTCTGACCTGACAAACACGCGCAGAGGTTGGGATGAGTTGAAGGAACCAACCAGTCTTACTGCACGTTTGTATTGCTGTCCTACTTCTGTGAACCGTTGATTCATTAACCCGAAACTTTATGCAAATATAAACTTTGTAAAGTGCTTCAGAAGATCAAGTCTGGCAGGACCCTGCAGTAGGTAACTACTTTTTAAAAAAACAAACTAAAATCTCATCTTCTTGCCCAGTGAAGATCTCCTTGGAGTATTTCTCTTAGTCCCCAGGGTGGCTCCTAGGGACTCTACACCATCTCAGAGCAATGTGCAGTGGGAGATCTGGCCGAGAGACCCCGGGCAGGTGTTTCCTGCGAGCCCCCGGCTCTGCGGAGGCCGCGTGGGGAAGCCCCGGGGCTGGGGCTGTTGGGGTGGGCACAGCAGAGCCGTGGGGCACATGTGGTGCTCACTGGCCCATGGCCAGCTGGGCAGGGACACCCTGTGGCGCCACGGATAGTCCGGGCTCTGTTAGACCGTGCTCTGAGCACAGATGTAGCATCTAGTCACTGCTCTTGTAAGAAGCCAAATCCTCAGCTGTGTGTTATGGAGAAACCTCACAAAAGTTACTCATTGTGCAGCCAGCTTGTCTCCTCTCTGCTTGCATTCGGAGGTCAGAGGGGTTTTGGTTTTTTGCTGGGTTGTTCCGCTGGCAGTGAAAGCAGCAGTACAGATGTGTAACGTGCTGCTCCTCTCGAGAAAGAGTTACTGCAGGCAGCCAAGCCCATCTCCTGTGCCTTCTTCTCTGCTGCTGTTTAAAGCGTGAGGATTGTAGCAGAAGTTAAAACTTCATGATGGTGGGACATAAGCTCACCTGGGCTCTGCTGGGCAGCCGGCGGGTTGGGGTGTAACTTTCCAGTCTAAGTGGGCCAAGAGGGAAAAGCAGTGAGGGCAGACAGGTGGGCAAACACAGTGGATTTCTCACAGCACTTTTACTTCTCCACTCATTGGCACTAACGCAGCTTAAAACTAGGAGCAGGTCTTTGTGTCTTTAAAACAAATAAACCCCCTTTCACTTAATAAACTGGAAGCTCTTAAAATAATTCTACTACAATTTACTTTTTACAACTGCCTCTTATCTCTGAACTGAATTTGACCCATGTCCTAAATGTGGTTTGTTTTTTTTTTTTTTTTTTTTTTTTTTTGCGGAGGGGAGGGAAAAACACAAAGCGCTGGGCATTCCTGTTCTGGAGTGTAGCAGCGTGGTGACTTGCCAAATGCAGCTGAAATTGTGGAGGAGACTAAAGCCTGTGAAATAGCCAACCTGCTGCCCTGCCCACGCTTGTCTCGCAGGGTAAACTTAGCTGGGGTTTCCCGGGGAGCCACTGCAGGAGTCAGAGCTCTGAAGAATTGACAGTATGTGACACATGGATTTTTGGGGGGTTCGTTCCTTGTGCTGGTCTGGGTGTGGGTACCCTGACGTGGCCTCTGGACCCCGT
This sequence comes from Strix uralensis, assembly GCF_047716275.1. Lineage (NCBI taxonomy): Eukaryota > Metazoa > Chordata > Aves > Strigiformes > Strigidae > Strix > Strix uralensis. Next base: position 2,105,374 of record NC_133992.1, read on the forward strand.
CTGTGGCAGTGTCCTAGTGCAGGTCCTTGCTAGTACTAACAAATTCCACTTCTTGTTTCCCATTACAGATTAGACACCCTGAGGGATTTACATTTCACTTCTTGAAAAATAAAGTGCAATTGAACCTATCTTTTTTGGTTGCATGGGGTTTACTTTAGTCTGGCTTCATCTATCTATAGGCACTTGAAAACTGACTTAGCTCTGACTCAAATCAGGAATAAGTTGGTCTAGAAACTCTTCTGGGACTGTTCTTGCTGTTACACCCCTCTCCTGAGAAAGGAGAGAAGGTCCCTTTGTGCTGTGACTGCAGCTCCTCAGGCTCTCACGTTGCGGTGTGTTGGGGGGAGAAGCTGAAGTACAAATGATAATCGTGATGGGGGCAGGAGTCCCTTGCCTGGTTCTCCATCAGGCTTTAGGGGAGAGACCCCGGGCAGCTCGCCGGGGTTTGCAGCAGCCTGCTCTCTGCTGAGCTGGCTCCGGGAGGCAGGAGGGGTCTGCACTGGGCGTGGATTGGGGTGCAAGAGTGGAGATTTGAAACCTGTCCCTCTAAACACAGGTACAGCAGGTACCACAGCCCATTCTGCGTGGCGGCCTCTCCCTAGATGTAGGCCTGGAGCCCACAGGCTCCTTCTGGCTCAGGACCTAAAATAAACCATATTTACCTTGAGTGCAAGAGGGGTGGATGGGGGAAAGCTCTGGGTTTCCTGTGGGGACAGCAGGCTTTGGGAGGGATGGATGGGCCCAGTCTTGAATCACAGAATGCCAGAATCATCCAGGTTGGAAAAGCCCTTGAAGATCCTCCAGTCCAACCATTCACCTCACACTGACTGTTCCCAACTCCACCAGATCCCTCAGCGCTGGGTCAACCCGACTCTTCAACCCCTCCAGGGATGGGGACTCCCCCCCTGCCCTGGGCAGCCCATTCCAACGCCCAACAACCCCTTCTGCAAAGAAATCCTTCCTAAGAGCCAGTCTGACCCTGCCCTGGCGCAGCTTGAGGCCATTCCCTCTTGTCCTGGCGCTTGTTCCTTGGGTCAGGAGACTCATCCCCCCTCTCTGCACCCTCCTTTCAGGGAGTTGGAGAGGGCCATGAGGTCTCCCCTCAGCCTCCTCTTCTCCAGACTAAACCCCCCCAGTTCCCCCCTGAAGAGGGGGCAGACGCTGTCATGGGGGCTGCGAAGGGGCTATTTTTGCTTCTGGGTGCTGATCTGCAGCCAGGAGGTGGGTGCACCCTGGAGAGAGGGACCTCGCTGAGGATGTGCCCGAGAGGGTGTTGCTGGGGGGAGATGGGGCTCAACACCCCCATCCCCTGGGGGGCTGGGGCAAGGAGAGGGCCCCCTTCTCCCTGCCTGGGCCCTGGTTATCACACCCAGCCCCTGCCCCGCCTGCTGAGAGCAACGGCAGCACGTTGTTCTCGGTGCAAAACAGAAAAACATCGTATGCACAGAAAAACAATCGGACACAGCGCGGGGCCCACGTCTGTCTTTAATGTCTCGTGTCTCTGTGGGGCTGTGCCCTTCCCTGCTGCCGTGTCCCACACCAGACTCTCCTTTCGAGGGGAAAGGGCTGTTTAATTGCTTTTGAACAGTTTCACCCACAGAAAAGCACGACGGGACCCTTCCCGTCCTCGTTCACCCCGTCCTCGCTGCCTGATGAGATGGACCGAAGCACAGCCGGGGCAGTTTCCCCGCCGCTGGGGCTGTGACGCCACGGAGCGTGTGTGGCCCCGTGCCATGGCTCCTGCCCAGCTGCCCACAGCCAGACCCCGGGGGGTGAAGGAAAGTGCTGCAATAAGTTAATTTTTAAAGAGTCTGATGCCCCGGGGCTCATGTGTGTGGGGCAGCCGAGCGTCCTGCGGCCCCCACCTGCCTGGGCTGGATCCTGGGAGGTGCTGAGCCCCGGCCTTGGTCCTCGCCAGGGCCGCGCTGTCTGTGGCCTGAGAAGTCCCTGACCCAGCGCCGGGTCCGTCTGGGCTGCCCCGGGGGTGGGACTGGAGCCCCTCTCCCCCATCCAGACCTACTTGAGGAAGACGAGCAGGAAGAAGGTGGAGACGATGAGGACGAGGATGCCGGCGGCGAAGCCGAGGCGCAGGTTCTCCATGGAGGCGAGGGGGGGCTGCGTGTCCAGCAGCAGCCCCCGCCCCGGCAGCCCCACCACGAAGGCGCCCGGTGCCTCGGAGCTGCGGCGGAGCCCGCAGGGGGACACCATGCTGCTCACCGCAAAGACGGGGGCGTGGGCCGCAAGCGCCACCTCCATGGCCACAGAGCGCGCCGAGGCTTGGTGGGTGTCTGGGGGGGCACCGCTGCCTTCCTCCTCCTCCTCCTCCTCCTCCTCCCCCTCGTCCCCATGGGGGGTCCCCAAGGCCGGCGTCACCCCAGGACCCCCCGGAGCCAGCTCAGGCACCAGCGTCACCATCCTGCAGAAGGGGCAGCTGACGAAGGCGACGGCAGCGGCGCGACACACCAGCTTGCGCAGGCAGCTCAGGCAGAGGGAATGGCGGCAGGGCAGCTGCTGGGGGGCTCGGCCCCCCCCGGCGCCCCAATACGCCTCGTAGCAGATCCCGCACTCCCTGCCGGCCTCCGGCCCCACCGCCATGGCGCTCCGGGGCAGCGCAGCCCGCCCGCCGCCGCTTTTGAAGGCGGGGGGCGGGCGATGGCTGTGCCTGGGGAGGCATGGGGGGGGGGGGTGAGGGTGGCCATCCCCCTGCTGAACTTCAGTCCGGCCCCAGGGTGCCCGGTGGGCGCTGGACCGGCACGCTCCTCCTCCACCACCCTAGGAAACGTGCTGCCCCAAAAAAACTTGTTTTTCTTTCCCCTTGCCCTTTAGAAATCCATTATTTTCTTAATATTTCCCAAGCACAATGTGTGTGTGGGGGGGGTTACCATTGCTATTTTATTTTAGGACGAGCTCACCAGTGGGGGACAACAGCGCCCCCCATCCATCTCACACCAGACCTGGGGCATATGTGTCCCCTGGCCAGCAGCCAGCACAACCATCTCGGGGTTCAGCTCGGCCGGGCCCGCAGGGACGTGCCGATGGCACAAGATGGTTGTGGGGAGCAAAGGGCGGCTGCAGAGCTCTACAGACCCTGCGCTGCTTGCAGCTGGATGTGGGTGAAGTGTCAGGATGCTTTTTTTTTAAAATTATTTTTTCCCCCCAGCCCCTGAAAATCACAGAATCATTTCGGTTGGAAAAGACCTTGAAGATCATCTAGGGCTCAGTGTTGGGACCATTCCTGTTTAACACCTTCATTGATGCTCTTGATAAGAACAGAGCGTATCAGCAGTAAGTTCACCGACGACACCAAGTGAAGCGGGAGTCGATCTGCAGAGGATAGGGAGGCTCTACAGAGAGACCTGGATAGATTGGATTGATGGCCAACGTTCACAGAATCACAGAATCATCTCAGCTGGAAAAGACCTTGAAGCTCCTCCAGTCCAACCATGAACCTCACCCTGACCGTTCCCAACTCCACCAGATCCCTCAGCGCTGGGTCAACGCGAAAATGCCCAAGCGCAGCCTGGTGTGACACGGGGCATTGCTTGGTGGGGACGAGCTGGCAGTCCCCAGGCTCCCCGGTGACGCTCCAGCTGTTGTGGTGTCCCCGTACACGGCTGAGTGCCTTTGGCCCTGGCGCTACGTGGGGCTGGGGTGGCCCCGGGGATGAAGGGCAGCCCGGTGCTGCCGACACTCCAGGAAAAGCCGGCACTTGTTTACGGGTAGGCAGCGGACCTTGCCCTGAGCTCCTGTCACTCATTACCACCCCCCAGCACGGCGCAGGGCACCAAGGCCATGGTGGCACCACTGCAGCCGAGGGGACGGGCCGGAGGGGCCGTTGGCAGCATCGCTGGTGCTGGGCAGGGCTCGGGGCAGCCGGCAGAAGTGAGGTGTCTCTCCAGCCGGACATGTGGGGCTCCCAGCGTGGTCCCTGACTGCCCTGGGAGAGTGGGACGTGGCAGGGGGGGCTCCCTGCAGGGCTGGGGCTCCGCAGAGGATGGTTGGGACCCACTACCCTCCCTGCGGCCTCGCTGTGTTTCATGCCCTGCCAGGTCAGCATCTGACTCCATCCTGGGGACCACCAAGCACCTCCAGTGCCTGCGCCCCGGCAGGGTGAGGGGATGGGGGAGCCCCTCCAAGAGCCTTCCTGCGATCATTTGGGCATCCTTGCCAGTGCTCCCCTCACTGCACCCCACTCACCAGCTGCTCCCATGTGTCCCCCTTGCCGGGTCCCCAGCAAGTCCCTGGATGGCATCTGCCAGCTCCTACGTGCAGCAGCAGCTCAACACGAACACAGAGGCTGCAGGAGGGGAAACATCCCCAGGGCTGTTCCCAAAGGGCTCAGCCAGGGCCACGCAGACCTGGCCCAGCTCTGCCCCTGCAGCGCGTCCCCCAGGACTGCTGGGGGCCCACCGTGCTCTGCACCAGCCACCTGGCCACCTCCACGAGGCCACGTGTGTGTCCTGCACGGGCACAGCGCACAGGAGGTGACCCCAGTGGAGGGTCCGAGGTCTCCCCCTGCCTGGAAGTCCCTGGCAGCGAGCAACGCCCTTGGAGAAGTCCGAGAGCCTCAAATCCTTCCCTGTTTGATGTGGGGGAGGAGGAGGTGATGCTGGGACACCCGGGCACGTGGCGGCTCTGCTGCTGCTCCACAGCCCCTGGCTTTCAAGTGTCCTCCCCCTCCAGAAGGAAAAATGCCACAAACAACCACCAGCAGAAACCAGCTGCTTTTTAATAGCTTCTGCAGGGGGAAGGGCTGCGGTGGGACCAGGCTTATCTCTGCATTTTATACTTCAAGGTCAAGAGACAAAAGACAGACTGGGATCGTTACTTATTAATGACGATGGAGAACTACCCGCACGCCCGTGCACGGAGGCAATGCGGAGCGGTGCCAGGCGCAGCCCCAGCCCACCCGTTCACTGCTGGAGCTGGCTGTCAGGTGGCAGCAAGGCTTTCTGCTCCCAACGCCTGTTTTTTGGATGAGGGATCCCACTGGGCTCCTCTGGCCAGAGCGGGTCCCCCGAGTCCTGGAGCCATTGCAGACTCTCCCCTACAACTGGAGTATGAATTGGAGGCTGGGGAGCTCCTCGCTCTGCCCTGACGGTGCCTGTGGCTGCAGCTCCAGACACATGCACATGGGGCAGAAGCCCCAGACCTTTGGCATGACCTAAGTGCAAGGCACTGTCAGCACCCCAGAGCATCCCACGGCCCGACCGAGTCTTCCCACGGGAGATTCACCCACCTTCGGGCAACAGTGCAGGAGCATGGCGCTGCCCCGGCCACAGCGGGGGGGGGCTGCAAGGTCACAGTGACTTCGGAGATGGCACTGTGTCCCCACTGAGCAAGGGGCATTTCTGCAGGCAAATTTATGAGCCAGAGAGGAGGGGCCGCAGGTGCACCCAGTTCCATCACCCAGGGCTCCCAGGCAAGAGGATGTGGGGCAGGAGGAGGAGACGCAGGTGAAGAAGGAGCCCAAGGCAGAGGCTGAGAAGCCATCGGGGATGGTGGAGGATGCTGAGACTCCTGGGTGCAGCTGGCAGCCAGCCCGGGGCCGTGCACAGGGAGGGCAGTGCTGGTCATGCTGTGTGAGTGTCTAATACTGACACGGAGTAGAAGAGGGGCATCACCCCGGGAAGGGGCAGCCTCGCCGTCCTCCACCCCGCCTAGCTGCTGTGGAAGATGCGGATGCGCTGTGCGATGTCCTTGCGGCACAGGGGGCAAGTGAGCAGCCGCTGGCAGCAGGTCTGGCAGCAGCAGACGTGGCCACAGGGCAGGAAAATCATCTGGGTCTGGGGGAAGAGACAGAGGAGAGTGTTGCTGTCCCGTAACACACATCCCCGCGCTGCCGTACTCCAGCACAGGAGGAATCAGGGCTGGAGGAGATGGGGATCACCGGGGAGTGTCACAGCACAGCAGGCAGAGCCCCGCACCCCACGTTCCAGCCCCGGGCACAGCCCAGTGCCATGTGTGCACGAGGGCCTGGGTGCTGCAGAGAGCACGACTGCGATGGGCCTGAGGGAAGGACACGGCTCAGGGCTGAACCGAGCAGCCCCACGGACGCTTCCCACGGCTGCTCTGCGGACAGACGGGCACAGGAGCTCCGCAAGGAGCCCTGCTCTGCCCTGCCCTGCCCTGCCCTGCCCGCTCCCCGCTGCCGTGCCTCAGCCAGGCTGTGCTGGGGAGCACAAGGGATGGACATCCAGGCGTTGCCCAGGGCCAGGCTGGGGACACAGACATGGTGGGGGGGTGCTGGCTGCTCACTGCAGCCCCTGCTCCAGCCCCAGGCCTGCGCCGGGCTCTCACCTCCTGCTCCATGCAGACAACACACTCCGACCTCTTCTGGTCCCACTGCAGCGGTGGAGCCGTGGGGACCGCAGGGCTCGGGGGCTCCTCGAAGGGAGCGCTGGGTGCTGGGGCTGCGGGGACCTCGGCATCCACCGTCCTCAGCAGCTCTGCAACCACAAACAGGGGGTCTGAGCACCAGGAGAGCTGCCCACCCCCCCACCCACCCGGCACTTACGGGGGTGGCTGCAGGCAGGTTGGCCCTTGGGGCTCCTATAAATAAGAAAGTTGATGGGACCAGCTTGACAGCAGAGCCAGAGCTCTGCCAGCACCCCATGCCCTGCCCTTCCTCTTCATGCACCAGCCCCGCACCCCAAAGGGAGGCATCTGGCCCTGCAGATCTCCCCGCCCAAGGCTCAGGTACCTGCTGCGAGTATAAAAGGTATCAGAGACCAGGCAGAAAAGAAACAGTGGTACCTGGGATTGTCTTGGCCACAGCCAGGATCTCCTGAGCTCGCTTGAGGATGGCACGCTGCAGGCCAGCCTCCATCACGCCGATCTGTGGAGCAAGAGGAGGGCTGTTAGCTCTCAGCTCTCGGAGGGGAAAGGAGACTTATGGCTTGAAGAGGCCACTGCAAACTCCTGGGTCTCACTGGCCAGACCCGGCCATGCCAAGGGAAGCACCACCACCAGGTGTCAAAGCCAGATAAGGGAATTCCCCCGGTGCCATTTCTACTACAGAGAACATCTGGAGGATGTTGAAAGACAGAGCCAAGCTACAGCTGACCCTCCAAGTGCTCCGGGAGAGCTGTCGCTCACTGGGACAGGGCACAGAGCAGCACTGGCACCTCTCCTTGCTGGGGGGGACACACAGGAACACCAAGACCCCCTGCTGCCAGACCCGCCGCGGGCACAGCCACAAGCACAGCCCGGCTCGCAGCACGGGGGCGGGGGGGGTTCAGTCGGTGCTGTCCTGCACGTGTATCTGCTGTCTCGTACCTTTTCCAGGTCACTGGCAGTCATGGTGCTGAGCGTTTGCAAGGATATTTGATGGTGTGCAAAGACTGGCACATACTGTTCAGCAGACAGCTCGATTAAAAGGTTCACCAGCTGCCGCTCCAAGCCCTCCTCCTGCAAAACACAAGGCGAACTCACAGACTTCGCTCTCGAGAAAAAAGCACGGGGACAGGCAGCAGCAAGGCTGGCAGCAAGGGCAGGCTGTGTGCTCATTCCTGCCCTCTGCCCTGCCCCAAGTGTTTTGCATCCCCAAAGCCACTAAAGCTCAAAAGCCCAACACCGAGAGGAGCTCTAGCCCTGGGTTATGAGCACAGTTCAAATCACTGTGTTTTGGGAAGAGTAAAACACAACCGTTTTGGCAGCCAATGTCTGCAACAGCACCTGCTTTGCACACTCAAGCCGATGTGCAGCACAGGCAGAGCTCAAACCATCCCTCCGTGGCCACCCCTCTGGGTATTTTAACAGCACAAAGTCCTGGCTCAATAAGTTAGGACAGGAAGGGACAGGAGTTGCTGCTGCATTCAGACAGATTTGCAGGACAATTTGGGGAGCCAAGCAGAGCTGTTTGGGTGTTTAGCTGGACAAATCGCCCTGCCTGGAAGGTGCTCAGAGTCCCCTGCTCTCGGGAAGCAGCGCGACGGTGGGATGGCAGCTCCCGCTGGCAGACAGCTGAGGTGTCAGCTCCTGACAGACCTGGGCAGCCCCGTAACCCCCGACATACAGGAATGAGAGAGGGCTGCTGGGCAGCCCCACTCAGAGCACGATGAGCCCAGGGTGTCCCCTGGCTTGTCAGCCTTGCGAGGGGTCTGTGCCCTGCTCCCTGCCTTCGCTGAACCTGTGGGTCCAGGCAAGGCTGCCTCTGCTCCCCCCGTGCTCTGCAGAGCAGCGCACAGCTACAGCGAAAGCCTTAACTGCAGCAGCCACCTGGAGTTTCAGGGAGAGGGGCTTCTGGTTCAGCAGGCGCTGGTACTGGATCAGCCAGTAGTTCTCCTGTTTGGTTTCGCTCTTTGCCTCCATTTCCAGCTGAAAAACAAACTCATTCATTCAACAGCCCAAGATAATGTTGCAAGTGGTATTTAGGGCAGCCTGAGCTGGACGTGCAGGAGGGGGAACCGACAGCCTGGGCTGTGTGGGTTGTGCCAGCTCAGAGCGCTGCGAGGGGCGCAGCTATGGGAGGAGGGGCATTTCTGGCTGCTGCAGGCTGTTCCCACTTTGATCCCCACCTCCAGGCTAGGCTTGTGCATCCTTCCAGTGACTTTGCCCCAGACGCTGGACCTGGTCTCCTGAAGCTCAGGAGAGTCTGGAGGTCTTCAGGATTACAAGGTCACACACAAGGACCTTGTGGAATTGTGCTCTTCCCTCCCTCCAACTCCCTTTCCTGACAGGGGAGATAAATTGACGATGATGATGGTTGCTCACGCTGCACCAGGGAGCGGTGCTAACTCTGCCCCTGAGAGCTCACATTAGCACTTTCTGAAGTTAAATTAGTGTCTGGATCTGGGCACAACCCCTCAGAAGCCTCCTCTGCTCCCCTTTATCCCCGTGCTGACCCAGGGACTCTCTCCCTGCAGCCAGCCCATGCACTTCCTCATCTACAGCACCTAATCAGGGGCCTTCATTACCAGTATTTGTTGCAGTTCTTCTTCCCTTTGCTTCTTTTCTTTGAGCAGCTGCTGCAGCAGGTAGCCGAGTGCTTGGCGTTGCTCCGTGATCACCCCCTGCAACAGAAGGACTCTGGCACCCACATCTCTGTACCGTATCGCTGCAAGCAATCACCCTGCTCTGATTTCCAGTGAAGCACTTACCACACCCACACCAGTCCCAGCAGATGTGGGAGCCCTGTGCTCCACGGGCCCTCAGCCCGGCTGAGCAGACAGCCTGAATCGTCTCCTAGCAGCTGGCATGGCAGAACCAAGCTGCACCCATTTCTTTTGGTCCTGCACTGACCATTATCCAGCGGTGCCAACCCCCAGCACACCCCGGGCAGCCCCAGACCGTGCTGGCCTGCAGCAGTTCTTCACCACTCCCTCTGAAGTTCAGTCAGTGGCATTACAAGTGTCCGTGGTTCCCCTCCTTAACTGAGAAAGACCACCTGAAACTAGGTCTAGAAGTCTGCAGGTACACAGGACAGGTAAGGTAGCACCTCCCCATGCCTTTGGGAAGCTTGCTTTGACCAGGGTCTTGCACCAAGCACCGCCGGGTGCCAGGGCAAGGTAAGTCATCGCTGCAGCCACACCGCTGGGAAATGAGAAGTTAATCACCTCGGGAACCGCGGACCGTGTGGCATCTCTGCATGTCACCCCCAGTTAGCTCATACCTGCTGGGAGGAGCACTGAGCAGAGGCCAGCAGTCATCGGCCACAAGGACTTCAGATGTCCGTGGGCAAAGGGACAAGGATTCTGTTAGAAGGCTGAACCTCCTACAGGAGAAGTGTGGGGAGACCTTCACTGATCAGCATCACAGGGACAGGGTCCTCCATTTGAGCAGGAGAGAGGAATGCCTGCCTCTCACAGCCAAAACCAGTAGCTGATGGGAGATGCTCTGCCCTGACGGAGGCAGGAAAGCTTTGCTGCGTCAGGACCCCCGCAGAGGTGAGAGGGACATCTAACGACATGTGGGAGCTGCTCCAGAGGAGAAACCCAGGCAGCTTCGGCTAACCTTGGGATGAGCTGCAGACCCCCCCCAGGATCGCTCTCTCCCAGCGTGACCTTGCAAGAGACCTGTACAAACGCCTCCCTTTCTCAGGGTGTTTTTGGTTCTTCCCACTTTCCAATGATTTAGCAAGTTCATTACTAAAGCACCTGTTTATAGGGGGATGAAGCAACTGTCTGATGCATGGGAGGTATCAAGCACGACTGCAGAAAAGCTTCTGCCAAAGCCCTTTGTGGGCACAGCCCGTGCCCTGGGCTTCAGTTGCAGCAGGGACCCTTTGGGCTGTCGAATGGCCGGCGCGTACGCAGAGAAGTTTATGCCTCGTTTCTCAGCACCCAGTGCTGAAGCTGCAGACGCACTGTGCTGCCTGCTGGGCTGCAGATGGGTACTGGGGCAGAGCCTCCTTTTCTGCACTCCCCTGGAGCTCCTGTGGTCACCTAAGAGGAACCACTCCGGTCCAGTGGCATCTGAACCACATCTGCCTGGGGCTCCTTGGTCTTCCCTGCATGAACTCTGGGTGGTTCCCCCACCATCAGGCCTCCAACACTGCAGCGTTATACAGAGGAGCTGCATGAGTTAAAGCAGCATAACCCAAATCTTACACTCCAAGGTGTCTGGCACAGGGCTCAGAGGCAATCCTGTCTTAAGTCAGCACTTACCAACCTGCTGTGTGCACTACTCTAGGAAAGTATATGGTGTTTGCTACTGATTTCAGGCTGACTAAACAGGTGACCTAACCTGGCAAATAGCACACACAAGAGAACAACTGATGCAAAGGCATAATAACAAAATTTAAAGCCAAGCTGCTTAAGCCAAACTCGATATTCCTCAATGTGTGACTGCTGATGAAGTCAGTCCATCGAATGGTGGGATGGTGGGGCAGAGCAGCCTGGGAGACAAGGCTTAGAAATGAAGGGGGAGAGCTGACAGCCATCACTGGCAGTTATTTAAAAACAAAACACAACACAACAATGTAAGAAGACATGCAATGCGCGGCAGGCAGGTGTTTCTGGATCGCAAAATCCTTCCCCACCCAGCAAACCTGGAACTGCCCATTGCTGTCAGGGCCGGCTCGTTTGTCTCTCCCCTAAAAATGCATCCGGATGTTTAGGAGCAGCAGCAATGTTCCCACATTACCATGACAAAGAGGGTTTTGTGGTATCCTGTGGGTAAGTACCTTTCTGACTAAGCATAAAACCATCTGGAAACTGCAAGGAGCAAAAGAAGCAAGTGGAGCTTTTGCGATCCCAGAGCAGAGAGAGGGTGGTGGGGCAGCCCCAGAGCCCTACATACCTGCAGCGTCTCTGTGTCCAGTTCTTGCCTCTTTAACTCCAGCTGTGTCAACTGCAATAACTCTGTTTCTATTAATTTAATCTAAACAGAAGATGAAACATTTTTTACTGACATTTGAAATTACTTTAATTTATGCTCTTTTAAAATGAGGTCTAACTGCTGCCCTGGGAGGAACAGCACTGCAGAGCAGCCCAGAAGTTTCGGGAACCTGCTAATGCCCTTCTTGTGACACATGCTCTTAGGGTCACTTTTTGTCTCTTGCCTGAGGAGCTGTGTCCCCCACTCTCTAATTGTCTCTTTGCTCTGAACACCCTCTGTTCAAGTCTAGAAGCACACTGCAGTCAGTTCGTTCAGACAAACCTTTTGCAGCCACTCCAGAAGGCAGCAACTGATTGTCAAAGTCCTCCTAGCACCACCACTCAAACTGCAGATTAACTGGGGCAGGGTCCTGGTTTCCAGCAAATCCCATAATGATATGTGCTCTTTCAGGTGGGGCAACTGAGACACAGAGAGGTGAAGTGAGCTGCCCAGGATCCCACAGCAAAGCCAAGATGAGAGCCCAGCTCACCTATCTGCCAGGCCATCTACCATCCCCAGGCCACGCTGCTTCATGTGTGCCACTGACCACAAACTGCTGCCGACACCGGGGCTCCGCAGCAGGCAGTACCCACAGCTCCAGCCCCTTCACTGCCTGTGCAGGACGCTGGATCTCGGTAGTAAAAGGTCCAGCCATGGTATGAAGGAACAAACTCCCTTTGTTTACAGAGCAAGTGCGAGCAAACTGCAATGGAGAGTTGTTAGACTCATCTCCTGGACCGTCCGTGCACAGTCCACAGGCTTCTAGCACAACGCAGAGGTTGGTCACTGAGTCACTCAATATATCCAAGCTCTTAAGCTTATCCACCAACTCCTGACCCAAGACTTTTCTGCTAGAGTCCGATCAGGAGAGGGAAGATTCTGGCCCACTCTGTCAGAAACCAGCCACCCATCTTCGTGCATTTCACTACTTTCTCCACCAGCTCTTGCCCTTCCTCCCAACTATCGCATTGCACCTTCTGCAGAATGGAGCTCAGAAAGGCAGGCTAAGAATGGGAAAGAAAAGGTGAACTTATGGCTCGAGGTGCAGTTCCGATGTGCTGGATGGAGATGCGGTGGACTCATGTGGAAACAGCAGCCCTGCTAAGTACACAGTCTGAAGGAAATCGTAGTTGCAATTGCAGATCACCCCGACAGAGCCAACGCAGGTCTGTCCTCTAGTGACCACTCTCCAGCACTTCACCCACACTAGTGCTGAGTGAAGCAATGGCAATCCCACTGCTCCCCCCAACCTAAAACCTGGTTGACACTCCCTCCTATGGAGCTGGGAGACTGCAGTTTAACCAACACTGCCCAACGCTTTCTTACAGAGCTCTTAGCAACCCAAGAGCTCTTCATTCCCTCCAGACCCTGCTCTATGCTCACAGTGCTTTGATCTTCCTCAGAAGTGTCTCATCGAATGGCAGTATGAGCTCAGTACCTGGCTGCTCTTTCCTCTGTTGCTGACTCACCTGGTTCCTGATCTGCCTGTGCATAAGATCCTTCTTCACTTGGAGAGCTTCAAAGGCAGCCTTCTGCATCTCAATCTAAGGGACAGGAAAAATCCTGCTTAGTGAGGTTGTTGATGCAGCTGCAAATGGGCTAAGAAACCCTGTTACCTTGCAGTGACTCATGTACAAGCACCTGAACAGTGCTGACTCTGGGCAACAGCGTGCTGATGACGCCGTGACTTAGATCCCACAGTCCCAAAAGGTGAAACCCACTTTACAGACAGACACAGAAGCTATATTCGTGTTCTTCAAACACGCGTTTTGAATGTTCTGTATGACCCCAGCGCTCAGCTCCAGCAGCACTGAGCACCCAGGCTCTGCAATAGGGCAGGGCTGCCCAGCACTTCTGAAAAATGAGCTGCAGAGATCTCAGGTTCAAAAGGAGGTATTCAAAAGGAGCAGAGGCTTTCAAAATGCTTCCTGTAGGCAGCTTGCCCCAAGTCACCCAGGAAACCTGCCAAAAAGACAGGACTTCTATCCCAAAATCATATTAATCATCAGACCAGTTTTGCTTTGGTCTGTGCTGCTGCCTTTTCTGACAATTTGCTGTCTAGCTAAAAAACAATTAATTTTTTCTTTCAACCACCCAAGGCAGTTTGTTAGAATACCAGAGATTCTCAAAGTTTAGCATGTAGTGTTAAATAAAATAACTTGCATGCAGCCCAGCCCTGCCACCATTGCTTCTGTGATCCACTCCTGATCCTGCTTTCACCTGCAGTTGCTTTCCCTTGATCCCCCCTGCAAGCAGTTTGCTCCCTTGCCTACCTGCTGCAAGATCTGACTAACAGCTTTGTTCTGATCCAGCTGTTGCCAAGCCAGGATTTGCTGGAACTTCTGGTCCATCTCAGCTAGGCTGCAAGAAGATGGAATTGCCACGGAGTTACTGCTGTGTCTGAGACTCTCAACACAAATAAGAGGAAAAGCGGACAACAGGGAATCCAGGAATGGAGAAATTTGTTATATTGCTGCATATATTGCCTGCACTTGCAGGCAGGACCGTGTCTGCCCACTGTCCTCTGTTGGGCAGGTCACAGGCACACAAGGTTGTTTCTGTTCAGTGCCAGATGTTGCCAGATTAAAAGGTGAGAAATTGGACATGTCTGTACCTACAGCAATGCAACAAGTCCTACGTATATACAAACAGCATCCTTGCCACAACCCTGGGAGGTGAGGAAATGAGTTCTGTGCTGGAGTCAGACACTGAACTGGCTAACAAAACAGGAAGACCAGTCTAATTTCATCCTCCATATTCAGGAGAATGCATAAAGTAAAATAAAGAGTGTAAAAAAGTGATAGTTCTTCCAAAACATGATTAACATGCATATTCTTGTGGTTAGAAGGTGGTTCATTTAATCAAGTTTGACTGTTTCTTTAAATTGCACTGTCACCTGCTCTTACACAGCTGTCCTGCTGCATTCCAGCGGCTGCAGGAGTTCCTGGGTGTGTATATGGGAATTACACCGGGGACTTTACAACTGTGGCACCAGCCCCAGACACCTCCCGCTGTACCTGGAGCAGGCCTGGTTGACAAGGTCTTGCCGACGAGACTCGTAGGTCATTTGGATGAGCTTGTTCTTGTAGCTCTCGGCCAGCATTTGTTGCATGGCAGCTAGGAGACAGAAGTGCTGTCAGTCGGTGTCAGAAGCGGGTGTCTAGAACAGGCGCTCATCTACCACTGCTGCTACAATCACTTGCAACTAACAGTGCTTTCTCTCATTTCCAACCTGTCCTTGTTTTTTCCACTTCATTCATTGCAGAGCAGACTCATTCAGCTGCAAGAATCGCAGCTATTTACTGGGAAATTAGCTGAGCAAACTCCACTCTGCCTGTGCTTGGATCTCTTCAGCGCTCAGATCCCAGTCACTGCCTACTGACCCTCAGATGGGCTGCAGCTCTGCCCGTCCTGCTGCGAGTAACCCATCCTTGGGGTGACAACACACACCCCATTTCCCTTGCAAGCCCAGCAGATGGTCATCATGAGCAGAAGAGGCTCCCTAGCACCATTCTTGTTTACCATACGGCTCCTGCCTCAGGAACCTGACCAGTTACAGTTACTTCTGCAATATGAAGCACTTTTGTGTGCTTACATCCAGTCTCACAAACTCCTTGTGTGATGCTGTAGCTACACAGGGAGCATAGCTTGCACCCCAAGGAGAACCAGCAGCGAGCTGAAGGTGGAAGCAGTGGATCTTCACAGGCTGGAGCGATGGGCTAAGGCCAACTGGAGGAGTTTCAACAAGGCCAAATGCCGGGTGCTGCACTTGGGCCACAAGAACCCTCAGCAACGCTACAGGCTTGGGGAAGAGTGGCTGGAGAGCTGCCAGTCAGAGAGGGACCTGGGCGGGGGGGTGATTGATAATGAGCCAGCAGTGTGCCCAGGTGGCCAAGAAGGCCAATGGTATCCTGGCTTGTATCAGCACTAGTGTGGCCAGCAGGGACAGGGAAGGGATCTCACCCCTGGACTCAGCACTGGTGAGGCCGCCCCTCGATGACCAGGCTCAATTTTGGGCCCCTCACTCCAAAAAGGCCATTGAATGACTCGAGCGTGTCCAGAGAAGGGCAACGGAGCTGGTGCAGGGTCTGGAGCACAGGTCTGATGGGGAGCGGCTGAGGGAACTGGGGGGGTTTAGTCTGGAGAAGAGGAGGCTGAGGGGAGACCTCATGGCCCTCTGCAACTCCCTGAAAGGAGGGTGCAGAGAGGGGGGATGAGTCTCTTGAGCCAAGGAACCAGCGCCAGGACAAGAGGGAATGGCCTCAAGCTGCGCCAGGGCAGGGTCAGACTGGCTCTTAGGAAGGATTTCTTTGCAGAAGGGGCTGTTGGGCGTTGGAATGGGCTGCCCAGGGCAGGGGGGTGTCCCCATCCCTGGAGGGGTTGAAGAGTCGGGTTGACCCAGTGCTGAGGGATCTGGTGGAGTTGGGAACGGTCAGTGTGAGGTTCATGGTTGGGCTGGATGATCTTAGGGTCTTTTCCAACCTGGATGATTCTGGGATTCTGTGATCAGCTATGGTACATGTGTAATGCCTCCCCTGCAGCTCTGCCCCACTGCACCCAGCAACAGAGCACGAATGCGTGCGTGACAGAGCACCTCCCACATGGTTGTCACCTATTCAGCACATCTCCAGTGGAACCAGGTCTTTCTTGCACTTTACCACCCCAAAGAGTTGTCCGGACTTACAGGCCACTTCCCTTCTGCGTAGATGCTCTGTCTCCTCCTGTGTTATTGCCATCAGCTGTTCCATCCTTATTCTGACAAACAAACAAGAACAATTCAGCCACTCCTTCAAATAAGCACTATCTCACTTCTCCTCCACCCACCCAGCTCAGAGCCTAAAGGCTGGGCAGATTCATTCTGCCACTTGCTCAGGAAAGCCATGTGCTTATCAGAGACACAAAATTCTCCGTGATTTCTTGGTAAGGAACCTCTAAATCTATGGGAGACAACATAAATTTTGCTCAAAACCACAGGGACAATTGATTCTTGGACTGGAAAGCTGATCTTTCTGAGAAACAGAATGTTTATGCAATGGCATACACTCTCACCAAACACTGTGCCAGTCCCGTTTTTTGCTTTCCTTTCTCTTGAGGCTTGACAGCACTTTAAAGCTGACCTAAGTGAGCAGTGCCACTGAAAGCAGCAGTGTGGCCTCCATTCCCACCTCCTCCATCCTTATCCTAGCACAAACACACACAGCACCACTCAACAGATCAGGAACTGGTCTGGCTGGAAAATTATCTGACATACAAAGGGATTATTTTCAGCCAGGTCAGTGTCCCCACAGCACAAACAGTCGGCTGAAGGGAGGGGAGAGTTGGGGACAACCGCTTTTGGTGACAAAGCTAGCTCAGAGTGTTGGCTGAATGGCAGCATTGCTTTCAACATATTCCTCCCAGCCTGTACACATTTCTGGACCACCTCCATAAATGCCTTGCTTTCCAACAGATGTAGCATTTCTGTTGGTCCCTGACAGTGGAATACAGGGTTTTGTTCCAAAACTCCTTAGCTAGGACCCATTGGGTTTGCTAGACTGAGTAGGACCAGGCACATCTAGTCCAGTGTCTTGCCTCCAGCAGTGACCAGAACCAGCTGCAGGTATGAGATGAACCTCCCCAGACTTAAGGTGGATTCAGACTGGTGGCTCTGAAAGGAAGGTCTCAGCCCTCTTCCCAGCTTCTTGCCCCTCTTCTAGAAGAGCTTATTTCAAGGAGACCCACCTCTCATTCTCCAAGGATTTCAGAATGTCTGAACTTTTTTTTTGCCTAAAAAAAGATAAAACAAGAAGTTTTCATCAAGTGAGCAGGACATTCTACCCTCCCAGAGGGCAGAAAATGACTTTGCTTGCGTCAGCACCAGCCCAGCAGGAGATCCAGCTGATCTAGGCAGTGGTACCTTCAAATACTTCAAATATCCACCTTCCACGAGGAATTAAAATTTTTTCCACAGCACTGCAAAACTCCAACAGCACACATATGTGTGAAATGCAGTTTAAGGTGTCAAATTCCACTTCCTTTAAATGGGACTTTGGCAGTCCAGCAGCTAAGGCACCCCCTACAGACATCGATCCTGATCAGTTCCGTAACACGCAGAAGGGGCAAAGTGAACTGCTCAGAAGAAGACAAAATAACACGAGCCCCTGAGGGACAGAGATCACTGTAAGGCACCCTGGGACCCTACCTACCTCTGGTTGTCCTCTAGCAGCTTCTGGATACGGTTGGCAATGCCTTGCTCCGCTTGCTTCAACTGCTGCAGCAGCTTCAGGCGCTCCTCCTCCAAATAGCGCTGGTGCTTTGTCAGACCCTTCTCCAGCCTCACCTGGTCCTGGGCCAAAGCAAGGGAGAACCAAAGGAGGAATTGGTCAGTTTAGGAAAAGCAGTGTCTTGTACGGGCCCTGCCCAGAGGAGACCCACCTCTCTCACTGTCTGCAATATCTCATCCTTCTGACTGTTGATCTGCTGAACAAGCAGAGCGTGTTCTCTTTGCCCCATGTTCAGGCGCCGCTCAAATTCCAGCTTCTCCTGCATTTTTTTTTCCTGAGAGGAGCAAGAAGAAAGATGAATGCCAGAAATCAGTAGAATGCTGGCTCTGCTCCTTCCCCAGCAAGTATAAATTCTAGCAAAAATGTAAAACAAGGCACAGTAATCCCCTCAACTACAAGAAAGCAAGCCAAATGGCAAACAGGAGACTTGACTAGGGGATGGGAATATTCTCTCCTTAGGAACATAAAAATTGTGAAGCAGAAGCTACTGCTCTCTTTATGTCAGTCTCCAAACTCCCCACAACTCATTTCAAAGTCTCAAAGCTGAAGTCCCTGGGCATCAACCCATACAACTGAAACAGCCAATACAAACACCCGGAGGGAAGCCCAACATTAAGGTTGTGTTCAGTTCCAGATGGCAAGGGACTCCCTTGTCTGAAGACAACAGAGGGAAGGCAGCAGCCAGCTACGAGCAGCTCTAGCCAAGGGGAGAGGTGAAATGCATGACAGGAGCTTCTGATTATTTCAAAGTGAGCCTGGCACAGGGAAAGAGACAAAGACCAGTGAAATAAAAAGGAAACTAAAAGTGCAGCCAGGTCAGGGGAATGGAGGACAGAAACAAGGAACGCTAGGAAATAGCAGGAATGGTGACACTGAGCCAAAGTAGTGGTCATGGAGGGGCTGGAGTTTGGGGCAGGGACATACTGCTGGCCAGCTCATGCGAAAAACAAACTGAGCTTTCAGCACAGAGAGGCAAGAAAAAAGCCACCAGGTGTGAAAGCCCTTGGATCCAACTCTGCACATGTTACTGATTGTTGTTAATTTGAGCTGATTTTAATGATTTTGGGTGATTTTGATTTAAAATAAGGAATGATTAGGCCTAATCAATTAAATGGAATTTTACAGGAGTATTGGTTTTATAACAGTTAGAAAAAGATAACTGTGTAATGT
The DNA here is from genome assembly GCF_047716275.1 of Strix uralensis. Lineage (NCBI taxonomy): Eukaryota > Metazoa > Chordata > Aves > Strigiformes > Strigidae > Strix > Strix uralensis. The sequence goes on from NC_133992.1 coordinate 2,124,126, forward strand.
TTTAAGTAGCCATAGAAATATTGCATTTAGTTTAGAGTAACCATACAACCAGTCATGCTGCTACAAAGTCCTTTGTAACGTCCCAGGCTAAGGCCATGTAGGCTGGTAATAATCATTAACTAGATTTCTATTCAAAGAATACGATTCCTGACCAGGTACTATTGTTAGGCTGTTCAGTAAGGACAATTTATTGCCCTGTTGACCAGGATGTTCTAAAAGATACATTGTGAAAGGGCCTCGAAGCATGTTAAAATTGTAACGTGAGCCAAAGTCCTTGAGACAAGGGCATTGGAGGGTCTTTCTTTTGAGTTGGTGGTCATAAAAGCAGCCCTTCGACTCAATTTAAAGACAAAATGCACATGAACGGAAAGGGGTGGGATTAAGGAAAGGAATTATGAGAATTGATATGACTATGTATGAGAATCTGTTTACTATGCATCATTATATCCCATATAATCAGCATGCTGCACGAGTTAGACATGTGGTGTTGGTGAGACGACTCCCCCACGCACCCGGCCGTTAATAAAGGAGTGTCTGTTATCTACATCACACTGGTGTCAATAAGTTCTTTTATCCCGTTTGGTGACACAAACACAGACTGATTTGAAGTGGAACTGCTCGCTCACGAGAGAGACTGCAGCTCATCGGCTGTGTGTGTCAGACAAGTCAGATACAGATTCCCCCACACTCCCACTTGTCTCCCGCAGTGAGGAGCAAGCAGCTCTTGGGGGTTTTCTGCAAGAACTCAGTTCTCAAAACATTCTGTTTTGGCTGAGAAACCGCATAAAGGGAGGAAAAAGAAGAAAAAAAAGTGGAGCTATTCTGCAGACAAAGCATTTGCAGGGCTTCATCCTTACCTTCCTCTTCTCATAATCCAAGAATTTGTTCTGAAAAATAAGCAATATCAGCAGACATTTACTCCCAAAAGAAATTTTTTGTAGATATCATTAGCCCACATTATATCTTCCCCCAACTGAGTAAAGACATCAACCAAAGGCAGAAGAAGATTAACATAGCCACAAACCGAGTCACTCATGCTTCTCCAGGGTAAAAGAAACTTACTCTGTACTTGCCAAACAGCACAGGAATTAGCACAGCTCATCACAATCACATGCCTAGCCTCACCTTTCCCAGGCAGGGCTGGACGTGCCAAGCACTTGGCTGGGAATCACAAGGTTCTGCAGTTTGCTGTCTCCCCAAAAAACCGCACGTGTTACCACGCTGCACACACTGTGCCACACTGTCACCCCTGTCCTTTGATTGTATCATTGCTTTCAAGGACAGAAACAGCCCTTGACGACGTGTGTTCCAGGAGTCAGCAGTGGTAACACCATCCCCAGCTGTCGGGGAGGGGAGGAGATGAGCCACCCGCGCCCACAGCGCTTCTGGGCACTGATGCTCTCTTGATCCTAAAAGACACATCTCGTGGCAGGGAGGGTGATGAGGGATGATGTGCTAAGTGCTGTGAGATCCATTGCTGGAGCCGAGAGGCAAATCCAAAACCCTCTTGCACAACTTCACATGCAGTGTAGCCTCACCTGCCACTCGCTCTCCTCCTCCAAGTACTTATGCACTGCTCTGTCCACCCCATCCACTGACGTTCCTCCTCTATCGCTCTCCAGCACGGGGAGCAGATACTGCGAGGGAGGGTAGTATGCAATTCCACACTCTGGAAGGTATCAGACACAAAACAAGAACATTTGGTGCTTAAAGACCTCCTTGGCAGCGTGGCCGAGGGCTGGCTGGAGTGTGAGACTGCTTCCAACTGTGCTCCCTCTCCCCACACACAGCCGAGTGACACAGAAGAGCTCCTTCAGCTCAGGCAGGCTTAACAACAAGAAGCTCTGAGAGGAGATCGTGCTACCCCATTCCCACCAGGAAGATGATCAAAGATAACCTGCTCAGAGAGAAACGCTTCCCTCACACGGGTACAGGCATCTTGACTTCTGCAAGGCTGCAAATGTCCAACTGCCCTTTTATTTCGTGGATTAGCACAATGTCTGGCAAGGCACTTCCCCTGCATAAAACCTCTTCCAAACTTTCCTGTCTGGATTAAACTCAGTGTTTACAAACTCACAGTACTTTACCTTTGTCCTCTGAGTTTTCCATCTAGTTTCATCTTTCTTAACAAACCATCAGTCTGCAGCCCCCAAGTCTTTTCTCATACAAAATGAGGGTAGAAGGGACATCGAGTGACAACTGAGTCTATCTCCTTGTCCCAAGGCAGCCATACCCAGGCAATGCCTCATCTCCCACTTGAGAAAATACAAACGAGAAAACAAAATCACAGGGAGATCCAATGACTTCTTATGGTCACTCAGACAGTCTCTACTCAGCTATTCTGGTGTTTTAACAAAACCATTATCAATTTCAGTGTGACAGTAAAAAGTAAGTCTCAAGGAAGGACTCCTGTTTTGCTGTCTGCCAGCAAAGGTACATAACTCACTGACCAGCCTGTCATGTTGTGCTGGGTTTGCATGGTGGGGCTTTTGGTAGCAAGGGAGGGGGCTACAGCGGTGGCCCCTGTGAGAAGCTTCTCAAAGCTCCCCCAGCTCCAAGTCGGACTCACCTCCAGCCAAGGCTGAGCCAATTAGCGACAGTGGCTGAGCCTCTGTGATAACATATTTAAGAAGGAGAACCTGAGAGGGAGTGGGGACTTTGAGAGGAGCTATGGGAAGGACACCTCTGCGAACACCGAGGTCAGTGGAAGGAAGGAGGAGGAAGGGGGGGGGAGGCACACCAGAGCAGAGACCCCCCCTGTATCCCACGGTGAGAGGGCAGGGCCACCCTCTGCCACCCATGGAGATCACCGGTGGAGCAGAGGCCGACCTGTGGCCTGTGGAGGAGCCCACCCCACACGGCTGTGCTTAAAGGAGGCTGTGACTGTGGGAAGAAGCTGCCCCCCTGTTGTGGTTCATTGCTGGGAGGGCTGCAACAGGCAGGGGTGACCCACGCCGGAGCATCTCCAGAAGAATGCATCCCGTGGGGAGGACTCACGGCAGAGGGAGTTTGTGGAGGCCTGTCTCCCGTCAGAGGGATGCCACATGGAGCAGCGCGAAGAATGCAGAAGAGTGTCCCCCCACTTTGGAGGAAGAAGTGGTGAACTGACTGCACACCCCACCCCCTGCCCCTGCGCCGCCAGGGGAGGAAGTAGAAATATCAGGAACAAAACCTGGGCCTGGGGAAGAAGGGAGGGGTGAGGGGAGGTGTTTTAAGATATGGTAACACTTCTCACTGTTCCATTCTGTCTGTTAAGTGTTGGTTTTATTGGTGTTTGAATTAAAGTGATGTTCTTGTTTTCTTTCCCTAAGGAATCTGTCTTTTGACTGTGACTGTTTAACTGGGTGAGCGACCTCTCCCTGTCCTTATCTCAATTTCTGAGCCTTTTTGTTTCATTTTTCTCCTTCCCAGCGCTGGGGGGAAGGAGTGAGTGAACAATTGCGTGGTGCTCCGTTGCCCTCTGGGCCTAAACCAGGAGACGTGGGTGCAGAGCATCAGAAACCACCCCAAGCAAAGCCAACCCGGTCTGTCCTTCATTAATGCAATCTTTGAACATGCCAAAGCCCCCAATGAGAGCACAGCGCAGTCCCCCAAGTTCTCACCACCATCCACAGATGACTCTTGCTTACCTTTGCAGAGGAACTGCTGAATGGACTCTGTACCTGCACTGCAAATATCAGGTGATGGGTAGGTCATGGAAGAAGCATCCAAGGTCAGCGTCTCCAAAAGAGAACACACAGAGCCGCAGGTTATTCTGGTGGCCCAGCCAGAGTCCAACTGCAGTTATCCTTGCAGCTCCCCAAAATTTCACTTATGGAGTCATAATTTCATCTTACCCTAAATTCTGACATAAATACGAGTTTGCACTGAATTTCCCTTGGGTGTTTGACACCTTTCAGAGGTGATTCAGTGGAGCTCCCTCTATTTTGGGAGCTTCTGAATTGGTCCTTCAGTGAAACATCTCCCTTATGCAGACAAGTCTACTTTGTGTTTAAGCACAAGAGGGCACAGCACTTCTCAATTACAGACATCTTCTACTAATTTCTGTAGCTGGAGCCCTTAAGCATGACACATGCAAGGGATGGTGATACAAGGGACTCAGAGAGAAGAGTAAGAACAAGAGGAAGGACCACTTACTGTTTTGTCCTACTGTGGCCACCAGAAGGACCTAATGTTCCCTCCTGTAGAGAAGGGCATAGCGGGAAGGCCCAGAAAGGAACAATTTTATCAAGCACAAGTGAGAAAGCTGCACAGATCCCTCATCTCAGAGTCTGCCCACAAGAGAAGTGAAGCCTCATGTTGTGTGTTCGAGACAGGAGAGCATGTATTCGCATCCTCCGTGCTGGTGTCTGAGTCAGCCCTGTTGCCTGACATTTGCACAGTTTAGTACTGACAAGTCTGGCAGCCAGAAGGTAACACATCCATAAAAATCTTCATGCTTGTCCCATTTTGAATGTGAACTCCAGGGAGCCAGAAACCTACGGAGGCTGACAATGAGTCAGAGATCTGTCACAGCAACGGAGGCAAAAACCTCATCAGAAATATCCCATCTGCTCATTTAGAATCAGCCTTGGTGGAAATGGGCTGAGTCAGCCTGAGCCCACAGGCACAGTTCGTGCTCTCAGAGAGACAGCCCTGGCAGAAAATACCTGGGGGTTCACTCCCTGTGGATTATACTTTTGTCATGATTAAGCCACATCAAAAAGTGATCAGAAAAGATCGAAGTGGGAAGGGTACGCAAAACCTATTTTGGACACCATGAACTGCATACAGCCTTGTTACAATCCCCCACAGTGGGTCCTGCCCAAGGCCTAAAAATTCACTTCCTATGCTAAATTTATTATCATATTGAGCAAGTAGGAAGGGAAACAGCCTACAGCAGAATAAACAGCCTGCAAAGAGGAGAGACAGACACGGCTGGCTGGCTGCGTACCTCCAGCGTGCGGATGTGAGCCAGCACCCGCGGCAGCTCTTGCAGCACGTTCTCACTGATATCCAGAGTGCGCAGACTCCGCAAGCCACTCACAGTAACAGGCAGGTCCTTCAGCTTGTTACCTAGAGAGAGAGAAAAGTCATTTAGTACCACATAACTTTTCCAAAGCAGGACCCAGCAAGTTCATCTGCTGGAACACCAAACCATAATCATACTTATGACTCATTTTCTATACTCTCTACAGGGACGGGGCTGTCGTGGGTCACACGAGGACTCCAAGGGCTGCCATTGCCCAGCGAGGCAAATGGGGATCGAGATCTACTTGCACACAGCCCCAGTGCACAGGTCCAGCAGCAGTTCCTCATGCTGAAACAACCTTCTCAGCTGAGGTCACTGCTGCAGGCTGGATCTGTGTTCTTTATCAGGACAATATTTGCAACATGGAGTCTTCTTCCCTTCAGTGCAAGTACCAGAGATGGAGAAAGGGGACTGAGTGTGGGACTGCACATCCAGGGGACAGAGGCCAGGTGCTGAGGAGCACTACGGCAAGGAACTGAGCTGCACTTCTGAGCTCCTCACCCATTCCTTCCATTTCAGCAACAACTCCCTGTAACAAAGTCTCCTTTTTCTCCCATATTTATGGCACTGCATATCTGGAAAAAGCCCTGGAGTCTTGAAAAGAGCTACAGTTGTGACCTCTACGTCAGGGCTGTACAAACCTGGTGGGGCTACACAGGCTCACGGGACCAAGCTCCGGGTGTCAGTGGACTTAACTGCAATGCAGTTTATCCGGGCTGACTGCTCTGCTTGCTTTACTGAGCTGCTTCTGCCAAAGACCTGCTATTTTTCTTACACTTGAACCTGCATAGACAGATTTCTTAGGTTGGTCTAAATCATTATGCAGAGAGGCACAAACCCTGGCCTGGGACTGCTCTTGCAGGGCACAGACAGCACTCCCAGCTCCAGGGGGGTCTTGTGCTCCTGGGGAAGGCCATGTGCCTCCAGCCCTCTCGGCACTCCTTGCTGCAGGAACGAGGCAGCTGGGGCTCTGAAATGCTGCCCACGTGCAGGCACACAAGTAAGCTCTTGGCTGTTGAGATTGGGCACAATGACCCAACAACCTCTCCTTTGAGAAAAGGCAACGGGCTGAATGAAAACATCAATTGGAGCAAGTCTGGCCCAAGAGCCATGAGTTGAAGCACACAGCAGGGAATCAAGGCAGACAGTGTGTGCATTTGCTAAGAAGCAGCCAAACAACCCTAGTTACTCCTAATAACTCAGGGAATTTTCAGGAATCATTTTCAGCTTAGATGATTTCTCCCACCTTGCCAACTATCTGAATTCAAATATTTTTTTGTGTTCTTCCTTAACGTTCATAGCATAAACCATTTGGTGCTTGCTTTGGTTGAAAGGAATAATTACTACTACAGCTCAACACAACCTAGATAATAAATAGTGCTTTGCCCAGAGCACTGACAAGAAACATGTGCCATACCTTTCACATTGAGCATCTGGAGCTGTGCAAGGTCTCCTATAGATTGTGGAAGACTTTTTAAAAGATTCCTTTCAAGGTTTAGGACCTAAGGTATTAACAGAAAAGATATTCAAGATATTCTTTATACAAGTCTCAGATCTTCTACACATCTATGCCTACTTTCAGGCCCAGAAGGACAACTTGAAATTGGTTTTAGACAATACTTTCTGGGCTAAAAGAAAAAAATAATTTCCAGAAGCCCTGGATACAGGGTACATCTAGCTACCACATGCAGTGAGAAACCCTATTGACAACCAACAGCAGCAGCAGGTGCTGAACCCAGATGCAGGAACTGGGAAGCAGAGTTCCAGGGCAGCACCCCCCCACCCCAGCTCCCACAGGGGAGCAGTGACTGAACATGAAGCTGCACCCTGAGCAGAGGGGACCCTCAGCATGTCCTACAACATGCTGCACTGAGTTCTCAACATAATCACACCAGGAAGAATGGTGAAACCTGACTATTTTGAGAAACCAATGGGACTGGAAGGTCCAGCTCTGATTGCCCAGAGCACTTGCTTGGCAGTGTGAGCCATTTGGACTGACAGCCCTTGCGCTAAGCAGGGGCTACATAATTCAGCATGCCTGCTCTTCTGCTCTTCTCCTGCTCTTCTGCTCTCCCTCCCCAAAAAGCCAGTTCAACAGCGACAGTCAAGTCAATGAGATAGATCTGACAATATGAGCACCATCATTTAAATTATGATTAATTATAAAACAAATGGCAGCAACCCCATATTCTTGCTGTCCTGTAACATACCCTTTACAGACACTTGGGATGCAGCTGCAAATCTTTTACCTGGAGAGATGTCAGCTGACCAATATCAGCAGGAAGCGATGCCAGCTGGTTGTCATGCAGGTCTAGAACCTGGAAGAGTAGATGATTTCACCAACCAGTCATGGTGCAAGAATGAAAGGTCATGAATTACCTAGCAATGGAAATGACTTCCCTTTCAATGGTGCTTTGAAAAGCAGCTTAAGTTTTTAAGGAGACAGAGGCACTTAATTCTTGTAGGTCTTTTGAAAACTGAAGCCTCTACACATCAATAAACAAATGAAAGACTAGGGAGAGCGGTGACACCAAGGAAGCTGTTCCACAAAACTGGATAAGCCAACTGGATAGATCATTTCCATGGAGTCAGCCTGGCAGAAAAAGACATTTTCTGCAGGATCAGTGAGCTGAACTGCTCCAACACCAGCGCTGGCCCAGGGAGAGGGCAGGACTACACCTAGAGACCTTCCTCCACAGAGAGGTGAGCTGCTGGAGTGACTCTGCCTCTTGTGAAACCAGAGCACGAGGGTGGTGGAGCTGAAAGCCCTCAGCATTTATATGACAGGTACAGTGATACAGCCCCATCACACATGGTCACTCATCACCAGTTTCATTCACATTCAAATGACCCACCAGCAAGAAGAGAGGTGGATCTACTCCACAACACACTCAGCCCTGACTGGCCACCACCATGAGAGGCTGTTGAGGGGGGAAGTGTGGGATTATGAAGAGTATAAATGAGTCCTGGGACCGATTATGATTTTATACAAACTGCTCAGTGATCACTATCTGTCTACCTGGGAGGTAACCTAGGAAAGGCAGGTTTCACACCTTGTTACTGCTTCTTGGTGAAGACAGTCAGACAGAAGGGATTTATTTGGGCTAGTGTGTTTTAATGCAGCTAGAATTCAAGGAAAATAGGCTGCAGATAAACTGTTAAGAATCACAGTTACCTTCACAGTTATGAGACTCAGGAGGCTGCAGGACTTTGGAACTAAAGATGTCAGATTATTTGTATGAATAATCAGCACCTGAGGGAGGAAAAATCCCATTGAAACATGAACACAAGAGATCTACTGTCTAGAACAAGCACATTTGTTGATATTTAACTGTGGAGGCTGTACAAGAGCTCAATATCTTATTCAGTATCATATAAAATATTAAAATAATAAATGGATTTTAATAATTAAAATAAAAAATGGATTTAACATGAGATCTAAACCAGAGGCTAGTTTCTTACACGAGAAATATCATAAGATAGGCTAAAACAGAAACAATCACCTCATCTTTCATGACAGAAGTTAGCTCTAAAGCACACACAGGATTAGTCCTACCCAAACTGCTCTCTATAGTATCGTACAAGTGGCCAAATTCATTACAAGCAAACTTCTGAAGCAACATATAAACAACCACATACAGTAATTTCCAACACAATACTCGAGCATAAAAATAGAATTATCTAATAATTTCTGATTGCAACATTACCTTTTTTTGCAAGACTTTACAAGTTGCGAAGGCCCCATAAGGAACCTAAAAACAATTAAAAAATAGTCGGGTCAGACTTCTCAAGATACTATCTTTGTAAGCACTTCCACCTGTAACGTGTGAATAATTAACTTTAATGAAAATGCAAGTGATACTTAAAATTACCAGTCACTGGTTTTGGCCCAGGATGCCAGTACTTCTCGGTTAGCTTTCATTTAAAGTGCTTGCAATGGCTCTCCACAATATGACAGTGTTGTGCACAGCACAGAACAGACTGAGGTTTAGGCAGAAGCCCAGGTCTTGCATGATTTAATATTCAATGTACAGATGACTCAAGAGTTCAGGCATATTTTCTGTTAGTCATCACACAAATGTATTCTATGGTTTTGCAACCTTGGCAAACACAGCGCAGTGGGCTAAGTGAGAAAGGTGAGCAACAGGCAGGACTGAGTGTCCTAGTATGTGCGAGGCTCTGCAGGAGAGGGGCAGTCACAAAAGGAATGTTCCAGCAAATTCAGCCCATGCCAGCCAAGGCTCTGACCACCATGCCCTGCTCTGTAGCATGGAACTGCCATCAGCCAAACTACTGTCCAGAGTTAACTTTAAGACCAAACTGATGGCTCACTTTATTTATTGAAACTACGAAGGCTAAAAAGGAGACAAGCAAGACAGAATATTATGGTACCAATCCCAAAGGAGCCGCTGGGGATCCAAGACCAGCTGCAGCTATGAATGGAGCTGGCTCAGTGTGCATCTTCTGTCTGCCACCCTTTTACCCAGACTGGCTCACAGACTGTCCCACACAGCTCACAGACCTACACACAAGATGCTGTTGGCTTCTGATCTCAGAACAAAACACCCCAAAGTCTCAGCAAAGCCATTTCATACCGCACAGCAGACAGCTATCCTCTCCAGGATGGTCCCAAATCTCTCCCCAAAGAGCGGCACAACATCTATTAGCTTGTTTGGCAAAGGCCAAAAGGCTGTGACAAAAGGTTACACAGGTACCAACCTGTTTTAGAAACACAGGACAATGAATACAAACTGAAAGTGAAATAGAAACGGGCTTCTGCTTAACAGGATTGCCTGGCTGCCAGAATGAAAAGCTGTGTGTCCTCTGAAAGCCTGGCAATCTGTCACTAACCGCTCACACTCCAGCAGACAGCTTGTTTCTAATTTAGTTGGCTGCCATAAAAGAAGCCAAGCTGGAAGTGAGATTTCCATCCTTAACTAGCAGCCTGGAACCAGGGATTTTCACTTATACAGAAAAATAAGCGCAGGTGGCAGACTTTGTAGCTCTAAGATTAGAAACAGTCAGCCTTTGGCAAACAGATTCCCTTATGACTTGCAAAATTCGGCCAGGAGGTCCCAAACTAGGGTCCTACCAAAGTACTGGCGGAGGCTATGAGACCACCCTGCCCTTCCCATCTTGTCAAATGAAAAAAGATTCCCAGGACAGAGATGCAGTGGAAGCAGCAGGTAGGACAGGCAATCTCCCACCAAAAGAAAAAAAAGCAGAAGCAGCCCTCACCTGAAAGCCAGAGCTCAGCAGACTTAAGAAGCAGCAGATCAGTAACAAGCCCATTTCTGTCTCGAGGCTCATAGACATGGTACTAAATCTGACAGTTGGTAACAAGAAGCAGACAGAGAACTCAGACCTGTGAGCTAATACTGGAAGTCGTAGAGAACATACCTCTGAGAGTTCACATTTGGATATGTCAAGAATGTCATCAGCACCAGCTTCTTTTGCCTGGAGAGAGAAGATACGCACCCAGAGAATTAGAGCATACAGAAATACCTGGCCTCTTGCTGCGTATCAACTAAACTACTCAACTGGCCCCTCCCTAGAAAATGCAATTGCAGTTCTCTGACACAGCTCAGATGATGATGCTAGAAGCAAAGGGTGTGCTGCTACAACTGCAGCAAGCAAAACCAGGAAACCAAACTGCAGAAAAACCCTTTTGGTACAATAAATTAGTTTCTGCATGAAGAACCAAAGCACGTCCTAATTCTGCAATTTGAAAGGATATGGAAAGGGAGTGATGGGCTCAGGAGAGGCACTTCCTAGGAACAACAGCAGTGCTGTCCTAGCCTGTAAAGAGCCTGCGGTGTCACTGGCATGTCTCACCCAGCAGACTGACTTTCTTCTGAACTGTACACAGAAACCAAAATAACCTACTATTGCCTTTTTGCTTCCATGGGACCTGCAGAGCCAGCTCTGCTGTGTAAGAATGAGCAAGGACTCACTGCTTCTGTACAAAAGTGGTTTTCCGTGTTCAAAGTGACTCCATCCAATGCAGTTGCTAACAGCAATGAAACTGGACAAATCTCACCATGAGCAGCGTTGCATCTCTGGAAGTATTTTCTTAAATAAAAGGCACTACACAAGGCAATAAAACCTGCTTGTGTTAGTGCCCTTGTTAAGTCTTCAGAACTGGCTATCCGACCCTAAACTAAGAACATGCAATACAGAACTAATCCTAGAATGGACAGATTAAGCTACCCTTCCCCAGCCCCACAGGAGCTGAACAGAAACCCTCCAACTGAATTACTGGTACACAACAAAGTCTTCCCTTCCAAAATACCTTACAGATACCCAACTGGCATAATTTTGTCACTTTGAAAATGCAGGTGCCTCTGGAGATTCCCTATGCCAGCCCTGGTCCACAGCTCCTACAGCAGAATAGGTGACATAATTCAAAAGAAGATTGCTTTCAGGAAGCCAACTTGAAATCTGCAGCTGCTGTAAGGCAGGTAGTTCTGCCGACCCCACTGGCATGACAGCAATCTGCTGAGGATCGACCCCAGAGGATCCTGGCCAAATCCTAGTCCAGGAAAACAAACAGCAGCATCTAACAAGTTAATCCTCTGAATGATAGGAAGAAACAAAATAATAATGAGAAGCAAGAGGGGCACAAGGAAAGCCAACTATGATGGGAAAGGGGACGTCACAGTTTCCTTGGTCGGAAAAAAACCTGGGAGATCTGTAAGAGTGAAGGGGCATGGAGGAGAAAGGAGGGATGGGGTCCCATATGCAGGCTGGCAGGTGGAGGACGTTACATGGAACCACAACGGCAGAGAGGGATGCAAGTGGCACGAAGGGGACCTGTGGATGGGAGGGCAAAGGGACACGGGGAAAGCAGGAATTCTCTGGAATCTCATCAGGAAGATGAACTGCTGTCTTGGTGAGATCAGTAACGAGACTACAGGTAACGCAGGGAACATTTGCCTGGCATCCAGGACTAGACACAGAGAACAGAAAACACCTCGGCACTGCTTACCAGGCACATTTGGTATTCAAGGCGCTTCCGAGCATCATCGCTGGGTTTCTTCTTACGGAAGAAGAGTGGCATCTTTAGTTTTGACTATAGCTCTGTCTCAATGGCACGAATGATCAGCGTAAATAAAGGCAGAGGACTCCGGGAGTATGCGTTTGCTGGGGAGCCTGGACTACAGAACTGTGCTCTAGTAAGTGGGGGAAAAAAAGAAAAAACTCACTGTCTCAGCAATTGTCTTTGTTTAAGCCCTTCTCTGCCTTGATCAAACAGGCAGATCCCAGCACACCTCCATGGTGGAAGCGTTAACACGAGCCGCAAAAGCACTGCTGTGTCTCTGAGACGGGTCAATTGTCTTGGTCATCCCTGTGCAAGATAAATTGTGTCAAGCTGGGACATGTACAGAGAAAGGGGATTGGGTGATCAGGGAAATGCAGGGCCCACTCTAGGACAGGAACTAAAAAAGCCGTAACTATATCAAGAGATCAAGCACCAGGGACAAAACCCAAACTACTTAAAAGTCAATTCTGCCACAATAATTAGTGACTGTAAAATGTTCTAGCATAAAGCTAGGCTAGAAATGTGAAAAACTCCTAATCCTGACAGCAACACAGCTGCCTTCCCCTTCCAGGGCAGGTGAGACTAAACAAGACCCCAGTGCAGTTCAAAATACAGGTAACTGTTTGTAAGGCACCTGATGACTACTGAGTGCAGCAGAGCCTGTCTGGCACATCACACATCCCATCTCAGCCGCTTCCTGGGATGTCATGGGGACCCCAGATTCAGGATGCCCAAGCTAAACTTTGTTTCTCAGCTTTACGGGTTGTCTCAAGTTAACAAAACTTGCTTTCTAGGCAGAAGCAGAGTTGCACGGGAATACTTTCCCCATTTGAGTCACACAGTGAGATTATAAGATTCTGCCTAAACACCTAATAGCTTGAAGTCAGATTTTTAATAGGCTTATAAAACCAAATCACTTTCCAATAGTCAATAACTGCCTGCAAAGCCAAAAGAACCAAACTTCAGAAAAACTCTGACTACAAACCAGAGCCGATCGCTGCTGCCCCAGCCACACGCTGGGTGGGCTATCTGCCCTCCTGGGCACTTAGCAGCTTCTCCCAGGCTATGTGTCTCCAGGTCAGATTGCCACACTCCATCCTGGGCTTACAGGGCAGCCAGACCTTTCCCAAAATGGTGGTTCTGGATCACTACAGGACCCAAACCTGGAGAATGTTTTGCTGTTAATTCAACTGGACTGCATGCAAAGACACCGGCTGATTCAAGTGTAAAGGGAAGAGAAGTTGAACCAGAGAGAGGAAAGAGTGAATCACAGTAAGATGCTTGGTGAAATCAGTGCTGCAGGTGGGTGAAGGGGTAACAGAAACCAAAGTCAGTTCTAGAAGAGAATTCTGGCTCAGCAGGGAGGAAAAGGGAGCATGTTGCAGATTGTGAGGGAAGGGCAGAAAGCTGAGGCTGGACAAGAAATGGGGAGACCAGCTGGAAGTTTGATGGATACCAGTTGGGATGCTAGGAAAAGAGAGATGGGGACCAGCTGAGCAATAAAATCAAGGAGAAAAAGGGGTTCATCTGAGGCTGCATGACAGCAGGGAGCAAAAACTGGCAATGCAGGAAGGCTGAGCTGGGGCTGCTGGTGAACAAGGGCTCACAAAGGGAGCTGATGCAGGCAGGACTGAATCACTTGGTGGTAAGACTGGGATAAAACCAGAGAAGAGCAGAAGAGCAACTGTGAGCCCAGAAGGGGGAAGAGTTGAACCGGCTGGGCAATAAGCCTTGGATTACTGGAGGAACCCAAGGAGCCGTGATCAGCACTGCACGGCAAAGAGGGTGGGCCCAGGCAGGAGCTACAGCTGCCAAAAGTCCCAATCAAAATACACGCCATGAAGCTTGCACTGGAGGTTTTGCTTTGCAGTGACTTTTTTAAACATTGTTTTAATAAGGCATTTTAAAAACAATACAAAATAGTCAATACTTCACCAGTTCACCAGTACGTTCACCAGCAAATGGCACAGCCATACAATGCAGTTCATTTAGTGCTCAGTGAAGCTCATGTGTTGTACATAAAAAAGATGGTTTTCTGACAGCTCTGTGCCTACAAATTAGTCTCAAACTATACTGAAAAGCACCACAGGATACAGCCAGAGATGCTCCTTGCACATGGAGATCTCTGCCAAAAACTAAGCAGAGCTTTATGTAGATAAATTCTTAGTTAAAAGCAAAATATAGGTTCAGTCTTAAATGCATCCAAGCAACCACCCTTCATTTCACTCCAGAAACAAGGAGGCAAGGATGTCCTGTTTCACTGTACTGCTGTCACACCACTCTACTGGAACAAGCTACGAGAGACAGCAGAAGGTGCTACAAACTCATTCTGTGCATTAGAATCAAACTCTCAACAGTTTCATGGCTCTTTCCCTGCCATCCCACTTTGCTATCTTTTTAACAATTTCAGACTACCGAAATGCCCCTCAGACTCACCTCCCGCCAGGAGGGGAGGTAAGAGCAAAAATTCAGAAGATTAAGCAAGAAAGGAAGTTCATTGTCAGGAGCTACAGCTTGGAAACGCAGGAAAGCAATCAAGAGCCATATGCAAGGTCAGACATCACAAACAGAAACAGAAGAAGGAAATTTAAAGATGAGAAACCAGAAGGACAAGGGTGCCTGCAGCAAGATATCCGTAACTTTGCTCTCTGCTCAGGACTTAGCATCCCTGTGTGCCCTCTCACCTTTCTCTATTACAGCTCATTATTTAATTTTCACCCAAGAAAATCCTTTAAGACATGAAGGCTGAAGGACAGGCAGTTGAACAGGAAAAGAATCATACCAGGCGTCAAAAGATGAAGAATCAGAGACTTGTTAAATGGCTTGAAGAGCCTTTAAATGTCAAACTTGCCTTTGTGAAAAGACATGTCAAACCTGCAAACAGCAAAGCTGTGCCTCTCTCCATGACATTGTCTGTATATGCTCTGCTGACCACCATCAATTTTAAGTGAGACTATCACTCAGCAGTCAATAATGAGAAGGGCCTTTGGCATGTGACCATATTTTATAAGATGTAATTTTTATTTATTAAGTTATTGAAAGAACTATCTGTAAGTGCTGGAACAGCACCCACCCTGCAGTGAGTGAGCATCCATGAACTGCAAATCCCACGTCCCAACAGATGCCAGTGGTCTCTGCAGGCACCGGCTCTGCCTCCTACAGAGGAGCAACACACACACAGGGGGAGAAAGGGCAAGGGAACGTCCCCTGTGTGTTTTATAGTCTGTAGCTGTTTGGATGCTGTGAGTAAAATAAAAACAAACCCCTAATTTTACAAACAAATGTAATCAAAGAGAAACAGCAACATGGCTATATAAAAAGACACAAACCCCAGTTTTTAAAACATTCTGGACACCATAAATACAGCATGGCACTGTAACAGACAAGATGGGGGTCTAGAAAGAAGAGAGATTTTATTTTCTCTGGGAAAACTTGCTCAGGAGCACAGCAATGCAGCAGTGAAGCAGTGTCTGGATCTGCGTGGGGCTCCTGCAGAGATGCTGCCTAGTCATGAAGGACAGAGCTGTCACCAGACATCCCTCAGGCAGCAGGGCTTGCTGACTGTGACTACCAAGTGACTAAGAGCGATAGCCGCAAGCCCTGCAGACCAACATGCACTGGAACAAGATTCAGGAAGGAGACAAAAGGTGAACGGCAGCTCTGTAACTTACTCTCCCACAGCACATTTTTTGTGCTGGAGAGCTGTCACAACAGTTGTACCAGTCCCTGTAATCACCAGGCTCTGCCTGATCCTCTCAAGGACCTCCCCTGGCAATGCCTGAAACAAATCTCCTCTCTTCTTCACCAGCTCCAGCTTTGACTCTCAGTCCTCTCTTTCCCTTATTGTCACTATTCTCTTCTTTTTCTTCTTCTCTCTGGGGCTCCCTGCAGTGTCCCCCTCCCAGGTTTCACTCAGCTTCCACAGGCTATCTTTCCCGGTCCTCCTCTTCTTTACTCTTTTATCAGCCAGAATGGAGCCGTTCTGTGCCTGAAGGCCTGAGCGCTGCCAGCACCGGCCCCGACACCTGAGGAAAGCAGCAACAGTGAGCAAGGGCAGCGTCTCCTCCCGCAACAAGCACACCCGCGGCTTCGGGCACCACCTGCTCCCGAACACCCGGTCGCCTGTGCGGAGGCAGCAGAGGCGCCTGCACGGTGCCCTGTGCCTGCCCTCGCCCCTGAGCCCGGGCACAGCCTGAGGGGTCTCACACCCACACGGAGCCTCGGACCCTCGGGAGGAGCGGAGGTCGCCGCCGATCCGCCGCGAAACCCGGCCCCGCCAGGCCCCGCGTCTCAGCGCTGAGAGGAGAAGGGCCCCGCACACGCTGCCGAGGCCCCGGGAACCGACACCCACCCCCTACCGCCACCCCACTCCGGCCCGGCCTCGCTCACCGCTCCCCGCCGCCATGATGCGACACCTCCCCGCCCGCCCACCCTGCGAGGGTCACGTGACCTCCCAGCCGCGGGGACCATCGAGAAAAACAGCCAGAGCGCCCCGCCCCAACCATCGAGTCCTGCCCAGAGTGCCGCGGCAGCGCTCGCGCACCCCCCGGGGCGGGAAGGCCGCTCGCCCCGCCCCGCCCCGCCCTCCCCGGCGGCGGGGCCCGCGCGGGACCGTCCTCTCGCGAGATCTCCGCGGTATATCCGGTGGCCGCGCGCTCCCAGCCCCCTCTCCGCCGCCCCGCCAGGCCGTAGCCAGCCGCATCCGCCGCCATCCGCGCCCGGTGCTGCCGCCATGCCGCCCAAATTCGACCCCAACGAGATCAAAGTCGGTACGTGCCGGGCCGGGGGCGGCGGGAGCGTGTGGGGGGAAGCGGGCGGGCCGTGAGGGCGGGCCGGGCCCGGCGGAGCGAGGGTAACGTGTTGCTGTGCCCGCAGTGTACCTGCGCTGCACCGGCGGGGAGGTCGGCGCCACCTCCGCTCTGGCCCCCAAGATCGGGCCCCTCGGTCTGGTACGTACCGCGGCACCGGGCGGGAGGCCGCGGGGGGCGGCGGCGGCGCGGGGTGAAGCGTGTCCTGGTGTGGTGTCAGTGCCTGGGAGAATCACGGAATCATCCAGGTTGGGAAGGACTTGGAAGCTCCTCCAGTCCAACCATGAACCTCACCCTGACCGTTCCCAACTCCACCAGATCCCTCAGCGCTGGGTCAGCCCGACTCTTCAACCCCTCCAGGGATGGGGACTCCCCCCCTGCCCTGGGCAGCCCATTCCAACGCCCAACAACCCCTTCTGCAAAGAAATCCTTCCTAAGAGCCAGTCTGACCCTGCCCTGGCGCAGTTTGAGGCCATTCCCTCTTGTCCTGGTGCTGGTTCCTTGGCTCAAGAGACTCATCCCCCCTCTCTGCACCCTCCTTTCAGGGAGTTGCAGAGGGCCATGAGGTCTCCCCTCAGCCTCCTCTTCTCCAGACTAAACCCCCCCAGTTCCCTCAGCCGCTCCCCATCAGACCTGTGCTCCAGACCCTGCACCAGCTCCGTTGCCCTTCTCTGGACACGCTCGAGTCATTCAATGGCCTTTTTGGAGTGAGGGGCCCAAAACTGAACCCACTCATTGAGGGGCGGCCTCCCCAGTGCCAAGTCCAGGGGGAAGATCCCTTCCCTGTCCCTGCTGGCCACGCTAGTGCTGATACAAGCCAGGATGCCATTGGCCTTCTTGGCTACCTGGGCACACTGCTGGCTCATGTTCAGCCGGCTGACAATTCACACCCGCAGGTCCCTCTCTGACTGGCAGCCACTCCTCCCCAAGCCTGTAGCGATTTTACAGTGTAGCAAAAGAAACTGATGAGCATGGGGACGGTGTAGTACGGGGGTGTTCTGCTGTGATCCAAGCGATGGGTTTTGTGACATAATGTGTCTTCTTAGTCCCCCAAGAAGGTTGGTGATGACATCGCCAAGGCCACGGGTGACTGGAAGGGGCTGAGGATCACGGTGAAGCTCACCATCCAGAACAGGCAAGCTCAGGTACTGCACGCCAAGGGATGGCTCAGTGGTGCAAGCGCCAGGCACAGGCAGCTCTGCTTGCCCGAACCACGAGCTGAAATCCCGGCAGGGTCGACTCAGCCCTTCATCCTTCCGAGGTGGATAAAATGAGTTCCACACAGCAGATGTGTGGGGGTCTTCTGGGAAAGACCTTAGAATGCCCGTGTGAGCCTTTTGGGTGCCTCTGGCTCGAATCCGGCAGCGGCTCTGTGTGGTGTATGAAGCCTGGCTGAGGGTTCCCAGCCTGTGAGCGATGGAAGGTGTGCTCATGTGCAGATGTTGATTGTTTATCTTGTTGCAGATAAATTGTTCCTTCTACAGAATATCTGACCAGCAGAAAACTATTTCAAGCAACATTAGAAATTACAAAAAAACCTTTTTAACTAATCCTGTAGCCACCTGCCACTATACCTGTCCTGAATTCTGTGGCTGGTATATTCCAGTGGTGAGCTGAGAGGAAGCCCCAGTCCAGGAAGCAGTCCTCTTCTGGTTGTGGGGAGGCCTGTGCCGAAAGGCTGGGAACACAACAAAAAAGCCTTGTGAGCTAACGACAACCCAGTGCTCTGGCAATTAGCTTTCCAGGCACTGACTGCTCAGCTGAGTATCTTCATTAGCTACCTAATTCGGCTTAGAGGGGGGAAAAATTAATCTCTTTTTGTTTAGATAGAGGTTGTTCCTTCTGCCTCTGCTCTGATTATCAAAGCTCTGAAGGAGCCTCCTCGTGACAGGAAGAAGCAGAAAAACAGTAAGTTTTTGTGTGGCTTTAGTTGGGAATGTCTTTTGGGGTTAAGAAGGGAATAGGTACCTGCCTCTTAGATTATGCAGCGTAAAGTGGCAAACAAGTGCAGTGGGGCTGTATCTTGGGCAGCTGTCATTCCTTGAGTGCCAGAGTACGGGCACAGTCTGTATGCCAGCAGAGTTCAGGTTCTTGAAAGACGGGGTGGAACAGCCACCCGCTGCTGCCTTGTCATGCAGTGACCAGCACAGTCCAGAGGGGAGAGAACAGAAAATGCCAACTTAGGGAACAGAGTTATTCCTCTTGTGGGGAACTTTGTGCCCAAGTCTGGGAAGAGGCGTGCTGATCGCAGCCCTGCTGTAGTTGTTAACTCTGGTTTCCATGTGGTTTGGGTGCTGGGAGTGGTGCTTTGCTAATGAAGCACGGGGAACTGGGAAGTGCCTGTGTTTACATGAACTGACTGCTGCTGTTGCTTTCCTTCACAGTTAAGCACAGCGGCAGCGTCAGCTTTGATGAGATAGTGAACATTGCGCGGCAGATGCGGCACAGATCCCTGGCTCGAGAGCTCTCGGGTGAGTGCTGGGGCTGCTCCGAGTGCCTGAGCCAGGTTCTGATTTAATTCTGATCCCCAGGAGGGCCCTGTCGCTGTGGGCTGCTGGTGGAGCTCCGTGTGCAGCTGGGCCACGTGGGCACTGAGCGCCACAGGAACAGCCTTGTGCTGGCTGCTCGCAGCCAGCTTGTACCTTCAGAGGAAGGTCGTATGGGATGGTGAAAGGTACATGTGGTGCTTTCTGGTGCGTTCCTGGAAACAGTACGCTAGGCCTAGCTTAAGTTGCTTGCTGTCCCCTGCTGAAGCCTGTGGCGGCAGCCTGCAAACCCCAGAGAGAGGGAGGGACAGCTGAGGGGTGTGAAGAGTCGAGTTCTCTGTTCTTCAAAGATTTTTTTTTTCCTGTGGTAAAACACTGACAAGCTGTGTCTTCTCACTGCAGGGACCATCAAGGAGATTCTTGGAACTGCCCAGTCTGTGGGCTGCAGCATCGACGGCAGACACCCACATGATATCATCGATGACATCAATAATGGTGCAATTGAGTGCCCAGCTGTAAGTATCCATCTCTGACTGAAACCTGCTGTATTACACTATTTGCTAAAAGACTCTACTAATGAGCTATATTTGCTTCTTTCAACAGAGCTAAGACTGCAGAAAAGAAGTTGCTGTATGAAGGCTCCTTAAGTGTTTTATAGCACCTTAAATACTTAATAAAAGACCCAGTTGTCTGCAAAGCATTGCTGGCTCAATTTGTCCCTGTCCCATGCTGCATGAATAGCAGGTTTTGGCTGGGGACCACCTGCCCAAAGTGATGGTTCTTACACAGACTTTAAAGCAAATTGCCCATTTGCTGCCCTGAAATAATTTGCTTGCAGCACCACTAGAGTTTAGAGAAGTGGAATTGCCTCAAGCCAGCGCTCCAGTAAGGAGCAAACGTTGCTAACTTGTGGCCTGTGTAAAGTTTTGTGAGTTCTGTTCTTGCAAGTGCTGAACATGCAGCTTGGAGCAGCAGGTGTTGCCCTTCATTAAAGTGCTGTAGGGACAGGTCCTGTGTCCCCTGAACCACTACAGCTGGGACACAAACACATTTTGAGGCTTGAAGGTAACTTTGCAGGCTGCCTGCCTCTTAACCTGGTCCTAGAGTGGCCACGTGGGCTTGTGGGATGGGAGGGCTCTGACTAGTCCCTGTTGAAAATGGCATCCAAGGTGTGGCTGTGCAGTGAGCACTGCCAGGGCCTGGAGAATAGCTTTGTGTGCCTGGCAGAGCGTACCTTGGCCTTTCTTCTAGCCCTTTATTACCCAGCGGAACCTCTGGCCTTGGTGGCATTGTGGGTTTTCTATTGTAGAACAGATTGGATTCTTTGCTCAGCTTTTTCTCCTGCCTTGAAGCAGAGGACACCGGATCTTCTTCTGGTGATCGGGACAAGCACACGTGTTCTAGTTTGAGATGGATTTCTTTTGTGCTTTATTTCATTACTGAAGAGGAGCAAGTCTTGATTGCGGGTGGGATCCTGAGGTCCTCTCTGCTTCAGAGAGTTGTCAAGGACCTGGTCTCCTGGTTCCTTGAATGGTGACTGTACCGGGTCTGGCTGGTTTTTCCCTGTAGCAGCCCTGGGGGAGCAGGCTAAGCAAGCCCTATAGCCCCTCTCTGCATCATATTCTCCAGGCCCTGGTGTATTCACTGAAAGAAAAAGCTGTTGGAGTGTTGGTGTTTACCTTTGTGTGGGCATTCTGTAAATCCAGTGTTACTGCTTGTCAAGAAATGGATTCTAAAACCTGGCTGAGCCACAAAACTTGTGTTTAGCAGTGAGTATTTTGCCTGTTTCTGCTAATTGCTGCACCCTGCAGGAGTGGCTGCTGCTCATAGACAAAAGGAGTTTGTCCCACTAATGGCACCTTCCTGAAGGAAAGGCAGCTCGTCTCCTCCAGACAGAAAACCTGTCGGTGAGAGGAGTCTGTGCCTGTTGCTGGAGGGATGCAAGTACAGCTGTTGAAAAGCATGGCGAGGAGAGAGCGCAAGGTTTAGCCTTGCTTATTCAAAATGAGCTTTTCTGGCAAAACCCTGAAGGAGAGCCTTGCAAATGCCATCTTGGGGATCTCAGCCAGTGAGGATGTAAAGAGCCCAAGCTCTGCTATAGCACATGTACCTATTTAACCTCTGGAGAGGTTCCTGTGTGTTTCAGGTTTGATGCTTGAAAGCATTGTACTTCACAGTATTTGGCACTTTTCTCACACCTGAAAGCTCTGTCCAGCTGTTAGTGGTACAGCTGGGGGATGTGGATAGAACCAAAGTTCTCCAAAAATCCTGGGGAAACCTTGTTCTATTTCCAGCAAAGGCTGGGTTTTCCCTCGGGGTGGCACAGCGCAAGGGATGACGTGTGGTCTTTCAGGCCGTGGAAAGCTCTATTAGAAGTGAAGTGAAATTATCCTGGTAATAAGAAGCTTTCGCTGACTGAGGTATTGCTAAAAGCCCTGTTAGCAGCAGCATTATGATTGCAGTTTACTTCAGCCCTAACAGAGTGGCCTGGAAAAAAACCCTTATGAATGTTAATTTAGGTCCATTTTTCCAAAGGTCCCAAATGTTCTGCAAGGTGTTTTCCTCTGCATGGTGGTGACAGTACTTCAATTTTCTTGCCAGTGTCTTCAATTTTGCAAATACTCCTCAAAGTTATTCTTACAGGGCACTACAGCCCCAGAGGAAAACTTCCTGCCTGGAGATCTACTATAGTGAGCAGGACTCTAAAGCAGTGTGCACTGCAGGAATTGGGGGAGGAAAAGATAGTTCTGCTACTACTTCTAGGGGTGTGTAGGAGAATGCAGTATATGCACAATCAGGTCTGCTAAAATTTGTTGAACAGGGTCTGGATTATTTACCAGGATCTGCCTGAGTCCTTTGTAGGAAGAAGGCAGTGCAGCAGGAGGGTGAAGTTGGCTGCAGTGGGGAATTTGCTGCTGCTGTGTGACATACCAGGTGTGAAAGCTGGATGGAGCCACTGTAGAGAACTCAAGTCTCCAAATTCCATCCCAAACTGAATGGGAGGAGGTGTGCACCTATAGTAATGTTTATTTCTAAAATATATGCTAGTAATGTGTTATTTTCTAGTGTACAAGGCAATACAATTCCTAAGCGCTGTAGTTGAAGGCTGCTTAGATGCAGAGCAATTGTGAGCTGGTTTGTGAAACTAAACCTTTGTGTTTGCTCTAGCTTAAGCCAGGAGCATGGCTTGGGCTAAGTCTTCAGTGCGGAGTCACGCCCTAGGAATGTATCTCGTACTGCTTGTGAAGCATAAAACATACATTGTGGGATCTTCAGTGGGATCTTCAGAAAACACCTGTATTTGCACATGATTTAACAACAAACTTCTGCTTTGACAGGACTTCAGTTTCCTCTCTGCTCTGCTTCTGTTGAGGTACCTACTAGTGAAGCAGGTAAAACTTTATGAAGGTGGACCCTGGGAAAGGAGAAGTCTCCTCGCCTGTTCTTGCAAGATCCAAGACGCCAGGTCAGCATCAAGGCCAGCCAAAAGAAACTGCGAATCATGGCGGTTTTCCACCATGGTCCTGCTGTCTGAAATGTTTAATGAAGCAACAACTCTGTAATTTTGCATTGAGCTCATGGCCAGGAGGGAGTTGCCAGGATCTTTGGGGAAAGGCTGGGCTGGCAGTTTAGCAGAGGGTAAGTGGCTGCCGGAGGGGATGTGCAGGTGGAGGAGTTTGGGCTGACCGCTGCATTTATGATTTCTGAGAAGATCCACTTTTGTCCTTTTTTCCCTGATGAAATGTGGGTACATTGCCCTGGTGATGTGAGGGCCATGGAGATTGAGGACTGTAGTGAAATAGTGAAAGGCATGACAGAAATATATATTAGTTTTTATCAAATCAACCAGCCATGGCAGACACCAGTTTTACAGCACATCCCAACATGTGACTGTCAGTGTGGAGGGAGCAGCTGGGCCCTCTTACTAAAGCAAAAGTGACCAAAGCCTGATCCAGGTGTCCCCAGAAATTGCAGTTCCCTGTGGAACCCGTGAGGTTCTGCCTGCAGTTATGGATCTGGCTGTTCCTTTACAGCATGGGCTGTATCTTGGGCAGCTCTGCCCATGGTCCAGGCCCTCGCTGGCCTGTCTCAGCTGTGCAGCCTCTTCAGCTGGTCGAAGCAGAAAGCAGGAGAGTTTGTGGCTTTGCTCTTTTGCTTGCTTTTTTCCTGCTGTTTGTAGGGCTTTTTTCTGAGGCAAACAGGGGATAAAAGAAAAACATGGCTGGAATCCCAGCCACTTGCCATCTTGAATTCCTCAGTCTGGAGTTGACCTTGTTTCAAGCTAGGCACACTGCTTGGGTGCTCTGACCCAGGGGCAGGTGTGGTTCCCCATGCTCTGTAACCTGTCACCTTCCCCACCTCTCAAAGGACATGGGTTGCAGCAAATTCTGATAGGGTATAGGGGGGAAAAAAAAAATCTGTGTTGGGTGGTCAGAGGCTGCAATGGGGATGTGGGGTGGTGGGATCTCTGTCCTTGGAGACACACAAAGCTCAGCCTGATGCTGTCCTAGGCGAGCTGGCCTGGCTGTGTGCTGGGCAGACGGTTGGGTCCCTTCCAGTCAAATTACGCAGGGATTCTGCGACAAAGCTGCACAAGTGTTTACACTGCCTGAGGTATGAAAGCCTGGCAGAGGACTGCAGCACCCCTTTCAGCAGCAATTTTTGTTTAAAAAGGCTTAAAGTGTTTGTTGACCCTTCCACTTTGGTGTGAACCCTGAGAGGCTCAGGAGCTGTCAGCCTCATGGGTGCCCAGGGCTGTCCTCTGTACCAGGACACATACACTGTGGGTTTTCCCCCACTTGGCAGTGCTGAAAATAATTCAAAAAAGGATTTATTTTGCTTAGGAGCAATTCTCTTGGGGTAGGATACGTAACCTTTCCCATGCTACCTTAGGGCACGTGTTCTGGTAGAAGGGATGTACTGCTTGGAAGTACTGCTCTGCCAGTAATTCATTTTTTCCAAATCAGGCTTCTTAAAAGGAGGCAAAGGGCTTGATAAAATAGTAACAACCTACATTAACTTCACATTTAAAATCCATCTTGTTCATAACTGGGTTTGTTCCTACTCTAGTGACCTGCACCTTCAGGAGAAAGGAGGGAAAGGGACACTGAGGAGCACTGAGCCCTTCCCAGGAGACCTTTGCTCTGGTGGCATAAGGGCTTTGTGCACTTTAAGGAGAACGAGCTTTCTCATTTCCCTGAGACAAAATGGGCCTTTAAAAAGCCAAATCCTTGGGATTCATGTCTTCCTGTGTTACAAAACATTAGGACTGACAATCTCAACTGTGTTATGGTTTGGTGTAGGGTACCAAAGGCCCACAGGGCCAGCTTCCCCCCTGCCTAGGACGCACACCGGTGGGGGGAAAGGCAGAGCTGAACCCAGCATCGCCCAGCGGGTGGGTGCCTGTGGGGATGCGGGTCCTCTCTGAGCTTGTGAGCAGCGTGGTGGGGTGTGAACCGCTCACTAACGGGGCTCCTCTGCTGTTTCTGAAGCCGGCGGGTCAGCCGGCGTGGTGGGAGGCAGGAGGAGTGTGGCTGTGGTAGCGGGGCTGTACTCTGGCTCTCGCTACCGCCCAGCCCGATGGCACGGTGTCCAGCCAGCTGCGAGTGCGTCTGTCCCCACGAGTGGGAATTTCATGGCCCCCCTCTACCAGAAGACCATGGTACTGGGGAGATGATACCCTGCCCTTTGCAAAGGGTGCAGAGCTGGTCTCCATCCATTGCCTCTGGCCCCATCCGCGGCCTCGGGAACACTGTGCCCTTCTGCGATGTCCCTGAGGGCAGGGGACCACATGGAGTGGGCGGCATGGGAAGTACGGAGGGTGTCAAGGGGTGGAAAAAGGCCCAAATAGGAAACAGAGGTTTTTCTGGCATAAAGGCAGGGAGGAGCCTGCTTTCTGGAGGACCTGTAGGCAGAAGCTCTGACTGGAAATGGGGCTCACCTCCACGGTGGGCTTCCGAGCACTTCATCGCCCCTCCTGGGGGTCAGGCAGGCTGGTGTCCCAAGAGGTACCAACAGCAAACTTCCAAAACAGAGGTAACCCCACAAACCTTGGGGGCTTTGTTGGGGAAAGGAAGATGGAGAGAATCCACTGGGCTGAAATCATGAACCCAAATTGCTGTGATGCCCTCACATACCCATGCACAGCCCAGAATAACCCCCAGTGCTGAAGGGGCTGGCAGTAACCTGCTCCCAGGACAAGCCCTTCACCACGGGGTGACCTCACAGTAGCATTTTGCGAGGCCCCAGGTCCCCCAGGGCAGCAGGGCTGGTTGCCTTCCCCAGCCAGGGCCTGGCAAGTTTGGGCACCATGGCCCACGCCTGGGATCTCATTAACCCCCCCCCAGGCAAACCTCAAAGCATGTCACCATCACTGGCATCGCTCTGATTTTCTCCTTGTCTCAATCTCTTCTCCCCACCTGCTGAATAAACCCCCTGATTTTTGCTCAGTGGTTCCAAACCACCTGAAAGAGCGGTGTCGTGAGGAATCAGAGCACTTCCCACCCCGAGTGAAGGCCCTGTGTGCTGTGAGAGATGACTTTGTAAAAGTCACTTGTCTCCCTCGTTTGAGCAGGACGTGACATGCCGAACACCAAACACCCAGCTTGTGGCAACAGCAGTACCACGGGCTCTGTTTTTTCTTTCAGATGTATGGCCACAATCATGAAAAGCCACAATCAAAAAACTTAAGGGATCCCCCAATAAATCAATGTGTATGTGCATTAATTCACTGAGTCTTCCTTTCCAATTAACAATTAACCTTGAGAATTTTCTTTTTTCCCTTTAAAAAGCAAAACATTCTTTTTACCATCTAGCTATTTTGTTTCAAATTCAATGCCTCAATTGACTTTTTCATGAAACACAATTCTTTTTGCCTATCCTGTTGCAAAGGTTCACCTCTCTGGTTCGCTGCTGTGACAAAAAAGATCAGGTTTGTGCCCAGATTGCGGGGCGCAGCGCTTGCAGAGTTGGGTACTCCCTGCGTCTTGCGGGTCAACGTGCTGATGACGGACTGCTCCAAATAACTTTGTGTGTTTAATTTCCCTGGTCCACCATTACAGCCTTAAGATGCACCTCTCTTCTGTGGGACTGCTCCATCACAGGGATGAAAGATTCAGAGAAGTTTTCCAAGATTCAGCTTTAGATTTAACGTTTGTCTTGTTGTTTCTAGCAGTGGGTTAAACCCGCTGTCCTTGTTCACGTTCTTCAAGACGTAGTTGTCCTACTCTGCCCTAGAGATTTGTAATTCTGTACATAGGAAGCTCCTTTATCAGCGCTCCTTGCCCGCTTTATCCATTTCTTTGCATTTTGAGTTCCCTCTGTTGCACCTTTCGAGCGTTGTTGACTGAAGAAGCCAACGCGTCCATCAAGCGAACGCGGCCCCTCTCGATGCATCTGCCGTGACGCGCCCGGCTCCGGCGGCGGGGTTTGGGGAGGGAAAGCTCTGCAAATCCCGCTCCCCGAGTTTTGGGAGGAAAGGATCAACTTTTGGGAGCTGGCAGTTTTCACTGTCGTTGAGATGTTGTCGCAGCTGGATCACGCAGTCACCGTGCCCCATCCTGCTCACGCCAGGACAAATTCCCCAAGAGCGACATGTCCCCGGAGCCCCCGGCTCTCTCCCCAGCCCCCTCCTATCCCCCGCGCCGTGCCGGGGTGTCGCGGGGACGCCTGGTCCCGGGGACCCCCGCACCCGCCGCGCTGCTCGGGGTTGGGGGGGGGGGGGGAGCGGCGTTTATCGCGATTGGCGGGAATACCCCCGCGGCGCCCTCCCGCCCTCAGCGGCCCACTCAGCCCGGGTCGCCGCCGCGGGGAGCACGGGAGGAGGAGGAGGAGGAGGAGGAGAGCCGGGGGCTGCGGAGAGATGCCCGTCCCTCGGGCCAGGCCTCGTGGCCCCTCAGCGGGAGGCGGGCACGCGCGGCCCCTTTAAGCCCAGCCCCCCCAGCCCGCGCTCTCCCGTGTTGGCGGCACAAAGCTTCCCGCGAACGTGACGTCACCGCCCGCGCCTCCCTCTCCCGCCCGCAGCCCGCGCCCGCGCCCGCGCCCGCGCGCGGCCCCCTCTTCCCCACGTGACCCTGCGCCGCGCCGCCCGCCCATTGGACGAGCCGGCGGCGTAGTAGGAGCGACGCGCGGGCGGCGCGGGCCGCCATTGGCCGGGCGGCGGCGGGGGGGAGGTGGTGCGGCGCCCCGCCCCCCTTCCCCCGCCCCCCCCTCCCGGGTGTGCGCGAGGCGGCGGCGCGTGGCAGCGGCGGCGGCTCCCGCTGGCGGGCTCGGAGCGGCGAGCGCGGGCGGCGGCGACCCCGGCCCGGCCCGGCCCCGCCATGACCGACTTCAAGCTGGGGATCGTGCGGCTCGGCCGGGTGGCCGGCAAGGTGAGCGCGCGCCGCCGCCGCGGCCTGAGGGCGCCGGGGGGGGCGCGGCCGGGCGGAACGGGCCGGGCTCGGCCGCGCCGGGCGGAGCGGCACGGTGGGACCGGGGGCTCGGGGCTCGGGGTCCGGCCGGGAGCGGTGGTGACGGGGGCCGCGCTGGGGGCGTGGGAGGCGCGGGCGGTCCGGCCGGTGCCGCCGGGAGGGGAGGGCCGGGCCGGGCCGGGCGGCCGCGCTGACGGCGGGGGCCGCGGTGTGTTTCAGACCAAGTACACGCTGATCGACGAGCAGGACATCCCGCTGGTGGAGAGCTACTCCTTCGAGGTGAGGGGCCGCGCCGCCTGACCCCTTCTTCCCCCCCCCCCCCCCCTCCCCCCCCGGTGCCCCCCCCCGCCCACCCCCCCCCGGTGCCGCTTCTCGCCGACCCCGTCCCGCCCGCGCTGCCCGCGCTCTGCCGCTGCTCCGCGTTAGCTGCTTTATTTTGGGGATTCCTTCACGCGCGGTACCGAACCCCGCTCCGCTGTACCCCGCGGACCGGCCGCCAGCCCCCCCGCTTCCCCCCCGCCGCCTCATGAGGGCACCGGGGCCCCTTTGCCGTCGCCTCGCGGGCCGGGGGTGCCTGCGAGGGCTCTGCGGCGGGGCCGGTTTGCGGCGATCCTGGGGGTGGAGGTAATTGCTATCTTTTGCTGAAGGTTTTGGGGTTTTTTTTTTCCCCTTTCTGTGTGACATGCTTAAATAAAACTGCTTATGGAAGCGTTCTGCCCCCTAACTGCCCTGCTTTGGGGAGGAAAAAAAAAGTTTGAAATTATCGAAATACCCATGTGAATGATTTCCAGCAGGAAAAGTTCTGGGTTTTCGTTGTAAACTAGCATTAGTTTGAAACAAATTCACTTATTATGTAGCTTTTTGTTTTCAGCTTTCTATCTTTTTGAGAACCGATAACTTGTCTTGCCCTGTTTGGTTTGGCAAACTAAAAATTTTCACTCTGCACGTAGTCTTGGATGAGAAAAACTTCTTTTATTGTAACTAACTATAGGACCAGAAAAAAGTGTTTTCTCTTAACATCCACTGAAAGAGGGTAAGTGAATTCTACCAAAGCTTTTGAAAGGGAAAGAATTCTTGATTATAAAAATTTTCTCAAACAAAGGCTTTTCTGGAGGAGGGACCACCTCTTGCTCAGTGCCTGCAGCGCGGTGGGTACTTCGGAGCTGCTCTGAGGAGTTTCAGTGCTCTGGCAGTGCTGCCACCACAAAACACCGTGTTTGCCCATTGCTGCTCTGTGGTAGCTGGCCGTAAGCGTGGACAGTCACTGGGAGCGGTGGGACACTGCCCCTGGATGGTCACTGGGAGCGGTGGGACACTGCCCCTGTCCTGAACTTGTCTAGTCCCTGGTACCAGCCATGAGCATTAGCACCAACACAACCTTGTGGCCTGGAGAAAAGAGGGCAGGAGCACTCCTTTCACTATCAACCCTTAATTAAATTGGTGTAAAGCAACACTGAAAACAAAGCCTTGGTGACTTGCTGGTGGCTGCACAGAAAATCTGCACCAGAGTGGAGAATGGATCCTGGCCCTACAGGCTGGTTGCTGTTCTTTGTCCAGGCAGGACTCCTGCTGTGCCCAGGCTCCTTTCTTCCCTTTCCCATCTTCATAAACAACAATAGCAGAGCTGGTTGGTTCCCCTAGGAGGTTTGAAACAACTCAAATTCCATTAAGGTCAAGTGACCTCTAGGAGACAAGTGTTAAATATTGGGTCCTTCCCGTATCCGAGTGGAGCATGTGCTCTGCTACTCCGTGTTGGATGTTCTCACAGCCTATCCCTTTTCTCTAGGCTCGAATGGAGGTAGATGCTGATGGAAATGGTGCTAAAATATTTGCTTATGCGTTCGACAAAAATCGTGGAAGGGGATCCGGCCGACTCCTGCATGAGCTGCTTTGGTAGGTATCGTAAGGAGAGCGAAATACTTTAAGGGTTCGCTAAGGTGGAGTTTGCTGCCACCAGCTTGTATGTTGTTTATTTCTCTGCCTGTAGTATTTTAAGTCTTCTCAGGAGGCTTGCAGCCACGCTCAGTTGGAAACCCAGTACAGGGGGTGCCCGTAGATCTTACTGCAGTTTTGTTTTGCACTGAGCCTCCAAGTAGCTCAGTCTCTGTAAAAACATTATTCCCAGGGAAAACAGCAGTAGGTGAGTATTTCTCTAGTACACATTGTTTAAATCTGAGAAATGCTACTAAAACTTCAGTTGGGAATGGGGGAGCAGGGACTGGCTCCATTTGTTAGGTGCAGACTAACCTTTTGAGGCTTGTTTTTGTTTTTTGTCCCGTGATAATCAAGTACGTTTTATTGGCACCAGTGAGAACTGGCAGAGCACTGGAGAGAGATAGAACCTCTGATAACTTAAAACTGTGGGGTTTTTTGTTCGGCCTTCTGGAAAGCTGCCTGAAGTGATGCTGATGATGCTTCATATCAGCTGCTACGTCTTATTTTCCATATTCTAAGAATCATTGCTTGATATCCTTTATATCTGCCAGTTTAGATTCAGAGGCCAACTTGCTTGTGAGAGATTAGTTTATCCAGTGAGCTAATACATTGCTCTTTCTAGTTATGTTCATGGCTTTGTAGAAAAGATGTGGTATGCTAAAGAGAACTTTCCTTTTAACAGCTTTTTTTTGAGAAATTAAAGGTGTTTTCTATTCAGTTCCATAAACTGTACTTGGAAGTCACAGTGCCCAAGGTACAGCTGTGCTTTCTTTATTGTTCCAGGTTACTTTTTATTCCCCAAACCAGTCTCTACACGAGGGGAGGGAGGCAGGAAGAATATCAGAGACTATTGTTGTTATTTACAATCTGCTCATTAAATATAGATTTTAACCTTCATCTGTTAATGTTTAATCTTGTTGCACATACAACTTCAAAAATTATTACGAAGTTGGCTGCAGTGTGTGGAGTAAATCACTGTCAGCTACTGCTAACTGTGAACCTCATACAGTAATAATTGTTGCCTGTAAGTAGCACTAAACAGCACCTGAAAATTATTCCAGCTGACTGTTGAAGGCTGTGTAGATGATGATCATCCAGCTGTTTGCTTATTACACAGCCCAGTCGTTGCCTCTTCTGGTTTGTTTTACTTAAATTAGGAAATAATTCTGTCGTATTCAGTTAGGTGATTCAAATTGTGTCACTCTAGCATGCGCTGGTGTTAAAAAATCTTGAGATTTTGTGTGTAATAGGGATTTTTGAAAGTCACAAAGGCAGCTTGTAAATTGTCAGGTGAGGAGAGCTGCTGTCCTGAAGTTGCAAAGCCAAATTCTTCAGCTAGAAAACACAAAATATTTCAACTGTTTCTGTAAATTCAGCTTGATCCTTCTGAGGGTGTACGTTTTGCTGTGATCTTTAATTACAAGCTAACACAAGGCAGGTTAGTATACCTTTGTGACTGAGTCTCCTAACGTCTTCAGACAGTCTTTTGGCTACGGGTGCTATGTGGTTACTGCTCCTCCTAAACAGAGTAGGCACATTGCTCAGTTTTGCTTGCCTGCGCTGGGGGCTGCTCTGAAAAAAAATGGAAATCTGTTTTAGTGGCAGGGTCTCCCTTTGCAAGAAGGAGTAACGCTGAAGGTTTTGGAGCCTTTGAAAGACAGGAGAGATGGGCAGTAGCAGTCATTACTCTTTCCAGTGCGTGTCTTACTTCCTGGGTAAATTAAAAACAAAGAACTTGAAATCCTGCAGGTACAGGAATATAATTTAACTGTTCTCCCCTGAACATGCCCTAAAAAATCACCTCCCTCTGAAAAAGCTAACCTGATTGTGCGCTTCTGGTTTCAGATGAAGTGAGTAGGCATGTGTTGGATGCTATTGCAAGTAAAGCGGTGTTAAATTTTTTTAATTTTTATTTTTAAATTTTGCTAAGCAGGTATCATTGTTCACGTGGTACGGCCCTCAAAATAGGAAGCTGGTAACGACCAAAGCTGCAGCAATGACAGGGACCTTCTCCTGCCGACCTCTGCAGAGTGCGAACTGATGTACTAAATGGGAACCAAGATTTGAAAAATACCCGTGTTTGGTGTAAATATTCTTTCCGGAAAAACTTCTTGCAGCCCCTCTTGTGCTTGCTGTGTTTCAGGGTGGACTGTTAGCTCCTTCAAAGCAGGAGTTGAATGTCTCTGGCTCGGGACCTGCAGAATAAGTCTGTCATCTTCTCGCCCTGTTCCCTGTATAGAAATCCCAGCTTGCTGTATTTTGGCTGGGTGTAGTGATGTTCCCTGAGGAATAGCAGCATCAGGAGATTACTCATAAGTATCACTAACTGCATGTTCAAAAAGACATCTAAGACCTGATTTCTTTTTTTCTTTTTTTTTTTTTTTAGAGCACTTACCATCATGCTGCCTATAATCCACTCAGTTATGGCTCCTGTTGACTTGAACTGCTGCTGTCTGTGCTTGGCACTTTTATTACAGGCCTCACTTCTCAAGTTAGCTGCTGAAATACAAAAGGAACAGTATCCAGTTAATTCTCTGAAAAGTTTTGGTTCAAGTGTTTTACCTGACATCTTGTAGGAACTCTGGTGTGGTGGGGGAGGTAGAAGCGAGGCTCGCTCTTCTCTGTTCCCTTCTGCAAGGGAGAAGGCAGGTTCTTCTGTGAGCTTGTCCTTCACTGCACATTTCTGGTGAACTTGTGGAGATGGTCCATGCTGCACACTTTTGAAGCATAGGTCTAGGGAAGGGGGTAGTGTGTGCTTGTGCGTTCAGAGGTTGCTTGACTGTATGAAGAAAAGGGACCATCCTGAATTTGCCAGTGCTAATTCTGGCCTCTCAGTCAAGTGGTATCGTTTTAGCACTTTGACCAGTCATCAGCGAGGCCATTTCCACGCTTACTGTAAGACCTTTGTCACTTGAGGTACTAGAAGAACCAGCAGCAATGTAGATGAAGGTGCATTTTTACAAAGTGAGGAAAATGGGCTCGCTGTGCTAGTGAATTTTATCAGTATTTGCTTGTGGGGGGTTGTGGGTGCTGATCTAGACTTCATAGGAGCAGTGGTAGGTGCTACTCTGCTGTGACTTCCTGGTGTCATGAGCAGTCTCGTAATTCTTCCCCAGCTTCAAGCTTTCTTAAACTTAATTACTCGAGCGTGTCCAGAGAAGGGCAACGAAGCTGGTGCAGGGTCTGGAGCACAGGTCTGATGGGGAGCGGCTGAGGGAACTGGGGGGGTTTAGTCTGGAGAAGAGGAGGCTGAGGGGAGACCTCATGGCCCTCTCCAACTCCCAGAAAGGAGGGTGCAGAGAGGGGGGATGAGTCTCTTGAGCCAAGGAACCAGCGCCAGGACAAGAGGGAATGGCCTCAAGCTGCGCCAGGGCAGGGTCAGGCTGGCTCTTAGGAAGCATTTCTTTGCAGAAGGGGTTGTTGGGCGTTGGAATGGGCTGCCCAGGGCAGGGGGGGAGTCCCCATCCCTGGAGGGGTTGAAGAGTCGGGTTGACCCAGCGCTGAGGGATCTGGTGGAGTTGGGAACTGTTAATGTTGGGTTGATGGTTGGACTGGATGATCTTCAAGGTCTTTTCCAACCTAGACAATTCTGTGATTCTGGGATTATTTAATCCATTTCAAAAATTTTTCTTAACTTGGTCTTAGATTCCCCTGCTCCCTTTTCCCCCCTTCCCTGCACAGTTTGCTCTTGCTCTGAACTGTCTCTTCCTCCTCCTCGATTCCTCGTTCATATCTATCCCATCTCTCTTGCTGACGCTTTGTCCTGGTCTCAGAGAACCTTGACTCCTTCCCCGCCTCCATATCTGACTGATGTTCACCTTCATCCATTTGGGTCCATGTACCTCCTGGGTTCACACTTTACCCCTCAGGCTTCCTGATTTCCTTTGCCAGACCCTCTGGTAGCTTTGACAACTCAAAAGTAGCTTTTCTTTTTTAGGGCCTGTCAGCAGACTCCTTTCTGTAGTTTGTTTGGTTTTGCGTGTTGTTTTTTTTTTTCCAAAAGGAGGATTTTATTCCTTTAACCTTCAAAGGGGAGAGCTGCTCCTTGTTCTGTGGAGGCCCAAAAGACTCCCTAGCAGGACACTCCACACTCTTTTCTCATGCAGGGCTGCTGCTACAGGAAGACTTGCTTTGCCTACTAACTAGAGTGTGGGTTGTGTAAGTTTTGGGGCATATGTGAATTGCAAGTGTTTTTCTTTCCCCCAAGGTATATAATTTAACCATACCTGGATGGGTTTTGATAAAACAAAAGACATTTTTCACTGTCAGTCACATTGAAATGAATTTCCCACTTCTGCTGGATAATGTTAGAGCTTTGTAAAGGGCAAGAGTGTGAATTTTTTAACTTGGGCAAATCATACCTTCAAAATTGGATGAGCCATTTGAACTGAAATGTTCAGTAAACGTTGAGCAGGAAGCAGCACCCAAACTAGACTTGTGTAAAGTTGGAAGTAGCTGCTGGAACAGTCCCCTAGAAGGAAATGCTGGGTAACCCTCAGACAGTGCTCTCGGTTTTACATTGTCCTCGGTTGCTGCCAGTATGTTCTCTGTGTGCTGTGAAATTAGTCGTGGCATAGCAAACATACCGAGACACAACTTCTGTCCCAGCCTTACATTTCAGGTGGGATGTGGATTCCTGCAGGAAGTGATAGGGAAATTTGTCCAGGCATAACAGTGCTTGACAGTGAACTTGATACTTCATGAAATAAAGGAGAGATGAGAAGAAGGTGGAGTGGAAAATGAAAACAGGCAATAGGGAGGAATGTGCAGCCATCCTCCTCGCCAGTAGTTCTGCTTTGGTTTTGAGCAAGTTTCAGATGTCTCTTGGTCAGCTGTGGAGTTGTTGCAGACTTTCTATGTGTTAACAGGCGATTAGAGTCTAAAAAGCATTTGCATACTTGGTGAAGCTCCTGTCTGTTGGTTGTTAAGAGACATTTCTTCATAAACAGCAAACTCTGTGACTTCATACCAGTGCCAAACTTGCAAGCATAAATATGTCTGATAGAATTTCCTGTTAAAATAATAAAACAGTATTGGAACCTTTCAAGTCTGTTCTGTGGAACACAATAATTACATAGATGTTCTTGTAGTAACTGGAGTAGCAGTCTCTGGAATTTTCTTTGCAATATGCTTACAATTACACCACACTTGTCTTTTGATTCAACTCATTTATAATGGAAATAACCTCCTGGAACAAGTCTCTCTCTTCCGGGAGTTAATATATCTGAAGACACCACTGTGGTCTGTTGGCAACTCAAGTTTTATTGTGACTGTTTCAGTGACAGCAGGCTCGAATGCAACATACCTTCTGGAATTAGTGTGGTTCTTTGCTTTTAGCTGTGGAGTCTTGTTCGTCGCTGACCTTCAGGTTGGTTTTGTCTCCTCCAGGGAGAGACATCGGGGAGGGATTGCTCCTGGATTTCAGGTGGTACATCTGAATTCAGTGACAGTGGACAACCGCCTAGACAATCTGCGCCTCGTTCCTTGGGGATGGAAACCCAAAGCTGAAGAAATCTCTAGTAAACAAAGGTACGTCCGTATCTGGCAGGGGGTTGCCATCAAAAAAAAAGAAATGGTCTTAAATTGTTGTCTCCGTCCTTTAGTGATTTTCATCTTGGCAGAGCCTTTTTTTATTTGACCCTGGGTTACTTACACATCCCTGTATGTCTTGGCTTCCTCACCTGGTGAATGGACTTAACGCTCACCGTTCGTGCCGGCTGTGAGGGGACCATCTAACCCCATGGCATTGTCACGTGGAGGTCCTGCTGTGCCAGGTGTTCTCACCGCAGTGAAACAGGAGGCCTGCCTTCCCTTCCACTTGAGTGATGGCATCTGGGCACGCTGAACTAAGCCTGCAGATTCTACTGGCTTGTGGCTCTTGTTCTCAGGCACCGGAATTCTAACACAACCTGTAAAAGCTAGCAGCTGCAAAATGCTTACACTTGTAATCGTGTATTTGGGTTGAAACCAGAACGAGTTCCTGGGATCAGCTTCCATTGCCTTTTCACTAGTAGGTTGTGGGAACTTTCTACATGCCATGTTGCACTATTGCTAATCAAAGCACATCAGACTCAATGTCAGGATGGATTTGGTTAATCTGTGATGTAACGCAGGCGTGTTCATTTGTGGTGGGAGACCCATAGACTGAACGTCACACTAGACACTTATTTTGAAACACTTGCAGCACCCGTAAGATAGGGATGTTCAGAGCTTATTAAACTGATTTTGAGAAAATGTACTGAATGACAATGATGCTCGACTTTGTCATTTACACGGAAATAATTTTGCTTGATGTAAATGTTTCTTGATAGATACTTTTTAACTTTTTTTTTCATTTAGGCTAAAATAACCCT
This sequence comes from Strix uralensis, assembly GCF_047716275.1. Lineage (NCBI taxonomy): Eukaryota > Metazoa > Chordata > Aves > Strigiformes > Strigidae > Strix > Strix uralensis. Next base: position 2,160,169 of record NC_133992.1, read on the forward strand.
AAAAATATGCAATATGAGGAGTGTGTAGTCTTAAGTTTAACAGGCCAAATACAGCGTTAATCCTACTTACTTTATTAATTAATTTGGAATTGATTTCCCTATACACTTATTACAAATTTATGGACCAAATTTGTACTTGTTTTTTACAGGGAACAAAGTCTGTATTGGCTGGCAATCCAACAGCTTCCTACAGATCCTATAGAAGAGCAGTTTCCTGTACTGAATGTAACACGATACTACAACGCTAACGGGGATGTTGTGGAGGAGGAGGAGAACTCATGCACATATTATGAATGTCACTACCCCCCATGCACAATGATTGAAAAACAGGTGTGTTCAAAAGAACTGAAAGTGAGCATGTGATGGATTAGGCCACTATGTGTGTCCAGGGATTTGCTCCTTAAAATGGAAAGCTTTACATGTGCCATTCAGTTGCTAAAAGTGATAGTTCTTTTTAACCCGGCTTTTATTTGGCATGAATCTGCAGGCCCTATGATAATTTTCTGTTTGAGAGAATGTAGTTTTGAATTGGAACAGTAAGTGACTTAGTGATTTACTGGGAGGAGTGTGATTTCTGCAGAGTGTACGAAAAGACAGGTGGAAGCATTCCTCTAGGGACCCAGAGCTGGAATGAGCAAGCAGCTGTATGAGACAGGAGAAAGCATTGTAAGATGTTTTGGGCAGTAGTGGAATCAAAAAATAACATGCTTAACCTTTGATGAGAATAGGGTGAATTTGGCCTTTTTTTAGGGGAGAGCTGGGAGGAAAGCTCGTTCTTTGCCGTGGGTAGATGAAATGAAGCAACATACGTAGTCAGAGAATGGCAGAGAATGAGATGTGCAAGGGCTGTGCCTCTTTGTCAGGCAGATGTCCTTATCTGTGAATAAGAAGGGCTTTTCTTGTGATAACAAATGGTGAGAAGGTTAAAATCATTGTGTTCCACTTTTCTTTGGGGAAGGGAATGTTTGCAAAAACGGTCTTAAATGCTCTCTTCTTGAGAAAGAGTGAGCTTTACCTTTTCTTTGGCTCTGCATACGAAAGCTTCCTGGATAACTGCAACTTTGGCGATGGCTGAGCTTGTGCAGCCCTCCTGATCATTTCTGAATTTAAGATGTTTGTAGTTGAAAACAAACTTAAGTTGACAAAACAGTAGCGTTGTGAGAACAAATGTGAAGCACTCGGATGTTTTGTCTATTACACCCATTCTGCAAGAGCAACTGCAAAACCTTTGGATACTCTGACACTCATGGTGGGATGTTCATATTTGTGCTAGGTCCAGAAGGCCTGAACATAAACCTACTTGGGAGGTGATGTAGGGGTGCTCCTTGGCACTGAGCAGGCTCGCTAACGCTGTCTTGTGTTCCTCCTAGTTACGTGAATTCAACATTTGTGGCCGATGCCAGGTAGCGAGGTACTGTGGGTCACAATGCCAGCAGAAAGATTGGCCTGCTCACAAGAAACACTGTCGGGAGAAGAAACGGACCTTCCAGCAAGAGCTCGGACCAGAACGATGACCGGGTGGCACAGGCCTCTTAGCAGCAGGATTCCTTCTCAAAGGCATTGGACTCTTGCTTTTGCACAGTAATGACAGACTGCTTATTGAAGCCAGAGGCACTGAAGAAGAAAAAACCCTGTGATGCTTGAGCAGAACGGCTGACTGGACTAAGCCAGCTCTGACTGGTGCTGTGGAAAGGGATTGGGTCTACCCTTCCAGTATTATATTCTCAAGCAAAAAGACTACTGTGGAGGCTCCAGGCAGGAAGCTTCTCATTATTTATATGTTAATACGTTTGTAAACTCATGTACAGTTTTTGTTAGAAATTCTTGATAGGACTCATTAACTGTAATGTTCAGATGAGGACACATTGTTGGCCTAAAAGCTTAAAAAAAAAAAAAGTCATGTAGCAAAAGCTTTTCCTCCCATGTGGCTAGAAGTATCTGTGGCAGTGCCGAGGCCAGAAGGCAGGCTCTGACATCAGCAGGTACTCTGGAGAACTCTGCATGGAAGTTTTATTTAAAAAAGAAAAAAAAAAAAGGGCAAACAAAGTAAAGGTTGGAATGAATCATTGTCTACTCTCTAGCTTTCTCCCGTTCCCTTCCAGCTGCTTTCAGAGCACAGTCACACTTGGACGTTGGCAATACCCACTCAGTAGGAACCAGTGCACCAGAAACTGGAGCGGAGTGTAGGGACCATCTGGGATCTGTGCATACAGGCAAGCTACAGCGTGTCGCTGCCTTCAGAGAAGGGCTGCTGGAGATTGTGCTTTAAGCAACCAGTATTTTTAGAAAGCTGAATTAGCTTTCTTGTTATGAAACCTTTGTATATAAAGTAGTTGTAGGGACGCTCAGGTAGTCAGCTGTGTGTGGATGTGGTTGCCCTCGTGGCTTCCCCGTAAGCATAGCAAATACTATAGTGATGTGCAGATATGTTTAAATGATCTAATATTTGGTAATTTGAGTTATTTATTCATTTTTTAAAGAGATGCCATCAATCCAAGAATCACTTTTGATTTTTTTTTAATGTAGTAATGAGTAAAAATAATATGGGAGGAGGATTTGACTTGCCAAGTACACGCTTGTTTTTCTTTTCAGACATTTTGTCATGCATAAGCTGAAAGTTTTTTCTTTTTAATTTTTGCCTTAGAAATATAAGGAATATCAACTGAGTTTCCTGAAGAACTAAATGGATAATTTAGTGTCAGCTGTTAGTCTTGCTTCACAGTAGAAGAATGAGCTGCTGAATGCTTAATGCAGAGCCTTTCTCGGAGTGCTTAGTGAAATATAGGTGTTTTAAATTTTTTTGTAAAAGCCGTTAATTTTAATTTTTCAATCAGGATTCACTTTGCCACTTCATGTTGCAATGTTGGTCTTACTTGTATTCAATTTGCTAGAAAATTGAACTGCTGTGGACTTCCAATATTACATTATGTTTCTAATATCTGCACAGGAAGTTCTTAATTGTTAGTATTTGGGTGGGTTTTCGTACTTTGGCTTTAAGCATCTTAGGAGATATCAAAGAACTTCTGAAGCTTCCTGCTGGAAGTTCACTTGGTAGGCACATTGTCAAGTTGCAACTCTTAAGTCATGGTTCTACTGTAACTTTTCTGTTTAGGCAGTCTAAAATGCCCTTAAGTGTGAAGAAATCAAGCAGGACCTAATCAGATTTTCCTGTAATGGGTGATATTTTTTTTTAAGGAAACATTCAATTATTTGCTTTAAATGAACTGTACAGTTTTTGATGAATATAAAATGGAACATAAGGAAGATTTTTTTTTTAATTGGAGGTAATCCATTGAAAAGAGCAGAAATATTGACTCTTTTTTTCTTGCCTTTTTAAAAGGCTGCTATTTCTCCTGCCAATTTTCCATTGTATCACCACTAATCACGTTTAGCAAACTGAAGTGCAGTCTTAGAGCGTTTAAACACTTCTGCAGCACTGAGCAGGGAAAATGGTTAGTCCTGATGTTTGTGATGTTGCTGCAATGAGAAAAGAGGACAGAGGTAGACTGCAGACGAAGTGTCGATGGGGCAACAGGTAGATTCCTCTTGAGCAGCAGAGGAAGGGAATGAAGGAGGGGTGAGACTCGAGCTAAAGAGTCTGCAAAAGTAAGATGGTGGCACTTAGGACAATCCTGATCCACTGAATGTGGGAGGGAAGGGGATGGGAACGGGAGGAGAGGGTGAAGCAGGTAGGAAGGGAGGATGCCCACTGTTAGACCATCAACGGAATGAAAAGAAACAAGTTGCCTGGACATCCTGAAAGGGCTTGGTGAAATAACACAGGTTCTGACTCAGTGTGTAACCTTTGACTCCAGACTATCCTTGTGCCAGAGGAGAGAAGTAGCTGCAGCAATTATGGCCCCTAGACAGGTCCCAGGGACTGCAGTAAGCATGTCACTGCCTGCAGAACAGTTTTTCCTGATTGGTGTGGGAAGTTGTGATCAACGGTTCTGGCAGAAGATCTTTTTAACTTAGAGATCTTCCCTTTTTGTAAGGTGTCAGAAAGAACCAGTTACACTGGAACATGGCAGCTCTGCTGCATATAGCCTATATGGTTTTTCAGAGGATGAAGCTCTTGTAAAGGGCCTCCTTTCCCTGCTTAAAGAAACCAGCTTGAGATGGATATTCTCGTGTGGGCACGTATTTAAAAAGCACAGGGTTAGAGTACATGGTCATTTATCTTGGAGCAGGCCTTTGCAGTACTGGTAAATGAGCTGACTTATCGAGATACTCTCCATTTAAGATATTTCCTCCAGGGAAAAAAGCCTGCATCTGTGTCTTTCATTCCTTGGGTCTCTGAAGCATGGAGTACTCTCTGTACACACCCCTGATTCACCTGTGGACCAAAACAAGGCTTAATGAGTCAGATTTCCTAGATAGGAACATCTGTTTGGAAGAGGAGCTCCAGAGGACTTCTGGGGGGAAATGTCACAGTTGCTGGGCTATGAAGAGTATGGAGAGAGAGAATGAGAGCCGTGGGTTAGGGGCAGGGTATTGTGCACCTCCACAGCCTGTTGTACAGCCAGCTATCTCTAAGCTGTGATGCCTGGCAAGCTCCTCAAGGATCTGCTGGTCCATGTGATTTTGGGAGGCAGAATTTGGCTGTTTGGGCCAGTGCAGTCCTGCTGGCTCAGCTTTGTCAGTGCCTGTGCTGCCATGTCCTTGTGAATGCACGTGGCATCTGGTGCAGCTGGTGGGGATGTCCGGGCCTGAAAGAGTTCCTGCTGGTGGGTCACGCTGGTTCATCCTGAGTCACCAGGAGTGGGTGAACATCTGTCTGGTGTAAGCCAGTTCCAGGAGGACCCCATGTGCTTCCAGACCTTTGGGGAGAGTCTGGAAAAAGATTTCTGCCAGTTGTGAAGTGGCAAATCCAGGTCATGTCAGGAACCTGCAGCGTTACTGATGCTGGTAGTAACAGAGGGGTGCACTCACGGTGTAAACATACCATGAAATGTTGATACTTTCCCCGGCTACTCTCCTTCACATCAAAGTAGGGTGGTATTATCAATCCCAAACATTCAAAAGTCACAATTCAAGCTGATAAAAATCATGGCTGACTTAAGGAACACAAAATCTGAAATATAATGTATTGCAGGGCTCAGTGTTTACCTTTTGGTATTTGAGTGTTTAATACACCTATAGGATTATTTTCTCTGTGGTAGTGATTTTAAATAAAACTGGTGAAGGTAAAAGGGGCAGCTAAAAGACTTAAATGCTTGCAGGTGACATGGAGAGAGTGTAAGATACCACACTGGGGCCAGGCGCTAATGTTTACCACCCATCAAAACAATGGAAAGGACAAAAGGAGATTGTTGTGATCAAACAGCAGCGTGTGGGATGCTCGTAGAGTAAGAAGAAATCCTTTATAAACTGAATTTATGTCCAAGTGTAGAAGAGGGAAAGAGTAAGATTTGGCAGGTGAAGTGTGAGGGGAAAAAAAAAGGCAAACAAAACCAAACATTCAAGTCATAAAACTTGCACAAATAATTTTGAAAAAGCAGAAGTGGGGGGACTGCCAGAGTCAATAGATGTGATGCACAGTAAAGGGAAAGTCTGACCTGAAGATAAAGTCCCAGCACAAAAAGTGGATTGTTTGCATATGTGTTTGCTGTGAAAGAGCTGTGGGAGTTCACACAGGAATACTTCCATATGGAGAGCTCAACCGGGAATCTGTTTAAAACTGAAGTGCTTTTAGGAGAGATTAAAGTTCAGATGAAATGAGCAGTAACAAGTTGCCAGGACCAGCCAGTGCCACCTACGGGCTCTAAGGGAGCTCAAGGTTGAATAAGGCGAGCTACCAGCTGGGATGGTGACCTCTCCCTCGGTACCCACGGCAATTGTGACAGCAGCTTCTGAAATGAGTTTCGGGGCAGAAGGAGCAACTACAACCAGGTGAACATGGCTCTTGCACTTAACAAATTCATAGATGCTGTGATGCTGCACCAATGGCTAAATACTGGGGAGGAGTCAACACAGTTTTTTGTACAGGAAGTCAAGCTAGTGGGATTGTTTTAACGGCATCAACAAGCAAGGGATAAAGGGGATTGGTTGGTAGAGTCTGCCTGAACTTCCAAAATCCACTTGATCATGACTTTGCTCAAGGCACTGAAGGAAAAAAGCTGCTATGGGAAAAGGGGGAATGTCACATAGACAAACAACTGTTTAAAAGACAGGTAAGAAAGAGTTAAAGGGAGGGATTTTTTTTGGCGGAGAGAAGTCAACAGTTGGATGCCTAATATATTAAAAAATAATTGGGAAAAAGTAATGAATCAGGAAGGTGACAACATCCACTGATGAGGTTATTCAGTGTAATAGTATAATAAAGGCTGAGTGAAGAATTGCAGAAGGATGTTACGAGACAGACTGGTGTGTCAATAAATGTATTGTTGCTTATGGGAAAACACCAGAAGATGAGCCCTTAGCTGGCTGTTTTCACTCAGCAATGAGACCTTTGGGTTGTGAAACAGTTCTGCAGAAATTTCGGCTTGGGGGACAGCAGCAAAGCAGGCTCAGGGAAAGGACGTGAGGGCAGAGACCAGCACCAGGGTGTGAACTGGCTGTGTGCTCCATCCCGAGTCCTGGGAAGGACTGCGAGGAACTAGATATTAGGAAGCATTTCTTTGCAGAAGGGGTTGTTGGGCGTTGGAATGGGCTGCCCAGGGCAGGGGGGGAGTCCCCATCCCTGGAGGGGTTGAAGAGCGGGTTGACCCAGCGCTGAGGGATCTGGTGGAGTTGGGAACGGTCAGGGTGAGGTTCATGGTTGGACTGGAGGAGCTTCAAGGGCTTTTCCAACCCAGATGATTCTGGGATTCTGTGAAAGGGGAAGGGCTCAGGAACAGGATCCCTCCGTGGTCCAGAACAGCTTCGAAAGCACGGCTACATCGGGTACATCTCTACTCTGGAAGAGATGAGTGACGGACATGAGGAAGGTCTTTAAGAGTGGCAGAGGGAGGATGCCAAGGGAATACTGGTGCTGATTTTCTCTAATGAGCAGCAGTTCTTCCCCTAACACGTGTTGGCGCTGCAGACCCCTTTCGGCTGGACGCGGTGGGCGCAGGAAGCCTGCGTTTGGAGAGGGAAGTTAATGACAAAACCTTCATCCGAGGGCGGTTAAGGACGAAGCTCAGCACGTCCCCGAGCTGCTTGTGCCAACAAGCCCAGCCTGGACCACCGGGCTCCTCTGCCAGGCTGGGCTGCACAGGCGGGCTCTGCGGGGCCGGGCCCGGGCGGGGGCAGCACCGCCCGCGGAGCCGCCGCCGGGCCGAGCCGCGCCGGGCCCGCCCCGCGCCGCCCCTGACCGGGAAGCAGACGGGCGGCGGTTCCGCTGCGCGGCGGCGCGGCCTCCCCGGAGCCGTCCCGCCGCCCCGCGCAGCATGAGCCCGCCCTGAGATGGCGGCGCCGTGCCGGACGCGGACGCTGCAGGTGGTGGACACGGAGTTCAGCGCGGACGCGGTGGAGTGGTGCCCGGTGGAGGGCTGGCACAGCATCCTGGCCTGCGGCACCTACCACCTCCGCCCGCCCGCCGCGGTGAGCCCGCCCGCCCGGCACCGCACCGGGCTGGCTTCCCCCTGCCCCCCCCGGCCGCCTCAGCTCGGCGGGGGTTTCCCGCCCTTCGCGGGCCGCCTCAGCCGGGCCCGGGGGTGCCCCGGCCGCCTCAGTGGCCTCAGCCGGGCCCGGGGGGGGGGGGGTTTCCCGCCCTTCGCGGGCCGCCTCTGGGTGTCCCCGCGCCCGGCCCGTCCCCGCTGGGTGGCCTTGAGGTGGCCGCAGCGTGTGGGGCTGAGGGGGCCCCGCTGGCGAGCGTGGCTCTGAGGGAGCTGTGGCGGCTTGAATCCCTCAAGGGAGGGACTTGACAAGCGGGAGCCCTCAGCCCTGCGCCTGCTCCTGGCGAGATCTGGGGTGGGGAGAGGTCTGGGGGAGGTGGAAACGCTGCTATACCTGCGCTTTTCTCTCCAATTTTTGATGTAGACTGACTCCCGAGGAAGCAATGGGGCCTGTGACCGGACCGGACGCCTCTACCTGTATCACTACAACGAGGAGCAGCCTTACATCCCGCTGACAGAAATCCAAAGGATTGACACTGCCGCCATCCTGGACATCAAATGGTAACGCTGGCCCGCCGAGGCTCGGAGTCACAGCGGCGTGGTCTGGTGTTCTGGGGATCTTTTTTGGCTGTTGGTATGGCAGCAACAATAACATTTACTAACGAAACTGTCCCTGAATTCTTGGAGGGAAGTATTCTCTGGTTTGTTCCAGTGAGCAAAGACTGTGCTCGTTTTTGTGTTATGCTGTTCTGCTCGCTTAGGAGCAGCTGCTCTGTGGCTGTAGACCTCTTTTGTTTATATAATAATATATAGTAGTTTTACCCTATATATAATCCCCTCCATGCAGCTTTGTGGGAACTTGAGGAGCCTTAGATTTTCTTCATGAGATTGTCAAATACTGTCTCCTTGCGTGTCCTGGAATAAAAGTTATGACCTCCTCCTTGAATACAAGAAAGATGGACATTTAAGCCTTGTTTAACTTGATCTTTTAGGTGCCACATTCCTGTCGCGGAACATCCCATGGTTGGCATTGCAAACTCAACGGGCGCCGTGGAGTTTTGCCACCTGACTGGAAGCGAGGTAGGTGGCTGTAACACCTGCTGCTGTTGAAGCATTGTTTAACCCGGATTTAGTACATCTCTGGATTTATTAGCAGTGTTCAGAGACTTGTAGGAAAGCTCTACGGTTTCCAAGGCTTCCTCAATATGCTTAGCTTGTCTTCTGATAATGTTTCTCATAAATCCTACAAATTTGTTCATGGCACCAGAGAGACTGGCTGGGCTCTACCCACTTGCAGAGTGGGAGCTGAGAGGCATGAGGGGAGCAGAAGTGAACCCTGGAAACTGTCACTTGAGAGTATGGACTAAGTGGTAAACACAGTTGAAGGTGCAAAATTATTAAAAACAAATTTTGGAGAGGGGTTTCTTTTGGTTGGTGAGAGAAGGGAGTAATCAAGCTATTCAAGGGAATTCAACAGTCAGATCATCGCTTCTGCACTTCATCACTCACTGAGAAGAAGCAAAGTTTGAGGGGGATTTGGTGGGCGATGGGAAGCAGGAGGGTGGGAATCCTGTGTATGTTTGCACTTCAGCTAGTACTAAGCGATTGTGTGTTGCTATGGGATGTTTCATCTCTTTAGTGTGGCACCCTGATATGCTCGTCAGTCTCCGGAAAACACCTGCCGTAGGGGTAAGCTGTACAAGTGGTGTTATGTACCTGCTGTCTTCCCAGTCTTAACCCATTCCTTTTCTTTCCAGTAGAAGAACAGCTGCATGCTGGAGCCATGCTTCAGGGTCGATCTTGGTGCGCAGCGTCTGGCCTTGTCTTTAGACTGGTCCACAGGACGAGAGCAATGGTGAGGATGGGAGATAAAGGCTGGTATTGCAGGTTGTGTGTGTGGGACAGTTTTCAGGCATAAGTTGAGGACTTTGATGAATGAATCTTTGGTGGCTTTTTGTGAGGCAGCTTAAGACTTTCTAGATTCCAGCTGTCTCCCTGCACCTTCTCTAGGAGTTACTATTCCCAGAGCAAGGGTAACAAAGGAACAAGAACACATTCTGTGGCCACTGTAACAAGAGCAGAGACTAAACCAACAACAGATGTGAGGTGGTGCTATGGTGAGTGGCAGCAGGTGACCCAGGGACATGTCTTCTCTTGCCTTTGCTAAAAGGAAAGACCAGAATGGGATGCAGATGGATCGACTGGCTCCAACTCTGCTCTTAGAATGGCTGAAATTTTCGTGTGAAGTGCTGCTTAAGAACTGCTAATAATAGCATGTGTAGGAAGTTTGAACATGGGTTAGTGAGAAACGGGAGAGAATTGGTTTGGAAGTGGCTTCTTCCTCTCTCAAATGCTCATACATTTGATTTCAGAAATGGCATCGCTGCATGAAATAACATGAATTAGCTGTTCCTTGAAAGAGGTAGGGTATATGGTTTTTGTAAGTTAAGTGCAAAACAGACAGTGGTGCCTTTGGTGTGAAGCTGGAAACTGAGGGCGTCAGGCAGTCCTGTGCTTAATGCTGTAGGGCAAATATTTAGTAGCTTTTGCTAATTAAAGCTGTTTCTGTGCATGCTGTTTTAATGAATAAGTAGAATTCCTAGTTCTGCTTTCTTCTTCCTTATATTCCTTCTTCTGCTTGTCTCTGCCCTTCAAGATAAATGATCATTGCCATGATGAAAAGTTCCTTTAAAGCCTGTCACTGTTGTCATTTGAGAGACAAATAACTCCTCCTAGAAGCCAAATGTGCAGCCTTCACATCTCTGTAGGAAGGGGAAGACCCTATCTCGTGTGGAAATTGAGGAGATCCAGTACGGTTTGGTATCTAACATACAGTGTAAGAGCTGTTGAAAGAACTCAGAGCCACCACATGGGTACCTACAATTGCAGGCAGCCAAACAGAAGGTACCTAGTTCATGTCAGGGAATGTCAGAAAATCTGTGCCCCAAGAGCATTGTGTCCAGAGACTGCGACTGCCCTGTGCCACAGGAAGAGAGCAGGAAAGGTCAGGATCAGCCAGCGCTTCGGATGTTTTATTTCGCTGTTATCACAGACATTTCTTCATACTCCAGAAGAGGAAAGAGACTTGGAGGTCCTTGTCGGTCTGACTTTGAGGAAAAAAAAAAATCCCTTTTCACATGGAATTTATTTATCGATGTAATATCAAGCATGTGAGAAGTCAAGTTATGCATCTAGGAGAAAGAAAGACCCAAGGCTGGTTTTCTTTCCCTCATGAGTGTGAGGGTTTGCTTTTGCTGTGAGATCGGGGAATGGGGATAATTGGTGCAGATGATTTTAAGATGGGATGGGCTGAAGCTAAAAAGAACTGTATAAATGCCTGTATTCCTTCCGCTGCGCTACCCCTTTCTATCAATGTTTAGTTGAATCAAACGTACATAGTATTATGTTATCCGTCTATACTTTGGCTGCTATTTTTTACTCTAACAGCTTCTTAAGACAGAGGTTTCAGTAAGTTTTAATATTTTCTCTGTATTCCACTGTAGCGGATGTCCTTTGAGAGTGATCAGCAGTGATTCAGAGGGGAAGCTGAATCTTTTCTCCATAGATGAATCTGCTCCTTCTGTGCATGTCCTGAACCAGTGGCAAGCTCACAAATTTGAGGCCTGGATTGCTGCTTTTAATTACTGGGACACCGATATTGTGTATTCAGGTGTGCAAGGACTGGGAATCTCATTTGGGGGTGTTGGGGAGCGGGCACCTCGTTTAGGAATGTGTGTTCCTTGGGATTTTACTTTCCAGGGTTGAGTGTGCTGCTTGCATCACACCTCTTGAAAGAGTTGGGGCCTCTGCTAGGGGTAAAAGGCCTCTTGATTGTGGGAAGTGGGGAAGTGGTTGGAGTTAATTAGGAGAAGCTGTGCCTTTTAAACTGTACTTTGGCTGGTTATTGGCAAAAAAGATGTTAATCTCTTGTGTGCAAAAGAGAGCAGGGACCTTCTAGAGCCTTCTTTTCTTCAGTCTTTTTTTCTTCAGAATTTTTTTGCTTAGCAAAGTGAGGGTACTGTTAATGCGTGTCTCTTTGGTGGTGACAAGTACTGTGAGCCTCAGATGATGTTTGGTATGTCTGCTAAACGCTAGGAGATCCTAGGGCTGAAAAGCATCAGCTCTGTATTAACTACTGTGCCTCAGTGCCCTGCACTGGTCCTTTGGCCGGTGTTCAGGGTAGCGCTGTTTTGCCTTTGTGCAGGAGGAGATGACAGCCTGCTGAAGGGCTGGGACACCAGGTGCAGTCCAGAGGCTCCTGTTTTCACCAGCAAGAGGTAAGCAAGCCGGGTCTGCAGCTGGACCCTACAGCTATCGTGCGTGAAGATATGGTGCTACCGTGCCCCTTCCCAAGCCACAGAATTCAGAGACGTGCAGTGACAGTGGGGTCCTGTTCTGCCTCCCCTGGGAATGGAGACTTCGATTAGATTTTTTCATCGGGACAATTTCAGGTGAAAACTTTCTTCTCTGTGTCTTTTAATACAATAAACCAACAGCTCACTTCCACGCGTGAAGATGGTGGTAACTTCTTTCTAAAAGAAGGATCCTGATTTACACTTTTATTTGGGGAATTTTTATGTGTGTTTAAATTTGATTATCTTACTGTGGAACGTTTTTTAGAAAATATTCTCCACTGTTCACTCATTTGAAGTAATCTTTTTTCTGGTGGCATAACATCTTCTAGAATACAATTAAAACAATATATACTCAACTCTCCAGTAAAATTTTATACGTAACCTTAAAATACACCAGGGGTTATTACTATGGAAGTATTAATGTTGGGAGTAAAGTCTCTTGGGAATGGAGTTGTTGGGCTGAAATTCTTACGGGCTCTGAACAGCAGTTGGTATTTGTGCTGAGATACTGTGTGAGTAGAAGTTTTGCCCTGGAATGCTGTTGGACTGCGTAGCTGGAACTCTGCCTGTGTGTTTCATTGGGCTGAAATTTGATTTCATCTTGCTCTCCTTTCCTGAGACACCTTGATGTAGTTACGTGGACCCAAAATCCTTGAAATTCATGGAAGAATCGCTTCTGAAATCGTACATTGCTGTCTCTTCCCTCTGCTGTCTGTTGTTCTTTTGCAGACACTCAATGGGTGTGTGCAGCATTCAGTGCAGTCCCCACCGGGAGAATCTTCTGGCTACTGGCAGGTAAATCCCTTCAGCTGCTTTTCACCAGTGTGACCAGCTTCCTCTGTTATTTTGAATGTGCTAGTGCTGCTCAAGGTGTGGGCTCTTCAGACACTCAGTGTGGTGAAGAGCATGCGATCTTTCCTAATTTTCTTCTGTACTTGTTGCACTGAATCAGCTTTGCTGCTTGGCTGCGTCTTTATTTGTGATATATCTCTAGCTACGACGAGCACGTGCTGTTGTGGGACACCAGGAACATGAAGCAGCCGCTGGCAGACACCCACGTTGAAGGTGGAGTTTGGAGGTTGAAGTGGCACCCAACCTGTGATTTTGTGCTGTTGGCAGCCTGCATGCAGAGTGGATTCAAAATCCTTGACTGCCGCGGAAGCATGGGTGAGTGGTCAGTGGCACAGAGACGCTCTGGCGCTGCTCTGCTGCTTGCCTTTCCTACCTCCAGGTTAACGGGGGAGCTCCAGCTCTGAGCTTGCGAGAAAGATCTAGATGGTGTTAATAGCTGTAGGCTTTTATTCCAACTTGAGGTAACTGTTCCAGCTTTCCCAGACCTGTCCTCACTGTTGGCCTGATGGGTTGTGCAAAGGCACCGTCATTATTCATGTGTAAATCTCGTAATTTCATGGGAGGAAAGCCTGTTTTGGTGTGAAGGCATTTCCCGGTGACATGACCGTTCATCCTGATGGTTCAAAGAGGTTCTTCCGAATGTCAGGTGGTGCTTTACTGTCAGCAGAACTTACTGACCTGCTGGTGAATTGGCTGTTGCCTCAGAAAGGAAGAGCTGTGCAATCTGGTTGATCTAGAAGAACATGAATAAGCCTTCCATGTGAATCAGAAGGTATTTACATGATTAAAAGCTGTTTGCATTTACATTACAAATACAATCTTGCATAAAATGGTTGCTGTCCTGGGTTTCTCCAGGCCTTGTGCAGATCCACAGCTTGTGAAATGAGGATAACATTTCTGCTGTATAGGGAGGGGAGGAACTTGATGTCCACTTAATATCAGAGTAATAATTTGACTCTTCATGGGAAGAACACATCCACAATTTATTTATGACCAGAAGCTGGTCTGGCAACCTCACCAGTTGTATTTATGGCTCAGTGGGGATCGCTGTGTGATCTGTCTTGTCTGTCTTGAGCCTCTTTAGGTATTTTGAATAATGAGGCTCTTAAGCCTCATGCACGTTAAACCATCTTCTTCTGTCTGCTTACTGAACCAGAGAAAATCCAGGCTAATGAGAGGTGGCTGAAAAATTGTCAGGAGAGGCAGTACCTCGTTACTCCTAGAATGCTTAACGCTGTTGTGAAGAAGGCAGTAAGGACGCAGCCAGTGCTAGAATGGCTTGAGCAGTCTGCAACAAACCATTTCGCAACTTGATTTCTGCTCTTTTTTTTTTTTTTTTAAGCGGAAAACATGGAGGAATGTATCATCCTGTCATCCTACGTCTTGCACAATTCCTTGGCCTACGGGGCTGACTGGTCAAGGCTCTGTCCGAGGGATTCCTTGACTGCAACACACGACTCTGCTGCTGCGTGCCACTCTTTGGAGGAGCTTGTGGGAAGATCAGAGGAAGGAGACGAGAGACTGAATTTGCAGGTCCAAAACCTGAAGATAATTTATGAGTCTCCTACAGCTACTTTTGATGTAATATTGGATGAGGAGAGTGAAGGCCCTGCCTTGCTGCCCAAAGCAGAGGCGGCTCCTAAGCTCCCTGGGGATCGTGACCTGGTTAGGGGCCCTGATTTAAAGGGTTTAGATTTGGTTGGGAGTCCTGAGCGAGGGGGAGAGCCCGGGTCAGCCAAGGGTTCTGACTGGGGAGCTAAGAGACCCAACGGAATGGGCCCGGACAGAAGCAGTGATTCCGCCAGGTCTCTAGACAGCCCGAAAGAAATGAGCATTGTAGCAACTTGTTCTTTCTATGACAATATCCTCCATGTCTGGAAGTGGGAGATGAGCCTGGTGACCCCTTCGGAGACACCAAGTACTAGATCTCCGTCTGAAAGAACAGTTGAAAGTTTGCATTGACCAGTCCCAGGGGAGAGGGGTAGGAAAACTCCTGTACTGAGAGCACCATCTGAGCTTATGTTCTAACTTCTGTTGGGCTTTTCCAGTTTTACTGTTGAGTTTGTGAGTCTTTTAAGGCCAATACTGATGGAATTACTGGTGTTTTATTTTCAGCACTGAGGAAAGCCTTTGCTTTGAGGCATGTGGTCAAGCACAGACACGTTTATTTAGTTTTCCCTTAATGTACTAGTTCAAAGTAGGACAGCCTTCCTCTCAAAGGCTACTTGTTTGTACCTTAGATTTGAATCCCTTCAAGGCTGGTTTGCATTTGTACAATTGATCTGTTAAGCCCGTCTCTTCCTTCCATCACAAACCAGACTTGTCTGCGCTGCTACGTGTGGACAAACACAGTATGTGATCAGATGTTTTCCTGAATGTCTCAGAAAAGCCTGTGAGTAGAGGCTTAGCTGTGTGTGTAGCTTGCTGTGTGATCTGTAAACTAGTGTGTACTTTGAGAAGGTGCTCGGAGACAGCCCAGATACTGATGGTGCAGTGTGCTTTATAGGGATCTTTAGTAGAGAGAGATTCTTTTTCAGAAGGAAATCCAGACTGACCAGTATGACAGACAGCAGTTCAGTGATGGGAAGCTTGTTCTGAGCAGGGCCTTTCTTGGAAGGATTCTGGTGTATCTGCACAGCCTAATCCTACATCACCTGGTTGCAATCTCACTTTATCACTCTCCAAGCTAAACACAACCTGGTTCAGCATAAATTGTGTAGCGAGCCCCGCTATGTTTCAGTGCCACACTAAACCACACCCCCCATAGCCTCTTGGTATCAAACTCGTGTTTTCTACTCTCCACAGTGAGATACATTTAGGTCCAAAGTCAAGATCTTTCAGTTTCGTAAAGGTGAACAGCTTTAAGATCAAAACCTCCAAAAAGTACAAGCAGTGTTTCCTGACATCTTTTAAGTTCAAAAGGAGTACGTACAGAAACCAAAATCATAACAACATTGCCCTAACTACCTCCAGGAATGGCTGCAGAATTTCTCATGGTTGCTCCATTAGCTTTCTTTTTTCACTGTGAAATATCAGCAAAACACCGTTTCTGGAACATTCTCTATTATCTTCCTAGAAACAAAAAACCAGCTTAAACTAGGTAAATAACTTTTAGCTTGCATGGTTTCTCTTTGAGGGTCCTAAAGAATTAGTTGTCTGGAGGGAAAGAAACACCAGCAACAGGTAACAGTGCTGCATCTAAAACGAGGTACAGCAGATAATCTTACTGCTTCAAAACTCCTTTTTCAAGGGTGAATGTGTATTTTAGAAAACATTCTTGAGCACTGTTACATGAAGATTCATAATAGTATTGCGAACAAGAGCTTTTGTTAAAAAACACCCTATTTTTGGATGTTTCTAAAATAAAATCAATATAAGTGATTCATCTTTCTCGGTCGTTTTGGTTTTACGAAGTCCTTCGCAGTTAGTCCTTGAGGACCTTCGCCCTGTCCTGCGACGGCTCGGTCTCTCTGAGGACGTGTGGTGGTGGTGAATGTTCTTGGGGAGCCAGAGTGGACAATCGTTTCCTGACGCCTCAGTGAGAACACCGAGGGTGTATCCCTGTAGCCACATGGCTTTGGACTATGACTCGGTCTTAAAAGGTTGTAATGCTTTTTTATTGCTGTGTGAGATGAAGAGGAAACAGTCTGAGGTTAGGGAAGCTGGAGAGGTGTCACAGAATGTGACTAGATTGGGGCACTTGATTTATGCATTCTGTTAGTCCTTGGTTTGCTCTGAGAAATGAGGAGTCCGCAGGGAAGGCAAGGCACACGACTTGAACGAGACCAAGCTGGTATTAGCATCAAAGGGTACAGGGTCTCCTCTCCAGCCTTGTGCTCACCCGTCCACCCCCCTGGGCAGAGTTGTCCTTCCTGGGAAGCGTGAGCCTAAGGAACTGACACCTCTGAAAGGAGGGGGCAAACCACCTCTGCCCACAGCAGCCAGAGCTGAAGGCAGAAAACAACCACTCTTGTATAACCATTATTCTGATGAGCTGAAAAATAAGTGAAAAATGCAGGTCGGGCTTAATTAATTAGAAAACCTGTGCCTTCCCTCACCCCCAACAATGGTTGTGATTGTTGCAC
Source organism: Strix uralensis (assembly GCF_047716275.1). Lineage (NCBI taxonomy): Eukaryota > Metazoa > Chordata > Aves > Strigiformes > Strigidae > Strix > Strix uralensis. The sequence continues at coordinate 2,177,002 of NC_133992.1, forward strand.
CCTCTGTGCCAGTGTGCCAACAACTCCTTCGTTTGCAGTTTGCAGGGGCTGTGGCTCTAAGACAGGGAGCCAGTGCAGCGTCCCCTCCCTCATCACAGCCCTACGCAGCCCTGAAAAGATGTAATTTTTAAATAACACTTTAAGGACTCATCTGTCAGTCTTCATTACAGGCTGGCTGCTCACAGAAAACGCAGTAAACATGCTTGCTTTCTGCAGAAGCGAACACTTTCTTTTCTCCAAAAGTGAACATTATCATTGCAATTTAATTCTCTAAATCTTAAGCTTTGCAGTACTTTTTATTTAGAAAACCTCATGGAAACCCCCCAAGCACCTCTTGGGATGGCTATGCTCTCCACACAGAACTCTCTCACAGAAGAATTACTTTCTTAAAAACTACAGCACTTGTGTCAGAGAAAACATGTTATTTCTCATGACTTAAAAACATACAGAATTTAGCATTCCACTTTAAACAGTTGCACACAACTGTCTCTGTGAAGTGTCACTTGTATCCATTTGATGAACAGCAAGGCACTGCTCTTCTAGGAATATATGTCCAAAAATAACAATTCTTGAGATACGTTTCTAACTTAAAAGTTACCTTGTAATTTCAAGCAGCTGCACTAAGGAACAGACATTAAATGTACCTATTAACTGTACCTTGATTTACTCTAAAAGAGTACTTTTAAGGCTTGGGAAAGTCTGGAGAAATTGTGGCATTTGATAGAAACTACAGTTCTCTCCTCAGAGCTTAGGGCACGGACTTCAGAGAATCACAGAATGGTTTGGGTTGGAAAGGCCTTTTTTAAAGACCATCCAGTTCCACCCCCTGCGATGGGCAGGGCCACCTTCCACTAGCCCAGGTTGCCCAAAGCCCCGTCCAACCTGGCCTTGAACCCTTCCAGGGAGGGGCAGCCACAGCTTCTCTGGGCAACCTGTGCCAGGGCCTCCCCACCCTCACAGGGAAGAATTTCTTCCTCAGATCCAATCTAAATCTGCCCTCTGTCAGTGTAAAACTGTTACCCCCCATCCTAACACTTAGTTTTGCTGGATGGAGGTCTCACTGCTGGTTTAGTGGAACACATCATTGAGGCTGGAGGTAAATCCATCACAGTGTTTCCTCCTCGGCTGCAACTGCTGCTCAGGGCGAGTGGCGCAGCGCTCTGACACAGGTACACTGTTCGGCTTGTGCTCCATAGCTGGCAAACTCCAGATTCTCCCAAGGAGACAGGCCCTGTTTTGTTCACAAAAGACAGGAATTCCTTCCCAGAAGGAAGGAATTAAGTTTTGGCAACCTAGAGATAAACTATCTCCTGCTAAGTATCAGCACCTGGTCAATCAGCTCTTGTCCGAGAGCTGGACACTCACACGCTTACACAACACAACTACACACAGTGCAAGACACGAGTAACGCTCCTCAATCATGGATGGGAAATTAACAGCCGATTTCCCCACAGCGATTTAAATCAGACATTGCAGAGAGACAAAGTGGAAGGATTTGCTTTTAATAGCCAGTAACAGAAACTGTCCCGTGTTTGCTGGAGCAGGTCGGTCTGACGCGATGGTGATGCTCTTCCCCGCGTGCCCGAGGCACCGCCGCAGCCCCGGGAGCCCCGCTGCTCGCTCCCTACCGCGCGTAGTTCTTGGGGAAGAGCTGGAAGAGCTTGCCCTCCTGCGTCGGCTCGAAGCCGTACTTCTCCAGGTTGTTGGGGTCAAAAGTGCCTTCCTTCACGTCCTTCTTGATGCGGGGAGCCACCACCTCGGTGAAGAGCTGCTGGGCCGTCATAGGCGGCTCCGAGCCCTCGGGGGCGCGGTACGAGACGTAGGGCTTGAGCTTGAAGCCCTCCAGGTTGGGGACGATGAACTCGGGCACCATCTCCTTGATGAGGATGAACTTCTTGCTGGCGGTGAGCACGCCCAGCTTCTTGGCTCCTCGGCCCTTGTTGTAGCTCCGCGGGCCGCGCTTGCTGGTGAACGGGGACATGCGGTCGGCGCCCCGCACCAGCCCGCGGGCCAGCTCGGTCAGCAGCCCCATGCCGGGCACCTCCTGAAGGCTCAGCGGGGCCGGGCCCGCAGCCGCCGTCCGCTCACACAGCGGCGCGCTCCGACCCCCGCACACACCAACACCGCCCGCTCCCATTGGCCGAAACGCGCCAGCCAATCCGCGGCGCCTATGGGAAGCGGCGAGGAGCGCGGGCCATTCGGCGCGGGGGCGGGGACTTCCCCGCCAATCAGCAGCGAGGAGCCCGGGGGTGGGCGGGGCCTGGCCGCTCCCCTCGGCGGCGGCGGGCGGGCTCCTCCTTCCGCGACCTTCGCCCCGGTCCGCGGGGTGACCTTTGACCCCGGCCTGGGCGGTGCCGAGCGCGGCGGCGGCAGCGGCAGGTGAGGGGACGCGGCCCGGCCCGGCCGCGGGGTGCGCGGGGCGCGGCGGGGGGCCGGGCCGGGCCGGGCCGGGCCGGGCCGGGCCGGCTTGTGCTGCAGCTCGGGAGGTGCCGGTGTCCTGTGGCCCCGGCGGGAGGCCGCCGTTCACGGCCCGTGTGCCGTGGTTTGCTTTAACGGGAGGGCGGGGCGGAGCCGGGCGGCGGCCGAGGGCTCGGCCCGCTGGGCTGGCAGCAGAGGCGCCACCCGGGGCTGGCCCGGGCTCTGTCCCGGCCTCCCCACAGCGCTGCGGCTCGTTTCTGTAAGGCTCTGCCCTGGGAAAGAAGTGTCGGCGAGTGTCCCCGTGTCAGCCCCTGAGGTGCAGCTGAACACCGGTATTCTCCTTTTCCTTGAAGAACGGGTAACCCGGAGACCGGCCGTTCGTGCCGGGGGGCTCCCGCGCTCCGTGGGGGGGTTGTCAGTGTTTAGGTGCCCGTGTCTGGGGAGGTTTTGAGGGAGCCGAGACGCAGCCACGCTCTGGGGCGTTCGAGTGAAGCCCTGTCGTGCGGCGTCCCGGAGGACTCCGGGAGCTGTCGCCACTGGTAGCTCTGATTTTCCTTCAAGACTTGCAGGTTTTGGTTGCTCAATGCAGAGAAAAAGGGACAATGAATTAAAAAGAATGTTCGCCTTGAACTGTCTTGTTCAGCCAAACTGGAAGAGCAGTTCTGCTACGCTTTGCATTACGGGGTTAAAAAGATATTCGAGAGTGAGGTCAGCTCTTAACTCAGTCTTCTTTTTTTTTTTTGTTTGTTTTTTGCTCCTGCTGTACCTCCAGACATGGCTGAAGAAGGCAACAGCACCAGCCTTCAGGTACCGTATACTTTGCTATTATTTTTGAACATATTTATTTCCTTATTAGTATTTCCAGTAGGTGAAAGCTACCGTACCTAATTTGATAACATTTGGGTAATGTCTTTAGATGCAGTGTTTTTACTTCGAAAGAACCTTTCCTGATCTGAGTTTTATCCTTCCAAAAATTTCAAGATTGATCCCAATTTTTTTTGTGTGCGTGTTTTTATCATTATTTTTTTTCACTCCAAACCATTTGCGCTCTGCTTCATATTCTAAGCTGTTAGCAGAATGATGCAATTTAAGTACCTTCTGCTTTAACAGTATGTTTTTAACCTAAAGATGGAAGATTTGCAGAAATCTCTGGCAGCCAGCTCTTCTTGCATTTGCTCTTAATCATCAATAGTCCAACAAGGCACGTGGTGCTTTTCATGGTAATGAAAGACAAGGCCCATGACGGGAAGTATTTCTTCTCAGAACTTAAAAATACATGCAACCTACTTGTACGCAGTTAAACAATGTTTCCTGAAAATCCAGTATCTGTCGTCAAAACATAGGCGTGTGGACCCCTGTGCTTATGAGCAACAAGGAAGTCTGATGTTTTGGGCTGGTTTTAAGCCTTGCTTTTGGCGCTGGTGTTTTCGCCTCTCCCTAAACAAGGGGGATGGCTCACTGATGGCGCTTGATTGCAGCGGGAAGTTGTTGTTAAACTCAGCCGAGCGGCTTGTTCTGTGCTCAGTGCTCTGGATGAGTGTGAGCGTTGTTTATGTAGCTGGATACTTTTGTTCATTACTTCAATTCCCACTTTCTTAATGGAATTTCAGCATTATCGGAAGAAGCAGACAAATGCTATTTATGCTAATACATGCTCTTAGCGTATCGTCGCTTCATTTTCTAATGAAGTGAGGGTCTTCTCAGGGCTGTTCCACGTGTGTTTTGTGTCTGAGAATTGAGGCTGTGTGAGGCACATGTGAAGTCCTTGAGTTTTGGTGCTGGCTGTGACCCTCCGAAGAGAGATCCTGCAGGTTTGGGCTGACGGGAGGGCCCAGCAGCACCTATGGCTGACCTCATACCTCTCTCAGCTGCAGTCGTGGAACAATAACTGCTGACATGTCTCCAGTGTCTGTAGGGTTGTGACCTGTCTGCTTGCTTTCTCTGCTTTTCTGAAGGGATTGTCAGTGCTTGGAAAGATACCCTGTTGAGTATGTGGGGGGAATATCATGCTTTCACCAGTGTTTGTGAGAAACCTTGCAAGAACCTCTCAGTTTTTCCTGGAGGTCTGAATTTCTTCTTCCCCTTGTTTTTCTGTTTTGAGGCATAAGGGCTCAGTCTGTGCTGTGTGTGTGTTATTCTTTTGCTCATGAATTTGTTTCTTCTCCTCATGTAGCAGCAATGTGACTGTCAGTTGGCAACTACTATTTTTGGTGTTATTTGAGATCATACAGGCCTGGATAGTAGCAGAACTGTGCGTGTCCCTGACGCTGTCAAGGGGAAATAAATTAAATGACCACAATAGACTTAAACCAAGAACTTGCTGTATTTTACCGGAATGTGTTGTATTTGTTGCTAACAAATTTCCAACTTTTTTTTTTTTTCAAGTTCTTGTGACTTTCCACTACAATCCCACTAATACTAGTCTGATAATAATAGCGAAAGGGTTAGAATCGTGTTGGGAAGATAAATTGTTGGTGTGCTGTGTTAAAGCAACCTAAGAAGTCAAACTGAAGACAGCGGTCTGTTTGAGTTGACTGGTCAGGCAGGAGTTTTATTTGCACTGTAGAACTGAAATGAATTTCATTAGAGACTAGTTTGGCAACTCTCGACATGCACTTCATTTTTCTCTTGGTGACAAAGCTAAATTAAGAGGCCATCCAGATATGGAACTGAGGGCAAAAACTGGGACCAGAACTGCTTAAGGTTCAAGTACTTTTAAGGTTCAAGACTTACAGGGACATATCTGTCCTTATACTCAGTTTGTTTCCTACTTGTTCCTAATACTGGGTTTGCTTTTTTCCCCGTGTTCTGGTAAGTTTTGACCTGTGAAACTATTTTAACTGCCAGATTTTTTTCCTGAATAGCAATAGTTGGCACAGGTCCCAGGACAACATACCTGAGATCAGGGCTTTTCCCAGTGTGCATGATTTTCTTTTCATGATGAATTTAATCTGCTGTTTTATGACCTTTTTTTCTCAGTCTCATAAAGTCCTTTACACTCAGTTCTCGTCCTTGTTGCTCTGAATAACAGAATCATCAAAAAAGTTATCACCTCACTGTTAGACCCTGTTTTAGGACTATTTAGGAATGCATTGAACTGCCACCAATGCAAAACTCCACTAATGACCCCTCTCTGCTCTATGTCTTGTGTTTACCAAGTGGCTGTAGCTGAAAGAAAGATGTTGGAAAATACAATCAAGTTGCATTGTATGTGCTAGACCAGGCTTTGAGATGTTTTTGTGGAGGCTTTTTGCCAGTTGTGGGAAACTAATTTCACCTTCCTTTTGGTGCTAGGCTGTGTTACCAGCAGGTGGAACACGAATTCTTCAGTTTGTAGAAGACAGAATACAGACTACTATGGTAATGTATAGCTTTAATCAACTGCATGAAAGATTGAGTGTGCATAAATAGTGTGTAGCTTCTCACAAGTTCTAAGTTACAGTCAAAATCTGAGTGTTTGTTTCTTCGCTGTCGCTGTGCATGAGGTAGGAATTAATTCCTGTTATTTCATCTCATGTGCATTGAATTGATCAGCTCACAGATCTTTGGGGGGAAAAATGCTGAATACTTGGTATGTGAGCTTATGAGCAAGACGCTGATGTAGTTTAAACTTCTTGCATGTCTGATGTTTTAAAGAAAAATTAAGTATTTATGAATGCGTTTGACTTTCAGACATCTTATTGAGCTAAGTGTTCTTAAGCCCTCCAAAAAGTACTTAATTTTCAGCTTTTGAAGTTACTAACTTCTTTCCCCCCTAAATTCCTCTCACAGCTGACCGGAATTGCTATTGGAGCTGCAGTCGCCTTACTACTTATAGCAGTTGTTGTGTTTGTCGTTTACAGAAGAGTGAAACAATCTAGTAAGTACTCAGTAACTACGCATGTTTTAAAAACAGTTTTCTCACCTATCTTCAGTATTTTTGTAATCATATATGGTAGATTCTGTGCTGGTTCATGACAGTTGCTTGCTGTGAAGGTAGTGGTTCTTGCAGGAAAACAGCTTTAAAAGGATGAAGAACTTGTGTTGATTCACTTACCCAGGTCTGAGCATAGAATTCATGAGTGTCACGTGCAGGATGCTGGAGGTTTTTATTTCTCTAGTGTTTGATAGCCTCAGTATCAGTTGGCATGCAAATAATTTCAACCTTTCTGCGATTTAATCGTTACGGTAATGAGAAACGGGTGAATTGGAGGTTTTCTTTGTGAGATTAAAATTACCTGATCCTTCTATCTGTTTAGAGAGCCTTTCTATCTCCTCTGGTGGTTAGGTAGAGCCTCAAGCCAGCTCTTCCCTAGTCTGGCTTGGCTAACCAGAGTTAGATAACGAGGCATGTTGTGTTGGCTTAAATTCCAAACCCTGGCCACAAGAACTTGTTGCTTAGTAGACAGGAGCCACAGCTGTTACGGAGGTAGCAAAACTGACAACCTGTGCTCGGTGTTCTTTCCCATGGCATAGAGCTGCAGGTGGCTTCTGATGTGATGCTTCTCTGTTTCAGAACAACTTCAGCCACATGTGCCTCAGTACAGATTTCGTAAGAGAGACAAAGTGATGTTCTATGGACGGAAGATCATGAGAAAGGTAAGTGCGTTTGGCACGGTGGGAAGGAAGTAAAGATTAAAATCCAGTTTGGGAGGTGTTGTAAACTTTGCAATGCTTCACTGGTTTAGCCTGGCCCAGGGCTTCAACCTATAAAACGTCACTGGAGGTTTGGGGATGTTTCAGAACTCCCGGAATTCTGCCTGAATTGCTGATGGAACAGCAATAGCTTCTCTTTCTGGCCAAACTTTGCCTTTTTCAAGAATATTTGTAGACAGTGAGGGTAGTAATAAATCAATGAATATCTGACTCCTCTATGGAGATGATGATTGTTTGAGTATCTATAGTAATATGTCTTTCTCAGTATTTAGGAGTATATTCAAGACACTGAGTGCCTATATTCAGGATTGTCCTTTTCAGATAATGACTCCAGTACTGTCAGGACATTCAAAGCTGACACCTTCTTTCCCATGCACCTATCTGCGAGCAGATACTCCAGTTTACCTTTCTGCAGTCTACCTGTGAAGAGCACTAAGCACTTCAGCATATGAGCCCTTGTTTTCTTGTACTCGACTGTCAATAAGACCTGTCAAACTGTCTCATTAGAGACTGTTCAAGAGGGGTTTATCCCAAGATTGTCCTCTGCCTCAGATTGTCACAAGGAATATCACCTGTGCCCTCAGGTTCCTGTCCTGATGTTGTTTCTGTCCTGTTATTCTGAAACATCTCCTCAAGAGTTTTCTATCAGTCAGGAATCTGCTTCTGCCTCAGTTGGTTAAATCCTTCAAGGCTATGGCTGCCTGTTTGACATTTACTTTCTTTTTTTCCTTATTTCTTTGTTTTTTACTTTTATATTTGCAAATGGGTTTTCTTGGGAAATTGCAACAAGAAGGCTTGAGGAAATCTGAAGACAGACATTTCCTTTAATGGATTAGGTTAATCTTAGTAGGTATGCTAGGTGTTCAGCACCGATTGCCTGGATTTCATTTAACTGAGGAGATTCATCTTCCTGTCTTTCTCCTCAAAATACATGTTTCCCTTGAAGCTACTTAGTGTATGCGGAATGTGAGATTAATTTTTTTTCTGATGGGCAGTATCACTGTGGTCAAAAGAACTCATCTTTTCAGAGGTGTCACGAGTGGCTACGTCAGCGCAGAGATCTTGCATGTGGTTTTGTTACAAGCTTGTGCAATAGGTCCTGGAGGCTGAGGTGACTTCCTTACTCAACACTCCCCATACCAAAATTTCTGTAGCAGCTTCTTGAACCTCCGTTCGCGGTCTTAGTATATGTGATGCTATTGATAAAGCCTGACTTTAGAAAGCTGCCTCTTACTCAGATGGGGACATTGACCCCTTTTCAGAGTAGCAGATGTTTATTCCTTGCTTGTAGTCATCTGTTGAATGAATGATGGTTGATACAAATGGTCAGTGAAGCAAAAAGGCTATTTAATTCTGAGTGTGATAAGTGCTCCCTGCCTGGCAGAGTCAGAACCAGGGTGTGGGTCTGGTGGCTCCCTGGCCCAGGGGAGCTGTGAGGCAGGAATGGCCCCTTTTGGGACCAAAGGCAGAGCGTGGCTGTGACCTGTGGGAAGACCTGCTCGAGTCCAGTATGCACTCATGTGGCCAGGGCACTTAAACCAACTGCTGTAGAAAAATAAGGTACAGGTGAGTAGCCTTGCTTTGTTAGTCACTGCTTGTTGAGGAACACTTCCTCTTGTGAACTGCTGCAGCCTTCTGCCTCGTGCACTGCCTAACTCTGTTGAGGTGAATTCAAATACTTGGACTTAATTAGACACTGTGCTGGCTTTAATATTCAGTTCTGGAGCTCTGTTTCATTGTGGAGGGAGGAGATTACTCCCTGAACCTTCTGCATTGCAGATCAACCTTTTTGTAGAACTTGGCCAAGAAAGCCCTCAATGAAAGGAAATTGTGTGTGTTGCCATCAACTTCATAACTTTAATATTCTTTAATGCAGCTGTTTATATGTAACACACATCAGTAAAGAATGCTTAGAATTCCACATGGTAAGATCATTTCAGGTAGTTTTTCGTTTGGGGTTTTAGACCTTGGTTTTTGCTTTTATTCCTGTATAAGACATAGACTATTACAAACTAACGGCTGTTGATTGTACTTCATGTATTTTTGATAAAATACCAGGATTTTACTTTAAAAAAAAAAAAAAAAGAGCTTCCAAACTAATTAAAGATTTCTTTTGTGAGAGAAACTTCTTCCTGGAATTCAACGCTTTGAGAAACCAACGGAGTAATGTTTTGAAAGTAACTAATGGGGTGTTTTCTTGGTCTTGCAGTTGTTGCAGTTCTCCAGAAGGTGGCACTTAGTAACTAGTAAAAACAAGTAAAAGCCTTGCTGCGTGTCTGTGGTGCTGTTTGTCACCAGCTCAAAAATGAACCAGGCCCTAGTTTGTCAGCATCCCAGGCTGCCATAGGAGCACTGGAGCTTTAAATGTTACTCGTCTGCCTGATGTTGAGAGTTCCTGAGTGAGAACTGTATAGCCAAGGGGCTATTTTAGCCTCTACCATCCATTTCCATTGTAGTAGTTGCTTATTAAAAGCGAAGTGTACTCCACTTGCTTTCTAGAAAGAAAGTGATCCTGCAGTAGATGTTGTTCCAATCCTCCAAGGTGTTACATGAGTGCTTCACTCTGCTCATGTTCTAATGAGTTGGTAGATGAGTTGGAGCCTTTGCAGGGTTAGAACTAGGGGGTTGAGTTTTTGGTTTGGTTTGGTTTTTAGTCAATGTTTTTGTTTTCATTCTTTCCTCCTAGGTTACAACTCTTCCAAACTCTCTGGTTGGGAACACTGTGCCTCGCCAAAGGATGCGGAAGCGAGCAAAAGTTTTATCTTTGGCTAAAAGGTACTTGGGCTTTTGGGAAGGGGAAAATTCATGCCGTGGGTTGTTTTTTTTTGTTTGTGGTGTGGAACCTATCTCTAGCGTAGCACTTTTCTGTAGCTGCTGATTTTTTACAGTCCTGTCAGCTGTGCATCAGCCTAGCATTTTGCTGGGAAGTTTGCTGAAATGGAGTGGTTTATGCCGACAACACTGTCTCTAGTTTTGCTGAAGAAAGGCAGGAGGGTGGAATGCTACTGTTTTATCTAACTGATAATATGTAACTGGGCATGGTGTACATTTAGTACTGCAGTCAACCTATAGTGTCAGTATACAGCCCATACTTAGGACAGATGAGAAAACTTCCTGAACTTTTTGTTTTTCTTTGTAGGATTCTGCGTATTAAGAAGGAATGTCCAACTCTGCAGCCGAAGGAACCACCTCCCTCTTTGCTAGAGGCAGATCTGACTGAATTTGATGTAAAGAATTCCCATTTGCCATCAGAAGTCCTATACATGCTTAAAAACGTTAGGTAATGTTAAATGGAAAGATAATTTTGGATTTTGGTTTTGACAGATGTTCAAGTGATGTAAATATTCAGCAGTTTGTCTCATGTCTTAAATTTTATCACTGCATGGTCAGAATCTTTAAGCAGTTGACTGAAAATTCATCTGAGCATGAGGAAAGAATAAATGACTTCTAATTTTCTAGAAACGTTAAGAAAATAGTCGAGTGCGTTTTAAAAGAGAAAAAAAAAAAGAGAGGGGGGAAAAAGAGGATGTAGATTAGTGGCCTAAATTCAGGGATAGTGATAATAAAGCTATTCTAACATGAACAGATTTCTTTTAGTGCATTTTAAAAATTCCCTTTAGACTATATCAGACAATTTTTTGGTACAGAAAAGCATCATAATTGGTAAATGTTGATTGGATACCGTATTGACAACTCTCTAAACTGCAGAATCTTTTACTTCTCTGGCTAAAAAGGCTGCAAATGGAATCAAAGTCAACTTAATCCCCACAGCATTTTTGTCGGGTTGAGAAGAAGGGATGGTCTTTGTGCCTGTTCAGGAAGGGGTTAAATTTGCTGACACAGCAGAGGATGAAATCTTCCAACCTGTAATTTTGTTAATTTTTCTCCCAATTATAATATAATTTGGTCCTGAAGGTCATACTCTAATAAAACTGCTGTTTAAGTCATCTGAACTTTCTGCTGTGGAATTATGATCTCCTATGACTAATTGATGTTGCAGTAGAATTTGATTGATCGATCCTGTTAAATATGAGCTAATGGATCAGGTTTAAGATGCGTATTTCTGTCTCCCTGGTAGTGACTGATTAGTTTCAGTACTGAAGGAGTCCAGTTGCACGTTACCTGCAGGAGATAGAATATACCAAACTTACAAGTACATGCAGATGACAGGAATTTTTCCCTTTGTTTTCAGTATTTCTCATGTGTTCTGGTTACACGGAGAGGATAGCTGTACTAAAAGGAGAAGTTCCATAGGGTAACTTTTCTCATGCAATATGTGAATCTTGCAGATTTTTATATTTCTTCCCCTTCAGAAGCCATGCTGGTGTTTGCTTGAGGAAGACTGGATATATTTCCTTCTGAATGTGCTGGCATTGCAGTGTTAGTCAGAAAGAAACTCCAGTATTTACAGTTTCCAGCGTTTCACAGTACTCTTGCACTCGGGGAGTTCTGCTCCTTCTGCAAGGCTGTTGGGCCGCCAGGAAACGACTGACTCTGGGGTTCATCTGCTATTCATGCCTGAGGGCTTTGCTAATTTAGGAAGGATTTTCCAAGGGCAGTGGTGATTTTAGGTTTCCCTTTGCATTTTCTTTCCTGCAGGGTCCTTGGCCACTTTGAGAAGCCGCTTTTCCTGGAACTGTGCAAGCACATGTTTTTTGTGCAGTTGCATGAAGGTGAATACATCTTTCGTCCTGGGCAGCTGGATAACAGCATCTATGTTGTGCAGGATGGCAAGCTGGAAGTTTGCATTCAAGAAAGTGTAAGAATAAACTGATCTGCGATTCTTGAGATAAATCTGTTGGCATGAATCATTAAGCATTGATTAAACTTAGACATTTGAATCACAGTGATTTAGAAAGAATTAGTTCCAACCCTTCAAGGACATGATATTTATAAAGATCAAGGTTTTTAGCTGTGGTCCCCCGTGTCTTAGATGAGGGAGCAAAACCCAGTCCTGATCAGGAATTCTGAAATGTCCTCACGTACACCAGCTGCATAGTTATTGAGGGAGGACACGGTGCAAGACGGGCTTTGCATTGGAAACATTCTCCTTTTGGATGGTAGTTATATAAAACAGGTGTACAGAGCAAGAGAGACCAAGTACGCTGAGCTCTGTAACATTCTATTGTGGTAGTTAGCAGGTTTACCTGGGAGGTGGAAGATTCAGATTCACTTCTGGGTGGACAGGGAAGAGAAATGATGGCTTGTTTAATGGGTGAGTCTTAAAGTGTTGAGTGCTAATAACCTTTGTGATCCCTTCTTCCAATTGAGATTTTTTTTTTTTTCTTCCTGACTGACCTTTGAGTTTAGCTTTAACATGTGAACAGCTTTCTCGTGGCTGAAAATGCAGGGAGTTTGTTTGCAAATTCTACTAAATTTGCTGATTTCTGTACACATTTGCATTTTGCTGTTTTGTTTTGTACTACCTCTTGAAATGTAATCCCTTGATAAAGGGAGCTAATTCTGTCTCAGAGTGAAGGAAGCTTTTTTAATTGGTTGTTACGTAGCAAAGACAAGCAGGTCACATCTTCCCCCTAGACAAAACTGTCTTTTAGTTTCTTTTAATGTAGTACTTTTAGAATGGTGTTTTAAAACTTTGGTGCTTTGAATTAGCACACTTCCATCAGAGCAGAGAGAAAACAAGCATCCAAGTTATAATGGGGGACCATTTCTTTTAGGGCTGCTCAGAGTATCTGGCAGAATGAGAGCACGTTAAGCTTTCTGAAATGCTCTGTATATGCCAAATATGGCACCGTGAGCCTGCGGTAATCTTCTATCCTCCACTTGCAGGATGGAACAGAAGTGGTTGTTAAGGAGGTGCTGGCAGGAGACAGCGTCCACAGCCTTCTCAGCATTCTTGATGTTATCACGGTAAGTTCTTGAACATGCAGGTTTTCTGCAGTGCTGCTTTATGTCACAGAGCCTGTCGGGGGAAGTAGATTTTGCATATTGCTAGGGAAGAATCAGAATGGAAAGCGTTTCTCTGACCTATTCTTTTCCTCCTCCCAGGCCTTCACAGCTGTAAACTTATCTCTGTGGTATGTAAGTTAGTTGTGAAACGTGTATGCTTGACAGTGTAACACTGGCTATTTCTGATAAGCAGTAGGATTTGAATTATTCTTTTATGGCTGGAAAACTGAGGTATGGTTTGATTTGCTTAAGGTCACAAAGCAGTCAGGAGGAGGACCAGGGTAAGGCCCAGAAGTCCAGGCTTTTACACGGTTTGATTTGTTACTTACTGAATTTATTTTTATTTAGTTTAATGAAAATAAATCTGACAGTTGTTATTGCTGTAATTACACTGTGAAACCAGTTAATGGATTTAATTTTTTCCTAATATGTTCCTGTTGCTGGTGCCCATCTGAAGGTTGTGCTCTTTGGCAGGCAACAAGATGAGCTAAATGGTAGCTGGTCATGTTGACTGCACAAATTAGTGGTGTGGATTTTGTTTCAGTTGGAGTTACAATGATGGTTTTATCACAGTGCATCTGCTGAGGAATACATAAATCGAAGGTGGTAAATTCATCTTCAGGAATATGCAAGCACTTGAAGTGCTTACTTGAAAGATTTTGGTAGTTGAGAGGAAGAAGATAATCTAATCAATAAATTGTTCGTATTTGGCCTTGTATCATGTTTCTCTTGTGCTTGGCTGTTTCCTTTCATTAAAAGATGCTGTTATTCTATGTGTAAGTAGTTTTAATGATTCTGTAAAGTGTTCTTTGCCACTTTTAGATGCAAGCATATATCTATATACCTATAATTTCCATAAAACCTATTGAAAGTGATAGACAATTTTTAAGCTTGGTCACGCTGTCTTCTGTAGTGAATAATTTGGACTGTACAAGTTAATTCCTGCTGTCAAATCCATGTTAATAGCAGATTTAGAGGTATCTTTGCCCTTGTTACTTCCACCGGTAAATTTTCCTAATGACAATATTCTAAAGAGCAGGACCATTGTATAGGAACATGAATACTAGTCATGTTCTTTTTCTGTATGCTTTTTGGATAAACAAGAAGAAATCCTTCTTGTACAACAATGGTTTGTTGTTTTGGTTTTTTTTAAAGGGTGGTTGCCATTCATTTTGTGTTGTGGTGGGGTTTTTTTTGTTGGCTTTTTTTTAAATTCTCATCCTATCTTTTTTTTTTTCCCCTCTTTCTCATTAGTTATACCATTGGTAAATCAGAAAGTGTGTTGAAAAGAGTTATCAGCATGCAGAAGTGTATATAACCAAAAACCTTGCAGATTTTTTTGCTTAAATAACTTGTTCTCATTTATTTTTACAACTCTCTCTTTTCTCCCTTGTTTCCCAGCTTTGTGAACTGGTTGTTCTATTTCTGGTTTTCCTCTTCCTTATGCTCCTTGTGACTTTTGGTATAGAAGTAGCATGAAAATGGGCAAGGAGAGAGGAAGTAGCATTGATTAAAATAGAGAAGACTTCTCAGTGGCATTCCAAATTAGTGGATGTCTTAGAACTTCCTGCAGATGCCATACCCTTAATTAAGTTTCACTGTATCACCAAACACATGAATCTGACACGAAGAAAGAATGTATTCAGAGAGGATTTGAGTTGTCTGAGCTGAATTTATGATTCCTTTGACTGATTTTGTAACACATGACGTCAGGCCCGTCCCCCACTTGGTTGAGAGATCTGCAAGAAAATTGAGGTTCCTGCAAGAAGTGGTGACCTCTTGTTGTTGGATCTAAAAGAAAGGTCAAACAAGACATAGTTTTCTAATTTAATTTTCCATTTTTTTAAAATTGAAAAGTCCCCTTGGATCTACTAAATTTCTGTATTTCACTTATTCTGAGAACAGATAAATGCTGCTTTCACAAAACTCAAAGGAGAAACTGGAAGCTTTTGAATCCAAGTAGATGCTAGCCCTTTCCTGGTATTTTGGAACAATTCTGTGTTGTAGTTAATCTGTCTCTGAATTGATACTGCCTCAAATATTAAAGAAGTCTCTGAACTGAACATTGTTGATGTCCACGCGAGTGTTTTCAGAAGCTGTTGCTGAGCGCTCACTCTACCCATGTGTGCAGTCAGATCTTTTTCCTGAATGGTGAATTTTCATTCAGAGTTAAATGGGACAAAAAGAGACAGTGTTTGATGCTGATTCCTAGAGCTTTGGGTTTTACTCTTCTTTTGCCCTCCATGTGGAGATGGTATTTGGAAAACTGTGAGCAGGTGGCATAGTTGGAATGAAAAGGAAGAGACTTGGAGGAGTATTGATCAATTGCCAATGACTGGGGAAAAAAAATGGAAGTCTGAGGATTAAAAGAAGCTGAAAAAGCCACTTGAATAAAGGTGAGCCTGCGGGGCTCAAGTCTGTTTAAATGACAGTGGCCAAGACAGATGAGGTTATAAAGAAGCGATTGATTGCTGCAAGAACTTTGGGTTGCAGCAGAATTGGTGTAGTGTGGAGGATCGCAGGTAGGAGCAGAGGAAAACAAGATCTAAGCAATGGGAATAGGGAGAATATACCAGATTTTTGGGTACAAAAAGGAGTTACCACCCCAGGTGGAAGAATGTAAGGCACCTGTGTCTTCTGTAGCAGATTTCTTAATCAAATTCATTTGGATTTGGCTATCAGCTGTTGTCTGGATTCAACTACTGCTTTAGCTGTCACATTTGTCACCTACAATATTTAATTACTCTGCAGCTCCTAGAACAAGACAGAAGTAAATAGTTATCCGTGCTGAGAACAAAAAGTTCTCTTGTTGAAAAAGCCCTAGTTCACTACTGATTATAACTTAACTGTTCCTTGTGACCTCGGTGTGTGATTGTAAAATAGCATCATTTAGATGTGGTGTTCTCCGGGTGCTGCTGATTACATTATATTCGAGAGAACAATTACAGGAACACTTGCTCTTTGCGTTTCTCTGACAGCTTTTAGCATGTTCCAAGCCAATTAAGATATGTTGGTTGGCCCTTTCAAAAGCAGACTGCTCTCTTGCAGGGATTTTGCAAAAGCAAAATTATATGCTGAAAAACTGGAGGGATGGGCTGTTCCCTGGAGAAAAAGGCTGCTGCATCGTTATCAGTTATTATCCTAAAACTGTTTTTCTGAGAGACTGTCAGTATTGGTCTAGCCTCAGACAAGCAGTGTTCAGAAAAAAACCCAAACACGTTACTGGGGAGAGCGTAGACCATATAAACATGATATACAGTGCTTCTTTTGCCCTTTTGAATAACTCTTATGGAACACTGTTAAGCTTCATGCTTATCATCTGTCCAGTGACTAAAGATTTAATAGATTTCCTTAGTTTTTCACTATGTATTTGGTGTAGAGATTGAGAGGAACTACAGTTTATGGCAAATACAGCATTGTATATAGTTAAAAGCAGACTATACATGTTTTCTTTTACGTATGAGTATAAGGAGAATTCCAAATGACTTCTTTGTCTAGAGCCAGGCTATAAACTGGACTGTAAAAGAGTAATGTTGCATTTATTTTTGGGTACAGCAAAAGCACAGAGATGTCATTTGTTAATTACTTAATTAAAAGAAACTCAGGAAAACTGAGGACACCTGGTACCTTTGCAGTGTAGGTCCAAGAGATGTTTAAAATTTCAAATCCCTCAGGAACTTGAAAATCAAAGCTATTAATATCATCCCCAGATTTTATAAAAAGGTCATCTGAAGTTGGTGTAATTAAGGAATTGGTTCCAATTAATTTGATTTAATTTTAGAATCTGCTTCATCGTGACTTCCAGACCAGCAGGCAGACAGAGCTGTAGCTTTATTTTCCAGAGTGATTATAGTTGTACGGAACGTGTCTTGTTTGGTTTTGCTGTGTTCTTTAGGCAGAAATTCTTTTCCAGTGATTGTTTAGTTGTCTGATGCTCTGGAAGACTTGCAAGTTTTTTTGTTTGTAATCAGCATTTAGCATCTGCGTGTTTATGTTTGGAAAAATTTGCCTTCTGCTGCTCAGGAGGAATGAAAGCTTCAGAAGCTGTAAGGTGACTGTTAAAGCAGAAACTCTGTTTCTTCCTTAGCTCCTGCTCCATACCACAAATGGACTCCTTTTATCTTAGAAATATTGGATAAATCAATATTTCATGTACTAGTAAATGAATTCATGAATTACAGATATTCTTTTCAGCATTTACTAATGGGGTAGAAGGGGTGTGGTCTGGAATTTTTTATCCAGGTGTTTGGCAGTATGTTTTTAAAATCTGTTCTGATTCAAGGGGGGAAATCCTAAACCAGAGGCTTGCCTTCCAGTGTAAAAAATCTGTATTCTATCCATTTACAGTTGTATCTTTCACTGGTTAATTCTCCATCTGCTCTTTGAACAACTTGGGATGGTCTAGACCCAGTTTATCTCAAGTAAAGAAAAGCTGTTTGGCTTTGTTATTGGGCATATTTCATATATGTATATATGAAGATACATATATATATATCTTAGAACACAACAAGTCTGCCTGGTTTTTGTCTTATTCCATTATGTATGTAATTACTATACAATTTTGTTCTATCTTTTGCTGAGTGTGTGAGTATATGATTGTTATTGCAGCAAATAGCTTGGTCGTCAGTACAGATAATAAAATGAACAAAACCTCTTTTCTCTACAGTCTTGAATAGCTGGAAGTTGAAATACTTCTGAAGCCTGGCTTTGTCTGTAATACAACTGTAACAGGGTCGACAGACTAGCCAGTTCCCCTTAACCTGATACAGCTTCTGTAGCTCTTCTTTCCCTACCTCTGTCTCTGTTTAACGGTAGTGAAATGGTTGCTGTGAATTCACCTGACTGTGCTGCCCTCATTACACCTGTAGGTCATGGAGCATAAATTCAAGGCTTTTTGTGGTCAGATGATGTCTGTCAAGCATATACAGTATCAAAGTAGAAATTTGGGAAGCGATGGGGAAGAATTGGGTCAGATAATTGGTGGATTTAACCTTGTGTCTCTGAAACTTTCGTTAGGGTCACCCTGCTCCTTATAAAACGGTCTCAGCCCGAGCAGCCATTCCATCCACTATATTGCGACTTCCAGCAAGTGCCTTTCAAGATGTCTTCCAGAAATATCCTGAAACTCTTGTTAGAGTGGTACAGGTAAGCTTTGTTGTTAAGTAGAATTGGGGTGGGGAGGAAATCACTTTAATTTCAAAGTTACAAGGAAGACAGTGTGAAGTTCAGCAAGATCATCATCCTTTTGCAGATGTGGAACTGTTCAGTATAGCTTCTTTTCAAGATTTGGACTAGTTCTGGTCTTCCTCTCACTCTTAGAGCCCTAGACTTAATGATACCAGCATTAATCATGTACAGGAAGGAATAATTCATATATATATATACACACACAGAAAGAATCACAGAATCAGTTCCTGCATGTGATAGCCTCTCGAATCAGCTCCTTGGTCCTGGCAGAGTAGAATGTGCTGGCCTGGGCTCTGCATCATGGTTATGCACCAGCAAGGTTTCAAAATGGCTTGGAGTATGGAAAAGACTGTTGCATGTTCTGAAAAAGGACTGATGTACCCTCTGCAGCTGTTTGTTGAGGCGTGATGTGTTGTAAAATTCACAAAATTCAGACTGACGTGTGAATTTCCACTTCAGATGCAATTGTCAGCATCTGAGGAAAGAGCTATGTTTTGTGTTAGTTTTAAGTTCACTTCCTTGCTTTGCAGGAGCTTAGACAGTTCTCAAGTGAGCGCTGCAGATATGTCTTGTTCAGCCTGCGGATGGAAGCTAGTGCAGGGATTACTGTGTTAACAATTTCAGTTTGGAGAGTTTGCCAAGTGGTGCGTCGTCCCACAGGGGTAACAGTCAAATGGGTGCACGTGCCCTGATGAGTCATTCTGCTCTGTCCTCTTGTTTTACTATCACTTCTAAATCTTTTTGTCCTTGCAAACTGTTCTGGTATTGGGATGATTTATGAGTGACACGTGAACCTCCTAATACTGATGGTTGAAGAGAACAGATCATTATACCAATTTAATTTGCTCTGTGAGAGCTGATACAAAAGAGGGGATGGCTTAAGAGTGGGAATAAGCTGCCAGGGCAGAGGAAGGTCAGGTGGCAGTGATGCCTCATATTAGTTTAGAGTGCTTGTAGAGCAGTAGCACAGGCTCTGTATGAGGAAAGCTGGAATAATTTTTTTAATGAGGGGGAAAAAATGGAAGCAAATACTCTTATTTCAAGGCATGTTTATTATTAATGGCTACAGAAAACAAAAAACATTGGTGTTTGGGAATAAAACTTTGGATTCTTGTGCCATCAAATAATTGTGAAGTCTTTGGTAACTCATTTGAATCTGTCTTTCCCTCAGTTTATAACTGCTAAAAAGGAATCTCAGCTTAGGGTACAGTCTGTACTTTATAAAGTGCTTTCAGGTACTCTGGTACATAACTATCTAAATGCAAGAACGAGTGTGGGAGAATGCTAAATCGATTCCTATTGCTTCTTGATTTCCTATTCCTAGATCATCATGGTGAGGCTGCAGAGAGTGACATTCCTCGCTTTGCACAACTACCTTGGTCTGACTACTGAGCTCTTCAATTGTGTAAGTTCGGGGTACCTTTTGTCTTCCTATGCAGCCTGTCTGACGTGGCACAGAGAGGACTTCCTTCTTTCAGAATATTGTAAAGCAAATAGTATGTATTAATTTAATACTGACAGTACTTGAGAGGTAAGGTCCTTGTTATAACCAGACCATAAAATCTAGCCTGTGCTGATGCCTGGGGAACTGGGGAGGAAAGCTTAAATTTCAGAAGTTTGAAGAAGTGCATCACTTCAGACTGGTGTATGTGCACCACTGTGTGCCAACATCAGTATGTTTCAGCAGCCCTGACCTTTGTTAATGATACTGAGTCACTTCTACCTATGACAGATCAAAGAATGATGTACCCTTGGTAGAAGAGGATCAGGTCAGGGAATACTTAAGCAAACTGTACGTGCTGTCCATGGGCCTTGATGGGCTGCACCTGGGAGTGCTGAGGGAGCTGGCAGAGATCACTGCAGGGCCACTCTTGATAACGTTTGATCACTGCAGCTGGGAGAAGTACCCCAGGGGTCAATACAGGGTCCAGTCCTGTTCAACATGTGTGAGTGTGTGATTTCTGTTTGTCTTTTCACCTTGCTTCTTGCAGCAGAGCCAAGCCATCCCGCTCATCTCTGTGGCAAGTGTAACATCTGGAGGAAATTCGAGCAAAGCGGTAAAAAGACAAGTGTCTAATGTGTCAGAGGAAGATCGTGGAGAAAAGTTTGAAAAAGCTGGGGAAGCACTGGAAATAGGTAATATTTCTGGAAATGTGTAGTAATTGTCCTTTGTGATGTTATTTAGTTGGTGTGCTATTGATCAGAGGGCTTTGATTTGAGTAGTTAGGGATTGTCTTAAATCAGTTTCAGATTTGAAGTGTTTGGATAGTCCTTAGCTTTAATACGAAAGTATTGCTGTGTTGTTAAAGATATTGAGGGGGGAGTGGAAAAAAATGTGGCTCCTACTGTTGACTTCATAGAAGGAGCTGTGAAAATTCTGCACTCCAGATACTAGTAGAAGAATTGCTGGGTATGTGTCGGCTTTCAGGTTGAAATGTCAGTATGGAAGCTAAGCACAGGAAAATAGATTGAGTTGAGTTTTGCCTCTGGAACTGAATATTTTTTTTAAATTAACTCAAAAGCAGGAAGCAGGTTTAAACAATGTTCAACATTGGTGTTTCAAAACCTTTAACACAGCCTTTAACGAGTTCTAAAAGTGGGTAGAGAGAGGTTCTTGTTAGTGAAATTTATTTTATTAGGGAGTACCTTGTATTTACATTCATATAACTTTTGTTTCTAAATTTCAGATACACTGAAGATTTCTGGTACAGAAAACTCTGAGCATGTTTTCAGAAGAAGCCTTTCTTCACCTCCCTATGCAGGATCTGCAGAGACTTCTAGTAAGTAGTGCTTGGCAAAATTGTGGGAAATACGTAATGTATCTAACCATACTGGGGCACACACATACTCTCTGGACCACTGGGTTAGATAATCTTCCTCTTTATGTTAGATAATCATCTTGCAGTAGTACTGCTTCCTAACTCATTTGTCAAAAATTTATTTTCTGAAGCAACAAATGGACTATTATCTGAGAGAGCATTCCCTTGCTGTCTTTACTAGCAGTGGGGAACGTACAGTAATTTGGCTACTGAGAGACCTGCAGATGAAGAGCTTTATTAATTGATATAACTGAAACAAAGTGAGTTATGATGATACGCTGTCATCCTTCATGCAAAAGATGACACACAGTTCTTGCTTGGCTGATTGTCCCAAAGAGCACATTACATGGCTTTGTTGCTTTTAGAGGAATGTTTTTTGAGTGGGTAATAAAGGTGATTTGTTATTGAATGCTTTGATGAGACATTTATGAGGCTGAGCTGTTTTGATGCTGCAGTATTCATTCCAGTGAACTTCAGTCATCTCCACTGTAGACCTCTTCCTCTGAGCCAGTTGTTTAGGTTAGCTTTATGTTCAAAGTAGAGAAACTTCAAACTTCTTGGGTGAATCACAGAAGGAAGGCATCTGTCTTTCGTTAGCTGAGTACCAAACTAACCATCTTGAGGTAGTTGTAAGGTCATGCTGGGATACTCTAGTCATTATGAAGATATTGTTAATATAAACATATTAAGTCATATAAAGTTTAATCAGTGGAATAAAGGTACACTGGATACATTACAAGATGCACATATTGTTTACATTAAGTGGCTTAGGAGATAAGAACATACTGTGAGGGGTTAGAGAGGATGGAGACAAGGAGAAAGGAGGGAGACAGGCTGAGGGAGCCCTCAGTGTTGAGGGCTTTCCCCAATGTAAGGTTTCTAACACTTGTTGCTATCAAGTTAAGTTGGTGGTATATAGAGAAGAGAAGAATGGGTAGTTACTTCATTTTTAACAATAGAGAGCCGATGGTTCAACTGCATCTTCAACTTCTGCTGTGCAGGTGTACAATGTCCCAGTTACATTTTTTCATAACTTTCATGTTACTGTCCAGAGGGATGGATGTGATAGAGGAGGAGCATTTTGGCTAGTGATAAGTAGCTCATCTTTCTGAACCAGGGAAACAAAGGAAAATATTGAACTGACCAATGCAAGACTTGGCTTTATTTTCACGTGTTAGGTTAACCTGATTTGCACTATGCGTTATAAAATGTATCAGCAGACTTGATTCAGTGGTAAATTAAGCAATGCTTACTCTGAACATAGCCATTTTTCCCCCAGGTAAACAAGTAGTTCAGTGAGATCTGCCTATGCTGCCCTGTAACACTTTTAAGGTAGAGTCCATGCGTGTTCTTAGAAGCTTTTATGTGGAAGGATCCCAGCATACTTAACAATTAATATGTCCATTTGTCCTTCCTTTCTCCTTTCATAAGACTCTCCTGTCATAAGAGTTATGTCAGGGTACACAGAGCTTAGCAGAGAGAGAAAATTAATTTTTACTGACAGAAGGAGCATATCTAATTGGGTAATTATGTTTGCCTCAGTTAATGGAGCTCATTTCTGCTCACTGCACTAAGGTTACAGTCACCGTTTAGCTTGCACGGGAAGTATCTTGATGTCTGTAATGAAAAGATCAAGATCTTGCTTCAGATTCTATTCCACTACCTCATTGTGTGTTCAGACTCCATGGGAATATTGGTTATGTTTATTAGTGATTCAGAGAAAAAAACCTGACTTGCTAGAGTCATCCAGGTGCTGTTATCTCAGCATCTCTTTGATTTGCTTGGCTCATTAGAATTAACAAAAACTGCTAAAAATTGCTTTGGGGAAAACATTTTTGCCTAGTTACTCCTGGGGTTTGGGGTGTACTTTGTTCTTCTGGTTTTTGTATAGCTATCTAACTTGAAACGTAGCAGATGTGTAGATGAGGAAATACAATCCTGCCAACTTAGGCTAGTCTACTTTTTAAGTATACCAACCCTTTATGTGGGGAAAGGTGTAAGTCAAGCAGAGTATCTGGGCTAGTGGGCAGAAGAATCAGATGAATGAAATAAAACAATGGGATCTTTTGTATGTGGTAACTTCATCAGTTTTACTGTTCCTGGAAGTGTTCCCAACTTAATTTTTTTAAGGTTAAATAGCAGTTATCATTTATTGGTTTGTTCGTTGTTGATTTTTTTTTTTTTTTAATCAAGGGTTAAGAGAAGCTGCTTTTCCTTCTTTAAAACTGAAGCCATGACCCTATAGCATACACGCAGGAGCACAGGACCACCCGCGTTAGGAAAAGCAGGTAGTTCAGCCAGTGAGTACTTGGAAGGAAAGAGGCATCTGAAATACTGCCAGGGACTCTCTCAGTTGCCATTGTTTTTGCAGTGACTTCCATAGCAGCAGTGTGTGGGATACTAGTGAGCATGTGTTCATCAAACAGCATTGCATTCCACTCTTGAGTTTCCTACTGCCTTCTGTTCTTTTGACTCAACGGTTCTAGTTAAAGCTTGTTCTGCTGTATCCTTTCTAAGTCCCGTTTGAGCAACAAGACAGTTTAATTAATCACTGTGTGGGAAGCTTATATCTGTGACTGAGATGAAGACTTCTACTTTGAATAGAAGTCTAGTAGACATAAGCTTTCACTGTTAGAATGCCGCCTCTTTTTCCTCTCTCTGATTTTTTTTAATATGCAGAGCTCTGTAGAGGATGCTTTTCATGCCTACATACCCATTATCAGATTATTTAGGTTTAACCTGAGAAGTGTGTGTTTAGATTTAAAATGCACTTGGTGTATTGGGGCTTAGTAATTATGCTGACACTGTGATTTATGGGTCAGTATAATTGACGGGTAGTCAAATCAGCCCATATGGAGTTCCATGCTGCTATTTCTACTATCCCAGCTTTTTTGTTTACAACTAATTTAGGGTCTTTAATGTTGCAGTGTGTCTGAAATTCAGTTAGTAGTATCAAAAGCTTTTTTTGGTCTTACGGTTTGTAAGTTTTGCTGATGACAATCTTTGGGTCAACTTGTTGGATTTCGTGTTTGGAGGCTGATAATTAAATGATGTTATGACCCCAGTGCCAAATGTGGAATTACTACATGCAAAGATTTGTTCATATTTGTAGATAACATGGAAAAGAGTACTCCGAGGTAGATCTGAATCTTTGGCACAGTAGGGTTCCCTCCTTGTCCTAGCTGCGGTGGAGATGGGAGTCAAGCTCCTTCAGAAATAAAATACTTGTATTTTAAAATTTCAATGTATAGACAGCTCTTCATGGGAGGGTAATATTTTCACATGATCATATGTCACAAGGGTGTAAATATAGGGCAGCTCCATGTTTCCAAAATCCGACTTTCCAATGATCAGGTCAATCCTGGGCAAACTCAAGTGTGTGTGTAGAGGTGAGGGAGTGGGGGAGGAATTCAGAATTAAAAATTTGAGCATTTTCAGAGTTTATTAGGTAACAAAATCCAGCAGTCAGGAAAGACAATTGCTTTTCCTAAGGGCCCATCCTATTTTTAAGCAATTTGCATTTAAAAAAAGCAAAAATAAGAACACTGTAGTAACAGACGGAAAAAGGCATAAGGGAGAAAACTTAAACTTTTCTGAATACAGTATATTTTTGTGATACATTAGGCATATAAATATGATAGAAATGATTACAGGTTTATTTGTTAAAGGAAATTGCAATCTCTGCATGATTCTTAAACTCATCTGTAAATCATCAAGCTGGTATGTGGGTATCTTACTCAAGGTAATTAAATAGGAAGCATTCCCCAGTTATGTTTGCATTATTGATTATCTCAGATAAGTTCCTGGAAGGTGGATGGGACAGCCAAGGAGCTAATATAATTAAGATGTATTAAAATTGGGAAGCAAGGAGTAAAAGTTGTTAGTGACTTCAAATTCTTGAATTAAATCAGTGAGACCTGTGAGGGAATTCCTTGTGTATCTCTCAGCACATGATGTGCATTGAAAATCTGGACAAGTTGTAGAAAGATCTGAAATTATTTTAGGCGTTGGAGGGGGAATGCTTTCTATGGAGAGACTTTAAGAAGTTGCTGATCATAATATGAAAGCTCTTGCAATGTATTGGGTACAAAAAAAGTTCTTTGGTTTGGTGGAGAAGAGGTTAATAAGAATAATTTCCTGAAAACAATGATGAAAATCTGTTTGGTGGATTTGCCTCTTCCTGATGATCTTCAGATCTGAATGACTCTGTTTTGTCTACCCCAAAATAATTATTGTACTCTGTACAAGAGTGGATGTGGGAATTTTGGGACATATTGTATACCTGAGCTCAGATGAGAAGAAGATTTAAAGTCCCCATCAGATCATCCAGATCAGAAAGAACTAGGAAATAAGTAAGAATTTGAGGATGCTACTTAATTTTATCCTCAACTTCAGAAATGAAAAAACAAACAAACAAAAAGTTGCTCGACTTTGTGTACTATCTGCTATTTCTGAGAAACTGTAATAAAAGAGGTGCTTAAAAAAAGATTTTTATATTGCTCATAGATAATTCCAGCGGTGCAAAGTCAGACATGGACATGGCATATGAAAGAGCCAGAGTGCATTTTGGCTCGGAGGACACTGCCAGCAGTCCTGTTGTGGGCAAGGTAGGTCGGCTGCTTTGGAGAGGTTGGCCTGTTTCTTGTATTTCCTTATGTCATTATTCTTTGAGTAATTTAAATGTTTTCTCCCTTACTTCTAAATGCTGTCCTTTCAACCTGGTACGAGTTGTGAGACTTGGTCTTCATTTATTGGTGTGTTTTAACTTTATCGTTGTTTCAGTAGATTTTGGTGACTGTTCAGGCTTTTTAGTGCAGATCTTGAAACTGGAGATTCCCTTGGCAAGTAGTGGGAAAATAGTGCTGCAGCTTCTTGATTTTAGGTATTGCCTTCCTCTAACTCATGAAAAGGATTATTTGGAAAGGTAAATTTGTCAGACCACGCTTTATTTGCGAGAACTACTTTGCAGCAAGGAATTAAAAGCTTGTATCAGCCCGTGAACTTCTGTAGGTTTTCAGTCATGATTTATAGATCTGTTTCTGTTTTTGTGGTCTGCTTTTTACGAATACTGACCTGGAAGTTAAGAGCACAAAAATACTCTTCAATTATAAAACTGCAAACCAAAACCTGAAGAGAAACTGTGGCTCAGTGTGACCTTGACGGACGCTGTATCTTTTCCTCCATCTTTGCATAAGTGTTGATCAAGTTTTAGTTCTACAAAGCTGGCAGCTGCCCAGTTTCTGAAAAGTCTTTTTCTTCCCTTTCACAAGCTGTGATGAGCAACTTTGTTTGACTTGAGCATCAAGCCTTGCAGAAAAATACAAGGATAATGAAGTTAGCAAGCTGTTGCTTTTTTGGAAACCTAGCTTTTTTTTTTTTTTGCAGACCACCAGTTGTGGTGGATAGAGAACACAGATGATATGGCAAGATTTTGCTGGGTAGGTGCCAATTACAACATTTAAACCGATACTTGTGTATTTGTTCTTTGCAGTCGATATTGAAGAAGACTGTGACAGTGACAGAAACTCCTTCAGCAGTTTTCCATTATAGTGCTGTGCAAGATTCCTGTAATAGCAAACATATTGATGCCATTGTCGAAGCAGCAAAGAAAGACCTTTCAACCTTGATGAAACTTGATGTAAGTTACTGCAGGAAGAAATGGCTTTGGTTTTGCTTTTCATCTCATTTTGCCAGGCACTAAAAAGTAAATTGTCTCCCTAGTATACTGTAGACAAGCTGAATGTTTTATTCTCTAGTCTGTTGTAGTTATTAGCAGGACTGAAATAAATCTGAATTATTCTGCCATCTGAGAAGACCATACTGAAATGCACTGCATGAATCTTTTCTCACTGTGTACAGATTTATCCATGTGAGAAGTAAACGTGCAATTTCTGCCGCCTTGTAATTTCATGCTCTCACATACTGTGTGAAGAAGTTATGTAAAGGCGTTCAGGTGATTGCTGAATCCATTAATCCTGTTGGCATAGCATCCGTGCCTCGTTTGGTTTTCAGAATTGAATCTCTGCATTTGGCCAGTGGCTATGAGTGCATTTCACAGCTGAGTGGCTCTGCCTTGCCCATTCCAAGTTCAGTGCTTGGTTCCCTCACAGTCACTATTGAGCTCAGCCCCTGCTTATCACCTTCATCTTGTAAGAAGGAATGAAAGTGTTTGTTTTCATCATTCCTGTGATTCCAGCTGCATTTCATTACAGAGGTGTGGCTGTTCATGCAGCTAATCAGAAAATTTGGGAAAATTGTAGATCTGTCTCAATCAGTCACAGATATCCTAGTTTTATTACAGCATATATTTCAATAACTCAAATCTGTTGATGTTGCTAGAGGCCTGGGCGCAGCTGCTGCAGCCTCCTCCTCTGCTTTAAGAGCTCTCACCAAACGACACTTGCTAGAACTTAAAAGATTTTGCTTTTGGATTTTAATGTTCTCTGCTGACTTCCAAATTATTCCCCTTGCATCTTCAACATCTTGTTTTGATCTTTCAGCTAGCAGTAGTGAGGCTCGAGATACACGCTCTGCGTTGTCTCCGATTTGGCGAAGGCCTGCAGTACTGTTTGTTAGTCTGCAGGAGACTTAACTGTCTTGTTAAATTAATTTTCAGTTTTTTCAGGTATTTATATCCTCACGAAAGTGTACTAACTATTTTAAAAGAAATTCTTGTTACAGATGGAGTGAAGTAGGACTGAGTACTCTCATCTATTCTGTTCAGCCTTCTGTTCGCTATAGGACTGGCCTCAGATGCTGCATGTGACAAAAGTTTGTATCCAATATACAACTGATGTCTTCCTTTTTCGACCTGTTGGATCATGAGCAAAAATTCCAAGATCACTGAAACTGCTGATTACAGCACTTTTTTTTTTTTTTTTTTTAAAATCCAGAATAAATTTCTCAGTAATTAACAAGTAAACAGATTAGAGTTGAAGTTAATTGGAACAGTATCCTTAAAATGCAGCATCTAATAGGCAGGGTTCTTAACATGATCTAAATAATAATGAAATAAGGTAGGCTTTTCAGATTTCGGTATTATAGCAACTCGGTTTTTCATAAGCAAATAAGAATCTGGTGGAATGTGGCCAAATGCTAGATTTCTAGCATTTAAAGGTCAGTGTTAATTTTTTCTATGCAGGATAGTAAAGGTTGATTCTTCTGCAGGCAATGGAAGAAAAATCTTACTGTGTTTAAAATATTTGTGTTCGATACTACTTACATAAAGGGAGAAAATGAATTCTGTAAGCTCTTCTCTTAAAAAATGAGCTCAGATGTTTTATTTCTTAGCTGGCTGGAGGCATTTTAAGTTGTCATTTTTCAGAGCAGCCAATCAGTGTGAGTAAAATCAAGGTGTTTTGATGATAGTGGTGGGTTTTGGGTTTTTTTGATTGGTTGTGTTGTGGGTTTTTTTATGAGACAGTAAGAGAGAGAGGAGGGGATAATTTGCTATAGGAGAGAGGCAGTATTCAAATGACCTTTAGGTATCTGACTTCAGAATTAAGATTTTTCTTTTTTTTTTCTTTTGCTTTAAATAACTTCCGTTCTTTGGATCTCTGTCATGAATGGTTTTCAGTCTCATACAACTTTTACCTGTTTTCAGCTTTATTTGCAGTTACCATGTGAGAGTTAAACAGTGTTGCAGGGCATATTTTCTGCATGAGTTGTAAGGGAATTTCCTTTGACAAAAAATTATTTGTCCCAATTAATTACTGCTTTTGTTTATTGTTTATAAGTGGTTTGTACTTTCACTTCTGCATCATAGATCTCTGCTCATTTATAGTCTATTATAGTAACACAAAGAAAGAAACTCGCTGTGAAATGAAGCTGCTAGCAAAACAAAATTCTTTTCCTAAAAGCTAGTAGCTGGAGGAGGCTGGAGGGCATCAGTGCAGAGTTATTTAGGTCAAACCTTGTGACTATGCAATCCTGAATCTGGATTTGTTGGTCTTGCCCATTCAGGAGAGAAGATACTAGACAGGATGGATCTTGTCTGTGATCTTGTTTGTCAACTCCTTTATTGCTTAATCAGGATAGTAATGGCACAGAAAAGTAGGATTTCAAGGACTGCTCGGAGGTCATTCAGTCTTTTCATGCCCAAGGCAGAATCAAATATTGCCAAGTCATTTCTGGCAGGCTCGTGACTAAGCTGTTCTTAAAGATCTCCAATGATGAGGACTTCACAGCTTTGCGTGCAATCTATTCTAATAGTTAAGTAGACTTAGACATAGAGAAAATCTTTGCAACAATTTTTTGTTAGAGCTAATGCAGCCAAAAAAAGTCGTTGATAAGTAGAGCTCATTAGGGAGCTTGTATTCCCTTACTGTGAGATAGTTTCAGCGTTAAAACTTGGTCTTTAAGAATAGGTAATACTATACAACTATAAATGTATAAATATAGAAAAAAATCGTAGAAATTAGTTGAGTTGATATTGTTGAACTGAAATATTTTGACAGGTGCTTGTCAGGTTCTTTGCACTGGATATGTTCCCATGAAACAGATTGGTTTCAATAAAACTATTTTTTGATGAAAATCTGTTCTTTATACCTACAGCTGATAAAAAGAATAATTCTGATTATTTCACTTGCTCTATTTTTTTTTTCAACCAAAAATGAACAGAGAAAAACCTGACATGACAATTACAATGGTAAAATATTTACATCTCTGCTATATTGTTTTCCTGCTGCAATAAGGTTAATGACTATGGGCAGATTCTGCTGTGCTGCTTGCACTGAATTGTATCCCACTGTGCAGGCAGCTCTCTTGAGTTTAGTGGTTCTACCTCTGTGGCAAAGTGCTGGACACAGTAGTGTCTGGCTTTTCTTGTAGAGGTTAAGCTGCGAGATGCCTGGACTGCACTGTCATTCTTTAGTATAATGCAAGAATCGTGTGATTGAGCCTAGGTTTCTACCCCTACCCATTTGGGTGATGATAATAAACCGTTGAGCTTCTGAAGATTTGCTGGATTGGGTGAAAGTTTTGCTGAAGCAAAGGTGGCTTGAAGCATTAACGTTTGATACGGACTGCACATGGGACACCAGATTGTGTGGGCAGCTCTTTGAGATGGAAAGAAAATTCTCTTCATGCCTGTTGGTTATCCGTGTTACGTACTCAGGATTATGGTGGTGACCAGCTTTGGAGCTGGAAAGGAATCTTGTGATCAGCTGATGCACGTAACCAGATCGGCTCCGTGCTATCACAAGGGTTTGGGGTTGAGTCCAAACCTCAGGCAGGCTTTTGGAGAGACCCTCCCTCCCTCCCATGTGCTCTGCAGTTGGGAGGAAAATTCCCACTCTCCTGTGCAATCCATGTGTGCATGCACACAAGAATTCATTACTTTGGGAAAACTTTTGGTCTACAGCGTGTGTGAAAATCTGGTACACGTGCACAGCACAGCTGAGCTGTGTGACCAGGGAAGGGCTGTGATAAAGCAAATGTTAGATCATCTTGTCCAGTTCCTCCATGATGTAGACAGTCTCCTCTAGATTCACCTTCCTTTGAAATATAACTTCATATTTAATGATTTTCATACCAGCTGATATAGGTCTCTTTTCATTAGAGACCTTTAAGAGAGTCTGGGGGCAAAATTGACATAAAATCCTTAAGAATCTAAGTCTGATCAATTGAAATTAATTAAACCTTTTTTTTCTTCTGGAAGAAATGTCTGTTGGGCAGAGAAATATAAAAATCATGCACTATATTTTAAAGAGATTCAAGTACTTACAACATCGCCTTTAGTAATTATTACTGTTATTTGCTTTCTTTGGATGCTTCCTCACATTTTTGGATCTTTACATGTACACAGACAAGGAAATTGTACCCCCCACCCCTTTCTTCTCTAGGATCCTTCGTTGTTGAATGGCAAAGTGACGCTGCATCAGGTTACTGCTGGGACTGTGCTGTCGAGGCAAGGAGATCAGGTGAGTGGGCATCATCTAAGAGCAGAGAGAATGTAAGTCTGGCTCGGTCTTTGCCCCCCACCGTAAGGTAGTTACACACATTGAGAAATAAAAAATCCCCACCTGACTCCTCCCAAGCCTTCTCTTCTCCAGATGAAACAATCCTGGCTCTCAGCCTTCCTGTGTACACGGAGTAGCAGTGTAGCCAGAGCCAGGGTGGAAATCTGGTGCCTGTCTTACGTCCCTTCAGCTCTTACGTACCTTCATGAGAAGGTCTGGAGTATCATACCTCCATCCTTCCTGAGGAGGTATGGAGACCAGGTAGCCTTTTTTCATGCCCCACACTGCCGGCTTTCGGTGATGTCACTCAGTTGCAGTAAAGTGTTTTTCCCCCCATACAATAGAAATCCAGTGTTATTTGTTTATAGCAAAGTGTATTTAGGGTATAACGAGATGCATTTATAAGAATACTGTGTAAATAGACAAGCTTATGCAAAGCAGATGAGGGGCAGCTCCAATTACAGTGCTGCTGTATTCTGCTCTGCTGAACTGTGATGTCCCTCATCATGCTGCTGTGATTACCCCATTATCTCCATTTGCAATTCTGTTGTTATTTCGTAAGATCTTACAGATGCAGCCTTCATTTTTCATAACCATACAGAGAGAAACACATTTTTCAATATTGTGGCTGCCTAGTTTTAAATATTCATAACCTGCTTTTAATAATTCACTATTGTGTCTTATTTTATATATATAATTGGTCAAAAACTATAGGGAGCTTTCTGGAGAACAGATTGGTCATGATAGTACTGTCACTGTGATAATTGCTTTTAAAATCTTTGGGGATTTGATTGAGCTCTTTTTTCTCCAGGATGTTAATGTTTGCTTTGTGGTCTCGGGGATGCTTCACGTGTACCAGCGGAAGATAGACTCGGAGGAGGACACCTGTCTCTTCATTACCCATCCAGGAGAACTCGTAGGCCAGCTCGCTGTCCTGACTGGGGAACCACTGATTTTCACCATCAAGGCCAATCGAGACTGCAGCTTCCTCTCTATTTCCAAGTCCCATTTCTATGAGTGAGTTCTGCCATGAAAACATATATTACATTTTATTTCTATTTTTTTCATTTTTTTATGGTCCTTTTGAACAAATGTAAGTGGTGGATGTACATGTGGCTGTCCCGATCCAATGTTGGGGGAGGTTTTGATATGATCGCAAGAGCGAGATGAAGACACAAACGAGGTCAAATGCTGTACACCCAAACTAGTTTTTTATTATTAAAAAGTGAAGAGGGGTAGCGATAGGACAGAATGGAAGGAAAAGACTGAAATCAAGCAAGCCTGTGGGATAGAGTCACAGGCATAGTCACCACTGTGGATCCAGTGGCGTCCCGTTGGTCCTCACTCTTCAGTTCAGTGGTGGGTGCACACGGAGCAAAGTTTTCTGTTCCCTTTTTAAGTTCATCGTATCTGCTGATTAGCATATCTGCTCACCTTTAGGTTTTTTTCCTCTGGTCCCACAGGTTTTTGCTGCATCCATCTCTTAACAGTTCATTAGCAATGCGTGCGTGGTGTCTGGCGGACACAGTAGAGCCACAAATAGCTACAAGTTGGAGCCACTTGATAAACATTTGGTTTCGCTCAGTCCATGTCTGCCCTTTTGAGGCTTATCTAAGGAGTTTGACAATGCAACTGCAAGGGAGTGGGGGGTGCGTCCTTCGATACACTCCTGCTTCCTCGGGTGACGTTCCTTAGACTAATCTAAAGGCCACAGCAGCTTGTCCTTGAGGTTTGCACAGACACAAGCAAGCTTTGAGACAATCATTTGACATTTCAGTCTGTCACAGTGGCATAGTACTACTACAATACATCCTGCAGCAAGCCATACAGCTTACATGAGGGTTTTAAGCACCCAGCTGAGCTCTGACCCACCTATCGGAGGGCTTTATCTCCAGCAAGAGGTAATGTGGGAACATGGTAGTATGAAATAGTGATATCTCCTTTGTTCCAGGTTTATAGAGCACTTAACCCAATGGGATGTGATTTATGACCCAAGACTCACATACTTCATAATCCAAATAAGAAAGTCTGGCCAGAGTTCGTGCTTTGCTGGGTTAAATGCTTCTTTGCCGGGCCCTTTCTCTTAGATTCATTATTCTTTTTTGCTGGAGAACCACCCCAGTTCTGTTTCCAAACACAGCCCAGGCTGTTGGGTGTGTTGTGAATGATTGGTCTTAGTGCAGCTGTAGGTTTTCAATGCTTACTAATAGAATAGGTGGAACAGTAATGCCCCTGTGCAAGACAGGTTCCTTTCTGGACCGTGGAGGTTGTACATGACTTGTGACTTAATGCTTAAAGGGGGATATAGGTATTTC
Source organism: Strix uralensis (assembly GCF_047716275.1). Lineage (NCBI taxonomy): Eukaryota > Metazoa > Chordata > Aves > Strigiformes > Strigidae > Strix > Strix uralensis. The sequence goes on from NC_133992.1 coordinate 2,210,245, forward strand.
TTAACTAAAAATCCGATATGATGACTGTGGTTAGCCTTGTCCAATATTAATGATTAATTCCCTTGATTTATTCCATGATCCTATTGTTAAGACTTACTATTAGTTCACAGACATAATTTGCATCAAATACCTCTACTTCCTTTTCTAAACTCCTTTTTCAACTTCTGGTTGAACGTGCCATCAGTCCTGTGTTATGTGTAGGACACTCTGAGGTTGCTTTTTCTAGGCCACTATTCTGTTGTATATTTCTGCATACTTCTTACTTTCTAAATAATTCTAATTGTTTGTATTCCTAATCAACTCTACCACAGAATCTTATTCTGTGATTTTTATTTTTCACCTCAGGGAAAAGGCTGTATGCTATAAAACTGAACACGCTGTTCTCAGCAGCGTGCTTGGTTGATTAGCTGTGTTTTTTCCAAGTCTGTGGTGGATGTCAACTCTTTGACCTAATTTCTGATAGATGCTCCCCACTTGTGCCATTCCGTGTGGTATCAGCTCTGTTTCTTCTAAGTTCCTGCTTTTTCTTTCTTTATTCTTCTACTGTTGTTCTCTCACTTGTTTCTGACTTTAAATTTCGTTACGTCATCTCAGCCAACCAGTCAGATTCCACCTTTTCCTCCTCTTTTTTTGTTTTGATATTCAGTCCTGGATTAACGCTCTCATTTGCTTGAGCTCATTTTCCTGAGTCTTTTCTCTCTCAAGAATCGAGTTGTCTCTTGTTTATTCCAACTTACCTTTTTGCTTCCATTAACCCCTTAGCAGTTAGTGATCTCAAACCCATCAGTGTATCACCTCTTCGTAATTTTTGGGACCTTTCCAAATCTTTCTTTTTCTCCTTTAAAGTCTGTTGTCAGTTCTCTGCATTTTACGGGCTCTGTGATATTTCAGCATTCCATCTTCACAATTTCTCATGAAACCCAAGCTTTATATCACTTCTAACTTCTGTTCCTGTATTTAAAAGTATCTCTGTAGAAAGTCTTTGAAAAGCATGAGGTTTCTTCAAGTTTGTTCATTTTTACTTTGAACTCAACGGGAGAGAAAACGTTGTTGATAAGATTAGAAGTAAGTTTTATTTTCCACTTTTTGTGCCAAATTCTGTGCTCATAGTCCTACAATGTTAGGCTTTCTTCTTCACTCAGAATCTCACAGGAATGATTTTAAAAAAAGTATTTTTGGCTTTCATCTTACTGACCAGAAGAAATTTGACAGGAACCTCCATTACTGTCCAAAATTCCTTTCTTCCATTTTCTTTGAGCTGCCCTGGAACACTGTATGTGCTTTTTCTCAATAATTAATGGGAGGGCAGAAAGAACAGTTGCTATTAGGCAAAAAGCACAGTAATAGAAGTAGCCCAGGGTTTAGAATTGGATGTTGGACAACGGATTAAATCCTTTTCACTGAAACTCTGGGGCAGGAGCCTTTTACGTGGTGCTAACATGACTAAATAGCTATCTGTAAATGTAGAGTTTAAGTATAGGAGTGACACAAGCTAATTATATACTGTATACCTTAAATGCTTTGCTATTTTGCTGAACTGATGTACTAAGTGTGCAGTGCCTACGCTGCAACTGTTGGTGTCTCCTGACAAACAGTGTAATCAAGTTGTCACCAGACTCTCTGGGGGAATATGTTCAGGTTCTGCAGTACTAGGGACTCTCACATTTTCTGCTTCAGTAAATTTCACAGTTTGGAGTCTTAATCATGTGTGCTTGCCAGAGAAGCAGGAATGCTTTGATTTTTATTTGGTATTGCCAGCCAAGCTGAATATCAAATTGCATCCACATCCACAAGAGTATCTGCGTAAGTCCCAGGCTTTCACAGACACTAGTTTAGCCCTTTCAGCACTTGGTGAGCTTTCTAATAAAGAATCCTCAGGATCCCTTCAGAAACAAGTTTCTGTACTACAGAGCTTTGTTTTTTAATTTTCCTAGTGCCAGGCATATGCTAAGCAGAAGAGCAAAGATTAAAATGCCCAAATAGAGAGGAAGGAAACCTGGCAGATAATGGGTGGGAAAAAAAAAAAAAATCTGCATTCCTCTTCTTGTGCGTAAGGGTGGGCTTTTATCTTCTATGCTAATACTCTTGTAGAAGCTATATAGCACTGAGTGAAATAACAGAGGGCTCCAGATGGAAATAAAAGCAGCCTGTTAGCAGTTTACATTTTGAATGCATTAAGTATTAAGATACATATCTTGAGGGAGGAAAAGGAGTAAATGGCTTTTATTGATCACAGCAGACAGCCTGTGTGGGAGGAGACTTTGAGGGCTAAATAAGCAAGTAGAGTAAAAACAATGAGCTAAACCATTCAGGAGTTTTCAGGGGGGTTATTTAACTTTTAGATCAGCTGAGAAGGGGAATAGGGGTGGGTATTTTGTGTGTGAGGGATTAGGGTTGTCTGTTTATTACTGCTTATCCTGTGGTGCTTCTTCCAGCTCTTTGTCCTTTGCTTCAAGTTAGGTTAGTGTGCTAAAGTTTCCATAAGAAAACATGTTTTCGTTTGCAATAATATCTTATCAAAACTAAGGTAGTCTGCAGGTATGTTGGGTAGGAGATGTGGGGGGCATAGAAACCTCAGGGCAAGGGAAGAGGGGCAGGAGAGGAAAGCTGTCCTGCTTTTCCGTAATCCTGTTTTGATGGCTGGATTTTAAACTGTGCTAAATGTGAGAGTTGATGTTCAGTTTAATTTGCCTTGTAACACATACGAGTGCCGGGGTACAAGTGTGATGAGCTCAATATGGAACAGGGATATACGCCTACAAATCTCTTCCGTTTAAAATTCAGGGATTTCAACTGAAGAAATTCCAAGCTTCATTATTGCAAAAAGTAGTAATTTGAGGTATTGGGTAAGGAGGGTAGAACAGTCATGTGTGATGAACACAAAAGCCTCCTACAATGTCCTGTGTGCTGCACTTGACCCATAGTCACTGTCAGCTCTGGGTCTCTTGCTGCAGCTATAGGACTAAAGAATCTGCTGGTTTGGAAACGTTGGGACAGCTTCTGTGCTTCATCCAGGCAGTAAAGAGCTCCTGGTGGTTGCTTTTGACACCATATTCTAGGATTATGGATCTCTGCTTGGGCTTTCTCTGGTTTCTGCCAGGTTACAGAGGTCCACAAGGAACCATGTTTCAGTTGGGGAACAAAGACTGGCAGTGTTCCTTCCGTGCCTCTGTCTCCTCCTTTCTGTTGTTTTAGGGTGTGAGGTTAGATACGAAGCTCACAGGATTTGTGCTTGGCAAGAGTTCCCGTGTACACAGGGTCTCCTAGGTAGATTCTTATGGCAGTCTGGTATCTTCATTGTAAAGGGAACATTGATGCAGAAAACATACTAAGTATTTCTCATTTTCTCTTCATTTCTGCCCATTTGTGACTCTTAATGCAGCTCCCTCATCTCTATCTGCGTGCACTTCGCATACTGGGTCTGCATGCACTTACCTACTTCTTTCTGAATTGTGCTGCCTCTTGTGAAATAACTATTTTTTTAGTAGTCTGCCATCAATTGCTCTCAATGCTGTGCAGGAACAGAAAAGATAAGATGTCCTAACAGGTACACCGTGTAGAGATGTGCGTGATCAGTTCACTCCGATGGAGTAGTGCTTCAGTAAGGATTTGAGTGCTTACTCACAAAGCGACAGGATGCAGTGATCTTTAGTCTGAAAAGAATGAGAAATAAGACATTCATGAGCAGTTATGAGGTGTCTGTGAGAGCGATTTCCCTTGGGCCTCGCAGTCAGTGTCGAGTTGGCAGTTATCCTTGGCAGAACTCAAAGTTTTTCAGTTTGAGAAAAGTACTGAATTACATGGTGTCTTTATTACTAGAGACTTTTAAGCATCACTCAAAAGATTCAGTGTGAAGATCAGAAGCTTTATTAGCAGATGTTTCAGTTCTTTGTGGCCTTTGCAACAGGGAAAAGGGAATGTTTGAAATGCAGAGCAGCCTCTTATTTTTAAGAGCATCAGACTTTACAAAGATATAAAATAGACCTGATATAAAATCTAGGGGAAACTGTGAGCACATGCACATGTGAGAGACTGAGAGGTGCAGAATGACAGGAAGGGATAATCTGGGCAGTACGAACATTTCCCTGAGTCATGGGAGACCTGTGTGAAGGGGAGGTTGGCGGGCTGGTTCGTAAACAGGAGCTAGCATGGCTCCCATCCATCCCCTGCTGGCTTAAAAAAGGGAGTTGGGCCAGAGAGCAGGACTAGCTGGCATCCTACTAGCATGGTCCAACTGCCACTAGGACAACGTCAACTTTGAGTGACATTTAATTTGGGCTAGCTGGGAAGGCTGCAGCCCCATACTTTGTCAAATTACCACTGATGTAGTGTGGTTGTAGCGATAGTGGTGTACATGGGTATGTACTAACCTCTGAATTAGTGCCTGTGTGACTGCCCAGCTGCACTGGGATGTGCCTGTGTGTACCTATTCCTGTTTTGGGGAAGTGCTTCAATAACACTTTTTTTTTTTCTTCTAGGATAATGCGGGAGCAGCCAAGCGTAGTTCTCGGTGTGGCCCACACTGTTGTGAAGAGAATGTCCCCATTTGTTAGGCAAATTGACTTTGCCCTGGATTGGATGGAGGTTGAGGCTGGACGAGCTGTTTACAGGTGAGATTTGGACAAAATCTCTGTTGTCTGATGAATATTTAAGTTAAGGAGCTGTGCTCCCCTGGTGATATATAGAATAAGAAACTCATTGGACTAAATTTATCAACCATTCCATCAGGCTTATATGTTTGCCTATTTTGAGATTATTTTCTTTCTGCAGTACCCATTGATGTTGCTTCAGTGTCTGGTCTCCAGGTGTTACTAAAGTTCTCTCATAGTATTCCTCATCCTTTTATGTTCTCTCAGCAAGCTTTTAAAGTGACATAATAGATTAAGACATAGACAGTTATATGTTCTGGTAGAAGTTTCTGCATTGTTCAGGGCATGAACATCTATTGCTCAAAGAGTGTTTCAACCTTTCTAAAATAAACAACAAAACTCAAAGGTAATTCAGTTAAGCTTATTCAATAGTAAATTGAAAAGAGGCACTGCACTTGATATTTAAGGGGCAGAAGTTATCCTTGGGAGAACTTAGTTTGATGGATTTTTTGTACTAGGATACATTTGAGCTGTTATATGGTTGCTGCAGTGGTGAGGGAATAAAGGTCTAATTTAGTATGTGTTCTATATAATTGTAACTTTAATTTTTATAACTATACCTGCAGCACTAACGCTAATGGAAGTTCTGGATTACTTTGTGCATCAAAGCAGTTGTAGCTGTCAATACCTTATTAAAATCTTTTGGAATTCCTTGCATTAGTTTTAACTCCACTACCAGAATCACAGAATCAGAATCACAGAATGATTCAGGTTGGAAAAGACCCTTGGGATCATCGAGTCCAACCATCAGCCCGACTCTATGGCTTTTCATCCATGTACTAGGTTATGCTGGAAATCCACATGCCAAACAGCACTCTTATCGTGCAAACTGGATATAGCAAAACCTTCCTGATTGATAGACTATGATGTGCACACTGAAAGGAATCCAAATCCTGAGCCACTCGGGGGTTTTTCTCTTTGACCTGCAGAATTTCCATATGCATCCATATTAACCTTGCAGTGACAACAAGCTCCAGCTGTAACCTGTAACGAGCCTGTTGTCTTCCCTAGAGACCACTGGCATTGTGGTCATCTGCTTCCAGACCTAACATTAAGCAGTTGTGCAAAGCATGCACATTTAAATGTTAAACATATCTCCAAGTCACCTTTTAACAGATGCCTGTTCAGTTTCTTGTTTGCTCGTTATGTTTAACTGCTGATTAAACATTTTCCTATGTCCTCTAAGCCAGGTAGGGAAAGATGGTCAACTTATTAGAAGACTGTAGATGCATTTGCTGAGCAAAGATGCTTTACTAAGCCTTGTTATTGATTATTCTTTCTGCAGGCAGGGTGACAAGTCAGACTGCACGTACATTGTGTTGAACGGTCGACTTCGCTCAGTCATACGGATGGACGATGGGAAAAAGCACCTGACCGGTGAATACGGCCGAGGAGACTTAATTGGAGTGGTAAGATTCAAAAGTGAACTGTTCAGCTGAGAAATTGGTACTGACTCCACACTAAACAAACAAAATCTTGCTCTGGTCAGTTGTTAATCTTAGTTAAGGGCTTTCACAAGTTGAAATGATGGAAAATCCCTTCTACCTGGAAACTTTACATAATAACAATGTGAATGGGATTATAGACTTGGTTTAAAAAGGAAGCTAATGAAAAAGTCCCAACCAAACCAAAAAAAACTATCTTTTGTGATATGGGTTGCTTTCTTTCACATTGAGAGGAGTGCAGCCTGTTAGAATAGTTCAGGAAGAATTGTAGGAATGTGCACTAAATGGTGATTTGAATAAATTTAATGTCATAGAAAGATTCAGTTTGGCTGGGGTCCTCTGGAAGTGTCTAGTCCAACCTCCTCCAAGTTAGCAGAGCTGACCTCAAAGCTGCATCAAGTTGTTCAGGGAACGTGTAGTTATTAAAAGTTACTAAAGAAACTTCTTATTTGAAAATTGTAGTATTTCTTCACATTTAATTTCTCTATATTCATTTTTTGTTTCTCAGCCCTAGTTAACAACTGAAATAGGAGCCTTACATCCTAAAAATGAATGCCTTTTTTTATTTTTATATTTAAAATCAGAAGATTTCTGTTGTTCAGGCTCTCTTCTGCTTTCTGAGCTGAAAACTAAACATTTAATACGTATTATCTGGTTATAGCTAGAATTAGCATATCTGTGAACGTGAGAGTTGGTACTGTGGGAAGAAATTCTTATTTGTAGGGATCAAGAGGAAGAGGAGGGAGGAGTACAAGGCTGTTTCCCTCTAGAGAGCTGATTCAGGATTGCGCTGATTGCAAAAGGTGATGATTTTGAAAATGGCATGATCCAGCACTTGAGTGTTACCCCCTGGTATAAGAGGTTCTCTTGCCTCTTTCCCTTGGACACTGGCTGTCTCTAGTGGAGGACTCTGTCTCTGTAGCTGGGGCAGGAGTACCACATCAGCAGGTGAGACCTGCTTGTCTTTGGTGGCAGGTGGGTCACAGACTGGGATCTGCATTGTAAAGCGTTCGTGGCAGAGAGGTACTCTGAGAGACTGGGAACCGATCTAACATCTGAGTTGTTTTTCTTGGGAGAAGTAAAAAATTGTCTTGTAAGGAGGGTGAGGTCTCTGGACCTTTTCAGTGTCTGTTCACAGCTCATTTTCACTTGCCTAGTAACTTTAAAATAAATTGTATATCATTCGGAAGTGACTGAAATAGAGTAGAAGAGGCAATTCTGGTGACACTCCCAGCAGAGGACAGCGGTGGTCTGGACTGGTGACTGCACTGTATTCGTTGAGTTACACGTGGACAGTATTTAAGGATATTTTTCCAAGATCAGTGCTGCTTCTGGCTGAGGAGTTTTGTTGGCTTGGGACTGTGTTTGCAGAAGCAGGTCTATTCTGGAGTGTGCTAGGCACACTCACCAATTTTTTTTTCTTTGTTTTTTTCTTTTTTGGGCTACCTCTTTGGGACACCTTATTAAAGGTAAAATGACATGGTTGGACAGGAACTAAAGCTGAGATCTTTTGTGACTAATCATGCTGGTTTGAGGCCTTTTAGTGTGTGAATAAGGGTTTGTCAGTTTTGACACATACAAGCATTTTCCTGCTCGTTTCCCTGCGTTCTTTCGCCAGAGGTGATCTGCAGCTTCGCTGTCAAGCTTCTGGAGTTTTGCAGAGCTCCCAGGTTAAAACAACAGAGCTGCTGTTCTCCTTTCTGAAAGTGGTTTTGAGTGACAGTGGAGCATACGGTCTAAAATCTACCTCCCTGTACGAGCACTAGTGCTGCTTTTGCCGCGTGCTTCACGCTGGCTCGACTGTTTATCTGGTGAGGAGAGAGGGAGGTTGGTTTGGTGGATGGACTGGGATGTGTTTGCTGGAACAGTGTCATGTTTGCTGGTGACTCCCTAGGCATGGACACAGAAATACCCACATAGTTTATGTCTAAACCATAGTCACTTTTCTGGATCCATGTTATGACATGAATCACTTGAAGACTTTTGTGACTCCATGGACGTCATCTACTCCTTCCTACCCACAGCTCCCAGGCCCACTGACTCATGCTGCCATTTGTTGAACGAATCTCAGTGCTCTGGCTGTCTTTTGAAAACATGGGGGAGGATTTGTAAAGATTGCCAAGATTAATGTAGCCGTTGTTTGCAGAGGGCATTAGTAAAATGACATTTTTCCTTTTTTTTTTTTTTTTTAGATTTGTTTATCCCCTTCTGCAGGACCTGTTACTAACCTTTAAAAGCCTGCAATTGGGTTGGGTTTCTTCCCTGAAAGTAAAGTAATTGGAGGGTTCTAGGTGATTGCAGGGAATTAAATGAGCAGTTGGTATTGGTAATTGGTATTTTGGTCAACCGGTGACATGTTCCTCCCTGAAACCCCTCCAAGACCCACCGTGTAATTTGGAACTGTGGGCACTAACAAAATACAAGAGTCCTGTAGTTGATGTATTTTTGTTTATTGCCTTTATTTCAGAACTTTAAAAATGCTGTGTGTCATATGCAGAAGAGATGAGTATCTGCCATTTCTGCTTTCAGAAGAAAAGCACTGAAAAATGAAGGATTACAGACAAGATGTTAATTTTCAGGCATGTGCGTGCGCTCCCAAGGCTAAACTTGTGGCTCGAACTGTTTTGTTCCTTATACTGACTCAATGGCATCTGTTTCTGAGGTCTGTCAATTCAGGGGGAGAGGAACAGATTAGAAACTAAAGTTTGCATTCCCTGCGTAGTTACTTGAAGTGCTGACGAGAATAGTTGTCAGGGGGAAATGATCCCTACTCCCTGGGTGCCTTTTTGGAGGGATGCTGCCATCTGCTTGCTGCTGCTGACCCTATCGGTGGGCAACTCCAGTTGCTGTGGGTGGTCAAATCCAGTCAAAACTTTGATTGAAGGCCTTCCAGGTAGATTTTAAAGGACAATGATGAATCTGTTAGATCATTCCCTCACATCTGAAATACAGTTGGCCACTTGAAAGACAGTTGACAGAAGTCCTGTTGTCTAGAGGCTGAGATCTGACCCATTTTGGGGGGGATCTTTTCATTTGTTGGTGCCGTTGCTACAGATGCACTTGTGGAAAAATGTTGAAATGTTAGTTTTATTGAACCATTTTATGTGAACTAAAGGGTAACTCCTCTAGCATTGTTTCTGCCATGCCCTGGTGACCCCAGAGGAAATCAGAAAAGCCCATTGTGTGTTGACAGAGTGAAAGGGCTTCTCTTCACTAATTTATTTGTTTAAAATGCTTATATTAGTGTGTCTTTTTTTTAAATTTTCTTTTCTTCCTTGGTGTTGCTCCTTTAGTTCTGATCTTGGTTAACTGCTGCAAGTTGTAGTTTTTGCTCTTGTTGTCTGAGAGGATTCCTTTTCATTCACTTAGCTGTTATGCCTATTGATATCAGGCAAACTGGCCCAGACTTTGACATGTAGTGTTGTCCCTAAGCACTGCTGATGAGACTGGGGCAGTAATTCAGTATTTTTTTTACAACCTGCAAAATAGGTTGTCCCATCTGGGTTACAGGATCACAGCTCCAGGCATCTGTTGAGATGGGTGTTCTTTTGCTTTTTGCATTGTTGGAAGGACACTAGTGGATGAGGAGAAGGGGGGGAAAAAAAAACCCAGCAGAGCTATCTTGCAGAATAATCTCTTGCTGAATAAAAGTTACTTGTATACTGCCTGCTCCCTTCAAATATCTGGACGTGATAGAACCTTCTATGCAGTAGGCTTTCTATGCGAGTCAACACTTTGTTTGAATGAGGTACCTGAAGAATGGCTGCAGTGTTGGTAGGATGACTAAATGCCAGGCAGTTCTTAGGCACCTCCGTGACAGCTGTTGAACTTACAATATTTTCAAAGGCTGGGCTCGTAGGTAGTTTATAGCTAGACTTTACTGGTAGCCACCTGCATCATAAAACCGTTGTCTGCAGTGTCTTACCAGCAAACCAGTCAGCTTTCAAAAATGCCCTGCTGAGTGGGAAAGTTGCAGCAGTGGTTCGGTTAAGTCAAGGTGCTTTCTGTTTCTCTTTAAAACCCAGAATGCCCCTTCTTCTTAGTAGTACTATACTCAAGTCCTTTTTGGGTAGCAAAATAGCAACACAAGTGCAGAAGGGCGTTTGTGCACTAACACTTTCTTTTAACGCAGGGCAGCACGAGTGATAAATTGCAGGAGAAGAATCCTCATGTGCTGGTGCTGCGGCATGCCAGTTCTGCTGTAGAAAAAAAATCACACTTTACCTTCTAGAAATAATGGATGTTTTAAATGTTTTTAGATGTTAAGCTGTTCATCTAATTAACACAGTTAAATGTGCGTGCCATTTTTCTCTCTAAAATTCTAAAGAAGAATCTGTAAATGGTTTATGATTTCCTTGGGGGTTTGGAGCATTGTCCTTTTGAAATGTAACACTGTTAGAAATCTTTAATTGCTGAGTAATCCTCAAAGGAAGCACACCAGTATCGGGATTACACTTGTCAGGCTTTTGTTCTTTATCAGTATTAATGTTATCATACACCTCCGTCTTTTGACAGTACCAAAGCCAGCTGAAAATCATTGTACCCTTGACAACCGTGCTAACACTGGGCAAGTTCTACTCTGTTAAGGCTGGTTTACTTCATCATTTTAAGCGTGTGAATGTTTTTTGCCGATTACTTGCATGTAATTTTTTCAAACCATGACTACTTCATTTGCTAAAGCTTTAAGTTATTAAAAAAATATTTCAGGTTAATTCAGGTTAGTGGTGCCTCAGGCACTCTCTGGGCATAGCTCATATCTGTGGAAACTGGAGGCAGATGAGGTTCAAGAACTGAGCTGGAAGACATGGTTCTGGAAGGAGATGTTGTCTTCCCATTTCTTCCATCGTCTGTCTTGGTAATACATTACTGAGATTATTATTTGCCTAGCAGCATCTTAGGTGTGAAATTGTATTTCAAAAAACCAAAGCAAACAAAAAAAACCCCACCCCAAACCAACCACACAAAAACCCCAAACAAACAAACAAACCCCAAAACAAAACACAAACTGTACAACAGCACCCCCCCCAGTATTTACCAGCAGCAAAGCAAGACAGAGGAAGCTCTGAGAAATGAGTTCATATTTGCACAGCTAAATTAGTGTCAGACTGAAATTAGAAGCTCAGTGTCCTGATTTCCAAACCTGTCTTGAGGGTGTTTTTGGCTGAGTTCAAGTCACAGATCTGAGCCATCTGAACCTTGGTTTTCTACGAGCATCTTCACTTATGGTGCGAGCTGCTGAGTACTGTCTGTTTTTTCAATTCTTTCCTCTACAACAATTTATTCTTTTATCCACAACATTTTATCCTTTATTTGCTTCAAGTTCTAAACAGCTGATGAAAGTAAGAGACCATTCATAACTGAAAATTGTTGTGGTCTCACTGGTGGCTGGGAAAACCACAGGCACAGTTTTGACAGGATCTGGCATTAAATTGTCTGGCATTAATGTTATGTGGCAAAGTCATTTGGCTTTGTACTTGCCACAGATAAAACTTGAGAGCTTTATCTCCTTAGCCAAATTCTTTTTAGAGAGTGTTAGGATCTTTGATGACAGATAGTAATAAAAGTTGTGACCTGCTGGGTTTCAGATAGGTGGACACTAGCAATGATATTACCAGAAGGAAGTTCAGCTGGAAGCAGGAGGGAGTCACAAAATAGCTTAAGAAATGACAGAAATCAGGAATGGCATGAAATCACCCATCAACTAACTCTTGATACCATTTCTGATCCCCCCTCAGGATAGTCTTCCACTTCCCTTGCTCCTTTCTCCCTTCCATTTTGAGGAATGCTACATCAAACTAAGCTGGCTTGTGAATGGCAAGAGTTAATATTGCATCCCCTTTAACCTTTGCAAAAGGCACAAGTAAGTTGCTAGCAAAAGAGATTTATTTTTTTTTTTTTTTGTTCCTGATTGTAACTCTTCTTTTTGTCAAGCATCCTTAAGTAAGAGCCATTGAGTAAGAGAGAGAAGTGTGATCATTTTCATCGTCATGAAAATGCTTGGAGGCCAGCGAGTGGTGGGAAGCAGGGTCCAGCAGAGGTGACAGAAAGTATTTATGGGGGAAGAGTCAGCAGTGAAGGATGGGGAAAGGATATGGCTAAAGTTCCAGCCAGGCTTGGTGGTGCTGTTGTATGAAGCTGAGTCAAAGGCAATCAGATCTCTCTCTTGTTGGAAAGTGGTTGAGCAGGTCATCATGTTCTGTTACCTCGTCTTCCATTGCTGAAATCCAGGTGTAATTTCACCATAAGAGGAGCATGCTGCACGCCTGCCAGTGCTCTTGCACTTGCAGATACTCTTCAATAAATTTGATGGATCTGTTGGGGGCTTTGTATGTGTGCTTCAGATAGCACCACCAAAAAACATGCCAAAAGCTGTAATGTTGGAGTAGGGGAGCAAAACGTGCATGCAACTTTCCATCTTTTCTATAGCCCCATGTATCTAAGGAGTGAAACCGAAGTACAGTAGGTAGGACTTCTATCAGTTCCTTTCCCCAGCTATAATCTTCCCCTTTTCTGTCCCTTAATGATGTTCACTGCTGCAACAGGACTGTCATTGTGCTGCTACAAAATGCAGGCTCAGACTTTTTGGGAGAACCTGTAGCATGACTCCCAGTGCCTTAATTACAAAAGGTAGCAAGCTCAGTCTTATTTAATTTTTATATGTATTTTATAGATACACTTAGACACGTGTGTATATATGTAAGTCTTTTATGTGTTTTTATATATATGTTTTATGTCTTCTATGTTTTTATATGTATATAAAAATAAAAATGAGAGAGGGGGGTTTGGGTTCTTCTTTCTGTGCAGCAGAAGTGCTGGATGTCCTCAGTCACGGGGTTAACTTGGCACACGAAAGATTGCAGAAGGTGGTTGGTAGAACAACTTTCAAGAGTACATGGTGTACTGCATTCATCCGCTGGCACCGCTCCCACAAATAGCATCGATTTGCAGCATGTCTGGTTGTTCTTCCCACTCATTCATTGCTTCCAGCAGTGTCTCCTCCTTTGTCCTTTTCTGATACAAGCAAATTAATGTTTTAGATCCTTCTGAACCAGTGGCTGGAGGAAACACCTTTGAGATTACCATGCTCTGCTGCTTTGGGTGCAAATGAGCTGAAGAGGGGTCTGAGGGCAGCTTCTTTAAATCAGAAAAAAAAATGTCCCATGTAGCATTTGGTTGCCCTTCACGTAACACTGATGATGTTACACCGATGTCCTCAGTTGCAGCAGCAGCATCTCCTGTCCTTGCCTAACAAAAACACCACCCTGGAAATCCACGTGCGTGTGTGTGGTTGGTGCCTGCGCCGTTCCCGTGCTTGCGTTGGCCGTTGAGGTACGGGTGTGCTACCTGGTACCTGTGCATCTGACTTGGTGCTTGTCCCTTTCCTTGAGCCTCCTAAACTATCAGCAGATGTCAGTGTTGATATTTCTCATGTCTCCACGGGTGCATCCGTGCTTCCTTGCACAGTGTATTCATCCCTGTCCCTCCTGTTTCCCGCTGTCTTGTGTCAGTCCTTCCCCAGTGCCTTCGGGTGACCTGTTGGTTTTGCGTCGCGCCTGGTGAGGTTCAGGGTGGACGTTGTGTAAGGAGAGAGTGAGAAGGCAGTTTTGGCAGACGGACCTGTGAGCTGTTTGTCTTTTCAGTGGGGAGCCGGAGTGTCTGTGCAGGGTGGGGGCACCGCCACCGCAGTTGTGCTGGGAAGTGTCTGTCTGAAATGCTGCACCCCTGCACAGGACAGGCCGTGTCCCCTCTGTTGATGCTGCTGGTGGAAGCTACGCTTGTGTTCAAGAGAAGAAAATGCCTTTTTACTATTTTTGTCTGTTAGCAGAGTTGTCACTCTTTGTTAGGCGTGATGCTGGCACGGCTGGATGTGTCCTGACCCATCTCCCTGGCGTGCTCTTTTGTAAGAGGGTGCATGTTTGTGGGCTGCTTGTGTGAACATGAAAACATGAAGCCTACAAATATCAGGCTAATTGACAGGTGTGACTGTAGCTTTCATTAATGAGGATTTGGGATATGAAGATTTTAAACTACATAATTTAATAATCCTCGGGATCCTAACCTGCTTCCCAGGGTCTCGTCGTAACTGATGCTTTAATTTCTGTAGCTCCTGTTCCCTCTTACTGTATCATGTCCAGGGGGTGGCAGTGCAAGGGCCGAGATGCTGGGTACCCTTGGTGTGGAAAGATTACTGCTTTTTGTGAGCTGGTAGCAAGGAAAAGATTGATATGAGAGAAGGAAATGTGATGTATGAGAGAATAAAAGATTCTCAGGCAGAATACTAGCCATAATGAAGAGAAACTGTAAGCAGTATATTACTAAATGGATGGGAAGGGAACACATGGAAGAGCCACAAGAGTATATAAATGTGCCACTGGCTGAAGGCCGGGGGGGAAAGGACCCGTGACTAAACATGGTCCTGTTGGCTTGTGTTGCTAATTCATGCTGGACCTGGCTACTCTTGCACTAGGGTATGCTTGAAAACTCACTTGAAAAGAAATCATCTACACAAGAAACTATTTTGAAATTATTTGCATTTTACTGTCGCTGACTATTAGAAAAGTCACCCAATAATTTGTTGAAGTAAGGCTGAATTTGTATGGAAAAGCAACGTTTTATTGCCAGCGAATAGACTCACATAAACCAGCCCCAGTTCTGGTCAAGTCCTTTGTGGAGTCTCAGAGACACTAAGGCTAAGCATGAGAATAACTGTGCTTATTGCACTGGGGCTATGCACACACTTAAAGTTAAGCAAATATCCAAAGTGGGTGTAGCTTAAAGCAGAATTTGGAGTAATTAGACCAACTTGCAAAAGACGACACTTGCTAGTTTTTATTTTCCAACTGTGTAATCTGAAAAGCTGTAAGAAGAACTGTTAGGAATAACTGTTGAAAATTAAGTCAAAAGAGATCATGAGAATATAAATTGCTTTCCTCCCTCCTTTTAAAAGATTTACAGTAACACTTTTTATTTGTAAAGAACTTGTAAACCAGGGTTGTGAATGATCTGCATTGTACATGATGGATGCATTGTACATGTTTTTGTCACTATTTAGTACTGAACTAAGAGAACATATGAGAAACCTAGCTATCAGAATTCACTGAAACAGTTAAAAGAGCACAGGTCTGTTTAGAGTTGGGTTGTGGGTTGGGGGTTTTTTTTGTTAGTGTTGGGAACAACAGAACTGCAACAGTGCAGGAGGTCTCATCGCTTCCGGTAACATTCGCGTTCAATCACAAGAACCACAGAGTATGTAACACTCTAAATGAATATGTGCTCCTTGATGCAAATTGTTATAGCATATGAGGCATTGCTTCATGCAGCTCTTAGAGGAAATGGAGGTAAAGGCAATGATAGATGGACAGGTTCTTGAGGGTGTGATGGAGGAAGAGAGGAGATGTGGATGCTTGCTGTAGACGAGGAGCCGAGGGGGACACCTCGGTGACAGGTGAGCAGTGAACGGAACATTTAACATTTGTGGATGACTGCTAAAAGCAGGCGTAGCAGTTGGATTTCAAACAGAGACAGATTTCAACGTGGAAATAGCACTGTAACGTAGGTCTGCTGAATTTACAACGTGAGGGAAAAGTGAACAACACTAGATAGTAAGATGGCAAAGTCCAGATAAAGCAAAGAGGTGAAAAAGAAGCTCAAACCTTCAGTGAACTCCAGGAAAACTGGAGGATTGTTTGAGAGAGAGTAAGAGCAAGGATGGCATACGAGTGAATTAAAAATTGAAAGAGAAGGCCAGAAATGGGCAGTGAGGCAGAACTTTAGAGGCTTGTTACTAAGGAGAAGGAATGGACATTATGGAAGAAGAACCAGAGATGTACTGTTGCCTCAAGCAAAATATATCATGTTGTCTTGAATTTGAAAAGAAGTGGGAAAGACTCCACTGACTGATTCTTGCACTGGAGCAAATGTTCTAGCTGTGTTCACGCTGGCACAGGTAAATGATGATAATGGTAGTCAGGGAAGGAGCTCAAAAGAGAGCCTTGGGTGGTTATATACACAAATATATGCTTCCCCCCCTCCCCCTGTCAGGTTAAATAAAATTTGGAAGATAATAATAAAACTGCTTCTTGAAACATTTATTTATTGATGTTATTATGGAGGTGTCTTTGTGTTATTTGCTGCAGCCGTGGTGGGTGATCAAAATGTTAAATATCTTTATGACCAAGGAAATATCTATAATGTTGATCTGATGGCAGGTGGATTTTATTCATATTAACATTCAAGCTAGATCTCTAAGTCTTGTACTATTTACAAACCTGGAAAAATACGAAAACGTGTTCAAAAGGTTCACTGGACAGAGGAGCCCAAGGATTTGAAAGTGGTTTAAGACTGAAATGATTTACATACTCGTGGTGCATGAAACTTCTTTTTTTCTAAGTGAGAAGAAAAAACCTCTGAATAAATGACATCTCAAAGCGTTTATTAAGAATAAATACAAAGAATAAATGTTTCATTTTCAGGGGAGAGCTATGACTCAGTGTTAGAATATGGTTTTGATCTCCAAAAAAGGTGAGAATAGCCAAATACCTATTTGATTTGACAGATTACCATGTGCAGAAAATCTAAAACTAGTGCAAAGAAGGCTTTATAACGTTAGGGTAGGAAGAGAGGAGAGGTGAGAATGTAAAGAAGACTGAGAACAATCCTACAGATGGTCCAAATGTTGAATGAGAGCCCTCTTGCTTCCAGTGAAGAAAAATTATTTTATTAACAGTTTGGGATAACTAGTAAAACTAGAGACTGGGAACTGAGATGATAATATCCAAGGGGAAGGCAAAATTTGAATTTCTTGGTGTACAGTGTCTGGGACCCAGGTATTTTCCATGCTAGAATACTGGGGTGTCTTTAAATGAAAATAGCAAAGCTAATGGCAAGATTTACATAGTACCTCTATGTAAGAGTAGTACAAGATCCAATTTCTGTAATCAGTTGGGAATTACATTCAACAAATTCCCTGCATTTGCGGGGGGCTGTAACACTGTTGGCGTTGCAAATGCCACTTGCTCTGGAGATTTGAATGGCTCCTTGTGAAGGAGGTTTGAAAAAGGTCTTCATCTCCCCTCTGATCTGCCTAGGGAACAATTTGAAAAGACAAATTTGCAGTTTGGAGAAAAAAAAAAAATCCCCCCGGCTTTGTTTTAAAGTTAAAATTTAATTCCCTTTTTTACAAATCTCATCTTTTCTGAAAGACTTGTGAGCCCTTTGGAGCACAGTTCATTTCATGCATTCATATATCACAGGAAGAGTGGAAAAGCACGTTAGACAGTTTGAGTGTTTTTCTTTACACAAATTAAACTCCATCGGGTGATGACTGGCTGAGAGGAAAGGTTTTATTTTAACAGTTGAAACTCTTACCCTGCTTTCAGGATAAGGAAGCTAAATTAGAGAGCCAAAAACAGTGATAAAAAGCTGGTAATATGGGAGAGAGATAAGATGTTATGCAACCATTTGGGGAACCTAAAGGGGACTTCTTTCTCCCTAAGTGTATGTACAAAGATGGCATGACCTTTTTTCCCCTCCTATATAATCAGTTTAAAATGTGATTACATAACAGAACATCCCTGACATCTGAACAAAACCCAAAGGCTAGGTCTTGCAAAGCGTCGCTACTTTAAATTTACTTGTGCAGTTTTTCATGCATAGCAATTGGTGTTGATTAAACTCTTCTGCACTAGCTAGAGTTAATATTAGCAGGCTGATCTCAGTTTTCTGGACTCATTGCAAGTTTTTGAGATCTAGATGTTCTGGCTGTCTGAATTGTCTATTTGGTGCGCATGTAGTCTTCCAAGAATGCACTCTTGTTGGAAGTGGGTCATGGAGTTGGGTGTTTTAAATTAGTTTTCTTGTGCTGCGGGCAGAAGTACATGCCTGGGCACCTGGCACAGCTCAGCCCTTGTACAGGGCATTAGATACCTTGCATTAACTTTTTGTGTGTCTGAGCCCCTAGTTCTAGAATGAAAGCATTGCTGTGTTGGAATTTGCTGTAAATATAAGCTTTGGAACAAATTCTGGGAAAAAGGAGAAAAAAAAAAAATCAAACAAACCAAAAAACCCATCAACGCTCCCAACCCTAAAGCAAACCAAACGATGATAAGCTGATATATTATGTTGTTTCTTTTTCTACTGGAAAACTTAAAATGAAAACCCCTGGACTTGGCACTGGTGAGGCCACCCCTCGATGAGTGGGTTCAGTTTTGGGCCCCTCACTCCAAAAAGGCCATTGAATGACTCGAGCGTGTCCAGAGAAGGGCAACGGAGCTGGTGCAGGGTCTGGAGCACAGGTCTGATGGGGAGCGGCTGAGGGAACTGGGGGGGTTTAGTGTGGAGAAGAGGAGGCTGAGGGGAGACCTCATGGCCCTCTGCAACTCCCTGAAAGGAGGGTGCAGAGAGGGGGGAGGAGTCTCTTGAGCCAAGGAACCAGCGGCAGGACAAGAGGGAATGGCCTCAAGCTGCGCCAGGGCAGGGTCAGACTGGCTCTTAGGAAGGATTTCTTTGCAGAAGGGGTTGTTGGGCGTTGGAATGGGCTGCCCAGGGCAGGGGGGGAGTCCCCATCCCTGGAGGGGTTGAAGAGTCGGGTTGACCCAGCGCTGAGGGACCTGGTGGAGTTGGGAACGGTCAGGGTGAGGTTCATGGTTGGACTGGAGGAGCTTCAAGGTCTTTTCCAACCGAGATGATTCTGGGATTCTGTGAAAAGTCATGGTCACTTCTATTCTGTCTATGAATTGCAGTTAGAGTGAGGAATTTTTTAATTTGTGTTTTAACCTTAGTAATTACAGCTGCTACAGTGACAACCATTTTTTTCGAAACAACCATTCTATGGATTTTAAACCCAGTAAACATTGCCTGTTGCTAAAACTTGCAAAACTGAGCGCCAGGCTGTTTCTAAGCAATTAAATGTTGTAGCTCATGCCTGAGCTCTGAATGACGCCATCTCGCCTAGCAGGCTATCTCATTAAGCATGTGAAGATATTTCACCAGGGAATTTGATTTCTGCATTTCAAAACAAAATAAGAGCTGGTGGCGGGTCCGGGGCTCTGCCGATGGTGCAGTTGGGGATTCGGGGAACAGCTGCGTTTTGCAGAGTAGGCTTTTAGAAACCAGGTTTGTTTATATTGTGTTAGGTTCTTCCTGTAAAGGAGAATATCTTTGTATTAATTTTCATTGTGTGATCATTTTCTTTTTTTTAAACTTTTACTCTTCATGAAATAACTGTTTCTAGGTGAAATAATTGGGCACTCTTCAGGTAGGGGTGTGCTGTCACGTTTTCCTGTTCACATAGCACAGGTACACATGTGTATGTTAAAAAAAAAAACAACAACAAACAAACAACAAAAAACCCCCCAAAACCCAAAACAGAACACAAAACCAAACCCCAAAAATCAAACACAAAATCAACTGGAAAAGCAAAGCTCGCTTCCAGCCAAAATATGCTGATTTGCTCCTCATTCATTTCTTTAATTTTTAGGATTGGTTGTTGCAAGGTTGTTGGTATTCAGCTTCTGAAAGTAAAGTAAAAGTATTTCAGGGTGGCATTGAGGAAAGAAGAAAGAGCAGTAGGGAAGTGGGGTATTCCTGTCTATTAGATGGCTTTATCACAATTAAAAATGACGGATTAAAAGATGTAAGTGTTGTTGTGATGGTGAGTTCATCGTGTGCCTCTCCTGGCAAGCATGAAAAGCAGTTCTGAGCCTCGCTCTGGAGATGTGTGCGAGAGCTTGCGAAAGCTCAGACAAAACTTTCTCTTGTAATTCTGAGTGTCTGGTGCTATGGGTTCTAGTTCTGTGAAAAACTGCAACTGTCCAACAGCAGAGGATGTGCCTGAGAAATTGGCATTAAATAGATGCTAATACTTGTGGATGTGCCTTCCGTACCTTCCTCTGTAAGTGCCCTTGGGGGAAAATAATGTTGGGGTTTGGATGTCTGGGAGCAACAAGTATGACAGTCCAGTTCTTGGGAATTGTTCAGTTTCTTCATCCTGAGATTTAAGTTTTGCAACATGTTGGGAATTATCTTTAATGTTTTGGCTATGAACTCTTTCAGGTAGAGGCATTAACCCATCAACCTAGAGCCACAACAGTGCATGCAGTCAGAGACTCAGAACTTGCCAAACTCCCCGAGGGAGCACTGACATCTATCAAACGCAAATTCCCCCAGGTAAGAAAATTAAAAGTATTTTCTGTCCATCTCAAAAGATGTCTGAGGAGCTAAAACTCCCCCTTAGCACCAAGTCTTCTGGGTTTTTGTATGATTGATGCATACTGAGAAAATATTTTGTTCTCTTTGCCTGCCTGATCTGAGCTATACCAGACTTTCACCAGCTTCTCTTCCTTTATCTTCTAATCGATTTTAACATGTTTTATTGCAGAGCTGTTTTGTGTATCTGGGAGAAGTTCATGCTAAATGCAGACCATGCATATTTAGCAAAGTGGAAATCACTTAGTCCTATTGATAGTAAATGAAAGTTTGACTTCTAAAATCGCTTTAAAATGTTGTTATTCATTTGTCTTGCTCACCGGGACTCACAGTCAGCACTTGGTTATATGTACCTTTATTTCCAGAGCATTGATGTTTAGGGCTTGGTTTTCCTCTTCCTTGCATTTTAGGCTGTCAGTGCTCATTCTGTAACTGTCAGATCTGTCCGTGTCCTGAGGGCTGTGATTGCTCCCTTTGAATCCACCAACTCATCCATCTTCTTTAATTCACTTGACATTATACCTCTCTCCTGCAAATCTGGAGACTGACGGACTTGCAATTTAATTCTTTTGTCCCTAAATGCATCAGGGACATTATACTAAGCACTAGATCATTGCACTAGCCTTAAAGGCAATTCTTTAATGCTGTTACTTTAAATTATTTCTGATTTTTCTTTTTGCTGTCTTTTAAGGCCTACACTTATTTTACCAGATTTCTTAAAAAAACCATGCAAAAGTAATAAATCTAATTAAAATACTTACATTCTTTTGCTTTCTTAGGACCCATAATAACTTTTTTGATTTTTTTTTGCTTGTTTTTAACCGTATAATATAAAGCCTGTATTCGTGCATTCTCATGTTACAAAAACTGGGGGGTTTTGTCTGTGTTATTGCTAGGGTAATTTCATCATTGCAGTAAGTGTTCAGGAGTTAAGTCAATAAAAAATAATCTTCCTGGTTTCTGCCTAAGCATTATTTTTGCTTAAGTGTTTCTGAACTTCTGCTGTGGGTTGTTAAGGCACTCCTGTTCTCTGGATGTCTCTTGAATAGTCCTCCAAGTCTGTTCTTCTCTATTTAATGTAACAGATTTCCTGCCCAGATTTATGAACAGATAGCAGTTTGCAACTTCTGTACATAACCAGCCCCAGCCTGGGTACCGACAGCATGGCATCCTGTCTTGAGTTGCCCTTTTAAATATCACTCCTTGTGACTGATCAAGAAGTGAGGAAATGAGCCAGGTGGAATTTAAAACCACCTTTCTTCTTACGTAGTGGATGGTTTTAAATGTTACTTGTAGACATTTAAACTGTAAATTACTAGTAAGCACTAAACATTTAGCATTTAGTAATGCCTTGAATGTTGATCTGCGCAAAGGCTGTGTTCTAGTTCTGCCTCTTTGTTTGGGGCAAGAATTGATTTCAGTGTCTCTTTTTCCCTCTTCCCTTTTCCTATTCTATCAGTTGGCAGAATTGTTTTCCCCTGAAGAGTGCTCTCTGTGGAGATGTGAATCTTTTCGCTTTGCAGTTGAGGTTGAGCTTGAGTGTTACATTTATAGTACAATTCAAAACATTTATTTGTAACAGAATTCACATGTCTTCCCGTGTCTGTCCTGACCTTTTTGAATATGGAATTAGTTTTCTCTAGAGTTGCATATAGTTTAGCTAATTAGTTGCAATGAAACAAAATACTAAAATAGATCTTTTAAAAAAAAATGTGTTGCAGAAAAGGTTGTTAGAAGAACACATTCTTGCTGCTGTTTGAGATCTCCAAATTCTAAATAGATGTTAAACTGCTATCAAAAATGTGAGAGCTTGCATTTTTGCTGTTGGATTATTTTAGAACAAGCATTAGAAATAGAAAGAGGAGTGTGAAATAGACTTTATGTAGGTGACTTACGTGGTTAATGCCTTCAGACTGTCTTAAGAATCTAAGATAAAATATTTTCTATATGATCTCAAAGTTCTTGTGTCTTCTTATTTTGTCCGTTAGGTCCATCAGATAAGAGAGGAAGGACAGAAGTGAGAGGAAATTGAAGTGACAGAGGAAAACAATAGGGTAGAAGGTTTGAAGTCAAGTGGAAAGTACAAAGTCAACTTTAAAGTTAAAGGAGTATACTGGAAAGAAGTTTTTGAGCTGGCAACTAATAAATTGCCTACAGAGAAAAGGGTCTGGGTAGCTGTTTCTTAGAAAAAGAATCCAGGCACTAGAGGATCAAAAGCTGACCATGTCTGGACTCTGTCATGCAGTTGTGAAAAAAATATATTAACAGGATGCTTTTTGGTGTGAAGAAATCCTTGCATTCTCCCTGATGCCGGAAAAGCTTCAGTACAAGCCTGTGGCAGCACGTCTGAAGGAAGAGGCAGACCAAATGAAGAGAGTCTAGAGGATTCTAGAGGACAAAAAGGCTGCTGCTGCCTGGTGTTTAGAAATACTGAGCTATAAAAGACTGTGAAAGGTTAAGGGAAGACATGGTAGCTATATTCAAATGTATCAAGTTGTTTTCTGATAGAAAGGACATAAGCTACTCACCATATTGGAATAGAGCAAATGGCAGTGTACTGAAATTGCAGCAGTTGGATATTAAGAAAAAGCTGATTCTACTCCCTAGGAAGGCGAAAAGATTGTTACTTGCTTTTATAACCTCTTAAAAAATTATGTTTAAGGTAGTGCTTAGTGCTGAGCAGGATGGGCCAAATGAATTTTCTCTGGCCTGTTTTCTCTCCTGTTATTCTAGTAGAGTGATTTATACACAGGATTTACGGTGTTGTTTTCCCCATCCAACCAGAAGTAATAAAGTAATGAAGGGATAGCAGGTGCAATAGTTTTGAAATAATTGACTAGGTGGCAAGAGCTAGGTTGTGATTCAGCAGTGTGATGGAAGATTTCCCTCTTAGTCCTCTGCAAACCAGGAAACCATCTTTCAGGGAAAAAAAAGCATCTCTGCCTCCATCAAACAATATGTTCCCCTACTGACTGGTAAGGTTAAGTTAACCTGAGTCTCACTTGGTGGAATAGTGATCAAACATTGGTGCTTGTCCCCTGAGTGAGGTGAAACACTCTCTTAGTTCAGAGGAATCTCACACCAGGGAGAATTGCTTTTGTTTTGGTGTTCCTGTTGGCAGCTTCCATAGAGCCGAAATAGTGTGTATATAGCGAAGAACCAGGCAGTTCCTGAGACTGAAATTAGTTACCCTTGAGCTTTGCTATTTCCAGTCAAGGATGAAGAACCCTTTAATTCTAGGAGTTCATGGAGGGACTTCATAGAGTCGGGCTGATGGTTGGACTCGATGATCTCAAGGAGCTTTTCCAACCTGAATGATTCTGTGATTCATCTTGCATACTTTTCACCACTCATGGAATGTTTGTAGATGATCTAGAAAGGGTTCCAACTCTGGAATGCATTGTAAGAAAATATTACCTGATGGGTAAGAAAATTGTACGTGTGGGTGGTGCTTGCCAATGAGCACAATGTGAGATGAGGGAAATCAAGCTCTATTAGTTTGTACAGTAATTCGGGTTCCCTGAGCTGTGTTCTATAATCTGGAAAGATTGCACAGCTGGTCCTTGGGGAAGCACTGTATGCTTGCCCTCTGTTTTGTCTTCCCCCTGGGCATCTGCTTTGGTCCTGTCAGAGACAGGATACTGGATCTTTGGTGTGACCCACTATAGCTCCTGTTATTTTGAGGGATGAAACAGATGGGTGAGCATGGGGAATCTAATCTCAGTTATAAGTAACAGACAAAATTTCAGAGTATGTGCCCAGAAATGAGAGATGTTCACTTCTAGATCCTCCTCAGTCTGCAGAAGTCAACTTTACATCTTCTAGCTTCTCAGGAAAGAATCCCAACCTTGAGTCACTCTGGATATGGCATCCTAGACATTCCTAATTGAAAGTGGTCCACGGTGCAAAACTTCTTTGTTTTCTGAGGACTCATGCCCGAGGGCCACAGCTCTCCAGCATAGCAGTCAGGGCACTCAGCCAACGAGAGCATTTGCTCCTCTGACAGCCTCCGTGCTCGCTTCTGGTGCTGCTTGAAGCTTTTCAGTGTTGCAGGAGTGAAAGGGAATTGATTCTTTCTATTTTCATCACTGCCTTCAGTTCTGAAAAGTAGGACAGAGAATCAGCTCACGATTTTTGGCACCGCAAAGCAGTTTCGAAGCAGTAGCGAGAGCGCAGAATTTGTGAACAGATTAGAGATGTTCTAACATCAGTGTATAATTTGGATCATATTTCAGAGATTATCTTTTCCTCTGCTGAGCTGAGATTTGTTTTTATAATTCTAACTTGAAATTTAGACCTGCTGTAACTGATGGAAATTGCACTGAGAAATTGCTTAGGAGCTGTGAGGAGGTGAACTGTAAGACAACCTTTTGCATGCTAGAAATGCATGCTAGAGAATACAGAGTTTTTCTTCATCTTTCTTTTAATTCTCTGAGTCTGCCCTTGGGCTTTAAATATATTCAGAACCCATCATCTATCTTGAACAGTGAGTCTTGCTATCTATGTGTATTTTAACCAGAGCTTTTCTGAAGTGTATGGAGCCTTCCCTAGGGTTATCTGTCTTACAAAGTGAGTTTGGTAATGTGCCCTCTTTTCAAAATGCTTCCCTCAGGCATTGTGTATATTGTGCACCACATTATTTAAACTTGATGTGGCACTGTGGAATAGGTCAGGAGAGGCCATGCTTCTAGATTTTTCTGTATTTGTTCTCATGGCCCATTAAAATAAGTTTTTCTTGGCTGTAGGAGAAGTGGATGTGAAAAGGAGAGAAGAAAAATGTTTAGTGGAAGCGTGGTCACTGACTGTAGCTGCTCGCCATGAGGCAGACAGGAGTGAGTGCTTAGTCATAGCAGTGATGCGAGAATGACATTTTTCTTCAAGACACAATTGATCACGAGTGTTAGAAGCTCAAACAGCCCCAGGATAAAGCTTCAGTTCTTCTGTATGCTTTAGCAGCATTTGTAAAGGTGCCAGAAATGGTTGCAAGTGAGCATTTAAGATTTGCTTTGTCACGGCAGTTCTCAAACCGTCAGAAGTTTTAATCAGAGACCCCTTGCTAAGCTCCCTGATTCTGTGACAAGCAGAGTGTTTTATCTGATCTGCGGCCATGTAAAGCTTCAATAATGCCACGATTTTATTCAAGTTGAAGATCTAATTTACCTCTCCTCCTCCCTTGTCCCTCAAAAAAACCCTTAAGAAAGCTGGTAGAGAATAATCTCAGCTCCTGGGAAGAACTCCACAGAAATGAGCCTGCTATTATGTGAATTTGTATAGGTAAAATGGCTGTTATTACTATTTTATCCCAATTGCATTTACTTCGTGGAATAGAAAACCCTTGGCAGCCCTGTTTTCCATGCTAGCTTATTCACATTGGGTCTCTGTGTGGTAGAAAGCCCTTTTACGTGTCCATTAAATCACATATGTATGTGAAGGTCTACAATACCCTGCTATGAAGGCATCAATAAGTTGTTATTTAATATATTTAATTTAAAGGTGGCCTACTGGATGACTGATTTGAAGTTTTAAAGGCTTAACTATTAAGTATCTTATTTTTAAACTTCTAAGTCACCGGAGAAGGTCCTTAGCTCACTTGCTAAGCCACCTCGTTCACTGCAGGAATAGTATTCTTTTGGTCTTTGGGGTCTGGGTGACAGTAGAGGATCCACTAGAGGGGATTGGAACAGACTTTGTTCTTATGTACGTTTCTCCTGTTGTAACAAAAATGGATTTGTACTACACAGTACCTCTTATATGAATTAGTTGTTACTGAGATTTTGGGTATTGGTGTAGATTTTTGTGAAGTTTTCCCATGACTTATTTAAATATCAGCTTTGTTGAAAGTTAGCTAAGATGGGGAAAAGGCTTTGTTATTATCGTTATCTATTAGCAGATAATCATTTTGTCAAGCAATCCGTACTATTCACAGAAAGAAATAAATATCCATAGGAAAGTATTTTACAACTGAATTCTCATGAAAATCACTTTCAAAAGGGCTTATTGTAAAGCAACTCTTAAGTTTCACAGCTGAAGAGGAACAAAAGCTTTAACTAGAACCCAGCCTTGGAAGATTAGCTAGGTGTGGATAATAGGTTGAAATATTTAAACAGATTATAGGAAATAGAGTGCTGCAGAGTGACCATAGACACTTGGTGTGAGAATTAGAGGAGCTGTGAAGCAAGCGGTGCTCAGGGTAACACCTAAGACCTGAGATGGATGGAGCAGTCAGCTGTGCGTTTGCACCATCGCTAGCGGGTGATGCGGAGCTGTAATACTGCCTGGCCTCATCCTTGAAGGACCTTTGTTTTGCAACTGGAATTAGTCATCCTAAAGTAGGCAAATACAGTCCCCTTGGGAATGTGAAGTTTAGTCCTTGCCCTGCAATGCAGAGGCTGCAGGTCTGTTGAGTAATTTAACATTAGTTAAGCAGAGGGAAAATTAATGGTTTCCCAGAGCCTTCTCTGTAGCAGATGCAGAACAAACTTCCAATATGAGGGAGCTGGGGGGATTGGAGGCTGCTGAGAGGGCTCAAGTGGGTCTTACTGGGGATGGAGCTGATTCAGAAACAGCTGGGAAGACAACATGTTTCTAGGTAGATGAGGTGGTGAGTGGTGAAGTGGGTCAGAGAGGTGGAATTGTGCTGAGGAAAGTGCTCTCTAATGCCATTTGAGAAAGAAATATTCTTTATCCTGTTCTGCCCTGCACAAAAGTGTTCTGGTGAGTTAATCTGAAAAGGTGAGTAGGTGGGAAGAAGAGGAGGAACATTTTATTTCCCTTGTAAAATGTGTGTCTCAACTGAATGTCCTGCTCTGGGACAAGTGTTATGAATTTATGGTTGCAGTAGTGCCTGTGAGAGCATGAGAGGTTTTACAGCTTTTGGAGAATGGTACTGATGCACCTGGAGTCTCGAGTAGGTTTTGAGATGGAGATATACTCAGTTTTTTAGACCTGTAAGGTCAGTTTTCTTCCTTCTGGTCTGAAAAATCTTTTGTGTAAGCTTAGGAGAGTGGATTTTTGGTTACTTTGGGGATTTTTTTGAAAGTTCATTCAGCCATCTTTACAACCCAGGCAAGCTCCATGGCTCCAGAGCCCAGACTGGAACGGAGAGACCTTATAGCTTTCTGTCAAAGCCCTGTGACTTTTCTGAGTCATTTCACAGCTTGAGATGGTAGCAGCAGATAGGAAAGTGTGCTCCTTTTCACAAGGACAAGCTTAACCTGCAGCATGGCAATTTCAACAGTTCACACCTGGCCTTACAACAGGAGTGCCTAATCGATATCTCTGCTCATTATTGGTTGAGGTTATTAACTGTGATTATCTGAGCAGGATTTGTTCACTGCTAGTGTGGTTTCTAGTCGTGAGGAATGGTAAATTCAACTTCCGCATAAACTAAAACAAGTTTGGCTCTATCCCTAGTACAAGGGGTCAAAAAGCTGTATTTACTTTGCAGGCAATTAATGATTCTTGCCCAATTTAGAAACCTTCTAGGAGAATTCTGGACTCCAACTCACTGCCTTTGTGCAGTGCAGATTTTTCTTCAGACCTTAAATCTAAACCACCTAATTCTGTGCCAGCGGATTGGGCTGCGACTCGGTGCCCGTGGAGAGCAGGGTATGTGTTTGCAGGGCTGGGTGCTAGAAGAGACTGTAAAATCCAGGATGTGCCATAGGGATGAGTACACCAGACGCTTCCCGCTGTGCTGTGAAGGCTGTCTAGCCCTGGGCGACAGTGACACCACAGAAATGAGACAATTTTGCACGTACAGATGTCTGGGAATTGCTCTGCGCTCTTCTAGCACTGTGCTTGGGAAAGACTGGTGTTTGCATGGGAGAGGGGGTAGTAGAAGGTTTGCCTACTTTTGGGAAAACGGTACCCGGTCGGTCACCGGCTCAGCTGTGCTGGGGGCAGTGCTGGGGGCTGTGGCACACTGCACCTCTGGAATATTGAAAACTCACTGTTTCTTCCAGGTTTTCCCAGCAGCACTGCCAGAGTTCTTGCCTTCCCCCTCTTCCCAGGCCCTCACTGCCAGTTCCCAGAGCTTTTCCTATGAAATACAGCTAAATGGGTAGGGTGGGAATAAGTGACTGCAGAATCACAGCCCAGCTGTCTGCCTGCCAGTGCCCTGTTACCTGCCTTTCTCCTGCTCCATCTCCTCCAGGCACACTTGGAATAACTCTGTTTTCCTTCAATCCCCGTCCAAGACCTCCTAGCCCAACGGCTGATTTCTGCTTGCTGCTTCCTCCTCCTCCTCCTCCTCCCTTCCCCAAGCTGAACCAGCCCCCTCCATGCCACCCCAGGTCCTCTTCTGGGTCCCCTGGCTTCTTTGTCATACTCTCTTGGGCTGCGTTGAGCTGTGCAGCTCCTTATTGTGCAGTTACTGCGGGGGTTAGAATAAAGGTGCTTGGAAAACTGGAGGATGATTTAATTTTTTTTTTTTTTTGTCTGTTGGTTTTAAATTCTCCCCAGTTGTACTGAATTTGGTGAGAGCTGCTCTGGCTGCCCTGCACAATAATGGGTGTAGGTCAATCATTGAAGGTTGGGTCTGTTGTCAATGGAGAGATGTGATTTGTATTGACTTCTCCCTCAGATGGACAAGTCTCTTTTAAAGAAAAACATTGGCTTTTTGTGAAATAAAATTTAGAGTATGTGATATAAAACTACAAAGAAATTTCAGGCCAGTTCTTAGCTCTGATCCCAAATTGATGTTCCTTCGACGTTGCTATGACTGCGACAGAGTGACTCATGCTGTTATGGTTAGCAATTTGCTTGTCTTACAAAGTCACCGGGGAAATAATTTTTCCATATCTATATGTACCAAGGCTGTAAGGTTTGCTCTAGCAAACAAAACAAATAATATTTCCCGGTAATAGGAGCAGCCAACTGGAAAATGAGACCCATAGGTTCTATTCTTAGTTCTGTCATTAACCTTGGACATTTTCTTTAGCTTAGCTGGAGCTCTCCTTAGCTGTCTATAAAGCAGAAAAAGTTATAAATACAGGAGATGGTTTTAGTAAGTAATTAAAATTCTGACGTTTGAAGTGGTTCAGGAGTGTAAAATGTTCATAACACCTTCCAAAACTGCTTAAGGAAAGTCCTAGTGTGCAGATACAGGTTATTAGGTGAATGCATGTGAGCTGGGTGTAGTGAACAGTCTTGAGAGGCAGGTTATCTCCCTTAGGAAGGGCAATCAGTCTTACAATTTTTATTAAGAATTCCCTCTTTTCCTCCCTGCTCCCCGTAGTTGGGGCAATTTTCCGTAGCTACATCCAGCGCCATTTATTGAGTCCCAGAACTGCAGATCTCAGCGTTGTTAAAGTAGCAACGAGCTCTTGTTATATTTTGGACAAATGGAAGCACTTTAGATCCTGTCAGAGATTCCAGGATCAGGAAGGAGGCTGAGAGCCCACCTGCCACCGGGAGCTGCTGTTGTCCACAACTACTCATTAGCAGCAACGTGTGTGGACAATGTGTGCCTGCTGTTGGTGCAAATAAGAGAAACTTTCACAGAATCACAGAATCATCTCGGTTGGAAAGGACCTTGAAGATCATCTAGTCCAACCGTTAACGTAGCATTGGCAGTTTCTAACTACACCAGATCCCTCAGCGTCATGTCAACCCGACTCTTCAACCCCTCCAGGGATGGGGACTCCACCACCTCCCTGGGCAGCCCATTCCAATGCTTAATAACCCCTTCTGTAAAGAAATACTTCCTTTAGGGAAGTATTACCTTCCTTTAAGGAAGTCCATCTTGGATCACTGAGGAGATGGTTGATGTGGCATCTTTAGGAACTTGCAGTTGTGACTATGGGACAGAAATTACTGAAATAACTTTGTTTAGCTCTTACTCCTTGCTCTGTTGGTCGCACTGTGTTGGAAGCTACCCGTTTGCTTTTCTCCCTTCCTCCTACAGATGCTTAAAAAATATTGGTGCTTATTAAAGCTATGGAGTTTCATAGTCTAGGGCAATCTGCCAGTCAGAGAGGGACCTGGGGGTGCGGATTGCCAGCCGGCTGAACAGGAGCCAGCAGTGTGCCCAGGTGGCTAAGGTGACCAATGGCATCCTGGCTTGTATCAGCACTAGTGTGGCCAGCAGGGACAGGGAAGGGATCTCACCCCTGGACTCGGCACTGGTGAGGCCGCCCCTCGATGAGTGGGTTCAGTTTTGGGCCCCTCACTCCAAAAAGGCCATTGAATGACTCGAGCGTGTCCAGAGAAGGGCAACGGAGCTGGTGCAGGGTCTGGAGCACAGGTCTGATGGGGAGCGGCTGAGGGAACTGGGGGGGTTTAGTCTGGAGAAGAGGAGGCTGAGGGGAGACCTCATGGTCCTCTACAACTCCCTGAAAGGAGGGTGCAGAGAGGGGGG
Source organism: Strix uralensis (assembly GCF_047716275.1). Lineage (NCBI taxonomy): Eukaryota > Metazoa > Chordata > Aves > Strigiformes > Strigidae > Strix > Strix uralensis. The sequence goes on from NC_133992.1 coordinate 2,240,904, forward strand.
ATGAGTCTCTTGAGCCAAGGAACCAGCGCCAGGACAAGAGGGAATGGCCTCAAGCTGCGCCAGGGCAGGGTCAGACTGGCTCTTAGGAAGGATTTCTTTGCAGAAGGGGTTGTTGGGCGTTGGAATGGGCTGCCCAGGGCAGGGGGGGAGTCCCCATCCCTGGAGGGGTTGAAGAGTCGGGTTGACCCAGCGCTGAGGGATCTGATGGAGTTGGGAACGGTCAGGGTGAGGTTCATGGTTGGACTGGAGGAGCTTCAAGGGCTTTTCCAACCGAGATGATTCTGTGATTCTGTAATTTATTGTATTTTTTTTTTTTAAAGCAGGATATATAAATGATTCTTATGGGCATTCTGACCTCTCTTGATGCTTACTTTCTTTTATTTGAAAGATGCATCATGAAGTGCCTGTTCTTATGGCAACAGTGTGTCTTTCTTTGTCCAAAATCCAAGGTAGCCATTTGCTGCTGCTTGTTTAGCTTGTTAAGAGTTTGGAGAACTTTAGTTGTGGTGGTTTTGGGGTTTTTTTTATGTCCTCGTGGAGATTAGAGTTATTTTGACCTTGAATTATTTGTTTGGGGGAGAGTATCTAATGATTGCTCTATTAATTCTTAATGCATTTAAGTATCTCTTTTCCTTATTTGGTAAAACACAGAGCTTTTCAGAATAAATGATGCATTTTCCAAGTCTGTCACTCCTTGGTTATTAGTCTTTATTAGTCAATTTAGTCTTTATTAGTCAATTATTAGTCTTCTGCTACACCACTTGTTGGGAATCATTGGTTGTTAATGTTGGAGATAAGCTTGTCAGTTTTCAGATATGCCTGTCTGTTGGAATACTGGTTTATATCCATGTAAGTCCTGTTGGGGAAAAAAGCTGGGAAAAAATCTGTCCCTTCAAAGGTACCACGCAGACATAATTTGAGGGGGAAAGCAATTTCTTGGATAGTTTGTTCTGATTCTGCAAGTGTTTAGAGTGTGTGTTTTCACTTTTATTCAGGATGTCTGAAATTGGTTACTGTAAACATTAACAAATTCATGGCGGGTCAGATGAAAGCAAGATTGTGTGTGGGATCTGTTTGAGTACAGGCTTGAACTTTTCTGAGCCTTTTAGTAGCTGCAGAAGGTGGAGGTGTGCAACAGCCACTGAACAGGGAGAGTGACATAGAGGTGCAAGCGCACTGCAGAGAGAAATAAGGAGAACTGAAAATGCAATTTGACGTCTTTCCCAAAATAATGGGATTTTTTTTCTTTTGTTCCCAAAGCAAGTTAAATACTGCCTCTTTTGGTTTTGTTTTGTTTTCTTGTTTTTCTATATTAGAGTACAATAAGGTAAAATAAATCAAGACAAATGATCACTCACCATACATTACAGTCAGGAAAGAAGCTATGGTTGTAGAACCTTGCTCTGTATGGTTCAACTTAAGATAAATTCTTACAAAAGTTTGAAAGTCTCCATTTAGATGCACTATTTTTAGTATATCTGCCTGTATGTTTGTTTCTTTTCTTTTTCTTTCTCTCCCATTGCTAGGTTGTGACTAGACTTATTCACTTGCTGGGCGAGAAGATTCTTGGCAGTCTTCAGCAGGGAGGTAAGACTCATTCCTGGACTACTCCCATTGATGCTGGTGCTTCCTTGGAGCTAGATTAAATCTGTTAAATCTGGAAACAGAAAGTGCATAATTGAAAAGAGAATTCATTGCTAAATATTTCAGCTGTTGTCACAAGTGAATGGTGATTTTATTATATATATGTGTACAATTTTTTTTTTGGCGGAGCATAGTTAATTAAGTGTGGGAATGGAATGATTTGCAACTGAGATAGAAAAGTCCTGCTGCATATGTGTGGTGAAATTTCCTTGAAATGTCTTGCAAGAGAAGAGCTCAAAGGGAGCATTGGAAATAGCAGCTGTAATAGGCTTGAATCAGATAATCATGCTGAGTGGCATCTGCATGTAGACTGACTTAATATGTCTGTATTTGCATTATCTTAATGAATTGTCTGAGAGGAAATGGTCTGCTATGGATTGGTTCTTAAGCTTTGTGTATGTGGCAGAGGCAAAACAAAGTCTATTTGCTGATTGAAGTGAGTAGGAAGAAATTTTCCAAATTTTCCTGAGCAGCTTTTAAAAGAAAACAGATGCACGTTAACTACTGAGAGCCTTGTGGGGTTCTTCGCTGTTGAAGGTTGGTTGATTTTTGTTTGGTTGGGGGTTTTTTAATTACTTTTATTGCTATTTTTGCAATATTCCAAGGAGACTGAAAATGAGGTAGCCGGCTCATGTTTCGGAGCAGTGTTGGGGAGTGAACCTCCACGTCTGCTCTTTCTTTACATGCCCAGCTTTCTGTGCACAATCAGTTGTGTACGAATCTCTACTGATAATGTACTTCAACTTTTGTGCATGCTGAAATGCCTTTGTGGCCTAGGGCAGACTCCGCACTGCTTGGGAAATAGGGCGATCTGCAAGCTGGAGAAAGTGGGAGGAAAATCAGTGTCAGTAAGAGGAGTTCAATCAGAGAATCACCACTGAAGTTCTGAGGAGGGAAGGACTGGTGGAGATGAAGGAGTTGAGCAGTGATGTGTAGCTTGTTTGAACCTACAAATATCTTCTTGAAGATCACCAAAAAGAGTGGAAAACTATGTAATGTTCTGTACAGAGCTATTTTAGAAGACTTGAAATGAATAACTCAATCACTGAATATATTAGAAAAAATTTTATCTGATATTTCTTTGTGTCCTGCAGCGTACTGTCGATCCTGCATATAGCCTTTGAATGAGTTTTCATATCAAGTACTTCCATATGTCCATCTCAAGAGTTCATCTTAATGGTGTATCTTTGCTGGGTGAAATAAGATAAGCAGGATGTTAAACCCTAACTTAGATGATGTTTATTGTGTACTGAGAGCTGAGTGTTAGCGTTAGCAGCAAAGTAAGGTTGTCTGAGAAGGCTTAGTTAAAGAGGAAGAAAATAGTATAAAAACCATTTGTAGAGCACCTCTATCATTGTTCTTTTCATGAACTAAGCTATCTAGGAAGATCTTAATCTTCATTACATGTATCATCACATGGTTCTGTCAAAAAATGCTTTCCTCTGCCCATACTCTTTGTCCTTAGCTTATTATGTTACATTGGAGGTACTTTCACAGTTACTCTGCAGCTACTTCAGAGGTTCCATATTTTATTTTAAAACTCTTAAGGACATATCTGTAAAGCTCCACATTTTCCCATCCTGGAGAGAAGTGAAATAGATGGAGATACACATTCCCTATAGGATCTCTGTTATTTAAGCTAATTCCTCTTGCGGGCTAAATCAATGCCTGTCTCAAAGTTGTGGCCCTTCAAAGTGATTCAACGTGCCTTTTGATCTTTTCCTTAAGAGGTCAAGTAAATGTGCATTGCATTTAACCTGTTCCTGGCATCCAGATATTTTTAACATTGCCTAACTTCTACCCATGCGGGCTATGTCAGCAGCCAAAAATGATGGAAACTGATCTTCATCCTCTTATGAACGAAATATGTGGGAACTCTTTCCTTTCATGTGATGTGGACGATGTTACATTTATCTTAGGTTAAGCATTTCACTGATCCTTTCCTTGCTGCCCAGCAGTTGGAAACAATGAAATGACACCTAGCTTTCTGGGTTGGCTGATGACAAGTTTTTTTGTTTTTGAACAGGTCATCCTCTTGGATTACACAGCTCGAGTAGCAAGTGGGATGCTGGAAATCCTGCCAGCAATCTCTCCACAGTAGCAGTTATGCCAGTGTCTGAAGAAGTGCCACTTACAGCTTTTACTCTGGAGCTCAAGCACGCTCTCAGCGCTGTGGGTAAGAAGTGCTTACATTTTACTGCATCACGGGAAATAAATGCTGCTTATCTTTTTGGAGAGGTATGGCCAGGCACCTGTCATTAGTCAAAGGTGGATTCATGCTGCATTAGGAGGGGTAGTGGTACTGCCGCGCTCAGGATCAGCCTTTTTCATGACCTCTTGCTTCTCTGTCCCCATGCCTAATGTGCATTTAATTTTAGTGGAAAACTTTGTGGCCTTAATGACACAGAAGTATTGTCCAATCTGTCTGGCCTGTTGCCTTGGCTGCCAGCAGCACTCCTAAGGCTGCAGGCACTCCAGGGGACAAATCCCCCCACCAGCGTGCCGTTCCCACGGTGCCTGTCTGAGAGTCTGATCCTCTCTCTCCTGTGTGAGAGTCATTCAGGATTCCTCAATCGTACAGCTTCATCCACCAAAGGATTTCTGGTGCAGTTTTTTTTGTTGAGGTAGTGCAGTGAGTGGTAAGCATAAGCCTTGATGAAAGAGGCTTGTGGAGGAGTTCCAGGTTGGCACTGGAAGGCCAAACTGAAGTCTTAAATCATTGTCCCATTTGTTGCCAGTTTGTCTGTCTTGTGCTCACAAAACCATGTATTCAGCTCACAGCTGAGTTATCAACTGCTTTATCCACTGGTGAAGTTGTGTGTGCAAGTTCCACTTGCTCACGAAACCATGTATTTAATTCAGTTCAGGCTCGGTACTACAGTGTGACATTTCCTGAACATCCTCCTCTCATCCTCATACACTATCGTAGATCTCTTGAGTAAACCTCCTGTAGTCCTTTGATGAATTGTTAGTGTGCTATCTCACGGCTTATTATTTTGAAAAGTACAGGTTACAAGATGCTTGAGGTATAACCACTTACATTTATTGGTTATTTCCATTTTGACCTTAAGGGTATCTGGAGCTGGCACTTATTATTCTGCTTAAAAAATCTTCTAGGTGAGCAGGCACACGAAAAAGCTGTTGACGCTTGAACTCTTTACCCTTTTGAAATATGAGTTTTTGTGCAGCTTTTGGTGGAGATGTGTTACAGTGAGAACTAATTTGTGGGCGTTTGAAGATTCCTCTTATTTTGAGATGGCAGAAGAATTTTATATCCATAACAGAGCGCAGATCTCAGCTGTAGCTATATTGCTAATGGGTACTTCTTATGGATTGTTGCCAGCTTGTTTTGATGTGTGACAGCACTAGGAGCCTTTAAATAAAACAAACAGAAACTTAAGTAGGTAGATGAACTATTCAGAATAAAAATAACCATTCTATTTGAAAGCAACTAGAAGGTGACAAACGAGGGGTTTTGTTATGATCGCTTGGCCTTTCCTCGTTCACCCTTCCTTTTTCTTTTCTTTTCCTAAACTGACGTCTGTGTAGTGCTTGGCAGCTATAGATGGTACTATACAACCTTGGCATCTGAAGTTCTTGCCAAAATGGAGCAGACGGCTGCAGTGGGAAGAGGAAAGTGTTGTGTGAAAACACAGCTAGCCATATGGTTCAAAACACAGCTGGTAGCCCAGGCTCTCTGGCCTTGATAGCCTCTGTTTGTCGGGTCAGCCTATTGCTTATTCAGCCCCACAACGCCCCGAGACAGTGGTTAACCTTCTGCCAGTGCTTTGCTGTGCCTGTTTACGTACTGTACAGTGCGGAGGGGATTTTTTGTGCAGGCTGTATTATTTTTTTTTTAATTTAGCAGAAGCAGCATTCTCTTGTGTTGGTTGTTTTTTGGTTCTTTTTTGTAGCTTTTGTATTTTCTCCTTTGTAGTGTGGCTGTAAGTTGTTTGGGTATTCCTTACTGGGTCGTGACAAAGTGCTGTGAGCAATCTGCCAGATGGTGCTTTGCTGTAAGAAAAGGACTGGTTTTTGGAAGGATTTTTCTTCTGATTTCTTGCATCGAAAAATGAAATGAGTAGTAAAGTCGGTGTTGCTTATTTTTAGATTGTCTTGGTATTCACCTCACCATTAGAACTGTGTCCATTTTACACGTGGGGGAGTTGAAACATTATGTGAAAAGATTTGCAGTAGGGCCTTGGTGAGCAGCTGGTGTATTGGAGCTCCCTGCCTCTGCCACCGAAGTGCTTACCCACTTCCAATGTTCAGATTGGCTATTTAGCACCTGGGGTTTGGGGGTGAACTGTGATTAGACCTTAAATGTATTTATGGAAATGAGAGGTGTTATTTAACGTGCTTGAGAAGGCTTAATTGCAAATCTTTCTCTTAAGGAAGTCTCTTCCAGTGTATGTTCCTAATTTTGAAAATAAGGGGGTTTGCTGTGTAGATTTGCTGCTATTAGCACACTTTTGTGGTTTATTCTTTTAGTTTTTCTTGAGCCAACTTTTTTTTTTTTGTTATAAATTGTAATCAGATGTTGCCATGTAACACTTGACTTAACATTTGATCCATATTGTTTCATTGCTCTGGGCTTGAAATATGTTCCAGAGCAGTGGAGGGTAGTCTTAGTGTGTGGGGTGAAATTACAACTTAAGGAATTTTTTACAATAATATCTTCCTCCTCCTGTTAATATTAACTTAGATAAATATTGCAGTGGTGCCTCGAATCCCCTTGCTGCAGGTTGGAGTCAAGAGGATAGAAGAAATTAGGAGGACCTGGGCAGCAATACTGAGATCACTGCAAGAACCATCATGAGGTATCAGCAGTTCTTGGGGACACCCTGCCCGCTGCGGGCTGACCCTCACCCTGGGATGGGTTGGGATGCAGGCTGGGTTGTAACACAAGCTGCAGAATTAGATTAGAGGATGGTTTTTCTTTTCCTGGAACTGGCATTAGAAGGATATTGGCAGTGCTGTGAGTTGGAGCTGGTTGCAGGTTAATCTGTTTTAACAGGATTTTTTTTTTGGTAATTTTTAACTGCTTCCATCGTATGGAAGGAGTATAAAAATAATGACTAATAGAATATCTCAGTCTGATAGTGGAAGCTTCATAATGCCATGAATTAATACAGAATTGGAAAAGTATTCAGTCTTTTTTTTTTTTTTTTTTTTTCTTTTTCCCCTCCAAAACACTTGTGCCTGTAATAAGAGAGGACTTACTGGTTTGGTTGCTTGATTCTGTTATGTGGGTTTACTTATATTTTTTGAAATTTTTTTTTTTTTTAATTTGCAATGGGAACACCTCGTGTGACCAGGCTGCTCTCCATACTGGACTTTCTGGGCCCCAGAGCACGCTGGCCTGGCTGGCCAGGTTGTGCTTGCATGCTGCATGCAGGGAGCATCGATCTGTGGTACCGCCCACAGCTTTATTCAACCAACTTGTGCTGGTTTCTTTGAGATTTGGTGTTTCTGTGGCTTATGATAATTCAGGTATTGTTTCTGGACAGTGTGGTTGTGTCTCAGTTTAAATACTAAGGGATGTTCATGTTTCCATGGAGTTTGTTCTGCTGAAAGCTGGATGGTGAAGCAGTGACTTGGTACCTGGTGGCAGTAACTCTACATGAATCTGCCTTCATCTTGAGACAGGTATGAATGTAAAACACGATCTGAGCATTGAGGAGAGAGCAGGGAAGTCCTGCAGAGCATGGTGAACCAGAGGCTACATCACTGCTCCCTCACTCCGTTTGCTTGTGTGCTTCAGAGTGAAAGCCCTTTCTTTGAATTTTAGTCTTTGGGTCTCTGAAAAAAGAGGATGTAGAATATAAAACTTCCAAAAAGCAGGGACAGAATTTTCTGCTTCTGAACTGGAATGAAATGAAAGTGGGCAAAAGTTTCAGGTTAGGATAACCGTGCTGATGAATTCTGGTCAATGTTTGTGATGTCTATTTTTATTATTAATATTTTTTTCCCCTTACTCCTGGTAGAGCTGAGAACATCTCTTATCAAAAAGCTCTTCTGCAGTATTCAGACTTTTAAAAAGTGTTTGCCTAACTATTTTTTGTTCCTTTACTGAGACCAGCTAAATGATGCCACATGGTTATGTGAATTCTGATTATATGTGGGAGCCCTCTGATTGTACATAATCTCAAACTGAAGTAGAGAGGGATTCAAATCCAACATATGTATCTCCTTCCTTCCTTTCTGCCCTTTAAATAAAAGCTTTCTTTTAATTTTTAAAAATGTATAATGTATGGGGAAGCTCACTGAAATATCTTTACTAATAATTTATTGGAGCTTTTAATTGTAGTTCTGCCTGAGTTTCCCCTCCTTACACAGATTAGATTTAAACGTTAAGTGTTTAGGGTGGTGTCTGGACCCAGGCACAACTTGTTATTTTGTGCTGGACGAGATCTTCCGACACTGGGATATCAAAGTTGTTAATCAGTTCTGTCTCTTTGACACATAATTTTGTAGACTTTTATTAGGCCAAATATAAATTCTCTTCTGATGAAATCCAGGCAAGTAAGTTTGCTGTGCTAAAATGTTTCTACAGTGCATTTTGTACTGGACGTATCTTTTTTCCAGGTGAGGTGGATTTGCAACTATTTCTAAGGATCAGAGGTCACTCCTTGACTTTTTTCAGCAGCTTTTTGACTATGTTTTATTAGACTTAGAACGAGGATATCTGTATTCCCACTCCTGCATATCTTATGAAATTGATGTTATGTGGAAAATAATTACCAAAGTGAGTACCGTGCTCATCTTTGGAAGGAAAGGAAGAGTTTTAGATCTCATGTGTGATGCTTAAGCCCCTTTACTGGGGCAGGATTTGAGCTTGGAAGCCTTGTGGAAGGGCTGTCTCAACACTTTTCTTGAGTGCCTTTATTCCTAAAAGATAAAATGAACTAGACCTGTGATATTTGCCAGCAGTTTTTTCTCCTCACTTCTCTTTCACGGAATTGTAGTTCTGTACTGAAAAACAGATGACTCTGGAGTACCAATTTAGATGCTCCATGAGGTTTCCCCATGAATCATGATCCTCTGTGCCTGGGGGTAAGCTATGCAGTTTTCTCACCTGAAGCGCATAAAAGCTGGGATTCAGAATCCCAGTGAGTTGGCTGAAAGAAAAATCCTCCAGGGGCTGTTAAAAGTCACCACCTCTGGCTTGAGAAATTCATGAACTGCAGATTGCTGGAGGCTCAGAGAATATCATTACGTTTTCCTTGCTCTAACACTCTTCCCCAGCAATCTGCTGCTGGTCGAAGTCAGAGACACACTGTTGGGCTTAGATAAATATTTGATGTTACCTCAAATCACCTCTCCTATGTTCTTAACTTCAAGCTATTCACCCCATGTCTAATCCCACAGAAAGAGAACAGTCCCTAAGGGGTGCAGGCAGCTGCTGGAGGACGGAGGGATGTTTTCATGATGCCAACTGCAGCTGGAAATTGCCTGCAAGGCTGGTGTCAGGTGTGGCCAGAGCATCACGAGCTGATGGTGTGTAACTGTGATAGTGCACGCTGAGGATGCACCACCACGTTGTCTTGGTTGCTGCTGCCTGCTGGTGTGGCTGTTGGAGTGCTATGTACTGGAGTGATTTTTTTTAATACTTTGTTGCTCTCAGCAGTTTAGTTTAAATAACACTTTTGGTCATTCTGTTTTATGAGAACGCATATGTTGGTGTTCTTGATCGCATTAATGGATTTATTTAATGGTTGATTAATTGGGAGTTTGCTAGAAATTGGAAGTGTAGCGCAGATGGTTGTTATTTCTGAAACAAAACAGAGTCGGTTCAGTTGGAAGCATCACTATGTTCTGTGCTGGGGGTGAAGAAGGGTCTGGGTGTCTTTGTCCTGTGCGGAGGGGGTGTGTGGAGGGGGTGCTGGGCAGCCTCCTCCCGAGCCGGCACCGCTGTGTGTCTGTCTGCACACGCCTCTTTGTGTCATGTACTGTGAACTGCTTCTTTCCCAAATATAAAAGTGAGGTGAGTGCACGTGGTTTCTGAACTCATACGCCTCTCCAAGGCTCTACTGATGCTTGATGGGGATGTGCTGTCCCCATTCAAGATGTCTGTGGGTGAACTTGACTAACATAAAGATGCTCCCCAGCTCTACGAAGTCTGCCTCTCGCCTTGTATAAAAGGTGTGCTGGCTGGCAGAGTCACCGTGTTCCATGGTTTCACCTTAGGGCATGGGCCCCAGTGCATCAGACCAGCATGATGCACTCCAAGCTCCTTTGCTGATGTTCTTGGGTCTGAGTGACGGGGTGCAGGGAGGCAGCAGGCGAACGCAGAGGTGGAGCACGCTGTTCCCTCCTCGGCGTTAGTCTCTCTTACTTGACATTTTTATTGTTTTCCTCGGCTCATTTTGCATTCCTGGCTGTTTGTCTTTACCTACTAAACTTCCACCACTGTCATAAAGCTTTGTAAGTCACATACCCTGGAAGAATATTTGGTCTACATATCATTTCTGTTTTGCTGAGAGTTTCGACACATTAATGAACGCAAATGATAACTCTGCTGTTGAATGCTTTTTCAAAAGCCATCTTCATCACATACAATGTCATCAGTATTTCTTCTGGGAGATCTCTTTTAATCCCTTTATGCCATCCGAAGTTGTGCTAGACCAACTGTTTGTGAGGCTGGATGGTGAATCAGATCAAAGAATCTACCAATGTTAAAAATAAGGTGGTAAAAAACCCCCCAAGCATCGGGTCTGTTCCCTGCAGACAAGCACAAAGGAGGAGCAGCACAGATGCAGGAGTAAAGGGCAAGTTAAACTAGTTTTGCTCTTGAAATGCTTATGAACTAATATGGGACTTGTTGCTTTCGTAGGAACCAACTGCCATAAACTTTATTGGGGGATGGGGAAATTAAATTCTGTGCTTTCTAACCAGCTTTTACTTTTTATATTTTGGTCTTTGCTTATGGGATATTTCTGTCCATTTTTGTTTGCTCTTCCTTCATCATCAGTGTAACAAAGAGCAAACATTATTTGGATGTTTGAAACTAGAAGATGAAAAATTATACTTCTGAGTTTTCTTAAGTCTAACACCAAAGTGTGTTGAACCAGAATAAAGTCTTTGCAGGAGGAATCGAGCGTTGTGGGGGAAGTGAGTTGGCCCTGAAGGTCAGGACGGCCGGCTCCAGGTACTGTACTTGTGGTTTTCACTTTTTGAGCATTGAAGTGTGAAATTGCGACCTTTTACCATGTTGTTCATTCGTGGTCCCTTAATTTTTACTGAACACATTAAGCCGTGCTGCTTTATGTGCCTTGAGGAACTTCACGTAATTGTTTTGTTATTTTGTGTATAAATTTCAGTTATTTTAATAATGAAAAAAAGACGGATTACATAATGAAAATTTTAATAGAAGGCGACCGCTCTTTCATGTTTTGTAAATGTGAATTTCTCAGAGACAGATGTTTTCTTCAGGTATGAGGTTAATCCCTTAAGTTTTGTTTGCTTTTTTGTATCTAGCTGCTGTTATTCTGCAACCTCCACCACATATGGCATGTATTGCTGCTGCTGAAGTAGAATTGCTGATAAGAAAAATAAGGTTTCTTGCAGGCACTTTAGTTTATGTGCACCAAAATTCATCTTGGGTATAACTTTGTTGCCAGGTGTGTGCGTTCGCTTCTCTTTATAGTGGAAGTAGTGCAAGTCGGACTGTCCTGCAGATTCGGGAGTCTCTTCCTCCTCGGGGTTGGTAGTGGTAGGGGTTCCTGTTGGCGTGTTGAATAAGAAGTAGGACTACTATAGAGAGCTTTAGGATTCATCTGGGGAGTTGGTTCAGTGCAGGATGAATAAATTTTGTATTTCAACAGATCAGCGAAATAGCTTTTTTTCTTTGAAACCAGATTCCTGGGCTTTCTGTGGTTGCAAAAGGTATGTGATATTCTGCATGTTGTGTTTGTGAAAATACAGCTGCAGTAGAAACATCCTACATGACACTAGGGAATGCGATGAGAAGTGTTTCTTTCTTTTGTTCTTACTCTTTCTTTAATTCTCTTTCTTTCTCTCTTTCTCTCTTTCTCTCTCTTTCTCTCTTTCTCTTTCTTTCTCTCTTTCTCTTTCTTTCTCTCTTTCTCTTTCTTTCTCTCTTTCTCTCTTTCTCTTTCTTTCTCTCTTTCTCTCTCTTTCTCTTTCTTTCTCTCTTTCTTTCTTTCTCTCTTTCTCTCTCTTTCTCTTTCTTTCTCTCTTTCTCTCTTTCTCTCTTTCTCTCTTTCTCTCTTTCTCTCTTTCTCTCTTTCTCTCTTTCTCTCTTTCTCTCTCTCTCTCTCTTTCTCTCTTTCTCTCTTTCTCTCTCTCTTTCTCTCTTTCTCTCTTTCTCTCTTTCTCTCTTTCTCTCTTTCTCTCTTTCTCTCTTTCTCTCTTTCTCTCTCTCTTTCTCTCTTTCTCTCTTTCTCTCTTTCTCTCTTTCTCTCTTTCTCTCTTTCTCTCTTTCTCTCTTTCTCTCTTTCTCTCTTTCTCTCTTTCTCTCTTTCTCTCTTTCTCTCTTTCTCTCTTTCTCTCTTTCTCTCTTTCTCTCTTTCTCTCTTTCTCTCTTTCTCTCTTTCTCTCTTTCTCTCTTTCTCTCTTTCTCTCTTTCTCTCTTTCTCTCTTTCTCTCTTTCTCTCTTCTCTCTTTCTCTCTTTCTCTCTTTCTCTTTTCTTAATTTTTTGAAGCACCAGGGGATTGCAGCACTGTATAATCTCTACAAACACAAACCCACCTTCTTAATATGATTGACTTTGTAGAGTTGGGCTGATGGTTGGGCTTGATGATCCCAAGGGTCTTTTCCAACCTGAATGATTCTGTGATTCTGTGAAAGAGAGCTTGTAGGTTATAACTAATGCAGAATCACAGAATTGTCTAGGTTGGAAAAGACCTTGAAGCTCCTCCAGTCCAACCATGAACCTCACCCTGACCGTTCCCAACTCCACCAGATCCCTCAGCGCTGGGTCAACCCGACTCTTCAACCCCTCCAGGGATGGGGACTCCCCCCCTGCCCTGGGCAGCCCATTCCAACGCCCAACAGCCCCTTCTGCAAAGAAATCCTTCCTAAGAGCCAGTCTGACCCTGCCCTGGCGCAGCTTGAGGCCATTCCCTCTTGTCCTGGCGCTGGTTCCTTGGCTCAAGAGACTCATCCCCCCTCTCTGCACCCTCCTTTCAGGGAGCTGTAGAGGGCCATGAGGTCTCCCCTCAGCCTCCTCTTCTCCAGACTAAACCCCCCCAGTTCCCTCAGCCGCTCCCCATCAGACCTGTGCTCCAGACCCTGCACCAGCTCCGTTGCCCTTCTCTGGACACGCTCGAGTCATTCAATGGCCTTTTTGGAGTGAGGGGCCCAAAACTGAACCCACTCATCGAGGGGCGGCCTCACCAGTGCTGAGTACAGGGGTGAGATCACTTCCCTGTAACAGAGCTGTAGGAATATGGAGAATGGGAAGATGTTATTGTAGGTATGTGTGACAATTTTTGTGAAGACTTTGTGCCAGCTCTTCTGCAACAACCCTGATCAATACACGGTTCCATCATGATCTTCAGAGCAAAATCACAGAACTGCGTTTGTTATAGCTGTATTTTTCTCAATACAGTTTGTCAGGAGCTGAATGGCAGGGCTTCACATATGGGACTTCTTGTTCTTCCAGGTCCTGCTTTGCTGCTCACCAGTGATAACATCAAACAGCGACTTGGTTCTGCTGCGCTGGATAGGTACCTGACCTCATTATTACTTACGAAAAAATGCAGAAAGATACTATACTGGTGTTATAAATATACAGTGTTTGGGAATAAAATCCTGTGTTCTAACGTATATTGTGCCTTCTCATCAAGGTGTTTGAGACAACAGTGTTTCAAGAGTATTTGATACAAACGCTGGTTCTTTTTTCCATAGTTACTTGCGAAATTGGAAGAGCTGAATTGCTTTAAGTGGGTATTGTGTACTCAGGGGTGCCATGGAAGTCTTACTGAAGTTAGGTGTCACTGCATCCTCTTTCCTCTGTGTATATATCTAACGGTGTAAATAACAGAGAAATAAAGCAAGCATGAGCCTGGAAATGTGAGCAGATAAGATTCTTAGACTGGACGAGGAAGAGATGCAGGTCTCTGCCCTTTGGATTCTGTGCCTGATTAAGATTTGATTATTTAAGATTTCTTTCTACTCTGTTAGGAGCTGTGGTATAAAACCGTTTGAATTTAGTTTTTTCCTTTTCTGTCCCCAGTATCCATGAATACCGACTAACTAGCTGGCTGGGACAGCAGGAGGATATTCACCGTATCGTACTCTACCAGGCAGACAGCACCCTTACTCCCTGGACTCAGCGCTGCATCCGGCAGGCTGACTGCATCTTGATCGTCGGGCTGGGAGACCAGGAGCCTACTGTTGGAGAGGTGTGAAATAGCTCCTTCCCATATTTGCAGTGTTAACAGTCCAGGTCACAGAATCCCAGAATCATCTCGGTTGGAAAAGCCCTTGAAGCTCCTCCAGTCCAACCATGAACCTCACCCTGACCGTTCCCAACTCCACCAGATCCCTCAGCGCTGGCTCAACCCGACTCTTCAACCCCTCCAGGGATGGGGACTCCCCCCCTGCCCTGGGCAGCCCATTCCAACGCCCAACAATCCCTTCTGCAAAGAAATCCTTCCTAAGAGCCAGTCTGACCCTGCCCTGGCACACCTTGAGGCCATTCCCTCTTGTCCTGGCGCTGGTTCCTTGGCTCCAGAGACTCATCCCCCCTCTCTGCACCCTCCTTTCAGGGAGTTGGAGAGGGCCATGAGGTCTCCCCTCAGCCTCCTCTTCTCCAGACTAAACTCCCCCAGTTCCCTCAGCCGCTCCCCATCAGACCTGTGCTCCAGACCCTGCACCAGCTCCGTTGCCCTTCTCTGGACACGCTCGAGTCATTCAATGGCCTTTTTGGAGTGAGGGGCCCAAAACTGAACCCACTCATCGAGGGGCGGCCTCACCAGTGCCGAGTCCAGGGGTGAGATCCCTTCCCTGTCCCTGCTGGCCACGCTAGTGCTGATGCAAGCCAGGATCAAAGAAGGTTGTTTCATACTCATGAATTTTCCTGGGTTTAATACCCAGTGAAGCATAAATAATGAAATATTCCTGAGAAATGTGCATTATAACTAGAAAAAGAATTGAATGAGGATCCTCTGAAATGGCAAGTTTTCTGTAGAAGTATTTCCAGCTAAGTTCTTTTCCTCTAAAGAGTCATTTTGGCCAATGGTAAATCAAGAGTCATATTGCTTTGAAGCTTTGCATTTCTGTCCAGAATTTCTTTGCAGGATCTCCAGATAGAGAGAGAAATTCTTTTCTGCCTGGATGGAATTCATGGTGTGTGCCTAGCAAAAAGTAGATATAAATTGTATTGTATGAATAATTTAATATATTTTATTACAGATTGTAAGCTGTATTTTTTTCCCCCTACTATCCATTTTGATTTTAGATATTTTATTACAAAAGTTGTTTGACCAGGCACATAAATTCTGCAAGAAATTTAAAAATGAAGTCGCAAGTGGGTTTTTTAGGTTTGTGAAGTGCTGAGTCTGACCTCCAAAGAGCCTGGGACTGGCACCATCTGCAGTGTTCTTGTATGTCACTGTGTTGGTTCTTCATGACTGTATGTGGGAGGCAGGAAGCGCAGTGAAAGCAAGTCGCCATCGGTTGCCTAAAACAACAGAAAAATAAAAGTAAGGAATGCAAAAAGGAAAAAATGAAAGAACAAAACATGCTGAACATTTGTGGGCTTAAGTATGACTTGGGAAGCAATCTCACTTTGCACGAACAGCGTGCGTCTGTGCTGTGCAGTTAATGGCCTGTATCTTAGGTAAAAAGCATTCATTTTTAAGCATTCAGGTTTGAATCCTTGTCTGATTTTAGAATTCTGTGTGCCGTGTAAGCCCACATCTAACAACGTAGTTGTCTAAATCAGTCTTGTTTGAGGGTTCTTCATGTGCGTAGTTGTCTGCAGATTCAGATGGGAGTAGGGGTCAGATGTGGGTGTGTATAATATATAATATATAATGTATCTATATATAATGTATTTCACAATACACTGTTCTGTTAAACTGATACTGGAGCAGTAAATACCTGACGCCCCCATTCCTTTGGTGTCTGTAACGTGCTGCAGCTGGAGAGGATGCTGGAGAACACTGCGGTCCGAGCCCAGAAGCAACTTGTCCTGCTCCATAAGGAGGATGGGCCTCTCCCTTCCCGGACTGTGGAATGGCTCAACATGCGGAGCTGGTGTTCTGCTCATCTTCATCTCCACTGTCCACGCAGAGTTTTTTCCAAAAGAAGTCTGCCCAAGCTGGTAAGTGATTCCTGCTTTGGTGGCTGGTCACTTAGCTGTAATCCATGTATCAAAGGTAATCTGAGATAATGATACTACAGGTTATTCTGATGTGCACCTTGCTGTTACACAGATAGTGTTCTCTTTAAATCTGTTTGGCCTCAATTTATGAGAGGAAACGTAGGGATAAGGGGCTCATGTCTTCTTCATGGATGCATGCTTGGCTTTTTGACACACTCAGCCAGTAAACGCTATCTGAAGGCCGCATTGACAGGTGTGTACGTGCGGTAGAGCCCTTTTCACTGGGGGATCCCCAGTGCTAAAGGTAAAGCAGAGGCAGACTTGGGATGCTTCACAGTAACTTCAAATCCTTCTCAAGAAAGAGAAATAGCTCCAAAGTAAGTACTGTACTATGATGAAATTCTCCCAGCTGCTACAAAAATGAGAGACGTGTATGATCACTAGAACTGTTGGGATAGTTCATTAACCCTCTTCTCATTTCAAGGACAGTTACCCACTTTTTAACAGCATGTGGCTGGCTGGTAGCGTAGCCTCTACCCTGCCTGTAGAATGACCATTCCTGCCTCTCTGCTGCAGATAGAGATGTATGAACGCGTGTTCCAGAAACCACCAGACCGTCACTCTGACTTTTCTCGCCTGGCTCGTGTTCTGACTGGAAACGCCATCGCGCTGGTGCTTGGGGGCGGAGGAGCGAGGTAGGTGGCTTGTGCTGGGCACGCTGGTGCATTGCTGCCACTGTCACTGGGCTGTGACAGATTCTTCAGGGTAACAGGCATCCTGTAAAATCAGCACTGTTCTGTAAGCAGCATTTAGAGGAGTCGCTGAGGACTTGTTTTTGTTACACAAACTTAACCTGCTGTGTGGACTTGTGCTTGGATTTCTGCAGAAGGAACGTGAGTGCTTGTGACCTCTTGAGACCTCTCATATGTTGGGCTTAATACCAGGAGATGACCAGGGCACCAAATGTGATGCTGCTTTCTTTTGTTGGCCTACACTATGGATTTTTTTTCCCCTATGGATTCTTATATTAGAAAATGGCTCACAATATTTCAAAGGCCCCAAAGCCCTTCAGGGTTTGAGCAGCAAGGGGAATTAGTGTCCTCTAATGGGAGAATGTTCTCTTCTTCACAAACACTGAAAACCCCAGGTACCTGTACACTTCTGACAGCCTTACTTTACAGAAAGATTGTATTTTTGCAGACACAAGGGCAAGGTGTGTGCTGAACACTCCATTAGAATTCCATCTGAATTCCTGGTGAGCTCTGGAAATAAATTATTACTGATGTTTTTCTTTAGAATGCCTTTTTACTTTGAGAGTTTTATGCTGAGACAGAATTTAGTAGCCTTTTGTCTCAAGAGAGTGCCGTCTTCGTTGTCTTCATCACCATGTTCTTGAAGCCCTTCTTTAAAACAGTGCTTTGAAATACTGCTCTCAAAAATAAGTATAATTTGCACATAGTCTGTCTATTTAATTCCATGGAAATATCACATTTTTGTCTTTGGGCCAGTGCGTGCTTTGGGGGGAGTGTTTGCTGCAGTAAAGGTTAGAGCTCCTTTGTGACAGCTTGTTCTGATTAGTCACTTGATGCTGAGACAGCCAGCGCTGCGGCTCTTTCTTTGCGTGTCTGCAAAGATGCCTTTATCCTGCTTGCTTTCACAGTTTCCTCACCTAAGATGATTTCAGTATTTCATTTCTGAGATAAGCACTATCCTGTGGAGACCCAAAGTAAAGCAGAGGAGGGGAGCTTCCACTTAATCTGGGTATCACAGGAGGCTTCTAATCGACTGATGCAAAGCGCTCGTGGGGTTTTTTTGTTATAAGGTATTTGGTGTCTCTGTCTCTACTGAAGCCTGTGTCATGCTAAAATATGTGGACTTTTATATTTCTTGCAGCACATTTTGCTCATTCCCTTCCTTTCTTCCTTCTGTAACCACAGCTGTAATTTTTGCCAAACTATTTATTTTTTGTTCTACTACTTAATTTGCAAGCTATCACGTGCTGGTTTTCAAGAGCAGAGGTAAGAAAGAGCAGGATTACTGAGCCTGTGTGTTGGTCCTGTGTTGTCCTCCTCCACAAATCTGAACCACTGCACTGCTGCTGTGTTGGCTTTAGGATTTCTGGACGCACACCACCCATTCAGCAATGTGACCATGTGCCATTAGCCATTAATTTGCTCATTTCTGCATCCATGCAGTATGGAGGACTTTAAGAGAATTAAATGGCAGAAGAGATAAACACGGTAAATTCTTCTTTCTCTGAACCCCTGTTTAGGTCCTGGACTACAATGATTTTTCTGGGTGTTCAGGCTGGCATGTGGATGGTGTGAGCATTGTGTTTTCAATGGAAAGGTACAGAATGCTGTTGCTGTAGTTGAATTGTCATCTAAATTGTGGTAAGGTGAAAGATTTGGATTTTGTTAATGAAGGGAGAATATAATTAAGACTCTGGGGAAAGGACCAGGTTACTCTGAACTCTGTAAAAATCTGCCTGTGGAAGGTCAAAGTAAGTTCATAGGTCCCCATCTCTACTAACAAGGGAACTTCAAGAGATTATGCGCTAGGAACTTAAAATCATCCCATGATTAAAACCCATTCCATCTAAAAACACCTTGATGGGTCGCTGCACAGACTCCTGATAGTTAGTGTAGCCTTTGGATAATATACTACATGAAGTAACCTCCTACTCTGTTCCAGAAGCATGAATCATACTGGTCACAAAAACCAGACAGAGGTAATAGTTACGGGGTGCTGGCTGGTGGTTATTTCTGTTAAAGGTATTGTGTTCTGTGATTCCACTAATATCAATTATTTAGTTGTTATATTGGGGATGTTTGTCTGGCTTCCCAGTGACAGTCGGTTTGGGAGGTTTTACCAGAGCAGCTTCCTAGTAATTATCTTTGTGGTTTGTCATGACAAAAGGCTCATAGGAACTAAAGGTTTTCTTTCTCTTGTGAGTATAAAAATAAAATAAATCAAAGTGATACGGTTCTAAAATTATAGTGTTTTGCTTTTGTTAAGTGCTAACTTAATTTCAGTTAGAAACATTGTGGAGTTTGAGGGAAGGAAAGGGGATTTGTGTTTAGAAAAATAATACCTTTGAATTGTAGTTGCAAGAACAATGACACGTCAAACCCTGCAACAAAGGCATAAACCCTCCCATAAATCATTCTCATGACCTTTAGCCATCCCACATACAGCCCACCTTTTCTTTGGTTTTCTGTAGTTATCTTAGCAAAGTTGTTTGAGAACTAAAATTTATGGGGAGTAAATAATTAATACAGAAGTATCTGGTGATCCCTAGGGCTTTGGAAAAAGAAAAGGGTCTTGCTGTTTCAGAAGGCTGGCTTGAGCAAAATGGTGATGACAGGCTTTGTTGTTGGTTACAATGTCATTATCCTAGCAGTGAGTTTGGTCCAACATGCCTATTCCACATGGGCTTGATGGGAAAATACAAAGCGTTAGACCTGTTCCCGTTTGGTTATTTTGATAAGAAGCTGTATCTGCAGTAACGCACGTGATGCAAATACGTGATGTGCCTAAGGTATGCTTACTGAGAAGGAAAGGGCTATTGTTAAAAGAAGTTACTTGCCCTTTTGTGTACAAGAAGGCATAATAACCAGCTCATGTTCGTGTTGGGAATGAATGCAGGCGGGGCTGGAGACCTTTACCAGGCAGTACTCGTGGAGTCTGTCCGTGCTACATGATGCACGGGTGGACGGGGCTCGGCAGCACGCGCAGCCTTTCCCTTCTCTCCACTGCCTTTTCCTTCAGGCAGAGCATTTTAAACCCTCCCTGAGGAGCTGCTGTTGAAGGATATTTGTAGCTGTTTCATCAAGGCATCTTTTAATTTCTCCTTTTTCCATTTCGTTTTCTCCTCAAACTTAATATTTCACCTCAGCTCTTGGTATGTCCAGTAGTTTTTTTTTCCACAGAGCTTTCTTGCTGACCAAGGATTTGCCTCAGATTCACACCTTTTCATTTTGGGCAGTTGGCCTGTTTCATCAACTCGTTCTTTCTGCCTTTTCTTCTTTATTTTCAGCTCTGGCCCTCTGAAAATGGAGGATAAAAGCAGCAGCATAGGGGGGAGCAGGTTACGCCTTCCTTGTTGTGGAGATACTTGTGTCTGATGAACCCACTTGTTGCCTCACCTGTCTGTCTGTGCTCCTGAAGCCCGTGCCATGTGCTCACACCCCATGCTTTTAGAGAAGGCCAAACGTGCAGGTCCATCTACCACCTGGTCACTTACTGGCTGCTGTGCTGAGCCTGACTTGGGTCTCTGTGCTCCTTGAAGCCTGGCTTTGTCTTCTGATTCGATGGCTGTAGTGCTTCCCCTGCTCCACCTTGTTTAAAAAGGAATTGAATTTGGGTATTGGTGACCTGAACTGTCCATGTAAAACACTTGAAAGCAAGTAAATGCTATGCTGTAAGATATTATACTCCTACTATAGTGTCTTTGCACGTTGCTGTCCTCTGGGGCAGAGAGCCTTCTGGGGAGCTCCTGACTGCCTTTAGCAGACAAAGGGACATGTTGCTGATATTCCATGGCCTGTAACGCAGTACCTTAATTATGCTCCCAGCAATTAAGTGGTATCAGAGCTGGCCTAAGTGCAGAGGCTGAATTTGCAGTATGCTCATGCGAGGAGTCAGAAATTATTAATAAAGATACTACTATGTTTTAGAGTTTGTTTTGGTTTTCTGTCTGGTTTGTGTTTTCTAACTTGGAAAGAAGCCTTAAAATGTACAAAACCCTTGTGGTCTCATCCTGGGTGAGGGCAGGCTGTTTCTTAATTCTGTTCTCATGATAATTGAGAACAGGAGGTGTTTTGTGGTTACCCTGTTACTTAGTTGCTCGATGCTTCCTACTTAATTGGATTTTGCCATCTTAACTCTGAGAAAGTTTTTACTTCTTTATTGTGTGATCCAGGTCTTCGGTGTTTGGCAAGAGGATCACTGCAGGCAACAGAAATTCTGCTTTCACCTCCTGTGAAATTCTCATCAGCTTTTTTCTGAGAGAAGCTATGAAGTCACTGTTTTCCTTTCCCTTGCTTAAATTGGTTAAGGAAAAGTTGACAAGCGGCCAAAATTAATGAACGTGCAAATACTCAGCAGTATAACATGGTGATGAAGCAGTGGGACTTACTGAGGCAGTGTGTTGCAAGGAAGGGTTGTTAGAAATAAAACCTCTTCTTTCTTGGGGCTGTTGTTAGCTCTACCGAAGACCAAGGTCAAACAGCAATGGAGGAGGGTCTGTTTGCAGCACTGCTGCCGTGGAGAAGAGCACTGGGAGCTGTAGCTGTGCGAGGTATCTAGTGGCTAAGATCCCTTCTGGACTGTCGCTCCATGGTCCACAAAAGCAGAAAGAAGCATGTCTGCTCCCTGAAAACAGGGAAGACTGCACAGAAAATGTCTAAGCTTAGTGAGTCTTCTAGGGCATAATAAAAGTGAAGGTTCATACATCAGGACCAAGGTTTGCACGCCATGGGGTGGAGCAGGCTGGCTGGTAGTGCTGTGGGGGAGCTGACATCTTATACCCCAGCCTACAACGTGTGATGAAACATCTGAGAAATAAAAAGCTGACATTTGAGGTGGAAACAATGTGCCCGTGTCCCTGGGATGGTCAGTTTGCTCACAGGATGCAGACAACACACTTTCTGTGCTGTAGCCTCTTTTCCTGGGTGCAGGTGATAGCAGCGTTGTGGTTGTAAAACCCTGATCTTGGGCAGTTACAGAATCTCCTGGGGAGCCTGTGTGCAGTTTTACAGTGCAGGTGCTTCAGATTCGGTTCCAACAGTTCAGGAAGATTAATTCTTATTCCTCCACTACGGTAGATAACTAATGATATGAGGCTTTTTACTCCTATCCGTGGGAAGAGCGTGTGTGTGGACGTTGTCTTAAAACTACCACTGCAGAGCTGCAGTACTTGAAATGGAGATAGTGGGCTCGTAAGATCAATTACTGTACCTCAAATACAGGGTTGTAACTGAAAGCATGAGGGGAGTTGCTTTTTTAAACTATCAAACTTGACCACAAGCACCTAGATTGTGTGCTGTTAAAAGAATGTGTGGGGGGAGAGGGCAGGAATTTGCTGCCTGAATTCAGAAGCCTCCTCCAGAGGCTGTACTGCAAATACTGTCATAAAGAGTGGTGTTTTTCCCTATGGGATTCTAAACATGCTCAATATAGAGATTACAGAAGGGATTAAATAAAATTCCATGGGAATTTCCTGGACTCTTTATTTCCTCACAGAACTTGGAACATGGTAAATGATTTTCAGCTCCTTTGCTGGGTTCAAAATTTTACATAGACTGAGTCTAATGAGGGACACTCCAAGGTGTGAGCGATAGGGATCTGTGGAGCCCAAATGTGCTGGTATTACCAGTTCCTTGTGCTGGAGAATAAGAGTAATGCTCATCTTGAGCACTTGCTTAATAATGTCTTCTCCACGCTTCCATTCCTATCTAGATTGTATATAATTTATTTACCCTTTTTCTACCTGGCCATGTCTCTGTTAGTCTGTAAGTCTCTGTTTTCCCTTCCTGACACATCCCAGCCCTAAGGTTACCCAGTTTCTTCGCACCCTTTTCATTCCACTGTCATTCCTGCTTGTCGTCTTTATATCTGCCCTTTAGCTCCTTTCTCAGTCTTTGCTTTCAAGTCCTCTCTCAAAGGGCCTATTGCAAAAAACGTAGTTCGCCAACTGCTTCTACCACACTGGGGGGTGTCCTTATTTGTCAATTTAACAGAAATGCGTGTGGATTTGAAATAATTCTCAGATGATGCAGTGAGCTTCAGGACTGCACTGCATTTTGCAAATAGATTATTGATAGCAATGCTTAAGGTTGCTCTCAGTGGTTTATGATGGGTTAAAGTATATTCTTCATTTGTTATCTCTGCTTAAAATTTGCAATAAGCACCTTGAAAAATGTGTAAAAATTAGAATCAGATTCTTTGAAGCATTCAAAAACCATAGTCTGATAAAAACCACTTATTCTGAAGTAAATTATGAAACAAAATTCTTGCTAAAACCATTGTTCTTCATTGTGACCTTGGCTAGGATAGCTCTAAAAGAGCAACACCAGCTTCTCCGAGGTGCTTGTGGTGGTGTGAGATACTGCAGCTATTGAGGGTTAAATCACTGAAGCGAGGAATGGGCAGTCAGGATTTCACGTTGCTGGTGTTCAGCTCCTGACGTCACATGGGCTTGAGCAAATGACTTAAACTCTTATAACTTGTGTTCTCCTTTTGTAAAACAAGGTGTTTGCCATCTCAGCTTTGGCATCTGTGCAGGTCACCCTTTATAAATTCCTCTGAAGCACCTACATGGAAGAGAAGTATAGACCATTACCACTAGGGAGTGTTTGGGGGTTTAGGAGGGTATTGTTATCTCTAAATGTATATGGATTTATGCTCTCATGTCATGGGTTGGTTGTGTCTGGGGAATCTGCTTGAAACCTGACGTCCAGCCCAATTATTATGATAAAGTTAACTCTTCATTCCAGTGTGCAGTGGCTGAGGAATAACCAAGCTGCTGGTAACCCTGTGTGTGCTGTCTGGGTACAGTGCTAAGACATAATCAACATTTTTGCAGGGACTGCTGAGAGTTGAGAGTATCCTTGTCTGTTCGAGGCAGCAAAGAGCCCACACAAGCAAACACAGTAGTCCCTAGCCAGTTCTGGGCAGTGCCAGCCCTGGTGTCTTCTCCCACAGTGCAGAGATGCTGTAGGAGAGGGGCTCTGGAAGCCAACAGGTTCCTGAGTAGCTGCTTCTGAAACAGAGTCTGTAGGATGTCCAGGTCCTAATCAGCTGGGGAGTGTGCTTGTGCTTTCCTGGTGTCATGGAAAGGTTAACGGCTGGATGTGCTGATGTGTGATCTGGTAGAGCTAACGGGGGTCCAGCACTGTCCTCGGGCAGGTAAGCAGCCTTGGTGGTGTGGAGAGCAGCGCTCAGCGGTGCTGGGCTCTGCCTGGGTTTGGCCAGGATCCCCATCTCCAGCTTGGTGTCTGGCAGTGCTGTACGGAGCCCCTCTGGCACAGATTGGGTCCTGCTCCACTCAGTTCTCACCACTGCCTAATTTCTACCTATGCAAGATAAGAGTGAGGATTTTTTGCAATTCCTGCTTTTTCTTTTTCTCTCCTCCTGCTACAGGCAGCATCATAAAATTTGTGTTTCATTTCTGATTGCTTGCTCGAGGTACTGAAATGGCATGTAAGGAATCTGCTTTCCTTTTCTATAGCATGACAGGTCTTGAAGAATATGCACTGCTAAAAAGATCCCATTCCTCATCCTGATGTTGCTGTAAAGAGTGTCAGGAAATGGAACTGAAATATGAAAGAAACTTAAAAAATGCTTCTTCCCTTCTTTTAAGTGAAAGAGTGACGCTTACTGTCCAGCATCTGCAGTCTGTCAGTGGCTAATAACAGCTGAGGAAGCAAGATTTCTGTAGTGTGGAAATATCAAAATGCTACAAAAGAGGCTGAATCTGTTTTGTGTCATGGAAAAAAAAAAACCCTGAATACTTGAAATATCCTTCCTCCCGTTCCCTTTCTTCAAAGTAATCCCTTTGTACGTAGGCCAAATCTGTCTTTTGACATTTGGAAGGGCAGAAAGTTAGGAGCCCTGAGGTTAATCCTCGTGACCTTTGCATCAGTCAGCCCGCAGTCTTCACCCTCCTTCACGTACGGTTAGCTGGCTGCTGTGGGAGGTGCATATCAGAGGAAGGGAAGCTATTTGATGACCTGTAACGTGCTTTTGTGTGTATAGGTAGATATCTGTATCTCAGTGCACAGTGGAGTTGTAATTTTTCTTTATTATATCCCTTTTTGAAGCTCAGATTCATGTATGGGGGCTTCAGAGCTTGTAATTATTCATAGAGGTGTTTGGAGGAGTCACCTGTGCCCTGCATGTTTGTGTTCTTGTCATGAGTAGAGCATCCATTGCCAAGTGTAGATAAATCCGACCGAACTCTGAATTCCAGTGACAGCCACGCAGTCAGGCTCCTGGATTCCCTATGTCTTTCAAAAAGCAGATTGGATTTCAGGGCAATATCCAGGAACTAAAATAACGGAGGAGAGTCTAAACTCTCTGTCCTTAAAGATTAAATTGCACCTTTGACTTGGTGTTTTACTTT
Source organism: Strix uralensis (assembly GCF_047716275.1). Lineage (NCBI taxonomy): Eukaryota > Metazoa > Chordata > Aves > Strigiformes > Strigidae > Strix > Strix uralensis. Next base: position 2,265,972 of record NC_133992.1, read on the forward strand.
TGGTGCTGTTTTGTAGAGGCTGAAGGTGAAAGAAAAGCAATGTGTGCTCTTCCTTGGAAAAGGTGATGATAACTTATGTTTGGATACTGAATTTGAGTCTTCTCCAGATCAGCCCTAGAGTACATTATTTGAACAAACAAAACCCAACTCCTAAAAATAAGATGGTGAGTTCTGAGTATTTGCCTTTGTGGAGAAAACCTCATGAGACGTGGCTGTGAACTTGTACTGAAGGTTTCAGACTTTCTGTTTGCAAATGGATGGTAATAGACTGCAGCGTAATTGCTCCTAAGAGGCTTTGCTTTGATTTCTTCAGGGACGGACCATCTTGTGTATTGCCCGAGAGCTCAGCCATATTAATCGTGTTTATGCATCCGTTCAAAATTCTGCCTCAAAGTGCAGTTGTCTTAAACGCAGACAGAGCCATGTGACTGTTATCAGATCTGAATGCTAATTGCTTGGTGAGTTGTGTAATAGTTAGGTCATCACATGCACATAAAAGCCGTTTTCATATGGCTTGGCACCCACGTAATGCTTAATGATCTGATTTTTCCTTTTCCCATCTGTAGCACCTATGTAATTGCTCATTTGCTCCCATTTGCCATGGAGGTTGAAGATTTTAATGGCTTCTATTAAATCCTCCAAGCAGTGGGAGCTTGGGAGCCATCTACTTCAAAGTTATGACTTAAAAAAAATAAAAATTAATTGCAGGTGGTTTATTTGGACTGTCCTGTCTTGATCTCCAGTCTTCAACCCACCGAACTCATTTATTCACAGCAGTACTTTGATATACAGATGAAATTAAACAAGGAGGTGGTGGAGTTGTGGTTTAACTCTTGTTACTAGTTTTTCACCTCTCTTTATCAGCTGAAAAAGCATGTGCTGTGTTAGAGCTGCAAGTTTGAGGGAACACTTTCCATGTACCAGTCGTAATGCTCTGTTGGCAAGTTCACGTGCTTTCAGGAAGATGGTAGAGCTCTTGCATTGCTGTGATTTTTAGGAAACTCTGTCTAACCTTATTTGGTCAATGAGCTTTCGTGTTAAGAAAGAGGAGATTAGAGAAGTGGTAAGTGAAGTCACAGTAAAATTCTTTGAAGTGCTGTGCTTTTGTCTTATTTCTGCAGCTTCCAGACATGCTCAAAATGGGTTCTTCCAAGACTTCACAAATAAGTCTCAAAAGGGTGGGGGAAGGGGGATGTATTTTTTTTTTTCCAAATAAATTATCTTTCTTTGCAGATAGCTTGAATTGTTTCTTGGCTCAAGTAAGAGACAGGATTTTGTTTGGCATCCCCAAGCAGAGAGTAATGGGGGGGTGCAGTTTACCATTCAGCCTCTCTTTCCTCCTTCCTCCTCCTGGCAGGTGGGATCAGAAGAGAAGAACCCCTGGTGCATTTTCTGATTTACCTCTGGCTTCATTTTGTGGGTTTTTTTCCTCCCCTCCAATGGCTTATTCCTGTATCCCTTCACCCCCCCAGGACTAGGTAGACCTGACAGCCCTCCTGGAAGGGCTGAAGAATTTTTGATCATTTACTTCTGTGTCAGGCGCAAATCCCTCTGTTTAAAGCTTACTCTAAAGGTAGTATATAAAGCAGAAACAAGGTCAGTGCTAAAAGGACATTGTATTTGGATTTTCTTGCAGGAAGGTAGTTCACTGGGGTTGTAATAAATAGGAGTTGCTTTTTGTGCCAAACGTGCCTGCACAGCACTGAGTGCACAGGGTTAATGTGCAGTCTCTATAGCTTGGCAAGGCTAAAGGGAAAATGGTTCCTTGGTTCTGACTTAACAAAATAGTAGGAATCTGAGGGCAAAGCTAAGTGGGAGCATGAAACGAGGCTGTTGCTAATGGAGGGGAAGAAAGGAAGAATTCAGGTCTCTGGATCGATACGTGTGTATCTGGGGATAATTTTGAAAATGGGCAGTGGAAGGGAGAAAGCTTTCTTCAGGGCAGGTGCTGGGAAAGATCCTGTTGGTAGTTGGATGTTAGGCTGAGAACCCAGTAATGTGGGTTTATTTCCCTTATTTCACTTAGAAATGGGGCTCAATTAATGTTGTCCAGATCAGAAACTTCCTTGTAAGTGCACAAGTAGTACAGCAGGAGCAGAAATATAGTGGTCTGTTTTCTGTTATCCTTTTGAGCTGACAGATAATCACTGTAATTATTCTGGCAAATTTATAATACTGGGAAGTTTTATGGTCAGGAAAGCTGGGAAATTATGTTATTGGAAAGATACAAGTACAATTAAATTTCAAAGCGATGTTTGAACTTATTGTTGCAGCTGCAAAAGATTGAAGGTACCAAAGGAGATAATACTGCTGCAACTTGTAGAAGGCTTGCTTGATTTCTAAGTCAGTGACCGTGCCACTCAACATCAGGATCAGCAACAAAACACATACCAAAAAATGCTGGTTCTTACATAAAGAAGAAATGTCGCTTTATCTCACGTTTCCAGGTACCTCTCTGTATAGCCCTTCATTTAAATAACATCATTTCCCCCCTGCCCCAATACAATGAGCACCTCCAGAATAACTCTGAGAACCGCTAGCACAAAAGATGTTACTCAGAAAACAGTTCTGTCGCAGATGCAGCTGTATCCATTAGTCTGAGACCCACAGACTCAGTAACCAGCCTCAGTTTCAGGATCCTGGTCCTGGGGGTGTTGATTGCCAGCCAGCTGAACAGGAGCCAGCAGTGTGCCCAGGTGGCCAAGAAGGCCAATGGCATCCTGGCTTGTATCAGCACTGACGTGGCCAGCAGGGACAGGGAAGGGATCTCACCCCTGTGCTCGGCACTGGTGAGGCCGCCCCTCGATGAGTGGGTTCAGTTTTGGGCCCCTCACTCCAAAAAGGCCATTGAATGACTCGAGCGTGTCCAGAGAGGGGCAACGGAGCTGGTGCAGGGTCTGGAGCACAGGTCTGATGGGGAGCGGCTGAGGGAACTGGGGGGGGTTAGTCTGGAGAAGAGGAGGCTGAGGGGAGACCTCATGGCCCTCTACAACTCCCTGAAAGGAGGGTGCAGAGAGGGGGGATGAGTCTCTTGAACCAAGGAACCAGCGCCAGGACAAGAGGGAATGGCCTCAAGCTGCGCCAGGGCAGGGTCAGACTGGCTCTTAGGAAGGATTTCTTTGCAGAAGGGGTTGTTGGGCGTTGGAATGGGCTGCCCAGGGCAGGGGGGGAGTCCCCATCCCTGGAGGAGTTGAAGAGTCGGGTTGACCCAGCGCTGAGGGATCTGGTGGAGTTGGGAACGGTCAGGGTGAGGTTCATGGTTGGACTGGAGGAGCTTCGAGGTCCTTTCCAACCTGGATGATTCTGTGATTCTGTGAAGCGCAGGTGAGCCCACATGCCATACCAGGCAGAGTTTTGGGACGTGCTGTCCATTCCTGTGGGCTGGAAGCTCAGGCACCTTCAGTTTATTTCTAGTGCTTTCAAAGCAGCGTTGGGGTAATGGTTGCCCAATGCTCTGCTTTTGCACATCTCTAAAATGAATATAGTAAATACTTATTCATCTGCCCTCACCCCATAAACTTGGGTGACCTAACAACTGCTCGTATCGAGCTTTGAACCAAAGCTGTTATGGGAAGGGAAAGCTGTTTTTAATTGTACAACTTTGCTTTTTCAGGAGTTTTAAGGTTATGAGGATGCCTTAATTCAGGTTTGTTAGGCTCTAGTGGAGCTTGGTAAAGTCCCCTTGGCAATTTCTCAGTTTTTCTACCTACTTTGCCAGTTAACTACACCAGGAAGGTGGTGCAGCAAGCCGTGTGTCCCTCTCCAGGAAGGTTAGAGATACAACAGAGCTCTGCAGCAGCCATGACCTTAATCCTGTTTTTAACCAAAGGAAATAGCATCTCTTCAGTGCATTCAGAGACGTCTCCTTCATCCTGATGAGTCAATTAGGAGAAGAGAGGGGGTGCTGGGGAGGCTGAATGCCTGAGCTGTATTTTCTCTTCCTTTCTGAAACTGAAGTGGACTTTGGAGGTGTGCAGCGTGATCAAGCTGCAGCCTTGCCTTGCTGCTCCGTTAGTCACAGTCTGAAAAATGAGTATATCCTCTCTCTGTGCTGATGGTATTGTATTTATTCTTTCTAATTCTGACAGGCAACATCCTATTGATATGTTAAATGGGGCTTGTAGAGAAAATACTGGTGTACAGGCTCTGTTTTTGTATTAATTGTACTTTCTTCAGCCCCCTGACCTGAGCACAGAGAACAGCCTGTATTTCTGCTGCTGCTTTAATCTGAAATGTCCTGCTGCATTTGCTCGCTTCTTCCTGAGAGTCATATCTAATCTGAGCTCTGGCAGGCACGTGTGGAGCTGACACATGCACATCTCGCAGAAGAATTTTTCTTTTATCAGTTGTGCTCTGGCCTTCGTGCATTACAGTCACATGCCAGTGGCATTTCCCCGGGGGATGAAAGCAAGGGCTTGTTTCAGGAGCAGGAATTTTCCTGCAAGACCTTCTGCTGGAAGGGCTGTGCTCTCTGCTCGCTGTGCTGTGTTGTTTCAAGAAGCACGTCTTCAACCCCATAACTTCTCTCCCTGCTTCGTGGTCATTTGTGACCATTAGTAGTAAAGAAGAAATGGTGATGGGGTTTTATGTAGTACAGCACTGCTTTTGGAGGCTTTTTAAGCATATTGAGCATGAGTTTGGTAAGTAGTGCAGTGAGCAGCTGATGCACAGGGCAGCCTGTGACTTGCCTTGCTCAGATCAGGTTGCGAGGCAATGGCAGGGGTGAAAACAGAGCATGGCTCTTATTTCCAGTTCCTCCTTGAACTGGTTGGTGCTGTTTCTGCTCTCTCTGCAAAGAGCACTAATTAATCAGACCTGTCCTAGGGAGTGATACACACTGTTAATATAAAGATTCTGCACTGTTAATATAAAGACTCTGCACTTCTTGGGCAAATCTGTGGGTTCTGGTGAAAATTATTTGAAAGTAAACTTCTAGGTCATCTGTGCTTGGTGCCAGGAGTCCTTGTCACTGTCGTGGGGTCAGGCGTTAATCCTGGCAGGGGAAATGCTCCATCCAGCTGCACCTCAGGCAGCTTTAAGGCAAAGGACAGCTGCATGTGCAGCTCCAGCAATGGACTGTGCATCCCCTATCTGAGATGCTCCTTCCCTGTATCTGGAGAGGCTCTCCCCTGTCCCTCCTTTCCTCCAGAGTAAGTGGCGTTCAGCTCCGTGTCAGCCAGGTAACTGGAGATTTTCCCTGTCCCTTCCTCCACTCCACGCGAGTGCTCTGGCACAAGCAATCTTCCTTTGTACTCCTCTTGCCAGACACTTGTATTTTCACATGTTGCCCTAAAACAGGACAGGTCCCCTGTGATATTGTGTCTGGTATTACAAGAAGTGCACGATCCCTGCTTTTTTCTGCACTGGTACTCTGTTAACAGGGACTTAGCTTCTGGCTTCGGTGGGTTGTTTTTTTTTTTTTCTTCCCCTCTTTAGTTGTAGCATGAGAGCTGCCCACACCGGCTCTCCGTGATGCACCAGCAAGTTGTCAGGGAGCGGGATGCGTGCTGCCTGGCACCGCGCCGGCTCCAGCACACAGCTTCCCTTGGCAGCCTGCCCGTGTTTACGTACGCCGTGAGCTGCGAAGAAGTGGCCAAGAGAGAACCAACTGCAAGGAGTTGCTGAAAAGTTTCACGTAGTAGCGTTGCTGGGGTAATGATGGCTTGAAGCTATAGGGAGGGGAAAAAGACCATTTTATACCTTTTAGGAAGCTGGGTGGTACATGGAGAAATGGGGTGGGTTCAGGCACATTTGCCTTTCTTCAAGATTTTAGTTTGCACAAATACATTTGTTCACGAATGCTTCTGTTCAGGATGCTGGAACTGGAAGAATCAGCCTTGTAGTCATGTATAAATGAAACATAACTTAGTATGGCAGTTTATAGGAGGTCCCTTTCCAAGCAAGAAAAGTACTTTCATTCCCATCTTGCAGGTCAGTGCTTTGAAATCGATGCATCTGTTGGAGATACGTGGCTGTTACACATTTGGCTGGATATTGGCAAGGACTCTGCAGATGCACAACACAAAGGTGATGGCTTGCCAATAGAAGTAATAATAATCTTTTGTTATTTGTTCAAGGGCATCATACAGCGAAGTAAAAACAAATCCAGAGTGATCACATCAAATCCCCTGTATTTTATGGGCGCATGAATGCACGAACAAGGAGATCCAGTTTCAGAAGAGCTTAAAGGGAGAGAATCCAGTCCTGGCCAGTTTAAAATTGCCCTCCAAGCAGGAAATGCTTTCCAGTGCTTAACATGTCTTAACAAATGCACGTGATGTAGGCTTTCTCCAGAAAGCAGGCTGGGTGGTGTAAGGTCTGTTCCTCAGCGAAACATCAGTATCAGCTGGTGACTTACACGCAGGGCTAAGGCAGCAGTAAGTGCCAGGCACAAGAAGCAGATTGCAAAAATAGCTGCAATCTAAAAGCCTAAAAACAATGGGCTCCTGTGGCAGGGATAAAATTACAGTTCTTTAAACTTAGGGCATCTTATGAGAAGAAGCAATAGTAAAGCAAGGGAAGGAGAATTTGGAGAGGAAAGCTAAATGAGCCATTTTCTGCTCTTGGATTACACTAGTGCAGATCTGTCACTGAAGTCATTTACACCAGTATAACCAAGAACCTGTCTCAAAGCATTTCAGCAGCTGGAGGGGATTTATTTAGATGGAAAGAATGCGTTCAGCATAGCTTGGCCAAATGACACCTACGGCGGACTTGGCAGCTGTTAGCGAGTATTTATAGGATGTAAACAGCCAGGGGAAAGAGGACGGAAATAGAGTAAACCGTGGAGGACAGAAAAATGGGATGAAAATGGAAAAAGGAAGATTTTTGCTGCTGTATGGCTTAGACTGCAAAGCATCCGTCCAGGTGGAATGAACTAATTGACACGCTTGGTATTAACTGGACAAAGCATTTGAAACCAGAGGCCGTGATTTTGTATTGATAGGAAGGCAATCAGCCTCCGCTGCCAATTTCTCTGTTTCTGAAAAGGTTCTGTAGGACGGACAAGGACCCTTCTCCCAATAGGGGATCTCTGTTTATCAGATCAAATTGGATGTTCCACCTCTGCTTTCTCATTTCTGATAGTAGGTAGTATTGATTGCTCAGAAACAAGCATTTGCAACAATTAGCAGTTTCTGAGCTTCCTGAACACAAGGTTGCGCCTCCGATTTCTCATGTTTAGTAGCCACTGACAGCCTGGTACCTTTGATTCATCCAGTCCACATTTAAATTCATTTGTGATTTGATCCCTTCGGTATGTGGTAACAGTGGTTTCCCCAATTTGTGCTTTACATACACGTGTCTGCGTGTAAAATCTTCTCTTTACATTAAACTTTCTGCATGGTGATGTCATTGGCTGGCCCTGCATGTCTCCCGTCAGTCACAATCTTCCCCAGTTGGAGATTCAAGTCTAGTTCCTTCTCATGTGAAGTCCTTTCCCTGTTCTGGTCATCTTTTGTGCTTCTCTGTCATTTTTGGTTCTGCTATTGTTTCTTTTTTAGGGAGAAGTCTGAGCTTTCTTGCAGTTTTCAAAATGCTGGTCCATCCTGGATGTATGTTCTTATGTTTTCTGTTTTATTCTGGTTTCTTTGATTTGCCTTTTGAATTTGCACTGGACACTAGGTTAATTTTCAGAGAATATCCACAGTGGTTCCAAAATCTCTCTGTGTAGGGGCATTGATACTTTTGTTTTCCTCTTGTCCCATCACACTGAGGTTTATCTGTTGTTTATCACTTGACTTCATCATTGCTCTGAGGTCCTTCTGCACTTCTTGAAATCAAGGAAGGTTGTAGATTCACTATCCTGAAGGAATTTGTATCATCCTCAAACACTGCCTTCTCATCTGCCCCTTTCCTGGGTCTCTGTGCTGAATGAAACTCCTGTCTTCTCATCAGTGTTTGTCTCTTCTTGCTCTTTGTTTTCCATCTTCAAATTCATTATGAATCCATGTGGTGACCCATCCCGTGATCCCAGGCTGGCTGAGTTTCTTTGAAGAATCACTGGAAAAGACTCTTGTGGAAAGGTTTCTGAAATCCAGCTTTGGAAGAGCCAAAGCTTGGGTGCTTTGGAAGAACCGTAGTAGATTTTTTTAATGTATCACTTCCTTAAAGCCATGTTGACTTTTCCCTCGTATATCCACTGCCTTGATCCTCGGCTGTTGTTTTTGGATTGCTGTCTTTTGTACTGAAGTCTGCCTGGGTGGTCTGTACTTTCTAGGATCCTCGGGGAGTCTGTTTGAAGATTTCTGTATTTATGACATCTTTTTCTGGCATTGAGGCTTCTTTAGCAAGAGGTTGGCAGTTCAGCTAGTGCATACTCGGGTTCTGTTAGAAGGTGGTATTCATGTCTTTATGCTCTTTCAATGGCTATTTGTCTGATAATGTCTTCTTTTTTTTTTTCCCTTTTCTTGGCACAGAGGATGCTCCCAAGTGGGAGTTATCAGAGCGCTGATTGAAGCTGGCATCCCCGTCGATATGATCGGAGGAACATCTATTGGTGCTTTTATGAGTGCCTTGTACGCCGAAGAACGCAGCTACAATCAGATGAGGATCAAAGCTAGGCAGTGGGCCATGGTAAGCATCGGAAATGTTGCACTTCTCTCCTCAGATGGAATGCAAGAGCTTAATCACACGCCTTAGCAGGCAGCAGCGCACAAGCTGCCACCCAAGGAACGTGCAGCCATCTGCACTTCGGGGTCTGTATGAGGAAAAGGGCCCCTGCCCGGCAGCGCGGGAGTGAGTTGGGAAAGCTGCTCGCTGTCACGCCGGCAGGCGATGCGAGCGCCCGAGGAGGCAGGAGTCAAACGCTCTGCACAAATTCTAGTCACACTATAAGCATAGAGTGATGTTTAAGTGTGTTAGCCTGTGTTTATCTTTGTTTTATCTTCTCTTTTTATGTGCTGGAATCTGTTTCCTTTCCAACTCTCAACAAATGTGTTTCTCTTTTGTATAATTTTCTCTCTTTCGTTCTCACATGCTGTCATTTTTCAGTGGAACTGATTGACAGAGGTAATCCTTCTCTAAACTAAATACAAAATGTGTAATTCACGGTGTAGCCTGAGAACTCCAGAGTGGTGGTACTCTGGTTCAGGAGAAATTTTAAACTTTAAATATTTAATACAAACAAACCCATATTTTCATAGTCAAACCAGGGTTTGGGAAGATTGTTTTAAATAGTGACTTCTGTGGGTGAATTTATTTATTGATAAGATGTTGTGGAAAAATTGTACTGGCACCAGATTACACTGGTTCAAATTGACTAAAGGTGAAGATTAGCGTTGTTTCGCAAGTTTGCTAGTTACAACTTTGTATTGTTCATATGGAAACCACATTTTCATGTTGGCTTTCTTATTGAAAGGGGAGCAACACAGGGAATTTTCTAAATTGATTAAGCTCTGGCTCTGCTTAGATCTTGAGTGTTAGGGAGAAATAGGAGTCTAGTTGGCACAAGCATACCGCTTACCTTTCCCAAGTGTCTTCTAACCTGCCATGGCTTTGAGACGGTTCTACTGTATCTTGGTAAGACACCACTTACTGTGCAAGCACGTCAGTCTGGGACGTGAAAATACATATTGAGGCTCCAGCATGTTTGTGCTGTCCTGGTGGGCAGAGGGCCGTGGGACTCTGTTTTACCTCCTGTCACTGTTTGCTAGAAGAATGTGGATTTTGTGCTTTTTATTTAAGAACTGCCTGTGCCTGGCTGGGCTGGGAAGCACCCGAAACAGAAACTGTTTATGATACAGAGCAGTTTGCTGGAACGGTGGCGGTGGAGGAGGCTTGAGATTAAGGACATAAAACCAGCTGTACTGAGTCATGTCAAACATCCACCTTGCAGTCTTTACCTCCCACGTTGGTCACTACCAAATGCTTACAGGACAGCATCTGAGCAGGGCGAGCATGTCGTGATACCTCCCTGCAATGTTTTCCTAGCCTCCAGCAATCGTGGCTCACTGCTCCCTCTCCCTTACTCTTGGTCAGGCTGGAGTGATGGAATTTTCCTCAGTGCATTTGTCCAGAGGATTATCTCCTCTTGTTTGTTAACTGGTCAGATCTTTTCTGCACAGGGAGTGATGCAGAGCTGGAAATGCTGTTTTCTGGGCTTCCTGGGGCTGTGCTTCCATTGAAGCTGGCTTCATTTCCAGCATCATAGCTCTTGAGCTTGCCAGCCTAATCTGGAATCACACTGGCTTTTTACTAGGAATAGTTAAAGATGAAATGAAGAAATTTAATCTATTGATAAACTTTTGAACACAAATTGCAAAGCTCAGAGAATGTTTCACAAAGGAAAAGGCAGGTTTTGGCCCAGCCTTAGGCTGTTTCAGGTATTGGTACCTTGAAATCTGTAAATAAGTAGCTGAGGGAGAGGTTAATGACCTCTGTTAGAGCAAACATTTCATCTTATTAATGAAGAATGGATTTTCTTGAAGTTTTTCATGAGTGTTCTGACAAGCTTGCCAGGTCTACATCCAAACCAGAAATTGTTCAAGGGTTGAGAAGGAAAAAAGAAAAGACCGCTCTGTTTGAAGCCCTTTTCACTGTTAACAACACAGTCCAGCAAAATGGTTGCATTGTAAATTGAAGAAAGCCATGAAAACCCTCTCTCCAAGATCAGATCACAGCTAATCTACAAAGTAGCTTGAGGGACTATAAATCTTTTTAACAGTGGCTATTCTGAGTTGTTTTCTCCCGTACTGTGTTGCAGCAATTGTAGACTGAGCAAGGCCAGTGGCTCTTTTCACTGAGCACTAGCTCTGTGTAGCTCTGCAGGGAGATTTGCTGGGGATTCATAGAAGATCCACCCGAAGGGACCGAGTGTGAGTGAGGTGACAAACCCAGTAGTTAAGCCCCAAATTCCCAGTGTCCAAAAGTTACAGGATTGTTCCTGCTCTGCTCCAGAGCAGCGTCGCTGCCGGTGAGGACCGCTGCAGGCGGCGGCTGCTGCGCAAGAGATGCTCTGGGGAGCGTCCTGCGTTCAGCCAACGTTATGCAAAAAGGCTTGAGTGCTCCCTGCTACAGAAGCTGCTGATTCTGCTCCTCTCAAGCCTGTGAGCTTTCGCTCTGAAGGTTATTGCTGAGTGCTCTTTGTGCAAAAACCTTGCAGCCTGGCATTTTTAGCCTGTGGGGTTTTTTTGAAGTGTCTTCATTGTGATGGATTAGATAACTCTGATACTTACTTATTTTTTTTAATCCATCAAAATGAATGCTGGTTTTGTCCTGCAGTTATTTCTCTTTTTGGTATTTTTAGAAATTAGCTTATCTGTAGTTGTACACTTGGGGCTGGGAGAAGGGATATTTTTAATGGGATGTGTTTTCTGGACCTAATGAAGCAGCAAAGAAATAAATGACTCTTTTTGTCAAAATACAGAGGGGTATGAAAATTACCAGTCAGGCTAGTTACTCTGTATTGCCTCTGTGTGTATTCTGTACCTGTGTTTAACCAGCAAGACAAACAAACAAAAAAGCTTTCATGTTTGCAGATTGTTGGGTTTTCTTGGTTTTTTAATTGAAGAATTAATATTTCAAAGTATAAATATTTCACGAAGAATGGAATATTCTACTGTTGAAGGGAATATGGTCATAGGACTGTGTAGCTAAAAAGCTTCCCGTAATGAGAATTAAGAATCACTGGGCAGGATGCTGCAGCCGTTTGCTGTCTGTGATTGCATGACAGCTCAAATAAATGGGGGGGTTTCTGAGGTTGCAGTCATGAGATTCTGCCTCTCCCTAATGCCATTCTAGTATTCCCGCATTGGGAGATACTGTTGTTTAATGAGCTGATCTGGCCAAAAATTCATCACTGTTTTCTTCCCTGCCACGCTAGCTTCTGGCCAGCTCAGCTCCTGCAGCTGCCTGCTGCAAAGGCAGCCGTGCTGGCCCGGGGCAGGGGGGAGGAAGAACCATCGGTCCCAGTTTGGGTCAGATCAAGCTGCTGTCAGACTGGATCCTGCTGCTCTTGATCTGTTACATCTGTTGTTCTGAGGGGAAACAAGCTGTTCTCTGCCATACTGGGCTGGTGCCTACACCCGTAGCCCGTACGAGACCAGGCGCGGGTTAGGGATGGTTGGGAGCGCCGCGGAGGAGCGCGGCAGCCACGTGCGACCGCCTGGCTCAGCAGAAGGGCTAGTGGGGAAGGGCGTGATGGCCATGCTGTGGGGACCACAAACAGTCCTTTTGCTGTGGAAGTGAGGGAGAGCATCCTTAGTAGGTGCAGTGTTTTGTAAATCACTTTACATCCTACACTGTTTTACTTTGTTCGTCTGCCAGATCTTCCTGTATAACAACAGCTACAAGGACTGATCCCTCCAAACAAACACAAAATCTGAGCTGAGTAGGCAAACATTGCCAAACTACATTGGCCTGAAGAGCGGTCAGGATGTCATGGGAAAGACCTCCTGACCAGAGGAGATCAGCCAAATAAACTGGTCCCAGTCCCACAGGTGAAGGGAGTCTTGGTTCCTGCGACTTAGCACTGGTTCAGGCACGGCAAAAGGTAACACAAGCTAAAGCAGCTTTAAAGCGCACAGTGAATCCTGAATAAATAAGAGGTTCCTTACAGATTGCACGTTAATGAACGTGCACATATTGTCTCTTAAATCGGGTTGATGAGCTGCAGCAGAGAACCTGCTTTGGGTGTCCTCCAGCCTGCTGGTGCTCGAGGACAGCATCGGCCTGCCAGGGTGTACTCGGCTGCGCTTTGGTGCTTTTTAATTGCGTCTTTAAAACTTTATCAACCAGTTTGGAAGGTTTTATTCACTAGGCTTCTCTGCTTGCAAAAATTAAAACAGGACAGATTGCTTTGCTTTTCTCTTGTAAGCCAGCTGAAGTGTTCCCTCTGGTTCCCTTTCAGATGGAATTCTGTATTTGAGATTATTAACAACAGAAGACAGAAATACTGGGTGTGTTTCTGTTAAATCTTAAAAATTTGTTCTATCAGGAGGTACAGGAAAAATGTATTTTCATCTAGTGATAAGGCCTGATGGTTCATATTTACCACTTCAATCATATTTGGGGTGTTGAAATTAACCCTAAATCAAGCATTATAATGTGGGAAATTCAGATAAAAGGTTGCATGCAAAATCCAAACATGCCCATTGCTCTGAAATGCCCACTTAAGGCACCAAACTGTCCTATTTCTGCCCTGTAGCCATCATGCTAACTAATGATTATGCAGATGGCATGTTAATGTTACAGGAGCAGAACATCCCAATCTGATTTTAAACTCACATTTACTTACTTTGCTTCTCTCCTTTACCCATCTCTGAGATGGCTAGGGCTTTTTAGATGGATTAATTTTAATTTTCTTGAACTCTTAGATTTCTTAATAGTGTCCTCTTAAATCCGAACTTCCATTATCTGTAATTCCTGCCTTCAGGATAAATATATCCCTGTAGTGCTGTTTATCTGAAACTGTGGGCCTGAGTTATGTTTTTATTTCACCTTCAACATTTTTTTCTTTGTGAATTCCTTTGCTTATTTCATTGAAACTTTATACATAAACACTGAAAAGGCACTAAAGGAAATTCTGGGTGCTCTCTCTCATTTAAAAAATATTTATTCTGTTCTGCTGTCTTAAATGTTTGTTCTTGCAACAAATTCTCCCATACCCTTGCTCTTTTTTTTTTTCAGTGTTCCTGAGTATAAAATCCTGGGATTATCCTGGTTTTTGACCCCAGTTTACCACCATTCTGCATCACAGAACAAAATTGCCAGGGATTACAATTCAGGGGTTTTTTTTTTGTCCATCATCATGTGTGTTTGCTCTTGTCCCTTCCTTGTTGAAGTTGCCTTATACCACAGGGTAGCTTTTAAAAATAATTTTAGGATTGAAGGTCTTTTTAAAAAGAAAGCTCATCTTGCAGCAGAGCTGTTGAAATGAGAAGTTAATGAAGAATTGCAAAATACCCATGCTCTCCTTAGAGTATTGGTAGAGATGCCTTAAGGCTGCACTTCCCATCACTGTGCTGTGGGGAACTGAAGCTGTGTTGTTCTTGGAGATGCTGGTGTTGGTCCTTGTGCCGTTGGTTTGTAGAGAAATAAGAAGTGGAGCAGAAGTCGGAAGGCTCTGGCTGCCTTTCCAAAGGGTGATCTTTAACTTAATTTATCTTGAGAACGGTAGGTGGTAGCAGCTATTCTTGGAAGGCTGAGGGAGGCTCTTGGCCATCAGCGTCAGCTAAAAGGGCATCTTCCAGTTATGAGAAATGAAAATATTAAGAAATAATCGTTAATTAGAAGTATTTTGTTCATGAACAAGATTACTGCAAGCATTAATTGCAGGGAAAATGTAGAGGCTCAGCATTATTAAGATCATTTGCAACAAGGATAGCCCGACGTTTGGTGCTGAGTTGGAAAAATTTTTCTTCAGTATTAAATAAAGGACTTTATGTAAATACCTTTCCCCGATTTAATCATTCTAAGTAATGTCAGAGACCAAATCCCTGTTTTAAGTACAAAACTAATTCTGTTTAACTCTGAAGCTGTGGGAGTAGCATGTCTATAGTTAGGTTGACACACTGTCCTCGCCCCATCAGAACCCAAACTGAAGATGTGAATGAAGGTGATGGGTTCGTAATTGGTTTTGTGCTAAGGCTTTTATGTTCTCCCATGTTTCCTGTTTATATACTTGTTTTTAAGGATTTTTTTGGGTTTTTTGTTTGTGCAGGTTTTTTTATACTTGGACAGATACCAAATATCTATTTTAAAGCAGCTGGACATGACAATGTAGGCTAATGCTGCTGCTCTTCTTCAAATCATTGCTAGAGTAAAGCAAAGGCTGGATGTTGATCACAGAGCCTTTGGTAGACTGCAGGTTTAGAGGCTGTTTCATGCTGTAGCTCTCTGCCTGGGTACAATGCCATATCGTCTGTTAGGTTGTTTGCTAAATTATAGAGAACATGTAGAGAGAGAAGATATTTAATCTAACAGAAATATTTCATCCAGTGAAACACTATTTAATTGCAAATGAGTTAACTGGGTTTTTTGGTCTTCCATTGCATTTTAACTGTTAGGCACTGAATTTTGTTAGGATTTATTAGGATTTGAGACCAATAGCATAGTTATGGGACAAATACAGTGGCCATAATGCCATATAGTTTGTGTATTTTCATCATTTTATTTTGTAGGTTAGTGCATGGATGTAATGCACTTGGGGGGAAAAAAAAAAGAGAAAAAGAATCCATGAAAGCTTAATTACAGTATACATGTGTTTAGAAGAGACACATTTGACAGCATGTCATGGTTTCTCAACCCTTTGTGCCCCATGTTGAGCACCCAAAAGGACTGTTGTGGTTGAAGCCCAGCCAGAGCCAAGCACCACGCAGCCGCTCGCTCACTCCTCCCCTGTCCCAGCGGGATGGGGAGAAGAATTGAGAAAAATGTAAAACTTGTGGCTTGAGATAAGAATGGTTTAATAACTAAAATAAAATTAAACCAATAATAATAAAATATAATAATAGTCGTAATGAAAAGGAATATAATAAAAGAGAGAGAAATAAAACCCAAGAGAAGACACGTGATGAGCAATGCAGTTGCTCCCCACCCGCTGACCGATACCCGAGCAGCAGTCAGCCCCTCCTGGCCAGCTCCCCCGCTTTCTCTACTGAGCCTGACATCCTATGGCATGGAATAGCCCTTTGGCTAGTTCGGGTCAGCTCTCCTGGCCGTGGTCCCTCCCAACTCCTTGTGCACCTGCTCGCTGGCAGAGCATTGGAAACCAAAAAATCCTTAACTTAGTTGTTGCTAAGTAGCACTTATCCTAAACCATCGGTGTGTTAGCAACATTATTCTCACACTGAATCCAAAACACAGCGCTGTTCCAGCTCCGAGGAAGAAAATTAACTCTGTCCCAGCCGAAAGCAGGACACGGTGCCTGCCGCTGTCATGTAATACAATAGGTATCTATAGTGCTCCAAGAAGCCTAAGGAGATCTGGTTTATCTAGCCTATGAAGAGTGCCCGTAGTAGTATCTAAATGCTGACTAGCAAGGAGCAGGTTAAGAGCACAATAACTCACTTTGAGAATGAAAAATAATGGACATGGATACACAGAAAGTGTGTTTAAAGCTCTTTAACGTGTGACTGACTTAACCCTTGTTGCAGTCCCAGAGAATCACATACACGTTGTTGTAAGTGCTCACACTGAGGCAGATAAAAGATTTCAGAGTAGAAGAAAAATCAGGTTTGATGCACAAATGAGAAGAGACGTACAAAGATATAGATTCCTACAGGCTGATGATTTCCTTCCCATGCCGATGGACCACTGTGGAAAGGATGAAGAGGGAGATAACTAATAATATCTTTTTGTTATTAAAAAAAAATCAAGAATTAAACTGTGTTGTTCATGTGCATTTGTTAAGGCAGAAACCTGTGCCCGTGCACACTGTTTTAGGGGAACATTTTGATTTATGGGTAGAAGGGAAGCAATGCAAACGTACATTCTTCCATAGCCTTATTGCAAACTGGCTGCAGAGTTTGCTGCTTTTTGTCTTACATTTATGGCACCATACAAGGAGTTACTGGTTGTAGTTTTTGTAGTTCTATTGCTTGACAACTTTTGTACTTACAATAGCAATGCTTCCAACATGTTGGCTGTAGAATCTGGAATGTGATGTCTCTCAAATTGCATATGTTAATGCATACATTAATATGGATTCTTGCATATATTTACCTTTGAAATGCCTTCTTTTAAATTTTATTTTTAGGTTATGAACTCAGTGTTTAAGACTATTCTAGACTTGACGTATCCAATAACCTCTATGTTTTCTGGAGCGGCTTTTAACAACAGCATCAACAACATCTTCAAAGATAAGCAGATAGAGGTGGGTTGCTTATTCACTTTATGTATAGTAAATGATGTCACTGTGTTCTGTTGTAGCAGAAGTAGCTTTCTTCTATGCTAATATAGGATATGGGGCTGTGGGATGACTGAAGACTGTGAATATGATGTTACATTGAATATAGGAACTATTCTTTCATTTTGGTGGATTCAGAAAGCACAAGATGTGGATTATTTGTAGCTACTTCTGTTTGACAAAGGAAACCCATTGTCTGAGAGCAGAAGTTAAAATTGTGTCACTGAAGTAGAATTGCTGAGACTGTTTTATCATTATTTTTCTGCAAATGAGGTCTAGGAGCCCCTTAGGGCACACCAGTAGAAGGGCTTGAAGAGGGTAGCAATGGGTTTGGCTTTTTTTTTAAGTTTTATTTTGGAAGCTCGAGTGAGTTTTTATGAACAACCTGTTGAAAACTGCAATAACACTAAAGTGTTTTGTTTCCCATTTTGCATACGGTGACCTTTTTGTAATTGCTAGATGTTGTATGGTCTACCAGAGCTGATAACCACATTCAGAATTCCACCTATCCTCCGTCCCTCAGCAGTAGCAATTTATAAAGCACATTATCAGTGGTTGTCTTCCTAGATCACCGAGCTTAGAGAGTGTTTGGGTCGTCTTGCAATCTTACCTCATTTGCAGATTCCACCAAATTATTCCTGTGTTTGGAATCCTTGTGATGAAGGATTATGTACCGAATTAACACTATGTATACTTTAAATATATTTATTAAAAATAATCTAAACCATTTCCTCGTTAAATGCAAGTATGGGAGTAAGTGATTAATCATCAGGTGGCTTCGAATAGCACTTTGCTGTGCAGAATGGATGGTGCTGGCAACCGACGGGTTTTAGAGTGATAAGTCCTTCTGAGACTGGAATTATTTTTGGTTTGTTATTTGGACAGCACCAGCCATACTCTCATTTCTTTAATCATGCATATCCCTTCCTGAAGCAGCCCATCTTTGGTTCCAGCAGTGCCTGCTAGGAACACACTTGATTGTCCGATGACTAAACCAGCTGCTCTCCGCTTGCTTTGACGGAGCCGTGGAGCTGCCTCACGCGAAGCACCGAGACCTTCTCGGCGGTGCGAAACGCGTCTTCTCTCGGTTAACTCGGTGTGAATTGTGAACATTGTGAACGTTGCGGTGTGAGGCTGTAGGATACTGCTGAGCAGAGCTTTGAGAAGGAGTGACAAAATGAAAGAAAATCTCTTCTGAGCTTAGGTGGCCCCAGCTTCCCCTGCTCTATCTATCACTGCTTTTGATTTCAGCAGTCAGTTTATTGTACTTCCCTTTAAGATGCAGTAGATTCCTTCCTTATGATTTTTAACAGGTGTAATTGGGGTTTTTTTGTTTTTTATAATTTTTAACAGGTGTAATTTAACTACCTGAAAGGAGGTTGCAGAAAGCTGGGGATGAGCCTCTTTAACCAAGTAATAAGCGATAGGAGAAGAGGGAATGGCCTCAAGTTGCGCCAGGGCAGGTTTAGACTAGATATTAGGAAGGATTTCTTTGCAGAAGGGGTTGTTGGGCATTGGAATGGGCTGCCCAGGGCAGGGGGGGAGTCCCCATCCCTGGAGGGGTTCAAGAGTCGGGTTGACCCAGCGCTGAGGGACCTGCTGGAGTTGGGATCTGTCAGTGCTAGCTTAATGGTTGGACTAGGTGATCTTCAAGGTCCTTTCCAACCCAGATGATTCTGTGACTCTGTAATTGTATGATCTGTTCTAACCTCGCAGTCACAGGAAGGTTTTGTCCAAGAGAAATCCAGTTCTGAGGCATGCAACAGTATCATCTTTGTGCACACGTGCCAAGTGTCATAGGCTAAACCCTTCCATCTGTGCCTGAGGATTTCCTGGCGTTGGAAGACTTCCATCAGATAAATAAGGAGAAATGTGTAGCTCTGTAAGGACGAGGCTATCACCCCTTCATTGCAATTCATGTTATCAGCACAGGTTAGCCAGTCGTGTCACTAGGCATGGAAATTGAAAGCGGCCTAAGTGTAAATGGTAACTTATAAAGTAACAGAAGCTGAACTAAGAAGCGTTGAGCCTTGAACAAATGTTTTCTTAAAGCATTATTTCAAAGTGTCCAGACTGGAAACATGCATCTTTTCTCAGTAGTTGGAGTGTTGTTGGAGGGTGGTGGGTAGGGGTGATTTCCAAGTGGAAATACATATTAATAAGAGTTAATTATAGCCTTACAAACATAAGTTGTGTTTGGATGCTTGGCCACAACTGCTCCTTCCTGGGAGGATCCACAGTGATCACAGCAGACCCTGACAACTTCCCACCCGAGGGGCTGGGCTGGGTACTGGCCCTTGTGTCTCTATAAAAGCTTAAAATTAGGAAGCACTGGGCCACATTCTCATCGTCACTACCCATAGCTGTGAGGTGGCACTCCGGCACTTCTCACACGTGCCCTCATCCCTCTTCTGTATCAGAGCCAGGGAGCAGAAGCACTTACGTTGAACTGTTATTTCTGACATTGAAAGGGAGGTTTCCATTTTCTCTTAAATTTGCTCTCTAACAACCCTTGTAACGTAGGTGTCTCCTGATTCCCAGCAGTGCTGTTTGTGGGGTAGCCCTGGTTACCAGCAACCCCCGTGATTGCTGCTACAGATGTCAGCCAAAGGCACTCCACAAGAGATCAGCCTGTGCAAGTTTCTCCAGGAAAGCATGCAGAAATCCAGGGCAGGGCACTTGGAAGATATTTCTCAAGAAATACAGTTATTTTCCTCTGAATTTACTCATCCTTCAGGGAGACCACCAGGCTCTAGAATTTTTATTCCCTATGCCAGAAGCACAAAATGCTCTTGCAAGTCATCTCAGCAGGAGGGTCAGGTGAGGAATCAGAGAAGGCTTCTATCAAGTCCTGTTTCAGACTCGAATAATGCTCTGTCTCCAAAATAAATGGAACGATAGCTGAGAAACACAGTCTTTATTATTGCGTGATAGGTCTTTAGTTTCCTTTGTGCATGTGTTTGCATGAATATGAAAGGAAGTGTCAGAATTCTTTCCCCATTACCCTGTTTTTGCTTAAAATGTGGTCGATGCAGTGAGATCTGCGATCATCAGAATATCTTTAGCATGGAGAGGCACCCCTAATACTCCCGTAGTCACACTTTATTCATCCGCCTTCCTATGGCATTTATACCAGATGGGTTGTAATACTCGTGCAGCATCTGTTAGTCCTTCCCAATTCCACCATCTTTACAGAGCTGCTTAAGAGATTAAACTTACTAGAAAAAAACCTTCTTCTCAGCAGTTGAGAATTTTGTATTGAGCAGCACAGAGACTTACACCAGAAATACAGACTGACCAGAGAGGGAGTGCTTCTCAGCTCATACTGATAGCTGGAGTCCAGACCCTTGTTTGGCTTGAGCTTAAGGCACATCAGAGCTGTGCTAGAGAAGGCTCAGACACCTTCTCCCGTGAACAAAGAGGCTGTCTGGCTGGGAAGGCAGGTTTGCCTCTTCAGTCTTGATTCAGCTTTGCTGATTGACAGAGAACTGTCAGCTGTTGTTCTCTGGGCATAAGTTCAATTTATTCAAACAAGTCCTTCTCCCTCCCCTTTGCAGGCTACCCTTTCACTAGACACCTTGGAGACTTTCCAAAACTATCCTCTCTCTGACGAACTCCTGTGCAGTTGGGAGGTCACCTTCCCATTCAGTTTTTCCAGCTAGTGGGGTGTGAGTACAGACATGGCTGAAACAAGTGAGAACTTCCCCTGCCAGAAGCAGGGCTTGTTGGTTTGGTCTAGCCCCACTGAATAAACTTGTTAAAACACTTGGCTAGGCCATTCTTTATGTATATCATCCTCCTTATGTACCACACTCCTCACTGCTGTTTTACCCTGCGCTATCGCAAGCAACCTCCGGGGTCTTCTTGAAGATGTACCTTGCAGGATCCTTTGTTCCTGTAGGTAATGCTGCAAAGCTTTGTGTTGTCCTCTTCGGCTCTAGGCAGCTTCGGGTCTCAGTGGCATTGCTCTGCATCTCCTGCTGACATGACCCTTAACTTCATCGCCATGAGGTACAAATGGAACGTAATTTAATCAAGAGGTCGTGACTCATGTTCTTCCTTCTTCATCGTGGGCTGTGGTGTCTCAGGAACTGAGACACAGAAGATGCTGCCTGCTACTTGGGGTTAGGGGGAACTGAGTAGTTGCATGCTAATCCATGGTGAATACGATTATGGAACACTTGCTCTGTGTAGTGGATGAACATACAGGCACAACAACCCCCAGCAGCACTACAGGCTTGGGGAGGAGTGACTGGAGAGCTGCCAGTCAGAGAGGGACCTGGCGGGGGGTGATTGCCAGCCGGCTGAACAGGAGCCAGCAGTGTGCCCAGGTGGCCAAGAAGGCCAATGGCATCCTGGCTTGTATCAGCCATAGCGTGGCCAGCAGGGACAGAGAAGGGATCTCACCCCTGGACGCAGCACTGGTGAGGCCGCCCCTCGATGACCAGGTTCAATTTTGGGCCCCTCGCTCCAAAAAGGCCATTGAATGACTCGAGCGTGTCCAGAGAAGGGCAACGGAGCTGGTGCAGGGTCTGGAGCACAGGTCTGATGGGGAGCGGCTGAGGGAACTGGGGGGGTTTAGTCTGGAGAAGAGGAGGCTGAGGGGAGACCTCATGGCCCTCTACAACTCCCTGAAAGGAGGGTGCAGAGAGGGGGGATGAGTCTCTGGAGCCAAGGAACCAGCGCCAGGACAAGAGGGAATGGCCTCAAGCTGCGCCAGGGCAGGGTCAGACTGGCTCTTAGGAAGGATTTCTTTGCAGAAGGGGTTGTTGGGCGTTGGAATGGGCTGCCCAGGGCAGGGGGGGAGTCCCCATCCCTGGAGGGGTTGAAGAGTCGGGTTGACCCAGCGCTGAGGGACCTGGTGGAGTTGGGAACGGTCAGGGTGAGGTTCATGGTTGGACTGGAGGAGCTTCAAGGTCTTTTCCAACCTCGATGATTCTGGGATTACCTTGAGTGGAAACAGTTGGGTGAAATGCAAGAATGGCTGTACTGGGTGATCTTCAAAGGTCTTTCTAGCTTAGAGACATGTCTCCAGGGGAGGCCACAAGCAGCAGGTATTTAGCGACTTAGGTAAGAACCAAATATATAAAAGGTCAGTCTTCCCTGAGTACTGTCCTCCAGCATTAAACAGCCTAGGGATCTCTTTAGATGAGAGTTATCATCAGACCCCCACACTTCATCTGAAAGAAAAACAAGTATCAGGAAGAAGGTGAACTCTAGTTTGAGTGATGAGGTTTCTGTGCTGCTCTGTATGCTGGACAGTCTTCTGGAACAAGTATTTCTTGTTATCAAAAAAAGGAAATATGGATTTTTGTCTGCCTTTGTTCTGAGTGAAATGTTTGCATAATAAATACATTTATGAACTTAAACACAGGGCTGACGTTTTTTTCTCCATCCATGCAGACGTTTGTGTTTGCAGCTCCGTCTGTTAAGATACAGAGATTGTTGCTTTGGTTTGTGCTAGACATGGGTTTTAGTTTAAATGCAAGGTTACAGATTTAGTAAAATTGGGACCTCCTCTGTTGCAGGATCTGTGGATTCCTTACTTCACTATCACAACCGACATCACTGCCTCAGCAATGAGGGTCCACACAGATGGTGAGTGTGCAGGTGGCCTTCTC
Organism: Strix uralensis; assembly: GCF_047716275.1. Classification (NCBI taxonomy): domain Eukaryota; kingdom Metazoa; phylum Chordata; class Aves; order Strigiformes; family Strigidae; genus Strix; species Strix uralensis. The sequence goes on from NC_133992.1 coordinate 2,288,439, forward strand.
CAGCAGCAGGCCTGAGACTTCAGTGTCACCTCTTGTTCCTGGAATTTGCCTCGCCTTTGAATTTGTCTTTCCTTTTGTTTCTCCCTTCTCTGTTATTTGCCGAGTGCCAAACTGTGGTTGTACACAGATAACAAGGAGCAGAGCTGCTGGGAAGAAATTAAATGAGATGCTGTATTCACTGTTCAGAGAGAAAATCGGTCCATTGACGCCATTCTGTTTCCTTAAAACATCCTGTGAAGTGCAGGTGTTTTAGCTTTAAATCAGACCTAATGCGAGCAAAGCATTTTAAGATTCAAATTCCCCATAAATGAAGCTGTTTTCCCCATAAAGACTCCTGTGCCTGAAGCAGAGGCTGGGTTAGGTTCTCATTTGTGTCCAGTCCTCTTTATTTCTCTGGTGGAAAACTGTAACGAGCTTTACTGACAGGACAGAGGAGAAAGATCCGAGCTGTCTGCTCTGCTGTCAGGACGTGGTGGCAGCCCTGTGGGACACTTGCTTTAGCTGTCAGCTATTTGGGGTAACGGCGCAGTGACTCAGGCTTCAGTGAGGACAGTACGAACCTACCAGGTGCCCCAGATATTTCCTTGGGTAGCTGAAGCCTTTGTTGCCATGTCTCTGATGTTTTGTCTTTTCAGCTGGCACAGGTGAGACTCTCCATTCCTGCTGTTGAGGCGTGGGATACAGAACCACTAAATTACACTGACACCAGGGCTTTGTGGACCAAGGACAGCCAAGGGAGCTAAAAAAAGCAGAAAAAAGGATTAACCTTTCTTAGAAGTTTTGTGTACTCATTCTGCAGCAGGTTAAGCCAGTTGAGGTCAGGAAACTCACTCCATCCAGCTGCTTGTCCCTGTGGAAGTTTAAGGATAGAAATCATCTGGAGAATGGTTATGGTTGTCTCCAGAATTCACTGAAAGGAGAGGAAGGAGGTTCCCAGCTGCTGCAATTTCCCATCTTGCTTTCACCTGTGGAGTGTAACACAAGCAGTCAGCATTTTTCTTGGGTGGAAGTTCCAGCTCAACTAAAACTATTAATAATAAACCCCAAATCTGCCAGTGTTGACCTGTGCTAAACAGTAGGAGTGCTTAGGTTATAATTAGAAACAGAACCGTTATATATTTTAAAAAGAAAAGAAAAAAATCAATTCCCAGTTTGCTGGAAAGAGTTGCTGTTTGAAGCACCAAGCAGTTAATTATTGAGAAGTGAGCTAACACTGCAGGTCTGATTTATTTTTGATATTTTAAAGATTCATTTCTCAGACAAGACTTTTGGCCTCTTCAGAACTTCAGTGTCTTCCCAATTCAGCTGGTGCAAATGTTAAGAGAGAAATCAGTAAATAAGAGCCTTAAAGCAGAATGTTTTACAGGAAACGGATCCAATCAATTTCTGCTTGATTAAACTTTCTGTTTCTAACATTTTAAAAGATTGTAACTTTCTTCCTTACAGCAGTAATAGCAGAAATGTCCTAAGAGAGAAGTGCACTTCCAGTGCACTTGCGTTGGTTTTACAAGTGAAAATGTTTGCTTATTACAGAACAGAGAAAACGGAATTTTTGGACTTCTGCAGCATATATTTTTCATGTTCAGCTGCTGCTAAAAGTCAGGTTTTTGTAGATCTCTGTAGAACATAATGGCTTTAGCTGCACTTCAATCTGCTTATTCTTTCTCCTTTTGTCCCCAGGAGAAGCCTTTTCCTTTCCTTATCGGTGTAAGCTCAACAAAGCACTAAAGATGATCCCCGCAGTCAGGCGTATGCTGAAATCTCCTTGAAGACCATAAATATGAGGCATGGGCTTAAAACTGTGGTTTCTAAAGCCTTTGCCTGATAGTATGTCTGAATAGCCTTTTTTTTTTTTTTTTTTTTTTCCCCTAGCCTGGATTATGGTATAGAAAATAATAAACTGCTTTAATAACTTTCTAACAGTATTCTCAGGAGAGCCTCTATCTCCCGATTATTTTAATGAGTGCAAAAGCCTATCCCACCTCTGTGGCAGTAATTAATGCTGTTATCATTCCCTCCCTCTCGTTCCTGCAGGCTCTCTCTGGAGATACGTCCGTGCCAGCATGTCCCTCTCTGGGTATATGCCTCCTCTCTGTGACCCGAAGGATGGGCACCTCTTGATGGATGGAGGTTATATCAACAATCTTCCAGGTAGGCACACGGATCAGTTGGGAAGAAGTTAGGAGAACACAGCCTGGCAAACAGTCTGCAAAACTTTGTCCTCTTTTTTTTTTTTTTTTTTCCCCTCCAAAAAAAGAAACGAGGAGAAATACTGCAGATGCCTTTAATCTCAAAATGGTCACCAGGAGTTCTCAAGTTTCCTAGGTGTTTGCTTTAACATGGCTTTATTAGGACTATTTTTTGTTACAAAGTATTTCCTAATAGACATAATCTGAACGTACAATTCCAAGCTAATTTTGAATTTATTTTAGTGCTCACTGAAATGGGAGAGCAGAAATTAGACTGCAAACATATAATCTATCTTTGAATTTCTTTTCAAAAAGTATCAGTTGAATAAGAAATAATTCTGAGGAGGCAGCAGCATGAACTCTTCAGTGCTCACACTGGTGTCATGCAGAGGCTGGAGGGTTCAGCTGACAGACACTGGTGTCTTGGTTAGCTGCTGGCACGTGGCAGAGGTGGAATCACGTGGTGTTCAAAAGAGTGATGTGGAGTTTGGGGGGTTCTGAAGACTGAATCCAAAAGGGTCCAAGGCGTGTGAATTCACTTGTGTGTGTTTGGGATGTGTTTTATGTCAGGGTTGTCATTGTAGTCAGAAAGCATTGAAAGGTGGGTGGCTCAGGAGCGTGGCCAAGATAGAAGAGAGATATATGGTGTCATTACAGTTCGTGACTGTAATTGTGTACAAATAAATAGGAAGGAACCGAAGTTAGAGACTCTGCATCTGAGCAGCTGAAGTCATTTACATGTTCCAGACAACAGACTATTGTCTGGAACATCAGGGCTGTATTTGCCTAAAAACCAGAAATGGAAATAACACAAAATAGACCCCCAAAATCTGCATCTGACATTCTCCGTTTGTGTCTGTAAGCAAAAGTTTGAATTGCAAACCAAAGCACCTTTTCCACCTGCACAGAAGTGTCTATATTAAGCATCTAAATTGGCTCTTCAGAGCTGTGGTTTTCCTACGCATAACTATTCTGGAAACTGCAACTATCTTGGACTCTGAGAGTGTGGAAGAAATATAAATTAATTCTGTGAGGTATGTGTCCCTCTCTTCCCTGCCTTGGCACTTCCCTAAATCCTTGCCTGTATCCAAAGGCTGCAGCTAGTCCTTTTACTGACCTTGAAGTAGGAAGTGTTGCTTCATTTCTTTCCCACTTCCAAATACGAGTCTTCCTCTTAGATCCCGTAGCTGTTCTTAGACTGAAGTCCTCCCAGCCTCTCCTTGCTGTTTGGTTCCTGTGCTGCTCCTTTCCTTTATTACCTTCTATCTGCAGGGTTGACCCCTGCACTGCTGACTCTTCTTTTTAAGGCCACTGCCGCTTGTTCTCTCTACAGATTCCCCAGATCTTTTGTTCTCATGAGAACTGCTGCATGAAGTAGAATTAAAGTGGGTTTAATGTGCTCTTTCACATTATACCTATTGCGGTGTAACTGTGGACTCGAGCTGTGTGTGTCCCACCTCCTCCCCCCTACTCTCTGCCGTATAGTTTTGCTGCTGCCTTCACATGGGTTCTGGTGACAGCGTGGCCTCAGAGAGAGTCAGGTCATCCCACCAGTCCAGGACAAAACGTACCCCATAAGTGATGTTTACCAGCAGTTCAGCAATGGGAGCTCAGCCTGAGGTTACGCAGGGGCTTGGTCGGTGCAGAGCGGGCAGCATGCTGCCATGAACATGGAGCAGGGAGGGTGGGAGCCTCCCCGAGGGGGAGAGTGGCTGCAAATGTTTCTGTCTGAGGCTGTTCAGAGACACTCATGGCAGGTATGGTGTCAGGCTGTGTACTCCCTAGCAGTAAGCAACTTAGCTTTGGGTGAGCAGCACCAGGGTTGGCAGCACTGGTACTGATAGAACCTTCTTTCCCACTAGCTGATGTTGCGAGGTCCATGGGCGCAAAGGTGGTGATCGCCATCGACGTGGGGAGCCGGGACGAGACAGACCTCACCAACTACGGCGACTGCTTGTCTGGCTGGTGGCTGCTCTGGAAGAGATGGAATCCACTGGCTGAGAAAGTCAAGGTATTGTAGACTATATTAAAATGACAGCTGGTTTTAGGTACAGAGCAGGAAGCTTCCCCTTGGTCATTCAGGGAGCCAGCCTGGTGACAGACCGTCATCTGTCTCGGGTTTGAGCTCTCACTTGTGGGTGAAGACAGCTGGACAGTGCCCTGACACCAGAGGAAAGGCAGTGACATGGCAGAGCGTAGAGCCTCACTCTGGGAAGGGATGGTAGGATTGTTAGAGGAAAAAAAACTTTTCTTAGAGGTGCATTAAGTTTTGATGAAGTCAGAATTTATGAGTTTTACCAATAAAAGTAGTAACTTTGTCCAGTTCAGTGTTTCTATCCTATATGTCTCTGAACTGTTGATTTAGGGAAATTTTAGCACTAGGCAGTAACTAACATTGCTACGATAAATGCAGGACTGCAGAGCGTGATTTTTTTTTTCTCTTGTTGCATGCGGTCAGGCCAGTTCTGTTACTTTTCCGCATTTCCTAAATTATCTGGCTCTGCAGCTGTCCCCCAAGTGAATGCTGTTTTTATTTCTTCCCTCCCAACTACAATTAACACATTCCCCTGTTGGAATTGGAAGTAAAATACTTGTTTGTGCTTCCCAAAGTTGGGAAAAATACTATAAACTGTGGGTACTGCTCTGTTTTCTGAAGTCTTCCTCTGTGATAACTCCCTTACCTGAAGAGGTCTGGTCTCCATGAGAAGTGGCTTTTTGGAGTTGGTGCAGCTGTGGAGTGCCCTGCTGTGCCTTGCCAGAGTTGACCATGCTGCTCCCAGAATGTAGTGGGAGTGTTTGGTGGGGGAAAGTGGAAGACCTTGACTCTTTTCAGTAGTGCCCAGTGAAATATTACAACTGCACAAATGGCAACAGGCACACTGAAACCATGGAATTCCCTCTGAACACCAGAAGACACTTTTTTTACTGGAGGTGGTGAAACACTGGCCAACCAGAGAGATTGTAGAGTCTCCATCTGTGGAGATATTCAAAACTCAGCTGGATGTGATCTTGAATAGACTGCCCCAGCTGACCCTGCTTGAGCCAGGAAGGTTGGACTAGGTGATCTGGAGAGGTCATAGAATCACAGAATCATTCAGGTTGGAAAAAACCCTTTGGATCATCGAGTCCAACCCTCAGCCCGACTCTACAAAGTTCTCCCCTACACCACATCCCCCAACAGCTCATCTAAACCACCCTTAAACACATCCAGGGATGGGGACTCCACCCCCTCCCTGGGCAGCCTATTCCACTCTCTGACCACTCTTTCTGGGAAACATTTTTTCCTAATGTCCAGTCTAAACCTCCCCTGTTGCAGTTTAAAGCCGTTCCCTCTTGTTCTGTCACTAATCACCTGTGAGAAGAGACCAGCACCAAACTCTCTACAATGTCCTTGTCAACCTCAACTGTTCTGTGAAATCTCTGCCCTGGTACTGTAGAGATCATCACTGATTTCTGCCTTGAAGGATCACTGTGCCACTCTCACCTCAGCACAGATCTCTCTCTTTAAGGTACCACTATATTCCAGAATGAAAGGCTCGATTCAACCTTGAACTGCAGAAACATGTTTGAAGGCAGTTCCCTTTCTGCTGTTGATGATGGAGATTCATTGTCTAGCTGTCCACACTGCCTGGGAAACAGATGGAGGTGCTGATGTGTGAAGGCTTCAGTAGGCTTCTCTGCACTCTTGGGAAAAAAAAAAAAATTGATAACTTGTTTTTTCTCCATTGTGAATACAGAACATATTCTGAAATTAAATTTCTGAATTCATCATGATTGGTGTGTCTGGCCTGGTTGGCAGGTGCTGAATATGGCCGAGATCCAGACGCGGCTAGCGTACGTGTGCTGTGTGAGGCAGCTGGAGATGGTGAAGAACAGCGACTACTGCGAGTACATCCGGCCGCCCATTGACCGATACGGTACCCTGGACTTTGGGAAATTTGATGAAATCTGTGTAAGTGCATCCTGGGGAAGGCAGTGCCCCCATATTGCTGTTCCACAGAGATCTGCTGGTTTGTGGTGCTAATTAGTGCCTAAGCTGTTGGAGAGTAAGAGAAGTCAGTTGGCACAGAGTGAATAATTGACACTAAATAATGCCGTGGAATGATATCATGGCTGTGAGATTGGATTAGCAGCAGAAATTGAGTTACTAATCTTGATTATATAATGACCTGTGAACGGATCAGTTGCCTCGCTGTTTTATGACAGTTCTTGCTCAGCTGCTTCGTAAAAACTCTTGGGTGTTTGAGCTGCTTTGGGCAGTTGGGGTTTGTCAAATGGTGTAATTTCTCTCCCTTCTTTTTGTAGCTTGTTGTCGCATGAAAGATTTGAAGAAGTCTGTAAGGGAGGCCATGAATCACTGAAATGGAGGGCAACATGCTAAAATATCTGGCTCAGTTAACGTTTCAACACTTCTATTAATAAAACATATCATCCACAATTCCTCTGCACCTGATAGAGTATCAGGAAAATGGCACCAATGTCAGTGGAAGGACGTTGTAAAAAGGGTAGTCCCAGGTTACGTGTCTCTGGGATTTAGTTTTGTTTGTTTATGTGTCAGAAACCAGCTTGGGAAGAATTGACTCCAGATGTGCAGTTGAATTGTCTTAGTGACATAATTCAGCATTCAGAACAAAAAGTCTCTGCCCAGGTTGAGGTAATGGTAGCAGTTCTGGCTCACTGTCTCTTGTCAAGGAAGGTATTCTACTGTCTCTTTCCATTCTTTGCCTGCTTCAACCATGCAGGCATCTTCCATCTTCAGGTGTTTCTGCATAGCTTTGCTCTTCTAGGCTCAAAACATGCCCCCCACCCTCAATTTTTCTTTTAAGTCAATCTCCTTTATAGATGTAGCGAGAACCTACAGTACTCGTTAGGCTGCACGTTGATTGCTCTGATACTGTCATAAATACTAAACAAAATCGGTTAAGCCCTGCAGATTCACATCTGAGAGAGTCCTTAGGACCAAACAGCAGCTATTCCAAACCACCAGCTTATTTCCCCAATATAAATATTTTCTCAAGGATATTTGATGTCTCATAGCTCCTGGGCAAACAGTGCTGTCTGCCAGTGGTGGATCTAAGACTTCGAGAAATAATATTATCTGCTAGATGGAGTGCCCTGGCCGTTTTGAAAACCTCGACAAACAGGTCTGGTAGTTCATCACAGTAACAGATAGTAAGCTGTCAAGTATTGTTCTGTCTCTGTCTAATTTGGTGTTGTTAAAGAGATTTAAAGGTGCCAGGCAAATTTTTCTCAGTGGAATAAAACTTGAGAAAAGTGCCATTTCTCAAAGATGTCACTTTCTGTGAGCAAGTTCTTGGCATGAGACACTGCAGGTATGGAGGGGCAGCATCCTCCTGGATTTTCATTGCCTGCAGCATAGCTAAATAACTTCTGTCCACAGGGAAGCTTTAAACTGTGCTGACCTTTGAGGAATGGGCGATCTAGGCATTCCTTTATTGTTACAGGCTATGAAGTGGTGGGGTTTCTGGTTTCAGCTATGTACCTGGATTTTGCAGAAAATAAAAATGGGCACCATATAACCATTCAGCATGTTCAGAAGAACAAAGATCCCCTCTTCTTGTCAAAACTCCTCTTCTGTATCAGCCTAGATGGATGTTGGCTGCATGTGATTTCCCAGAGCTCAGGTTCTCGCAGTTATTTCAGATCAGTCTGACCCAGCTGGTTGTAGATCTGTCAGGTCCCTTTTCCTCCTGAGCAATCACATCCACCCTGGGCTGAGAGGCTGATAGATGATGAGAGGTGAATTCCAGCCTGAGTGCCTTCCGTGCTTTGAACCCTGGTCCAAAAACCAGACAGACAATACCAGCTCAGCCAGGGCTGCTTCCAGCACTCGGATTTGCCATGTGAGCCCAAGGTTTAGTGCACGCTGCCAGTGTGAGAGCTGGAAATAGGATCCAGGACTCCTGACACCTGTTGCCGCGTCCTTTCGATTTGATTTTTCAACACCATTTCTACTGTTTTGTTAGAAAAAGAGTAAAACTTGGAGCCATCGGTTTATTTTTTTCCATCTGTTTCCACACTGATGATGCAGTGCCATGTTGTTATTCCAAGTACAAATTCCTTTATACTTTTAAATTAGAAGAGCGTGGCGTTTGTGGCTTTGGTGCTGTCCATGTGCTGTCACTTCTGCTCCAGCAAAGTGACGCTTGCATGTTCCGTGCTGTCTGCCTTGGCTTATTGCAAGAGGTTTTGGAACCAGGTGCCCTACGGTAACTTTTCTTTGCTGGAAAAGTTTTCTTTTCTTGGCTCTTCTTGAGCCAAGAGTGGCGAAGACACAAAGTAATTTGTGTTTTTACCTTCTTCCAAAGAGTGAGCCAGTGCTGGAAGGGCATGTACATATGCATCCTAAGCTTCTCTTTTTATGGCTTTATTCTGTGAGCAGCCTTCCTGAAGCCTCTGCTGTAAAAATAGTTGTGTCAGGTGGCGCTTTTCATTGCATACTGTGGGGTCAAAGGTCACGTTAACGTTTGGACTTAAAATAGCACCTTGTTTGCTTAATCGTTCCCCTAATTCTTAGGCTGAACAGCTTATGTAGCTAAGGCTGGAAGGTAGCAAAGGTACATCTTGGCTTTGGGGTAGAGTTCTGGGTTTCCTACTGATTTGCAGATGATGTGACATAATTTTTTTTTTATCTATTAATTACTTTTTTTCCTCTACTCTCTTTTTTTTTTTTTCCCCAGGAAGTGGGATATCAGCATGGGAAAACTGTATTTAATGTCTGGTGCAGGAGTGGAGTCCTTGACAAGATGTTAAGAGACAGGCAAGAGACCTGCAAATCCAAAACTGATGTAAGTGTTCAGTTTAAATGCACTATTCTGCAGGAGCTGCTTGATGCACGCCAGGTTGTGTACAGCTCAGGGGTATGAAAGAATGATTGGTTGCCTCAAGTCCTTATTGTGAGCATGCATGTATTAGTTAAAACTGTATTTTAGGCAAGAAAAGGTGTGATCAGTTTTTCAGAAGCTTCTTTCCTTGAACCACAGCCTGGATGAATGAAGTCCTGCACTTCTCTGATCATCAGTGTGGCCAAAGCACTCTGCCAGAGCCCAAGCTCTGATGTCTGCCCATCCATCCCAGACACCCGGTGTGTGCCCGTGCAGAGACCCATCCTATCCTCAGCAAGTGCGACGGGGTCTCTGAACCCCCAAGAACTGGTGTAGTGCTCTGTAGAGTGGCTCTCCTGTTGCTGTTTCATTCTCATGGTTCTTGATACTGCGTTTGCAACCTGGAACCGTTCCCAGCACAGATGCCCTCGAAGGAAGGCAGGATGCTCACCAGTAACCAGCATTTTCTGAGACGTGTAGCTGATGTGCACATGTTTACACGGCCACCTTTCTCTTCTCCTTCACCATGTGTGTCGGCAGTCTTGAGGGTGCCGAGTGCTGCTGGCTGAGCTGCTTTCTGCACCAAGCACTGGAGCAGAGGCTGGGACTGTGCCCCAGCAGGTCCTGTGAGGGAGGATGGGCTGTGGTTTCAGGGGATGGGCCACGTTTGTATCCACCGCTTGAATGCGCCTGTGGACTGCCTCCCTGAGTAATGCTGGGTGGGCAAAGATAACCTTTTCAGAATTATTTTTCATTTGTACTTGTGCCACAAACTTTGAGTGGTAACTGGATACTGTTCTTGCTACTAGAAACTGGTCTGCCAGGGCAGTGGCTCTCTCCCACCAGCTGCCCGGTGCTTGTCACAGAGGACATCTTTATTGATGATCTGGACGAGGGGATCAAGTGCGCCCTCAGTGAGTTTGCAGACGACACCAAGTTGGGTGGGAGTGTTGATCTGCTCAAGGGTAGGGAGGCTCTGCAGAGAGACCTGGCCAGGCTGGAGCGATGGGCTAAGGCCAACTGGAGGAGTTTCAATAAGGCCAAATGCCAGGTGCTGCACTTGGGCCACAACAACCCCCAGCAGCGCTACAGGCTTGGGGAGGAGTGGCTGGAGAGCTGCCAGTCAGAGAGGGACCTGGGGGGGTTGATTGCCAGCCGGCTGAACAGGAGCCAGCAGTGTGCCCAGGTGGCCAAGAAGGCCAATGGCATCCTGGCCTGTATCAGAAATAGTGTGGCCAGCAGGGACAGGGAAGTGATCTTCCCCCTGTACTCGATGCTGGTAAGGCCGCACCTCGATTACTGTGTTCAGTTTTGGGCCCCTCACTCCAAAAAGGCCATTGAATGACTCGAGCGTGTCCAGAGAAGGGCAACGGAGCTGGTGCAGGGTCTGGAGCACAGGTCTGATGGGGAGCGGCTGAGGGAACTGGGGGGGTTTAGTCTGGAGAAGAGGAGGCTGAGGGGAGACCTCATGGCCCTCTCCAACTCCCTGAAAGGAGGGTGCAGAGAGGGGGGATGAGTCTCTTGAACCAAGGAACCAGCGCCAGGACAAGAGGGAATGGCCTCAAGCTGCGCCAGGGAAGGTTTAGACTAGACATTAGGAAGCATTTCTTTCCAGAAGGGGTTGTTAGGTGTTGGAATGGGCTGCCCAGGGAGGTGGTGGAGTCCCCATCCCTGGAGGGCTTTAAGAGTTGGGTCGGCATAGCGCTGAGGGATCTGGTGTAGTTGGAAACTGCCAATGCTGGGTTAAAGGTTGGACTGGATGATCTTCAAGGTCCTTTCCAACCGAGATGATTGTGTGATTCTGTGACATGAGCCGGGATCGCTGGCCTTGATCTCAGCCATTGCTGGCTTTCAGGATGTGCCTCATAGTTCTCAGACGCTTCCAGATTTAAACCCTTGTTGGAGTTGTGTTTTTAGCCAAGAGTTAAAATCCCTGCAAGGGTGTAGACTTCTTGCTTTGTTGCTTTTCTTTGTCTCTCCTCTATTAGAAAAGGCATTTTGTAGAGCCGTCATTGAGGCTCCGTGGAAGTTTGCAGCGCTGTTGAGGTACTGGGTTTCATGCGTCTTGTTCTGCCCACTTCAGCACATCCGAGCAGTTAATGGTAAATTCCTGATTATGGTAAATCTACAGGCTACATAATGTTGCTGTGTGGTTATAGTCCTGTTAAGGTATCTACTCAAAAGTAGAATAAAAATCTCTTGGTTTTACAACTTAGGGATTGAGGTCAACCTCTCGAGTCTGTTCATAACTCAGTGGGCTGGCTGAATTTCTTGGCGGGGAAGTTCCAGCTGTTTTTAAGAAACAGTTATCACCTCTTTAAGGACTTGGGTACAATATCATAATATATTGGCTTATTATCCTTATCCTCCTTTGAATTCCTCTGATTTAAAACCCAAGTGCTATGAAGGCTTCATGTTTTACCCAGTAATTCATCTTTATCGTCTTTTAGAGATAGGGAAATGAGCAGTAATATTTTAAGTGATTGCCAAAATGTATCATAACTGTAGTGAGCCTCACTAAGGAAAGTCAATAGAGGTGAAAAATGACATTGGGGATTTGCAGCTCTTCAGAGATGGGTGGTAGAGCCCCTACGCTAGGAGTGAGATGGTGTGAGCAAGGGCAGTACTCGCAGGGATGGGCATTAGCCCAGCAACAAGGGGTGGATGACACCCGCATCTGAGCTAGTTGCCCCAGACCCCCACTTGTCACCGGAGAGAGGTGAGCTCTGCAGGGTGTGAGTCACTTGATGAGATGGAAATGGCTCCGTTGGGAGAAGAATGGCACGTTGGCTCCGGCTGTGTGAGGGGAGCCAAGGGGACTAGAGCTGATGACTTCCTAGCGTCAGATGAGTCCCACCCAAGCTGCCTGTCAGGGTGAGTGGCTTTGGGAGGAGCTTTGTGGGAAATAGCTGGTGATCCAAGTAGCCCGAGGAGCCCCAAAACTCATCAGGTTGTTATTTCTTACTGGGAAGATGACCTGGACTAGGAGATGCATTAGTCTGAGCTGAAGAAGACGGGTCCCCATTCTGCCTCTGGCACCTGGTGTTCAGTTCAGACTAGTTATAAGCTGATATGTGTTTGTTTATGTGTGTTAATAGTCATAAGGAGAAGTCAAAGGAGAGAAAATTGTGTGTGTCTCGGAAATGGTTATATGTCCTATTTCATCCTCTTAACTTCTATCACCAGCTGGTAACAAACTCAAACATATTCATTGCTGTAACAAATGCTTCTTTTAAAGAAGGCTTCTTTTAAAATTGCCTGTTATATGGGATACAGTAATTCAGGCTAATATTTCAGTTAAATCATGATATTACTGCTGTGCATCAAGTCGTATGTTGAACACTTATCACAATCTACCCTGGTTTTTATGGCCCTTCAATTGCCCTGGAGATCAAATATGTCATGGACTCATTATAGATGTAGCCTGTCATTGCATTTCTGTGTATGCACTTGGCAACAAGGCAGAAAATACTGATTGCTGAGGCACCAAGAGCGTGAAAATAATGGGTTCAGGAGAGTGACTCAACAAACTGCCTGAGTTATGGAGCAGGAACCATCAGCTTTGTGCATTCCCCAAACTGATGCTAAGTCTCAGTTCCAGGCCCAGGGACGTAGGAGATCTTCTGCTCTTCCTCTGAAAACTCTGGAGTCCAGGAAAAAACAAGATTTTTTTCATCTGACTTTTGTTTCAGTAGATTTATTTCCACAAAATAACAAGTATTGCAGGCTCCCACTGGGGCGTTTGCTTTTTTTTTTTTCTTCTTAGTCCATTAGAGTCACTTAAGTCCTTCAGCTCTGCTATCTTCTGAGGATAACAGCTGATATTTTTAACTTGCCTTTCATTAGTGAAGGTTTTGGTGCTCTATATGCTTTAGTTGAGCTATTTCTGGAGTTTTCAACATCCAAGAGAGCTGAGCACGGTTTCTTATCATCTTGTTTCTATGTCATAAGCATTACATTTTTCCTTAAAAGCTCCAGATATTTAATCATTTAGATACTTTTCCTTTGCTTTCATCATTCAATCACTGTTTATCTTGTCTTAAAAATGCAAATACTGAAGACACAAACAACAGGAACCTTACATAAACTTCACTTGAACAACCCTTACTCTTCCCCAGCACAGAATAATGCAATACTGCTAATTGAATCTCCTCAGGGAAGTTTTGTCTAGTGAAGTGTTATTCATAGTCGAAGCTAAATATAATCTAGCAGACTACAATAGTAACTGTCTTTCTCCTCTAATTTATTTAATAAAGATTATGCTGAAGAGAATATTTCCTGCCTTGGAAAAAAAAAAATATCAGTGGAAGGGTTTTAGAGTAGGTTTCATATGAATCTGAGACACTTCTTTGCCTTGTGTTAACTGATGGGAGTGTGGTTTTGTCCTTAAAAGTAGTAACAGGAAGTACTTAAACATTAAATTCCTGTTTGCAAAGCAGCAGATGAGCGTGGGAAGGCACCTGGTTTCCCACAAGTGGTGTTCCAGTCTTGGTGCTAAGACTTTGGGGCGCAGCTGCTCCCCAGGTGTCCTCTAACAGCCTTACCCGCGCATCGGCTGTACGTCAGCGACGGTAACAGATGCTCCTGCAGGTCACACACGGTGCCTTCGTGCTCCTCTGTCCTCGCAGCACGCCTGCGGGAGCATGTGAGCGGGTGGTGATGGTCGCTGCAGGATTTTGTTCAGCGGTTCATACAGTGCCCTGGGCTTGTGTCCCCGCCAAAGCCGGTCCCTGTCTGCTCCGTGCTCCCAAGGACAGCCTGGCACTTGTCTGCCCGCGTGCTCTGTGCAGCCTCTTTGTCAGCTTGGTAAGAGCCCACATTTTTAGAGTACTGGTGATTTGCCTCAGACATTGCTGGTCTGCTTGGTGGCCAGAGCTTGCACAAAACCCTCGCTTAGTCATATGGCACAAAATGAAGATGTAGATGCTTTTTTTCCTGTCCTTGGGAAGAGCCTTCTGCAAACGCTTCGCTGGGACCATTCAGGTCATGTTCAAAATGGGACTGGACTGACTCACCCTTCTTGACGGTTCCTTAATGGTCAAACTGAGCTGCTGAGCTTCCTGACTTCTGTATATTTTTAAAGCGTGTGTCCTAAGCTACTGCTGTTTCATTTCATACAGTTATTTTTTAATTCCCTCTGGGATTTTCTCTGTTCATCGCTCCCCACCAGCTGTTTGTCCTGGATCTGCACCTTGCTTTAGCTGCACTAAATTACATCAAAAGTTAGTTACGGATTAAAGGTCAACTGAGAGCAATCTGCTGCTGCTGTAATGGGCTTCTGCTGTGACCCCCACAGGGGTTGTATGATTCACAGTATCAGTGCTCTTGCCAGAAGAGCAAAGCATTGTTCATAAAAACCCTGTGTAAGGAAACTGTCCTGTCTGGAAGCACGTGGACAGGTCTGGGCTTTTAGAAAGATGCCTGTCGCAGCAATTCCTGGCAGCCCAATGCCGATAACGTGTCCCCTGCCAGCTCTTCCCCATCTCTTTCCTCTGGGGGTGTGTGCTATTGTACTAATTTAAATCACTTTTTAAAACAAGGTGTGGAGTGTTCAGGTTTCCATCTGATGACCTTGTGCCTGGCCTCGAAGGGGGCAGGTAGGGCTGCTCACAGCATGGCATGTGGGAAGACTGAAATGGTTCTTAAATGCCAAAGTTGGATTTTATTAGAGGAGAAACTGGAGCAGGCAACTTCTCAAAATAGAGAACACTCAACCCACTGCTTGGGTGAGACAGAGTAAAAATAGAAAGGGTTTATTGAAAAGAGGAATTACAGTGGGAAATATTTCTCCTTGCGGGTGGACCACGTACCTCAGGCTCTTGCTCGCTGCAGCATCTGCAGCTCCACGGCTTGCTGGGGTCCCCGGGTGGGTCCTGGTCACCCCAGAGCCTGGGCTGCTGCCAGCCTGTCCGCGCAGCGTCCCGTGGTGTCACCCTGCAGGCTCCGGGCTGGACCACGTGCAGTGTCCCACGGGGGCACTGGGCCCCTTCGCCTTCTCCCAAGGGAAAGCAAAAGCTCCCTGGGGGCTGCACCTTGCCCAGCCGGTCCCTCTTATAAAGTAACAGTGATGGAGAACAAACAAGTATAATGAGCACCGTCTGCCATGGAGTCCAGACCCGCCAGTTCTTGTCTTTGGGGTCTTTTCTGTAGTTTGCTAAATTTTTAATAAGGCTTCTTGTTGCGTGGATGGAGGAGGAGCCATTAGAGGTTGTCCCGCTTGGGAATCCCGTCTCTGCCACCAGACCCGGATCAGGAGAGTTGTTCTGAGAATCACACACCGATGAGTAATGGCTTTTGAGGGGGCAATTGTGGAGAATATGCGTGTCTGCAGCTCTGTCTGTTCAACGTAATTTTTAATCAGTCTTGGCTTGTTTGGATTTTTTGTGTGTATTTGTTAACATACCTAGAACTTACCACTGTGTTTCAGAACGTGACCTGTCCCACCACCTCTTTTACGGACCTGGCAGAAATCGTGTCCAGGATCGAGCCTGTGAAAGCACCCGTGGCAGATGGTGAGTGGGGTGATCTGGCCGGCGTCGCAGAAGCGTTGGGAAGGGCAGCGAGGCAGGGACGGCTGCTCACTCCTCCTGCGTGCCTCCTCTAACTGCTTTCTTTTAACACCCCATGCTCTAAGCTGTGACGGTTCAGGTCTGGCTGCCAGCTCTGGTGTCTGTTGAGCAATGCTGGCAGTGGTGGGCTGTCTCCCTGCTTCCTCCAGAGCCTTTGCCCCCAGGTCTGCCCCAGCTTGCCCCAGGCCAGCCGCTCCGCATCCCCTTCCTGCTGCCTCCTCCAGGAGAGGCTGGGAATCAGATGGTCTTGCCACAAGACATCAGCTGTTAGTCTGTTAGTGTGGTCTGACGTGGTTTCTTGGTGGGAGTAATCCCCACTCAAGTTAGCCTCGTCTGAGTGAAATAACACCTGTGGCAACTCCTGTGAAGACGAGCTTTCATCCCCCTTGTGCTGGCCTGTGTCCTTGCGATGGCTTTGCTCTTTGGTCCGTGTCCTTTTGAGATGGGAGGAGGCTGATTTAAAGTTTTGACTGAAGGATTTTTTCCCTGCTGTCGTGAGTAGGATCTGGAGTGACTCACTGGCTCCATTGCTTTTTGTACCCTCCTGTTAGGGGGAGCACTATTGAACTCATGAGGAACAGGTAGCAGCTCCTGCTGCCCACTCGAGTGCCTTGTGCCTCAGCCGTGCCCTGTGGAGCAGTTCCCTGCACGTGCCATAACCAAAGCTCAGTTAACAAAAAGGATCAGAGCTTTGCAGGCCTGAAATCTCCAAGTGTTTCATCAGTGCTAGAGCTCTTTATAAACAGTCTCTCCCCTCCTCCCGATTCTTGTTCTTGCAGAGGGAAATCTAAAGTTAGCAGTCCTCCCATCTGTGAGTGTTTGTAGAGATGTCCCTGTGGTAATTTGAAATGCTAATTGCAATCATATGCCTTATGAAGAAAATATTAATCAAATGTGGTTGAAACTGCCATTGTGACTAAGAGTGAAGAGTTCATGTAACATGGTTATTTAAGGCATAGGCATTGAGACCTGTTAAGACTTAGCCAGTCTACTGGGACAGATCTTCCTTCTTTATATAGTTTCTGATTATTCAGCCCCATTAGGGAGACCTGCTTTCTGCTGGGTGAGGCCACGAACATGAGTGTAACAAAGGGACACGTCTTTCAGAAAGTAGATATGGCAGATTTTGGGCTACCTGGGCCGGGATGGGCAGGTGCCATGTGCTCCTCGCAGATGCTGAAATGTGTTGGTTGTAGAGAGTCCAGGGGAGCGGGGAGGATGGCAGGACAGAGTCGTGCACATGGGTGCTGTGTCTGGAAGGACCATTTATATTCATGTTTTGGGTGACTCCATCTGCTGCCTGCAGGGACCTTGCCCGTTTTTCGGTGGGCAGTGGCTGTAAAGACATTCCTCTGAACACAACATCGCTCGGTGCCGCCGGGATGGCACCGCTTTTGCTAAAGGAGGTATCTGGAGCGATGGGGGAGGTGGTCTGTACCGAGGTGAGCTCGGATGGAGGGTGACACCTCCCTGGCAGCAGTCTCGTGGCTGTCAGATGGTTCCCTGTACGTGCTGGTGAGCCTTTGCATTTGTCTGCTTGTGATGGTGGTGAAGATGGTCTGACTGCTTTTGTCCCGTGTGAGTAAGAAGCCAGGGTGCTTCTTGGTAGCCTGGCTGTGAAACGGCCCTGTCAAAGAGGGCGAAACCTTTTTTTCTCCCTGGAAATTCCTTCTGGAGTGAGATCTCGGACCGCAGGGATTTAGAAAGGCTCTGCCTGTCCTGACAGCATACCACAAGTCTCAGGCTGGGTGGAGAAATTATGTCAATAATTTTTTTCTAAAGAAAGAAAGAAAATGAAAACGATCGTGTTCTGATGACTGGGAGAAGGGGGAAGTGTCAGTACAAAGGGTGAAAGGCCCTGACAGGCAGAGGCTGGCGGAGCCTCCAGGTCAGAAGCCGTGTCTTCTTTGGGGGGAAAGGGCAGTGAAGTTCCTTCTCCACTCTTGAGCAAACTGAGAGCAATGACTGAAATCATTTAAAAAAAATAAAGGGAGACTGTCCCTCAGGAAGGGGTGAGTAGAGGGAAGCTGGACGAAGCCCTGCGCTGGTCCTGGGGTACCTGTACTGCCAGTGAGCAGGTCAGGAAGCATCTGTAGGAGAACAGAAGCTCCTTTCCACAGCTGAGCCACTGCAGTATATGTGGCTGTGTCTCTGCTCTGCATCCAAACACTTCCTCAGTGGGGATTTTCTGTCTTTGTTCAGCTGTAATTGCATTTTACACAGCCGTGACTGTGGCCAGGGAGCACAGATGCCATCCTCCAAGCGTGGCTCAGTTGCATCCGAGGTCACACTCCCACCTGTAAGGGATTTCCAAGGACCAAAGTTGCGCAGGCTCTTTGGGGATTTCCCACGGCAGGTTTCCTGTCTCATTTTTCCAGGCAGCGATGCTTCGGGCTGTCCCCACAGCCAGGTCTCCTGGTGTGAGGTGAGGTACCACGCTTGCTGCACGCGATGGCAGGAGATCAAGTCACACAGCAATTGTAGCAGGAGTCATTTGGATAAAAAGATTTGGGAAAGAAAAATGTTAATTGTGGTGTCAAATGCCTGCTTTTGCAACACAGCTGAACCAGGAGACATCCCAAAACCTCTCAAGGGACACAATTATCAGGCACTAGGTCACCCTCTGCATCTTTGCTGCTTAAAAAGTACTTTTAACAAGAAGTACTGATGCACCTTAGGTTGTGATGAGCTACCAGATTCCCTGATTTACATTGGAGTCTGTCAGTGTTACTGAAACAGAAACCCTCCAGCCACACAACACTGATTTTCTTCAAATGTGGTGCTGCCTGCAGAAATCAGGCACATGTAAAAGAAAGGCTAAAAACTACAGAATCACAAAGCAGATCTTTGGCATGAGAAGTATGCCCTTCCTGCTGTGAATATGCTTCCCCTGCTAATGGTAGGCTTGGGTCCCTTTCTGTGGCGTAATCTCCTCTTCACTGGCTCGTTTCCGAGCTGCAGTGTTTGGGTGTTGGTGTGTTGAGCAGGGCAACAAGGCCTCAGTCCTGCCTGATGCTTCTGGCAGTTTTTGTCGTGTAAAGGAGCCCCGGGTGCTCAGCCTCGAGCAGGGCAGTGGAAGATGGTGTTTAGGGCCAGCAGGACCACCTTCTGTTCTCCTTTCCCTTCTAGTTCTCCAGCACCCAAAATTGCTGTGTGAAAGATATGAGAGGGACACCCTTCTCTTGTTTTTTGTTAGCTGTATAAAGACCTTAAATGCTGAATAGTGCTTGGAAAAATCAAAGAGTTTGGTTTTGGTGGTAGTTGGTTTTAGTGGAGCTGTAAACCTCAAACTATTGTTTGTGCTGTCTGTTGCCATTCAGACGAGTTTCCAGTTTCTCTGGTGCGTTTTATCAAAGACTTATCAGTAGTGTTTTCAATATAAACTAACGATAATTCTCTGATCCACAGTAGAAAAAAAATATTAAAAAATAAAAAGACCAAATGTCTTTAATCCCAATGTTCTAGCAGTTGGTTGTAGTTATCGTGTTAGAAGAAAAATGCTGTGGAACAGACTGTGCTGTTGTCTTCAGCGTGGAGCAGATGCTATTGACTGTTCCCAAAAGAAATACTTAATCAAGAATCTGGTTTAAACACGAGCCACTTCCTTCACTAGTGGGCTGAAAACCAGGTATTGCTTCAGCAACTCAAAGCACACTTGAATTAACTCATGAAAGTGGCAGAAAAACTAGTGTCACACAAAAATGATTTTGCTGCCATTTTAATGCCTTAACTTACATTCTGAAAAACTTCATGCCAGAAACTGTGCCAAAGGAAGGTGGCCATCTGCCACTCCTTTGTGCCGCTGCCCGCGGGCCTTGGTTTCAAGGATGGGGCTCTGCAGTGGCTGCTGGCACAGCGGGTGCTGTACTGGGGCCAGTGACGAGCGGCTGCCCTGGCACATTCGTTGAGTGTTGAGTTGATGTGGGAGAGGGTCAGTGCTGTCGGCAGGCGACTCTCCTGCTGCCTGTGTGACAGACCCTGAAGTGATCTCCAGGTGCTGGCAGAGGCACAGACTCTGCACTGATGCGTCTCGTTCCTCGGGAGCAGGCTTCAGTGCTGGGGACTGGGGGCTTGGTGGCGCGTCTTGCTGCTGGCTGCACAGCTCTTGAGCTTCCCTAAATGATGTTAATCTGCTGGATTATCAG
The DNA here is from genome assembly GCF_047716275.1 of Strix uralensis. Taxonomy (NCBI): domain Eukaryota; kingdom Metazoa; phylum Chordata; class Aves; order Strigiformes; family Strigidae; genus Strix; species Strix uralensis. Next base: position 2,308,187 of record NC_133992.1, read on the forward strand.
ACAGAGCAGGTGATGGTCCCCTGTGGAGAGGAGGGGAGTGTAAACATCACTGCCCCTGTGCACCAGAGCCTGTGAGGCACGTCATTATCTCCGCAGCAGGAAGAGCTCACCCTATGCCTGGAAGTCCCTGTTTCCAGTGAGTCTGTGACCGGTGTGCCCAGGGGGTTTGGATCAGCAGCTCACAGGCCTGTCCTGAAGGGATCTTACAGGCCTCGTCTGGACTGATGGGTGGGGGACAGCAACTGTTCTGTGAAGAGCGTTCCCCGGGGAGCATCTCCCCACTGCCAGCACTCCTGTCCCACTGGCCTGGGCAGCTACAACCTGCCAGAGTAACACAGTTTGTAGCTCACTGCTCCTGCTCCAGGCACTTTAGATTCTGGAGGGCTCCAGGACACCAATTCACGTACCAGACACAGTTTATTTTGTGATCTGGCTGGAGAGCTCCTAATCCGTGTGTGAGTAGTCCCAGTTCACTGAGCTGCGGAGAGTTGGCCAGCAGTCACCCTGCCCTCCGCCAGTGCTCAGTGGAATCAACTATCATTCCTCTTCCAGCTGTCTCTGCCTCTCTGAATGCTACTTAAAACCAGTGTTTTTTCTCTCCTCTCTTTAGATGAGTCAGACTACCAGACTGAGTACGAGGAAGAAATTCTGGACAACCAGAAGGATGATTATATCAATTTCATAAGCAACCAGGTTGAAGAAGACTCTGACTCGGTACGAACTGCCCTGGAAACAGACAGTGCCTGTATTGCTGCTGAGTCCCGTGTGAATGGTGTGTGGTGGGTGTGAGGTGGGTGTCAGGAAGAGAAGCACCTGCAAGGGACTTGCTGAGGAGGACTGTGCAGAAATAGGTTTGCTTTTCATGTCCTACAGATGCTAAATGGTGGGTGCCCACCGTGTTCAGGTCAGTCATCTACAGTGGTGCTGTGTGTGGCAAAACCTGGCTAAAAAACAGGTTAAAAAACCGTGGTTAAAACTTGGCTGCACAGCTCCGTGGGTCTGTTTGTGAGGTGGGTCAGGGCTGGAGACTGTACGGCACGAGGAGAGGCTGAGGGAGCTGCTCTCTCCAGCTCAGAGGAGAGGGGGCGAAGAGAGGATCTGTCTGTTCTCTGCAGCTGCCTGCTGGGTGGTTATGGAGAAGACCACAGCAGAGGTGCACAGCAAAAGGACAAGAGGTGACAGACACCACTTGCACTGAAGGAAATCCTCACTGGGTACAAGGGGAAATATTTCCCAGTAAGAATGGCTGAGAACTGCAATGGGCTGTGCAGGGACATGGTGGAAACTCCATCCTTGCAGATACTTGAAAACAAATAGATGCCCTGAAGAACCAGATTTAGCATTAGAGTTGGCCCTGCTTAGAGCAGAAAATTGTATTATACCCTCCAGAGGTCCCTTCCAACCAAAGTTGTTTGATTCTGTGGGGGTGTTTAGTCTGGAGAAGAGGAGGCTGAGGGGAGACCTCATGGCCCTTTGCAACTCCCTGACAGGAGGGTGCAGAGAGGGGGGATGAGTCTCTTGAGCCAAGGAACCAGCGCCAGGACAAGAGGGAATGGCCTCAAGCTGCGCCAGGGCAGGGTCAGACTGGCTCTTAGGAAGGATTTCTTTGCAGAAGGGGTTGTTGGGCGTTGGAATGGGCTGCCCAGGGCAGGGGGGGAGTCCCCATCCCTGGAGGGGTTGAAGAGTCGGGTTGACCCAGCGCTGAGGGATCTGGTGGAGTTGGGAACGGTCAGGGTGAGGTTCATGGTTGGACTGGAGGAGCTTCGAGGTCTTTTCCAACCTGGATGATTCTGGGATTCTGTGACCTCAGGTCCACCCTGAGGAAAACTTTCACTGTGAGGCCAGACTTTACATGATGTGGCCTGCAGCCTGAGAGGCAAAGCTCAGGAGGGTCGTATCCTGGCCGCTCGCTCTGGCTAGAGTGGCCATCAGGTTCAAAAGGTGAAGCTGCCTCTTGTGTTGGACAGGACCAGTTTCTCAGTGGGAGCACATGAACAGTTTGGGAAGTGTCTGGCCTGGGTAGCTGCTCACGTGAGGATGTAAGATGGCTTCAGTGCTTTGAGTGAGGAGCTGGAGTTGAGGGCATGAAGGTTTTGTTTGCAGGGCTGACCTCCAGTGGGTAATGGTTGGTGGACAAAGAAGGGGTGGAGAGGAAGAGAACGGATTTTATTCAGCTCAGAGAGGATGCTGAAGTATGAATTTGGTTTTTGCTTTCTTTTTTTGATCATTCAGGATGAAGATATGCAGATAAGAAAGCGCAGGAATCTCCCCAGGGTGGACGCCCAGGCAAGCAGCACAGGAGAGCCAGGCTAGCACTCAGAAGAGCCTGATCTTGCTGACTGAGAGCTACAACCATTAGTACTGACAGCAGCCATATTTATTTATTAAGTATTTTTAAAAAAACCAAAGCAACATCTAGTTGAAATTAAGCAAGCTTTCATCCTTCTCCAGACAGGGTATGGGGCATTCAGCTGCCAGCACTAAGCACAAATACCTGCATCACGCCCGAGTCCCTTTGGATCTCTGGTGAAGGGTGGCTGACATGTGCCATACTCCTTCGTACAGGTGCCAGTAGGAGCGGCCGGTTATTAATCACTCTGAGACTGGCAGGGGAACGTGCAGTTAAATGCTGCCTTGATTTTTGCTGCTGTATGTTCTAGTTGCTGTTTTTACTGCCGAGGCCCGATGAATGACGGGAGATTATCCTGCCATGTGCTGAAAAGGCTCCAAGCAGCAGCACTAGAGAGAGGGAGGGTTTTGTGGGTCGCAGCAGCGTTGCTTTCTTTTCGTATGAATCAGGTAACTGTGTAATTAACTCCTCAGTGACTTTCAACCATGTACTTGTGAGCTGACAGGAGCGAGTCTGAATGTATTTCACTTGAAATCTAAATGTAAGAAATCAGTTAATGTGAACGCTAGCTATAGGGTCTGTATCCTCAAGCCACCAGCAGAACATTTACTGACGGATCATGGAGCTGACACTTGCTGGGCAACTCTAGTCAGTCACTACTTGGCTGTATTTGCCCTGTGAAATAAAGTTATTCTGCTGGATTGAAATGTCTGCGTGGTTCCTTGTGTTGGGTCGCACAAAGAGAAAGGTGTCAACAACTAAGAGCCCAACGTGCCTCTGATTAGATCAGACTTGCAAAGAAATACGTGTGATTCTCCGTTCTTAACACCAGCAGGAGTCACTCAGTTTATTGTCAAGCGTTGGAAAGAAATCTCCAGTGCTTTTCCCCCGCCGAGGGCTGCAGCAGACGACGTGAGTTGGACCATGTTCAAAGTCCCTCGACGCTTGCTCTTCTTCTCTCACAGCTGTCGTTACCAATAGCTCCGCATGGCTGGATAATGAAGCTAATTCTTGCTTTATGTAAACTCTTCTGCTCAGCACTAGCTCTAGGGGCTGTTGCCTCCAGGGGATTTGTCATCTGACCAGGGCCCTGAAGATGCTCCTCACAGCTGCCTCTGCTGAGCTGCCCCGGCCCTTCTGCTGTGAGGTCAGCAGCCAGCGGTGATGCCTCCAGGCATGACCAGAGCTGAGCAACACAACTTTGAGGCCAGAAATGTGTTTGGTGGCACCGCTGAGGACCGTGGGGATTGTACGTGCACGTCTCATTCAGCAGCAGTGGCACAATGGAGAGCTTTGTGGTTTTCTGGTAAAAGGAGGTAAACTAGATGTGAGTCCCTTCAACATCTGTGTTTATAGGTGGTTACAGTGCAGGAACCTCTCCGTGGGAAACAAGGAATAGGGCTAATCCTGGAGATGTCCTTTGGTTGCCCTTACTGAGCTCATCCTGGGCCAGTGGTCTTCAGCCTTCGAAGGATATGCTTAAAAACAAAAGTGCCTTCAGCAGAGGTGGTATCTCTGCAGGGAGCCCTCAAACCTGGACGGAGGCAGTTTGTCAGAGACCCGCGTTGCGCTTCCTGTAGCAGTGACTGATTCTTCTTGTTCCCTTTGCCCCGGCTGCCGAGCTCTCTGGGCAGGACAGGCACCGCGGGTTATTTTCCAGGGTGATGGGTCTTTCAGCCTGATCTTCCTGTATTGCTCTGTGCTGTGCCAGGAGAGCTCTTCCCCTCTCTTCAAACAGGTAATTAATTTCCAAGTTGTGTATTCCAACTCGAAACTTCCCGGCAGCCAGACTCACTCCCGGAGCCTGGGTGTGAGCCGCTGGGCTCGTGGCTGCATAGGTTGAAGGAGTCACAGAGAAACAAAACACGCTGGGCTCCTGGGTGTGCTAATTAGAGCCTCTGTATTTGCTTTGTGCCCTGTTCCACGCGGAAATGGCACTTAGTTCAGACGTACAAAGACAGAAGATAAACCTTTGATGTGAGACTGAAAGTCTCGTCTAAATAATTGATCACAACTTTCCTCCCTAGCTGTGTTTTCTGTAGCTGAGCCCTGGCCCTTAAAACAATCTTTTTTCTGTGCAGAGGAATGTAAAACAATTATGGTACAACTTTAAAAGCCATATTTTTTTATGTTTTCTAGTTTTCTAGCTTGCTTTGCTGCTGGCTGTGGTCTGCCCAGTTGCAGAGTCCCAGCAGTGGTTCAGCCCCATCCTGCACTTACACCCAGGTGCATCCTAATGATCCTCCATTTGGAGGTTTTCAACAGGCCCTGCCCACCTGGACACCCAACCCTCTGCTAAGGAGTTGCTGCTGGATCACCCCTCCATACCCCAGGCCCCACAGTGACGGTCCCGTTGCTGTTGTGTGAGAAATGCAGCAGGAGAAGGGCTGTTTGGAAAAGCACGAGTCTGCCTGTCTCGGCTGTCCTGGCCCAGGCCACTGTCCCACTGGGCTGCACTGGCCCCGTGGGTGCTGGCTTCGGCTGGAAGCCGCCTGCTCTCCCTGCGATTTCTTCCTGGGTGTGTTAAATCCCCTAAAAGGTAAAGTCTGACCAGAAGCTGGATGAATTTGGCCCTGCTGGGGGAGAGAAAACAGCTGCTGAGATCTGAAGGTTTCATCTCAGGTGAAGAGGACATGGAGCTTGTTCCCACAGCCAGCCTGACGCCAGCCAACTCCCAACATGAAGTAGCAGGATGGGAGCGAGGTCCTGAGGAACCGTGGCCCTGAGCGGTACCTGTGGTGGCAAAGGCTCCCCTCAAGGCCGCTGACTTGACATGTCTGATGGTTGCTGACTGCTGGGGGTAAAGCCTTGAAGGAGCCTTCAGAAACACATCCCAGGGATGGATTTTCTGTGGGCTGAGGCTGAGCCCCTCCAAGCAGCCAGCGTGGAGGAGCATGGTGAGGAATGCCCATGGGCGCAGCCTGGGCTGCCCGAGGGCCGTGGCTGCTGCGCCGAGGGGACAGATGTGCCCCGAGTCGGTGAGCTGAGAACCAGGCGCCTGCTGGAGAGGGGAAGCCGTGGAGGAGGGAGGGTGTTTTGGGGAAATTTGGATGCAGGACTCCAACTCCAGCCCCAGTCCCTGCAGGGGAAGGCCCAACAGTGCAGCTGCCATCGGCGCCTGGCGAGGGGACACCTCTCCCGGTGTCACTCCTGTCCCCACGGGGCAGCACCTTGGGGCTGGCCTACTGCAAATGGCTCCGTGCGAGTAACAAACTTACTTAGTTGCTTTGTTAATGCGGCCTCATGAGCTGTTCAGCTCTTAGAGACAGCTCTGGTGGGGCTTGGGAAGAAGAATGAAGCGCCGCTGCCCACATGGCAGCTGAAGCACCGGCCCAAAATCTCCGGGAAGCCTCGTCCGGCTGGGGGAAGAGCTTTGATCTTGGGCTGTGCAGCTCTGCCTCAGGCGACAGCTCCTGCTGCGGCTTCTCAGGTTTGTGAGGGGCCAGTTGGTTTGTGCAGCCCCTCCGGGCTTTGCTCCGCGGGGAGGAACGGCCGGGGCTGTGGTGGGACCCTGCGACGCTCCTTCCCTGGCAGACGTCATTCTCGCTGCGTGTTGTTCCAAAATTAATTCCATCTTATTTACTCATGCTCCCCTGACCTCCTCCGACGTGTGATTTTCCTTGCGTGCCGCCTGAGGACTGTGTTTAAGCTGTCAAGATGCGGGGGCTTTACTGCACCTCTGGATTTAATTTACTGTTGCTGTGAGTAAAAGCCAGTAATAAAAATCAGCAAACAAGAAATACAGCAAATATTTTCCTCTCCCACAGGCACTCTGTGAGGCCAGACTGGCGCCCGCTGCTGCCCACCGTGCTGAGAGTCCTGCTGAAACGTGGCCACAGGATGCCACGGGACCGTGGCTTCCCGGAGGGGCTGGGGCAGGAGGCGTTGGGCTTCTTAAGACATTGTTTGTTCGATAAACGTGATTTTGTGATGTGGCTTTTGCTGGCACCGGGGCACAGACTTCAGTTAGTGGTCCCTTCCCAGCCGATGGCTGATTCCTCTCCCGTTGGGTCTGGTGGGGTTTGTGTCCGTGCTCCTTGTCCCCATCCCCTCCCTGGGTCATGGAGGGTCTGACCCTCTTTTTCCTAATGGCCTTAATTCGGGTTTTGGTACAAATAGTGCTTGAAAGGTGCCGGGAGCTGCCTTGGGAAATAAGGTTGGGGTGCAGCTGCCTGCAGGCGCTGGGTGTGAAAGCTGGGAAATGTCGGTGTGTTCGGCGTGCTGCAGCCTGGGGACATCCACGCTGGGCAAGTCAGCACTGCCAAACCTTCTCTGACTGAAATCAAGGCTTTTAGGGGAAACCGTGGCAGTAGCAAAAGCAATAAAAGCATTTGCCTGTTGTTAAAAAAAAAAAAAAAGAAAAAGCAAAACCAAAGTAGTATTAATGTTCATCCTGGTTTTAGGAGTGAATACCCCATAAATCTATATAATTGTGTGTCAGGATTGTTCCCAGAGCCACGCTGCAGGAGCAGCCCTGAGCAGCGTTCCAACGCACCTGGGGCCTGAGCGTTACTTAGCACAAACGTGGCATTTTCACAGGTAATTGGCAGAGCCACCGTCACCGCTCTCCGCGGGCCGGCACCAGCAGGGACAGCTCTTAATTAAGCCTCGCGCCGTGGTGGGGGTTATGGACGAAGCAGCCGGGCCTCCAGCTCTGGAAACGCAGTCAGGTTTGTCAGCGAGGAGTGACGCTTTGGTCCAACGTGGCCTTGAATACAGAACTGTGCTGTGCTGAGCCCAAGCTCCCCTGGATGGCGTGGGACACCTCTGGCACCAGGCAGGGGTTGGTACCCATGAGGTACAAATGCTAACGATGCTGCTGGAAATACTTATTTTTGGAAACCTTGTCTTTAGCAGTGGTATCTGTCAGGGAGGGCAGGCTTAGCAGCAGCGGCGGGCGATGCTGTCCTCACAGGGACTAGCACAGCTCTACATTACAGCACTCATGCGGTGTATAATTTGGGATCAGAAAGAACACCAAATGTGCATTAATTTTAAATGTACCATAAATGACACGTTTTTTCCTCAAAGAAGGCACATGAGCTGTGATGCACAGCCCCAGAGCAATATGTCGAATAAGGCTGGTGCCTCCCTCAAGCAGCCCTGACCTGCCTGCATGTCCCCGGGCAGGGTGGGCTGAGCTCTGTGCTGTGCCCGTGCCTGAGCGTGTGGCCACTGTGTGGGCCACTATAGCTGGTCACAGGTGGCCCTAAGTGCTCTGTTTGCCCTTGGCATTGACTGCCACGGTGCTCTGCACCCCGTCGGGCTCAGGGAGGCACAGTGAGGTGCTTTCTGGCACTGGCTGTGCCTGCAGCTGCGTTTGCATCCAATATAATTTTTTTACTCCACCTCAGGTGTGTGTGCCTCCACCTGTTCGTGGGCTGAGCTGTGAAACTCTTTCTCCTCACAGTGACTAGTGGCTGCCTCAAGGCAGAGGCACTCAGTGGCAGGTTTTAGCTGGTCACTGACGTGGCTAGGAGGGTTGTTTCTGCTCTTTGGGTGAGAATTTGCCCAGGCTGTATGGTGTGTTGGCTCTTGCGTGGTTGGACATGGTGGGGAAGGATGCCAGCTCTGTCGTCTTTGGCTTCATCATTCTCCATCCTGTCTTGGTGCTTTCCCCTCTCCTGCTGGTGTGGGTCTGTTCCCCCAGTGTGTGACTGGGCTGTTGCTGTTGGCCCTCTCCCTAATTAGGCCCTGAATTAGTTGGCAGTGGCTGGTGGGTAACTTCTCTCCCTGCTGTGGAGCTGGGAGATCCCAGCTCCGTACATCCCTGAAACTGCTGCCCTGGGGCTCAGCACTGTGTCTCCTGGGGGCCGTAAAATCCCTCCCCTCCACTTGCTTCCTTGCTGGAAATCAAAAGCTTTTAACAAAGCAAAGATCGGAAAAGCTTTTAGAGTGGGGCTGGCAAAGTGGTGCTCACCCAGGATTTCATTAGAGCTGGCGAGGAGGAGGTCAAGAGCATCGGCGTGGGGCTGCCCGACCCAGCCAGCCACGGCCACCTCCGAGGCTCCCGCCAGGACACGTACCTGGTGGGGAAGGAGATTTTGGTCCCTGACAGCGGAGGGGAGAGCTGAGCCTTGCAGGGGTTGTTGGGGTGAACGTGCCTCTTGCTGGGGCTCCTCTTCTGCGAGCAATGAACCTTTCAGTGCGCTCCAGTGGTCAGGAAAGAGGTTTTCTAAGTGCTCTAGAGCTGCCACCTTCATGGGGACGGTGTCTGCGCTGCGGCTGGTCCTTGGTGCAAAACAGGCGGTGGGGAGGGTGTTTCTGCTCACGTCCCTCGCGGTAAAACTGGGCTGGCGAGTGGGGATTTGAAAGCGCTGGCAGGGGATGGATGATCTCAAGTAGTGTCTGGCTGGTGTGGTTGGTAGCCCCCTGTCAGCCCCCACCCCGTGAGCACCAGGATTACACGGCCTCGGGAGCTGAGCCTGCCATGGAGCCCCCAGCACGGCGGCTGCCGGGGGAGGCTCTACAGAAGGTCAAGGCAGATACATCAGCTGCCGAGCGATGCCGGAGCCGCGGGCAGGATGGACACCAGAGCCTGGGCACAGACCACACGTCACAGCAGCTCCGCTCCCCATCGCCAGAGTCAAGCTGATGGGGCTCCACAGGCTGTACAGTTTGGCTAGCTGGGAAGCTGAGCTGCTGCAGGCAACTCCCTTGGAGACCCAAATCCAGGCTGCATCCGTGCTGGTCTGCGAGCTGCTGATTTTGCATGAGGCAAGAAAAAAGTGGAAGCACAGAGCCCCAACAAAAAGGCTGTCAAGTCCCCGCAGAGCAGTGCCCACCCGGGGGGCCCCTGCACGAGTCACGGCTGCAGGCAGCCCTGGCTCTCGTGGGACCCTCCTCGTCCTCCCCAAAATCTGCCCCTGGGTCGGCTGTGCTGATCCACAGGGAGGCAAAGCACCATATACCGGGGCTGCCGTGCCCCAGGGGAGCCATTCCCGGGGCTGCTGGCGTCCTCCCCAGCACGCAGCCGAGCGGGGACCCAGCGGGGCGAGAACTCCACGTTGCCAAACTAGGTCACGCCATGAACTCGAGCCATGTGGCAGACAGAGCTAAAAATACCTGCAGAGCCGAGTGTTTCCCCAGCAGCTGTGAAGGGCCACGGCCTCGCCGGGTTGGACTTTAGCTGTGAGATGCCCCGATCCTGGCCCCAGCCAGGAGGGTCACCCGGGCCCTTGGGCTGCTGGGGCCGGGGGTGATTTAGGAGCAGGTGCTGGAAAGGCCCTGCTGGGGCTGCAGGTCCAGAATCCACCCAAGAAAATGCCTCTCTGCTGGTGGTGTAAATAAGGCATCGCAAGGTAACTCGCAGCCGGGCCCCTGCTCCTTGCAGAGACCCTCCCACAAGCCTTGGATGTCTCATCTCCAGCCTCCACATCTGCCTCCTCAGAAAACCACCTCAGCTTCCCTTTGTGATAAATGTGTTAACAATTAGTGACACAAAATAATGGCACAGTGGGGAATGTAACCCAAACCTGATGCAAGAATTCAGCAAACTAAGTTGTTTTTCTCTTGGGAAAGAGAGGGCTTTTGTTTTAGTGTCACACTTTTGGAATGCGCCAAGAGGACAGGGACGAGGGGCCCGGGGCGTGCTGCTGGGATGAGCCCCTGCGCTGCTGTAAGGTAGAGCTGGCAGCAGGTTGTGGACTGGAGCCTGTCCCCAGCCCTGTGACTTGCACCCTGCGGGGCACCTGCAGCTCAGGGATTTTGTCCCCTCTTTGGGACTTTGTCTGTCTCCTTCGGGACTTCAGCCATCCCCTCGCTGGCTGCTGCTCCTTGCCCTGCAGAAAAGCACACCCAGGTCAGTCCTGCTTTGCTCATCCTCTGCCTCCAATTTCTGCACCTGGGGCCAGCACCGTGTTGCGGAGTGTTGCAAAAGCAACTGCCTCTGATTTACCTTCCCCTGATGATGTCTAGATTTTTTGCATCCCATCTTTTTTGGATGAAACACTTCCTTTGTTCCTGTTTGAAAGCTGGCCTATTTTAGTACTGCCAAGTGAAAATGGGTTTGTGCGCAGAAAAGATCCCAGTTGCTCTGTATAACTTCTCTGTTGTAATTATTCACTGCCAGTTCTGCTTCCAGCAGCTGTATAATTCATCAGCTGTGTTTTGTGCTCATTTCTCAATCAATGATGAAAACATTGATTAGTGTCAGGCTGGGACTGACTCCGGCAAAATCCCTCTAAATCATCTCTGTTCACTGATGACTCCTTGTTTTGGAGATGGGCTTGCAGCTCTCCATCCATTTAATGTGGGCTTTATTGAGATTGTATAGCGCTAAATTTGTAATTAGGGTGTCATATCATATTAAGTCAAACACATTGCCAAAAGCTAAGCAAATAATGGCTACATGGTAACCTTTATCTACAAACTTGTAATTTTCTCAAAGGATGAAATGAGGCTCATTTGACAAGACATTTTTCCATTACACCACACCGGTGGGTGTATTTTTAATCCTTGAATTCTATATTAATTAAATCCTCTGTGTCCTCTCCATTTTTCAATCTGAATGTCACGCTGGACCTGTCGACTGTTAACCAGGGCACCCGCTCTGCCCGCCGAGCACCGCGTTAGCATCCTGCCCAACCTGGCGTCTCCCCAGGCTTCGAGCTTTTCAGCAGCGAGTGAAGGCAGCTCAGCTCGGCAGGCTGCTCGAGGGCCCTCAGGTGCACAGCACGTGGATCTGCTGAGTTGGAAACCCCACAGATGTCACCTGAGATGCCCTTGGTTGTTAGTAGACCAGAGAGTATTTCATTATCCTTGTGTCTTACGTTGCCATCCTCTCTAACTGCAGAAGAGACACACTGAGGGCCTTGTCACTAGCCATGTGCCTCCTCAGCCAGGAATGACGTGGCTTCTCCATGCTTGGAGATTTTCAACATTCAACTGGGCAATCCCAGAGCAAGGCACTGTAGCTCGGACATCGGTCGGGCTCTGAGCAGGAGGTTGGACTGGAGACACTCAAGCTTGCTCCTGACCAAAATCTTCTTACGCTTCCCTAAGTCTATAAAATGAACCTACAGCATCATAAACATTTCTTTTGTTTCTGATATATTTAGCGAACAACTTCTTACTGGTTGTGGTTTTGCCAGGCATGGCTCTTCCTCTGTCCGTTTACCCTCCTCTATCAATATCTCTGCTTCATAGCTCATTGTGGTGATTGCTCCATATTGATTAGTATCTATTACTTTCTTCCTCTTCACACACACTGTCATTTTGCTTCCAATTGCTGTTTCAGGTTACCAACTTACAGGATGGCCTTTCAGCCAGTTATATTTTCTTGACTCTGCGATATTAGCTTTTCTGCCCTTTTGTAAGCTCCACTCAAAGAACTGCTGGTTTCCCACTCTACAGGGGTTTTTTTCCCCTTCAATTTTCCTCATAATTATCACCACCTCCATGAAGTTTGTGAAGCTGCTGGTTCCATGAGTGATGAAATGAAACGAAGAGGCCATAGCAGTCCACCAGAGAGTTTTGCGACTCCGTAGCACGTTGGCAAAGCAGCTGGAGCAGCTGTGCTGAGCCCATCCAGCCTGACCTGGTGCCTGAGGGAGGCTCTGCTCTGGCTGCTTGCTCCTGATGCAGCACCGCAGCTGCTCTTCCCGCACTGGAGCATCTCTGCCCTCCCTGGCAGTCTGTTCTGCTTCCTTAGTGTCAAACAGTTTTTCTTTATGTCTAACCAGAATTTCACCATGACACTTTAATTCCATTGCTTCTTGTCCTGTCCTGCCTTCACCCTTGTAATACCTGGACTATGTTGCTGTAGATCCCCTCAAGTCTTTAATCTCCTGGGGTGAATCAGTCTCACTTTCAGCCTTTACTCACAGGCTGCACTTTTGCACCATCAGACCCCTCCTGGTGCTCCCTCTGAGCCTTCTGCACCCAGCCCAAATCTCCCCTGAAACGCCACACCGGGGCTAGGCCAGGTCCTCTGGCTGGTGCCGTACTAGACCCGTGCATTTCCGTACTATTTCTCACACTGTGACATTCACCTTTTCCACACAAGCACAACACTGTTGGCTCCCGTTCGGCTGAAGATTTGCAGTAGCATCCAGGTCCTTTCCTGGAGAACAACGATGGATTCAGCTGCTGCCCATCCCAAGCTCCCTGCCAAATCTCCCTCAGCACCTGACTGATTTCACTACAAACCTCTGAGGGCTGCTCTTCCTCCTTCCCACAGGACAGCTTGGGAACGGGGCCCGGGCAGGGACAGCAGAACAGATACTCCTACGGCACACACACCGTAACCACTCCTTTCCTGTGCCTTGGGCTGGTTTATTTGCAATTGTGGATTTTGTTATCCTTGCTGACAGGGTCTAACCTAGAAGCTCTTTACTGCCTGCCCCTTTGTTCGATGCCCCAGCTGAAGCAGATGTCACCTATTTTGCTACACCCTCACTGTGACCAGGAGCTGCTGAAGGCCGGGAATGTGTGTGCAGCCCTGTGTGAACCTCCCTGCGCTGCCCAGAGCCGCTTGTTGTCACTAGCACGGATGCAGGTAGGTACTCCAGGCTGGAGAGAAGAGCCGTGGAAAGCTCTGCAATGCACACGATATAGCAAAGCCCAGCTCTCCTCTTTTCCTCACCTCCCTTTCAGCTTCTCACTCCTTCTGCCACAGCCATCGCAAATAGTTTCCTTCCGCCCACCAAGAGGGAAAGGCTAAACGCATCCCTCCTCATCCTCCAGCTGAGCTTTCTGAATCATCCTCCCTGTACGTTTCTACCTGCTTCTCTCCTTGCTCCTTGGCCTCGCTCTTCGCAGGATCAGGCCCCACACGCACAACTGCCCGTCATGAGGCAGAAGCACCGTGTCGGAGGGAGCTGGCCCTGCTGTGCCTGCGCTCGGCGGAGTGTGGGTGCTGCGGTTCCAGCGCTCTCTGAGCCCTTTTGCCAACAGTAATGACAAATGTGCAAGACAGCTGGTTCAGAAAGGGTTTCATTTCTGTGCCCAGCACCTTTAGATACAGCAAGAGTTGAACATGGTGTGGGGTAGGGTTGGAGAGGAGCTTCAGGAGTGAGATGCTTATAGGGATGCATTCACACAACACTCCGTTAGTAGCCACATTTTTTTCTTCCATTTTAAATATAACACAGCCACTTCAAACTTCAGCTTTTCTTCTGCTGCATGGTACCAATGTCAAGACAAAGTCAGGTTGTTATTTTGCCAAACAATGAAATACTGAGATGTGGATGGAACAAAAACTGAGTAATGACTGAATCATTGGGCAATCAATTACCATCAAATCTGTTCCTGGAGCTGTTTCGGGAATCCCGACCTTGAGGAACCTCCATGTAAGGGCCAAGTCCTGCACCTCCACGGCTGCTGAACAGTCCCTGCCAGTCCTGGGGACACTGGGAGTAAAACCTGTCTCTGGTAGGTGCAAAATCAGTTTCCCTTCACCAGGAGGGTGGTGCAGCATGGGAACACGTCACCCTGGGGAGGGGGGTCACCATCCAGCGAGAGGGTCACAACCTGGCCAAGCGAAGTGGCTGTAGCGTAGGCAACAGTCCTGCTTCGAGCAGGCAGCAGGACCAAAGACCTCCAGGGAGGATTCACACCAACGCTTTCACATTTCTGTGGAGAAGTTAAGGAATTTTTTCCCTGCATGAAATATCCACATTGTTGTTTCCTTTGTTATATCAATTCGCTTTATTTATCGTAGTTTATTCTGAGGGACTGGTGTATGTCAATTTGATGCCACTCATTTAGCCAACAAGAATGAAATGATTTACCATCCTGCTCAGATCCTCCCTCCTGCTATAGCCAATACTTGTTTCTTTTGTTTCTCTCTGCCTGCTGTATCATTTTAAGAAAAAAAGGGTATGTAATATTATGCTGCTCTTGAAATGCCCACTCTCCTGTCAGTTCTCCTGACTCAGAAACATGGTGTCTCATCCAGACTCTTCCTCTCCTGGGCAGAGTTGGTTCCCTCGCCGGGATTCAGGAGCATGCTTTTGAAATGAGCCCACCAAGGGATGGACACAGACCACAGCAATCTCCTGTCCTGGCGCTCTTTCCTGTCTTTGGCCTCTCTGGCAGCTCTGCTTGCCTGTATTGGTTTTGGACACCACAGACTCTGTGCACAGTTGCCCTATGTTGGTACTCAGGCGTTCTCAGCTCAGTAAATGGCCAGAAAACTGACTCGGCAGCAAGGAGCAAAGGCTTTCTGCTGGCAGGGGATGGAGAGCGGGGCTGCGTGGCTGGGCATGCAGGGGGTGGGAAGGAGCGATGGGAAATGCTCTGGTTGTGTTTGAGTTTGGGAAAGGACAGAGGGATTTGAGAAAGGCTGGAAGGGTTTATGGGGTTGATGGGGTTGGACATGCTCTCGTCCTCCCATAAGTGCCTGAACTATATTATCATTGTTATTGTTGTTATTGTTGTTACTGTTATTACTGTTATTACTTTATGAACTGGTGCGCATGCATATTAGTAAGGGTATGCACAGGATTGAGTCTGCCTGGCTCCAAATCTACCTGGCACAAGGCATGGCTTGCATTTAGAAAATTATTTTAGCCTTCTGGGGCCACATTTTAAGGCAGGTTTGTTCAATGCTTCACGTTTCAAGCCCTCAGTTCTGACTAGGCTCTCCATTCGCGATACAAATCTAATAAATAACAGGCATGGCTGAGTGGTGAGACATCTTTGTGGCTTTCATGTGGTCTTGTGTCACCTGGCTGTTGTAATGCCTGTGAGACCTGGATGGAGAAGCCTTGTCGGGAAGGCAGCTCAAGATTTCAGCCAGCAGAGTAATAGCTAATTGAGTGTATTTCAATCATGAGCTCCATAGAAGGAAAGCAAACTCCACAGAGTAGAAAGAAATTGCATCTTAGAGTAATCTGAATGTGGGTAGATAATTAGGCCTATATTTCATGGGAACATTTGCTGGGCAACATAATGAAAAGGCCAGCAACATAATTTTCTTTAAGTAGTGTGATGCCTCCCGCTAGGGACGGGCCGTGCCAGCGCTGGTGCTGCAGTGCAGCGGGAGCAGGGAAAGGCATTGCCTGGCCAGAGGGGCTGTTGCGTGATGGTGCAAAGCTGAAGCCTGTCCCCCCCTTCTCTAATGTCTGCTCAGAGAAAGCTGCTAAGGCTCCTGCGCTGCTCTTGGCAAGAAGGTGGCAAAATAAATCCCACAGCCTCACCACCTTCCCGTCTCTCCGAACGGCAGCCACGGCGAAGCCTGTTGAGGTTGCGCTCGCAGACACAGGCCAGTTCAGAGCTACTCTGGGAGTCTCCCAGTGGGAAGCCGGGCTGCTGCCACTCAACCCAACCTGGAAGAGCTCCTGCTCTGAGTCATCGATCCAGCCTGGAAGGTCAGCAGGGGCTGAGGAAGCGGCTCTGCGGCTGAGGTTTGGGGGAAACACAGCCCGGCTGCGTGTGCCCAGGAAAGCCCCTGGTGCGAGAAGCCCAGCCCGGCAGCGCACTGAGCCCTCCCAGCCACGCTCGGCCGGTGCAAGTGCTGTTAATGTGCTGCTGCACTCATCCCAAGAGAGTGCACCAGCCCTCAAATCCCCCCAGACTATGGCTATGCATGAGAAGTAAAGCTCCAAGGCCTTTTTCAGCATTGTTTTTTTCCAAATCTGGGACAGAAAGGCTCTGCTTTCCTGCATCCTCCACCCCCAACTAAGCACTGATCCTCTCTTCCAAATCTCCAGTTTGGACCAGGGTTCCCTGCCAGGAACCTTCTGCTTTGTGCAGCAGCAAACCGACAACATAAAATAATACTTGGCTTCTTCATAATGCTGGCAAAGTTAAAAGATTTGGCAAAGTGCAGTGGCTTAGGAGGGTGGAGGGGAGAGTTTAATCTTTGAGCACAGGTAACCCTGTCTAAGGGTTCTGAATTCCTCTCCCGCCAGTGCTGCACTCGCTAGCACGTCAGAGCTGGGACAGGTAACAGAAAGTAAGGCTGAGAGGCTGTATCCTGCCCTGATAATTACTGATTAGGTCTTTTACTAAAAATAGCTGGGGGTGAGCTGGCCTAACATCAGGACTGAGTGCTCCGTATCCCAGCTGGTTCAGAAGAACTGTTCACCCAGTGATCAGGACTATGTTTGCGACTGCATTTGAACAAGCTCTTATTTTCTGATCTCAGATGCTTGGCCATTTATGAACAGTTCTGTCCAAATGAATCCACTCAAAGCAAAACCATAATTCTTGGCTAACTCCAACTTGTTAGCTATTGATATTGCTTCTGTGATGTATTGCCTAATTTTAATTATGTCAGTGTTGGGAAAGTTATTTTCTTACAGTGCCTCATTAGAGTGAAGTTTTTAATTGATGAATTCAACAGCAACATCTTTAAGTGACTAAATCGGCCAAGTGGGAAGGCAACTAGGTGATATTTGAGTGACCTCCTGCTACCTGGGAGACCTTGAGCTTCCCAGTGCAGTTGGCCATAACCGTTGTCCTCCAACTCTTTCCAAACAGCGCTACGCAGATAAACCCCGACAGCTCCTCCAGCTCCCGCACCGTCTTGGTTTTACTGCCATCTCTCAGGGTCGTTGTGACTTGTCAGGAGAGCTGAATCGGGACGCCGTGTTTATGGACACATCAGTTTGTCTTCTCTTTTCAGTCTGGTGCTTCACCCCTCCGTTACCACCGCACTCGGGCCAGTTGTTTTGTGCAGAACAAGGGGCGCAGAGGGCTGGGGGCTAAAAACATCCCTGCCTGAGCCAGTCCTCTCCGTACCACCCCTGCGGTCCCAGCACATCATGTGCCTGGGAGGCACCCGCCCCTCGGCCTGTGCTGCGGTCATGTACAGCCCTGGGAAATGTCCCCGAGGAGGGGGGTCCCACACCTCCCTCGGCGCTGCTCACCCTGTTACTCTGCCCTTCCCAGTAACTAAATAACTGTGTTATATGCAGACCACAAATGATCCTGGTCTCAATTTGGACCAAAGAAACAACAGTCATCACACACGGCCCATTAATCATCCTGCTTTGTCCTGGTTTATGCTTCCCATATTGCTGCGTCCCTTCCCTCTGCCTCCGGGGTTTGTACTCCGTCCAAAGCCAGCGACCGGTGTGTGAGGCACAAAGGCAGCTTGGGTGGGGATGCTATTCAGATGAACCTGGGAGAAAAAGGGGCCATTTCTGAGCATAAGGATCAGTGCAGAGCCCAATACTTTGCCACTGAAGTTGGGATTGTTTTTCTCCTGTGTGCCTATCTTTGTAATTATCTGCTCTGGATGTCCTCAGCCATTTTATTACCTAGTTATTCACTGTCATGAGGTCCCTGTATAATTCTTTACAGCATCTCATGTATTTATGACCCTGAATACCTTTGCATCATCAGCAAGCTTTGTCACCCCTTTTTTCAACTCCTCTTCAGGATTATTTCTGAATATGCTGAAGTGAGCAGACCCCAACACAGGTCCCTGTGGGGCTCCATTCAAGCCCTCCCTCCATTCAGGAGCCTGCCTATTGATAGCTGCTCTTTGAGAATCCTTTAACCAGTTACTTATCTATTTCAAGCTTTTTCTGTTAATCCCATGGTAATTGCGTTTCTGTAAGAAACTCCTGCGACAGACCTTTTGGGAGTCCAGGCAGACTACACCACATGCTTATCGACTCCTCTAAAGAACTGTAATAGATTTATGAAGCATTCCTTTATTCGAGGAAACCCACTTTTTTTTTCTTCCCACTATTTCAGATGTATCCAACTATTCACTAATTATATTCTTTATTACAATTTCTATCAGTTTACCCAGGAGGAACCTCAGACTGCACGGTCTGTCATAACCCCAAACCCTTCCCATTTGTCACCTTGAAGCTCTCAGACACCGAGGCTATGTTACGCACAGTGATTACATGCTCCAATTAAGTAATTAAACTGTATCATCTCTGAGTTCCTGAGCACTTAGGTGAACCATCTCAGTCTGGTGAATTTGCACTCTTTGGTTTGACTATTTATTCCTCAGCTTCTTCTGCTGACACTTGAATATGAGTCAAAACCAATGCCACGTCCATATAAAGATGACTTCTGGCACAGGAACATCTCTGAGCTTTTTCTCACTGACTACAGATGCAAAATTTTCATTGTTTTTCTGTTCTGACCTTATCTCCTACGAATGCTCCTCTTGTGCTGTGGCCAACTGCTGACTCTCTAGACTCTCCAACAGGCTTCCTGTGCTTGATGTGTTTGAAGAAGTATTTATTATTGTTTGCCTTTGCCTTTTGCAGTTGCTCCTGTGACTGTTTTGGGCTGGTCTTATTTCTCCTTTTTGTATTTAAATTGTCAGGATACATACTTTTTGCTCATTTAGGCTTTTCTAAACATAAAAAGACTGGATTCTTAAAGTCTGAGAATCATCAGACCATCTCATCTCAGCCTGATCTAAGACCTAGACCACCTAACCAGGTCTAAGGCTCTGGGTTTCCCACTAGACTGAGATGTGCTGTTTGCTTTGACAGGATGCTGAGATACCAGATTTTTCAAGTGTGATACCCTCATATAGACAAAAATCATCCCTGGCCAGGATGAATTTTGCCTGGGTCATGCTTCAGGGTATTGAACCTTCACTGGTGGAAGGAGGGAAGCATTTCTCTGACCGACTATGATGGTTTTGGAAGCTGGTTTGGGGTGTGCTCCCCTAGGATGATGTGAGCTCAGCAGAGAGCCCCATGAGTGGAGGTTTGGGGCTCGGGCGGAGGGACCGTGGTGCTCCCTGCCTCCTCGGCCTGTTTGCCTATGTGCGTGCGTCTGGAAGGCCTGTTGCCATGGAGAAACGATGGGGAACAGTCTGCTTGGCTCGCCTGACTTTTTTCCTAGCATGAAGCAAAGGCGTCTCTCCAGCTGTAACGAGACAGAGGGCCGCTACCTCCTCTTCTGTGCCACACTGGGGTAACCCAGACCCCCAGATAGCTGGGAGAAACCCAAAGGCAGGGAGAAAACACTAAATGAAGGTAGGGAAGGAGCAGAGAACAAGAGGGGAAACTGCAGGGAGGTGGGCCAGTGCTTGTGGGGTGCTATTGGGAGTGATGGAGCTTCTCAAGGGCACACAGACCAACAGGCAGTGGGCACCTGTTACAACAAGGGAAATTCCCATTAGATATATGGAAAAAATCTCTCCCTGTGAGAGTGGTGCAGCCCTGGGACATGGACCAGACTGGTCCATCCTTGTTGGTCTTCAAAACCCATCTGGTCAAGCCCTGAGCAGCCGATGTGTCTTTGAAGGGAGCCCTACGCTGGGCTGGACCCTCTCCAGCCTCAAAGAGAAAGACCTTGCTGAGGAATGGACAAGGGAGAGTCTGAGAGAGCTCCAAGATGCACAAAAGTGGCAGAGGGTGGTCTGAAAACAGGATGAAGGTGAAGGCATCCCTGCTTTTTAATTTTGGGAATTGACAGTACCGGACACTTCTTCACCGAGGCTGTAACTGCTTGCATGGCTCAAGTTCTCTACAGTTTTTTTAAGGTGCGTCCTAAAACCAGATGGATTTTCTCTTATTTTCTGTCGTAGAACTCTTCAGTGACATGACTGTGCAACAAAAACCGGGGCGGGGGCGGGGGGATAGTCATGAGTAGAAGTTTAATAGGAGTCATCTTCTGTGGGAAGAAATCCAATGCACTGACATGGGTTTTGTTTTGTACCTGAAAAATATCACTGTGAGAAACTTTAGGGTGTTTCCAGGTAGATCTGGTGGGGATTACATCGGGGATAGAGTAGACCTGTCAGTTTTGGGGTGGTTTTTGTTTGTATTTTTAAAGAATAACATTTGCTACAACTGACAAAATATTTAAACATAGAAATAAAGAGCATTTTCCCCCTCCAATTACACAGGAAAGAAAGGGGGAAAGCACAGACGGAAGACTTGGGCTGACCTTATTTTTGAAGCATTCCCATGTATTTCTCTTTTCTGCCTTCTTTTGACTGTGTGTGCACCTTCAGATCTCTGTGTCACTGTGTTTCTAGTGGCATGAAGCACGGCTAGGCATCTAATCAGATGAGCATGTATCAGCTCTACCCCACTTGCTTCCAACACACAAGACTGAGGCGTACCCGCCCTAAAATCTCCACCAATATTATCACATGGGATCGAGACTGTGACATTTAAAGAAGTCTTGTCACTAAGTTCAGCGCTGTGTAACACAGAGCTGTGTTCATCCTGCTTGAGATACAAAACCCCCGGGAAGAGGAGCGATTCTGATCCGCAAGAGCAGCTCTGCGGGGCGAGCGGGACACAGAGGCCAGCTCCCTCAGCGGCAGGGATGGAGCAGTCCATGCCACTTAGCACCTCTCCTTTGGTCAGCTGGCCTCAGCTAAAAAGCAGGGTGACGTCTTTATTTTACACACATGGCACTTTTTCCGCTCAGAGCTTGAGTCTAAGCAAAGATACGTTTCTGAAAGTTTGTTATTCACAGTGAAAAGAAAATTCCAGCTGATGAGGTATTTACATCCCGCTCCTTGTGTCCACACACAGCAGGGTATTTGGGTACCTTATTCATCTTTTTTCTGCTCTCTACACAAATTACTTTATTTTTCAATTTGTAGATTAATAGACCAAATAGTCAGACTTAATTTGCTCAAGTCCTCATATGGTCTCTTGCAGATTTGACTTTGGAGTCTCTGGAGAAAGAGGACTGAAGCTTTTCCCAAACTCTCGGTCTCTTCCTGCAGGGTCTCTGAAGAACAGTGAAACATGATCTTATGCTACAGCCTTTCCCCAGCTACAGACACCACAAGGTGTGTCTGTTTGTCTGTTCTCCCCCCTTTGGCTGCCTCTCTTCACAAGGCTTGTAGGAAGTTTAATTATCTATGAAACTTCTACCCCTCTGTCAAATCTGGTTGAACGAGTTGGCTCTGAATTCCTGGGATTCACGAACTTGCTTGCAGAGTCAGGGGCACCACCCAAGCGCTTTTTCTGTATATATTACAAATAATATTTAAAAACTTGCTGCCCCCACTCACGCAGTTGCCCTGAAAGCAGATTTATAAAATACTTTCTCAAGGAAAATCATTTTCCCAAATCCTCCCAGGGATCAAAACCTACATCCATGAAATTGGTCCGAGGGCTGGAACCCCTCTGCTGTGGAGTTGGGGTTGTTCTGCCTGGAGAAGGCTCCAGGGAGACCTTGTTGCAGCCTTTCAATATATAAAGAGGGCTTAATAGAAAGGTGGAGAAAGACCTTTTACCAGGGCCTGTAGTGACAGGACAAGGGGCAAAGGTTTTAAACTGAAGGAGTGTAGATTTAGGTTGGACATAAGGAAGAAGTGTTTTAAGATGAGGGTGGTGAGACCCTAGAAGAGGTTGCCCGGAGAAGTTGTGGATGTGCCATCACAGGAGGTGTTCAAGGTCAGGTTGGACAGGGCTAGGAGCAACCTGACCTAGTGGAGGGACCTGGGGGTGTTGATTGCCAGCCGGCTAAACATGAGCCAGCAGTGTGCCCAGGTGGCCAAGAAGGCCAATGGCATCCTGGCTTGTATCAGCAATAGCGTGGCCAGCAGGGACAGGGAAGGGATCTCACCCCTGGACTCGGCACTGTTGAGGCCGCCCCTCGATGAGTGGGTTCAGTTTTGGGCCCCTCACTCCAAAAAGGCCATTGAATGACTCGAGCGTGTCCAGAGAAGGGCAACGGAGCTGGTGCAGGGTCTGGAGCACAGGTCTGATGGGGAGCGGCTGAGGGAACTGGGGGGGTTTAGTCTGGAGAAGAGGAGGCTGAGGGGAGACCTCATGGCCCTCTGCAACTCCCTGAAAGGAGGGTGCAGAGAGGGGGGATGAGTCTCTTGAGCCAAGGAACCAGCGCCAGGACAAGAGGGAATGGCCTCAAGCTGCGCCAGGGCAGGGTCAGACTGGCTCTTAGGAAGGATTTCTTTGCAGAAGGGGTTGTTGGGCGTTGGAATGGGCTGCCCAGGGCAGGGGGGGAGTCCCCATCCCTGGAGGGGTTGAAGAGTCGGGTTGACCCAGTGCTGAGGGATCTGGTGTAGTTGGGATCTGTCAGTGCTGGGTTAACGGTTGGACTAGATGATCTTCAAGGTCCCTTCCAACCGAGATGATTCTGTGATAGTGCAAGATGTCCCTGGCCAGGGCAGGGGTTGGACTGGGTGATCTTCAGAGGTCCCTTCCAACCCAAACCATTCTGTCATTCTCCGAGATGAGAATCCCCTGAGGCTTGGCTGACCAAGCAGCCGCCCAGCCCTGGCGCTGGGTTTGTTTTCAAGCATTTGATGACCCGGAGGAAGGCGTTTGCTCTGGCAGGTGACTCTGGACACCTGGCTGCTCCTCACGCCTCCGCCGCCCTGGGGAGCTGCCGCGCTGCCCTGGGCCCCGCTCTGGGATAAAGCCAGGCTTTGGGAAGGGACATTTGTGTCAGCCCTGTTCAACACCCGACAGCCCGATCTTTGGGACAGCGTCCACCCTGCGCGTGGCGGGACCCCGGTGCACCCACCCTCCGCCTCGCTGCGGAAAATAAACCGTGCACAAACCCTTTCACCGGTTCCGTCAAAGGCAGGCGACAGTTTTATGTCAAAATGACGGCTTTCGGGTTTTTTTGCCGGTTGCGGGTCTGTTTCCTGGCGGGAGCACCCCCCCCCCCTCCCGCCCCGGGCCTCCCCTCGGGTGCGGACACGACCCCCGCAGGGCAGGACCGCGCTGATCGCGGGTCCCGCCGGTGGCCGCGCCGCGGGGCCGAGCGCCCTTCGCGGGGTCACCGGGCCGAGGCCCGCCATGATGTCAGGCGGGAGGAGGCGGGGGCGGAGGGGGGAGCCGGCGGCCAAATATAGCGGCGCTTCCTGGGCGGCCGGGCCCTCCCTCCTGCCGCAGTCAATGAGGAGGCAGCGGCGGCGGCGGAGCGCAGCACTCGCCGGGGGCAGCGCGGCGGGGCGGGGCGGGGGGGCCGCGGCATGGCGGGGCGCTGAGGGAGCGCGGCAGCGAGGGGCGGCGGCGGCTCGCCCCGGCACCCGGCCCCGCCGCGGCATGGGCAGCCGCGGGGTCGTGCGATGAGCGCTCCCCCGGCCGCTCCCCCCCGCGCGAATATGGGCACAGCCGTGTCCAAAAGGAAGACGCTGAGGAACGAGGCCATGTCGTCGGTGGCGGCCAAAGTGAGGTGGGTGCCGGGGGAGCGGGCCCCGCCGAGCCTGCCCGGCCGTGCTGGGGGGGCTCTGCCCGCGGGGAGAAGGCCCCGAGCCCCTCGGGGCGAGCCGGCTGCGGGCGCGACCCCGGGGCTTGTCCCCCAGGGCCGGAGCGGCGGCCGTGCGGGGCCCATCGGGGCGGGGGGCTCAGCCCCCGGGGCTCGGCAGCGGCAGCCGGGGGGGCACAGAGCTTCGGGGGGCCCCGGCGTGTGCCCGCGGCCGGCTCGTCCCCCTCGCTGGGTGCTGCGGGGCCCCCCAAAAGCAGCCGGCTGGTGGCCGTGGGTGACCGCGGTCCCCCCGCACTCAGCCGTCGGGGCGCTGATCCCCGCCCGTGCTGCCGGCGTCTGCTGGGTCCGGCTGCGGGGCTGGCGAGGAGCAGGGCAGAGGTGGGTTTGTCAGGGCTGGATCTTTCAGATCTTCGGGAACTGGAAGCACGGTCGGTTTGCTGGGTGGTTTGTCCTCCGCTGAAATGCCATCTGCGTGTCCGAGGGCAAAGGCAGCAGCTTTCTTCAGGGGGTCTTGCTCCTCTGAATGGAAACCCTATTGCGGGAAGATCTGGTCCCACCTCACCTGCCCTCTCCGGCAGTGCCCCACGCCGCTGCCGCTGACCACTTAAAAGATTTGGGTTCTATATTGTGTTTGTTACGTTTTTATATTGCTTCTTCTACAGTATAGAATTTCACTTACTGCCCGGTCCCAGTGCTTTTTGGTATCAAACATGGGAGATCCTAGAAAATGTATTTACTGCTTGATTGTCCTTAGGTTTAAAAAGCTGTCGCAGGTCAGTGCCCTTTGCCCAGAGAGATGGAAACGACCCTTCTCCCACGCTGCAGCGCAAGTGTCACGGCAGTCATCTGGTGACTGTTTCGGGGCATTGGCGCAGCTTTTTCGCTGCTCCTACAGCACGGCTGTGCAAGGGGGTAGGTCAGTCGGTGTCTCTGCTACATCCAGACTAGCTCTTTGCTGCAGAAAAAAAATGGGAAGAAATAAACTTTTCAGCTGCATTATATAACCTCTCCTTTGTGTTAGACAAAATTGCATTAGAATAACCTGGAGTCATGTGTAGGACTCGATCTGTGCTACTGAGAGATGTCAGTCACCTTTTTGTGACTGTAACTCAGCATTACGGCATCTCTGCTGTGCCGGGAGGAAAGATAAAGGCTTATGGCTTGAAGTGAAGAAATCTTTATATTGCTGTCTGGTTACACTGTAAAGAAATCCATCCTGCAAGGTCTGGAGTGCCTCTGGAGAAAGCTGTCCGGGCAGAGCCTGGAATTTTTCCCCACATTATAATACACCCTGGTTGTAACCAGTAAGGAAAACCTGAGTGCTTTCAGAGATCTGGAAGTGGGATTCTATTTGGCAGATGTCAGCCAGGTGGATATACGGAAATGACACAAAATGCACCATAACTGTTGTAATGGGGTTCTGGGAGAAGGATTAGACAGCCAGTCACACAAACAACATATTTGGTAATTGGTAAGATTTCAAATGGTAGCGTGGGTGTTTGGGAGCGACTAACGTGTTTTGAATGCAATGGCTTGCTAGCCTACACCAGCATGGGCAGATGCTGCTCAAGTAGTATCAACTGTGTAGAGTCCAGGAGGTGCCTCTGGGGTTCTGGTTTGCTACACGCCTGCTAACTACTGACCAGCTGCTGCTAGTGTTATGTGGGAGCTCTGAGGTGTCTCTTGGTGGAGGTGTGAATTGTGGTGGTTTGACCAGAAGAGTTACCTGAGTGGACTTGGGCTGGGGAACTTAAAGTCCTCGAGGAGTGTCTGGTCACGTAGACCACGGCACAGGACAGGTGCTCTTTTGTGTCTCCCTGTTCATGCCCTGTGCTAGAAATGCCTATTCAAAAAAGCCTTTGGGGAGTGCAGAGAACGTGTTGAGGAACTCCCTGCATTGCCTCTTTGCCTGGAGAAGGTGCTGGTGGGGATGGGCACTGCCAGTGTACCTCCATCCTGCCACTCCAGGCCTGTCTCAGTCCCTGCCTTGTGTGGACTCTGCCACCCTCAGAATTTCTACAGTGGTGATGACCCACCTGCTGAAAGGTTTCTTCCAGGCTTCCCCAAGCACATCGCACACAGCTCCTCTGCTCTGCCCTGGGTCCTCCATGTATCCCCTGTGTCCTTATCTTCCTTATCTACAGCGAAGACTCTGCAGGACAGTAGGTAAGGCTACAGAGATAGACTATTCCTCCCTTCCCAAAGCGGTGGAGGACTCGGATCACCTGTATAGGTAGCACTGCTGCAATGATCAGGTCCCTTGCGGTTTCGTGTAGGCAGCTGTGGGATCCTGTTCTCGTGCTGCGGGAGGAGATGCCCTGAGATTGTTTCTCTGCACCTCCGGAGCTCTGCTCTGTGCATGATTCTCCTGAATTCTCTTTTAGAGAGAAAAATTATCTCCTGAAATTCCAAGTGGCCACTGATGTATATTTATTATGTGTAGCTGGAGTGTGTGTGTGTGCATTTGACTGTCTTACTGAGCAGGGAGCATCATTTGTTTGCTGTTGTGAGTAATGTGATCTAAGCAGAAGGTGCAAGCTCCCTAGATTCTTAAATTAAAATCTCTGCAGAGCGACTCAGGGGAGTCTCCTGCCCCGGGAGAATTAATTAAGCTCCATGCAGTTTGTTGTCTGCTAGGTCTTTTAAATAGCTTCTTACAAAATAATGGCATAGCTGCTCTGTGCTAGCATTGTTGGGAGCATCCACAGTGCTGCCAACTTTGGTCTCTGTAGCCTTGTCTTCTCCTGAGAGAGTTGCAGCGAGCTGTGCGCTGATTCCGTGTACGGCACCCGGGAAGCGACTGTGGCTTGGTGTGGTTGCTTTGATCAGATCTGAAGTGCCTGTATGTGACATCTCGCTCTCGTAC
The DNA here is from genome assembly GCF_047716275.1 of Strix uralensis. Taxonomy (NCBI): domain Eukaryota; kingdom Metazoa; phylum Chordata; class Aves; order Strigiformes; family Strigidae; genus Strix; species Strix uralensis. The sequence goes on from NC_133992.1 coordinate 2,334,478, forward strand.
AGTGTTTCCTTCCTATGTGAGCTTTTTTTGCCTTGCGGCTCCCGGGGCACGAGCGCTGAAGGCAGGGATGACGCAGTCGTCCTTGAGTCATGACCTTGGTGCTGCCCCTCTGCTGACAGCTGCCAGGCTGCTGCGCTTTGGGCTTTGCAGGTTCTCTTCAGGGTCCTGACCTGCGTCCTGTCCGACACACGCTCCTTGGCTTCCTCAGCACACTTTTAAGGGTGTAGATGAACCAAAGCCTTGAGAAATGCGCTCTCTTTGTCCTTGCTGCCTTGATGCCCACAGACGATACTGGCACCCCAAATGTGGCAATAAAGTACATCTTTTCCTGCAGCTCTGCTTTGTGTTACTCCGGCCTACAGCTTTTCTTTGGGAGCGTGTGATAGTGTGAGCAAACACACATGAGACTTTTGCTGGGTGTTTGCTATAGTTAGCACAAGAAATATTTGAGTCAAAAATGTGGTTCATCTTACCCAGTTTCAGGAGGCAGAGGGGAGACCTCATGGCCCTCTGCAACTCCCTGACAGGAGGGTGCAGAGAGGGGGGATGAGTCTCTTGAGCCAAGGAACCAGCGCCAGGACAAGAGGGAATGGCCTCAAGCTGCGCCAGGGCAGGGTCAGACTGGCTCTTAGGAAGGATTTCTTTGCAGAAGGGGTTGTTGGGCGTTGGAATGGGCTGCCCAGGGCAGGGGGGGAGTCCCCATCCCTGGAGGGGTTGAAGAGTCGGGTTGAGCCAGCGCTGAGGGATCTGGTGGAGTTGGGAACGGTCAGGGTGAGGTTCATGGTTGGACTGGAGGAGCTTCAAGGGCTTTTCCAACCTAGATGATTCTGTGATTCTGTGACTTGGGCATCTAGACCAAGATACCCACAGAGAGGAACGAATTTGGCCTCATTCCCTCTCTAACGACTAGAGAGAGCTAGAGAGTGAGTTTAAACAAGGCCACAAAGTGTTAATTGCTGCAAAAGGGTAAATCTTGCACTAACAAAATGTCAAGGCACTTGAATGTGTTCCTTATCCCAAGTTTCTTACTGTGTGAGCAATTTTTCAGTTAGATCGGCGTTCTTCATGGAGTCTAGGTTCCTTTTTTTCAGCTTGTGAATTTTCCTGTGAGTTGTATGAACTTTCATGCTTTGATTATCTTGTTCTTTTAACTTCTTCCTGCTCTGTCCTCTCTCCTCCTGTCCAAGCTACAAGACTATGGGGTCTTTGACTTTAAGATCCATTGCTGACATCCAATTTCCCTTTCTTGACAGTGAGAATTTAGAATCTTAAAATTAAAATTTTCCAGCTACCATCTCCCTACATAGATATTTCAGAAACCTAATTTTTGTCAGGGTATTGTTACTATTAGGTTTAAACAACGTAGGTGTCAACAGTCTTTTCATGACTGAGCTGTTAACTATGGATATGCTGGCAGTGTTCCCCTCTCTGCTTAGTGACAAGAGCAGGATTGCTGCTGTAGGAGGACGTAGGTCCTGATGATGCAGGAGGTCTCTTCTCTTCTGTTTTCCTGAGATGCAGCACTGTCACATGCTGTCACAACAGATTCCTGCTGCAATTCCTCTGGGCAGTACTTCTGAAGGAACACGAGGAGGTGGTGGGTGTTCTTTGTTTTTCCATGTAATACTCCTGAATAGTCCAGGTTTTGCTTAGCTGGCTGCTATGCTCTAAATGGAGTTATCTCAGGTCTTTTGTGTATCTTTGAGTGTTTCAGTACACATTTCTTCACACAGTTCAGCGTCAGTTTGGTGGATTGCATAAATTTGTGTGCATCAATTTCTCATAGCTGCTAGTATGCATCAAGGCCCTTTTTATCCTGTTGATGTGATTATTTCAGAGATGTGAAGGCTGTTCCATGCTCACCACATTGTAATCAAGATCTTTGTTATTTGGCGGCTTTCCTCCTTCTAGCAAATGTATGTCTAGACTGTCTGTGCTTCTTTGGAAAATCTCAGTTTCTTGTCCAGACCCGAGTCCGGCTTTGACATCTAACATGCAGTGAGTACTGAGAAATGCCCTCCGAAGGGCAGCTGCCTTTGTCACCTGTGTTGTGCTACCCCATCCCACCCTCTGCGCTCTTGAAGTCTTTTTGATGGAGAAGAAGCTGGAGAAGATGGTGGGGTTTTCTCTGAGGCGGTGGCAGTCTTGTCTTTACTGGTTAGACTCAGTAGTGCAGCGTACCAAGGCTATGGTCCCTGGTTGATGTCCTTTTGTTAAATCAAGCTGTGCTGACTGAGTAACATGCAGGTCTGATTTGCCACTAAAATAAAAACCTCTCTCTAGATGAGTCAGGGCTAAACTTGTCATGTCATCAGCTGATTACCTCTCAGTACTACCTGCTCATTTGTATGCAGCGTTCGCAGTGTCATACACTCAGGGTTATAGCTCATCGGCCCGTGTTATCTGTAAGGCACCTTCTACTTTATCTCATTTATGTGAAACAAGTTTCCTTTTTTATCTCTTGCCAGTTAAATTATCCTGAGGTGTCTCTGCTCCGAGCCCAGTTGAGGGGTTATCTGTCCAGTGCCATCAGGTGGCTTGATGGTACTTGAACTATGTTGACTGTGATAGTGAAGGCAAAACTGAACTGAGAGAAAGGTACAATTGTGTGCCTTGTATTAATGCCGTGTGTTGATAAAAGAAATAGAAAAGAATGGGATGAATAGAGCAGCTACCATCTGTTTGAATTCTGCTCTGGCTTTATTTCGATCAAGTCAGTGGGTAGCCAAGGAGAGGGGGTAAATGGCACATTAATGATATGGGCAGATGCTGGTAAACTGGGGTGACTGTGAGCACAGTGAGGGCAGAGAAGGAACACAAAAGGCTTGGCAAGGGGAGACGGGCATAAGGAGCTAGCGTGGCCAGCAGAGTCCCCTTGGCAAAGGGCACATGCAGACATCTGTGGGAGATCAGCTGAGACACAGCCAAGGAAAAGCCGATGGCATTGGGAAGCAGGAATGTAGAAGGCAACCGCTGAGATAATAGGCCAAAAAATTAGTCTGAAGTTTGCGGTGTAATTGGCTGGAAAACCCCCGCCGCACATTGTACCGTGCAGGCGTCATTGCCTTATTAGCTGTCGCTAGATAACTGTGATCAAGCATCCACGTTCATTTGCTCTTAGGTTGGCCTGCAGCGTCTGAGAGCAGTGCGAGTGGAACAGTAGTGACAGAACCGCGGGTTCAGCCCGGCCCAAGCAGCAATGTTTTTGAGTGAGTGCAAGGAGAGCTCTGTTCTCTGGGAGCTCTGGCACTTGGGATTTTACCCTCTTCGTCTGCTTGGGGAAACAGGAGAGTGAGGTTAGAGGCACTGCAGCACCTTTAAACTCAGGCTCTTATTCTGAGTGACGCTATTTTCACCGTGGAAGAGGTGGGATGGAAGGCAGCAGTGCTTCTCTCTGGCTCCGTGTTAGCCATTTGCAGTTTGGGTCTTAGGAGGTGCTTGGTACTGATTTTTTGAGCCTGTGGTTTGCAAGCTAAGGGTGAAGCATTGTTTCAGATTTTAAGGGAGACAGATCAGCTTTGGGCATTAGCAGAGAGATGAATGGAGAGAATGACAGATGAACTAACATGCTCTTGGAGCTTTTGAACTAGTTACAGACTAAATTTTATCATCATATTTTAGCATTTTTTGTGTAAATCACCATGTTCTCTCACTGATAATTTACCTGAGAACTTGCTTGCTGTTATTTTTTTCTACTGCTGCTGCACAGGAGAAGCTTCAAAGTCTTTCCCAAGGGTATAAGCGCCCTGTTTGTGAATCTTGATGATGCCTTGTAAGGACAGACGTTTCCATGGGAAGCCTTGAAATCACAGAAGTCTTAGTGGAAGATCTTGGAAGTCTCTAGCCCAGCCATCTGCTCAAAGCAGGGCAGTTGCCAGTGCTACGTGAGATCAGCCGTGGCTCTGGCTGAGCCTTAACCACCTCTCAGGTGGAGTGCAGGAGTAGCTCAGGAGTGCTCTTGCAGCTGCATAGCCTGATGTTAGAATTGTAGAATCATGGAATCATTTAGGTTGGAAAAGACCCCTAAGATCAAGTCCAACTGTAAACTGCCAAGTCCACCACTAAACCATGTCCCTAAACGCCACATCCACAACGTCTTTTAAATACCTACAGGGATGGTGACTCAACCACTTACCTGAAGTTGCCACACTCCAGCTCCCAGCTTTACATTTGTGTGTTGCCCCAGGACCAAGTCCTGCTTTTTGCCCAGACAGAAAGATAGTGGTTGCAAGGAACAGCCATGAGGCACTTATCCTCTTGTATGGTGAACCATGATGGTCAGCCCTTTGTTCTTTGTAGTGGGGATTGTGTATTAATTGTACAGCTTCCCATTTTGCACAGTCTCTGCATGACCGTGTCTGGGGGTGCTCAGGCATTGAGGAAGATAGTTTGGGCAACTGCCACACCAGGCTAGTGTCCAAAGGCACAGCCTGCTACTAGACAGGCAGGAACCTGGAAACAGAAAAAACCTCGGCACTGTATGTTAGCCTGGAATGATGCAGAAGGTTAAACCTTGCTTCTTGCACAGCTCCAGCTGCGCTGCTCCAAAGCATTTTGCATTTGGCTGTGCTGAAATTTAGTCCCAGGGAGATTAAATTACTCGTTCATATTGATCCCCGGTTGCTGGCTGTGGATGACAAATGGACTTTTCACTCCTTCCAGCTCTAGTTGCTCGGGGAGGTACATTGTAGTTTTGTTAATCTTTTCCCCTTTGGGAGGAGGTGTATAAAAGCAGTGGGGGAAAATCCTGGCTACAGAAGTTGGGGTATGCTGCTGCGTCAGATAGCAAAGCAGAAGGTTGTTTTGGAGGTCAAAGCCATTTTCCACTTAGATGTTTAATGGCTGTTATGAGCGTAGCCTTTTGTGGCAGCTTGAACTGGAGAGGGATGTTCTGAGGTTGAGCACCTCTGAAGGTGGAGGACAGTGGACATGATGCCTTGGTGTGGAGAGTCTTCCCTGTTGCAGCAGGTCTTTGTCTCCTCCCACAAGAGTTACTGGTGTCCTTGCAGGCTGAGAGTGCTTGGCTACTGGGCTTTGTTGGCTTGGCTTGCCCAGTAGGTGGGTGGCTGTTTTCTCTCACTCTTTGTGAACCTTCACCCTGGACTGTCCATTGGCAAATATCAGCCTGATTGTGATGCTGCACACCTTGGAGAGATTGTTCTACAAACTACAAACCTGGGGAAAATGGATGGCTGGGGAAAAGCTGGTATTAGCTTTCTTGAGTCACAGGTCTGTCGAGTACAGGAGAACAAGCACAGCAGCTGGATGTTACAAATGGCCCGGCTATAGAAAAGTGGAGATTGTATTTACTGTCTACCAGGGAATGCATGCCTTGACCAAGGATTCCTTTCCTGTGTGGGTTGCAAGCAGAAAGCTTTTCCTTGGTTGGAGTATTCATAGGTTTGCTCTCTTATGTAGGCCTTGATGTGTGATAAGGGTTGAGCTCACCCTGCCTGGTTGATTCTTAATATATTTCAGTAAAATCTCAGTCATCCATGGAACCTGAATCCATCAGAGAACCAGGAACTGCTTTTGTGGGGTGTTGTGGGAGTCTCTCAAATAAGGTTGTCCAGTAATCCAAATACTGACATAATTGGTGCTCGAGAATTTAGGGTAAAGGTAGGTAAAATGGGTATTGGCATTAATGTCTAAGCTGTGATAGCTCACAGATAGGGGCATTCAGAACCGGAGTAGAAGGCTGGGGTGATGGTTGGGACTGGGGTAGAGATACCGTCTTTCCTGAACTGCCAGGAGGGGTTTAACTGTTTAACTTAGGGAGGTTAGAGACAGTGATCCAGTTCCTACGTGCATCACTGAAACAAGGCCAAGCTTAATGCAGGTGCATTTCAATTTCTTTTTTTGGTTTTAACAGAGAAGCTAAAGCCTGAAATAGTCCTGTGCTTGTAGTCTGACTCTGTTATTCCCTTTGGTTGGGGGAAAACTGAGGTGTGTTAACCAGGAAGCCCCCACTGCTATTGCAGCATGTTTAAATTAGTGTCACCTGAAGCCGAGGGAAGGGCAGCTGCAGGAAAACAGCAGTATATTGATATTGAACTGTTCTTTCTTTCCTTGGCCTTTAACCATTACCCATCTCTTTCTCTCCTTTGATGCCTTCTGTGATGCTTGGATATGCAGAGCAGCAAGGGCTTTTGGAGAATATCTTTCACAAAATCATCCTGAAGGTAGAAACGGCTCAGGTAAGAGAACTGACATGCCTTGTTTGTATCCGTATGTGCGTGTGTCTATTTATTCATAGGCCTTGAAATGAAAGTGCATTTATTTATCATAAAGGGTTAGTGTGAGATCTCAGCAGCTGAGAGGCAGGAGGAGTCACCCTCTAGATCTGTGTAGCCCTTGAGGAGAAAAGGTAGTCTGGTGACTCAGGGGTTGGGTGGGCTGTGGGGATGAGTTCAGTTTTAGTGGACGAGTGCCCTGTTATAAATTCACCCCTAGAGCTGATGTCCTTGGAAGAAGTTTCAGCTGGGAAGTGAAAGACTGCACTGCACAATGCTTCCACACTGGTTTATCACTCCTAGGTCTTGCTTTCACTGAGGAATAAAAAAAGGTGAGTTATAGTGTGTTAACTGACATGCTTGGTGTTTGTGCAGCAAGCTGTCTTTTCTGACAAAGGTAACATCTGGATTTATTCCCAGGGTTTGTTTCTACAGGGGTTGAAATGAGATTTGCCTTGTCTAGTTGAGGGCACCAGCATGTGCTAGCTAGTGTGTTAATTTTTTAGACATCCCTGTCAGCTTGTTATGAGTTCTGCTTGATGGGCAAGAGAGCACCAGAGAAACTCACTTGACTTCTAACATGGCTGTGTTTTCTCTGTGAGGAAAGAAAACATTTTGCACACAAAACCTATAGAAAATCCTGTTGAACCCACAGAAAATCCTGTGTGAACAAGTAGCAGGTTGTTCTGTGGCGTTGAACTGTTTTGCAGAGGATAAAGTTATTAAATAGAATGTAATATAGAGTGATGTTATAATTTTATGTAAACTGTTAAGTGTGTGTGTTTAAACCTCTACAGGCAGGAAACACCTCTTGCTAAAAGAACAAGACCAGTCACACTAGTCTTTGACAGCCGACTGAACGAGTCCCTGCCTTTTGTCTTGGATCTGGTCTAATGACCTTCAAGTTGTCCTTGGCTGAATTGTGCTAACTTTGTGAATGGAAGGGCTTTAAAACAATTTACTGCAGTTTTCTTTGATTTTTTTTCAGGCATGAGAAACTCCAGGGACACATTACTTAACATTTGGTCTAACAACCCATGGTGGTAGGAAGGGAAGGGTAGAAAAAGGCTGGGGTTTAATGCAGCTGAGCTGGAGCGTCTGTGAGGCAGAGGGAAGGAGGAGACAGGCCAGGCAGGTCTGAGGAGGCTTCCCAGAATGGCAAGAGAGTCCTTTATCATGGCTATTTTTGCAGCTGCTTCTGTCAGCGGAGCCTTTGCTGGTCCTTTTCTGCAGCCCCCCCAGTTCCAACAGGGAGAAGTGTTGTCTCCTGCTCACTTTGTAGTGCCCTCGTGGTATCTGTGGGGTCCAATTCAGGCCAGACAGAGAATCTCTGATGTAGATGAGGGGAAACTGCAGATCTGTTCAGGTGCCTGAGACCTGGGGAACCCTGGTGAAAGCCGAGGAGTAGGAGCCTCTCTGATGCGCAGTTACGAAGCTGTTGTTTTACTCAGCCTTACGGGTGCTCCTAGTTGTTAGTTCCTCTCTGAACGTAGGTAACGAGAACATGGCAATGGAGCTGATGCGACTCCTGGGTAATGTGCTGCTGTTGGGCTCCCCAGACCAGCACTTAAGCCCTCTCTGTGCTCGTAACATATCCGTAAGCTCTCCGGGGAAGCCTTCTCATACCCGCTTTCTTCTTGGTGTGTCAGGCTTGAGATTGTATTTGAATCCAAGCGAATTCAGCTGCTGCAGATAAGAATCAAGCAGCGAGAGGTACACATGGAAACACCACAGTCCTTATGGGATCCTTAAGTATTGACTTAGAAATAAATAAAGTTGCCTAGAAATTACTCTAAATGTGTATAGAAGAGGAAAAAAAGAATCATCATTTTTTAAGTCATCTTTTGAAATTCTGCAGTGTATAATTTAACACAGTCTGTAACATTTATAAATAACCATGCTAGGAAGGTTGCTATCCTATAAAAATGTTGAGAGTAGAAAATTTGGCTCCCTTTTGTTCATCCCTGTAGTCCAATAACAGAGAAGTCAACTCTTTCCTTCCTGCAGAAATTCTGTGTATCTCAGTACCGCTTTTGCAAGCTTCTGAACACTTCACCTTTGGCTTGGCAGAGCACTTAAGCTGTATAATTAGCTTTCATCCAGTAACTCCAGTGAAGCAAAGGAGTTTTCTTCTACGTAAGTTGAAGAAGTAGCACGTATATAAAAGTACCCGAATCTGCTCCAACTCCTCAGCTTGGCTGAAGAAAGCAGGGAGAGGCAGTGTTATGGCTGTACGAGCCCACCAGTATCCTGTAGTTAAATTCCTGTTTGCGTGTGTTAGTGGCTTAGGCCCAGACAGCTCAGCACACTGAAGAATTGAGTCCTTGGTGCATGTATGTTCATGGCACTCTGGGCTTTCACCGTGAGTGTCTTTACCTGGTGGGATAGGACTCCTTTCCACTCTAATAACCCTAGCTGGATGTGTGGATGTTCCCTGCACTGCCAGCAGACTGCAGCTGGGATTAAGGCTCTACCCTAAATGTGAATGAAAAGAGGCAGGCCTTGACTTCAGTAGTTTATAGCCCACACAAAAAAGCTTTAAGAAAGGTTTAAAGTCATTGATGAATGCGGTGAGGGGAAAGGGTTGTGGTCTTTGAGGAGCAGGAAGGTGCAGAGTCATCAGTAAGACAGTGGAAGCCTAAATGGAGGAGGGAAGGGCAGCATCCTCCTCTCCTGTGGATCCAGGAGTTAGAACCCTCCTGTCTCCCTGCAGAGCACAGTCCTCATGCGGAAAATGAGGTGGGTGTGAATCTTTGGAATGCCAGTTCCTTTGCTACTTCACCTGCTAATTCAATTCCTCGGTAGAAACATGGAGCTCTGTAGCTCCCCAGGCAGACACAGGAGACCCACCATCTGGATGGAGATGCCAAGTGTGCAGAGAATGCCCCAACTCACTCCATTTCTGCTGCGCTTTGTTCTCTGAGGATTGTCCATTTTGGTTTGACTTTTTTTTATCTTTAGAGTCCCTTGACTCCAAGGAAAGGAGCTGGTATAACGGCTTTTGCATCCCACCTACTTCACATTCCACAACTGAACAAAGATCTTATTCTTTGGTGCTCATTTTTACACCTCAGAGTCTATTCCTCTGGAGAGCTTGTGTGTATGTGTGTGGCAGAATGTCTTTGAGAAATTGGGGGGTGGTAATGAAGAACTACAGAGGGATTGTGTATCAGCAGGGTGGGCCGGCTGCCAAGTCTGAGCATTTTAGTGAGGGGTGAGTTATTTGCAAGGCTTTGTTCACCTTCTGTTTTCAATGCAATTGCAGTCTGTCCATGCTCAGCTCCCTTCACTAGGGTGGTGGTGGGTATGGAACTGAACATCAGCAGGAGGTAAAGAGGATTAGAGGGTACTGCAGGGGGTACGTGTAGTGAGAAAAAGGTGAGGGAGAGTATTTGTTGTTGGTTGCAACTTCTGATTCTTCCTGATGTGAGGCCTGAGAACTTCCATGGCTCAGAAATACCGTGTGACTATCCCTATGCAACTCTTTGATGTCTTATTCTGAGGGAGGATTTTCCAGGTGACTGAAGAGGAACATTTACCTCTCCTCTATTGCTTGTCTCAGAGTGCTCTGACCATGTTCTGTGAGGTTACAGCAGGGGATGATGGCAATACAGACTTTTCTTCTCTTTGCTTCCCTTTTGGAACAGAACAGCTGCCTGGTGATGGGGTATGAGTTTCTGGCAGAGAGGGTGAAGGAGTTGTGCCTTTGGGATCACTCAGATTTTTTTCTCCTGATCTTTAAGATATCCTGAAGAATTAGAAAAAAGGGAGGGTTGGACTCTGCTGCAGCTGACAGGACAGAGATCTGTTCAGGGAGCTGGTGCCGAGGTGGTGATGCATCTCCTGCTCTCTTCCCGCCTCTGTTCATTGCTGGCTTATTCATGCAGGCTGAAGGTCTGGGAGGGTTCCCAAGAAGAGCACTTTTCCATGGTCAGCATTCATTCTGACTGCAAGGCAGTTGCCAGAGTCCTTGCTGACTCTTGTAGCTTTCTGGTACCTTCCAGAGACTTTCCATCTTGTCTGTGGCTTGGTTTTAATGTAGGAGTGGGTGTCCCGTGGGACAGACCTAGAAGAGAGACTAGGAAAAGGATTGAAATGTTGTGAAAGGGAAGTGTAAAAAGGCTGTAGAGAGCAAAACGTAGAAGAAATAATCGGTCTCACCAGAGCTCATGGGATAAGGAGTTTTGGACGTTCCCAGAGTCCCCTTCTCCCAGCTTAGGCATCAGAGGCCCCACACTGTGATACTGCTTTAGATTTCTTTATCTCCATGTACTGAAACTAAGAGGAAAAAGATACCCAGGGTGTGGGGCAGTGAAGTTAAAAATGAGAGCAAGCAGAGCATTTGAGAAACTTCCTCCTGTCTGGGAAGCAGCGATGCATCCCAGTGAGGTGGGATTCAGACACAACGATCCTTTGAGGAAAGGAAGGGAGCTGGGCTGGGTTTTTTCCTGGTACTTTTTTATCAGGCAGTTTCTATTCTGCTCAGTTGGGTTATTTTGAGGGCAGGTACTGCTGCTGGAGTGCTGGTGGAGCTGGTTGTTGCAGCTGCCCACTGCAGACGGGCCGCTCTGGGCAAGCGGCGCATGAAAGGCTCAGGAAGCAAGAGAGGAGGAAAAATCCCAGCAAGTGTAAGGTGTGCTTGGTGCTGCAGAGATGATGGGCCTTGGGCCAGAGCTGCCTAGCAGGTCTTGACCCAAATTTGCTGGGGTTATTGCAGAAACAGCATGGCCACTCTGGTTTGTACTCTGTCAGTCAGTACAAACCAAAGGGAATAGTTACCTGAAACAGGAAGAAGCTTCTTTTTAAGCTCAGACGAAGTAATCTTTGCATCTTTTCTTTGTTTTTGCATGATGTTTGAGCTATCAGTGAAAACACTGAGTGTGTAAGAAGAGGGCACTTGTGAGCTTCCCCAAGCCAAATAGCAATGGGCAGTGTTGGCAGGAGAAAAACATGTTTGCTGAGGCTACTGTGTCACATGCAGAGACTGCACCGAAGCAACCGCTGGTGGCTGCACCCTGGGCTTCTGCTGCTTCAGAAGAGAGGGTGTGAGCACGTGTGGAGGGCAGCAGCCGTGCAACAGAGGAGGTTCCTGACACTGCCAGGAACCGACATGGGCTTGACAAGCTCCAGCGTGGGGCTTTGCAGGTGCTTCAGGCTGAGCAAGTGACCTGCGAGCTGTGGTTTTTATGAAGCCATGAAGTAAGGCTGCCACTATACGATGCTCTGAGAGGCACCTTCTATGTGCCAGTGTTCAGACTGGGGAGCTGCCAGTGGAGCCTGATTCAGGGTAAGCACCGAGTCTTTCTTTTCTCTAGAGGATGTTTACCGTGTCCCCCGGACGGACCCCAGCAGTGCATCTGGCCCAGCTCTCTCGGCGTATCCCTGTGCTGATGTGGTGTGGCCGGCCTTGAGCAATGGAGGTGGCCTTTCTAGAAAGACCCCAGTGCTCCAGAGGGGGTTGTAGGTAGTCTGAGTTCAGGGATGTGAAATCTCATCTCTGAGGGTTTCAGGCCACTTCCAGTATGGGCCAGCACAAGTATGGTGTGGGTGTATGCTAAAACTTGCCGTGGAGCATGTTTGCTTATAAAGTGAATAAAAACATAGGTCACAGTGTTACCATGGAAATGTTAAGGCCAGTGGTGGAGCTGCCACTTGCCCCTTTGGGTCATGTCTCACAGTAACAATTTCATCTATTCACATTAATGTTACAAGCCAAACTAAAAGGTTACTCATCTATGAGGCACAATGTCAACAACATCTTCAGTTTGTTTGTTTTCTAGGCCCATTTCAGTGCAGCATATTAATTGGAACCATTTTGTCATAGTTAAGTGACCTTCTGTTTTCTCAGAGCAGCTCCCTTATTGAAGAAGCTGCCCTTGCCTTTTCTCTGTGGCCTTGCAGAGAAGCGTGTGATGTTCCTTCCTCGGGAGCAGTAGGGTCAGGGTGCCCACATAAAGTCACAGCAGAGCTGGCTTTGTCAGGCTTCAGATAATCCCATAGTGAATGTTGTGCATGTCATTAGCTCACTTGACTCTGAAGCTACTGTACAGCTGAAATGCCACTGTGACCTTTTTTAATTGTTGTATCTCCGTTTTTATATCCCTGCCCCATGCTTCAATACTTTGAACAGATTTCCTGGGTTTTACCATGCCTATTTCTTGACTACGTTTCAACCCTGCAGACCAGTGAGGTCAGCTGCCAGCCTGTCTCTGGAGGCAGGAGCCCTGTGCTGGCGGGGTCATGCTGCGGTACGTGAGCGTTGGGAAGGACAGAGCTGACATGGTAGGGAGCTTTGCAGTATGGCTCTGCTGCACGGTCAGAGAGGGAGCAGGGGAGAACAGGGCCTGACAGCCTGTTGGCACACCTGGGGGGCAGTGACAGGCATTCGGGGGGTCTCAGAACTGAAATTGCGAGAGAAACAGCTCAGCTGTGCTGTTTGAAAACATATTTCTGTTTTTGTAATGCCCTGGGCTTTAGCCAGTGCACCCATCTGCTCTCCTCATTGAGGGTATCACCTGGACTCCTACTGGTGTAAAATAAAAAAACATTAACTTCATTCCTACTACTATGAACAACGCAGCAAGTCCATATACTGTAAAGCTAAAATCTTTACATTCATCTTCAATGGCTGAGACAGTTCTTTCATTTAAAGTTGGTACTATAAACATCAGGTCTGGAGAGGTCCAGCTGAGGTGGAGCAGAGAGGGAAGAGAGATCTGTTTCTCTGAAATTTATTTTTCTGAGATGACAGATGTTTTTTTTAATAGGGTTTATCTGAATTCCCCTTTGCCACTTTGCTTCTGATGCTGGAGCTGAGGTTTTAAATCTAAGGTGCTTTAATCATCAGTTTGGCTGCTAAATACAGTAATAAATTTGGGACTTTTTTTTTTTTAAAGCTTCTGTCTATGCCTTGTGGCTATATTCTGCCTTGATTTATAAACTTCTCATCCCATGGGGTTACAAGGCAGTCTGCAGCAGATGTGAGTTTGGCTTGGTGAGTCCCTCCACTGTTGTGAATGGACATCAGTCAGCTGAGGCTTATCCCAGCGTGTTACCTCCTCTCGAGAAACACTGTGACAGCAAAAGAAAATGTGCAAGTCCTTTCACGGTTAGTTACCTGGGTCAGAGCAAGTGCTCAAGTTAGGGTTACTGAATGAGAAAGGATGTGTTGTAAGTATCTAATAGTAATAAGTACCTAATTATCAGGGACTACATGTACTGAGAATGTGGATTCTTTCTTTCCCAAGATACTGCAAATTAATGAGTGCAGATTATCACCACTGCTGGTGGTTATGTCTTTGGCGATACACGTGCCCTGATGACTGTGTTGGGCAGTGCTGCGTGGAAGGTGAAGAAAGAAATATCAGAGAGGAGCAAGTGAAGCCAAAGAGATGTGTTAAAGTAAATAACAAGGGAGGTGAGAAGTGGACTGACCCCTAGGACTGGACTGTTGAGCCCCCAGGCTCTGGACAGGCTGTGGGACTTAGCCCAGGTAGGCAGGGAAGTGATGAAAATACGATTTGAATGTTTCTGTTACCAATAGACACGTGATCAAGCACTTGGTCCTCTTCCCTTGATATTGCTCTTAAGTATCTCAGGCACAATGAATCCATGTAGGGCACAAATCTAGACGAAAAGACATCCGTTTGAGGAACCTGAGTTGTCTGCTCCAAGGTAGCTTTGCAGCTGTGTTAGACAAAGGTGTTGCTGATGAAGGCAAGTGGAAGAGCAGAGTTGTACCAGGTCAGCTTCATCGGAGTGGCTGGAGAGGAGGGCGCTGTGCCAGGCTTCCCGCGTCACGCTGTCCTGGGCTGGCGTGGCAGTTTGATGGAGCAGCTGGTTGTGGGAGAGGTGGCAAGAGCAATGTGGAAATGAAACGGAGCAGCAGTAACCAGGCAGAGGGTGTTAACAGCAGTCTGCTTCAGCTGGCTCTTGGAAGACAATTCCAGTTATTGCTGAAGTCCCCTGTTGCTGTTTCTTGTTTCTCTCCACTAAACATCCCTGTGGCTCAGATTTAATTCAGCATTGATTTCTGGACCAGCTTGACTTCTTTCCTAGCAGAAGCAAACTATTAACCAAAAATGCCATAGTGGAAGCAGGTGCGGTGCTTTGGCACCTGGATCCAGTTCACTGCAAGCACAGACAAAGGAACTAGTCACTGGTAACATCTCCGCGCTGCTGGTGTGCGTGGATGCATGTGTGTGTGAATCCTAGCACAGACTAGCTCCCTGAAATGGTGCAGGTTCATTTTTAGAAGCCAGTAATGCATTATGAAGGATATTTGAATCTCTTTTTCTTCCATACTAGGTTTTTCCTGTAGATAAATTCTTTATTAACTAGAAGGCTTGAATAAAGCTTCACATTCCCTTTGCGTATGAAGTTGCTTCTCCAATATGTAGTTACTGAAGGTGCTAAATTGAATGATAAGAAACAATTATCCCATTGTTTGACAAAGAGAAAGCATAGTGGTGTGGTGACAGGCCTTTGTAGTGTCTGCCATGAGAACTCCTGGATAAGTACAAGTGAAAACACCTTCAGTAAGGGACAAGTAAGGTAGGAAGAAAGGATTATCCTTGTATTTTTCATGCTAGGTCAGACAGGTAGTTTATGTCAAATATATCCAAGAATTGTAACCTGGCCATGATTTCAGTAAAAAATTGACTCTTACTTGAAACCAGTCATGTCCCACTTATATGTCTGTAAATTTTATGGGGCTGAACAGACCTCAGTGCTTATAAAACAGAGACTGGAATTAGACTCTCTGCACTTGTGATCGTCAGCATTTTCAGACATACTATATTTTGGGCAATTCATTTTTCCATTTACCCACAAATACCAGAGTTCAGAAATTCTCAGATCTCTGAATCGCTGTGCTGTCAGTGTGTGAGTAAAGGTTCATGATTGTGTGTGTTTGCTCTAATGATGCTTATACATCTTCCATAGAAGTATTTCAGGAGGAACAGGGGCAGCTGTCAGCCACTATTTTGTGGTGTCTTAAAAAATATGTAGCATCATTGTGCCCACACAGATTAGTAAGTTTGGTGAGATGAGTACTTAACACTGGCCTTTGTTTCTAATTTTAAAAATGGTGTGCTTGGCACTATTAGACAGCACAGATCTTGGCAAATCTTGAAGACTCGTTCGGTGGTGTTTTCCCAAGACATGCCCACTCCAGAGCGCACCTTAGAGTTGCTGGAGAACGAATGTGGTGGCCTGCTGCCTCTTGAGGGGTGACAAGTGGTTGGACTTTGGTGCCTGTGAACACTTTCTGCAGAAGTTGGTCCATGACACTGTATCCTGCAGCAGTAGGACTCAGTGGACAAGCTGTTGCATGACAGCTGGTGAAGCAGCTTCTTCCCCTTGAATGGCTTGCAGTTGTTCTGGTGACGGCCCTTGCTGTCCATCAGGCTCTCCTCCTGGAGGAGGGGCAGATGTCTGTGCTGTCTCTGTGCAGGAGACCGTGGGTGACATAGACCACTGCCTGCCTTTCATATTTTATCTGGACAGTACCAGTGAGGTGCATGACTCCTCACTACTCCTAGACGTGCATTTTGGACTCCATGTGAAGTCTGGAAAGACAGCATCAGCTACAGAGTCAAGAGGCGTGGCTCTTCCTTTAGGGCTTCTACAGGCAGCTCCTCCTGGCCAGCTCAAGGAGTCACACAGCTGCCAGCTACAGTATCTCACTGGGAGACAAATGAAATGAACCTGGGTTGTGTCAGCCCGAACGGTCCTGACAGTCACTCCCTGAGCAGAGTGGCCAGAGATGTATTTATCTCCTAGTGGTGCTGGAGGAAGTTGTATCTCAAGGATGAGATAAGGGTGACACTGTACCAGTACCAGCTCAATTCAATTCACTCTTGGTTGCAGACGGAGCAGGGAGAGAGGCCCTGGGCAATGTGAGCACAATCCAGGATGGGCTTCAGATTCAAAAACTGAAGTGTATGTCCTCACCTCGGGAGGGCTTTTTTCAGGGGGGCACAAGAGCGCTTCATGGGAAGCAGAGTGTGACAGCAGTGAAAGGTCCATGCTGCACACATACAACATCAGACTTGTTCTGAGATAGGTCTCTCTCTCCTTCATCTCTTCATGGCCAGCTACAAGGTAGCCAAGCCTCAGATTGTTGCCAAGTTCTTCCAGGTCATGACTCAATAGCTAAAGGAAAGATGTTCATTAAATATCTAATGAAGTAAAGGCTTGGGTTTGCTTTCTGCCTCTGTTTAAAATGCTGCTGTCTGTGCTGGACACTGATGATTTTATTTTTTCTGGGGTAGTAGTCACATGAATAATGCATTCCCTGCTGAGCGTTTTTAACAGTCCCCTGGCTTCCCATCTGAAGGGAAGTGTAAGAGGTAATTAACAGCCACTTGAAAAAAAGGATTAGCAGGTGGGTGGGAGCTACTGTTGGGTTCATGCATGGAATTGCCATGGAAATGCTGAGATTTCCTGGCACTTCATCCAGTGTGTGGGCTCCAAAGATAGTTGCACTCATGGGCCTCTCTCCTTTCGATCTTCCTACCCTACAAAGGGAATGGCTGTATTGTCCTTCAGGACGGCTTCCGCGGGCTGCGCTGTCGCCATCTGCGCGCGGTGAGGCCGGTTAACCAGGGGCGCCGCAGGCGCTGGGTTGCAGCTGTCGGCTGAAATCTTTTTCTATTTCTTTCATGTCAAACCAATTGGCAGAAAATCGCAGGGGGGGGAAACCAAACCCTAGTAGTTTGCCCCTTTCCTTTAGTTCTAAAAAAATAGTAACTTGGGGCACAGAACACGCAGGGTTTGTCACTTCTTCGAGAAGTTGGTGCTGATCCTTGCCCTGCAAACTTTCACCGGCTCAGTAGCCCTGGGGTGGCTAAACCCGCTGAAGCAGACAGGACGGTGCAGCTGAGCAGGAGCTGTTTTGCACATAAGCATTTTCAGGCTGTGCAATGAGACCTGTGTTTGCTTCTAGCCTTGTTTGGTGGCCACGCAAGCTTAAAATACTGGGTGTATTTGTGAGAAGAGTCTCTCATCTCAGTAGCAGCTCTGGAAGTTTAGAAGGCTACGGGCACACGTTCCACTGAGAAGGTTCCTGGGGGAACCTGCCGTATCTGTCTCTCCCTTCCCCTTTCTGCAACAGTAACAAAGAGCCTCCTGAGTTTGCCGGTGTCTGGGGTGCTTTGGTTTTAAGGGAAGTGTGCCATTTGTTTCAGATCACCTGTTAGCAGACTCCTACATCGGACAGGAGGACTCCCCTGAGATGCAGCAGGCAGCACAGAACAAGCGCAGGCTCTCCGTCATCTCAGACGGCAAGTTTGAGAGGAGCTTCTCTGAGGAGCAGGCAGAGAAGATGCCAAGCGAGGGACCGAAGCCACGAGTCTACACGATCTCTGGCGAGAGGCCGATGCTGTCAGACCACGAGAACGAAAGTATGGAACTGGTGGTGATGAAGGGGGCTGCGCAAGAGGAATGCCACCATGGCCACCAAGGGCAGGGTGCTGGTGGCTCTCACGGCGTCAGCAGGCATTGCAAGGGCTGGCCGGGCAGCCGGCAGGGCTCCAAGGAGTGCCCAAACTGCACCCGGCTGGCTGCCCCTTCCCAGCATTCCTTTGACCTGGAGCAGCATCAATCCAGCGAGACTGGGTGGCACAGAAAAAGGCTGGAGAGGATGTACAGTGTCGATCGAGTGTCTGGTAAGTAAGGGTGGGTGCTGGGAGGGCACAAAGGACTCTTTGGCACAGGAGTGAAGGGTGACACCCATCTTATCCCAGCATGGGGGTTTTGTTGCCGTGTGCCTCAAATCGGGCCCTGCAGTGTTTCCCCTTCAGCACCTTGCACCAGCGTTCATGGAAAGGGATTGTCGAAGGGGGAGTTTAAAATCAGCCGAGTTCAGTTTGAGGCCAGCTCATCCAAGCCTCACTGTCTCTCCTAGTTTGTTGGCAGCAAATGACCTGCGTGGTTTTCATGACAGCTTCATGTAGCTTAGTGTGGTTGATCTCTGTGCGTTGCCTTTCTGTTGAAGGAAGAGCAAGAGAGCAGGGGCAAAGCACCTACATTTATGCTCATCCAGGATGCAGTTCAGAGCAGGACCCTCTCTCCTCTGCCTCCTTCTGGCACTGAGGCAGGTGAAATCTTTGTGAACGTGCCAGGGTGCTCCGAGGGAGCCTCAGTTCAGCTCAGGTACAGTGTTCTGTACTTTGGTGTGTCCCTGACATGCTCATCTGCATGGCTGGAAGCGGTTTAGCAGGGTCCCTCACCTAGTACCACCTCACGGTCTTCCCATAAATACTAGCAAATAATACAATATTGGAATTTCTTCCCCACTCACTATCCATTTGCTCAATATTTTCAGGGAATAGGGCTTGGAATTATTAAATTACATTTCAAAATTCCTGATTGTTTTTAAAAACTTAACTATTAATCAAATATATGTCATAATCTGTATGCTTTGGATTATAAGCTAGTACACAATCCGTCTTTGCCTGTCAGCTCTACATGTGGCTGGCAAGGAGTCTGACCTAATTTGTCTGATTTTTTTTTTTTTTTAATTTTGTTTTTTTTATGTAAACACACATCAAGGCTTTTGGAGCAGAATGTCCAGCCAGGAAAGGTCGAGGTTTTCTCCTTGAAAATAAAATGAGTGGAGATCAAACTGTGCATCTTTCCTGGGTTCATAGTTTTCTAGTAAATATCATAGTGATATTTACTGTAGGTAAAATAACAGAAAGGTTGATTTCTGGATCATATTTTCATGCCTAGATGCTTGAAATTCTGTGACTAAATTCATACATGGATTAATACTGAGGAATAATAATTAGAAAACAATTTATTATTAAGTGTGCAGAACACCTACAGTCCTGCTAATTCCTGTGTATAGTTTTTAAGCATTGTTTCTCTGTTTGTTCCCTGTGATGTTTGGGCTTCGCATCAGACACTACATGTGCAAGTTTAGACTTTATTATTTTTATTGCTTAAATGCAAGAAAATGAGTGAGAAGAATTTTCCTGGATAGAAATCTTTTATTGTTTTATGATCGTACATGTTTTACCTGCTAAAAGATGGCTCTGCATATGATGACACAGCCAGAAAGCTTGTGTGAAGATAGAAGAAAGCCATTTCAGTCCCAGCCTTTCAGGAAAGAAGATCACCAGCCCCAGAGACTTGGTCTTGTGGAGATCAGGGTGCTGAGTTGAATTGGTTGCAGCCTCATGATGTGTAGTGAATTAGAAAAGTGAAGATTTCGTGTTCTAATGCTGATGGATTTATGTTAAAAGCTTTCCTGAACAAATCAAAAATATACTGTGCACTGTGAGACTAGTTCTGTACTTGATACAGAACCAAAGGAAAGCTCCAGATCACTAACGGATCCTCATGGCTGGAGCTAAATGCCTCTGTCTGCTGGAAAACATGTCCTAGCAAATGCTATAGAGAGATGCCATGTTCTGTTTCTGGGCCTTGGGATTTATAATATGTATTTTCAACTATGCAGCAATTTTTGTTAGGGTCAGTTATCAATATGAAATGGAGATGTGCCTTTCTGAAAATATATTGGAGCAGTTATTTAAATGGGAACAAAGTGGACCTGCAGATGAGTATTTCATGTTTCATACAAGCAGAGAGCAGCTACCCTCCGTGCTTGTCTCAAGCCTCTGAGTGCTTGCACGTGTGGCTGCACAGGCAGCGCTGTGCCTCTGAGACCAAATCCTGTCATAGCGCTGGCATCATGGAGTGAAAGTGTTCTCAGCTTGGTCTCGTTTGTTACTCAGAGAAAAACCGAGAATTGAGTGGCACAACTGTCACAGGTTGCAAGAAGTATTTCTTGGAATGTCCTTCATGCATGGCTAGCAGAGAAAACAAAGCAGAGATGAATGGAGATGAGAGAGAGAGACTAATTTCCCCAGAGGTTCAATTTACAGCGCTGCTTTCTCTGTTTGGATTTACATGACACATTGTTGCTGCAAACCAACACTCATGGCAGTTAGGACAGATTGGCATAATTTAATATGGATTTTTATGCTGAGTTTATGATGCCTAACACCATTCCAGAGAAGCGCAAGCTGTTGTCTCCTGTGCTGTTCCCAGCATCTCATGCAAACACATCCCTCATGGACAGAGGTGCTGAGATTTTCATGTAGCCTGTCAAGTGGCTGGAGATGCTGAACATGGTGGTGGTGTTCCTCCAGTCTTACCCAGGCCTGTGGTTCCTTGACTATTTCATCACAGTTGATGGTAACAAGAAAGGAGAATAAAATGCTCTGTCGGGCTAAAAAGGAGCGTGCTACCTGCTCCTGGAAGCAAATTAGTTGTACTCATAATCTGAATTTTAATGAGCCAGATGAGCTCTGGAGCTAAACCATGCTCCCTAGTCCCTGGCTGTGTGCTTCTCTGCAACTGTTCTACCTCTGGCTGGTAAAGAGGCACCTCTGAAGGGTCACACATCCTTTAGTCTCCACTGAGTGCTGTGGGTGGGGCAGTGATATCTTTCCAAGGTGGACTCCCGTCTATCGGAAAAGGAGGGAGGCTTCCAGTGATTGACCAGGCAAAGCTCTTGTTCGTAAACTCTGCTTTGAATAAGCTACTGGCTTAAAAGCTGTAAAATATATTAAGAGATTGTCAGTCCTTTGAGATGCGTAGTCCCTGAGAAGTCTGTACAGAATTGTTGGCTAAAAAGGAATTTGTACAGCTTCTCCTCCTTCACCACTTTTGTGGATTCAGGACTTCAAACAAGTAATTAATTTACAGTCTGAACTGTTTTGAATTTCTTCTCTATCTGTTTTTTGAAGAAGAGCAGACATAGGAACTTCATAAGTATTTAGCATACTAGAATGCAGTTTTCACTTAACACATATATTTCCTTAGGGTGCCTTTATACGAGGCTTGACATAAGCTGTTAGCTGAGGAGAGTGTCTGTTACAGCTTTCTGTATGATTTCTTGGAAGCTTCACTTCAAAGGAAGCCTCCCCAGTTGCATTTAGCATTTTTTGCATCTGTAATTGCAGCAGGACCAGTCGGTAGTAGATGATGATCTGTGAAAAGCGTTTGGTGAGATATCTCGTCTGTAGTAATTATGTCTGCAGTATGCATGCAGGGTTTGTTTGGGTTTTGACCAATGAGAGTGTATTAAAAAAAAATACTCTTGACAATGCCAGAATATTAATGACTAAGATACCATAGTTGCTAATGATCTTAAAATGAATGAGTGAAGCAAGACACATGATGAGCAACATGTGGCGAGGCATTAAGCAAGGAAGCCACAAATTGGAAGTGAAGCAAGATGAAAAATGAGGTAGCCCCAAATCCCAGGGATCCAGTCCACTGAGATCTCGCATGTCTTGTGTCAGTGGATTTTAGCACACCTCTGAGTCCTGCCTCACCGACTTCAGCCTGAGAGTTCTCAGTAGGAGCTGCCTCTTGGTCAGATTCCTCCTTCTGGTCACCGCCATCCCACACACATCATTAGAGACTTAATTTGCTGCCTGCTTTTTGTCTGAGTGGTCATTACGTGAAGATGATGTGATGTTCTAATGCAACAGAACTGGGAAATAATCACAGTTGGTTCAGGCAGGGCAGTTTACAAACAGGGGACTGAGTTATCCGCAGATTGTGTAGCAGATGTGCAGTTTGACTTCTAAAACCAGAAAAATTCATGAAGGCCAGGTCATCAGGAGCGAGTGTCTGAGGGGTTTATTGAAACTTTGGTGGTAGAAAAAGAGAGTATGTCTGAGGCTTACAGTTCTGAGGAGAGGGAGGTGAATGCTTGTTGTTTTCCATGGGAGGCTGTATCAGAAAGAACTGGATGAATGGGACATTTCAAATGAATGGTACTAAGGAAAAGGCAGAGGCTGGAAAATGCTTTTAATGGGAAGTATTTCTTTCCCCTGTGTTGTCTTTTTTTTTTTTTTTTCTTTTTCAAATGTTTCTTCTGTAATTCCTGGATCATTGTAATCTTCCACGCTTAGAATAGAGCTTTCATTCTTCATTTAGTAGCCTGATAGACCGGCTTAGCACAAATTTACAAAACCCTTGGTGGTAGTGTGCATATATATGAGGAGGATGAGACTCTCCTGTTTAGTATAGGGCAGGATGCTGAAGAAAAGTACTAAAAGAAAGAGCTCAGAAAGTCTTGCTGGCTGAACGATGTCTCTGCTGCTGGGTTCTCAGGTTTTGCTCTCTCTTCCAGATGATGTCCCCATACGAACCTGGTTCCCAAAAGAGAACCTCTTCAGTTTTCAAACTGCTACTACAACTATGCAAGCGTAAGTGAAACTTCTGCTGGAGCTTTTATTGTGTATTTTAAAGTTCATGGCCCTCTCAAAGCTGTATCTGAGAGCCTGGAGCAATTGAGTTGTGTGTTTGGCACCGCAGTGCAGGGGTGAGAGAGAGAGAACCTTGTCTCTTATTAATTTATTTTTTGTACTTATTAGTTCTCTTTCCTACTACTCCCATTTGTTTGGTTTTACCTTCTTTAACTCCTTGGGCTACCCAGCTCTTCTCTGCTTCCCTTATTTTCTCTGTGACACTGTGCCCTGTCCCTGGCTGCCTCTGCAGAGGGAGGGTCCTGTGGGAGCACCAGCTAAGACCCTCCACCACTTGCTTCTGCTGCAGCCACTGCCCTGAGGGAACATTATTCCAGGCTTGCCCTGCATCCCTCACTCCAGGAGGAGTGTGTTTGTCTAGAATGAGATGTAGCCCTACAGCTTCTGTGCTGGTCTGGTCATTTGAAGAAAGTGTCAGTAAAATCTCTGCAAAGTGTGAATGAATCTGAGTTAGGAACAGCGTTTCCCTCCACACTCCACCCAGGTTTTGGTGCCCCTGGTTGCTGTGTGTTGGGAGGAGGCAGTTCTCAAAGGACTGAAGAGAATAAGGGAAGCCTCATTTCCAGGTTGTACCCAGCTTGTTGGGAAATGCCATCTTCCTGGTTTCAAGTGTTTCCTACCTGGCTGGAAAGCCAAGGCGAGCAGGGAGGGAGATGAGACACTGTTGTGCTTTCTAAGGTCCTTCTCCAGCCTTGTCACCTTTTTCCTGTGTCCTGCTTTCAGTGTCTCTGTCATCCTCAGCTCTACTGCTCTCTTTATTCCTCCTTGTCTAATCTGGTGTCCTTTTTGTAATCTGTTTCTCTGCCATTTCCTCTTTCCCTCATACCTTTCCTTTCTCAAATCCTGAAAAGAGGCTGTTTGTTGATCTCGGGATAACCCAGACTGGATCAGACCTGTAAGGACTGATGCAGGGAGGGCTGGATCTGGAGTTGGGGAGAGGGGTGGCTGCTGAGATACTGGAAAGGATCTGCATCCCCCAGAAAAAAATGCTTACCATCATGCCCTGCCCTTCCCTTCCAGCTTGGCTGAAGGTGTGACCCACCCTCCCGGCCTGGGGAACAGCACAAGGGGAGGCATTTGCCCGGTGCCAGTCTGTGAAATCTGATGCATTGTGGCAGGGTGCTGATCCCACCCTGACGGTGGGAGTGAGGAGCCTCTGTGGGCTTCTGCTCTCTCTGTATTGTCCTAGCACTGCTTCTCTTACCTTAACCCTATGTCCCCCTGCCTCCCTTCCAGGGATTGTAAATCTGGTGGCATCCCAGCTGGTTAACGCTCCTGGGCACCAGGCTGACAGGGCCTGTGGGCAGGCCGAGGGCAATTTGATACTTGCTTTGCTCTTTAAAAATGTTGGCTGATAACAGTGAATGATATTTTACAGTTCTGATCTGACAAACCAAACCACGCACAAAATCAGCACCTTTCCTTTGCCTTTGGGCACATCCTTTGCTATCTGAAGTCATCTTTGCTGGGTACAAGGTTTGTTGCAGGATAATGGCCCATGGCAGGGCCTACAGCGCTTGGAGGCCAAAGAGAGGTTGGTTTGGGGAATGGTGCTCTAAGGAAACCCTTGAGGAGTACAGCTCCCTTGGTTAACATAGCTCCTTGGTTGATGTTTCTGGAGGTCCTGTGTTGCCTCTAGAAACTGCATAGAAACTTCTCCAGAAGTTCAGGGCACCTCCTTAAGTGGCTCCCCCAGGTGCCCCTGTCCTCCTGGCCTCTCCTCTAGCATTTTCAGCCCGTTCTGCTTGCTTCCTTCATAGACCAGACAGCGTGAGCTGACTTCACAGGTCACTGTGGGAGAAGGTCTCCCTGCTCCAGAAGCCCATGATGCTGAGCTCCTGTTGTAGCCTGACAGGCCATGTTCAGCTGTCAGTTGTACATCTGCATGTTCTCTGGGTCTACATGGAGCTTAATTTGCATCCAAGCCACATGCCAACGCTGCCCCAGCGAGGATTTAGCTTGGTCAAACAGGAGTCTCACCACTGAGAAATGTTTAATTTAAAAAGCAATTTCCTTCCACCTAACAAGAAATATTCCTTCTGGAGTGAAAATTCCCTCAGAACACTGGCTGGGGCTGAGCACTAATGAATTCCTCTTCTCTTTCTTTTTCCCTGTGCTCCTGGAATCTCTAGCATCTCGTAAGTATAATCTTAATTTTTTTTTTATTACCTTGTCTGTTGGTGTCCTGGATAAACTCTCCTCTCCTGTCCATCATATTCACTTGTGCTTTCCCTATGCTAGGACTGTTTGTCAGCTGGCAAGAGGTTAGATGGCTACAGCTCGTAGGCCTACATGGATACGCTGCAACCATCCTCATCTTCGAAATGGAGGCTACAGTTGCTAGCATGCTTTTGTCCCTCTTGATCCTGGGGTACACAGGTTTTGTGTCTGCAGTCTCCTAGGTCCATTCTGCTGTAGCAGGGATGATGGCTGCTCTCCTTCACTCTTTGAGCCATGCTCTGGCCACTCTTATGTTTGCTTTAGGAACAATGGCTTGTCCAGCCACCTACCCCAGAGAGTGAGGACCTTTGGTTTGGTGAGTCTTTTGCCTGGCCCCTGACTTGCACGCAGTCCTGCAAGGGCTGGCTGTCTTCCTTGGTCAGCCTAATCTCTCTTTGTTGTCTGGTGAGAGCTTTCCTGTCTGTTTCATGTCCTCTCCAGTTCAAAGCTGTGTAGTTGGTTAATGGCTTAAAATGGTTTCCCAGGGCGTTCAGGGGCTACGCAGAGAGGAAGAGACGGAAACGAGAGAATGATTCTGCAGCTGTTATACAGAGGTAGGGCCCATTTTCTCCCACAGCTGTAACCTTGCCTGGTGTTGCATGGGCCCTTCGGGTGTCATTAGTGACGCTTGATGACGTTGAACGTGGTTGTCCCTGTCTGTGTTGCTGTTTGTAGGGACACTAGCAGTGGTTGTGTTGGAAATGTGGAGGTGAATGATGCTGCAGTGCTCAAGATAGCTGATCTCCATCTTCTTAAAGGAACACTGTCAAGTTTCTTTTAAGCTTCCAAATATAATATACAGGATCTGTGCCTCAGGCAGAAAAATATATAATATATATATAAAGAAATTAAAGATGAAGTTTCCTCAGCCCTCTCCCAGATACTTGGAATTTGTTTGAGGTTAGCTGAGTAAGTACTTTCAGGTGCTGTTGCTACGTCTAAAAATGCACCTCAAAAATCTGCGGCGTAGGCAAAATTAACATCCCTAGTGACCAGAAGTCTATTATTTTAATCTTTTTTTAAATAACGGCAAGGGAAGAAAAGGGGATGGGGACTGATTGCTTGTCTGGGTGTTACAGAAGGGCCCTGGTTTCCCTCTGCTGGCTTCACAGGGCACATCACCTCGCCACTGTGGTAATCAGAACTGTTCTGGTTTTTTAAATGTGCCAAGGCTCCTCTGTTTTGGCAGCCTACTAAGAAGGATAACACGGCATTTGTGTCATTGGTTAAAAACTGCCATGATCACTTCAGTACTGTTCAAAACAAAGTGGGAGAAAAACATCAGGTTTTTCTTAACTGGGAAATTGCCAGGAAGATTTTTTTTTTTTTTAAGCAGTTTAAGGGTGGTGGGTTTTTTCAACAATAATGAAGAGAAATAAGATTCAAAACTAAAGCCGCTGTAAATAAATAGACAGTGTATCTTTAAAAAGAAAGAGATTTCTCAGAATTTTGTTAGAGGCAAGTCTTTATTAGAAATGGCTTGTTCATGTGGCTTGTGAGTACAGGAGTAGGAGTCATGTACCTCGGAGATGCTGTGTAGTCAGGATAGACAGGGTCATGTCATCCTTGTGCTGAGTGGCCAGCACGTCCCTTCACCTCCTGTGGACACTGAAGGCAGGACTGTACAGTGGGAGCCCATCTGCGTTTATCTTGTCCTAAAGAGGAGATGGGATAGCTCTGACGGGTTTTTGGCTGTGCCATGCAAGCAGACCCTGGCCAGCTGTCAGGATTGCTGGCCGTTAGTGTTCAGCTCTCTTCTCCAGGGAGCGCGGAGGATCCCAGCCTAGCTGCAGTTTCGGATGCTTGTTGTGCAGCCCTTCACGGCCTCGGGTGTTTCAGAAGTTCAGTTGTTACTGCACGACCCCTTCAGTGCTCGGCCCTGTGTGTCTGGTGCCCAGGGAGGCTGGTTTGCATGGCACAGCAACGGAGGGTGTTTGCTGGAGAGTGAGTGATGCCCAGTGGTTTGCTGAGCCTTGTGACTGCTGCAAGGAGGAGCTGGGGCGGAGAATGGGAGAGGTGCTGTTGGGAGTTTTGCCAGAGCATTGATGTATGTCAGTAATTCCGTCGCTGACATGTCAGGTAGTGAAAATGTTGGAAAATGAACCGCTGCAGGTGGAGCTGCAGAGTGTGTGAAGCGTGGCTGCTGTGGAGACCCTTTGGCTGGGATGGCACCGTGGAGGTGGCATAGGGTTGTGCAGGCCACGTGGCAAGCTGGAGCCTGTCAGGAGGAGGACTGTTCAGGAAAGGGAGTAATAAGGAGATTTTATCACTGTAACTTGGGAGATGCTTATTGAATTTTGATGGTGAAGAGATCTTGCTGGTGATCAAATAACACTGGGTTTTCTGGGTGCAATTGCAGGAGCCAGGCAGGAAGATGGGGCAGGTTTATGCAGCCCCACTGCTCACAGAGCAGATTGCAGCTCCCCAGGGCCTGAGGACCAATATAGCTGCAAAAAGCCCTCAGAAGGATCTGGATGACCACAGCATGCCCACATTGAGAGGCAGTCCCAGACTTGCACCTCCTTTCCAAAGCGTTTTTTTTTTTCTAGAAGAGATGAGGAGGGAAAAAAAAAAAAAAGGCCTTTGTCCCATTCTCTGAGCATTTAGTGCTGTGGTTAACCTTGAGCAGCTGGATTCTCCCCGGAGTTGCTCTCAGCAGTATTCAGATGTATCCAGACAGCTGCCCTCGATGCGCACTCATGGGAGAGACCAAGCTGTCTAGGCACTGGGAGCAGCACTCCTCTATGGCAAAGACTGCTTTATCCCCATTCCCCCCAGGGTCTGAAGAAGCTCCTCTGCAGAGAGGACAGTTGAGAATTTAACAGAAAAATGGATTTTACTCCAAAATGCCAAAAGCCCAAAGGACGTAACAGTGGCCTTGGCAATTAACGTTGGTGCTCAGTGTCTGGTTTGATCTCGGTCTCACAATGGACCATAAAGATTTTCATTCTGATGAGTTACAACATATGTCTAAGACCTTTCTGTGTAAAGAACAACCCTCGTTCCCTTTAAATATTGTATTTATTTGGATTTGAAGCTAATGCGCAGTAGAACAGCCCACATTATCCATCATCATGTGCCCCAGAAGGCTTTGTACACAGAGCCAGTCCAGCATGTCCTAGTAAAGAGAATTCTTTTAGTTACTCTTCTAAAGGGGGCAGTTGTCTGATCCACAGCAGAGAATCTTCACATACCCAAGTACAGCTAAAATAAATCTGTAAAAAAACATTAATAGCCCAAGTGCAGATGGAAATTTGTTGTGGAATAACGTTGCTCCCAGCTTCACTACTCAGCTGCTGTTTTTCCTTCTTGAGCTGCTGAATTTGGGTCCTGATGACAACGTGGGATCCAAGGCCGAAGTGGGGGACAGTGCAGAAGGTGGCGTGGGTTAAGGGCTGTCCCGTGAGGGCTGTGTTTGGTTGATCTCTGTATAGGAGTAAACGTATCTGACTTTCTCTGAACAACTTCATGTCAATGCTGGAAGTGTCTTCTAGTCCAATTAGTTTGCCAAAGCATCTGCATGGTTGCAACGGGTCCTTACTCATCCCACTAACTTGTGTGTGAGCCAGACAACTTGTCATTTTACTCATTTCACCAGCAGTAGTCTCTGTTGCTTGATGTCTGCCATATATGTTGGTGGGGCAGAAAGGAATCTAGGGAGGCTCCCCCGCTCCATGCGGGCAGCTCACTGACATCCCTGGGGGCCATGGGGACTGCACTGAGTCAGCCATCCTGACTAAGTAGGGTTCACACTTTTCTTGATAGTCCATGTGCTGCTTCTTCCCTGTGTCTCTTCTGGTGTCCTGTTTGGTTCCTGTCCTCTTTGGTTCCTGTCTAGGTGAGTGATGAGAAACTAAGGGAAACAGGTCCCTTGCACTCAGAGGGGCTGGACGAAGAGTCCCTTTGCCATGGTCTCTCAGGAGTGGCCAGGATGGTCTGTTTGACACATGACTGTGGGGTGTAGCTGCTCCCCAAGCCTTACCCTCTGGTGGACTTTCCCCTGGAACTGTGTACTCTGCTGCCCCACTGAACTCTGCCTGTGAGTCCTGGGCAGGGAAGCATGTGGTTAAGCAGGCAGCATTAGCAGAGAGCAGGCCATGAGGACAGTCAGCCTTGCTGAACAGTGCTGTCTGAGAAGGAAGAAGCTGCTTCAGTCTTTCCCAGCTCTTTGCCCTGGAGAGCAGTATGGGCTGCATGGTTGCTAACAGCACGGGTGGGATTTCAGCAGCTGCTGTGAATGTGTTTGGGAATGAGCACAGCCATGAGCACGGTGTGTGCATGCTGCCTAGCAGGGCAGAGCCTGGGCACCCCACTTGCTGGCTGAAGCATGTGTGGAAGAAAGGAGAGAGGGGAGCAGTTACTGCTGCTTACCAGGAGAAGAGGGAACATTGCCAGCATGGGCAGTGGCAGTGTCTTCAGCAAAGTTACAGCACAGGCGTGCCTTAGTCCTAGGAAGGTGAAAGCAGGCCATGAGAAGGGGACTGCCATGTAGGACCTCACTTGCCCCCTACCACCAGCCCGGGGAATTCAGAAGAAACAGCCTCACTCTTGACAAACATAACTGTCCCCAGCATTGAGTAGGTGCAGGCTGGGAACCTGGTGTCCAGCTTTGGAATGCCTAGAAGGAAATACGTTGTCTTCTCATTTTTATTTTTTTTTTCCTCCCAGTTTTTTCAGTCCTGCTGGGCCCAGGTATTGCTTTGTGTTACCTTTCTCAGAGGTTGTGTTTGGCCTTTCTTTCAGGAATTTTCGGAAGCACCTCCGCATGGTGGGGAGCCGAAGGGTTAAAGCACAAAGTAAGTGAGTACCTGTAAGATGTGGCTGTGAGGAGTTGGGGTTTGTGCCGGTGGGACACGGGGAACCCTATGTTGTGTGTAGATGTGGGCAGAAAGGACCTAGCATTGGGCTGGAGAAAGGATTTGACCTGCTGGTGCCATTTTACCCTACAAAAAAGAAGGCCAGGTTGTTGCAAGTCTCCAGGACACACGGATGTCTGCAAGCAGCCTGTAAGCTATTTCTGAGGACCCTCTGCCTTGGCTGTGAGAGATGTCTGTGGCCTCAGTGCAAGCAGTGGAAGGAGAGCTGCAGCATCCCTTGTCCCATGTGCGTGTGGTTTTCCGTGATCACCGGCGTAGACACTTGTGATGAGAACCAGAGCTGAGAGTTCAGCAGAGCTGGCGAGGGCTGCCTGGCCTCTTACTGAAGCTGTGGACCAGCTGTGGCTCCCTGGGGACAGTCAGTGTTTCGTGTGCCACACAGACTAGTGGCTTTCTCTTTCCTCCTCCCCTGTCCCACCACCGTCTTGCAGCAGGACCTGGGGGAAAGTTGCCTGGTGGGAGCTGAGAGGACGGTGGAAGAGAAAAAGAAGAGGAACAGGGAAGAGATTGGAGTGAGAGAGAAATAAGGGAGTGTTATGCCTCACTGGGGAAGAAATCACCTCTCAGGCCTGGGAAACAGCAGCACCCTTTCCTTGAGGAAGGCAACACTCCTCCACAACCTGGTTGGGGCAGCTCCCTTATTGCTGTGAAATGGGCTGAGAATGGTGTAACCTGCTCCTGAGAGCTGAGAATTGCTCCAGAAGAGGAAACAGCTTGTTCTTCCCACCCTCTGGCCAGGCATCACGTACAGACTGCCCACAGCAAAGCACTGCTGAGTTGAATTTGCATTCTTTACTCTCCTTTCTCATATGCTGTGGGAAGTGAACAGCAAAGAGCATTGCCCTTTAAAGTGTCTTTATTGGCATCTGAGTTAGCACTGCCTGCAATGAACAGGGCTCACCTCCCCCTAGAGCTGTCTGGAAGTTCAGGCACGCTTCTCTGCCTTGGTAACTCTCGGGTCATGTTTTCAAAGCTCTCTTCGTGAGCACAATAGCTAAATTCATGGTTTTTAAAGAAAGCTGAGGATGGAGATCACCTGAAGAACTTACTATGTGATTTGTCTCCCTGGACACCCGTGCTTGGACACACTGCAGCAGAGGACAGGTTGCTTCTCAGCTCTTGTAATGCAGATCTGCAGTGAATTCCTGTGCTGCTGACATGAGATGCTGTTACTAGATATGCTGCAGCAAACTTGCTCTGTCTGCTGCCAGAAATAGGTATTAGTGGCTATAAGTGGTTGTTAATCTAGGCGTAATGGCTCTCACATGTGCTTGCCAAGTCAGACATTGTGGTTGGCAGTTCCCAGGAATTTGCCTTCAGTGCAACTAGCTGGGCCAAGCTCCCTGGATTCCGCTTGGGAAACGCCAGCACAAACAATATAATGCCCCTTGGGGAAAAGAAAAAAAAAACCTGAGGGGGGAGTGCTCACGAGAATGCCGGCAAGCAAAAACTGAAGGATTTCCTCTTTTGCAATAAAATTTAGAAAGCATGAGCTTTCCAGAGGCCCCCCTCCATGTGATCCAGCTCTGACTGGGATGGCACTAGGACATGAAGGGAGAACTGACTGGAGAACTGCTGCCTTCTTCTGGTCATGTATATGTTGTTAGCTTTTGAGTACATCTTCCTGCGAGGCCTTTGAGTCAGAGCATTTACACTAAGACTGGAATAGCCTTGATTAAATTGAGGTTTGAGCTGTGTGCATTTAAGGAGAGACCATCAAGTGTCCTCATTTTACTGTGTTACATACCCTGTAATGGTCCTGCTCAGAAATTGGGCACCTTGTCTTCTGCTGTCTAGAAGATAGACCCTTGTTTGCTGTGTGGAAAGGACTCACGTTTGGCAAGTGGAAGAACAAGCACAGGGGAGTCCGTGATGTGTGGCTTTGGTGGAAATCTACTGGATGTTTTGTTTTGCTGGCAGCAACAGAGGTGGCTTTGGAGTCTGTTAATGTCGTGCTTTGGTTTTATCCTAGCATTTGCCGAACGGCGTGAGAGGAGCTTCAGCAGGTCCTGGAGTGACCCGACTCCCATCAAAGCTGATTCCTTCCATGACTCTCGAGAAAGTGAGTTCTGAGTCCTTTGAGCTTCCTCCTGTGGCCAAACCCTCCAGCTGAGGTGTTGACTGGAGTCCCACTGGAGTAAATCCTCTGTGCCCTTTTGTCCCATCTGTGATCCTTTTAGTTTCATGAGATCTGGGCAAATAACACTGCAGATATATGCACCTGTTCATCCATGTGTACCTATATTTATTTGTAGAGCACAACACATCTAACCTCATGTTATTGTGCAGTTGCCAAAGGATACCCAGTGGTACAGCTGTCTTACAGCCCTCTGTTCCCATCATCCCTTATTCACTTGGGACCAAACCAAGCTACCTGGAAGCACAGCAGTCCAAGGCTACATTCACCATAGTGAGGCTCTGCCTGGCTTCCCGTGCAGGAGCCCCTTCTGAGCTCTTTCCTAGGCTAGAATAGCTCAAGAGCACAGCTGCAGTGCTCCATGAGATGTAGCTTTGATTTCCTGGCCGTGCTGGCTGCACAGGTGATGGCTTGGGGCAATGTGATCTTCGTTTGGGCTGCCAGGAATTCCTGTGGGAATCCCCAGTAATGCTGCAATGTCCTGCTTGTGGGGACTGAGATGCTGTTGTGTTAATTTACAGGAGGAAATGCCAGCGTCTTCCCACTGTCTTTTTATAAAGGGAATGGCTGCTTTACCCAGATTTTATTGAAATCCTATAGGTGAGGGACTTGGTGGACATGAGTTTGCTGATCTTGAAATGGGTTGTGTTGTAAATGAATTTCACTGACCTACCAGGTAAGCACGAGATCCAGCCCTCCTAGCTGTAGAAGACACCGCACCAGGCTGTAGGGGAAGATGTATGAGAGGCCACGTTCAAAACATGACCCGATTGTTCCTTTGCAGTCTGATTCCTCCCCTCTCCCTCAGCTAACTCAGAGGCGAATGGAAAAGACATGGTTCAGACAGGCTCCAGGCACTGCCCACTGACACTCGGACATCCCACAAGGCACTAATAGAGGCATCTCGGTTCTCTTTCCTCAGTCCCTGGCTTCAGGGAACCATCTCTATTTTTAACCTTTAATGGTCAATTATATTCCTTCCAGATGTTTTTTTTCCCCAGGAGGCATTGAAGGCCAACAGGTAAGGTCAATTTGGAGAGAAAATTCAAGTATACTGTTGCAATACTGCTGTGCTTGCTACGGCTGTCCTCACACTCTGGGACTTCTCTGCCAGGATCAGTTTGACCAACAAGGCAGAGTTTCTTTATAATCACTCAGAAGATGTAGTCAGAGCAGTAATTGTCCTTGGACTTTTGCTCATCAGCTTGGCAATGTTGAAGTGTAGTGAGTCTGTCTGCGTTCCGTCTCCTTCTCCGTTTCTGAAATGACAGGGTGACTGTTGCAAATTAGCATTTGAAAGCTAAACTTGGTGACTGTGAGAGTGATGAAAAATTATGTGATATGTGGTATCGGGCTCTGTGTGTGCGCTCTTCATTCGTTAAGTGTTTGTCTGTTTAGAGACTCCAGTGTCTGTTGCTCTGTAGAAGAAAGAGCACAAGTCTCATGGCTTGTGGTACCTCTTGTGAGGTAGCTGCCAGACAGGATCGAGTGGGGAAGGCAAGCCCTTGTAATGCACACTGTGTTCTGGCAGGCCATGACCTTCAGGATTCCTGCGGCACTTTGGATGGCGACTTCGACTTGAACTGGGAAGCAGAAAAGGAACTTGAAGCCATGGCATGTGACGGAGAAGACTTTATTCCACCAAAAATAATGGTGAGGGATTCCAACTCAGCTACCTGTATCTACTCAGGCCCTGTCTGTCCTTTCAGAGCTGCTAAGTTTAGGATCTTCATAGGAAGAGGCAAGTCTTTTGTGTAGGCAACTCTTCAGGTGTGTATGAGGGTCACTCGGAGATCAGCCAAGACATGACATGGCATTTGGCATTTGGCATCTGTTATTGCTAGGGATAACGTGTTGAAAGAAAACTAGAAGTGGAAGGAGATGTAATCCAACCCCAAATCAGAGCAGGACTGTCACCAACACTCAGTGGAATGAGCCTGAGTCTCAATAACCCCGACAACAGAGACCTGAGTCCCCAGTCCCAGCAGTCCCTCTCTCCTGTTGTTACTGACCTCATTTACTTTGGAGCCATACATCACCCCTTGAGATGCCCTCAGCTCTTCTATCATTCCTTGATGCTAGGCTTCCCCCGTGCTCCTCCCTGCTCTGCTCTTTGGGGTTTGGCAGACAGGACCACATGCACAAGTACTCAGGCAAAATGGGGTCTCCAGCTTTCCAGCTTGTTCTCAGGGCACCCTTGCCAGCCGAGCACAGCAGTGCTGTGTTTGAGTGGGTCCTGCTAAGACTTGGGAAGAGTGAAGGACATGGAGACAGCCTGCTTTTATATGTGTTCCCAGGCTGGCTGTGCAGGCCAGCCCCAAAGCACCCTCAGGACAAAGTGTCCAGGTGAGGCTCAAACTCTGGGAACCCAACACTTGGGTTTGTTCAGCCCTTGACAGCTCCAGTGAGGCTCCCAGGTGGTGCAGGTGATGACTGTCCATCCCTGGACTCTGTATTGTGCCTCTTCAGAAACTTTAACTCCAAAACAGTGATGTGCTGCCTGCCAGGAGGGAGGGCTTAGACGCCAGCCCAAGCTGAAAGCCAGGCTGCTCTTACAAGCCCACCAGCACCGCTGCCTGCTCCCCTCTCACAGCAATGAACAGAGGTGCCTGAAATCACAGCACGGTCAAATTGCCCATGTTCCCATAGCCCTTTGGCTTGCGCTGATGGCAGCCCCATCCTCTCGGGCTCTCGTGCTGATGGAGCCAGCGGAAGCTTCAGCCAGCGTTGCCAGGCAACCTGCATCTGCCTGACATCCCACGGCTGTGTGCCTACCTGTGCCTGATGCCATTTCATCCCTTGGCTGGTTCCTCTGCAGGCACACAGGTGTCCCACCACCAGCCAGCCACGTGTGCCGGTTTGAACAGTGTTCTACAGCCAGAAGCACAGACCCTCGCGTGGAGGAAGGCTGTACAGAAGTGATCTTTACTGGGATACAGCTGTTCATGGTGATGCACAAGCTGCTTCATCCTCTCTGTGCAGGGTCTCCCCTTTACAGATTTATCTCAGACTCAGTCCTGCCTTTCAGGCAGAGCTGTGTGCTCATTTGTTGATGGTTGAGGAGACTGTGACACATGGGGGTACTTGGCAAGCCTGGGGGTGCTCTGTAGTGGACCCCAGATTTGGAGGGCCTGCCACAGGGATGGAAATAGGCTGGATTAGCTGCTAGTTTGGGTAACACCTGAGAGCAGCTGAACAGGGCACTGTTATCGTGGCCTTTGTGCTTCTGTCCAGACTCTACTGGCTTCTCCTCATGCTGTTGCTTTTTTTCCCCTTCCAGCTCATTTCTTCCAAGGTGCCCAAAGCAGAGTATGTCCCGACAATTATCCGCAGGGACGATCCCTCTATCATCCCCATTCTCTATGTAAGTATATCACTTCTGCTGTGTCTGGATGTGTGGGAGCAGGCTTCATACAGAGGATTTTTCTTTTGTCCCTATCCCTAGTTCCTGTTACAGTGATTCTGAAACACTGATGTGATTTGGAAAAGCTCTCAGGAAAGGGCTGGGGGTGTGCTGAACCCAGATTTTGGGTCTGGGGTAGCTTTGTGGGGGCTCAGGTCTAGGTGGAAGAGTAAGGTGGAGTGAAAATTGCACATGTGGGCTGCCAGTCTATGCAGGCACAGCCAGGCAGCATGGGGAGATTAACAAGGGAAGGCAGGGCTCACACAAGCAGAGCTGTGTGTTTCCAGGCTTAGGGCTCCTCCTTATGCTCGTCCTTAGACAGGATGAGCTGGATCTCAGAGCTCTGCAACGGACTGTGAACCCCATCACCCTATGTACAGTGGTCAGTCATTAGTTTAACCTTGATTTTTCACTAGACGTCCTGCCTGAGCAGGTGTCTGAAACACCAGCAAGGAGCCATGGATCTCTCTTTCCTAATCACTTTATATTCACTAAATTTGAAAGGGAAAGGTGGGACTGACAGCCCAGAAAACTCAGTCTCCATGTGCTGCAGGCAGTGCTGCTGGGGGGTTTAGCTTTGCTGCTCTTTCTCTGAGAGTTGGATGGTTGTCCTGATGACCCTGCCATGCCAGAGGCCAGATGGGTTGGGAGGGTGACTGTTCATTAGCCACCTTGGACATGTGTAAAGCCAGAGGCTGGCTACAAAACACGGGCCAAGAGGCAAATACGCATTGCTGATGCTGACTACATCTGATGGATGGTGTGTGCTTTGGCCTGTCTGCAGGATTCGTCTTAGAGCCTTTGGATGGACTTGGTCTTCATGGACTGTTCAGTCTTCAGCTTCTTTGCTGAGATGTGTTTTAGGGTGGTAATTACTGTGATGTGACTAGAAGCCCTCAGTTGGTATAATTGTACTCTTAGAGTGTCTGACTGGGAGTGGGATTGTGTGCAATATTAGAGACTATAATAATGTCATGGGAGCTGGTGCAGTGACAGTGAACCTTGATGTATCTTCTCTCTTGGTTTCCAGGACCATGAACATGCCACCTTTGATGACATCCTAGGTACGTGAGTGTTACTCCTTAACTCCTGCCCGTTGCAAATGTAACTGATCAATATGTTAAAACCACTGCTCTGCCCTATGCCTCAGCTGCCACTCATAAAGGTGTTTTTATCACCCCAGTGACACCTGACAGTCAGGCAGCTGCTGTTGGATGTGCTGCAGTAATAAAACTTCACTTCTGTGGCCCATTTTCGATGCCAAGCTTCTGGTTTCTGAAAGGGAAGCTGAGGCACAGAGCAGCAGAGATCCTGCCCAGTGTACCTTTGTTAGGTGAGCAGGAGCATTAACAGAGGGTCAGGACAGCTGGGTCTGGTACAGCACCATGGTCGCTACAGAGCCGTGTCTGGGGCTGCACTGTACCTTCTCTGCCGTGAGATACACTGAGCTTTCTACAGCACGAAAGCAGAGGGTTTGCTTTGACATCAGTGGGAATGTAGGTGCTGAGCACCTCTCACAGCTCAGCCTCCTCCCTTCAGGACTAAAGCAAGGAAAAGTAAGATTAATTTTTAATTTCCTCTATGGTTCATCTCTTCCAACGTGTTTTTTTGCAGAGGAAATAGAGAAGAAGCTTAACATTTATCGGAAAGGCTGCAAAATCTGGAAGATGCTGATATTTTGCCAGGTATGTGAAAGTTGCTAAGCGCTTGGGCGGTTTGTTACAAATTTGTCTTTTTTTACAGGGAAAACTACCTAGAGGAACCAGTATTCCGAAGTCAGTTTCTCTTAAAGTAACTGCATGTGTATGGCTTTCACTTCTCATTTCCCCAGACACCGAGCAGTCTCAAGTTGCTGTGACAGTAGGAAATAAAATCTGATTTATTGTGGCCAACTCCAGAGCTGGGCTGCTTCTCAGCTGCTTTCAAGGAAACCCAGGCAAGCCAGCATTAGTGCAGACCTCAAAAGGAGGATGCCCGGGAAAGGAACACACATCTGCGATGTGATGGTTATAGTTTCTGTACAGCTTCAGTCTGACGGTGACAGTGATGTGTGTTGTGGATCAGCTGGGCAGATGGCACAGCTCAGAGCTGTGGGAGAGGGGTCAGGGCACAGGCCCACCCAGCTGGGGGTGGGACAGATTCAGGCCCGGCTGGATCTGGGGCTTGTCGGGGGTTTCCTTCCCAAGTCTCTTGTTCCTCAGGGTGGTCAGGTTCGAACTTCCCCGCCAGCTGTGCAGGGAACCTTGAAATGAGAAGTTAGGGCAGTAACCTAACTTGAACTCCCTCCCACGTGCCTAACGCTGCAGAATAGCAGGGTTTGCAGCACCCCGACCTGGGGATTGCGACTCTTAAATTTCCCTGGTGTTGTGCTCAATTGTTTTATGCCTGCTACTGCTGAAGTCCAGTTCTTCTACAGTGACTTAAACTCCAACAGGGGAGGTTCAGGCTGGACATTAGGAACAAATTTTTCCCAGAAAGAGTGGTCAGAGAGTGGAATAGGCTGCCCAGGGAGGGGGTGGAGTCACCATCCCTGGATGTGTTTAAGGGTCGTTTGGATGAGATGTTGGGGGATGTGGTGTAGGGGAGAACTTTGTAGAGTCGGGCTGATGGTTGGACTCGATGATCCCAAGGGTCTTTTCCAACCTGAATGATTCTGTGATTCTATGACTTCTTGCCTGCTTACCCTGCTTTGCTCAGCTTCTCGTCTGCCTGCCATGGCAAGTCCCCTAGCACCCCCAAATGAAAGGGGCTTTCTCGTCTTCCCTGTTATTCTCCAGCCACCCACAATGAAGATTTTTGTCTGTTATTGTGCTTTTCTAGAATGAGGTGGGCACACAACAGTAAAAAACGGAGAATCCACCCCCCCACACACTCTCCATATGTGAATATTTCCTGAGCAAGGCCTTGGGGTGTCTGCTACGGAGGCTGCAGCAGCAGTGCCAGCCTGGCGTGTCTGCTCTGCTCCCTTCTGGTCCTTCTGGGTATGGCAATGAAGGACAAGAAACATACCCAGGGTTTGTTTCTTCAAGGCCTGTGCAAAGTGGTTTGCATCTGTCTGTCTCTCTTGCAGGGAGGTCCCGGTCACTTATACTTGTTAAAGAACAAAGTTGCCACTTTCGCCAAAGTGGAGAAGGAGGAAGATATGATCCTGTGAGTGGCTGCGTTATGTTCTGCACTCTGATAGCATTTTTCTGCTCGGTTTGCTCAATTTTTGTAGCACATGGTCTAGAAGAAGAGGTGAAGGGAGCTGGGGTGACTTAGTCAGAGGAAGAAGAGGCTGAGGGGGTCCTAATAGCAGCTCACAGCTCCTTCAGAGAGACTTGCGAAGGCGACAGAGCTGAGCTCGTCCCTGGGGTGGTGTGGCCCTGGGACGGGTCACCAGGAGATTTATGCTTTTATGTGCTGTTTAGTGTCTCTCTGGACTAGAGCCTATCAAAAGAGGAAAAGCAAAATATATATTTCCTCTCCTAATGAAGGTTTTGCTGACCAGAAACCAGAACATGCACCTCGTGCCTGTGTTGCTCAGAAGTGGCTGAGATGGCAGTTCTAAGCAGGCGACTAGCGGCAGGAATCCAAACCATTCCCCTCCCAGCTGTCTCCGGTAACTGCCCTCCTAATTGCAGGGGGGAATGGAATTTGTCTCTGCAAAACCTGCTCAAAGTCCAGCACGTTACTGAGGAGGATTTTCGCAAACATGCCAGCCTGTCAGCTGGGGTTGTTGAGGCAATTTTGCTTCTTGCAGCGAGTTAAGCTTTGCCTGTTTTGCTGCCTGCTCGCTTGTGCTGGCTCAAACCTACTTGGCTAACAGTGCTTCGTTGTGGGGGAGAGGATGTATACCAACCTGTTCCTACACAACTTTTTGTTGGCATGAGAACTGAGGATTAAAGTCAACATCTGTTCAGCGCTCTCATGCTCTGGCACAAACACTGTCAATAAAATTCTTCAGCACATGTGCACGTACACGCTTCTGAACGTGTTCCAGGCATAGCCAGGTCCAAAGTTGTAATTCAGGGACTGTCAAAAAGCTGTGAATAAACAACTGAAAACTTGGATGGTTGGAAATGAATGTCTCCATCCAACCTGTATGTCCCTGGGAGGCAGTCCTGAGAAAAGCTTAGGCTGCCATCTGATTGCAGACCCCACAGAGGAACGGCCGGGCTCCAGAGCCCAGCAGAAGTCTGCTCTAACCCACCGCCCAGGAGGCGAGGTGGTTGTATTTCGTGTCCCTCAGGCACAGTGTGCCTGGTCAGTAGTCACAAAATGTAAAGGGTGTCTGACTGGTGAAGAGCACCAAGCGCTGGCTGACATGGAACAGCCTGGTTTGGTGGTGTGTCTCTAGCTATGTAGAACAAGCACTTCTCCAGTGGTTCTCTGCTGATTTCATGCTCTGGAGATGAGCCAGTGCACTGGTAACAACACTCATATTTAGAAAGGGCAATTGATAGAAATGGGAGAGAGGAAATTGGAGGTAACTGCTGCAAGAAGAGGATGCTTAGTAAAACTGTCAGTCTAAAAGCACTCCTGGTGGACTTTGCTCCCTTCTCTTCACCTTCAAGCTTCCTTGGCTCGATGGGCCTCTCCTTCTATACCACATGACTTGGACCTGCTCCTCAGGCCCTTGCTCTGCCCCTGCTCTTCCTTGTCTAAGAACCAGTGGCTCCTCCTGAACAGCTTCTCAGGCTACAAGCCTCAGGCCCCTTCTGAGCATTGTGTGCACACACATTCTTGTGATTACTCGTGCATATGAGGAGATAGATTATTTATTTTTTTTTTAATTATGTATTCTTCTTTTTCCCCATTTCTTCCAGCTTCTGGAAGAGGTTGAGCCGGCTGATGAGTAAAGTCAATCCCGAACCAAATATCATTCACATCATGGGCTGCTATGTTCTTGGAAACCCCAATGGGGAGAAGGTAAGAGCTTCCTGGGTCACCTCTCTGGGAGCATCTGCTGAGTAGCACCAAGCCCAAGGCCACTCTGAACTAAACCTTCCTCTTCTGCTGCGTGGGAGCGTGCTGCCATCCTGTCCCATGAGTGGCTGTGAATGGGCAAACCACCCCATGGGCTGAGCCTTCCCCACAGGGCAGGGGGGAATGGAGTACTGAAGCCTTTAAGGAGAACAGCCATTCAAACACTTTATTTACTGATGAGCTAGATGTTTTAAAGGACATGAGTGGAAGGTTTTCTAGAGGTAGGGAACAAGTATGGGCCATTCTGGGTCCCCTGGAGTCCATCTTTGTTTTCAGCTGCTAACTCTTGGTATGTTTTCCTTTCAGCTATTTCAGAATCTGAAAAACTTAATGAATCCTTATAGGGTTGCCTTTGAGTCTCCACTTGAACTATCAGCTCAAGGTAATTTATTTTCTGTACAAAGATACACACCTTCCTAATCAGCCTGCCTCCTTCAGTGGGCATCTTCCTGAAAAAGCAATTTTGAGCTCACTTAAGTCCTACCATAGCTTCATTTTGCTTGTAACCACCTTGTGTAGTTCAGTTGCTGAACCTGGTTTCCCCTTGCAATTCCTCCACGTTCACATTTCATCTACCCTGTTTGTTGTGCCTGAAGCTGCAGAGCCCTCTCCCAGGCAGTGGCAAAGTAGCCTAAATTGTAGGCAGCTTTCCAGGCTGAGTTTAGGAGATTAATCATATTACTTGGGCATGTGAAGTCTATGGGAGAAATGCACATGGGAGCAGAACCTTTTCTGTAACCAAGTGCAGGGGTCTCTTCTCCAGGACTCAAACCACTGGTACCGAGTGAGTTGTTTCATCAACAAGTGACTGGGATATAGCCCATTAGTGCAATTCTACATCTCAGTCTGCTTTGCTTTTTTTTTTTTTTTACCCCGCCTGTAGCTCAAGATATGGGGGATGTGGTGTAGGGGAGAACTTTGTAGGGCTGATGGTTGGACTCGATGATCCCAAGGGTCTTTTCCAACCTGAATGATTCTATGATTCTATATTTCAGGGGGCTATAGAATTTTTCCTGTTCTTTGGTCAGTGTCAGTAATTAAGGGTGCAGTTTCATAAGCCACATGTTCTGAATTTGCCCTCATTATTTTATCTTTGCTGTAGTCCTTGGTACTTTGTTCTCTTGGAAGATAAAACCATGCAGCATTAGGCTGTGAGCACTGTGGATACTTCCTCTGCTGCTCACAGCTGGCATCAGCACTGATGGGTGGTTATTCTTAACTCCCACTTACTGTCACAGGAACGCACAGGAGTTGAGCACATTTGTGCTGCCCAGAGTTTTCTGTGCGTGTCCTGTCAGTGTTTGGACCCAGCTTTACAGATCCCACAGCAAACATGCCCATACACGTGTGCCAAGAAGCAACTTGCAGGGAAATTCCTGGGTTTACATGCAGCTTGGCAGGCAAGGCAGCGGGTTCTGTGCACATGCACTCAGTGATCTTCCAGGAGGCTGGGCTGAAGAATACATCTGAATTTATCCCCTTGATCAATCTGGGACACGCTAATAGTGTACCCTCTCTAATCCTGTGCAAAGTCATCTGAAACTAATCTTAATCAGGCCTCAAAAGCGAAAATCCCTTCCTTGAGCCCTGTCTCAGGGTCCAGGGTTGTTTGCCCTTGTGTTTTCAAATGCACTCGCTGCCTCCAGCGCCAGCCCCGTGCGTGGCTTTCGGTCTGTGACTGCCTTGTGAGACCCCCCACCTTCCATCAGAGGTGCCAGTGGTGCACAACCTGCTTTAGTGTGTCCTGTTGAGCTCATTGCAGTGAGAAGAGACAGGTCTGCAGGACAGAGACAGCCTGTTAATGTTAATTTAAAAAAAATAGATATTGAATTTTCAACATTAATTATTTTTAATGTTTCTCACAAATCTTTGCAGTGAGTTTACTCTTGCTTTGTAATTTTCTGAAGTCCCTGTTCCAGGTTACCTCATGCAGGCTGTTGGAGCTGTTGTCTGGCCTCTACAGCCCCCGCCCCCCCCCTTTCACAGTCAGTGCAGAGAGGTCAGAGTCTGATGACAGACTTTGTGCTCAGTTCCCACCCCCACGGACAAACCCTGCCGGGGGATTATGAGGAGCCTTTCATGGTTTGAGGATGTCTAAAGAGGTGTTTGCTTCTCGTGAGCACCTTCATGTGCCCTGGGTAGGTGCGGAATGTCGGCGTTCTCCAGATGAGGCACATGGACGGGTTCTCCTGTGCCCACGTCCATAGGTGGGTTTGGGTTTTTTTGCTGCTGCAGCCTCTCGCATCTCTCCCTTGTGCTGCAGGGTGTAACCCCTCTGCTTCATTTCACTTCTAGGTAAGCAAATGATTGAGACTTACTTTGACTTCCGCCTTTACCGCCTCTGGAAGACCCGCCAGCACTCTAAACTATTGGATTACGATGACATTTTATGAGCTGGAGAAGACTTTGCAAGAGGAAGTTGATCACCGGTGTCCAAGAAGTCATGCTTATTGCAGAGAGACTTTTTTATTGGCACAGGGAGCCCTTCAAAGCCCTATGGGAGGCAGCAGTGCTAAAGGGAGGGAAGAAGGAGCCCTCGGAAGTGTGTCGGGAGGAAAGTCTGCTGGGTCAAGAGAGACTGGAGGGAAAGGGTTTGGCACCTCGCTCGCCTCAGGTCAGAGCCGTGGTGTCTCAGGAGGAGCTGTGTGAAACGAGGACAGGATGGAGTTCCTTGCAGAACTGAGCTGTTTTGGGTCAGAATGGGCCAGATTTGATTCCAGGTCCTTTTAAAGACTTTTGAAGCTCAGGTTTTCTTACAAAAAAAAATAAAATCAATTACCCATGCACTACAGTGAAGAAGTGACCAGAGCACAGAGGGAGGAGGGGTGTGTACTGATGGGACATTCTGTGCTGGGGATCTTGGAGAGCAAGGACTGCTACACCTACTCCTGCAAGCTTAGATCCAGACGATCCAGTTTCAATGTGAATATATACTGGAATATAGAATTGAAATCTAACCCTTTTTTTTGTTTTGTTTAATAGCAAATAAGTGCAATTTTTATAGCGAGAGGAGTAAAATCCCTCCCAATATTGAATTAGTTAAAAATAACACACCAGTAACCAATAGGTGAGGTATCTTTGGTCTGCTTGAAAATATATTCAAAATGGTAATATATCTTCTGTAGACATATTTA
This sequence comes from Strix uralensis, assembly GCF_047716275.1. Taxonomy (NCBI): domain Eukaryota; kingdom Metazoa; phylum Chordata; class Aves; order Strigiformes; family Strigidae; genus Strix; species Strix uralensis. Next base: position 2,377,742 of record NC_133992.1, read on the forward strand.
ATCACCAGCAAACATGGTTTTAACATAACTTAGCAGACCCTGCATGTCTGCTGCATTGATTACTCCGGTTTGGTTCGTTACTGTCAGAGTAGCTGTGTTGCACTAATGGTACGTGCTCTCACAGATGTATATTTCTCCTCCAATTAGACACAACTTTGTTACTTTCTATTTTGCTGCTTGCAAAACTATGGGACTTTAGTTTTGCTGAAATACTTTAGGTTAGAAATACGGTACCTGGCTGAGAAACCTCTGTCAGGTTCACTATGGTATAAAAATGAATTAGAAATTAATAGCCATGGTAATTACTTGTTCATGCCAGTGTTTTGCTACGTGTCGAGAGACGAGTTCTCTTTCTCGTCTGCCGTGTGGAGCAGCGTGGTTACACGACCATCACAAACCCTCCAAGGAGACTGTTTGCTCAGGCGTTTGCTTCTGGAGGAATGCAGCACGGGTTTGTAGCATGAGTTTGAATCTTCCCTGTGTTCACTCGATTGCCAGTTGTTTGTGCATAAACCACCTTTTTTCCAGTGCTAAAAAGACCTGTTCATTGGTCTGAGCTGCTCACATCCCTTTCTGTGTAGGACAGAGTAAACCCAGAGCTTTGTCCGAGCAGCCATGGTTTGAGAACCCAGATTTGTACTTGATATTTGAGGATATATTTTGGGATATATTTACTTTTTGTTTGTTTAGGTCAGGGGTTGCTTTTTGTTTTGGGAAGGGTTTTTTTCATCTACTCTCCTGTTCAGAGGATAACTACTACTTACAGTCTGCATAGGTCACTCTGGCAATTCTGGGAGGTGATACAAGTGATTTCTTTTATAAGTGGAGAAGTAACAGGGAAGGATTACCTTGGTTTCCTGATTTCCTGGTATCTAAAATTAGTTGATTGTGAAGTGAAGGAAAATATATGTACAAATCTTCTTTTAAATACTTACAAAAAGAACTAGTTGTTCTGATCTGTAGAGTACTCCTTCCCCCGTGACATATCTGTGGTTGTGATTTTTGGGGAGCAGGCCTCTGGCTAGAACTGCTGAACCCTGTACATTTATAGCAGTTTTATAGCAAAACTTTTGAAGAAATAATGTACATATAGTAAGTAAGGAGAGGAATAGGTGGAGAGAGATGGTTTAAAGTCATTGAAGGCAACATATTGAACCAAACAGGTGAGGGCTGTTGCCTCCCCCTCTGGTTCAGAGCTGTTGGGAAGCTTCTCTGCTGATGTTTGGTGGCTACATCTCACCCCGGGCTGGACTCTTACCCTCTTGACTCAGTCATGTTTTCCAGACTTGTAGTGAAGGGGATAATAGGCACCCGTCTGTAGCTTTTGGGAGAAAATGCCAGATTAAAAAAAAGAAAACAAAATTGATGCCAATTCTCTATTATTTAGCATGGTAGCTTCCGCCAGCTGTGCTTGTGAGAGGTGGGAGTTGTAGGTGCGATGAAAGCACAAAGTCTTGTGTTCCTTGGAGAAGGAAATGGTAGTGGCAAGATTAAAATGCTGACACAAAACTCTCTCCTTTCTGACCCTTTTACCTCCTATGGTTATGCTCCTAACTGGAGACAGACAAACTGTTCTTTCTTTCTCTTTTCTAAAGTAAAATCCCAATTCAGTGAACTTGGTAGCATGAATGTAGCATTGTGGAACTATTGAAAATCTTATTTAACTCCGAAAGGGCCCATTTATGTATCCACTTCAGTGATTTCTCTGTAGAACTATTGTATATCTATCCTCATTAACCACTTGTAGAACTAGGGGTGCAAAGTAGAAAGGTAGCTTGTACAGTTGCATAACTTCTCTAGGAAGATGTATGTTTGAATGAACACTACGGACTGTTTTACTGGTGCAGTTGACTGTAGTATAGTCTAATGACAAACGATGAATGCATTTCTCTCTTTTCCAAAGATCTATATTCCTCATAGTTTGTGATGTTTATGACATGAGCATATTATTTCCTTTGTAGCATTCATTTGACTGAAGAGATGAAGTACTCCTAAAGCTGTGATTGGAAAGACAATAGAGTTTTGATGTTTAAAGTCCTCTGTGCGAATAGCATCATTGAAGTTAACCGTTTCTGAAAGAGGAAAACAAATTTCTTCCCCTTTTTAACTGGTTGAATTTTTCAAGTGGCTGCTGGGAAAGGAAGGGATCAGCAGAGGTTAGGATGCAAAAAACAAAAAATTGTAATTATTTAAACTTTAGAGTTAAAAATAGAGCCTGTAGCTTCCTCAGTTGGACCAGCCCGTAAAGGATGACCTCTGGGCGCGTGCTCGGCGCCAGCGTGGAGCACGGTCACGGCCAGCACGTCCCGCCCGCGGGGGCCGAGCGCCTGTTCCTCACACCCCGAGCACCTCTGCAGCCTCTTCTCGGGGGCGCGTTGAGGCCAGGCCCGGGCACAGGGAGCTCTGCCTGGGGCAGCCGAGGACACAGCACAATTTGTCGTTCCACTTCTACCTGCTCGAGGGGAGTGCCTGCCTGTCTGAAGGCCTGAAACCAGCGTGTTCATGCGCGGTGGGTCACTGCGGGCTGGGCGGGCTGGGTGGAGCTCACCTCTCCTCAGGGTAATCGGAGCGAGCGGCTTACGGTGCGGTTGAGCTCCTGTCCCCGCCTGCTCTGTTAGAGGATCACAGCCCTGTCCCACCACGGGGAACTGCTGCTGCAGCTCCTGTGTGGTCTGAATTTGCTGGAGAAATGGGGGCACTTGGTTAACCCCGGAGGGAAGCAGATTAAACTGGAATAGCTAAATTGGGTGCCAACCCAATTTCTGCTGCTCCGGCTATGAGGCACTATTGGCTGGGACTGTCACCTCCAGGAGAGGAGAAGGGTGGGCAGCAGGTGCCTTGGCTGTCCAGTCTGCTGCCCCTCAGCCTGGCTCACGCATTCAGAGCAGCCCCCAACTGTATTCTCTGGTGCCTGTAGAGAATATGAGCTCAGCTGTAGAGGCTTGGTGGGGGTCGTCTTCTTGGATGTATTGCTTGTCTTATACAGGGTTTTCCAGAGAGGCTTTTCTCTTTTTTTCCTCATTTGGCTGGGAAGGAAAGGGAAGAAGAAAACTCAGGTTACCCAAAGGACATAGAAATCAGTAGAAAATTGAGATACAGCTTTTTGCACCCCTGCTCATGCTGCAGCTGCCAACTTCCTTTTGCAGATGCCCTCCAGGCCGGGGGTGGGAAATGAATGAGTTAGCAGATAATCCCTTCCTGCATTAAGAAAAACAAAACCAGAAAAATTCTTGCAGCTGTAGCAAAACATCTGACCAGCCAACTCATCCTGCCCCATGCGAGGACTCTGCTGTGCACACCCGTGGGATCCCACCTGCTTCGGCCTCCGAGTGCCTCTGGAGCTGCCCGAGCCATGGCCCGTGGCGGGGTTCTGCTCTGCCTCTGTGGAGGGGACTCTAGAAATGAATTTGTTCTTTGTTTCTCAGCCTGGACTTCTTGCCTGGAGCTCGGCACAGGTTTCCCGCTCCAGGGGCTTCTGGAGTATGTGTGTGTGTGTGTGTGTGTTCACATCATCTCTTCACACACGGGGTCTTTCCCGTGGTCTGGGGGAGGTGCTCCCCCTCAGTTGCCCCCACTTGTTTTGCCACGTGTGGTAAAGCGTGAGGCAGTGTTCTCGTTGTCGTCCACGCTGTGTGAGCGTCTCTGGCTCCTGGCACGCATCCATTTCACAAAGAGCTGCTGTTGTTTCAGGACGTGACTATGTTAGTGACCTGTGGCAGGGAGTTCCTGTTCCCAAGGCTCTGCTGGCAGAGTGACTGCAAACACTGCTTCGTCACCTTCAGGCAACAGAAGTGGGGTTAGTTGAAAGAATGGAAAATGCTGATTTTAAATAGCCAGCCTGGCGGGATCTGGAAATGGGAGCATGTCCTTAATCCCAGCCCAGACAGGAGGTGGAACAACAGGCTTGCTCTGCTGTCTTGGTGTAAGTGTAAACATTGAACCCATCAAAACCCTGTTTAAAGGTCACACATATATTATTAATGTATTGGTCCAGAATAAGGTATGTTACTGTACGATTAAAAAAAAATCCTTCCCTTGGCAATTGGCACGCGTTGCCGGAACCCCGCATCAGAGGATGTGCTGGGTTGTGTCATCCTTCCTCGAGCGATGGGGCCACGCTGCCCATACCAGGACACAGATTTGCAGGTACACGTAAAGCTGAATCGCTGTCTACTCTGGGTTTTGCCGTGACAGTCCCGGGAGCTGATGATACAGACAGCCCTTCCCGAAGGACACCATGCAGATATCCTCCCAAGGGAGGGTCTGTAAAAAGTTGTTTGTGATCCTGTATTTTGTCCCGCTGATCACAGAGTATCCCTGGCTTTCTGCATCTTCCATGGGACTGTTTTTTAATTCTCAGTTGTGGAAACACAAGCCAAAGTCAACTGGAAATTGTTACGGTCTTGATAACAAGTCAGCCTGCTAATAATATCGTATACTGAGTGAGTAAATGGGTGGTTTAATGACCATGAACCTGATTGTGGTCATTGTTACTCCCAGTTTATCCTGCTGTGTAATCAGCAGGATTAATAGCAAGATACCAGAGTTTGCTGTCTCTGCCTGAAATGCCAGTGTGTAATCTCTTGCCGAGGTTGTGCATGAGCTGTTGAAGAGCGATAGGAACCAGGAGCTGCTTTCAGAAATAAATTCAGCCCAACATACTGCCAATCAGTGTGAAAGACTGGAAGGAATAAACATTATGACATAAAATGTAAAGAATCCATCTGAAGGGAAGGTAAATTGCATTTTTCCAGAAATGTTTGGTAAATTTTAAAGAACTAATACAACCTAATAATTTTTCACATTATTGTATTGCTTGTAGAGTATTCTTAAAATTGTCATACCCAAGGACAGATGAGACCCATCGAGGGTTGTCTTACATTGCAATGGGGGAGGCAGGCTATGTTTGGTTAGTTAACGGGGCACTCGGCTCTTTCTTCTTTATCTCAGCATCCAAATGAACTGGTGATTAATCACACCAGTAATGGCCCTATAAACCTTTAGCCAGAGGAGCCTCTCCACCCACATTTCTAAGCCTTGAGCAAATCAAACGTATATTCACAGAGACCCCCAAGCAGCCGATGGAGCCAAACTTTCATCCGTGTCCTGGGGTGGCCCCTCCCATGATTCACGAGCACGCACAGCAGTAACCTACGGGCCCAGCCCCTGCCCTGCTCCTGCTCTCCGTGGGGTTTCGGTGTGTTTGAGTGGCGTTTTTCTCCCGTGGGTGTGTAGGGGACATGCTGACTTGTCCGTGGGGAGTTTCTTACCTGGGGAGACAACTGCAGCACGCCGGTGGTATTCAGAAAGCTTCAACAGAAAGTGTAATTTTGCTTGTAATCTATTTTTTTAGTGCTAAAACTCAGTGGTAGCGATACAGTCCCCACTACACAGTCCTGTTAACTCGGAGCTGGCACAGAGCTGGGAATTCAAGGACAGGTATCTTTGCCCTTACATTTGAAAAGCCCCAGAAACATCACAGATCAGTAGAGCCAAGCAAGGCCCTTTGAGTATGGATCCTGCTCCCCTGCGCTTCCGCTGGCCCCTGTGCTGAATGAGACGTCCTTTTGCTAGGTGTTAAGATGGGCATGACTGAAGAAACCAGGCAAGTTTGGCATTCCCCATCCCAGGAAACCAGGCTGGCAGTGTACCCGAATGAGCAAGAAGGGGCTGTGGTTTTTCCACTGTGTGTTTCCTGTTGTTCTTTAACAACACTATTCCTGGAACTGGGGTGAATTCAGCTGCGATACCAAGCAACAGCAAAAACTGAGCTTTTGGGATCTTTACTGTTTCCCCTTGGAGTTCTGGCACCAGATTTCATTTCCAGCTCCTTTGCCCAGTTGTGAGCCCTCCCTTTGCTACTGCAGAGCTGCTGGTGATGGGGGGCATCATTGTGAGTAATGTGTGAGTAACAAGTGAAAAAGGTAACAGTGCAAGCTTGAAAATGGACCCTGTAATGTGGAGAAGGATAGGTTATATCTGGTAATGCTCCTAAACTCTGAGATATTCAAGCAAGTTACTTTCACTCAAATAAGAAAAAGAAAGAAAGAAGCATAGTTGTCAAAATAATGGAGGGAAAAGACCCCAAACCATCCAAGTGTAAATAGTAATCGACCATTTGACAAACCATGTGAAGATAAAGCACTCTATGGTCTGATTCTGCCTCTGCTCTCAGCTGAGTTCAGAGGCAGTTGACAGCATCCTGCTCCTTTCAAAATCAAACTGAAGTGCAGGGTAACAGGGCTGCGTCCATCTGCGCTGCTCCACGCTGCTCAGGCGAGGCTGGGTCCACACGTGGTGCTGGTGTGTCCGAGCACTCGGGTCCCTCTTCTACTTACCCCATCTCAGCGGGAAGCTGAAGGCAGAACAGATGCACAAGGAGCTTGAAACCTTGGCCCCAAGAGAGCCTCTGGGTTAGAGAGCTCAACCTGAGATGTGCTGGTTTGGGGCCAAAACTGTCTTAATGGAGAGTTTTGAAAACAGAGATTGTAAGCTCCGAGGTCTTGGTGGGCCCTGGACCAGCAGGTTGGTTCCTTAGAGAAGTCAGAAGAAAGTTACCCCAAAGCCCTCTCCCCGGTTTTCAAGGCGGTTTCTGGCTGGCTGTCTGCTGCCCAGGCATGGGACAAACCTGGCCATGACGCAGGAGACATCAGCCATCTCTGCTGCCTCCATTAACATGTGTCTCTGAGACTATCTGCTGCTTCGTGTATGATAACCAGGTTTCAAATACATGAATGTTTCTAGGTTTTAAGACATGATTTAATAAAAAGAGCTGTTTCTGGGAAAGCAGGTTTTCTCTCGTTTGCTTGTTGTTGTTGTTCTCTGGCTGGGTTTATATAGACCCAGGAAATGTCACTTGGCAGATGCTTTGCTGTGCTGGCAGGTGAGGGAAATGCTGGAAACTCAAGAGCAGAGCTCCAGAGGTGCAAGAGGCCCAGATGCAGTTAAAAGGGGAGGGGAGGAAGGTAAAAACCCCTGATGCTTTAAACAGGGGACCATCTGAGAGGCACAAATCCAGTGATGGGGATGGTACAGAGTGATTCACAGTTCCAGCAGCATCTGCAGCTTAGTGAGCATGGACTGGATCGCTAAGGAATTTAGAGAGCATTAAGCATTGTGCCTTTTCCTGGGAGGAAGGCCAATCTCTGAGCACCATCGTAGACACTGAGAAACAGAGCCCTGAAGAAATTCAAGGGAGGCTAAAGGCCTGATAATCCCTCTGGGGAAAACAGACCAGCTCCAAAATAAAGCAGATCCCCAGGAGGGCAGAAGGCATTGAATTCCGATAAGCCACTTTGCTTATCACAGGTCTGTTTGACTTAATTGCCAAAGTGAGCATGAGCAGGTCTGGCTTGAACTCCCAGCTGTAATTTTCCCCTTTATCTCCAGTGCTGACAGTGACATGCATGTTCACCTTCCGTTAAATGTGGTAACTGCAGCCCCTCTGAGCAGAGGCAGAGATAAACAGGCTGCACAACTCTTGTCATTTAAGGCATTTTTCTTCAGCGCTGGGATCTCTCAGCCTTCGTTTCTGCATTCTTCATGTGCCACCACCACAGCGGGGAGGGCCATGCCATATCCATCTCAGCAGTGTGACAGATGACAGAAATCACTTTTAATCCCTTACCACCAACTGCGCAGCCAGCTTCTGGCCAGAGACCTGGCCACTGTTCTCCCTAAGGCCTTTGTAGCATCACTGGTGCCCGGAGTGGTGGCCAGAAAGATGGCTTTTATTCTTTATCCTGGAATCCTTCCATGCTGGCACTGTCCTGGTTTTAAATCAGTATTATAAGGTGCAAAGTCAAATTTGCTGCAGAAGCCCAGTTACAATGGATTATTTCTACCCATCACCGCCTTCCCTCTCCCTTTGTGCTCTGATACACATGGTGGTGTGATGGACACAAACCCAGAGCAGGAGCTGCACAAGTGGAGTTTCGCTCTGCCCTGTTAAAAGGGAGGAGCTGAGATGTCTCGCGGGGGTTCAAGGTGAAATCACGCGTCTCTGAGTACTGCTGGGCCCAGCCCTTTCCCTGTTCCCTTGTCACCTGGCTGAACTTGGGGTCGTCCCAGCAGATCCTACCCTTGCCAGCCCCACCTCCCTTGCAAGCGGTTGGTGCCATGGCTGGTGCTGACCTGCGCTATATGGCACATCCCACATCAGCTGTGGCCTGGTGCTCCTGGGACACCGGGAACTTGTGCCTGTGCTACATGGTGGCACTTTGCCGTCACCCCCTCCAGGTCCTGTCCCCTGCCATCGTCACACCAGGGTTTTGTAATCGAGCATTCGTTTTTGTGCCAAAATATGAGTGCTGAACAGGATTCCCAGGAGCCTCTTAGTAACAGCACTTGGGCTGTACCCCGGGGTTAACCATGGGTGTAAATGCAGTGACGCAGGGGATTAGCTCCAAAGTGCTCCCTTGCCAGCCAAGTTTCACTGTCCAGTCTTTAACGCTGTTTCACTGACTCAGCCTAGGAAAGAAACAGTTGACAGAAATGATAGAAGGCTCTCAAATCTTGACTGGCAGGGGAGGAGATGAATAATGGCTGGATTTATTTTTTTGTTATAAAGGCAGGCAGGCATGCAGCGAAACTAGCAGATGTCAGGTTCAATCCCCACAAAGGGAGGCGTTTTCTTTGCGCCAGGTGCAGATAAACTGTGGGATTCATTATTTCAGGATTTATGGGCTTTACACGGGCTCAAAAGCCAACCAGACAAGACCACGAAAGAGAAATCCATTGAGATCTCTGGAGTACAAAGGCACATTGTTGGCTCTGTACGTGCCTGAGCCATGAGTCACCAGAGGCGGGGAAATGTCGGGTCTTTATCCTCAACCCCGGGCACCCGCTGCGGGCCCTGGCAAGGGCCAGGACACGGGATGGTGCATCATGGACCTGTGCTTCAGCCGAGTACACTGGGTCATGTGTAAACCTTAAATCACCCTTGTGTTATTTAAGCTGAATTGCAAAGAGCTGCCTCCTTCCATTTAGCTCTGGTTTGCTGGCTCGCGGCAGAGCAGCTCCTCGGGGCGCACATCGCATGGCTCCTGGCACGCAGGCAGCTTAGGCAACAAAATACTATTTTTGATAGTATTGTTTCCAGGTATCATTTGAAGAAGGTGCAATTGCTCTGTCCTGGCTTGGGAGTGCAAAGGTAAGAGCCTCGTCAGCAGGATACGGTGCTCCTTCCCGTAAACACACACCTGTGTTTGCAGCAGCCCGGCTGAAGCGGGGTGAAGTCGCTGACGTCGAAGCAGCCTGGCACGCCGGGGCGCGGTTCTGCAGCCCTTGGGCAGGCTGGACCTCGGCAAGTTCTGGCCAAAGGTTATTTACGTCACAGCGTTCCATGTCCCCTGCACCTCTCGGGCTGAGAATTTCAGCGTTATCAGAGGCGTGGAAAGTCCTGAGCTGCCGTGTGACCGTTTCCTGATTGCATAGACTTCCCCAAGAAACCTGCTGGTGGTTGATAACAGGCACTGCCTGGAAATAACGCCACTGTTCCCCGGGCTTCTGTGCCCAACAAGCAGCCGTTGCTGAAGAGCAAAGCTGGCGGGAAAAATGCTTTCCCACTGGGCTGCTGTGTGCCGTGGAAACCCCCGCTTGTCTCCTTCAGGCCTCTCCTTAGAACAATTCTCTGACAGGCCCGATAAGCCGTTCGGTGCCACTGGCTTGTTCCATGCCCGCCGTGGCTGCTCACGCCCAGACACCGGCTCTTCCCCAGACCGCGGCCGGGCTCATCCTGGGGGACCCGAGAGGCGTTTTTCGCTCCCCTCCTCCTCGGCTGGTGCCACACGGGCCAGGCCACGATGGGGGAAGGAGCAGATGAGGGGTTTTTGGGTGATGAGGGTCGCGGTGGCTCCTGGCGGGCTGGAGACCCCGCGGGGGCCTGTCCCCAAGGCCTGAGGGGGCCCGGCGGGAGGGGGGGGCGGTGTGGGCAGCAGGGACTCCGGCGGGGGGGCAGGGCCGGCCGTGCCCCCACGGCCCTGTCCGGTAACACCGCCCGTGCCAAAGCCCAGCTGCTCCCCGTGGCCGCCGAGGGGCTCTCCCGGCCGGGCAGCGCCCGCCGCGGCCCCGCAGGGGCGGATCTCCCTGACCCCGGCCCCGCACGGCCTCAGCGAGCCGCCGGCGACCGCCCCCCCGCCCCGGGCCGCCCCCGGCCGCGGGCCCTGTCATGGCGCCCGGCCCGCCCCGCTCCCGCCGCCCCGCGGAGGGCGGCCCGGGGGCGGTGCCGCGGCCGGCGGCGGGGCCTGCTCAGGTGCGGCGGGAGGAGGCGGCGGCGGCGGCTCGGCCGCGCAGTGCTCCCGGTGCCGCCGCCATGAGCAGCGCGGAGCCGCCGCTCGGGGCCGGGCCGCGGGCGCAGCCCGCCTGGAAGCGGGAGATCCTGGAGCGGAAGCGGGCCAAGCTGGCTGGGGCGGGCGGCGGCGGCGGCGGCGGCGGCGAGCCGGAGCCGCCGGCGGGGGAGCGGCTGGTGGTGGCGGAGAGCCTGGGCCCGCTCCGCGAGAACCCCTTCATGCGGCTGGAGAGCGAGCGGCGGCGGCTGCGGCAGGGGCTGCCCGGGCACGGCCCCGGCGCGGCGCGGCCGCTGCAGCAGCTGCTGGAGCTGTACAGCGCCGTGCCCGGCATCCGCACCATCCGCGCCGACAACATCCTCATCATCGAGTCCCAGCCCGACGCCGCCGCCTGCTTCGCCGAGGGGGACGCGCTGCCCGGCCGCCGCCGGGACCCGGCCGCCGGCTCCTCCCCGCCGCGCCGCCCCGACCCGCTGCGGGAGCTGCTGGCCCGCCGCGGCGCCGCGCTCGCCGAGATCCGCGCTGACCAGGTCGTCATCTACGAGGCGGCCGAGCCGCCCGAGGCGGCCGAGCCGGGCACCGTCAGCCGCCTCCTGGAGAAGTTCGGGCAGCGGCCGCGGGGCCGCCGACGCCGCGGCGGGAAGGCGCTGACCGGGCCCGGGCCCGGCGCCGTGCCAGGCGGGGCGGCCGTGCCTCCGCCTCCGCAGGTGGGACCGGGCTCCCCCCGGGCCGGGCCGCCCCCTCCGCAGGTGGGACCGGGCTCCCCCCGGGCCTCGGCGCCCCTCCAGAGGGGACCCGGCTCCCCGCGGGCCTCGGCCCCGAAGGCGAGAGCGGGCTCCCCGAAGGCGAGAGCGGGCTCTCCGCAGGCGGTGCCGGCCGCCCCCCAGCCGCTGCCCGCTCCCCCCCGGGCTGCCACCCCGCCGGCGGTGCCGGCCGCCCCCCAGCCTGCCGTCCTGCAGCCGGCTGCCACCCGGGCTGCTCCCCCTCAGCCCGCGGCCCCGCAGACGGCCCCAGCTCCCCCCCGGGCTGTCACCCCGCAGCCCGCGGCCCCCCAGGTGGTCCCAGCCGCCCCCAAGGCCGCAGCAGCCCCCCAGGCCAACTACTTTCTCCACAAGATCGGCTCCAACTCCTTCACCGTCACCCCCCGGGGCCTGCCCCCCGGCAGCCGCATCCCCGAGCCCGGCGCCGTCCCCGCCGGCCGCCCCGCGGTGCCCAAGGGGCCGCCAGTGCCATCCGCCAGCGCTCCCCACGCCAGAGCCAACGCCAGGAGGCCAAAGCCGGAGGAGGCCGAAGCGGCCGTGTCGCCCCCGCCCAGTGCCAGTCTGGCCCCCAGTGCCACCGGCCCGACCCAGCCGCTCTCCGCCTCTGCCCCCCGGGCCGGGGGCTCCTTCGAAATCCACCCGGCCCCCAAGCCCGACCTGGCTGCCATCCCAGCCCACGACCTGCAGGCCCAGGCCCTGGCCAAGCTGCGCCTGAATTCACGCAATTCCTTCCTCTTCGTGCCCCGCCGGGAGGGCAGCCCCGCTCTGCCCCCGGCCCAGAGCGCCAGGCCAGGGCCGCCGCCACCGTCCTCGGAGGAGAAGGCACCGAAGGAGCCCCCGAGGGCTTCCGCCCCGGAGCAGGAAGAGCCTGTCGCTTCCCCCCCGGCGCCTCTGGATCCGTTGGTACCTGTGACTTTCATCGATGACATTGTGGAGCCGGACAGCGGGGAGGTTTCTCCAAGGGCCAGCTCGGCTGCGAGGACAGGGAGCTTGGTGGATCAGGCTGGAGGAGCTGGCCCTGATCTGGCGATGGAGGTTTCCTCCGTGCCCCTGTACAGACCACACTCTGCCCCCCACCAGCGGGGAGGCAGCACCTTCACTGTCGTGCCCAAAAGGAAGCCCGTTGCCTCGGGGCTGCAGACTCTCACTGATGCCAGCAGAAGACCGCAGCAGGAGGAAGAGGAGGAGGAGGAGGAGAGCAAAGGAAAAGGCAAAGCCGTGGAGAAGGCTGATGGGCCCCAAGCAGGGATGTCCCATAAAAAGCGCTACCCCACGGTGAACGAGATCGAAGTGATCGGGGGGTACCTGTCCCTGGAGAGGTCCTGCATGAGCAAGACGGGCTCCCGCCGCAAGAAGGTAACTGCCTGGGGCGCCTCTGTGCCCAACAGCCAGGCTGAAAGTCACTCAGTACTACTTCTGGCTTGTCTTTCCATGAGGCACCGGGTGGGAAGATGGGCAGTGTTTTTCTGGTCCTTTTGAGAGCCAGAGGCTTGCCCTGGGGCATTGGGTGCTCTTCCACCAAGTAAGCAGGTGAGGGTGGGATATGATCTGTGATAACTGCAGGGCCTCTCCCACAGTTGCTTCTTGGAGGTATGATAACGGAAAGTAAAATATTTCAGGTATTTAGGTGAAATTTGAGGTGAGTCCCGTGGTTTGAACGGCTGCAGACTTGCCCCCTCTCCAGCCCTGCTCGCTGTGCCTGGCGGGTGTTGGCCATGTTGAACTCCCCGTGGTCACTGCCTGGCTTGTGACACGGTCCGGCGGGCAGCGTGGTGCTGGCGTCTTCCTCGCATTAGTGATCTATTGATAGAGGCTCAAGAATTAGGTCTCTATTAGGCAGAAAGAGATCAGCAACAACTTAACTCCCCTTGATAAGATTATACCACCTGGCTGCTCGTTTCGGATGTGCACCTACGTCTCTGATGATCTGTGAGATGTCAGTTGCTCCAAGTGTCTTCAGAGCGAATGCCTGGTTTTCTCACTGCTTGGGATCTCACTTAGATCTTTGTAAGCCTTAAATTGAGAATTAATCTCTGTATGGCTTGGTGAAATGCATCTGGATGTGATAAAGACACAGTCAAGGTGAAAGAGCAGGTTATTTTGTTGTGCCGGAGGAGTAGGCGTGAATTGTTTGGCTCTGAAAGCAGCACGCCGAGGTGACAAATCCCGATTTCTAGGTCTGCGACGTGACATGTTTTTCCATAGCGGGAAGAGTTGTTTGACGTTCCGTTACCTAAATTCGACTAAATATTTGATGGACTGAATCCACACGGGTGCCTGAGGCGCTGAGCATTATAATTTGAGGAAATCCTTTGAAAAGGGTGCATCTCACTTAGAAGGGAGGCAGGGAGTGCTGTCTATCGTGGCTTAACGTTGTTAAATTCCTTCAGGAGAGCACACAGTCTGTATTATTTTGATCATGACTAATGCAGGTAGCAGATCTGGAGCATGAGCACCATGAGATCCAGAATGAGCAAATAAGCAGGACTGTTGATTCTCGCTCGGTGCTGCTGCAGTTTTTCCTTGTCCTCGTCCAGGGAAATGCTTGAGCAGACTGGAATTGTTCTGCTGCTTAGATACCCACTGGCTTGCACTCATTCCAGCTGTTTCCTTGGCTCTGTTCAGTTCAGTTTGGGGTATTAATTGGATTTACACCAAATCAGGTGTGTGGTATAAATGGTGAAATATCAAGACAACATGTTACAGTTATGGGTGCTTTTAGGATAATGCAGAAAACAGAGGAAACCTTTCAGGACAGACACACTTAGATAAGTCCAGCTTCTGATGCAGCTGGAGGAGCTGGTTTCTCTGTGCGGGGTGGTGCTGTTGGGGCAGCAGACTTGCTGGTAAAAGACTAAAAGCCTCAAGTAAGCAAAACCAATTAAATGGTGTACAGTGGAAGCCATCCTTAATGGTACAAAAAGGAGGGAGGGAGATGAGGACAGAGCTGATGCAGCAACTGAATTGTTTAAGGTTGGTCAAACTCTGGAATGGGAGCCCAGAGAAATAGTGGCATCTCTGTCCTTGGAGGTGTTTGAAACTTTCCTGGGGAGAGCCTTGAGCAACTGATCAAGTCAGACCTGCTTGCAGCAGGAGTTTGGGCTAGAGACCTCCAGAGGTCCTTTCCCAACCTAAAATATCATATGATCCTTTGAAGTAGGTTAACAACTGTTTTGTCTGTTCAGTGTTGGATTTGTGTGACACTGGGCAGGTCATGTAGCTATGTTCTCCACCTATGTTCTTACCAGCTTGATAGCACTAACTGTCCCACTCTGCAGGCACTTTGAAGATGAAGCGTGCTAAGTACTGCAGGATGCATATACAAATGTAACAGTGTTTGCTAAGAATTATATGTGGGGGATGTCCGGCATGAGAACTTACATAAAGAGGAGATACTAAAAGGCAAAGGAGGAACTGCCTGCTACATGACTCAGGAGGCTGAAACAAATGGGGACCCTTCGGAAAATAAGATCCAGCTTAAGGAGAAGTAGTGGAGACACAAGTTTTTGTGTGAAATTAAATGTGGCAATGTAGTGGGAGAAGCACCAGGTTTTGTTTCAGTTCCCTTCCTCCTAGGGGTGGCAAGCATGGAGTTCGACTTTGTAGCCAGGGTTTAGAAGATGCTGACGCTGTAGCAAATGGAAAGATTTCTCTTTACTCTTAACCTAGAGGATGTTTGTGGCTTTTACTCTGGGTAATAAGGCTGAGTGTTGATGCCTGAAAAGGAAGGAGCTAGTATTAGGACGCATTCCTTGGTTTCTTCCCAAGAGATTGCTGTGTGTTGCCAAGGCAACCGGCCAAAACCAGGGTTCTGTTTTGTAGCTATGTCGGGGTTTTCAGAAACTTGATTTTGGCCTGAATTGGGCAGAAGCAGACATTTCCTGTGAGCTGGAAGCTGCAGTTCTTTGGTAAAACCAATGTCCCTTTCACTTTTGGGGGTAGCGAAATCAAACCTGATGCTACCCGGGTCTTTTGGGGTGATTCTCTCCAGGCAGACCTGCTGGATGAGGCCACCTCCTGCTGAGCATCTTCCTTTCCAAACCTTGCCTTGAATTTGCTGAAGGGTCTTTAAGTGTGCTCCAGGCTCAAGAAACTGGTGTTTAGTGAGACTTCGATGACTTTGAAAACTTTGTCTGCTTGCTGATGCCCAGCAGGAATCTGGGCGAGATAAACATCAGGTCTAGCACAGCCTGGGAATGTGGCGTTCCTGCGGATCGGCCCGTGTCTGTGCTTACAGTCAGGGCTAATGATTTATTAGGAGGGAGAGAGGTGGTTGTGGCAGTTCGACTGTTCTGTGAAATGAAAATTGTGTTTTTCTTCAAATGTGGAAATTTGGCCTCCCTTTTCCGTCCCCTTGTCTGGCCACTGATTGCCTGACTATGGTAGAGGTGCCAGCAAAATGGAACCGACTCAGTCCATGTCCTCCAGTCCACATCGTCTGGGGCTTTTTGGAGCGGGAAGGTGGCTGGGACAGGTGGGAGTGGGTTCCAGGGCTGCTGTGGTCTGCGTGGAGGGAGCTCCAGCCCCCTGCTCTCAGCTGCGCGGCTGCAGGACCGAGTTATAGTTGTGACTTTGCTGTGGCCTGCTGGTGTTCAAGGCCCTTCAGGAAAGATAGTTTTATTGCTCCTTCCAGACACTTCAAATATGTGAAGCAGCTGTTTGTTCTGGGGTTGGAGCTGGATCTTGAGCTGATGAGGGAGGGAGAGAAGTGCTGTTCCTGTGTCAGAATAAAAAAATGGGTTCCTAGCTGTCTTGTGCAACTAGAGCTGCTGCGGTGGGACAGTTGTTGTTCACCCAGGGCTCTGAAGGTGAACATGGGTTGTGTGTGATGGGACACGGTCAAGATCTGCAGATGGAGGGCAGAGCCCCAGCCATGCTTGTCCCAGGGTGTGACTTCAGTTTGAAAATTTAAGTGGAGGTTTGCAGCCTTGAACGGATGTGCTGGGTTTCAAGCGGAGCGCTGGGCAGCTGCTGGAAGCGGCTGGCTGAGCCGCCGGCTCTGACGGTGAGGACAGGATACGTGTGCAGGACTGGAAGGAGACCTACTGACCTTTATTCTAAACAGGGAGTGGGGGAGAGGACGCAAAGTGCTGTTGGTGACCTCTGTTCAGTGCTCGTCTTCGTACTCTGTTACTGCAGAAGAAGTAAAGACGCTTCAGCCTGACAGCAGCCCCAGGAGGAAGGGAAGGCTTTGCTGCAGGATGTGGATCTTGGGGATCTCAGAGGATAAAACCTAGCTCATCTGAGCTGACAAGAATCAATCTTGGTTTGGTTACCTGCCAGAATAATGTACAATAAAGTTGTCAGCAAGATAGAAATCTAGGTTTCTATAAAACATGTGACTGGCATGTTGGAGCGAGTGATTGGAAAGGACTGCGAGCTGCTGATCCAGCTGGTGTCCTGAGAAGTAGTCATCTGTCCTTAGGCTTCATGTTCCCGCCTTGCTGGAGTCCGGACTCTGCCGTGAAGGTCCTGTGTGTACAGAATTTGCCCCAACTGTGCTCCTTCCTTACGTCTTGTCACTCCTGCAGTTCATCCCAAGTCACTGTATGTTTGTCCTCTCCAGGCCCTGGTACCTCTTGGGGATCCTGCAGGAAAGGTGACTTCTGGCCAGGCCACCCAAAGTCCTATAAATAACAAGACTTGAGAGCCAACAGACATCAGATTGTTGATGGTTTTAATGTTTTTTGCTTGTTGCAGTTGGCAGTTTGCTGAGTGCTGGAAGGTGAGCTGCAGCCTTGTGTGAACAGGGCTTTCAAGAACAAGGTTGGTGGGATCCAAACAGCCGGAGTCTAATCTTTCCTGCTCCTTTGCAAAACTGTCTTCAAAGATGTTCAGCTTCAGCTGAACTTCAGAAAGTTCCAGCTTATGTGGACTTCAGCATGGTCCATTTTCTAACGTTTTGAACTGCATGATGTCTGAACGTGGCTTCCAAATGCCCACTGAAATGTCTGTTAAAAATTTATTCTAAACATCCATCAGCTTTTCATCATGGGCTGGATTGGACAGCAGTTTTGTTGGTCTAACCTGCTGAACTTCTTGCTCTGTAGCTTTCCATCTGTCAGTTCTGCTGGAGATGGTCTCCTGTGAGAACTAGGTGTAGGCTTGAGATGTTGGCAGGGATGAACACTTCCAGCTATTGCCCAGACCTGTTTGGAGCAAGTCTGCACAGTGTGGAATCTAAATACTGGTGTCTGCCTGAAGTAGTTTTTTGCAATGTGTAACCTAACCATAACAGCAGTTAACTAACCTGGCGGTAGAAGCAAAAATCTCTTAGCAAAAATTACTTAGATTCCCTCATCTCTGTGTTTTGGAGGGGTCAGGACAAAGATCTGTGTTATTTAGAGCCACGTGCTCCTGGTCTATTTTCTGCCTCGTGGCTGCGCTCTGCTGGGGCAAATACGTCTGGCACCTTTAAGGAGGGGCTCTGGTACGTATCTGACATGGATGCATTGCATTTTTTGGTGGATGAGGTCAGCAGTGACAAGTCAGCTCAGAAAATACATGTCTTGGATGCTCAGGCGTGGTCCCTTCCCTGAGGAGGTGATTTCCACTAGCTGGCAGGTGTGAGCATCCTGTTTCACCCAGACGGTGTGATTTTCCTGCCCTCTTCTAATTCTGCTGATTTAGCCTATGATGTTGACAGCTGAAGACTCTAGAAATCAGAATCTTGTTGTAGTTATAGTTTTTAAACCACCTCACAAGCTGCCCCTGAGGCTATCGGTGGCGACGTAGGTTGTTTTTTGTTTCCCCGCTGCCTGCCGGCTCCTTGAAGTGCTGGTGCTTCGTTGGACTAAACCCCTGGCAGAGCGGATGAGTCATATTTATCTCATCTCCATAGTGGGAAATTTTCTGCGACTGAGATTCTCCGTGGCCTCACCGCTCCCATGCTTCGCCTCATGCCGCAGCCACAGTCTGAGCTGCTCCCAAATTCCCCCCGGGTTCTCTTCCTCCAGTCTCCTGCTTGCCTGCCACTGTCAGCAGCACAGGGAATGGGACAGAAGAGCTAAAATAGAAACTCTTACGCAAATAAGAGACGAGCCTGCCTTTGAAGCTGGTTAGGACGTGCCCAGGGCTCAGCCCGCGCCAGAGTTTGAGAGGAGATTTGGAGTGCTTTGTGCTCTGAATTCTGATCATGTGGATTACAGTTAATGTTATCTTAATCTCCTTAATCTGTGGACCAGATTGGAGGTGGTTTATATTTTTCCTCCATCTCAAGTATTCAGGTTGCCTTGGGTTTGGGTTGTCATCCCCACTCTGCTTTTTCCAGTACATGGTCATGGTGTTCCGGAGAAGAGCTGAGGAAGTACACACTGGGGTGGCTAGGGCAGAAGTCCTGCTTGTCTGTGTTCTACGTGGGATACGGTAGGAAAAATTAAAATGTTTAGTTTCCAGGTTCAGTGGCAGTGAAAGAAATCTCAGTAAGAGCTGCTGGAGCAGGAGCATCTCCTTCACCTCTGTGGTTGTTCTCACTCCCCTCCTGAGTGAAACCTGGGCAATTTAAAATCTATTTACAAACCCAGACTCTTCCTAGTGACTGCAGTGGGAGCTGTAATGGTTTCCCTGTTTGGACAGTTTGTGTAGGAAGAGTCACGTGAGGCATCTGTATCACACAGAGAAAATTTACAAACATCCTGGGAAAATCTGGACTGAAGGAACTTGGTGCTGATGTTTTCTGAGAAGTGCCCTTCAGATGATCTTGGGAACTTGGCAGGACAGAGCTGCTGTTTTTGTAAGCATTTGAAAGACTGTAGGCAAGCTGAAGAAAGTACCTTGGACGTTATGAGAGCAAAACACTTGTGTGCTTAGGGAAATTGTATAGCTAGCAGCTAGTGAAAATGCAGGTTTGAGGGCATATCCGTAATCCTCGTGGTGAACTTGCTGCACTTAGTCACTTCTCTCGAGGAAGTATCTTTGCATATTACTAGTACAGAAAAAAGGCAAGAGAAACATGAACTCTGTCGTGCGGCTAATACTGTTCACATCACTGAAGCCGTTTGGTCCTGAAGTCCAGAATGAGCTCCTTGCCAGGATGGGAAGTAATTCTGTTCCCAAGCTCCCCGTGTTTCCTGGGAAATTATGCTCCATCTGTCCCATTCCAGCTGGAGACTGTTCACTTGCACCAAACCGAGGTATTTGTCTGGACTGCTCTGGTCAGTCTTGGCTGCACAGAAATGTTTGTGGGTGGCACCTCCCAGTGCCTCGTAGCCACAAATTGTATGGTGAGTTCCCTATAAAGTAGAATCCTCTGCTGTTTGGGAGTTTTGTATGGTGTCTGTGAAGATACCAAGTCTTGACACTAATTGTATCTTGTTTATGCCTGCTCTCTTTGTGTATTCAGATGAGATTTGTTTCGTGTATGTAGGGAGATTTGTCCAATTCTTATGAGCCAAGTAAGTAATATTTGAATTGCTTGTTAAACTGTGGAAGGCTCTAGCCTGTCTATCTGCAGATGTGCGAAGGAATGAAGGGATCCTTGGTGAATAGCTGCTTTGTACCGTGTCAGACTGGGACTCCAGCTGCCCTGTGATTGTTTGGGTGCTGCAATCTCTTCTTGTCCAACACAGTCAAGGGAAGAGTTAACAAAGCTGCCTGCCCTGTGATGCTCTCCGGGACTGTCCTTACCCTGTCACTTCTCATCAGGAATTTGAAACTTCCCCGTGTCTTGTACAAGGAGTTTAATATTTCGAATCTCCATGCATTGCTCCTATCTGCCATGTGCTTCAGCATATTGATTACACAGAGCTGGCTTTGTGGGTTGCCTTGTAAATGGAGACTTTCTTGTTTTGCCTTGTGGCTTGGGAGCTGGGATGCGATCCTGGAGGCAGCCTCTCCTTTGCCAGCAACACAGTCCTTCCTTGACATGCTACTGCTGTAAATCTTTAGTGCTGCTAGCTCTATTCAGTAACTCTGTGATGCAGTTAATAGTTGAGCAGAACTCAGTGTTACTCTTAGCAAACGCTTCTTGGAAATGCCTGATTGCTCAAGATCCAGCCTATGGTGGAGCAGTCAACTCCTGTGCCCCAAAACTTAACTTTTTGTACAGAATGACAGAAAAGTACATTTCTGAAGTGCCATCTGCAGTCTTCTGGGCATACTTAGGCTGCTTCAGCCATAGCAGTACAGAGTTAATTTGATAGAGGAACCAAGCCTCAAGTCCCCTCTATTCCTAGGGGTACCTGTCAGGGAAAAACTCTTTTCTTCCTGTGCCAAGGAAATGCTTTATTGGTATAAAAGCTCCTTATCTTCTCCTGAATGCTAGCAAATGCCTTGGTAATATTGTGATGCTACTGCAGCCCCCAGGATACTATTTTGGTCTGCCACACATAGAGATTTTACCTGGAGTTACTCAACAGTTTGGGCTGACACATGGCTGTGTTTTCAGGACAAGTACAGGCACGTAGACAAGCTCATTGCTAACTCATATGGAATGGCTCATTTTCCCAAAAATCGTTTATCTAAAAGTTTCAGAGAGAAAAGTGCATCGCATGGGAGTTGTCTAGATCGTTGACTGCAGGTTGTAATGAAAGAAATTAAGGTCCCTGCAGGGTTATGCAGTTTATGAACGGCTCCACCACCTCCTTTTATGAAATCTGCTGACCTGTGAGAATGGTCAGACTGGGTCAGATGGAAGGACCAGGGTGAACCCTTTGGGGATATTTGTCCACCATAAAATACCTGCTTCTACCCTCTGTTGCAATCTCACAGTAATTTGTCTGTGCAGGCACCTTCCCTTTCACCCCGCAGCAGCGTGGAGCCGGGAGGTTGTTCAGTGTTGAGAGACCCACTTCTTTGCAGAGATCCTGAGCTCCGCTGGGCAGAGCCTTCACCAACCTACCGAGTGGGTTTTGGTGCTTGAGGAGCTTTCCTGCCCAGCTTGGGGGCTGTTTCTTGCAAACCTGTATGGGATGCTCTATATCGACGGGCTGCTTGATGCACTCCCAGCTGCTGCAGTTTTCAGGTATCTGCTGTGATGTCTTGTGCTTTCGTCTCGTTGACCAAATGCTTAGACAACCAGTGTAGCAGCAAATGTAGCAAAGCTCAGTGTAAGCACAAAAGCGCAAGGTTCTTCAGAACACTGATTTTGTTCAGAACACTGATTTTGTTCAGAACACTGATTTTGTTCAGAACACTGATTTTGTTCAGAACACTGATTTTGTTCATGCTTGTTCTCTCAGAGAGATCAGTCACTTGCTCTTTTGTACTCATGCTGAATTATTGTCCACCCTTCCTGCAGATATCAGCTGAAAGCCTCCTGCTGCTGCTGTTGCTGAGAAAGGAGGCGGTGTTTGATTGACCAGGTGTGAAAAGCTGCTTTAAATCCCACCCAGCAGCACAGTGGCAGCCTGTGCATGTCCTAGGGAGTCCGTGCAGTCCCTAATTTTGTCACTTCAGGATTATATTGCTTGGGAGAGAGGATGATTAGAGGAAAACTAGTACCTGAAAAGAGCAAATCTTGATCCCTGGTGCCACTCAGCTGTTTGGATCTTGTGAAGTACTTGGGTAGCATAACCACATTAGCAAAAAATTGCTATGGCCCTCTTGTCACTGTGCAGCAGCCACTGCCCACTTACCTAGTCTGCAGCATGTGCTGGAGGTACTGTGTGATGTTAGCAGGGGAGGAATAAACTCCAGCTGGTGCATCACAACTTGCCGTCCCATCTGGCTCGGCCGCACAGCGAGCAGGGACGGCAGCGGTGCCCCTTGCAGCCTCCTGCAAAAGCCACGGGTTTGAGAGACGGCTGCTCGCAGTCGCTCTGCGGGGAAGGGGAAATGGGCTCAGTTGTTTTCAGTCCCACGAGAGGCTGCTATGATGGGAATCAATATTCTGACTCTACTTGCTGGAATGTAGTTAAAGGGTGACTTTTTTTCTCTTTTAATGCCTAGAATGTTTTTTTTCCCCTTACTATTATAAGGCGAGGATTTGGATTGCCAAAGAGGTTCCTGTTTAAAGGTATAAAACACCCTACATTATCACGTGCTGCCCCATCTGCCAAGAAGCAAATGTGATAAGGGGTGGAGAAGAGAAAAGCCACACTAGCGATTGCTTCTGGAGTTGATGCAGACTAACCCCATGGTTCTCTCCTGAGACTTACGGTGATATTCCTGGTTTGTGAGAAGCCATTGGGTACTTGCCCTTTCATTAACTGCAGAGTCCTGCAAACTTTCCCACCTCAGCTCTTGGAGGTGAGGTATCTGCTGACTTTCATTGTTTGTGTCGCAGGTTGGTTCCTGTAAACTGGTTATTTTTATTTCTAATATGTCTCTGTACATGAGGGCTCTTTTGTTGTTGGTCTGGGTGCAGACTGGGTCCTGACAGCCTGCATCCCCTGAAACAGGGTTGAATTTTAATTTTTTTTTTTCCCCCCTTTTCTAAATGAGCCCTGTATGACTACTCAGAATTATGCTTGCTGGGTAATGTTTACCCTGGCTTCTATTTCCTGGGTACTCTGTTACTCATTACTGTTCAAATCCTAGCAAATAAGTAAATTATTTTTTCTATGGCAACAAGAATCCGGTAGCTGAACAGCACAATATTCCCTGAAAAGCCTGCCTTATTCTTCCCAGTGTGGCTCTGATTGCTGGGCAGAGTATTAATATATCGATATATGGCTTTGGGTTGTACCTTGGTTTTGTGACGCAGTTCTGGGTGAAGCATTCAGCTGAGCAAATAATGACAAATCCCAGCAAACATCCACAGCTGAAGGATGCAAAATTCTTCCTTTCCACAACTGCTGGGGCAGAAACAGGGGAACCGCTGCTGAGACCCGATGAGCAGAGCTCTCTGGCTGGGCTTGAGTGAGTTTGGCTCTTCTAGAATATATTTTTCTTCTAAAGAAAATGACCCCTTTGGCCTTTTGTGTTTCTATAAAAGTCTATATGGTCTGGCAAGAGGCTGCTGGCTGTGCAAACCTGTTGTCTGTGCCATTACTGGGTTCTTGAGTTGTTTTTTTTTTCAGATGGTTCCTGGGACTGGATCTGCTGTGTTCCCTGTGCACAGTGCTCAGCTCTGCTCATTAGCTGCTCAGAGGGTTTCTTAAGGCAGTTATGTTGACCCATGTGTCCCCTCGTTTTGCCTGAATAAGTTGCCCTCCATCTTCTGCTGGATCAAGCAGAGCTGCTTTGTGCTTCCCCTGAAACCACCTCGTGCTTGGGGAGGGGAGCTCGTGAGGGAACTCAGGCCATGCCACAGCAGGTTTATCGCTTTGAGTCTTGAGGCAGCTTTTGGGGCTCTCGCTCTGCGTGGGCAGGGCTGACCGAGTGCCCGGGGGGGTGTACAGGTGCAGGGAAGGCGGCCGCTGGTGCAGAGCCTGTTTGCCTGTTGTTCCTCGGGTGTTTGCTTTGCCTGGGTGCGTCCCAGTGCGTTACTGCAGAGCGGCCGTGGGGCTCCTCCTGCTTCTTGGCAGCAGCACACTGGGTGCGGGGGGGGAGGTGGGACGCTGCCGTAGAGCAAGCCAACGTGGTTTTGGGAGCGGGGACTTGTGCCGGGGTGCACCCATGCCAAGCAGGAGTGCCTGGTGTCAGCCTTTGTGTAGGCTGCGCTGGCCCAACCGGAGGTGTTGCTGAAGCAGCAAATTATCTTGTTATGAGCTCTCCCCCAGGCTGGGGCCCTGGGTGTGTGGGACCGGTGCTGCTGTGGTTAATGATTGCTCTTCCTGAATAGCTTTGCCATTGCCTCCTACAGCGTTGGGGCCTCTTTGCAGCAGGTACCTGAGAAACCCCGGTGGCAGAACGTTCTGCAGGACACCCAGCCCGGCTCCGGGAGTGAGCGTGGCCCGAGCTGAATTGGCTGTGGGCAAGTAGGAGCTGTTTTAGTTTCGGGCTTAGGCTGGGCTGTTGGCGTGTTGCCTCTGGGCACTGCGTGGTGGGTGTCTCCTGGTCATTTCTGTTGCTTTCTACTCTTTGGGTTTACTCCCTGGTGAGGCTGTTTTCTCCTCCTGTGCTACATGCAGCTTTGGTCCAAACTGAACTCAAAGTAATTTTTCTTAGAGATTTCCTCTTGACAGCAGAAAATCAGGAAAACTTAGTTCCATCTCCAAGCTTAAATTCTAAAACCAAGGCCTGTCCCGTTTATTTTCTGTCTTTAGCCAAGTACTTCTTGCCCTTCAGCACAGTTGGAGCACTGGTCAGTGGCCTGCGTGCAGTCTCTGGTTCTGGGATAGCTTCTGAGCTTCCAGGAGCCCTGGGCTTCTCCACCCTCGTGGCCTTCGTGCCTGGCAGCGTGGCTCATCCCTGCAGCACAGACACCACATTGTGAGCGGTTGCTGCCCGCTCTGCTGCCTGGCTCGGATCAGGGAGCATCTAGGCCAGCAGCAGGGGTGAGAAATTCAGGGAACAGCGACTGGAATGCTCTGATCTTCAGGGCCATTTTATTCCAACCCCTTTTCTCTGAAATATAACCATTCCTCTCCCCATGTGTCATCTGGAGAAGGTCGGAGTGGCTCTGGCCAGGGCTGGGGCAGGGAATGGGGAAGGGCAGCTGGTTGCCTTCTCTGCTATTTCCATCCTGTCTTTTGGGAGCGTGGGGAAGGGAGCCAGCCTGTGCCTGAGGTACATCCCGGACTCAGGCAGAGTAGCAGGCAGCTCCGTCATGCTTATTTGCAGTGCAGAGGGGACTCTGTCACTCTGTTACCTGAGTTTGATCCAAGCTCCCTTCACTGCATTTCTGTAAAGCAGCAGGGAAATGCTCGCTGTCTTGCCCCAGTGCTCCTTTTGAAAATCCTTACCACCCTGCACAGCTCCAGCGTGTGTGTCTGTGGGCAGAGCAGGAGAGCACAGTAACAGGCCAGCTCCTGCTCCCGACGGTTTGCGGGCTCCAGCCCCTGAGCAGTTGCAGGTTGGGCTTCAGAAGACCCCGCTGGCAGCAGCAGCAGCATCGCCCCAGAGCTCCACGTGCAGGAGATGCAGAGAGTGCAAGAAACACGTGCATCTGGGCAGCACACGTGCTTGCTTGATAGCTGCTTGGGACCGTGTGCTGTTTCTCAGCCTGCGGAGTATTTTGTATATGAGGGAAACTGCAAATGTGGCACATGGGGCAAATGTGCTGCACTTTCTACTTGACAGTTGCTATTACACAGCATCAGAAGAGATTTTCTGAACCACCCAGCTCCTGCTGCCCGTCCAAGCAACCATGCCCTTTAAATTCTGTTCATAACCCTATTAGCTCAACTTTAAATGCAGTTAGAAGTAAAGGGATCGCAACACCCTCTTAGGCAGCTGCTCCTGAACCTTGATCTGCATTGGCTAGATACTTCCCTACTTTTGGCATAAACTTATTCCTGGCAACTTACCCTCCTTGTTTTTCTGTTGTATGCTGGCATCAGCTGTTCTTCTCTGCGCCTTGGTGTTTGTTTTCTTGGTGTACTTACAAAGAGCTGTTATGCTTTTTCTCAACCTTCATTTTTGCTGGCGTGAACAGGCTGAACCTCGTCTCCACCTGTTGAGATGACTTGTAATCACGTCTTCTAAGCAGAAGGGTAGATAATGATTAGGACATGTAAGGCTGCAGGGGAACGATCCCTTCCCTCAGCTTTTACTCTGAACAGCAAATCTGGAGTTACTGTGTTTGGGTGTCCTGCTGCAGATGAAGAAACTGGAGCAAGGAAATGGTCTGTGAGAAAAAGCTGAGGGAGCTGGTTTGTTCAGCCTGGAGGAGAGAAGGGGGGAGTCCAATTGCTGCCTTCTGCTACCTGCTGGGTGTTACAGGGAAGATGGAGCCAGGCAGTCCCTCTTTCCAGTGGAAACACCTTGCTCTGTTCCTGGTTTATTTAAGCAGCATCCTAATGATGACTACGGTCCTGTAGCCAATCCAAAATTTTCTTTCTCAGATATTCACAGGTGATGGGCTTCTCTTAGAGCAAGGGTTGGCCTTGAACATCATTCTGGTGTTCTTGCTTTCCAGTTTTCTGAATGACCCATAAAATTCTGCTTTTCCCTTGATGAACTCCCATGTTGGAGTCATCTTCATTTCTCAGTCTCACAGTTGCTGTGCAAAGGTCATTAATGAGAATACTCTATACAACCAGTTTCAAAGCAGAACCTTTAAGGACCTCCCACTTGTCCAGCATTTTCCCTCTACTACTACCGTCTCTCCTTTAGCTGCTTCCATCTTCTCACTTCTGGTATTAAACTCTGGTTTTATCTAGCTTAAATAGCTTTTTTGCCAGGACGTCCTCCCAAAAATGTAGTCCTGATCACTGATGTTTTTGTTGTCTAGAGCATGGGTACACAAACTAGTTGGCAGGCACTAACAAGTCACCTTTCCAACATGTGGATGCTTTCCTTTCCTCCTTGGCAACGCTGACCCTCTTGAGGGACACGCTGGCAGCTCCTCCTGGCTGCTGGGCATCAGGGTTCGATGATGGCAAAGTATGTGCCAGGGCAAAAAGCCAGAGATACTCTCGGCCTCTCAGCCTCCTGCCTCCATCCCATCTATTTGTCTATCTGCCTTTGTGGTTTCTCTCAGCGTGGTAAGAGATTCAGCAAGGCACATGTGGAACGGTGAGGGGATATGCAACGGCTCCTTTAAACCAGGCTGAAGCCTGGTGTGGGAGGTGGCCTTTGCCAGAGCAAGCGTTGGGATCAATGGTTTCTTGTGCTGCTTTCTAATAATTCTCCTTCACTGTTGTCTAGATGAAGATCTCTTTCAATGAGACAAGTCTGCAGACCATGTTTGAGTACCCATCAGAGAGCTCACTGGCAGAAGAGGAGGAAGAAGAGGAAGGACATGCTTCTGAAACAGAGGAGGACAAATCTTGCACCTTTCAGATTCCACACCCAAATAGCACTTTGCATCCCAGTACACCTAACTCAGGTGAGCCAGGCACTGTGGGGTTACTGGTGGTGCCTGACACTGTCTGTGTTTCCTACAGACCCTTATGGGGCTCCACACAGGTGGAAATGCTCATGAAGGTGACTTCTGCCAGCTGATGGCAGAATTGGGGCTTAGCAGGGACGGGGCTCGAACCAGAACAGGGAACTGCAGGTGGGCAGCTGTCCCTGCCAGGATCCTGATCCCACTTTCTTTTGGGGTGGTGAGAAATATTTACGTCAGCTTTGCCCTTCCAGCAGATTTATCCAGCTACACCCCAAAGCACTCCGTGAAGTTCAGCAAGTGGCAGGAGCAGAAGTATGAGGAGATGCCTGCCACAGAGGGATCCCTCCTGAAGGAAGCTGATTCCCATGGGAACGAAGTCATGGTGAGACTTTAAATAAGCAAGTCTTGGCTTTTCCTGCTGTGCTGTTATCCGGTGCTTGGGTTGGTCTGGATGGGACGGAACGTGCTTTTCAATAAACACCCGTGTTTGTGTTCGCTGCCCAGGGAGGCATCCCACCGCTCACAAAGGGACCAACACACGTCCCACTGCAGGCCTACCTCTCCCTGTATGTGTAAAGGAGACTTAAGGCAGCTGGCACGCTTTGCACTCCAGGGCATGTTTGGAGGGGTGAATTAAACGTGTTCGTTAGCCCTGGGCAAGGTGCCACTGCAGCCTTTGCCGTCCACAGGTGTGGGTACTCATTTGCTTTGGGTTTGATGACAGCTCCCTGTCAACTCTGCTTTCTCCACAGCTCACCCCAGCAGAGAAAGGCGGACTCTCCGATTTCAGCAGCGAGCCTGCTCTTTATTTTTGATCGCTTCATCTTCTAGCCTGCAGCAGCGGCTGCTGGACAAAACGTGTCAGTGCACCTTCCGAAAGTCCATGCAAGCACCGTGGAAATAAGCTTCTGGGTCCCTCCCTCACCACAGTTTTCATTGGATCCTCATGCCAAGGGTGGACTAGATGCTATCGGGCATCTTCGGAGAATATTTGCACTGGATTCTGGGACCTAACTACTACTTTTAAGGCGTATGATTTGTTCTACCTGTGGCCTTGCATATTCCTTGTTCAAGATCAGCTGCCGATTAGGCAAGCGTTTTAAGAACAGGTCTGTAATCCTGGGATGGATGTAGATTCTCTCGGTGCTTATCTGAGTCCGCTCCTCCAGGCACTGCGTGGGGCCTGGACAGCTTTTGTAACAGTTCTCCCATCAGAGGCCCCACTGAGGAATGGTTCTGGAGCTGGAGCCCTGGGAGTACCTGGGCAGTTAGCTGGATTCACAGAAGTGGTTGTGATTTGACAGCTAGATTGGGTGTCCGTTTGTAAAACTGTTGAAGGTTCATGGTTTGTTCTTGGCCTGTTTCTGGGTCTAGTTTCACTGAACCATCATGGAATTAATGTGCCAGTTATGTCCTTGTGAAGGAAGCTGAACGCACCGTGTGAGGGATGGGAAGGGGAATAAATGCCTATAGCTTTAGGTGTCACTTTTGCACTGCTCTGTAAACAACTGTCCAGACTGGCTTGAACCTCTTGAAGATTCCCAAACATTGGCCATACCTTTGAGCTGTCCCTACCCCACTCTGGCATCCAGTTTCTAGTAACTGCTGATTGTGCTTGTTTGCCAGTTCCTTTTGTTGCTTTGTTGCAGCATCTAATGGGGCCAGGCCCAAGATTTATCCGTCTTGGTTGGCAGGGAGGCTTCCTTCTAGCTGTGCTTGCTCTGCTCCTCTAATGCAAAGCACAGGAGGGCAATTTCACTCCTTTCTTCTACGGAACTTGAACAAGGAATATGGGTTTTTTTCTAGCATTTTTATAGTTCTGTTGTAATTGTTTAATGCAGCCAATATGCAAAGGAATCTGCTAGACTTCCATTTAAATTTTCTACTACTGTAAACTCAGGGTCAAAATTGCACTCTGGAAGAGATGGAACACTGCTGCTAATGTGATTTGTACTTCTGGGATTAAAAAAGATGCAGTTGGAATAGATACGGCCTCTTTGGGCTTTATGAAATGAGTGGTACCCCAGTGCGTGGCTCTATCCAAAGGAACAGGCTGATATCTTTGATTAAATTTGGTACTTTTATTGGTTTGTCTACTACAGATAGATGATGAATGTCTAGCCAAGCTGACACTGGTCTATGAACTGAATATGCTCTGCATGCCTTGCACTTGCTTTGGTGTATATTGTAGCAGCAGGAGGAAGGTTGTTCTGCTGAAAAATATGGTCAGGGCTAAATGTTAGCATATACCTCTAGCTGTTCTCCTCTTTTTGCCCTGGGTGCCTAAATGTTTCTGGAAAGAGTGCAAAAAAAAATGAGACTCAGCAACTTGTTAGATGTTGGCTGGAGGGGTCACAAAGGAAGACTTTCCACCTCCTTGTACTTCTAAGGCTTGTCCTTTTCAAGCTAACTCGAGATCCGCTCCCTGTGTGACCTCCCAGGAGCAGTGTGTGGCTGGCAGCACATCTGCCTGTTACACCACACAAATACAGTGGAAAGAGCAGTGAATCCCATGTGCCGAGGCTTCTCCCACTGATGAAACACTTCAGGACATGATGCTGAAACTGGGGTACAACGAGGAAAAACGCAGGACTGCTAGTAACCGCTAGATTTAAGGGATGAGTAGGTTATCGGATAGGTGGAGTTAAACACTGAGCAGTGCCCATGGCCAGTAGCTGTGCACACAGCCAAAGGGGATCGGGGACCATGTTTGAAGAAAAGGTTATGCACAGCTTTTCTAGCAGAAAAGGTCCCAGGGAGCATCTTGCACTATGGAAAAGCTCAGCCCAGTTTAAGGCAGCTCTGTCTCTAGATTTGCAACTTAACAAAACTGCAGGTGGTGAAGCAAAAGCTGCTTGCAACTGAAGTTAGGGACAAGGTGTCTGAACTAGTCCTGACTTCATTCTGCTGTGGATCAACGAGGAATGCTAAAGCCAGCAATGTCCTGCAGCTCGTTCCACTGACTTCAGCCAACTGAAATGCTGCTCTGGTGCTGTGTGTGCTGTTCCCAGTGAGTTAGCTCTGTGCCTACAGCTCCTCTGGTTAGGACAGGCTCAGTGGAGGCGTGTGAGTGCAGAGTGTGCTTCTCAAGAGGAGCACGTGGTGCCCTGGCGTGCTGCTGACTTCTCTGCTCCTTCTTCTAGCTTGCCTGCTCTACCTCGTAGCTGTGATCTGCGCCTCGCTGGGTGCTGCCTTCCCACTTCCCGACTTTGTACTCTAATCCCAGTCTGTACCACATGAACTCTTAGCTGGTTCATGGCAGAGCAAGGTGAGTGCTGTTTTGAGGGCAGAAGCATTAGCTGATAAGTCACCTTCTGGGATATGCTTCAGTATCACTGTGCTCAAAATAAAGTATTTTTTTATAGGATACCTACCCTCTAGCATTTAAGAATTAACTTTAAGAAATCTCTAGCTAATACCAAAGTGTATCTGAAAGGAAAATTTACTTCTGCAAAACAGACTTTTATTAAATGTGTGTCATCCTTGTACCAGATTAGCAGCTGTCCCAGACCAACAGGACTTTCCAGGCTGAAGAACAAGTTTAGGAATGCTTTTGTCCACGTGTTTGTTTTTCTTTTTCTTTTGAAGTGCTTTGTCGCTCACTGGCTTCACCAGCATTTTCAATTTTTCCCTTCAGGACATCTAGCAATGTCTGAGAACTCTCCAGAATCTGGGAAAGAAAGAAATAAAAATAGTTTATTTTTACATAAACTCTTATGAGTTCCCTTTGAATTCTGCTGACCTACCCTGCAGCAAGAGGGATTCTCCAGCCCTTACAGTTATCTAATTCTTGGTGACGTATCATCCTATCTCACTGTGGGAATTTCTCTGGAGGAATTTCTCTGGTTCGTGCCCGTATTCTGAATACAAAACACCTTAAGCAATTTATCTGTCTTGGAATGTGAGGCAGAAAACTTCCTGAAGCAGGCTGTGGGGTGAACTTTAGTTGTGGTTTTGTGTTTGTTTTTTTTTAAGGGAGATGTTGATACCTGGGCTTTTCAGATCAGTATTAAATTGTGCTCAGATGACCCAGTTTCAACTGTCTTCCACTGTTAAAACTACACGCTTTTAAGTTTCTTGCTTAAGGTCATTGTGGAGTTGAGTTAGTCTTTAAGTCAGACTAAATCTTTCCTTTTATTCATTTTCTCCTATTTTTAGCGTATGTTGTAGATAATCTAACATTCCCACTTGTTGTTGTCTAGGAAGCAAGGCTACAGCAGGTTTAGGAGATCTTGTTGCCTGTCCCTCTTGCCACATTGCAGTTTTAACACAGTGCACTATTGTAACAAAATGGGGTAGTAGGGTTGTAGTCCCAAAGCTCACTGATGTTCCTGTGAACCTGTGGACATCACTAAGTGGTCAGAGAAGAGATGAAGGTAAGTGCCCCGCAGGGTGAGACGTGGGTACAACGTGTTGGTGGGATCTTGCTGTCTTGTCTGTGAAAGAAGGTGGAGGCCTGCGACTGTCAGGGGCTGGGAAAAGGCAAGGAGTGCGATTACTGACAAGAGATGTACATCACAGGAAAGGAACTTTGTTACTTGTTTCTGCTCGCAGGACATCTGCATTTCCTCTCCTAACCACCTCTGCTTTTTACCTACTGTGACTGTCTTCTAATTTCAATAAACGTTAATTCATTTGTAGGCTGGGGGGTTGTGACTTGTATCTCAGGAAAGGTTTCCTTTAAAAGGTGCTGTTTGTTCATGTAGCTCTGCAACACGGTTTCTAAGCTGTTAAACCTTTATGCAAGTTCTCCCCTTCACCCCAAACCATCAGTTCTTGAAGTAGGCTGAGAAAACAGCTCCAGCTCCTCTGATAATCATCGCTGGGAAGTATTGACTTTGGGAGATGAAGAGGATCTGATACACACTAGAGGCCACGTTACAAACATGCATGGGAAAAGAATGGAGGCAGCAGCTAACAGGGGAAGGGGTGCTCTTGGACTAAACAGCTCCTTGTTACCAACAGAGGGAAAATCATTGCTTATCAGAAAGTGGGCTGGAAAGATACTTCTCTTTTTTACAAAGCTGATCGGTGTGTAATTCAAAAGTGAATTCAGCTGTTACCCTATACACTGAGCGAAGCAGTCCCTGCCTGGCAGAGTTTACAGGAAAGGGTTGAGCCATCCCAGTAACTGGGGTAACAGTACCAGCCCTTGCACCATTCCCCTCCTTCCCACTCCTCTGCTGATCCAACATTTCTACTTTTTTTAGTGATATTATCATGATATAATTCCATTAAAGATGGAAGAAATTACATGAAAAGTTGGGCAAAAAATGTGTCTAGTGGGCCGACGGCTCTGTCATCAGTTTGTTGTTACCTGTGCGAATTCACGGTCTTCTGGGTCAACGTCTTGCCTCTGGCTTCCTCCTCCCCCCCCAACGACGGTTTGCAAGATGGTCTTTTTCTAGGGTCCATTCCAAGGAACGTTTTGCTGTATTTTGGCAATATGCTTTAACTCCAGTTCTGCTCCCCCGGCTCTAGGGCCCCGGTACGCTTCCCCCGTCCTCTCTGCGGTGCCTGCGCCGGGCTCCCCGGGACTCGCTCCCGGCGGGGCCATGCGGGGGCCCCCGGCGCCGCACTGAACCCCCCGCCCCCCCCACACCCCCCGGCCGCGTTAACGGGCTCGGCCGGGGCCGGGGCCGGGCGGGGAGCGCCGGGGCCGCGGTACCTTGCTGTAGGCCGCCTCGGTCTCGGCGATGGTCCTGTCGAGCTCGCCGCGGGCGACCAGGTGCCCCGCCAGGCTCTCGCTGGTGCGGGCCAGCCGCTCGCTCAGCGCCGCGATCCGGGCCTGCAGCCGCCCGCGCTCCGCCTCCTCCGCCCGGATCCGCCCGCTCAGCTCCTCCCGCCGGGCGCGCAGCTCCGCCAGCCCTGCGCGGTACCGGCCCGTCAGCCCCGGCCCCGGCCCGCGCCCCGCCGCCGGCCCCGGCCCCGCTCACCCTCCCGCAGCTCCGCGTCGTGCCCCCGCAGCGCGGCCCCCGGCCCGCTCATCGCCGCGCTCCGCCTCTTCCTGCGGCGCGGCCCGCATGGAGCCGCCGGCGGGCGCGGGGCTCTCGGCCGCCTGGCACACGCTCAGCACCGCCCTGGTGCCGCCCGCCGCCCTGGGGCTGGTGAGCGGGGAGGGCCGGGAGGGCCGGGGGGGGACGCGCCGCTCCCCGCTCCCCTCACGCCGCCGCCCGCGGGTCTCTGGGCCCGGCCGGCTCCGGCCGCCCCCGTGGGCCCGGGGCAGGCCCCGACCCCGCCGGCCTCCGGTTCCGCGCCCTCGCCCCGGGGTGGCTGAGGCAGCCCCGGCCTGGCCGGTCCCTCCGCTCTGGGCGCGGGTTTCGGTGCTGCCCGGGGCAGGGGCAGCTGCCGGTGGGGAATGGGGGACCTGGCGCTGCGGTGCTCGGGGGGGGGCGGCCGAGAGGGGCCGTGCGGGGCCAGCCGTGCCCCTGTGCCCCATCGCAGCAGCGCGGCACAAAACTGCAGCTCCGCTCCCTGCGAGCCCACACCGGCCAGGGCGGGTTCTGCCCCAGAGCCTGGTGTCTCGGGGACCCCAGGGTGGCTCGTGGCGCTCCCGCTAGCCCGTGGGCCAGCAGCGGGTGCCAGCCCGGGGAGGTGGGTGCTCAGTGCCGGAGACCCCGACAGGTCTCTGGTGCCGTGCGACAGCGGAGCCCGCGTGCGGTTGGGCCCCGCTCTTTGGGACGCTTTGGGGTCTCTTGTGCCGCAGGTCCCCGAGTGGTCGGTCCCTGCGCTTGACTCCGTGTCCCCTCCGCTCCTCAGGCCGCGCCGAGGTCGGAGGCCGCGGGGCCGCTGAAGGATGGCGACCTGCGGGCAGCCCTGGACGTGCTGCGCTGTTACGACCTGCACTCGGTGGTGGAGGAGTGGTTCATCGAGGTGCTGCAGACGGACCTTCAGGCAAATATAGGTCCTGAGTTCTGGAACTGCATCAGCCAGTATGAAAACACGGCCGAGGAGCCCCAGTGCTCCTCGCTCCTCCTGGACGCGTTTTGTCTTCTCAAGTGCCGCCTGGACCCCTACCTGAACAGCCTGGAGCTGCTGGAGAGGTGGACCAGGGCAGGCTTGCTCCTGGGGACAGGCGCTCAGATGCTGCAGGAGAAGGTCTACACCATGTTCAAAGCTATCCTTTTCTTCTCCACTACCAAATCCTTCCAGGAGATGATCCAGCAGTTCTACAGCCGCACTTTCAGGATATACATGCGGCAGTGGAAGAAAGGAGAAGATGGAACCAACGAGTGCGAGAGCAGCATGAGCGAGACCGAGCAGGAGAGTGATACGGAGGAGGGCGGAGGAGAGAGCCCGCTGTGCGCAGGCTGCAGCAGCAGGAGAGAGCAGTGCTGGTGCCCCAAAGCCATGGAGCAGTTTCAGCAGCTCAATGACATCCTGTACGTAGCTTATGGGGTGGTGGCTGTCACTCAGAACAAGCAGATGGTCCGGATGGGGAGCAGCAGCAGGTTTTCTTGATATCTGAAAACAGGAAGAGTTACACGTGAGGTCAGGCTGTGTTGTGGTACCGGGTAGAGAACTTGGCACGGGGTTTCTGCAGCTGGTTCCCAACTGGTGGTTGAACTAGAGCAGATCTTTAGACAGAAAGTTCCTCTCCCTGGATATAAGAATATCTGCCTCTTGCTCTAAGGCCTTCTGTCCTCAAAGAAGCAAACTCTTCTAAATGGAAAAGCTTTTGATGGCTAGAAAATAATGTTTCTAAGGAAGATGGGATAGCAGTAGTGTCATGTGTTATATATGTAGTGCATCTATGTGGGCTATCAAAGCACTTAAAGTAAGAGCTAGACCTGCATCTGTGGAGCATATGGGGAGGAAGGTGCCTTCAGCTAGTTAGGTTTTCTTTATTTGCTTGTACCTTTGCTTCTGTACGCTCTGAATCGGGTCCCTGTCTGTGTCTGTAGCCGCCGGCTGAATTTGCTGGAGAGAGTGAGTGCCGATGCTGTCACGACCATCTTGCACCGGATGATCGAGGAGAGGATGGAGCAGAGATGCAGGGGGGAATACGAGCACTCCTTCCTGAATGAGTTCCAGGAGGTAAGGAAGGTGTGCGGGCAGCAAGGACCCTTCCTTTGGAGATGTGCAGCTGCTCCTCTTACTGGTTTAGCAGCTCAGGCTAAAAGCAGGTTCCACCTGAAAACACCTGGTCCTGGGTTATGAATCCACCGTCCCTGGCAGAAGAGGTGGTTAAAACTCCCCATTTTGATTTATGCGAGAGGGGAAGGTTTGCTCTGGCCGGTGCATAACAGACCCCTGTATTTCACCTGGAGATGTCCCTGGTAGTGAGGAATTTCTGTGGTTCTGTTTTACAAACTACAAGAACAACTAGTGCTGCCTAGCCTGCAGAGGACCCTCCCTGTGTGTAGGTGGGCCTGTAATTAGAATTTGTGTGGCTGCTTTCTGTCCTCTTTCCAATTTTTCAGCACCCTTTTAAAATAGGAAGCAAGGATGGGAGATTATACTCTGGTACTGATCTCACCAGTGGGCCACACACAGAATTAAAATCCTTCCTTGGAACTACCCAGTTGTTTTGTTGCTACCTTAAACTGAGTTTGTCTTGGGATATTTACTCAGTATGACTGTAAAATAAAATTCTTCTCTGGGTTATGGCTGTTCTGGGATACACTCCTGGCTCTGCAGGCTTGCCCTGCACTCTTTGTTCCTCGGTGTGTGACCTTGCCTTTGCCTGCGTTGAAGAACAATGCATGAAGCCAGGTTGCCATGCAAACCAGACCACTCTCTATGGTTTCCTTGCTGTTTGCCACACCGGCCATTTTTGTCATCTGCAAACATTGGCAGTCATTTTGTATATACTTCCTTTTAGTTGCTGCGCAACACTTTCTTTGTTGGACCTAGTGTGAAATGCTTTCGGATGACCTGGAGATTGTTTAAGGGCATTTTAAGGGCACCGGAGAAAATGCAACTGCATTCCGCTTGTCAGACCTTGCCCAAGGTCCCCTTGCTCCCACCTCTCCAGAAACATCAGCGTGTTTGGCCACGGAGTATTGGAACGTGCCAGACTTAGGAAGAGACAGTTAAAAAAAAAAAGAAGTAGAACTGGTATCCAAATTGGGAAGATATTTCAAAAAAAGGCAAAAAAGCAGAAGCCTGGCGAGCTAAAGGTAAAATAGGAGAAGTCTGAGAAACAGCTTGGTAAAAGTACAAGTGCTGACAGCAAACCCCCTTTTCAGACACATCATCAGCGGTGTGGAGTGTCGGTCGCTAATCAGGCTGTAGCAGGAGCACTCAGGGAAGATAAACCCCTGGGGAAGAATGGGTTGGTTTGGTGATAACTGTACTCCGTGAAATTGAGTTGCTTTGCATCAGTTATGGTCTTTTCCTTTTGTTCTTTAGGACAATTCTTTATCAGCTTTTCCACAGTTTTGCCCAGATTGATACCCAGGTGTTCTCTAGTTCTCAGGTTTGTCCTGCCTTGTAATTAGCAGAACTTGTACATTCCTTCAGTGTTTCCTCAGTTGAGTAGATTATTAAAAATTAACATAATCAAACCAGATCTGTACATAGCATTTTTGTTTCAGGCTGTCCAAATCCAGTTATCAAAAAAGATTAATAATTTATTAGCTATTAATACTCAAATACTATCCCAGGAAGTGCTACACGTTTGCCACCTTAAAGGAAAAATAAAATTTTAAAAAAGCATTTCTTTTGAATGTCTGGATATTGTAGTTGAACGCATTTGAAGTTTGACAAGTACACATTTCTCTGTAGAAAATTAAATCTCAAATATAAAAAATTAACCTTTGGATACTCTCTGTTCAGGCTTTTACTTTATTATTCAGTGACTAGGCTGGTTTTTGAGGTCTTGGTTTCAAGTGCCCGAGTTTAGTTGGTAAGAGTATGTCTGTGAGTCCTTGGGATGGCTTGCTTACTCTTCATTGATTTCAGGAATCATAGAAATTTTGGGCCAAGGATGGTGTGATGGGTAATTTGCTCATATTCTCATAAAAAGAATAGTTCTGCAAGTACAGAATGGAATTGAATTCTGCAAGAATAGACTAGTCTGCAAGTTTTTGAATATACCCTATACTTTTTGGAGCCCAGTGTCTATGTACAGTCCTCAGTCAGCCCCTCTCGTACACATTGCGTAGTCTATATCCTGTATCTTTAGTTAAATTCATAGTCTTTCAGCTAGGCTTTCCCTGGCTATGACCCAGGCCAGGGAGCGTTTGGAGAGCAGCTGGGGGTAGTGCTGTCCTTGGCTAGCTGCTCGTTTCTGCTTGCTGCGGTAGCTGCCTGGTGATGGGGGAAGTGTGGGACGTGGTTGCGCGTCCAGCTGTGGTGTTCACCATCTCTGTGCTCTCCCTCTCTGTGCAGTGGATTGAGAAGGTGATAGGCTGGCTCAGCAGGGTTTTTCTGCAAGATGGTCCCTTGGCACGCTCCTCTCCAGAAGCCAGCGGCACCTTGAAGCGCTGGCGGTGCCATGTCCAAAGGTTCTTCTACCGCATCTACGCCAGCATGCGCATCGAAGAGCTCTTCAGCATTATTCGAGGTAGGTGTGACCCGTTCAGCGTTCATTCACTCTTGGACGTGGATTGCACGAATGATAGAGCTGTCTCCATCTCCTGACGTGCCACGCTGTCTCCTCTTGCCTTCCCACAGAGCATGGCACTGTTTCTAATCCCTGCTTGGTTTCTAGATTTCCCAGAGTCTAAGCCTGCTGTGGAGGACCTCAAGTTCTGCCTGGAAAGGACTAATCAGAGGCAGCAGCTGCTCAGCTCCCTGAAAAGTGCTCTGGAAATGCGACTTCTGCATCCTGGTGGGTTTTACATCCCTGCCTATGTCATAACACTGTAAGGGCAACGGAGCTGGTGCAGGGTCTGGAGCACAGGTCTGATGGGGAGCGGCTGAGGGGACTGGGGGGGTTTAGTGTGGAGAAGAGGAGGCTGAGGGGAGACCTCATGACCCGCTACAACTCCCTGAAAGGAGGGTGCAGAGAGGGGGGATGAGTCTCTTGAGCCAAGGAACCAGCGCCAGGACAAGAGGGAATGGCCTCAAGCTGCGCCAGGGCAGGGTCAGACTGGCTCTTAGGAAGGATTTCTTTGCAGAAGGGGTTGTTGGGCGTTGGAATGGGCTGCCCAGGGCAGGGGGGGAGTCCCCATCCCTGGAGGGGTTGAAGAGTCGGGTTGACCCAGCGCTGAGGGATCTGGTGGAGTTGGGAACGGTCAGTATGAGGTTCATGGTTGGACTGGAGGAGCTTCAAGGTCTTTTCCAACTGAGATGATTCTGGGATTCTGTGATCCTGGGCATGACTGGGGATCTACTGGGAGCCATCACCTGATTTCATGTTTAAAGAGTGAGAGGCAACCAGGCTGTGCACATCACATGCGCTCTGTGTTGGAGCATGTGTGGGCAGCAGTAGCTCATTATATCCCAGCCCCTTCTTGCCTCATTTCTGCAGTATGGTGAGAAGCTGAGCTGGAAGTTTAGCTTTGGTCCAGGTGAGTAAAAGGCTTCTCTGCTGTGTGTGGCCTGAGCTCCTGAAGCGAAATCTGGGCTCAGCTGATTTATAGTAGTCTCTGAGCCTGTGTTCATGGTTGGAACTGGTTTCTCAGACATACAGATCCAATCTCTCCCTTTGGCTGGGGCAGCAGGGCAGCAAGCCCTTCACCTCCGACTCCGTAGATTGAACAGAGGGGTCGGAGCAGCCAGGCTCCTTGCTTCCAAGCTCTTAGTCTGTGCTCTGGGGCTCTGACTGCTTCTGCCCTCTCCTGTAGGAGTCAACACATCCGACATCATCACTCTGTATATCTCGGCCATCAAGGCCTTGCGGGAGCTTGACCCCTCTATGGTTATCCTGGAGGTCGCCTGTGAGCCCATCAGGAAGTATCTGAGGTAAGAGGCTTGCAGGGTGGTCTTAAGCATCCCCTTTCCCTCCCCTTCCCTCCACTTGCTGTTTCTCTTACCTGTTGGCAGGACTCGGGAAGACACGGTGCGGCAGATTGTGGCCGGTCTCACAGGGGATGCTGAGGGCTCTGGTGATCTTGCAAACGAGCTCTCAAAAGCTGACCCGGTGACCCTGGAGAACGGCCAGGAGAGTGATGATGACATCTCGGAACCGGGGGACTGGGTTCCTGACCCGGTTGATGCAGATCCAGGTTAGATGCCAAGACCAGAAGTCCTGACAGCCTGCAGTTTTCCCCGGTGGGCTGTAGTCCTGAGCAGCTCAGCTCCTCGTCCTCCAGAGCTGAGCTGGGCTGCGGCAGGTCTCTGTTAATCTCACACTGTTGTCTGCTGGATTTCACTAGGAAAATCAAGTTCCAAGCGTCGGTCCTCGGACATCATCAGCCTGCTGGTGAGCATCTATGGCAGCAAGGACCTGTTTATCAACGAATACCGCACACTTCTGGCTGACCGCCTACTACATCAGTTCAACTACAGTGCTGAGAGGTGAGGTTCAAACGCCCCACCCCAGACCTTTCCACAGAATCATCCAGATTGGAAAAGATCTTGGAGATCCTCCAGTCCAACCATGAACCTCACACTGACCGTTCCCAACTCCACCAGGTCCCTCAGCGCTGGGTCAACCCGACTCTTCAACCCCTCCAGGGATGGGGACTCCCCCCCTGCCCTGGGCAGCCCATTCCAACGCCCAACAACCCCTTCTGCAAAGAAATCCTTCCTAAGAGCCAGTCTGACCCTGCCCTGGCGCAGCTTGAGGCCATTCCCTCTTGTCCTGGCGCTGGTTCCTTGGCTCAAGAGACTCATCCCCCCTCTCTGCACCCTCCTTTCAGGGAGTTGCAGAGGGCCATGAGGTCTCCCCTCAGCCTCCTCTTCTCCAGACTAAACCCCCCCAGTTCCCTCAGCCGCTCCCCATCAGACCTGTGCTCCAGACCCTGCACCAGCTCCGTTGCCCTTCTCTGGACACGCTCGAGTCATTCAATGGCCTTTTTGGAGTGAGGGGCCCAAAACTGAACCCACTCATCGAGGGGCGGCCTCCCCAGTGCCAAGTCCAGGGGGAAGATCCCTTCCCTGTCCCTGCTGGCCACGCTATTGCTGATTCAAGCCAGGATACCATTGGCCTTCTTGGCCACCTGGGCACACTGCTGGCTCATGTTCAGCCAGGAATTTTCCATGGTAAAATCACCTGATAAAGGTGTGCTTCAGACTTGGTCCTACGAACGGCTGTTTCTGGAGCCAGGAATGGTTTTGGCCATTTTCTCTGCAGCTTTGGGTTTTCATCTAGAATTTCATGCACTCACCTCTTCTTGGCTGCTTCCCGCACAGTCCTGCCCTGGGCTTGCACTAATAGGGCAGCATGTAGGAAATTGGAGGCACCGATACGCTCTTAGCTCCATCCCATGTCTTCTAGTGACCCCCACAACCTGCACAGGCTGCTTAGGGTCAGCAGAAAGTGTCAAAGTAAGAAAAAGGGATGAAGCATCAGGAAACCTCAGTTGCAACCCAGCTATGTCTCTTGATTCAACAGTTGCAGTGGTTTTCCTTTCTGTGAAACGCAGCCAGTGTGAGCCACGTCTAGGACGGGCAGTCTCAGGCAAGTGGCTCGCCAAGTGCTGAGGGCGTGCTGTGTCGTCGAGGGGAATGGCTAGGTGCTGTGCTCGTCCAAATGGACGGGATGGGAGGGTCTTCAGAGAGCTGCTGGCCCACAGAGGAAGTGACTGTTCCTCACTTAGATGCCAGGAAGCGTCCTGTTCAGATAATGCACCTTGCAAGGCTTCCTAGGAGGGGGGCTCCTTTTTCGGCTGTGTTGCAAGGGGTGGAGGCCAAGCCAGGCTCATCTGTCTGAGGGAGCCGTGTCTGAGCTGTTTCTCTTATCAGGGAGATCCGCAACGTGGAGCTGCTGAAGCTGCGGTTTGGTGAAGCTCAGATGCACTATTGTGAAGTCATGTTAAAAGTAACTTCTTTTTTTTTTAAATTCAAGTCCGGGGTGTTTGAGCTCACTGGGGAAGGGGAGGGACTTGAGGATGACCCAAAAATGTTCTTTTAGGAAAGTGGGGTTCCCAAAATGCCAGTGAGGAGGCTGATTTGTGACAGGCAAAACTGCATTCAAAATCCTGTCTGTTTTTTAAGCCCTGTGGGCTGGGTTGCTGATGCTGGGTTGCTCTGGTGCTGTTGTCTCACCTGCCTTTCCTGCAGTGCAGTATTCTGGCACTGAAGAGCTGGGCTCTTCCAGCACCTCTAGGGTTGGGTTTCTGGATTTAATTCACTTGGAGCGCTGTGGGAAGAGCACAGGCCTGGAGGGACTCCAGTGTAGGCTGTTGTTGAGTTGTAAGTTCTTCCTCAACCTCCCCACAAATGTTTCTGGGTATGTAGGAGACTTTCTAGTAGACACACATGATCATATCCTTTCCAACGTCACCATCATCATCATTTGGAGACAGCACTAGACAGTTTAAGCTTCTCCTTTACTAAGAGTTAGCACTGACTTGGAAGAGAAGGAGCTGCTTTAGCTTCCTCTGCTTTTTCCAGGATATGGCTGACTCGCGACGCATTAATGCCAACATTCGTGATGAGGAAGAGAAGCTCCCAGAGGAGGAGAGGCCACCGTTCAGCCTTGTTGCCGTTATCCTGTCGAGTGAGTTTTGGCCACCGCTGAAAGAGGAGAAGCTAGAGCTTCCGGAGCAGGTGAAGGAAGCCATGGAAGCCTACTCCAAGAAGTATGAAAAATTAAAGGTGAGACAACCTTAACCATCCTTAAAAGAGATGTATGCTGTGCAGACTTTGTTATATAGCATGGTTTTTAACATGCCTTAAATTTTAGCTGCTAGTACACCACGCTGTTATGGTGGAATCCCCAAGTCCTTCAGCTTTGAATCAGGGTTAGAAGCTGCGCTAGCTTAGCTATTGCCAAAAGAAGGGTTTGTCTCTTTATGGGGTGCCTGGGTCATCACAGTGATTGCAGTTAGGAAAGAGGAGGCTGAGGGGAGACCTCATGGCCCTCTACAACTCCCTGAAAGGAGGGTGCAGAGGGGGGGGATGAGTCTCTTGAGCCAAGGAACCAGCGCCAGGACAAGAGGGAATGGCCTCAAGCTGCGCCAGGGCAGGGTCAGACTGGCTCTTAGGAAGGATTTCTTTGCAGAAGGGGTTGTTGGGCGTTGGAATGGGCTGCCCAGGGCAGGGGGGGAGTCCCCATCCCTGGAGGGGTTGAAGAGTCGGGTTGACCCAGCGCTGAGGGATCTGGTGGAGTTGGGAACGGTCAGGGTGAGGTTCATGGTTGGACTGGAGGTCTTTTCCAACTGAGATGATTCTGTGATTCTGTGACTGCGGCTGGCCCTCGTGGTAGAGGGGCATTTGCAGTAATGCAGCACTTAGTGGTTCCTGGTAGAAGATCTGCTGTGAACGGCTGCTTCCCCCTTTTCCAGGCCATGAGGACCCTGAACTGGAAGTACCACCTGGGCCTGGTGAGCTTGGAGGTGGAGCTGGCAGATCGCACCCTCTCCCTGTCCGTCTCTCCCGTGCATGCTGCCATCATTCTGCACTTCCAGACCAAGAGTGAGTGGCAGAGACTCGGCGTTACCACCCGTGTCTGTGCCCTTCCCGTGGGCGGGTGGGAGGGCCGTGGTCCTCAGGTGCCTGAAGGCTCTGAGAGCTCTGGCAGCAGCACCAAGACCTGGTCTGTGGGCTTGGATCTACCACCGGGCTCAACCAGCTCTGCTAGGAGACAGCACCCAGCGGGGCCACAGCTCAGCACCCAGGCTGCTTTCGGGCAGCTGCTGCGCACGGCTGCTCGCTCCCGGCCGCGCAGGTGGGCGGGTGTCCTGCGCTGTTCTCCCATACTCGCCGTCTCTGCAGGCACGTGGACACTGACGGAGCTGAGCGAAGTGCTGAAGGTGCCTGTGACATCGCTGAAGCGGAAGATGACGCTGTGGCTGCAGCAGGGGGTCCTGCGTGAAGAGCCCCAAGGCACCTTCACTGTGATTGAGGAGGAGCAGAAGGACCAGGTGGAGAAGGTCGTTCTGATAGACAGCGATGAGGAGGGGGACTCTGCCATGGCGTCGCAGGCTGACCAGAAAGAGGAAGAGCTGCAGGTACCCGTCCGTGTGTCTTGGCTGCTTGCCAAGCTGGCAGGACAATGCAAAGTGCTTTTGGTTTTGGGGAATCTTATTAAGATGATGGATTCAATTTGCACTTTGGATTTGCATTTTCCACAGCATGAGGGTTTTTTGCAGAGGATATCTCTTGATTAATGCTCATTGATGCAGGTGCTGAATTGCAGCCTTCCCTCTGGAAAAGTGCTGGGCTGCTGAGCCAGGCAACCATTTGGACATCTCTAAATCTGTTTTTTCAGTTTGAAAAAAAGAGAAAGTCTGAGACACGATTTCATATTTGAAAATAGTCATAACTTACTTGGATTTGCGCAAGCAGCTAGACCTTTGCCTTCTCTGGGTTGTGGTTCCTGGTCACTTCCGGTGCTTTTCCTACCCATGTGTCATGTTGTGCGTGTGTTGTGCCACTGTGCAACACGGAGGTGTCATACTGGTGTTTATCCACTGAGGGTCATGCACGTACTGCACGTCAAATCCTGCTTTCTAGCAGTGTGTCCCAACACCTGATGCTGTTCTTGGATATTGCCTGTTTAAAGACCACATGCTCATGGCTGAGCACAGAACTTACTGCCAGCCACAGCCCTGCTCTGCTTTTGGGGTACAGGATGCTAAGGTACCCCTTTTCTTCATGGTATAGTTGTCAGTGTGGTTTACTGTTACTTGCATGTCCCCCTCTGCAGCTATTCTGGACATACATCCAGGCTATGCTGACCAACCTCGAGAGCCTGTCCTTGGAGAGGATTCACAGCATGCTGAAGATGTTTGTGATGACAGGCCCAGTGGTGACAGAAATCGATATACAAGAGCTGCAGGGTTTTCTTCAGAAAAAGGTTCGAGACCAGCAACTCATCTACTCTGGCGGTGTCTATCGCCTGCCCAAGAACTGCAACTAGACTGTGAGCATCCCTGCTTTCCTCTCCGTGCCTGCGCTCAGCTCCTGAGTGCCACCCAGCTCCCCGCATCCTGCTGGGTAGTTTCTCTGCCCTGGGGGTTTGCTGTGCCCCCTTCCCCAAAAGGGTGTCCTTTTCCACGTGGAGACAGCTCAGCAGCAGCCTGGGCTATGGCTGGGCCTGCTCCCCCCATTGTTTTTCCTCCCACACGTGAGTGTTTGGGCCCACTTCACTGGTTAATAAAAAACAGCAGTCTCCTTTTTCAGATGGTACCAACTCCTTTCTTTCCCCTCGGCAGAGCACTCTTGGCATCAGCCTTCCCATGCTGAAAGGGCAGGCAGGAAACTCCCTAGTCTGCCAGGCACTGTCTCCCTTCCGTTGGGTCTCCATCTGTAGCCCCAGGAGGTTTTGGGAGGGGGGGCTGTTAG
The DNA here is from genome assembly GCF_047716275.1 of Strix uralensis. Lineage (NCBI taxonomy): Eukaryota > Metazoa > Chordata > Aves > Strigiformes > Strigidae > Strix > Strix uralensis. The sequence continues at coordinate 2,421,949 of NC_133992.1, forward strand.
CCCCAGTTGCTGTCTGGGTCTCTCTGTGTGGCTGAAGCAGTGTCTTGCAGCTGGCTGTGATGAGCAAGACCCTACACAAAAGCAAGTGTTCACGCTGTCTCCTTTGGCTCATGTGGGAGGAAGACTCCAGGGTCTGCTTACCCTTGTTTGGGACTCCTAAATTGTGTGGAATAATTCTATTGTGGGATGAAGAATGCTTTAGATGGATGAGACATAGCAGTTCTTCAGGGCAAGTCCTGGAGGATAAGTGAGTGGATTATCTGGGCACTGGTAGGTTTGCTTTACTCTGGCACGAATACACGTCTCCCTTCCAACACCCTGGCTGCTGCTCTCGAGGGTGCATCGTCCTGGTGTGCTTCAGAGTTACTGACACCACTGAGGTCAGCGTGGCACTTAGGTGGGATAATCCCTGAGCTCTGTTGGTGAAACATCGTGCCCCCAACCTGGGTATCAAGCAGTGGGTTTCAGGATTGTATTCCCTCTCCATTAACAGCATTCAGGGTTCCTCAGTCCTGCTTTCTGGGTGGGTTTTGTTCATCAGGAGGAATATGCTGGGGAAATCTGGCTTTTACTAAAAATTTGTTTTCTGTGAAGCAAAGAATGAGTTTCCACAGTGCACGGAGTCTTTCCCCTCCTGGGCTGGAATAGATTCAGCAGAGGGGCATTGCGGCAGCTGGAATTGAGACACTGAAGACACTTAAAGCACCGGAGCAACCCTGGCTGTGCATCCAGGTGCATGAGAGACTTGTGGAACATCGAAAACAACCTCTATTTAACATTGAACCTTGTTTTTTAGTGCCTAAAGGCCTGGAAGTCCCACACTGTGGGGCAGTGGGGTACGGCGCTCACCTCCCCCTTGTGCACATTTATGTTTTTTCCTCTGTGGGTGAGAGCACGTGTTCTTGTTTCCCTGTGGCACTTTACCCCAGGCTGGTGGTGGTGTGGCACTAGGAGCTGGTTGGCGTGTTCTGTTGTGAAGCTTAAAATGTTCCTTGTGCTGTGGGGGCTCTGGCAATAAATAACCCCCGATTCATGAATGTGTAGAATATTACTCCAGGTAAAGCCAAGAAAGATGAACAGCAGCTAATCCTGAATCACCACAGGTGGGGGAAGGAAATCCATGCCCGAACGTGTGAGGAGCCCCACCAGACCCTGGTAGGACCCGTGGCTGGATCTGTTGTTGTTTGAGGTTGGGCAGGACATGGCACTGGCCTCGTCATCGCTGTGCCTGGCATGGGATGTGGCTGGGGACATCCCTGGGAGCCACACCTGGGACCCACATGTCGAGGACATGAGACACACAACTGCTGAACTGCAGCTCATTTAACCCCAGGCCGAGGTCTCTGCTGCCTGCTGGCTGCTCCTGCACCAGGTCCTGGTGGGTTTTCCCTTGCAGAAAACACCTCCTGGGGACTTCTCCACGTTCCCTCAAAGGCTGCTCAGCTCGTGCCCTTGCTCAGCTCTTGCTTAAATGCTGATGTGCCACTGAATAAATCAGACCACAAGTGCCTGAGCTCCATCCAAAACCCTGGGAGGGCGAGGGGCAGCAAGTTGTGGGCAGGTTGTGTGGACATCCCTGGAGGATACCTCTTTCCTGTATGTGCTGCAGGTGCAGAGCCCCAGGGCTGCGTTTCACAGCTTCTCTTGTTTTATTTCGTTTAGTTTTATTTTTCAGGAAAGAAAACCGAGCACAGGGAAGCATCTGGAAAGGTAGGCAGCTGCGGGGCCGCGGGGGCAGCGTCTGCTGGCGGCGGGAGCCTGGGGTGTGCCACGGCACGTCCCGCTCTGCGCTTCGTGGCTGACCATCGGACGTCTGGGTGCCCTGCGGCTGCGACAGGGTGGGGAAACGTCTCTTTTTGATCTTTTGAGATCAAAGAAACCGCCAGCTTTGCAGCGGGGCTGCTGGCAGCTGGGGCTGTCCCCGGCCACCGATGGAGCCGGGGCCAGCTGCTGGGGCAAGGAACATGACTGTGAGTGACTCCAGCACCCTGGCTGGTTCTGCTTTGCTTATAGAAGCAAAAAAATGTATAGATGCTAAAATATTTATTTATGTATGGGTGCAGGTGGATATATTCCTCCCATGGTGCTTCCTCACCCCCAAGGCAAGGTGCTGTGGGGCAGCAAGTGTGCCCTAGTTGTACCTCGTCCCCGGGATGAGATGAGGGGTGCATCCAGCCCTCCCTGCCGTGCCCGAAGCCGTGGCAGTGCCGTGGAGGTCGGGGCAGGGCACGGGATGAGCATCGTTCCTGCCCTGACTTTTCCCAGCTGCCCTGATGCTGCCCCATGGGATGGACCCGTGGGGTGTGATGAGTTTGCCCGTCCTGAGCTGGAGGGGACCCGGAATTGCTTCTCTCTCCACGGGAGGTCCCAGCCAGAGCCACCGGCTGAGCTGCAGTGTGGTTGTTTCAAAGTGTTACAATAGGAAAAACTCTGGTTTAATGAGTACTTCAGCTTTTATGGAATGTAAAAGTCTTAAAATTAATTGAAACAAGCTGGAAATGCAGTTTTTCAGCCTGAATGGAAGAAGCTGGAGGAAAAGAAAGGGCTTTGGGCTCTTCCCTGCACCATTGGCCGTGCAGCCGCGTTGCTTCAGGCCAGAGCTGCATTTCCTGGCCGAGGCGAAGGCCTGTCAAAGGTCCCTTGCCTTTGCAAATCACTTCCACTTTTAGAGGAAAGAAAGAAAAAAATATTTATAGCTTGAAAATGCACGTAAAATCCCATTTCTTTACTTAGATGTTTAGAAATGGCTTCAGTTCCTCTGGGTTTCACAGACACCCTTGTTGAGCGATATAAACCCTTTCTGTGAAGGCGCCTTTACACAGGGAAGTGTTACAGTGATTTTCTCTGGTCACCGCTTGTGAAATGACTCGATACGGCCCTGGCAGGGCGCTGCGGAGGGGCTGTTCCACCCGCTGTAGGAGGAACGGCTCTGGGCACTCGCTGCTTTCCATCTTTTCCAAATTATTTTCCCATTTTTTTTTTTCCCCCCAATTTTCCACTTTAAAAAGCAGTGTGCCCCTGAAGCCTCCCAGGCGCGGCAGCACGGGTGGCTGGTCCCTTCCCTCTCCCAGCGCCAGCCCCAGCACCCACCCCACTGCCTCCCGGGTGCTGAGCCTGGCCGGCGCCCTGTGGTGTGACCGTGACCTTCCTGGCGGCCCCGTGCTGCCACCAAGGCTGGCATGTGAGGGGGTGAAGCTGCCAAACTCACTTTTCTTTGTTTTTTTCCTTTTTTAAAATTGTTTTAGTGAGGTAGGAATAGAGCGCAGCTGGAGGAGAAAGAAGCAACGAATTTAAATTGGGTTTGAGGAGCGATCACCTGGACCAGCACTCCTTGAATCGCTTTAAAAAAGTAAATTAGATAAAAATCCTTGCTTTCCTTCAAAACGAGTCATAGCCCTCATTTACCTTGGTCTATTTATAAACTGTTTAGAAGGGCCACGATAACCCAAGCAGGATGCGGCGTCCCTCCAGGGGACGTTCCTTGGCCCACAGATAAACTGTTTGGGTTATTTAGGATGTGTTAAAGCAGAGCTGCTTACGAAGGTTGGAAATTTTTGCTAAGAGTGAGATTGGGAAGAGTGCAGGATCCAGCTCAACGGCCCCAGGACCGCATCCTGCCCAGGGAGTCACTGATCTGCTGCTGGTTTTACACCGAGCGTGCTGCTGTTCGTGCTCCTTGCGGATACACCGGCTTTAGGATGCAGGAGGGCTGACGGTGCGGAGGGACCCTGTGGAAGCAAGGGGCTGGAGCAGCTGCAGAAATTCAGGGCAGATCAACACAAGGTGGGTGATATAAAAGGAAAAAAACCCACCCAACAGCCCAAGCCATCGCTCATGCAGCTGTGGAGCAGGGATGTGGGTGGCCACGCTGCAAAAAGGGCAGCTCGATTCTCGGAAAAAGAACTGGGAATGACCCCGCGGGGTCGGGTCCTGCAGGCGATGGCTGCCAGGGGCTGCTGGCACCGTCTGCGTGGGCAGCCCCACGCCGAGGGATTATTCTATTCTATACTTCTGTTTTTCCCTTTTTGGGGCTGCAGGAGGGGCCAGCTCCGAGGTCAGGGCCCACGAGGCTGCTTGGGGGTTTCTGTATCCCCACACCAGCACCATTTCCCCTTCTCCACTTGCAGACTCTCACTTCTAGTTTCGGGGCTCCCTGCCTGCTCCCTGCCTGCTCCCTGCCGGCTCCCTGCCTGCATCCATGGGGCATATATCTGATCTGTACATCCATTTTCCTGGTGGCTCCAAGCCTATGACCTTTTTAGCTGCCTATAGCTTCTTTTTTGACAGATTTCCTCCTTTTTTGCAGTTTCTCTGGGCACGACCAGTGCTGGGGGTCATACCAGCATACCCCCCAGTATGGAGGTCATACCCCCCATACTCTCTGTCCTGGGGTTGCCAGGGCTCACCCTGGGCCCGTTCTGGGGTCTGGGCACCCACAGCCCCCCCAGAAGGATCTGCCAGCCCCAGGGGTTCAGTTGCCTTATTCCAGCTTCCAAAGGGAGCAGAGGGGCTGGGGGTGTTTGCATGTGTCTGGGATGCAGCTGCTACCAATCGGTCCTGGAGGTGTTTTGGCTAAACAGGCTACGTGCCAAAAAATGGAGGAAAACCCTAAAATTGTCATTTAAGTCGGTGCCCAGCAACAAGGGACCATACAGCCGCCCCAACCTCTGGCGATGTTTTCTGGTGGGTGTCAAAACTGGGGGGGTGCCCATCACCTAAATCCGTGGGTACCAGCCAGTGACTGGTATCAAAATCTCAGCTCGGAGGTCACTGTCTCCCCATCCCTGGGGGGCCCTTTTCCTGCGGGTGCCCCAATGGGGCAGAGCCACGGGACAGGCCGTGTTTGTGCAGGATTTGCATTGGTGGCTCTGCAGGAAGGGCCGTGGCACCCGCGGCTGCTCAGCCCCGATCCAGCCCAGCGCCATTTCCTCCCTGTGTGGGGCCTGGCTGGGGGGGCCCATCCTTGGCGCTTGGCACAGGCCACAGGGCTCGTGGCCCCAAGGTGGGTGGGGGGGACTGGGGTTGGGGGGGCCCCAAAGCACACCCCTCCTGCCCCTGCGCTAGACCCCCCTGCATGTGTACAGCCCCCACCCCCTTGCACTGCCCCACTGCATGTGTACAGCACCTCTAGTGCACAGGCATGCCCCCCCCCACCCCCCCCCCGCCGCTGCTCTGCTCACATGTGGTCCCCCCCAATGCAATGCCTCCCCCCTCCGGGGCTCCCCCATTGCCCTGCCCTGATGCCCACACGTGCCCCCCCATTGCACAGCCCCTCCCTGTGCACAGCCCTCCCCATTGCACATGGGGTCCCCCCAGTGTACTCCCCCCCTGCCTGCACGCAGCCCCCTATTGCACTGCCCCCCATGCAAACCCCACTCCATTGCATTGCCCCCCACATACAGCCCCCCTAATTGCGTTTTGCCCTGCTGCCTGCATATGCGTCCCCTCCCCAGGGTCACAGAATCCCAGAATCATCCAGGTTGGAAAAGATCTTGGAGATCCTCCAGTCCAACCATGAACCTCACCCTGACTGTTCCCAACTCCACCAGGTCCCTCAGCGCTGGGTCAACCCGACTCTTCAACCCCTCCAGGGATGGGGACTCCCCCCCTGCCCTGGGCAGCCCATTCCAACGCCCAACAACCCCTTCTGCAAAGAAATCCTTCCTAAGTGCCAGTCTGACCCTGCCCTGGCCCTTGAGGCCATTCCCTCTTGTCATGGCGCTGGTTCCTTGGCTCAAGAGACTCATCCCCCCTCTCTGCACCCTCCTTTCAGGGAGTTGTAGAGGGCCATGAGGTCTCCCCTCAGCCTCCTCTTCTCCAGACTAAACCCCCCAGTTCCCTCAGCCGCTCCCCATCAGACCTGTGCTCCAGACCCTGCACCAGCTCCGTTGCCCTTCTCTGGACACGCTCGAGTCATTCAATGGCCTTTTTGCAGTGAGGGGCCCAAAACTGAACCCAGTATTTGAGGTGCGAGGCTGTCCCCTCCCCATGGCACCCAGTGGCATGGCAGCCTGCTCCCTCTGCTTTGGGGTGCTGGAGGTCCCCAAAGCCCTGCGGGAGGGGACACAGCCCCCACCCCAGGGCTGTGGCAGGGGCAGCAGCAGCACAAGGTGTGTTTTGGCCAGGAGCATGATCAGGGGCTGTTTTCCACGGTCCTGCTCCCCTTGTCCCACGTCCCTGATGTGCCACCCCAGAGGGACATCCCCATGTGGGACACCTCTTGGTGTCAGCGATGCCCCTGCCCTGCCCTCCTGCTCCCCCCAGACACCCCCCCTGGCCTTTTTTTTGGCAGCTGCCCCAGAGTGAGCTGATGATTCCGGAGGCTGGTTGGTGGTGACACTGTGACGGTGACCCCAGCTGCAAGTGCCAGCCCTGCATCACCCTGCGTGCATCGCCCTGGCACCCGCACGGGTCTGTCCCGTGTCCCCACTGTAACCAGGAGCTCATCACCCCCAGCCCTGACCATGGTTCCCAGCATCTCCCTCCGTCCCCACGTTTTGGGAGGGGTTTAGAAACCTCATTGCATGAGCAGGGCACCCTTGGTTTTCTGCTGTGTTTTGGAGGCTTCCTGCACCCCCTGTGCCCCCTCAGCTGCCCACGGGGCGCTGGGGACAGGTCACACTCCTTCACAGTTACAGCAGTACATTTTTTTCTGGGCTGTTGAGATTTGCTAACAGCCCTTGGGTGGTGGCTGGGAGCTTCTTGCTCCTCTAATTGCTTCTTTTACAGTTTGGGGGGGGCATTTTTTTTTTTTTTAATGGTTTTCAACCATGCTTTTGGAGCTCTTCCTTTGCAAAAATCTGAATTAGCCAGAAAAACATCTGTTTTCATGTCTGTTCCTGAAACATCCACCTGAGCTCCTCCAGAGGGGACCTCCAGCTCAGGGTCAGCCCTGCAGGGCTTCCCGACCTTGAGAGCAGCTCCCAGGCACTCTGTGCCAGTGGCTGTCCTCTGGCTGAGCTCCTGCGCCTTCGTGACACAGAAATCCCCACATTTGCAAGGATTTGTTAGGCAAATCCCCCTGGCCGCAGTGGAGGCACATCCAGCTGCCTGGCACAGGGTCGGGGATATGTTGCAGGTCTGGGCTGGGGGGGACCGTGCAGGGACCTTGGTGTGCATCGCAGCCAGGGTGGGATCTGCGCTGTGATGCTCTGAAACACTCCAAGTTGGGGTTTTTTTCCTCTTTTTTTGGTCTTGGGCAGCTGCTCTCGCAGGGAGCGGTTCCAGCTGGGGGTTTATCCAAAACTAGGAGCTGGAAAGACCAGTAAGAGGTCGCTTTGGGGCTGCTCTGGCTTTGCCAAATGGGCTTGTTTTTCAGGGAAAAGCCTTGGCTGGGTTGTGAAGGCGCAGGTGAGAGGTTGGAGGGGGGTCAAGGCAGGTTTGTTAGGGCTAAAGGAAAGTTGAGCTGCAGATGGACGTGAGGAGGAGCCGCCGTGATGAATCTTGGCACCGACGGGTACGGAAAACCCCTGCTGCTTCCTTCTTCCCTCTGTTAACACAGCTGATGGAAGAAGTGGTTTTTCCGGGGGGAGTTTTTGTGCAGCGAGGCCTCGGGATGCCCACACCACCTCTTCCAGAGGTCGGTCCCGCAGCGGCTGTGCAGCCTGGCCCAGCCATCCCCACCTCCCTCTGTCGCAGGGCTGGGGGCTGCCAAGGGGCCAAAAACCTCAGTGGGGTCGGAGCGGTCAGGGGCAGCAGGAGCTGCTGCAGTGCAGGCACCTACCCAGGGACAGGCAAATCAACTGCTCTGGACTCGCTATTTTTCTCAAGGCTCACTATTTTTTTATGGATTCACTATTTTTTCCTAGATTCACTCTATTTTCTGCTCTCCCTGTTTTTCCTGCTGGCCAGGAACCTCATCCCCAAGCTGCACCAGCGCTGGGTCAGCCCCAGTAACCTCTTCACAGCATCACCACTTTGACCTTTACCGGTCACAGGCTCTTGGCTAATTACACCCCAGAGGGTGGGGATGTTTTACCCAAACTCAGGGCTTTCGAGGCTGCGTGGGTGATGAGCTCATCCCTCTGCCCTGTCTCTGTCCCGCTGCGGCTGCCCAGGATTCGTGTTTCTTTGCACGATGCCGCCGTGACGGCAGCTGCCAAGGAGGGCTTTGAGCAAGAGGGGGAGAGAAAACCAGCCAGCAGCGGCCGTCCTGCAGCACAGGGAGAAGGAAGTGCTGCCGTGGGCCACTCCTCCTCGCCATTTCCTCTCCGCAGTCGAGTTTTTATACGGATGAGAGAGTGGAGGGCAGAGGAGCAGCAGGCCTGTCCGAGGCTGGGCTCAGCGGCTGAAGGGGAGCGCCAGCAGCCGGCCCTGAGGGAGACATTGCGGGTAACTGTGCTTGGTTCGGCTCCCCTGTCCCGCTCCCCACCCCGCAGGGGGTCACTGGGGCACCCCTTGGCCTCGGCCACTTTGAGCTCTATCCCCGCCACTGCCTCCTGCTTGGCCCCAATGGCCCCTTTCCACCAAAAACCACCCCAGTTTTGTGGGGACCCTCCTGTTCCCACCGATTTCGGATGCTCTGGGCTCTTCTCCTCTTTTCGCTGCCCTTCCCGTCGGTCTCGGTCTTGGGGGCCTGGCAAAAACTTTGGGCTGGGAGCGGGGCTGGTGGGGTTTGATGGCAAGCAGGCTTTCGGGGTGGCAGGGGTGGGTTTTCCATTGCCCTGGCTGTCACTCTTATTCTATTTTTTTGGGACAGTGAATGTCAGCACACCCTGAGCTTGAGCCGTGAAGCAAACCATGTTTCTCGGGCTGTTTCCAAGCAGTGCCCCTGGGGAGCTGCAGCTTGGGGTGCATCTGCCAGCATCCAGGGTTTCTGCTCCCAGCCACTGACCCCCCTCGATCCATGGCCCCCGTTACAGGGAGCTGTTTGGCTCTGCTTTCCCCGTGGAAACGCTCAGGTTTGGATGGAGGGGGTTGGCTTCCCACTGGGGAGGGGATCAGCCTTTGGGATTTTCCAGCCGGTCCCTTTTCCCAGCAGCTTTGCTAACCCCAAAGAGCCAGAGTTTGGGGTGCAGTTCCCTCCTCTCCAAGGCTCTCCTCGGATTCAGCAGCCGGCACTTTAACCAGGGATATATTTCTCCAGCTGGTGTTGGGCTGACGGCTCTTGCACACCGGGCACTTTCTATCCCTGAACACCCTCTGCCCAGAGGCTGCCCCTGTCCCGCTGCCCTCCCGGCCCGGCTGCCTCCCTCTGCCCACGCAGGCTCCTCTGTTGCGGAAACCTTGTTTTGGTAGGAGCAGGGTGACACACAAACGCAAATGTTAGGGGAAGAGCTAAAGGAAGAAAACTGGAGGTTTTCCAGAAGTGTTTCCAAGAGCTAAGTGCAAGTCTTCCCGCGGTGTGGCCGGACTTGGAGCAGAGCAGCGGCTAACGGTGTCGCAAGCTCTTGTGATACTGCAGACCTAATTGCTGCGTTCTTTTTCCTATTGTTTTCACCAAATATCTAATTAAGCTGCCAAAAGGGCATCTCTGCAGGCTGGCAGCGCCACCGGGCTGGCACAGATGCCTGCCCTGGCCCTGATGCTGAGCAAGTGGGGGCTGCTCTCGACAAAATTCGAGTCCTATGTAAATACCAGCAGGTATTAGGAAGTGAGTCATGGTATTAATAGGATTATTACATGCGTGACTGGACAGATTTCTTGCTGAGAATGGGATTTGGTCCCTCCACCCTGCCTTGCTCGGCTCATCTGGAGGGTTGAGCACCCCGTGCTGTGGGATGGATGTGCTGTTTGGGGTCTTGGCTTTTGGGAAAGAGGGTCTTGAGCATCTCCTGGCTAATGAGCACTTGGTCCTCGCTGTTTTCCATAGGCCTTTCAGGGCCCTCGGGCTCCCCGCGCAGACACAGTGGTGGCAGGAGAGTCAGCTATGAGCTGCGAGGAGCCAAACTGCTTCGTGCTTCAGCTGGGGCTGCAGGCAGGGTGGGGGCAGCACCCCGCTGCGATCGGCAGCATCTGCGGGGCAGTGTTCGGGATGGCTCATCCTTCCCTGCCGGCATCCGTCTGCTCCCTAAACCCTTTCCCGCAAACTCCCACAGATCCCCCTGGCATTTAATCAACCCCCTCTACACCTGCGTGGGTTTGGGGCTGAGAAAGCTTCCCTGTGTGTTTGTGTTGATGGCCCGGAGGGTTGTCCTGTCCCCAGTCCCTGCTCCCTGGGGACCATGGCCGGTGCTGGTCTGGGGACAGCCTTTGGGGACCTTCAGGCACTGTGTGATCAAGGCAGTGTGCAAGATGGGGAGAAGAGAGGGTGTGACCCCAGAGTGCCGTGGGGACAGCCCGGGGTTCCCAGTGGCATCCGTGCTGGTGGCATCCTGGGTGGTGGTGGCCCCCAGCCCTCCCGCCCAGTGCCACCTCTGCGCCTGCTTGCAGGAATCTTGTCCAGCTGGTTTTGCTCTGGGCATGGCCAAATCCTGCATATGGTCTGCAATTAGCACTCGAGGCTAATTGCAGCACAGCAATAGCTCGTCAGCGATTAGCACTGGGGGAGCCGCTCGCCCCGGCTCAGTTCCCACAACGCGCCGGCTGCTGGCACATGGTCCAGAAATCACCTTGTCCCCAGGGCGGAGGCAAAGACTTTGCTTGGCATGTCCCCGCGTTTCAGAGGAGCTGGGAGAGGAGCGGGGTGAAGCGAGGAGGTGGCCGGGAGCGTTTCCCAGTGCCTGTAACTCCCCACGCAGCTTCCCCGGCCGCCCTTTCACTCGCTACGTGCTGGCGGGCAGCTGCTTGCGTCAGCCTCATGGTGGGGGAAGTAAAACCTTCGCCGGACCGTGACATTTTGCAGGTTGGTAACTTCCTGCTGAGCTGAAGCGAGTTAATAACAAACCCTTCGGGGACCTCCTCCTCCTCCCCAGAGACGTGGTGCTTTTGGCAAGACCTAGGGTTGATTTTTCTGGGCGGCTGATGAAAGCGGCTTTCCTTGCCCTGCCCGTGCCGGCTTCCTGCTCTCAGGGTTGGCAATGTCACAGCAGCAAACTGTCCCTTGCGTCAGTGCTGCTGCGGTTTGGAGGCACTGGGGAAATGCCCTCCCACCGTGACACAGCTTCTGCCACCACCAGCTTGGTGCCGGGCAGGGACGGAGCCGTCCCTGGCACTGCAGCACGTGGGGGTGGTTGCGTGCGGGGTCCTGCACCTCGTGGCTGCTTCCAGGCCTGCAGAGCTGTTTTCTCCTGGGGGCTTCCCCGCTGGGCCCGTGCCTCTTGTCATCACGTCCCGCTGCCAGAGCACAGCCTCTCCTCTTCCTCCTTGTTTGCCGACCAAGGTTTGTCCACGCGTTCTCCATGCAGATGGTTATTCCCAGGGATGCTCATGTCCCACGCTTTCCTGCACGGCTCCAGGGTCTCGTCTGGGAAGGACACAGCGGCCACCCCACGTCCAGGGGTGCGAGCGCGAGGGCACAGGGGTCAGGGAAGGACCAACCGTGGGGTTAGGAGTGTCAGGGTGCTGTGGGGCAGCCCCCTCCTCTCCCCACAGCCATGTGCTGCTGGCAGGCTTAGCCACAACCACGTCGGTTCTCTGCAACCCGTCCGGGCGCAGCCTGGGGAGCCGTGGGCCAAGGGCTGAGCGCTGGCTGGATGCTGCCCTCACCTCCTCTCCCTGCCTGCAGTGCCTGGCGCTGCCTGGCATGCTCGTCGGCACAGCTGGGTGAAGTCCACCCCCCGGGAGATGCCATGCCACCACAACCTGCGTGGCGAGAGCGTTTCCACAGCGAGTCACTCCCGCGCACACTCCCACACCCTGAAAGGTCTCTGTGGGTGTACGAGTGACTGTTTCCTATAGGGGTGTGGACGTGCGTGTGTGTGTATGCTGGTGCAGAGGTGTGGTTTTGTGTCTTGCTTTAATTTAGCTTTAATTTAATTTAGTAAGGAAACAGGACTGGGCAGCTCTGGTTCAGAGCACGGCTCTGTCTGCCCGGTGTCCTGCCTCTCGCTCCTGGCAGCACGTAGCAGAGCCCCCAGCTTTGGCTCCAGCCAGCTCCAAACTTTCCTTCTGTATGTGAAGGCAGGGTTGGTTTTGTGATATGCATCGATTTGCATTTATTTACACTGAATTTCACCTGTAGTTTTGCATGTCTAGAGCATCTTCCAGAAAGTTAGCTTAGGTCTGAAAGTCTCTCTCTGCCACCTTGCCATTGCTGATTGCTACAGGTAATTGTTCTGCCCATTAGACAGTGGGATATCTGCCTAATTTCACTGTGGTTGGTCACTTCCTGGGCTTAAAAAGATTAATTTTACGTTTTTTTTTTTCTTTTCAGAATGAAGATTATGTGAATGGGCTGTAAGAACCGGACGAGATGGATGGAGATCTGCCCTGTTCTGAGGTGGATGGAGAAGTGTCCTCTGCCACAGAGGATCTGGGAGGACAGATGCCCTGTGTGGAGAGCGATACTGAAGGAGACGTGTCCAGTGCTGAGAGCAATGCAGAAGGAGGGATGCCCTGTGCTGAGACCAACACAGAAGAAGAGGCACCTTGTGTTGAGAGCAGTGTGGAAGGAGAGCTGCCCGGCACTGACAGCGATGGCGAAGGGGAAATGCCCTGTGCCAAGAGTGATGCAAAAGGAGAGGCGTCTTGCTATGAGAGTGACGGGGAAGAATTACCGGCTACTGAAATCCCTGCTGCTTCAAAGAAAATATCTTCTATTTCTTCTTCCTTGCGGGCAATCATCCGCCTGAGACGACAATACCGGGTGCAAAAGAAAAGTCGTCTGCATTTAGAGCTCCCTCGAGAAAAGTCTTCAGAGCTTGTCCATGCGAGGGTGTTTCAAAGGCAGCTTTCGCTGAACCGCGCTAGCCTGTATGGCCCTTCCATGTCCTTCTTTAATCAGACCAGCTTCGAAACTTCCCAGTACTTCACCTTTGACACATCTGTGGAGCAGTATGCTGTGAAAAAATGCAGGCGGAGAAAGAATCGCAGGAAATCTAGGATAGTCCTGTATCCAGACAAAACAAAAAGATACCTTCCAACAGAGGAGAAGAGCAAGGCAAAACGCTGCCTTCTCTTGCTCATTGTCATTATCTTCTTCCAGATTCTCAATGCAATAGAGAACCTGGATGATAACCTCCAAAAATATGACCTAGATGGTTTGGAGAAAACAATGCACCGGGAAGTATTTGGGCAGAAGGTTGCTGTGGAAAGTATTATGGAATTACTGAAAGACTATCTGGCTACCCATATACACAACAAGCCTCTAGTAATCTCTTTAAATGGCCCGACAGGAGTTGGGAAGAGTCATGTTGGCTGGCTGCTGGCCAAACATTTTCTTTCTGTCATGGACAATGACTTTGTGCTTCAGTACTTTGTTATGCATCACTGCCCCAATGGGGTGGCTCCTCTTACTTGTGAAACAGATTTGTCTAAGAAGATTTCTGACATGGTTACAAGAGCTGAAATGGAAGAGAAGATACCATTGTTTATTCTGGATGAGGTTGAACTCATGTCTCCAGTCCTGCTGGATACTCTCAGCCGATTCTTTGAACCCAATCAAACCAACGAGTTCCTCAACGCCATCTACATTTTAATAAGCAACATAGGAGGTGGTGAAATAACAAAGTTTGTTATCCAGAATGCATCTGCTGAGCTTCTGCATCAGCAAAGGGGAGGTGAAGAACTGCTGAGCATCATCCAGCCTGTACTGATTGATGCCCACCCTCTCTGGAAATCTGCGGACATCATCCCATTTGTTCTTCTAGAGAAGAGTCACGTCATAAACTGCTTCCTAGAGGAGATGAGGAGAGAAGGGCTGTATCCCGACCAGAAGCATATTGAAAATTTAGCAAGTCAGCTCAGTTACTACACTACAGGGGGCAAGCAGTACTCCAAGATGGGCTGCAAGCAGGTTGTGGCCAAAGTCAACCTGTTGTAGTGATTTTCTGCAGAGGCCAATTCCTGCTCTCAGGATTTACAAAATCCTGGGCTTATGGAGGAGTGCGTTACAGTAGGCTGTGGTCAAGGTGTCCCTTCTCAGGCCTGCACTGACTCTGTCCCAGTCAAGGTAGAGGGACGGCAGCCTGGGCTCCTCTGCAACATGGTCTCTGTTCTCCTCCAGATGCTTCACTTGTTCCTAATGTTCTGTGAATAAGGCAGGCAGCAAAGCTCAGGCAACCTCCCATTAACTGTGAGATGCTTTGTTCCTCACGTGCTCATTTGGGATACTTTGTCATTAAGGAGTTGTGAGACGCTCCTATAAACAGGAATAGGAAATAGTAACTGGGTTAACTGTCCCTGCAGTACATGTAGCTGTGTCTCACTCCTTCTCCAAGCTCACAGTCTTCAGTTCTTTGCTTTTGTTGGTCCAGGCTGGTGATGTGCAGAGCAGAGGCCGTACTGGACACCTGGGAGAATTGAGAGAATTTGCGACTTCTCGTCCCCCAAATGCATGGGCAGTCAGAGCTAGAGCTAGAGTCTCCTACGTGACTGTACACTCCAGAGACAGCTTTTTGGACCCATTCCTGAGTTCTTGCTTTTCTGAGCTCATACCTGAGCTCACCTTTGGCACCTCCAGCGAGATTTCTGCCCTGCAAGTCTGTTTGGGCTCGTCTCGAAGACTGGTTGGCAGTGCCAGCTGGTGCAGAAATAACCATCAGATTGTTTCAGGTCTGGTGGTGGCAACTCATCCTGAGGGCTCTTCCGCTTTTTGCTTCTGGGTACACTTCACCACGCTCATTATCTAGAAAGCCCAAAATAGCAACTGACATATATTAAGCAACACACACTGGAAAAGACAGTTTGGGCTGTCTGGGCTGAGTGCAGTGGGAATCCTGGGCTTGTTCCCAGTCCTGCAAGGCCAAGAAGAGGCTCTTTGCCATTGCGACCCCAGGGAGAGCATGCTGCCTGGGAGCACCTCGGGAAAAGCACAAGTCCTTGTTTTGAGCAGGCAAACAGCAGGTATTTATAACATTGCTTTTCCAGGTTTTGGTTTTGTGCCCAAATCCCCTTCTACAATTTGCTGTGAATTATCAGACACATAATCCTGTGGATGTTTGCACTAGTTGTTTGATTTGCCTCTTTCTAATTGTTTGTCTCCAAAGACTTCCGTCACAAACTCCTCCTTCCAGAGCTATTGTCAGGAATAAATCCAAACTATCCTGAATAAAATAATTCAAAGTACATTTCCTTTATTTGACTGAAATGTGGTTTTCCTCCAAAATTTCGGTTCTGGACCAATGTAGCTGCACTGCTATGCCTGTGTTTCCCAGTGACTTGGCTTGGGAGAAAGGGCTACGGCTCTGTTGCAAGTTTTTTTCAGACCACCTTGATGCAGTGTGTGTGTGCAGCTCCTCGAGGTACACTCATGGTAAGCCAGGTTCAAAACCCACACAGTGCAGCAGTGCCAAAAGCTGTGTGCCACAAGCTCCTCCATCCCCCAGAGTGGCACAGCGGGGACTAGGCTGGAGACAGGGAAGTGTCTTGGCTGAGATGATGCTGGGCTGGAAAGCCTGTTGTGGTTTCTTCTCTTGAAATTATCCAGTGAAGAAGCCTTTTTCTCCTGCAGAATAGCCTGTGAGAGCAGCTGGGCAGAGAGCAGGAAGGGCTGCTTGCATGGCTTAGGGGAAGGGCTCTGAATGAAACTAAGCCACCTCCTAGATGCAAGTGTTCACAAGAAGCCATGTGTGTGAGCTGGTTTCCATAACTTAGTGAGACTTTACTACAAGGACAGTTAATATGTTTTTATCCTGGATAAGAAACAGGAGCAACTCAGGGAGCAGGATTCTCCTCCTCTTCCAGCTGGGAGAGGGACAGGGGTTATTTCTGGTTTCTTCTACCAAGGTCTCTTCTTTCTGGGAGAGGAGCCCAAGAGTATGCCAGGAGAGGTAAGCGTCACCCACACTGCCTGGGCTTGGGAGCTGAAAATGCCACCAATGTTTGTAGTGCTGTGCTGCAGGGGTGCTGCTGAAGCAGGCACCCATGGGCATTGGATTGCAGATGGCTTTTGTCATGGTGTCAGGACAGGCAGCAGAGCTGATGGCAGTGCTGCCTTCACAAGGGAGGATTTCAGGCTTCCAAGGGCTATGCAAGGGACTGTAAGTACTGTGGGGATGCCTGAGATGTTTTGGAGGGGATTTAGACTTGGTTTTGGATGTTGGCACTTGCCGTCCACCCACAGGGTGTTTAGTTGTGCCAGAGGTCCCTGGGTGCCTCTGCACAAACCATCACCCCGCGCGAGAGGGGAGGGTGACTTCGAGTGGAGCTGAGCATCTGCAGAGCTTGTTTTCATCCCTCTAAGATTCACCTGCCCTAAACCAGGGGTCCCAACCCCTGCCTGAGTTTTACTGAGACACCAGCCCATGCCTTCATATCCCCCACGAGCTGCATGCTGGGTGGCTCTGGGCTCACCGTGAGCAGCTCAGCACCCTTAGGCTCAGCAGTGTAGGGCCCCTCAAGCCTCTGCTCAGGGAGGTCGGGAACATATTGCACCATCTTGCCTCCCCCTCCATCTCACCCCACTTCTGCACATCAACTCCCTCCCACAGCAAAGCTGTCCAGATTATTTTGCAAAAGTCATGGGGTGCACAGTTGCCCTGTGCACCTTGAAGACTTGCCAAGGTATTTGCCTTCCAAAAAGCTCCTCTCAGTGCTAAGAAGTGGGGCTCAGCTTTCTGCTGCATGAAGACCTCCTGATCTCTTGGCCAGTTCTAGAGAGTTCAATCTGGCCAAAGATGCACACGTGTCTCCCCACACCCCCAGCCCACGTGGCATCTTGTACCCCTGGAGGCCTTCATCAGAAAGAACAGGAACCTCCAGGCCATGGAGAGGACTTCCCCTGCCAGAAGATAAGGCTTTCTGACGAGGTTGTTCCCAGTCTCAACTTGCCCCAGGACTTGGATCCCAGCTCAAATGGCTCTTCGGATTGTCCCCAACCCCAGCCTCCCCCAAGATCCCAGCTTAGACATCTGTCCATACTGTCCCTGGCCTCAAGCTGCCCTGAGATCCTCTGCAAAGCCACCAGCCCTGCCAGGCACTTTCAAGGCAGTGAAGCTGGCACATGGGTGACCCCAGTGCTGAGCACCAGGAGCCTGATGAGTCATTTCTCAGTGCTGTGTGCAGAGGAAGCTGGTCTAAGGGAAAGGAACAGCTAAGGAGACTTAAACCTCATAGCCTCTCTTAATGGCTGTGACAGGACTGCTGAGGTTCTCTGCCCTTGCTCGGCACAGGAGCATCTTGTGCTGCCTCAGAGCCAGAAGAACCTCTCCAAGTAGTTGCTCATCACCGTAGCTACTCCCACACATACCTGGCCAAGCCCACACTGTGGCACACGTGCTGAGGGACTGGGGTGATGAGCTGGCTGGAGAAGTAAACAGCTCCTCCTGCAGCACATCTGAAGCTGTAATCTGGGGACCAAAGCACAAAGAGCACGGTGGCTTGCCCTTGGTCCTGCTCTGCCTCTTGGAGATTCTCCTGGCACAGGCCCCAAGGCTCTCCTGGAGAGCTTTTACTTGATGGGTGTGACTGAGATGCCAGGTGTGTGGTAACGTGCTTTCACCACAGACTTTGTCCTCCTTATCCTAACGTGGATTTCTTTATCCAACTGCGTTTTCCAGGGAAATGTTGGTTGAGCTGGAGGGATGGGATTGAAGTGGAAGGATGGAGAGAACTCCCCGGGCTGGGGCACTTGGACTGCTGGTCCTGCTCTTCTCCTGCAGAGCCGAGCTGTGAATTGAAGGGCTGGTAGGCAGGCTGGACTCCCTCACTTTGAAAGCATCCTGCATGCCTCCGTTGTGTTGCCAGCTCCCTTTGCCTGTTGAAAGGCTCATTTTCTTCTAGTAGCACTGGGCCATGGGTGTCACAGGATGCCAGGACAGCTGGTCCCACGGGTCCAAGTCATTGGGACGGGTCACCCTCCTTTTGCTAACCCTTGTTTCCTAATGTACTGTGCAGTCAGGAGGGGGTACAACACCCAACAGAGTAGGGGGACTGCAGAGTGTGTTGTCCATAGCCTCACCCTCTGTAAGGGGTCTCTCCAGCCTTTCTTTACTCTCAGTAGCTTCTTTGTAATCAAAAGATGTAGAAATACAACTTTGTAGGAGATATTGCTAGGGATAAAAAGAACTGCTGTGGCTGCGCATCTGTCCTGTGCCTTCATCCAGCTCCTCTGGATCCCTCAGGTGAACGGGGGCTGTCTGGCATGTGGGAGCTGCCACATATATCTGCTATAGGGGTGGCTCTAGGTGGCACTGGGAAGGCTTCCTCAGCTGGCAGGAGGTCTTCCTGAGTCAGGCACACCTTCCTGTCCTTGGAGCAGTGATTTATGGAAAGCAGCTCCTGCCCCGCTGGGGGCATGGCATTGTATTTGGCCTCAAGCAAAGCATGGCTGGTTCTGTAATTAAAGCAGTACTGGGATAAATGTTCCCTGTCATGGGCTGGCTGGGGCTCATGGGGACACCAGCAGGTACTCTGCACCCTGCAGCTGCATCCCAGAGCCAGAGTGGTGTTTGGGCCAAATTCCCTTTTTGCATTTACCCTGGGGAAAGTGCAGAGTGATTCCAAACAGGTCTATAGTGAGGATGTGGGAGCAGCTGCTGTTCCTGCCCACAAGAGCACGGCAATGATAACGGATGCTAAAAGTAAATACGAAATAGTGCATGTGTTGGACAGGATGGAACCTGTGACCACATCGGCCTGGTCTGTGCTGAAGGCTTTCCTGGGGCTGGGCTCAGGACAGAGGGCCTCACAGCCTCGGGGCACGAGCTGCACTCCCATCACACACACACACACACACATGGCGCTGTCAGACCCTGACAGAGCAGCTGTGCCACCTCCAGGACCACCTCCCAGTAGAGAAGACACAGCAGTTAGCATCAGCTCTAAAGGCACTAATTAGTGTTCCTCACATCAGCCTCACCTGACAGCTCTCCACACCTAGGAGCCTTCCTTGCATGGGAAGCATTTTCTAAGCATGCTCAGGAACCCTATTTAAGCTCAGCTAGAGCCACCAGTCCCTGGGGAAGCTGTGTTGGAGGGGTGCTGGTCTCCAGCTCAGCCCCATTGATGCCTGGTTATGGACTCTGCTGATCCAAAACCTCAGCCTGACATTTCATCTTGCCCCATCACCATGGACCTCTTCCTGATCTGTGGCTTGTCTTCCTGGCTTCACACTGGACCTGTCTCATCACCATGATGTTGCTGGATCTGGACTTTTGGGTTGCTCTGGACTCTTGGTTGGACCTGACCACCATCTTAGATGTGCCCCAGTGCTCCAGGCAGGTACTGTGGGATGGTCCCTGCTGGACCTGGGGTCCCACTTGTTCCCTCCTTGCTGAGAGAGCAGCTTTGCTCTTGCTAACCCCTGATGTGGGGGCACCTTGGTTTGGGGGACCAGGAAAGGCCATCAGACCAGGTGTGCTGCTGGTGGGGAACACTAAAGGGGACCTTGTAGCCAAGGCACCGATTTCCTTCTCCCCATGGGTGCCTAAAGATAGAATGGAAGGTGACATCCCTCTCTTTGGTGCCAGCTGTATCCAGGGCATGATCCATACTGGCAGAACCCTCCACGGCACCAGAAGAGCTGGGGGGATACGTGGTTCCCAACACTTGCACTCTCTTCCCTGCCAAAACAGCTTTGCTTTGGGTTGCAGGACAAATTGCTGGGGCTGTCTGGGGAAAGGAGCAGCCTGGAGTAGTGCAGCACGTCAGCAACCTGGCTGGTGAAGGTGTCACCCTGGTGTACCCCGGGGTGGGTGTGCACTCCACCATGCTGTTGCAGACCCACCCTTGGCTACCTGGCTCATGTTCCATCCCAATGTCATCTCTTTTTCATGCTGGTGTTGGAGATGCCCTCCCTGAGCTGTGTGTGGTTCCTGATAGACAACCCACCCCTGTGCCTTGTGCCCATGTGTGGGCTGAAGCTGCTCCCTCCCACCCAGCCTCAGGGGTCATTGGGCACACGCTTGTCCCTACCACATCAACCAGCAGCGGGTGGTAGGGGGGGTCAGATGTGGGTGCTCAGGTCAGATGTCATGTGCGGGAACCCTGATGCCTGGACAAAACATGGGCTGCCAAGATACAGAAACAGCAAACCCCTCCCTGCTGGGATCAGCCCCAACGCACACGAGGCCTTTACTGGTGTCTCTCCTGGTGCCCGTGGGTGTTGCCCAAGTCCTGCTCAGCTGCAGGGCTCTGTTATTTTGCAGTCAGGCTTTGGGGCTGGGGCGGTGTCCGGGCTCCACTCGGTGCCTGCAGCTCCGGATGCCTGTGGGAGCATCACCAGGGATAACCTCCCAGCCAGGCTCTCCAGTTCTGCAGTTGCAGGAGAATCCTTAGTGGTTCCTGAGAAAGGGCTGAAAGCTGGAGACCACTTGACACTCAGATTGCTCTGACACATGCATTGGGAGGTTTTTCTTTTATACAGATAGTGATTATGAACTGCTTTCCCCAAGCTCATGGGCTTGCAGTGCTGCAGGCAGGAGTGCTGTGGCCAGGGTTCCCATGGCACTCCTGTACCAGGGATGTGGCTGCCCCCTCCGTGGGTCTGGAGCTGTGGGAGTACGATCGGGACGTGCCGTGTTTCCCCATGGACACGGCCTGGCTCCAGCCAGGGGAAGGTAGGTGCACACACACATTCTGCATGAGCTCTGGCTAACTTCAGCTGCCTCCAGGGGAAGAGGTTTGTATTTAAATGTTCCTAAAAAGAAGCTAATCCCAGCTGCCTCCATTAATCAAAGTGAGCCTGTCTAAAGCTGCCTCCAGAGGTGGATGCTGGCTGACATGGCCAGCCCGGCTGCAAGGCTGAGTCCTTGCTGGGATTTCTTTACCCCATAGGAAGATGGTGCAGTGATGGCACAGTACTGACGAGAGCTGCTCTGTTACACAGCACAGCATTGTGCCAGCCTTGCTGGGCTTGCGCGGTCCCTGAGCAACCCAAGTGCTGCTGGGGCTGCTCCTACTGCAGTGTGCCCACCAGTGGGACCTTGCCCTCGCTGGCTGGTGCCTCTGGTAGAACCTTCCATGATAACTTTACCAAGAACCACAGAGGTTGTGTGACATTGGCCTGGGGCGCCTGAGCAGTGTTTGCAGATAGATGCAAACTGGGGTGCAAGGACAACAGTAAGGCCATCTCCACATACACTAATAATATGCCCTTACACACAGGGCAAGGAAAAGCTACTGATGATCTCTAGAAGGTTAAGTGATTTCTTGCTTTTTTTTTCCAAGTCCTGTAGTCTTTGCTAAACAGATGAGCTGCAACCAGGAAAGAAAATTTTAACATCAGTGACAGCAGGGGAAGATCATGGGCTGCAGCAGGAGAGAAAAGAGCGGGGGCAGCTCAGGTAAGTTAAAGATTTCACAATAGCTGTGAATGATGCAATTCATCCAAGGGTGCAGAGGGAACTGTCTACAATGGCTTTTCAGACTACACGGAGACAAAGTGAACCTCTGAAAGGTGGAGGGAGGACAAGCACTCCAACACTTCCCAAGTTAAGTTGTGACCATAGAGTCTAATTTCCTCCTCTGACAGGATATTCAAAGAATAGCTGTTAATAGTTACTGGGATGAGCTGGAAGGAGTTTTCCAGAGCTGGGGAAATTCCATATTCCCAAACGGTGGGGAGGACAGAGGTGGGAGCTTGCCTGCCTGTTGAATTTGGAGGGGATGGGGAGCTGGGAGGCATGCAAGCATTGCAGAAGACAGGCTTGGGATGAAAAGCATAAATTGGAGGAAAGGTCTGAAAGAAGGTGCTGCAGAGAAGGGTGGGAGTGAGCAAATGCACGTTCCAGGACGGGGAGGGTGAAGGGCTGGAAGGGAAACAAGCCTGGGGGGGATCACAGCGCTCACGCTCTGCACGAGGAATAATACCACAGGGTTGTGAGAAAGGCAAACATCCCATTAAAATATATAAATAGGTGTGTTGCATATACAAGGGATGAAGTAATGTGGGGCCACGCGTGGTGCCTTGCTGGAGCACTGTGGCCATATTTGGGCACCCTCCTGGGGAGGGAGCCCTCGGTGCTGCGCCGCACCAGCCAGCTCGCCTGCGAAAGTGAGCCACAGGAGGGGAGCGAGTGAGGGGGGGTGATGCAGCCTGGGGAAGAGTTTCAGGTGAAGCATGATAGGAGGTTTAAAATATGCAAAAGACTGGTAGAAAGGAGACAGTGGCGCTTGGTTCACCTGGTGCTCCTTGGCTCCAGAGCGTGAGATTTAGGTTAAACTTGAGGAAAATTGCTGTAGCTGCAGACATGAAGCACCAAAATGGATTGACTAAAGTGGCTGCGGAATTGCTGCCACTGAACCTGGGAACAGAGGAGGAGGACAGAGCCGTAGGACTCTGCCTCAGTGGTCTCACAGGGTCCCACTTTGCCTGTCTTTTGTCATCCCTTGGTGTCTGTCAAGGGTTCAGCTGTAACTTTCTCCTGCCCAGCACGCAGCTGGTTTTACTGGCAGTGCTTAGTCTTCACAGCAATCACACGGATTTAACATTACTCCTCTAATGGATTTGTTTCAGTTACTAAAATACCTGGATTTAGGTGCAAAGTTACAGGCACCTGCATCTGAAAACTGTCAGCCTGGGGAAATGTGGTGAGATCAGCAAGTAACTCCCCAAATAGGTTGATTTCCCAGGTGGAATGAATTAGAAGGAAAAGGGAATTGGCCAGCACTGAAACTAGAGTATGCACAAGAGTTTGTCACATAACTGAACTAATCTAGATTCCCGTTTACTTCCCCTTGACACTTTTCCCTTATTGATTCAGTTTATTAATAGCTATTAGATATGATTTTTAGGGTCTGTGTCTAGAGCTACCTCAAAGGACTTGTAGCCATCTCCAGGAAGCACCTGCAAAATGGACAGACCTCCCCAGCATGGTTCAATATTCTCCAGTGACAGATGTGGAGCTGGTTGGTGGCTCCTTGTGTCACTGTGCAGGAGCAGAGCTCTGCAGCATGGGACTTGGCATTGGCTCCTGCTCCTCCTCCAGCTGTGAAGATCACTGCAAAGAGCCACTCATGGCTCTGTGAAGCACACACACAGTCCAGGATCTTCTGTGGAAGCTATTTTGAGTTTACTGACACTGTGCTTCCTGTGCTGTTTTATCAACCGTTCCCTCGGGCTGGGATTCAGCTGCCCTAATTTCAGCATCTTGAGGAAGTCTGAGTAAGTCTGCCTGGGATTTCCCCGTCTCTGCCTCCTGGAAAGAGCCTGTCCAGGAAACCAGGCCTGGGAAAAGGCCACCTGGAAAAGCTTCCTTGAGCCACAGTGCATGCCCTGGGCTCCCTGGGCAGGGCTGGACCCCTGGGGCCACATGGTGCCTATACAGCCCCCAGGTTCCTAGAGCCCATTGCAGCTCTGTACTCCTTGATGCAAAGCATGTTGCTGATGGGAGCTACTACCACTGCATCCCACCCCTGGCTACCCTGCCATGACACCCAGCCATCCTCACCCAGCATCTTCCGTCTGGAGGGACAGAGTGAGTTCCTGCAGGCCAAACTCATGCTAAGCAGCAGCTGTGGGCCAGGCCCTGCTTAGTTTGCTACTACAGCTGTGGAAGCAATCACTGCTGCCTTGAGCTACAGGACATCTTTGTGGGGGGCATCTTGTCCTGCACTTGACTTTTATTGTTAACAGTGCACCTCCCTGCTGGGGCTGTACCCTGGGGGTGTGCCTGGAGGGACCACCATGTTCTCCCCATCCCCAGCTCCCAGCCTCTCTGCTCCAGCCTAGGGCACCTCACCAGCTCCCCATGGTTTTTGTTAACTTTTGTCATCAGCTCCAGCTTCCCCAGAGGGGCATAAAGGATCCAGTCCTAAGGAGCCCATCCTTCACCAGATCCTGGCACCTGACCCCCCCTGAGTTGTGTGTACTTTTTTATGGCCAGCAAGTGATATGTGAAAGAAAGTAAAGCATTAACTGCAGCCAAAACCTCTGCTTTCACCTGTACCTTTGCCCTGCTCCTGCTCTTATAATGAATGTGCTGCACTAACCAAATGCTCTCAAACTAGACCCATGTGAGATCTTGCCTGTTCTTCCAAGCAAAAAAAAAAAAAAATTTCAAAATCCTGGAGGAAGATATTCCCAGTACTTATGGTTTCCTTTTAAATTCTCTGAGCCACCCAACATGAGCTGTGTGCAGGTATGAAAGGAGTTGCAGGCATGACTTTGAAATTGGGGAATCTGGTGCTGCGTTCCCACCCAGCCTTCCCCAGCTTCCACATTTTCACAACATGGCTTTCAGCTTCCCAGTAGCTTTTCCAAGGCTGCAACCAAAGAGGTATGTACCCCTCTTATCTGGCACAACTTGGCGTTACTACTGCATGCTGCTTCTGTTACGTCACAGCAAACTCCCCAGTTCTTCCTGAGATGACTTCATAGATTCCCCCTGTGGGATCAAGGTTTCTGAGTCACAGGCTTGCCTTGCCTTCGAGTTCCTGCCATTTCTCTGGGTGCTGCGGGGGCCTTGGAAAGTCAGTTCTGAGCTTTTGTTTTGAGCATAAGCCGGTCCTTGGCTTCGAGGTTGTTACTTCTCTCTCCAACGTGAAAAAGGGCTTGTGCGCCTTGGGTTTGCTCCAACTATTTCAGATGATGTAATGAGCATTTCTGCCCCTCCCGCAGACTTCCTTAACGCAAACAGCACTGTGATTTTTGGGTGTCTTGAGGTCAGAACATGGTACTGAACGTTGTAGAGCGCTGTGGCCTGATGCGACCCAGTGTCCTCAGCTCCATCAGTGCTATGGCCTCTGTCACCTTCAGCTGCAAAAGCCATTCCATGCTGGTTCTTTTACTCCCATGACCCATGTCAAGGCCTTTTAGGCTGCACTTTATGCCAAGGATCCAGCACCTCCACCTCCAGATGCTGTTCCTGATGCATCCAAGGCTCAGTTTTTGGCTTTGGTGATCCATTGGTGAAACACACTGAAGTCTCTGGGTTAGAGGGGGTTGATGAAATTCAGTTCTTTGGATCCAGCTCAACAGAAATTATTTTTCCTCTCCTTGCACCTGGTGGGCAGAAGATCTGCTTCTTGCAGTGCTGATTCATCTTAGTTCTTCTCACTTGAGGAGGATCCGGTGACCTGCTTGGACAAGCTCACCTGTGAGTTATAAATACATCCCTGTGTAATACTCACATGACAATAAGCTAATGGGTAATGATGATTGCCAATAAGAACAGGATTTGTCCCTACAGGTAGACACCCCTCTTCCTGGGGCTCGTTTTGAGGTTGAGTTACTACTCGTCTCCCTACAGCTGGGTGTTGGGCAATGCTGGTGAGATGGATTAGGCACATGAGAGGTGCAAGGTGTGGACCTTTACTGAGAAACCTCTACGTGATTAACACCAGTGGTGCAACTGGTGTCAGAGCTGGAGTCAGTTCTGGCCAGGCTGCATTCCTGTCCATCGGGAGCTAGCCGTTAACTGCCCTGAAGTAAACACAGCTCATATGATGGGACAGCTGGAGGAAACTAAATTGATCCGACTCTCTCTTTGGACGTGATCCTGGCTGAAATAAAGCGGATAGTTGAATGTAATACTGAATGTTTGATTTTTTGGCCTTTAACATCCACCGTTCACTCAACATCCAGGTGTATTTGGTGTCCGGTTTGGGCAGCTGCCTGTCAGCTGAGCCGAGCTGGCCTGAAACCCATGGCCTGGGAGTGGGAGGATTCATTACTAATCCCCAGCCTGACTCATTCGCGTGTTGAGACCAGGGCGGGTCTGAGGGCCCAGACACCACAGGGCAAAGCAGCAGCAATCCACATGAAATATTTTCTTATTGCGTGCTTCTTTCAAACCACTTATGTGATTTAGGTGCTGCCTGACATTATTGCACCAGTTGTGGGAGGCAGATGCCCAGCAGGGAGTGCAGCTAGGACACTGTCACTGAGCACAACTTTAGCTATCAGCCTTAAGGGACGAGCCATTTTACCCCATTCTGACCAGCTTCTGTGAGAGATGGTGACTAAAGAGGCTGCTTGTGCCAGTTCCTTACATCCTAGGAGTTGCCTTGCCAGGAGCTGCCAATGAGTAAGTGATTTTGGAAGCAGCAATTTGTCTCCCAGCCCTCTGGGCTTTGCCTTGTAGGGGGCGGAAAAGTTGATCCCTGAAGTTCTGTCTTTAAACTCTGGTTGTCTCAGGTTTAAGCACTCATCTGGGCAGCATAAGAGACTGCCCTGAGGAAGGCGTTTTTCAGCAGCAAGTGTCTTGAGGTGAGCCACTGGCTCCAGCACTGGGTTTAAATGGGGATTAGGGATGATTGCAAAAGCCACAATCGGTGTTGTCACATGGACTTAACGACCCATCACCTTGGGGGTGCTGGGTGGTACATGTCTAGAAATGGGACTCCATGTCTTGCAGTCACTGTGTTAGTAGCTACATTTTGGGTTTGCCCAAGCCTTAGTTTCCAGTGGAATAAGCCTGATGACTGAGAATTTTCACATCATGACAGCAGGTGATTTACAATGCTGAAAGCACAGAAGTTTGATGCCTTGTGACTTAAAGCCAACATCATTTTGTTCTTTCAAAAGCAGAAAGCAAGCAAAGTTAGGGAGCCCAAAGGGCAAGAGGTGATGTCAAAGAATAGTTTTAAAATTTGAGTTTTTGCACTTTGCTGCTCTGTGGTGGCTAAAGACTGCCTGTTATATTTGATTTTATATATAAGTTATATTTGATTTTACATTAGCCATCCAGACCTGGTTGCCCAAGACCTTTTTACAGAATTCCATCTTTCATTCCCACCTTCTCGGTGCAGGTGTGTGGTGCCTGACACTGACAAAGACACATGAAGTTTGCAGCTAAATCTTCTAAGTTCATGACAAAGATCCCAGAGAGCTGGAGACCTCTCCAGCAGGTTTGTGGGCACTCAGCCCTCTCAGGCTCTGTTTAGTCATCATAAGGCCCAAAGAATTTGAATGTGAGTGTTGTTTTTTTCCTTTTCTGGGCATATCTGAGATTGAGCTTGCCACAGCAAGTGCTGAGGTTGCTCGTTTTCTGGGGCATAGTGCTGAGATTGCACAGTGTCATAACAGAAACTGGGGTCTCCCACCTCCGTCCCTCCGGTTCAAGGCCAGAGATACTGTCAGATGGGATGGGAAGGCAGAGGAGGAAGGTGAGAGCATGCCTGTCCTCATACTCCGTTTCTGGTTTTTATAGCAGATAGGTGAATTTTAATGAAGGATACACTCTCAAAAGCACTGAAATGTCTTGAGGCAAAGTCTTGTGATAGACAGCTCTAATAAAGGAGAACAGAACTGGGGAGGAGAAAATTTGCAGCATGCTCTCACACTCCTGTTAGCAGCGAGTGCCTGTGGGCAGATACGTGGTGCTGGGGGTAGAGACATTCCAGAGCAGTTTGTGAGTCAGCTGAGCTCCTCCCATCACAACTTCACTCATCAAAGCAAGTATTTATAGCACAGGTAGGAGTAGGGAGAGAAATCAAAGAATAGCTTCTCAGAAAGATGCATAAATCACTCCAAGAGTTCAGCTCTGGGGTTCTGCATTTTTGCTTTAACAAGAATTAATAAAAATGCTGTTGTTATTACTAATATTTCTTAATATTATTTCATCGGTCTGCTTTTTGAATTAAAACCATCTTTGAGCAAAGAGAGATTTTCGTAGAGTTCTCCCAGCTTTCAGAGCTACCCCGGCAGGCTGCTAAGGACATGCTGCCTTGCACCGGAGAAAATATTTTCTCCAGCAAAGATCTGCTGAAAAACGATTCAGAAAGTCTGTCCAGGTCAATGTTTGCTGTCCGAACTGTCAGGAGACCTCCAGGCCTTCCAACAAAGCGAAGCAGGAAAGCCAGGAAGGTGCTATACCCAGCCCAGGTGAGAAAATATTTGCCACGTCAGGAGAAAGACTTAGTCAAGCGGTGGCTGCTTTTCTTTGCTGGCATCATCATCATGCAGGTCTTAACTGAGGATCCTGAGCAAGAGAGACTGGCTGGGGGAAAAAGCCTTAGAGAGCAGCCACTCTGTGCGCCAGCAGCACTGACGGCTGCACGGCTCGGGGCTGCAGGCAACAGCTCCAGAGAAGACAGAGCCATTTCAGAGGCCCCAGCAATCATTTTCTCATCAACTTATGGGCACCAACCTCTCGGGCAAACCACAGCAGATGTGCCACAACGAGCAAGGACACAGCCTGCCTTCTGCGGGCAGTGCTTGGCCAGCTTCTCCCGTGCAGAGCACTAAACTGTGTGTGGGAAGCTGTCCTCCTACTCCTCTTGGACACCAGCTGCTGGAGCACCAGCAGCAGCAGAAGAGGCCTGTGAGCTCCTGCACCCCTCTGAGGGGACACGAGGACTCTGGATGGTGACATGAGGCCAGTAGTGGCCAGAAGAAGCACTGAAGAAAGCCCAGGGCTGCAGCAAGAGCTGTGCTGATTCATTTGTGACTGTGATTAGAGATTGGGTTTCCAAGAGCTGTAACAAAAGGCTCCAGGAATTAGATTTACACTCCTGGGTCGGGTTTGTACTGTGCTAACCTCTGTGTCACTGTTGCATAACTTTCTTCAGTGCCTCCGTCTGCATGTTGTAATTTACTGTCAGTTCTCACAGATTAGAAGAAAGTAGCTCAATTTTTAAACCAAAGAGAGTGCAAAGATCCTGTGTGCTTTTCTCCCTCTGTAACACTGTAAGAATAAAACTGCTAAGATCAGACTTTCACGTGTTTCATCTGAGATATTAAAATTAAGGTTTGCCACTCTGCCGCATGCTGGAAAGTGCTGACCATCCTGGGGAAATAAAACTGTCCAACCAGCAAGAATAGTGGGGTCAGGGCCAGAGCAGGACCCAGACACTGACATGCTGGTGCCCAGCATGGGGAGAGGGTTCACGGACCTGGGTCAGGCATGGGAGGAGACACAACATGAGCCACAGCACCAGGCTAAGGTATCTTCTTGGGCAAAAGCTGGGAGGGCCCTAAAGAAAACCATGGGACATGCTGGGAAAGAGGGTTGGTCAAAGGGGAGGCTGAGCTAGAGATCACCAGTGGTCCTTTCTAACCAACACTTCTACCCTTTCTATGTTTATCAGGGGAGTTTAACAGCTCTTTGTGGTTCTGTGCATGAAATATGGGATTAGCCACTGGTCTGAGGCAGTATGTTTATAGGTTTATTTTTGAACAGAGTGAATGTGACAATGTCTGGGGGCTATATAGCAAGGTGCAGCTTGGAGCGGGGCTGCTGCCTCCCGGACACAAGAAGACTGCCTGAGTTAGGAATAAAGAAACCTGGCTCAGGACCTGCTTTTGCTCCTTGTCCAGCCATGGGGCTTATTGCAAAGAGTCACTCACAGCTCCCTGCTGGAAATGCAGAGTCCAGGATTTTCAGTGGATGATATTTTGAGCTCATTGAATTTCCTGGGCTGTTTTATCATCTAGTCCCTGAGGCTGGGATTCAGCTGCCCTAATTTAGGCATTCTGAGGAAACTCTGAGTAAGTCTGCCCGGGATTTCCCTAGCCCAGCACTCTGCAAAGAGCATGCCTGGGAGCCCAGGCCTGGGGAAAGGCCACCTGGAAAACCTTCTCCAAGCCATGGCCCATGCTCTGGCCTCTTGTATCTCACAGATCAGGGCTCCCCGCCATGAGGCCATGTTATGCCTTTTCAGCCCCCAGCTTTGCTCTTCACATCTCCAGTCCAACCTTTCACTCTGCAGAACAACTTCAAACTTTTGCTGGGTTGCTCAGGGCTGCATCCAGCCCAACTTTGAAAATCTCCAAGCATGGAGATTTCACCAGCTCCTTGGCCAACCTCTTACACTTGTCTGGGACTTAATTCAGATCTTTTCCATGCCACATCATGACAGTCAGCTGATGTGCCTCGCATAGCTATTCACTGAGTAACGTGTCTCAGAAAGCAGGTCTTTTCATGGCAACAGCAATTAGTTCCTCATGCCCTGATAAGAGCAGAACTCAGATGCCTTGTAATGACCTGGAGCAGCTGCCCGTGACCCAGGGATGGACAGAAGCTGGATCGTACATGCAGTGATTGCAGAGGAGGTGTGGAAAAGCCAAGTGGCAGCACTGCAGGCCACAACAGAGAAGAGCAGGGAGTTGCAGCCCACAGCAGTTGCAGAGACCTGCTTATCTGAAAAAAAAATGTAGCTGAAAAAGCTGAATCACTAACAGAATTTAGCTACTTAATTTCTACTGAAAAAAAAATGAGCAATTTGTCTGTGTGCAGCTAGGGGACTGTCTGGAGTAAGGAGCAGCTGGGATATGATTTCTGTGAGTGGCGGCCCAGGGTAAGCCCTTCAGAAGGGCTCTATAACCCTTGTGTAGGCAGGGGAAGACGTGCAATCACAAGGAACAACTGAATGTGAAGTTTGGGAAAGTTCTGGAATTGTAAAGACAGTTGAAAATCTTTCAACAGTGGTGATTGGTGTTGAAATCTTTCAGTTGATTGTGAATTTGATAAAGGACTTTCCCAAAGCCCAGCATATCCCAAACGCATCACGAGAGGGCAGCAGAGACAGGATCTGAGCGGGACCCAGACAGCAGTGGCCTGCAGTGTCTCAAGACACCCAAATATGAAACCGCAGTGGCGCAGATCTGAGGAACTGCTGAGGATGCTGTCAGTACCTTACAGAGGGCTGATGTGGTGGGAGGACAGAATCTGTCAAAACAAACTAGCGTGCTGGGGCATAACCTAGCAATACAGAGATGCCTTCAATATAAAAACCCCCATCACCGAGTCTTACAGGTGAGAAGTTTTATTATTCCATATGATGTGGGGCAGCGAGCTGAGGTACATGGTAATGCAGATGTAACAGAGGCCACCATCAACCAACATCCAAGCCAGACACTGACAGCCTAAACCAATGCAACCACTGAAAATTCATTTCAGACCTGGTGGCTTGAACGAGCTAAGTACAAAAAGGACCATTACAATCAGTCTGTTGAATGAAGTCTAGCGTTTCACATCCTGGTCAGCCCCTACTCCTCTCTGTTATGTTCCCGTGTGCTGCCACAGTTGCTTTTGGCAGGATGTAAGACGGACAGGACCAGCTCCAGCCGAAGGCAGGAAGGAAGGACACTGCTAGGAGCACGTGTCCCTGCCCCACAGCACGGTGCTGTGACTGCTGTCATGCAGCCAACCCTCACCCGGCCCTGTTGTAGCTAGTCCAAGGCCTGTGCATTGCCAGGGCAGTTTAGAGGTATGTGCACCAGCTCCAGCTGAGCTCACAGGGGACAAGGCAGCCTGGCAGGATGGCTTTGGGAGCCCTGTGGTGCCCCAGAAGGATAATACATCTGTGCTACACAGCAGTCAGCAGAGCAGTGTATCCGGACAGGCTCTGTAGCTGGGACATGCCAGGACCCAGTCTTGCACTTGCACTGCCAGCCCGGCACAGGGCTTGTGGCTCCTGCTAGTAGCTGCCTTTTCTGCAGGGGGGAGCCCCTCGCACCCCAGCTCTATTGCCCCGGAGGCCTCCATCCTCACCTGAAGTCCCTGTGCCAAAGCCTGTGTCTCATTCCTTCCCCTTCCAGAGCTCCCAGTTCCCTGCTCTGCCCACTCAGAGCCTTCCAGATCCACGCTACAGCCCCAGCCTCTTCTTTCCTCATACAAGCCCTCCCTCCAACCTCTGTCCTTATCCAAGTCTCCTTGGGCCATCTCAGCCCACCCTTCCTGCTGCCCCAGAGAACTCCAGCTCTGCTGCTGGCACAGAGTACTTTGCTCCAGGACACATCCCTGCCTGTAAAATCTCTTGGCAAACAGCATCCAGATACTGGGAGCAGCCCCTGGGATGTTCCCACCATGTTCCCTGCCTGGGAACAGTCCCTGGGGAGTGTGATGATGCACTGTCCCAAACCCGGGCCAGGGCCTGTTCTGGCAGTTTGTCGTTACACATGATCACATTCCTGTACCCAGCAGTGTCCCCAGGAGCTGCTTAATTTAGAACTATAGATGTGTCCTACGGGATCAGGCGCACTGTGAGACGCAGCACTCCAAAGATCCTCCTAAAGGGGAACTCTTGTCATACCTCCCCGATCCTACAACGTGAACACGCTTTTGACCCCCCCCCCCATCCCCATGCTCATCCAGAGCAGACACAGAGCTGCTCAGTATTTTTCGACGCAGCCATGGAAGACAGTTCATAACCTCACTAGCAGAGATCTGCTCTCCTGCACTGTAACATCAAGCTCTGTCTCAGCTTTTTGTCTCTCCACCAAACACAGGAGCTGGCACTTCCCCTTGCTGCGACACAAAGGGCACTGGTTCTGCTCCCTGCGGAGGCGTGCCATGGGAATTGTAAACACAGCTGCTTTCATTAGGCGCATTATTCACCCTCTGGCTCAAAGTTGGACTGATGGTGTCTCAGGAGCGTAATGGAGAGAATATTAAAATGTTTTTTCGTTGCACTGCCTCACCTAGATACTACGTGCTGCACTACTCCATTGCACAACTGCATGTCTGGAAAAGGGAAGCCTGAAAAAATTACTGTAAATAAGACTTAGAAAGAAGACAAAAATCAGGGGAAATTATAAGAAATCAGTAAATCAATGATCAATCTAGCGAAGACATACCTCTCCTTGCCTCACAGTACTAAAGATCCTCTCAGCAGAGCTCAAAGACACGAAATTGAAAACTGATTTGTGTTCACTAACACTGCAAAATATGAGTGAAAATTCTTTACAGGAGACAGGAAGTTTGGTTATAAGGACCACGGGATTACCCTAACACCCAGCATTTCTGCTTCCTGGAGCAAAGCAACGTTCTTCATTATTTGCTCTTAAACAATATCTTCCAAATATCCATCTACTTTACACCCAGAGACTGTGCAGCTCTGTCCTCTGGTCACTAGTCGAATGTTCTGGTTATGTTTTCATCAACTCTGAGCACACCTTTGCCCGATAACCAGTGTTTTCCTTTGTTTTCTTCTTCCTGCTCAGGAGAGTTTCCCACTCGCCTTCGCTTTCTTTGGCTTGTTTGTGGCCATGTGTCTGGACAGCCCCAGGGAAGGGCCCGTCTTCACTGACATCATCCTAAAAAGCAGCTGAAACATGTCAGGTTTGTTAAAAAGAGGCACGAGTGGGAGAGGCCGTTGTAACTGAGCCTCTGTGTGTCCTCAGAGGCCGCCACCAGCACACGCCAGCCAGTGGCCCAACACCACCGAGTGCCATTGTGGCCAACATCACGGTGACCCTAGGGGACATGGTGGGGACCTGGGGTAGGCGGCGGGGACTGGCGAGCATGGGGTGCCCAGTGGTGGCCCAGAACATGGTGGCGGCCTGAGGTACACCGGGGAACAGGGGGATGCAGCAGGACCCTGAGGTACACGGGGGAACCCGGGAACGTGGCAGGGCCACGAGGTACAGTGGGGGACAGGGGGACACCGCCCGGCCCCAAGGCGTGGGGGGTCACCTGGGAACGCAGTGGGGCCCTGAGGCAAATGGGGGACAGGGCTCAGCCCTGAGCACACGGGGACACGGTGGGGCCGAGGGAGGGCAGGACACGGCTCAGCCCGGAGGTACCTGGGGGACACAGGAGCACACAGGGACATGGCGGGGCCCGGAGGCACGCGGGGAGCTCGGGGTCACGGCAGCGCCTGAGGCGGACGGCGGACACGGGCACAGGCCGCCGACCCCAGGCCGCCCCGGCTCCCGCCCTCCGCGCCGCGTTGCCATAGCGACGCCGCCAGCCCGGTGCCCCGGCGATCTGTCGCTTTAAGAGCGCCGGGCCCGCGACCGCCCCCGCCCTCGCCCGCCCGGCGGCCGGAAGGGGGCCGTGATGCAGCGCGCCCGCCCGCCGCCGCCGCCCGGGCTCTCAGGTAAGCGCGGCGGTTCGCTCGGCCCCACCCCGCCCGCCGCCGCTACCACCGGGGGAGGCGCTGCCCGGGGCGGCGGCCCCGCCCCGCTGGGTGCCCGCGGGCCCGACCGGCGGCGGCGCGGCGGGGCTGGGGGCGGCGGGGCCGCCGCGGTTCCGCCCCGTGCCCGGTCGCGGCGGGCGGGCGCAGGTGCGGGAGTCATCGGGACCGCTCCCGGGGCGCCTTTCGGTAACCCCCCGCGGGGCTTTCGGCCTCCCGTGGGTGTTGGGGAGCAGCGCCCGAGCGAGGGCGGCCCGGCGGGGTCCATGCGGCCCGGGCCGTGCTCGCCCCCGGGGCCGGGCACCCCCCGCCCGGCTCCAGGGGCCCGGGGCAGCCCGCGGTGGGCAGGGAGGTGGGACCGGGTTGCTGAGTGTCGTCCCCCCCCCCCCCCCCCCAAACCGGGACACCCGCTTTTGTGCTGGGTCGCGCTCCCCGGGCGCTGCTCGGGACACTCGGGGGGTTCACGGCGGTGACGTGCAGCCTCAGACCGTTCGAACGAGCGCTGCCCGCCCGGCTCCGAGCTTTGCTTTCTTTGTTAGGCCGGTTTGCCGGCCGTGTCAGGAGCCGGCTCCAGCCCCGCCGGCGGTCTCGGCAGCAGAGGCTGGGCTGTGCCGTCCCGCGGCCAGGCCCGGCCGGAGCGGGGGCCGCGGGAGCGCTCCGGGGCTCTGGTCGCTGTGTCCCTGCCCTGCAGCTGGGGCAGGTTGGGGGCAGGTTCCTCGTGGCGCTGCCAGGCGCTGCCGGGGCTGGGCGAGGTAGGAGTAAGTGGGCAGGAGGGAGTAAACTGCGCTGCTGCGGTGTGGAATGACCGTGTTCGTTTTGTCAGGTCCTGAGATCCTGTTTTTCTCACAAGCTTTGAAGTTCGACCCTCGTGCTGGCTGATGGTTTCATTTGTTTGTTTTTTTTTTTTTCCCTTTATGAAAAAGAGCTTTCCTTTTTTTTTTTTTTTTTTTTTTTCCTTAAGCAGACCTCTGTGGGAAAACTTTGCTTTTAAACTTTTATTTTGGCCTTTTTTGGTTGATACTCAGTAATTCAGTTTCTTGTTTGTTGGTGCTTTTCCTTTTCTTCCTTTTTGTGCTGGATGTGCTGACTTTCTTTGGTCTGGCTAAATGTTGTTGGGGGGGTGGGAATTGGGAAAAGACAAAATATGAGAATCTGGGATTATTTCATGTCAGCTTCTCTAGTGGAATCTTGTAAGTCAAAGGGGAAGAAGAAAGAAGTGATCAAGTGGAGCTCAGGGTGCTTTACTTTGTTGGAGGCAGAAAGGGAAAAATCTTTTGAGGGAGTGACTGAGATTTTGTTTCGCTTATATTTCTCTTCTTTTGAGGTTGAAAGATAAACCAACGTTTTGAAATGCTTCAGTTTAAAATGCCAAGCTCTTTTTCTCTTCAACTGACTCCACTGGAAAAAAAAAAAGTTCCTTTAAAAAAAATGTAGCAGCAGTTCTCTAGTTCTAGAGCCAGAAGTAGTGGCATGTGTGGGCAGAGAGGCCGTGCTGCTCTTCCATCAGCCGTTCCTGCCTTCTCTCTGTGAACCATAAAATTAGAAAGGCTCCGATGTCCGTTTAGGCTGATTGTCTGGGTAATGTGGGCCGTGGAAATAGAGAGAGGCTTTCTGTGAATTAGCTGCCATGCCGCTTGGGGCTTGCTCAGCCTGTGGGTTCTGGCCTCTGGTGTATAATTGAGGAAAGTAATTGTATTTTAAGAAGACTTAAATCTATTACCCAGGTGTGTGCCTGTCCCCTGGGCAGATGTCAGGGTGTGTGAGCTTTCTTTTGCTGCCAGCAAGTGATCTGTGGCCTTTGGATGCTCACAGGCTACAGTTTGGAAGTTGCAGCGTCTTAAACTTTCAGGAGTGGTCCCTGCAAGACCCTGAGGCTCTCTGTCCCCTTCTTCCCCTGGGAATTGCCCAGGTGACCTGCCTCCTCACCACAGACCTGGCTTCCTTGCCTTTCCTAGGAGCTTTCATCTTTCTCATTCAATTCACTGTCCAGGAAGACTTTATTTGTTACATCTTTCCTGATTTTGGTTTTTGTTCACAGTGACAAGCCTGGCCACAGAAAGCACAGGTCTGTGGTGAGGGACGGAGAGCCAAGAACAACCAGAACTGGGTGTAATTGAAAACTCAACTTTGCAGTGAAGGAAGATGTTCAAAGCATGTGGCTGTCTGTCGAGGCTTCAGGTAGCTACTTGGATAACACTGAGTGGAGATTTGGATCCTCCACTTCTAAATAGTCATTGAGGAGAAAATGTCAGAAAGTCTCCTGAGTGTCTAAATACTGGGGAATTATCTTGGCTGGAGTCCAAAGTTGAAATGGCAGTAGGACTCTGCGTGACTTTTCTTCAGAGGTGCTACTTGCTGCTGCAGTTCTGCACCATCTGATGTGGTTGCCGGTTGCTGTTCTGAAGATGTCCTAGAGTGACTTCAGAACAGTTGAAATATTCAGAAGCCGATGTCTTGGAGTACTCTGCTTGTTCTGGCTTTCCTGCCCTTCCTTCCCTTTGAGGTGGCTGTTTCCTGGGGAATTTGGCTGCAGTGGGGGGGTCTGTGCTCAGGAGGGACCAGCAGTGTCCTGTGAGAAGGCTTTTGGGTATCAGTAACAGCCTAGAGCCCCTGCTGAGTGGGAGACCCGTGTGGAGAGCAGCATGCCCACCCAGGTGATGTACCTGGGCAGCGGTGTGGCTGCGCTCTGGATCTCTCCCCGTAGCAAGCCAGGGGCACTGGGATGCTGTCTGCTGGGCTGAGCCAGCCCAGGGCAGTTAAGGGCATGGCAGAGGCCTGGGCATCCAGGAGGAAGAGGAATTTGGGAGAGAAGCAGATCCGAGAGGGAGGAAAAGCCCACTACAGCACAGACAGAGTAGCTACTTCTGCCTGGTGTACCCTGGCTGGATCAACTTTAGGCAGTTTCTCGATGAGCCCATGGATGAAATTCACTGTTTCATTCCCCAAATGTCCTATCGTCCCCTTGGGCTGTTTGTATCTGCTGGTGTTTGCCAGACATTGCCTGAGCTGCTCTTAAAACTGCAGCTGTTTTTGCAGGTTCCCAGTTACTGAACAGTTGTTCTTACTGTGTTTATTTTAGTGGTTATAAACTGATTTTTAAAAAGGAGTTGGAACTTGAGCTGGAAAGTCTCCTTTTTCTTCTTCCCCTTCATGATTTGGTTGAGAAGCTGCACCATAGGAGGTAGCAGCTGAGCCCTTCAATATTGCTCCCCTTTATGGTTTGAATTTTCTGAGATGTGGTTTCTCAGGGATTCAGGGGCAGTTGTCCTGCACCTTGATTTTAGCAGCGACGTATGTTTGGGGGGCTGTCTGCTCTAATCCAGTAAAATTAGGAACTTGGCTAGGGAGTAAAAAGCTTGAAGGAGACTTTTTCATTTAGCCTGAATGTTTGCAGTCACAGCTATGTCTTTCTTAAAGACACAGAGCAAAAAGTTTCTTTAGGGCAATATTTCAAACTGCTGTGAGGTTCAGAGTTGCATTTGGAGCTAGAAGGTGCCACAGTTTCTCCATGACTGTCATCCTGCATTGTACAGGGCAAAGTCCCTCAGGGTGATTCTCACAGTGGGTTCAAGAACTTAAGGGTTGGGATGTAGGTAATCTTTTTAAAAAGTAGTGAGTAGCTTTAGTAAAGATACAAATTGAAGGAAAACCCAATGTGGTTAACTTGATCCTTTGCTCTCATGGTAACAAAAGTGTTTTGCCTTTCCACTCTGATCTTTGCTTCCTTCTGTTTGTTTCATAACAGTTACTTTTACAAGTTGAACTGAAAATAGGTGCCGGAAGTGGTGAATAATCGCTTCACTTGGAATAATCCATGGCGGGGAAGAGCCAAGGGTTTAGTCCTCCTGATCTCTTTTGTTAGAGACAGGCTAGCTTTTTCTTGTCCCTCCTGTGTTCTGTGTTGAATATTAAACAGTGATTTCTATGCAAGAAAGTCTTTCAAAGTACTTGAGTGACCAACTAGGGGCAGCTGAGAAAGGGTTGCCTGGGAGATACTGTTGAGAGCAGCTAATGCAGGGTGTGACAGCTTGCACGGAAGAAAGTGAAGAAAGGCAGGATGGTGATCTGATCTTCCCTGCCTCCCCTTTGGGGTGTAAGAGTGGTGATCCTTCTGAAAGCTCGGGGGATGCAAATGTGACGGAGTTGGTGGGCACAGGAGTTGTGCTGCTAGTTCTACTCACCGCAGTGCTCCTTCTAAAGAAATAAGGTGCAGCTGGCCCTGTGAAGATGAACTGAGAATGTAATCTGGGAATCAAATGCTGCACTTCATTTCCTATGCTCTTCACAGTGCTCGTGCTTCCCCAGGGTTTTCACTGGGAAGGAAAGGATGTTGCCTTGTAGAGATGTAGCGCAGGGAGGAGCGTAGGGCTTCTGAATGCTCCCGTAGCACCACCAGAAACTTGGGTAAAATTCTGTTACATCACTTCAAGCAATCTCAGGGTAAAGCTGGCTTTTCAGGAAGCTTATTGTTTGTTCCCTTACTCCTCTTCAGAGCTTCTGCTGTACTGGTTATTTCTCTCTTTGGGTGCCTGCCTAGGGCTCAAGTGATAATTGTGGGGAAACGCTGAAATACGTATCCAGAAGTCAAGAAAATATTCCGTTTTACGTGTTCAGGTCACCACTGTTGCGTGTTTAATGGATTGCTTTTCCGGATGCTGCTCGACTTGCAGCTCTGAGTTTGTTCTTGTACTCTTCCGGCGCCTACTTAAAATGAGTTTGCATGAAAATGTGACTGCTTTCAGGCTGTGGAGAATGAAAATGTGATGCTCCAGTTTGGTGTTGGCAAACTGTCCTCCTGTCTGGAGTTGTGTGGGAGGAGAAACAGTTTCTTGGTTGTGTGACCCCAATGGGGAGAAGAGCAGCTGGGATTTAACAAACTGGTTAAAATTATATAGGCCCCCAAATTCTCCAGAGACATCTCTCCTTTCCTAGAAGCTTCCTTTTAACAAGCTGATTTCTCAGGCTGATTGCTTGCAGATGAGATCATGCAGTGTGTTTTGCAGGGAAAGAATCTGAACTTAGGCTGGTGAGCCAGAAAGTTTTAACACACAAGTCACATGCCCGGTGTCCTCATGGCATGTACAAAACACTAGAGACTGTGAAAGCATCCGTCTTCAGGGCAGCTCTGTGCTCCAACAAGAGCTTTCTGAATATGCAGAGGTCCAAGGGATGCTCTCAAGTGCTGGGTCCTATTGCTTGGACAGCAACAGGAGATAGCAAGGAAGTATTTCATCTTTCCTTAGCTCTGTTTCTCTCTTTAGTGTGTGTGGTGTTGGGATAAGCCCAAGCGAGGGAAGGCTCTCATCTTAATTCCACAGACGTTTTTCTGCTGGCTTCAGCAAAGGAATTTATGTAGAATGGATGATATTTTTTCTGTTAATGCCTAAGAACATTCTGAGCAGGGAAGACTGGATGCTAATGTTCTGTTGCAGAGGAACCCACCAATCTCTGGTCCCTCTCAAAACGGTCACTGTTTTCTATTTCTCTTGATGGCAGCTGGGTTACAGTGTCCTTAATAGAAAAGCCTTTTCCAAAATAATCGCAACCATCATTTAAGAATGTTGAAAATTAAACAAAGCTGTTCTAAGGTGATGTTGGGTGGTGTTCCCAGCGTAGGGGAGCAAGCTAAAAACTTCTGTTGCCAGTAGCTATGAAGTACAGCCTGTTCTCACAGGCGAGGTAAAAGGGAACTTTCCTGATGCCAGGGCCTCTTTGTGCCTAAAATTACATCTCCCAAATCAAGAAGGCATTAGTTATGCAAAAACAGATGGGGGCGGAAGTTTTGCTAATATTGATTATGGAAATAGGAGCCAAGGGGCCATTTGTTTGCTCTTTAAGAAAAATGAAATTTGGAGTCAGACTGGGTGGGGAAAATTTCAAGTCCTAAACTTGAAATCTACCGACGTTTTCTGCAACTTGAAGACAGGAATGTGTAAAGCAAGAAGTGTTACACCTCCTACCACTGCACATCAGTGTTTCTGCCTGTAGGGGACTCTCATTGTGGGTCACTGTGAGCTTGTTTTCTGAAACAAATAGTTGAAAGTAAATCTTACAGGTAAGCCCAGGCTTGGTGGTATTGTTTTTTTCCTGTCACTGTGCTGCCTGTCACTTAAGCATGTCTGCTGTGTGGAAGTTTATCAGAAGCTCTTTCCAATGCATAACTTCATGCAGGTATTTTATAGAGGTGGAAAGTCAAGCACACAAGTGAAAAACACTTATATGCAGGCTCGTCAAACTTCATTTGGCATCCTTGTGAGTGTGTAGTATAATGCAAGTTAAAATACCTACTTTCTATGTCATATTATTTTATTCCCTAGGTAAAATAGTTGTGACCATAAGTTGCTTTGGTTCCGTGCCTTTGCTCACTGGCTAATAATCCCAGGATCCTTCATTTAATGAAGAAGGCTGGAAAAACACTTGTTGCTCTGATGGATTGCAGTGAGTTGGTATATTTTTCATAACAGCTCAACCATTTCATTCTTCACACTGCTCCCCCGGATGGGATCCTCTGGGTCCGCTCATGGGCTGGCTGTCCACCTCGAGATTGTCCTGGGGCTGCCGGCTGGGTTGAGCAGTGTGTACACATGGGAGGTGATAATCTGTACCCCAAAGAGTGCTGCCTAAACCTTGTTTTGTCCATGAAATGTCAAGTATGGAGCTGTTGAAACACCAGCCCGCTCAGAACTGATGCTTGCAGAATGTATGAGCAAGGAGTTAAACTGGGTGGAGTTGTTCCAAAATCTGGATTTGGGGCCTGTCTGCTCCTAATGCAGCAGCTCTCTGGGTGTTTGCTTGGAAGGGCTCCCAGCATGGATGATGCTCTCCTGACCTGATTTGACTTTCCTTTCGTGATACTTGGGTACTGTGCCCAAATCTGTCTGCAGCACTGTGCAATGCAGAGCTCTGGTGCCTGATGAACCTGAAACAAGTCAGCTCCTGTCCAGAGATGGTGGGGAGATGATCAGCTTATATGTGCCGTGGGGAATGGAGGAGAGGGTGAGAGCTCAAGAGGAGAGACAGGCAAACAAAGTACACAGTTGTGTTTCTTCCCCAGGACTGTCCTATGTCCCGAGTCTGCCAGCTGCAGTTTGAAGGCCAGAAGAATAGGGCGGGGTATTTTCTTCCAACAGATGAATTTATGCAGTGAAAATAAGAAGTTAGTTCAGTTTCTTTGGGAATAGCATTTAAGGTGTAAAAATGTCCCACCCATCAGTAATGAAGAGTTGCTGAAGAACGAGCAAATACAGAGACAGAGCCTGCAGAGCATGCTGTGTTTGTAGCTCTTCTTTTTCCTTGGAGGATGATAATCTGGGCATGTTTTTGTTGCATGTATCGTTTGGTAGTGGTATCAGTCATTTGTGTTGCCTTTTAATGGAGAGCTAAACCAGCCAAGCATCAGGTTTTGTTGTCCCATCTGTACTATTGCTCTGTTATTTCACTTGTGCTCGTTTGTTTCTGCCTGTCAAAAAGTGTAAAAAGAAAAAAAAAAAAGGGGGGGGGGGGGGGGGGGGGCAGAAATAGCTGGAGTACCAGTATTCTCCAATATGAAAATGTCAGCCTATAATGAGGGTTTTTCACTAAGCTCAGGCTGTTTCTGCTGTTCCTGACAAGCTGTCACATCTTCGTGCTGGGTAATGTGATCTTCCAGGAATGTTTATCTTTCATTTCTGCATTTATAGTGGAGCTGAGCTTGGGGGTGCTTGTGAGAACATGTGCAGTGCGAGCCTCCAACGCCATGTTATTGTTTGGGATGAGGTGTTGGCCATGTGCACTATGATTCAGTTGCTGAAGAGAAGAAATCAGCAGACTAGCAGAGCTAGCCATGCAGTGAGCTCCCTTGCTGTTTCCCTGGACAAGGGTCCCAATGCTGTAAATTCATCTCATGGACTTTGTTTTTAAGTGCATGTGTTTTGCATTTGTCTGGATTGTGATGGATATTATTCAAATAATCCAGCTTCCCAAAGTGTCCTTCCTCTTTCCATCAGTTTGACACCATGCATCTACGTATTTAGCTAGCAGCAGTCTTATGTTTTCTTTCATGTTTTGGGAAAACCTGGACAGGGTGTTACTCTGAGAAAATAACCTTTGCTGGCCAGTGCCGTGGGCAGATACCATGGGTCAGACCTGGCAGCACCACGGGCAGACGGTTGGGAGGAGTGGCATTGGTGGCAGTTTCTCTGGTGGCCAGCGACCTTCTTTCATCTTGGTGCCTGCTGCTGCTTCCCCATCACCCTCCAGACAAGAGCACCTCGTGTAGATGTGCTGCCTTCTTTCTGAGGACTGAACCCACCAGTGATTACATGTGGTTCAGTCTCTGCCACGGCACTGGAAGGGCACCAAATAGCAGCCATGCTTGTGAGACCTCCCTAGAGTAAAGACTTACAGTGGGGGTTTTTCCAGTTGCTTCTACATCTTGAGAGCTATTGGCTGTTTTGCTTTTAACCTGTATTCTTGGAATTATTGCAAGCTTTTCTATTTGAATATGTAGCCAAATTTGAATACAATGCCAAAAAGAAATCTCTTATGGCGTGTGTTAATTTGTGCAAGGACAGTCTGAGGCAGGGTACTGTGACCCTGTTTGAGACCCGTGCAGTACATCAAGGATACTGGTACTCTGGTATCCCTGCCAGTACAGAATTAGCCTTGATTGAGTCAGTGCCGACATCTTCGTTAACCAAGCTTTTCATATAATCTAGAAAGATTTCTAGAATAGAAAGTCAATGCAAGTCTTTCATAAAACTGTTGGCATTAATTATTCTACCTCTTCTCATTTGCTATCACAGGATGATGGAAACAGTGGTTGGAAAGGACATCTGGAGGTCTTCAGTCTGACCTCCTGCTTGAAGTGGGACTGTCTCCAGCATGTGATTGCCTCAGCCATGGCTTTGTCTGGCCAAGTCTTGACAGTGTCCAGGGATGGAGCAGTGTACCATGCAGGATCAGCTTTTGTTTGCTTTTGTTTGAGAGTTTTACCTAGTGAACCACCTTATAGTGTGGGTTATGTGTTTAGGTTTGAATGACCTCATCCTGCAGGTTTAAAAACATTTAAGTGAACTGTTAGGAAATGTCCCAGTAGAGCTAATAATGTAATGTGTAATGTATCTGCATCCTTCTGTCTTTTCTGTGCTAGTATGGGAAATATGAGCAGACCCTATTGCTGTTTCTGCAGGAAAAGGCAGGGATCCTGTTAGGTGGTTTTCTTATGTTTGCACGGGGTATTACAGCTGAAGCAGCATTTGTAGGACATGTCCCATTGTTGGAATGAACAAATGGGTGTTTTCCCCTTGCTATTAGCCGTGGCGTTTGCCCAGATACGAGAGGGGCTTGTCAGGAGGCGCAGGATGAGCGCTGGGAGCATCCTTCGCCCTGAGGCTGAGTGTGGGATTGGTGCTGGCCAGCTGTGCGCCCAGGCTGAGGCCACACATGCACAAGGCATGCAGTTGCCTTTTATCTACCCTCCTCAGCCCCTTGCAATGGGAGGAGAGGGTTTTCCCCTGTGTCTGCTGCACTTATTTCAGAAAAAATGCCAGGTCATGAGATGAGTGTGGCTGTTGGAGTGCATGTCTAAGTTGCCCATCGTGGTCCTGTGTGTTAATGGGAGCAGCACAGCTCCCTACATCTGAGAAGTAAACTTGCCTTCAGAAATGCCACAAGCTTCAGGACGCAGTGGGTGTCCATGAATGGCACGTAGTCAGGCCAGACCAGAGGCCTGCTGCTGCTTCTGGGCTGGGCTGGATTTCTTCAGACTAAACTGCAGATTGCAACACCCTTATGCTTACTTAGGCCAGGAGGCCTTGCTTGGAAGGGAAATGGCTGAGATGCAAGGAGCTGCTGAGGAGGTGGAAGCTTCCCTAGCCAAGGCCTCTTTGCTAGACTCAAATCTGGCTGCATCCCTGGACTCTGCATCCCCTCGTGTAATGGGGAGATTCAGAAATGATGTGTGTGCTTCACTGGCACTGAAAATGAGAGCTCCTGTGGGCTGGTTGGGATCTCGCTCGACACTTTCTGCTCTGGAGATTCATGTTGTAGTCCTGTTAGAGAGCAAACCAGCCGTTGTCAGATGAGTCTGGTGGTGTGGAGCAAGCAGCAGTGTCCTTGGGTGGGTTACAAATTCTCACTCACGCGGTGCAGAGGGGCCCGTTGGTATCCTGCCCATTTGAACTGCTCACCCGAGAGCACACTCCTGCCTTTTGTTTCCATACCAGAGCCAGCAAAAAAGGCTGGGAGCGTGGGTCTTCTGGTTATTTGAAGATGATAGTCCTTGCTAAGGAATCGCAGAAATGTGGTGACTACTGTTGTCAGCTGCTCTCTGCGTGCTAGCTTCGGATGAAAGTGCAGAGGTCAGGTTTGGGGTTGTATGGCTGGAGGGTCCTGGAGCAACAGCTGTACAGGGCCTCAGCCTCTGGCTGACACCCCTGACTTTGGCTGACAGCTCTTGTTTTACCAGCAGTTCTTCCATGCACCACTTATTTCTGCAGGGGTCTGTGCAGGTGGAGGAGCTGTAACGGCATCACTGCTGTAAGCTGAGCTCAGCCCGTTCGGTGGTTCAGTTGGTTTGGTGTCCCTGGCTGGGAAAAGCAAATGTCTGGTGCTGAATCTCTCCCTTCCCATGTGCTGTTTCTCCTCACTGAAGCTTATAGCCAGTGCTTATAGTTTGCTTTGGCTTTCTGCTCATATTCTCCGTGTCTCTGGAATAAAATCTCCAGTGAAGGAAGCTGATTAGCTTTTCTCTTAGCTGGATTTGGAATTAATACTCAGACACTGGTCTTCTCAGGTCTGCGCAGCTTCTAGTTTTTGAGGTGAGATATGCCAACGCAGATTCA
Organism: Strix uralensis; assembly: GCF_047716275.1. Lineage (NCBI taxonomy): Eukaryota > Metazoa > Chordata > Aves > Strigiformes > Strigidae > Strix > Strix uralensis. The sequence goes on from NC_133992.1 coordinate 2,466,492, forward strand.
CCTGGGAGAGAGGAACGGACTTGGGGAAGTACCACCTCAGGTGAAATAGCAGGGCTTTGTCCCCAGCAGTCCTGGGTCCTGTGCAGCTCTGCTTGTCACAACTCTCCTTACGCTGCCTCCCTTGCTCCAAACGCCTTGCAGGGATGGAGGGCAGAGAGAGCTGGCCTGGTGTGGTGGTGGGGGAGGAACAGGTGAAGGGCAGTGCTCGGGACATCAGATACTATCTGGTGCTTCAAGAAGAAAGGTCAGCTTTGAAAGAGGCCTTGTGCCTGCTGAATATATCAACTGCTTCCAGGGATTAGATGTTAAAAGCCCAGAGCAGGGGCTTACTAGCTCATGGCGGTTGAGCCCTTCCTTGGAGTGGCAGCGATTCTCATCTGCAGCGCCTGCTGTTGCAGGACACCAGAGGTGTGAAAGACGAGAGACAAGAGGGTGCTTGGCTCATCGTGCAGACAAGAACAAGGCAGAGATGCTGGAGATGTCCTGCTTGGGCTGGTCCCAGTGTCCAGGGATAGGGAGGGATGTCTGCAGATAACGGTTTTCTCTGCCCCATTCTCACAGCTGCATCAGCAGAGATGGCCAAGGAGAGTGTTTACAAGTGTGTCCTTGCTGAGTGCTGCTCTATGCCAGGAATTTACTCCTTGTCTGGATGATGTATTCACTGGGGCTTTGTCATTACACCAACTAAAGCTAAATTGATCTCACTCCGCTTGTTCTGACCCGGGGGTATAAGTACTAGTTTCCTTCTCTACTCTCACCCCGTATTTGAGGCAGCCCCTGGTGTAGCAGCTGGGGACTGTGTTGTTTAAAAGACGGGGCAAATGGGAGGCTGCTGCTGTTTGCATCTTTCCTGGTAGTATTAAAGCTCTGAGTGAGATCTGGGGGGCTGGGGAGGAGTTGTTATTCCTCCACTGTCACCTCCCCAGCCATTCTCATCCCTGGGTGAGGGAGCTGCGGTGGCAGAGCAGTGCTGAGGCCTCTTCTGCTCCTGTGTCCCAGCAGGACAGGGTTTCACTGGGCAGCTGCCTGCGTGCCCAGAAACAAGTAGCTTGGCTCAGCTGCAGAACTTTATCTGTTGGGGGCATGAGGATGTATCTATCCCATGGCTGGACCAGAGGTTGTGCTTAATTTAGTGATTTAGAAAGTTGCTGAGGGGCAAAGGAGAACCATACTGCTGTGGTATTTGCCCTTGAGGACTCTGGCATCTCTTTTCAGAGCAGGAAAGGCTTCCTTGGCATGGGGTGGGAAGTGTGTGGTGGAGGGTGAGTGCTCCCCTTGTGCCCTGTTGTCTCTTACACTGCTTGGGGAGCGTTTGTCCCACGTCAGGTGTCCATATATGTCACTGCATGCGCTATCTTGTCCTCTCTGAGCCTTCTTCCCTCATCCTGCAGAATAACTCTAGTCAGTACCTTGTATGCAAGAGTGGTTTGTCAGTATTTCACAGAACCATCGAATGGTTTGAGTTGGAAGAGACCTTAAAGATCATCTAGTGTCCGTGTCGTTGTCATGTCCCCCCCCGCCACAGGCAGGGACACCTTCCACTAGCCCAGGTTGCCCAAAGCCCGTCCAGCCTGACCTTGAACCCTTCCAGGGAGGGGGCAGCCACAGCTTCTCTGGGCAACCTGTGCCAGGGCCTCCCCACCCTCACAGGGAAGAATTTCTCAGAGGATGTCACACACGTGTGCCAGACTTGCCCTCCCTGCTGTGCCAAGCTCTGCCCTGCTTCCCTCTTTTCCCAGGTTTATGGCTCAAAGTGGATTTCTTTGCAGAGGAAGGACGATACTAGCAGAACTAGGCTGAGCAGATGTTTCGGCTGAGGTAGGGTGGGAGTGAACATGCTCTCGCACTATGGGTCAGGACAGAAGAAGGCTGTAGGGTCTAAACAAAGCACTTTTACAGCAGGCTTATGCGTTGCATCAAAAGTTCCTGGAAAGGTGAAGGTGGGAGCTGGCTTTTACCACCTCTCACTGAAAGCATAAAAAGCTTAAACGTTCTACAGGTCCAGCCTCCTTAGTGGGACTGTCCTGTGCTCTTCAGCTCCTTTGTCCCTACATAGCTGAAGGCTGCTCAGGTGATGTTCTGGTCCTGTCTGACATGGGACATTGGTGCTTACTGGGATCATTGGACCCTCCTGTGGCCTTCTCAGATAAAGGCAGGTAGAGGTCCTGCCGTGGCTGGGCTCGGTGTGTGTCTGGAAGGCAAGGAGAGTAAGGATCATGGAGCAGAGCTGCTGTAGGACCGGTGGTCTGGTAGTATTGCTGGAGCAGCCTGTTGTGTGTTTTTTTTCTGGCAGAAAAAGCTTTTGGGTGCTATTCTAATGAGTGTTTTCCTATTCTCATCTGGATGTGTATTCCCAGCTCACTGTTGGTAACTGGGTCAGTTCTCTGGCCATAAGTCACAGGTCTGGTGCATGTCTTTTTTGACATTAATTTCTACAATGGGATTATGTAGCTTTTCCTCTGCAATAACCTTGTGCTCAGTACAGTAGAGGGATCTGCTCAGGTGGTCAAGGCCATTGGTCTGTCTTGAGCTGTTTGTCTAGTTGCCTTCACCTTAGCATCAGCATGCTCACTGCTGTTCATTTATTTCTCCCAGTGCCACCTGATCAGGCTCTGGGACAGCAGAAGGAAACTCCCTGATTTCAGTGCGAACAGCTCACCAGTTCATCACCCACGAATTTCAAATTTCTGCTTTGCTGCTGAGCATAGCAGGTTATTTTTAAGCACTGGAAGAAAAAAACCCCTGCTTTTAAGCCTGTCGAGGCACTTTCAAGGCATTATTTTCTATTTTGTGAGACCACCTCTTATCTCTTAGAATGCTTTTGAAATGCTTTTGAGACACGATACCCTATAGATGCCTAAAACCCAGACAAATTGCCCTGCGTTGGGATAAACAAGCTTTTGTGTCTAAATTTGTGCATGGAATTTAGTATCTGTTAATTGGACTGATCTTTTCCAAAGCCAAACACAATCTCCTAGAGAAACTATAAAAATGCCAGCCCTGGCCTGAGCTGATTCTGCTCCCTCGCCATTTGGAAACCTGCTCATGCTGCAGAAAGCTGTTCTGTGCAAAACCAAAACAGGGTCTGTTGATGTTATTTCTAGTCCTTTGAGAAGATGACTTACTGGTCACATGTGCTGCTATGAGGTCATTAGGATGTCTCTCAAATACACAATTTGAGAACCGATGATGCTATTGCAGAAGTATGCTCCCTCTGCGATGTGAGATGCAAAACTCTCTGAAGTACTTTAATTTGTAATAGTCTGAGTGGGATCTGTTATTGTGCATATTTGGGCTCATTCCAATGAAAAAAGGGCTGTTTTCTGCTTTGCTTTGTCCCTAGATTGATTAGGGAATGTATACCGTGGGGTCAAGTTACATTTCAGAGGGCACCCAGCAGAGAGCTTATTTTTGTGTTGAAGTGCTGAAGGCAACAGTGAGTCTAACTGCAAAATCAGCAGTTTTCTAGCAGTGCTTTGTGCCTCCATGGCGGCGTCCTTCCCCAGGGAAGGGAGCTCCTCGGATGTGTTTGCTCTTCCTGATGCTGCAGGGAATGGGGAGTTTTCTCTAGACCCTTGATGTTGCTTCTGTGACGTGCATCTGCTTTGCTTTTATTGATGTCCCTCCTGGACTCCCTGTTCCTGGGTGTCCGCAGGCACCTTTGCCCCACACTGCCCTGTGTCCTCCAAAGGGAATTGTTTTGGTCCCAGCTTACTGCAGGGGCTTGTATCCAGCTTGGTCCCCGGGCACTGTTATGTTGACAGGGCAGGTATCCTTATTTTGGCAGGAGAGTGTCTTGTAAGTTGTCTGAATCAGTAACACCCTCTTGGAGTAGAGCTTCCCAAGCAGGAAGGGGTCTCATGTCTTTCTACCTCCACCCTGCTGCTGGGCGTGTGTTTCTGACCCAAACCATATATGAGCCTTAAGGATTGTCCCATCCCTCTGAGCTGATCAGTGCACTCAGACGTGGAAAAATTACTCAAGGGGGGGGAAAAAAGTAAATAGTTTTCTATTCTTGGTACAGAGGTGAATTGTGTGGCTGAGATGGGGTATGGAGGCAGGGAGGAAGATGGGAGCAAGGCAACATCTGGCTGTGCATGTGCATACATATGACCATGTCTTACAGCTCACAGCTGTATTTTCCAGTTGGGACTTGGTGTGGGCACAGTGTGGTTCATGTCTGCTTCCTTTTTTTCTTTTGAATACCTGAAATACCTGCTGCTTCTGTTGATGCTTTGCTGTGATTACTGCTTGAAGCCTGGTGTAGCATGGGAGTCTTCGAAGAATGGGCTGAATTGCTGCTGTCCCCACTTCTCAGCTTCCTGCTGTGGAGTGCCCGTGAGTGTCACTCCTGAACAACATGGGCATCTGCTTCCCACCCCAGTGCTGCTTCGCAGCCCTGTGCTGCTGACCCCAGGAGGATGCTTCCCTGCAGCGGGTTGTCTGAATGGGGCATCACAGCACTTCCCTTGCTGAGCAGCTTCCTTGCAGGAGGCAGGCCAGCACCTGTGTTTCCCAACGGACAAGTCAGCAAAGTACTTCTGCTCTTCAGTCTCCTTCTGCTGTTGTGTTCCTTGCTGCCCGTCCCCTAACTGGGGCTTTAAACTGGTGTCACCAGGTGATGTTCCTCTCAAATCCCAGTGGCCTTGTCACCCAGGTGAGTGTGGCCCTGGCCTGCTGCAGGCCGCCCCATTCCAGGGCTCTCCAGTGGCCCCAGCAGTAGCTTTGCAGCAGAGCCCGGCCGTGGGGAGGGGCAGCAGGCAGTGCTGGAGGTGGAAGGGCTTTGAGGGCTGTGCAGCTGAAGAGCAGTTTTGCAGCCCCATGGCTGTGCCCTGTGGTGGTGCCTTACTGGGTGTGGGTGGTCTTCCCAGGGTGCCCACAGCCTGCTGGCCCTGTGGCCATGTCAGTGGCTCCTGTGGCTCCATCTGCTGTGGTCCTGCTTGTCCTGCCACCACGAAGCCTTAGCATCGTTACCTGCCTCTGAGGTTCTCACTGTCACCATTGGTAATTATCTCCCTGCAAGTGCCACATTCTAATACTGAGTTTTGTATTTTCACTCTATTTCTATATTTTTTAAGTGAAAAGGAAATTAATGTGATGTCATGCAGCTGTCTAATGGCTGCAGTAGTGAACTTCACTCCTGTGGGAGCCCAACCTGAGGGAAGCAGACAAGGGTGAGCTGTTGCGATGAACATGCGATGAGCCCCAGTGTCACTGCTGGTCTCTCCCTCATCCAGGAAAGACCTTGAAAGTCCAGACGACTGAGAAGTGCCCCACTCTGCTCTTTGGTTGCAATAATCCCATCGGCTGGAATTGCTTAATAAATGACTAGTTCTGTCTTTGCTTTTTACCTTTCCCCTATGGGTGACACATGCTGGTGAAGAATGAACGTGAGGAGCACGGCGTGGCGACGTCTTTGCCAGGATTTTTCCTGCGGGTGCAGGCAGCTGTGTTAAACAAGAAGGTGCAAGCTGGCTCTGCAGTGCTGTGCCGGGGCCTGGCTTGCCCCTGGGACTACACGGGCCCTGCTTCCTGAGCAGGAGAGCTGCTTTATGTTGTGGTTTTACTAAATGAATTCAAAGCTTGGCCTTCCTCCAGGCGAAGTCTGGGCCAAGTGCCAGCGGAGCAGCCCCTAGGGAGAGCACTGGAGCAAGGAGGGGCCAACAGCAGGGAAGAGCAGAGGAATCCAAGAAGGCAGATTTGCCTAGAAAACAGCTCTGTTTCCATCTGCTCGGTCAGGAGTTGCTATAGGAACTGGGATGATAGAGGCAGGGCCATCTCCTGGGCCTGTCTGTGTGTGCGGAGGGAGGGAGGAGGGAGGAGTTACTCAAGTTTGAACATATCATGTGTGCTGGTGGAAAGTTGCAAGGAATGTCGAAACTACAGCCTGGCTCAACCTATGGAGTTCAAAAGAGACACAGCAGTTGTTCCCTGTGCTCAGCAGGCCCCGGGCAAGGCAGGTAGGGTCCTTCCAGCGTAACTCTGCTTTCAGCTTGCGATCAGCTCTGCCCCCGCGCGCGCTTCTGTTGTTGGCTAAAGCACAAACGCCTTTGCAGACTTGCTGGAAGTGAAGGGGGTTTGTAGCGGTGGCAGTGCTGGGAGGTGAAGATTTCTCTCCCTGGCTGGTAGGGAGATGGTGGCTCTTTGCTTGCTGTTTTTTGTCCCGCGACTACAGGAGGGGTTCCCAAATCCCGGGTGTTCCCGCAGTGCTGCATGCCCGGGGCCCTCTGGGACCCGTGGGATCTGTTGTTGGGTAGAAATGTGAAGCTGGCTGGTGTCATTCTCCCGCACAGAAGTGGTTTCTGGGGCTGTGGCTCTCTGGGAAAGCCCATGGCGTTTGAGCTCTCAATCAGACATGCTTGCCTGAAATGTTTCAGGGCTAAGGCTGAGTCAGATATGCAAAAACTGGGGCTGGCAGCGAGTTGCTTGTGGTAAGGTGGGGGGGGACATGCTCCTGCCCTCCGAACCCCAGCAGCTCCTGCCCGCTGCGAGTTCTGTGGCTGTGTGTTGCCTGTGTTCACTCTCCTCCTGAGGAGATGAAGACTGTTCCCTCCTGGTGCACCTACTGCAGTTTTTGTCACAGTCAAACTTTCTCAGATTCACATTTAGCCTACAACACAGGAGTATGAATATGCAGGAAGCTGCTCCTGAGAATCCTTGTTGTTAGTAGCAGTCCCTCCAGATAAAATCAGATTATTTCCCCATTGTCTCAGGTGCTGAGAACTTTCCAAAATAGCCGTGTTTCCACTGGAGCGTTCCAGGGTTGCTCACTGCTTTGCAGGTATTTATTTAATAGGTTTGGCTGAAATTTCATCTCCCCTTTTTCTGTCACAGAGGATAATCTCTGCTAAAAAAAAAAAAGTGGGTAGTGTTGTTTCTCTTTTTGAGAAGCTGCACAATAAGCTGCTGAAAACTGAAATGTGATCTCTATATGCAGACATAAAGCTTGCCAAACTGGATTAGATCACAGCCCACCTACTCAGGCACCCATTTTATCTCAGGCAGTGGCTGCTTGGCACATTGCACATGAAAGCCCAAGAGCTTGAATGCAGACAAATGTGGAATAACCTGCCTATGTAAGAGATAACTTTCTGGTCACATTAATGACTAGTTTGCTTATGCCTGGCTAGATGAAAATTTATATCCAGTGTACCCTTTCTTTTACTCTGCTAATGGAATTGCAGATGTTCTTATTGTGTAGATCCGCTTCCAATATTTTATTGAATTACTCCCACATTGCTCTGTGGCAATATGTCCCAGAGGCTTAATGTGCATGGTATGCCGTGGAATTTAATTTCCTCATTTTTAATTTGTTGTTTTTTAATTTCAGTTAATTTTCAATATGGAAAAGTAAATGGGATCCTTTTTTTGGTCTAAGCATCATTATTGTATGTATTTCTTTCCCCCCCCCCATCTCTCCTGTGTCTCTCCTCTTTGCCTCAAACAATCCCAGGATTTTCCTACAGCTACTTGCCTTCTGTGTAATTGCTAAATCTCGTTAATTCTCTGTAGGCTCCTCTTTTCTGGTCTGTCCTGAGAAAATTTGATCAGAATCAGCCATTGTGGCTTTCCATAGCTGTGAAATGCTGCTAGAGCTTTTTCAGTCTTCTTGTCTTTTCCTTTGTTTATAAGCAAAACATTTGGTTTGATTGCTTGAAATACAGTGTGGTAAGCAAAGATCTTCTCTGAATGGTCTATAGTCATGCTAGGTATCTTGCTGGAACGTTTAGTTAATTGAAATTTCTTCTCTGTACATGAGAAGTTACATTTTATCTTGTAGAATTGTACTAGTCAATAGTAACCCAGCAGAACTTGGTTAGACCTGCCTGGAAATCCTCCCCAGAGTCTCCAGGTTTGATGCAGCAACTTCAGCTGCTCTGTAAGTGTTGCCGCTCACTGCTCCCATCTTTGCCAGGCACTTCACAGAGTGGTTTTAAAGTTTAATTTGTGTGGTAAACAAAGCTTGCTCAAGCAGAATGTAACAGCTGTGTGTACCCAGACTTTGCTTTCTTGGTTAGGTGCACTGATGCACATTCTGCTCGGCCTCTGTAGAAATGATGCCCGCTGAGGACACAACCTGCCTTGTCCCCTCTGCTTCAGGCCAGTGTGCTGTTGGAGGGCAGTAAGACTTTCCACTTGCTGCATTTGGTGTTTGGAGTTATTTCAATCTGTGGAATGCAGTAAGAGATGATAATTTGTGCTTCTTTCTGATATTGAAAAAGCTTCTTCAGGTTTGGTATCTTTTTGTAGATGTATGGCATGGCTTTTCACATCTATAGACACTTTTTTGGTAAGACTACAGCAGAGCCAGTAATGCTTCTCAAGCTCAGGGCAAGGTCTGTGTGCCAGTGACAGGTGCACTGAATTTTTGTTTTATGAACATGAAGAGACATTTTACAAAACTAATAAAACGTAGCTTTTGGTAGTATCAGCATTTCTGTGGTGGTTTGATGGAAACTAAATGGCCAGCTAAATTAGTAGATGTTCCAAAAGAGTATTTCTGGTTTGACTTTCACTGAACCATCTCTGAGTTTGGCTTCCACCCTTGCAAAGAACAGGAGCTTCTCAGCTCGGTGCTGGGTACTATGTGCCCCTGTATGCGACTTTGCTTCCCTCTGGTTTTGCAGAGTCTGTCCCAGTAATCATGTTTTATCTTTTTAAAAGAAACCACTAGGAGCAGTTTGCAAAAAAAGTTGTAGATAAGTGGCTGTTACTGTAAAGTGGGTATTTTGGAAGGTAGGCGATTAATGAGGAAAGATAAAGATAACTGAAAAAGCATAGCAAATATATTTCAGGACAGTAAGCAATATTTTAATATCTGTGTAACAAAATAAATTTCATCAATGGTGTTTATATTGCTGAGAAAGGTTTAAAAAAACCCTCTTAACTGATTGCTATACAATACTGAGAGGTAAAACATTTCCTGTGTTTGGGGAGAAGCTGGATGATGTACTCTCCTTTATGAGGATATCTAAATACTTTGTTGCAGTGGTAACCAGGGAGGGTGTTAAACACAAGATAACATTTTGAAGTCTTTGAAACTTGAGCAAGATTGGAACTTGTTTGTTCAAAACAAATTGGCAAAACAGCTTTCTGAATCCTGGCTGCTGATGTGTAATAAATCTGGGAAGACTGAAGGAGTTCCAGAAGTTTGGGAAAACACAAATGTTGTAGCAGTGTTTTAAAACAGAGTGGGAGCACATAACCAACAGGTGGTTGAGACTAACCTCTGTCCAGAGCAAGATCTGGGGAAGCTGGTGCATTTGTAAATTGGTGTCAAATTAAAGAAAGAACATGCTTAGTGATCCATGTGCTCTGATGGAAAGCAGATCACGTCCGAAAAGTCTTCAGATTGTGGTTTTTAATGAGATTCCTGTCCTGGTTGCCAAAAGTAGCTGCGTTGACATCATATACCTGGATCCTGACTAAGTTCCCTGCTGTTGACCAAATGCTGCTGCTCCCGGGAGGCAGAAGAGGCTCTGCTTCGGGAGCAGGAGTGTGTTGGGTCCCCGGGGCAGGTCCTCCTTGCCTTGGGCAGGGTCTGATCTCTGGCATAGCCTTCATGCTCTACTAGGGTGCCTCACCACTGCTGGTAGCTGGTGGGCTCTGAACTGAGAAACACCCTCCTGAGCAGTTTTGGTGGTATCTGGTCCTTATTTGCTGTTAGTGTAACCAGTCCCTTCCCTCTCTCTGTGTTAAGGTGGCAGTATCTTGGTTTCCATTTTGCTGATCAGTACTACGTTGAATGAGTTGATTTAAAAAGTGCCACTTGATACCTCTCAAAAATAGTTACCAGTGGGAATGTGATCCCCACAGTCCCTAAACAGAGGGCCAGGGAGTAGTGTGCCAGTCATGCTCTGGCATCAGTAGGGGACAAACTCAGTTATTCCTGAGTTTGCCCATGAAGAAGCTGGTGGGAGTTGTAGCAAAATCTGACCAGAGCTGTCCCACTGCCCAGACAGAACCTTGGTCTCATGAGTAGTGGCTTGGGAGAAAATATTAAGTAACTTAATACTGAAGTTTGGCTTCACTGAAGAGGTTGATGGAGCCAGGCTGGTTTAGTCAGGACAAGAGAAGGCTTTGGGATACCTAAGGGCAGATTATTAAAACAACAGAAACAGAGATGTATATCAGGAGGGTTGACAGTGATCACTGACTGAAATAACAGGAGTTTCTGCCTTGGCATAAGGAGGGCTGAAGTTTTCCCTCTGCAGACAGTCAAGCAGTGGAAGAGGTTGTCCAGAGAGGTGGGGGAGTTTCCATCATTGGAGGTTTTTAAGACCCAGCTGGACAAAGTCCTGTGCAGGCTGCTCTGAAATTGGTGCTAACCCTGTTTTGAGCAGGAGGTGGGATTAGATACTCTCCTGAGGATCTCTTCCAGCCCAAATAATTCTGCGACTCAGTAACCTGATCTCCTTCTGAATGCAAGTTTGAGTACAGTTAAGTAAAAGGTTATGGCGAAGCCCCTTGAGAATGGGGAGGGAGGAAGGTGGTTTAGATTGAGCGCTCTTAATACTCCATCTGTCATCTGTGTGGTTAACATGTCATATATATGGTTGCTGTGTGAGACTCTTGCAGTGGAAGATTGTAGGTCTTGAGAGGACTATTGCTAACTTGTAGCTGATATGTTTTGAGGATAGTTTAAAAAAAAAAAAAAAAAACCAAAAAAAACCCCCAAAAACAGAGTAAGCAACCTCCTCAAAAGCTGGAGAGAGATGCCAGTGTAAGGAATAGAGTGAAAATGTCACTGTGCCATGTGCTCCCTGGTGCCCATTCTGCATGGCAAGGAAGCTCTGGTAAGGGACAGTGATCATTGCTGCCTGGGCAAGGAGGACAGTTGGAGCTTGTTGTTTGTGCACATTTTCTGTTCTCCTGCCATTTCTGCCCTCCCTGCATCATCTGTTATACAGAAACAGTGGGACTGGAGGCTGCTCCTCGGTTGAGGGAGGGCTTGCTGGAGTGCACGAGTCTCGCCTTGCCCCTGCTGCTGGGTTTAGGGTTCCTGGAGGATGGTGTGCATTCATGTCCTGCGTAGAGTTGGGACGTGCCTGGCAGGTCGGTCTGGGTTGTGGGAAGTACCTCCAGGTCCCTTAGTTAAGATAAGCAGAGAGCACCCTTGCCTTAGGGTTGGTGGGGAAGGGTATCTATGTTTTTGGATTAGCCGAGCCAAGAACCACCAGTTGTTAGTACAATGAATTGCATTTCCTTATCTTTGGCTTTGCCTTTCTAATGGCTTCTAATTTTGGCCTGGTTACTTTGATGGATTAAATTACATTCGTTCATTTATCCCTAAGTCTGGTCTTGTGACAGAAGTGCTCTGTGCAGTTTCACAATCCAAGGACACCCCACTCCCGTGGGACTGGCCAACAGGCAATGGGAAAATGCCGGAGGATTTGTGGGTCCCTAACTCTTTTGTAAAAACACCTGCACATCTCTGTAGGCTGTAGGTAAGGCACTCCTCATGTTTGAGTCAATGGGCTGAGCCTTCTCCTGGTGTTACATGGCTATGTCATGGGTGACTGGAATTCTGTTTTTCTCCTAAAATGTAGCAAGAGTGAGGTGTCACTTTTTTCATAACCCCATTAGATGTTTGGCTACAACATGGAAAACAAGGTTCAAACCCTCCGCAGCCTCAGGGCAGTCCTATTGCCCACCCCTCAAGAGGATGACCACAAAGTAACTCAATGTTCCCATTCTTCTGCCACTGCCTCATACCCAGCTCTGTGGTGTCCCTGTCCCCTCCCCATGTGCCACTCCCACAAGTTGTGGTCCCTTTCTTAGTCCCATGTGTTCTTCTTTTGTGTCTCTTAATACCACCTCAAAGATCATGCTGGAGCCTATTCCCGTCTCACTTTTCCTGTTGCTGTGTCTTCTCACATGCATCTTGATTAACCTAACCCTTTCACCTAAAATCTGGTTGCTTTTATCTGTCCAGCCATGTTACTGCTCTGGTTTGTGGTGTCACTGTTCCTCCTCTATGTCCCCCACCACATTTCTAACATTGCCATGGGTTTTTCCTCTTTCTGGCCATCTTTCTTGGTGCCTATATCCAAGATCTCCTGTTCCAGCTTCATGCTTCATTCCAGGATTTTGCTGGGCCTGCCCAGCTCCCCTGTCACTGTCTAGTGTGTTGATTTTTGGTGTCACTGTTTGCGCTTGGTTTGTCCAGGTGCCACCCGTGTGGCATGCAGAGACCTCTCCCAATGCTACCAGGTTGACCGAATCTAGGGATGACCATAAAGACCACACTGAGTTCCCTGGAGGGAAAACTTGTTGCCTTCTTGCATGGCTCCTGCACACATGGCATGGCTGTCCTGATACTGGTCCCATCTGTTCACCCTTCAGCAGCTCTGCTGGAGTCGGTGGCCCTCTTCACAGGCCAGCAGCCCTGCTCTGTTTTTTCCAGTCTTATGGCAGTTGGCTTCATTAGAAGATACTGCCTTGCCTTAAGGTTGTTATTGTTGTCCCCGCGCACTCTTAGCATGATGCTAATGGAGTTGCAAAGGCAGAATCTTTGTTAATAGTAAATAGGAATGTATAGGGAGGAGACAACTGGGGCTTCAAAGCCCTCTTAAAAAACCAGAATTCATACCAGCAGCAAGAAGTATTTGAATTGTAGACTAAGCAAAACGTTTGAAGATGTGATCAGAATCCTTTCTGCTAAGCATTTTCATCAACAAATTCTGTTTGGTCCAAACTGGAGCTGCATGGGCTGTAAGCACGTGCTTCAGAGGCAATCTGCTGGATTTGGGGTATCTCAGGTAAATTCTGAGGCAAAGAGAAATGGTCCGCTATTGTTCTGGAGGCACAGAAATGGAAATCATGCTTTCCAGCCTTTATTTCTTCAGGTCCCAATTAGTGGCTTTGGTGTTTCCTCCTTGAATTCGTTTAGGAATGCTAAGAGATTCTGACCAGTCCTCCTGACCATTCCTGAACCTCCTCTGAAGATACTTTGATTAAGGATAGCTCCTGTTGTAATACATAGAGTGCATCATACACACAGCTATGAGTCTTGATCGTGACTGTGGAGTTTCTTGGCGCAGTGCTGGGCATCTGTAATGGTATTCCTGTAGCAAACCCTACAGTCCCGCTCCGAGGTAATGATCTGTGAAGGAACCAGTTAAAACAAATGCCTGTTTCAGTTGGGATCTAGAGAGTCTTGCAAACATGCCAGACCTCCATAATGGATCTCTGGAGGGAGAACAGTACCTGGAGGAGCTCCAAGTCCCACCTTCTTCGTGCACATCACTACAGAATAGCTCTGTCCTTCGCCCATGGTGCTTTTGCTCGCAGGCCCAGTGCTGGGCTGGGGACAGCGCTGGGTCACAGCGAGCTGGTTCTCTGCGGAGAGGTGGATTGGCTTTTTAAACATGGTATCTGCTGGGTATATTGGGAAAAACTGCCCTCTTTTGCATTTCTTAGTGAGTTTTTCAGCAAGTAGATTTTTTTTTTTTCCACTCTCACAATGATTGTAACAGGATTTTATTCTCCTGCAGCCAGCTGTTAGCAATTAGCAACTTGATCCATTCAGTCCTGAGAACAGAGTTTAACACTTTCTTGCCTATGTGAGGATGTTGCTAATCCTGTTTTTGCTGGTTTCAGGCTTGCGCTGTAGTTTTGGCACTTTCTGTGTATGTGTGGGCAGGTCAGGAAGAAAGGCCTGAGCACAGCAAGGGACTCTTAATACAGCTGAAAGAGCTACAAAGTATCAAGTCTACCCAGAAAAAATCATTAGGAAGATGATTTCCAAGCAGTTTGTACAGAGGCTTGTATTCAGTAGTGTATTCCAGTGTGTTCTAGCACTGAGAAGTGTAGAGTTTGGAAATCAAATCTACTACTAGCTGAGACTTAGACTCAGCAGAAATCAACATCAGTAGTTCTTCAAACAGCAATTTCCGGCTGTATGAGCTCCTGAGCAGAGCTGAGGCTCCTCTAGATGATGAGACATGTGAAAAACACTCTTGGTGACCTTGCTCAAGAGAATAACAGCTTCTGTAGAGCACTAGAAGATGAGACATTACACTGTTTGTTCCCTGTGTGCAGCATCTCTCCTGAGACTGCCAATCATGTGCTTTGGTGGTCTAGGACCAGGATCCAAGTGTGGCAGGAAGAGCAAGCCCAGCACAGCCTGGACCCAGCTGCAGGGGTCCCTACATAGGGCTGAACTGCTGTAAATACTTATTCACTGCCACACACAAAGGTGAGGATTTGTCTCACCAGACTGTGGCCACCTGGGAGTGATGAGGCTGGTCCAGATCAGCTGTTTAGGTTCCCTCTGTCATCAGTGGAGATAGTCACATCTTGAAGATTCATCTGGCTCACCTTGGATGCTTTTTAGGCAAGGGCCAAATTCAAAGCCAGCTTTCATTGGCGCATTGCTGCAGATGGGGGAACTCTTGAGCTATCTCTGAAGGTTTCCTTGTCTTTCCTGGAGGGCAGGCTGGTCTTTATGGTCACATCTTCCAGTTCTGGCTTGCAGTTCCCCCAAGCCACACCATTTTTGCTTGACCTGCTGAGCTCCATGTGCCCATCAAGTCCTCAGAAGCCCTTGGTTCACAGGGTGCTGGCTGCAGCAGGGTGGGACACACAACTATCTGTGCTGCCCCAGCCCATACCTTTCCTCCAGCACTGGTCTCTGGCTCAGTGGCAGGAGCTGATGTGGTGCTTGGGCATCTCTGTGTTACTCTCCTTATCCCCATCCCATTCCCTCTTCCATCCTGTTATCTTTTACATTCTGATCGCTGTATTCAAGCGGTTAAGTGATGTGACTGGCTATGTGGCAATAACAATAGGTGTGATTTAGAATATGGTGTGAGCTTTGTGTAAAGCAAATAGGCACTTAAATTATGGTGTTTGGCCTGTACCTGGTTGATTGAGATAACGTTGCTGTTTGTGTTACACATCACATTATTACATTGCTGTGACATTGGTGGCTGTTGTTATGACTTGCACATCATTTTGAGAGGATGACAAGCTTAGCACCACTACTCTTTTGTCAAATGACAAAATCCTTATGCTAAGACTCAGTACTTCTCACTTGAGGCAGTAGCTGATCCAAGCTGGGCTGTGAGCTCTGCTGATGGCAGAGGATGGGTGCTCCTTCATCCCTGTGCTCTGCTGCAAGCATCTGCCTCCCTGCTGTTGATCCTTCTTTGCTGAGCTTTTGGATCAAATGGGAAGCCAAGGCATTTGAACACTTACAGTTCAAATCTCTGGGGTTGCTCTCATGTTTGGTTTTTTTCTTCAACAGCGGGCTCTGGTCCTCACCTAGCCACGTACGATTGCTGTTTCAGTGCTCTCTGGCCACCTTTTCCCTTAATGCTGGCCAAGTTGGAGGGAAATCTGAGGGTGTGTTTTGGTGGGAGCTAGCCTGTGGCTTTACAGATGCCTGACCCTCTCCCTGTTTGCCAGGCTCTGTTCCTAAGCCCTGCAGGGGTGATGAAGGTGTGGAGTGTATGTGTGCTTGCCCGCTGCCATCTGAGGGCTCCAGTACAGCTGGCAGCTTTTAAACCTCCAGCTGAGAAGTCACCTGGGCGATGTCTCCAAGCTGCTGTTCTCCTGCCAGAGTCTCCTCAGCAACTTGCAGCTCTGTTCAGTGGCTGGTCCAGCATGGGGACATGGGGCAAGGACGCTCTCTAGTCCAGGCTATACCCACATAGCCCAGCTGATCTGGGCAGACTCCTGGGTCATGGTCAGGGCACCCCATATGCCACCAGACAGCTCTCTGCCGTGTTTCCCATCAGCTGCTCCAGGAACATGGTTAAAGCCTTCATGTGCATGACACTTTCTCATGTCCTGTGGGAGGACAGTCTCTAGTGCTGAACTCCACAGTTCCTTTTGCAAGTCCTGCTTGGGGAGCCTCCGGGGCACCCTAAGCAAATCACCTGCATAGATTAACATCCACCAGGTTTGTCTTCAAATTCTGCTGCAAAAATGTCTTTACAAAATCTCCCTCTGCATGGCTACAGGAAGTCTCTGCTCCGTGGTACTTGCAGTCTGTCAGGGGATGGTGGGAATTGGTGTGTTTTGCATCTGAGATCACTCCCCTCCATTTCAGGGGGGAAAGACAACCACATAGCTTGAGAGTGCTTGGTCAGAATCTCTTTTCTGATTGCCAGACCTTCCTGCTGAGATATGGGCTGCTTTTTCTCTCCAATGCTTTGCTTTTGCATCCTCACCGCCCAAGATGCCACAAAATCACAGAACCTTGTGGTCATCTTCCTCCCAGCCTTGGCCAGGGTGCTCGCACGGAGCACGAGAGGTGGCTGAAGCAGCAGGGGTCCTGGCAATTTTAAGGTCTTTTTTGTTTTGCTTGCATTGTTGCATGACTGGGCATGGCACAGCTGGGCAGCATCCACTGATCATTAGTCTCCCCTCCTGCGTGTGTGTTTGGCTCTTTTCCCAAGAAGGCCCTTAGTTGTTTTTCAGGCTCAGAGCCATCTTTTCTGACGGAATCCAGCAGGGACAATGGCCAGTAGCAAATCCTTAGGAAAGAGAATAAAAACAGGGCAAGCCTCAGTGATTCTAACCCTGATTTAGCTTCTGGGCGTCTAGCAATCTGCGGCTGGGGGATTTCCTGAGCCAACGGTTTTACCTTCGGATTTAAGAAGCTGGGGTGATTCTTTGTTGTGAATATATCTGATTGTTTTGGTATCCATGGCAACGCATGGCTGTGACTTGTACAATTTAATTATGTTGGGTGGAAAAAATACAGCCTTTTGTTACAGATCTTTGAGCTAATGGCATCTGATGCTCTTGCACGTATGCACTAGTGTAGTGATGGTCCCTTTTTTATCATCTCTTCCTTTACTAACAAATCCTAGCATTCAATTTTGCCTTTTTTACTACCACTCTGAGGATTCTTGAGCAAACACCCTCTGGTCCTGGCAACTTCTCATTTATTGATTTGTTCTGTTTTCTTTTCCTCTGACATTTCAATATGAGACAGAGCCTCTAACCTTCCTTCTGTAAAGCTGTCTTCCAGGATGGGAACCTCCCCAGGCTCTTTGTAGGACACAAAGAATTCACATAACTGCTGATATGACCTTGTGTTGCTTTAGGTGTTATCATGGCTTTCCACTGAAATTGCCAGTGTTTAAGCCCTTTGCTATTTTCCTTGTTTCCAAACAGGAAATTAAGTGTGCTTGCATGTGAGTGCACGTGCTCTTTTGGCAGCAATGTGGACATGTAGGGAGAGATTATTTTCACCTTGTTTTAGACATTTATCTTAAGGTTGTGTGACAAGTTCCAGAGTGCCCCCTTAGCTACTTGGAGTATACATCTGGTGCAGATAGAGGTGTGCATTGTGTGGACAAGCCCTGCTTGGGGAGCCTGCTTGGACTGTCCAGGTTCATTGTAGATGCAGCTTCAATACTTCTTAATATAATAAGAGAAGTGAAGAACGGATGGGGGAGAGATTCCTTTGCATTGGACTTGTTTAAGAGCATTTAAGAGAGTATGTCCACACAGTAGTCATGGCAGCTGAGCTCCTAAAAGCTGAATTATATTAATAGCTTTAGAGATGGTATGGGTAGTCAGGCAATTATTAGTTCTTCGCTAAGCCTCTGATCAGGGGATGGGTCAGAGAGTAGGGTTGAAGTCAAGACACTCTTGAAGGCGTGGAAGATTGCCCAACCCATCACGAGGCAATGCCAATATAGCAAGTCTGCAGCACAGAGAAGTTCTGTCTTTGGAGGACTCTTATCTTCTCTCTTTGCTTTGTCTTTCAGAAATGTAGATGGCAGCTGCTGTCTTTGAAGGACTCGTACCCATCTGACCCTGCGCAGCGCCTCCGATTGCTACCATGATCTTCTGCATGCTGCTGTTGGCCTCACTGCCTGAGCCGTCTGGCACCGAAGTCAACCCTGGTAGGGAGCTGCCAGGCTGGGAGAGCAGACTGATCTCCCACCCTTCATCTGCTCGTTCTCAGCCTTTCTTTGCCCCTCATGTTGAATGCATATGAATGGATTGAATGCACATAAATATAATCACTAATGTAGTTCCTGAATGTCCTCCTCTGGACTGAGATATCCAGTCTTCCTTGACAGCTGTGCTGGAGTGGGACACCTCTCCTGACAGTCCCAGGAGGGCTCAGGTGCATGGATATGCTCCTCTTTCTGCCCACCCAGACGGTCTGTGCTCTCAGCAGGCCTGTCTTGAGCTCCGATTATCCCTTCATCACTTTAACCACGTGGCCTGCAGAACAAACCTGACTCTCGACTGGCTTGGAGATACTGCGCTCACTGTGGAAAGCAAATTATCTGTTAGCAGAGCATAAGCCACAGCTCTCCAGCCAGCAAGAGGGATTCTGGAGAGAGAAGTATGGAAGGAAAAGTAGAAAACCCATCCTAACTTTGTGCCAGATAGGAGACAGGGATATGAGCCTGTGAGTCCCTGTGAAGGGTATGACTTCTTATCCTACAGGATTTGGCAAGTAATAATCATGATGAAGATGAGTAAGATAATTTGCAATATATTGCAGAAATCCCCATAGTGAGGTGGTTTGAGCTGGAGACAGTCTGTGAAATAAATGAGTCTAATGCTTTTCCAGCTTGGCTGAAGGTGTGGTGAGGCAGCCTGAGGGCCTTCGTTTGCTCTGCTGGCTCTGGCTCTGTCTGGAGCCCTTTGGCTGTGTCCGGCTCTGACCCTGCTCTGGCCTGTGGATCTTTGCAGAGGTTTGAGGTTGTGCTGTAACCAGCCAGAGGTGAAGCGAGGCCTGTGGGGGAGCTCAGCAGGCACTCCCTGTTACTCAGCTGTTCTCTGCACCATACACCCCCCAGCATGTCCAACTTTGAGCTGGGGCTACCTGCATCTCGTTCTGGTGCTTAAAAGCCAGTGGAAGAAGAGGGAAGATGGGAGCTAGTGGGTCAGTCATGCAGATTCCTTCTGGTGGTGGTAAGCACAGAATTTGGTACACCCAAAGGTGCAGGAGTAGCTCCCCCACCACCAGATCCTGGGAGGTGGGGTGGGCCCTGAGCACAGGGCTGTGGTCCCACACTCCTGCAGTAATCTTTTCCACCAAGAAGCAAGCATGTAGCTTTGCTCACACTTCTCAGTTCTGCCTGTGACTTCCTCAGGCAGCTTTTCATTCCCAGCTCCCACAGCTGCTCAGCTGCCTCTCTGGGGGCCATGTCCTGTTCTCACTCAGACTCCAGCACACCCGTAGCCCAACTGATGCTCCTCAGCTGCAGTGCCCACAGGCTCCGTTGATTATCGTGTCCTCCTGATCTGCTCCAGGAGTGGTCTGAAGCACCTCCTGCATTGCCTTCTAAATCAAAGGGGCTGTTCTGTGGATGATTTCAGACCTATGTGGGAAGGATCCTGTGGAGTCCTTCTGCCTAGCATCAGTTAGATGAGTTAGACCTCACTAACAGAGGTGAGCTGTGACATTCTTCTGAGCCTCAATGTATCCTGTCTGCCTGGCAGCTGAGTGTGTCCCTGAGTGTGTAGTAAAGGGTCAGGGATATCTGAGCAGGAGTCCTGGTGGCACCTAAACAGAACCCAAGGATGGCTTTGCTCAAGAGTATGTGCATTCTGGTGAGAGCCTCACGCTGCTTGTTTTGATGAAAGCAACGGCCACGTGTAGAGTGCATCCCTTGATGTCAGGGACACTCTGGCATCCATCTGCCAGCCCTGGTTTTGTGAACAAATGAGTTTGGTTAAGGACTGCAGTAAGTCCTGGTCTCCCAGAGTCCTTCCCAACTAGCTAGCTCTCCATCTGGCATTGCTGTAGGGTGTGCACTTGACCTTTAAATAAGTGTGACCAGACAGGACTCCCACTTTAGAATCACAAAAACACTTGCTGCTTTCAGATAACTCCACACTTCTGGAAAATCTTCAGATATTTACCCATAGTTCAGGAACATACTAGCTTTCCAGCAATAGATCAGATTGTACTGGTCTGTGGTGGGACAGGTAGGAGTGAAGACAGTCGAGGCTAGTTTGGGTTACTAAATTTACTGTTCAGTATCAGAGCAGGGTTAGAGCTCTTGGTTCGCTTTCAGCAGCCATAGTTGTCATGCTTGATCCCAATCAGACATCCCAGTTGCCTCCCAGTGAATTCTTCTGTAAACAGGCCTCTTAAGAAACCTCAGACATATGAATGACTGTTCTGGGTGAGACTAGAGGCCCATCCAGCTTGATGTCCTGACTCCAGCAGGGTCCCATCCCTGCTGGTCCTGGCAGAGTGCACAGCTGGGCGAGCACACAGCAGTGTTTTACCCAGGTATGCTCTCGGCTCACTGCAGTCAGCTGCTTGGGAGCTTTCTGAGCTAGCACTTGGGTGTTTGCTTGTGGTAGCTGTGAGTTTGTCTAGCTGATTTTTGAACCCATGTGAACCTTTGGCATTTGGAGTGTTTAATAGATTAAGGATGCATATGTTGGTTTTGAACTCTACTACCTGATCTTTTGATGCCTCCTGGTTCTTGTATTTTGAGAGACAGTGAGTAATTGTTCAGGATATAAATGATCTTTGTCATACTTCACTAATCTCTTTTATAATGATGGAGGCTGTTGGTCTTTCCTTTTGCATCATCTGTGTTGCCTTCTCTGCCTTTTGATGGGAGAAAGAAAGAATAAGAGCTCTAGTCCATATCTGACTGGCATCTGACCATGAATACAGACAGTGGTGTAATGGTGTTTTGTGGTTTTTGTATGTATTCCCATAATTGCTTTTTTCTGGTATCATCAGCAAACATTGTCACCTCACCATCCATCTCCTTTACAAGATTATTTAGGAATACATAGAACATCACACATTTGTTGATACTGTGCCTGAGAACAGCTGCAGCCAAACCTATTGGAACAACCTCTGTTTGCAAACATTTCTACACTGAAATCTGTCAGGCAGTTATTTGGTGGTTGTTTATTCTCTGTGGTGGTAACAGTAAGGTGGGTTTCATGCCTCTGTCTCTTCTTGTAGCTTCTGAACCTGGTGAACAGCTTTATCCAGGTACAAGGGTAGCAGTCCTGAGATACAGAGATGAGGAAGACACCCAAGGCAGTGCCCTCGCTGGGGGAAGCGGTGAGGGTGCCAGCCGACACGTGTGCCACTCGGGAGTGACTGGAGCATGTGCTGGCACTTGCCCGTGTCACTGCAGACAGGGCAGGAGCTGGGGCTGTTACGGTGGGGCTGCTGTGAGCTCAGAGGGCAGAGACCAAAAATCTATAGGGAAGTTCATTTCCTTTTTTTTTCTGGGACATCACTGAGTATGTTTTTCGTTTTTTAATTGTTTCATGATTTAATCCCATTTAACTTTTTAATCTGTTGTTGATGTCAGTCTGACAAAAATATCTTGCTTGCCTGTTTTGAATACTGAGCCTTAATGAATGCATTAAGATTCTGAGTTTTCTGAAACATCTCTAATATTCCAAGACACGTTTAAAAACTTGTGTCAGGGGAGAGAGCTTGGCCAGCTTGGATTTATAAGCTACATCTGCGCTGTCTTTGGTGTACTGAGCTGTACTGAGCTTGTAGAGCTCCGTGGCTTGAACCAGTTGTGTTTGTACTCCCTGGAGGCACCAAGTTTGAGAATCTTCTCATGGCTGGAGAGAAATGCTTGTCCCACTTGAGGCTGGAGGCAGGGAACAGACCAGGATGGGGCAGTGTGGATGCTCAGGGGCTTGTGCTCAAATGTAAGCTCTAACCTGCAGTGACATGACAGAGCAGGTGCTTCCATAAGCAAGTCTAGTCATCTGTAATAGAAGCTGTTTAACTTCTCACTTGTTACTGGACTAGTGAAAAGAATAATTGATCCTATTTGAATGTAAGTCAAGCATCCAGTTTATTCCAGAAGAAGAAGAAGAAAAATCTTTAACCAATGCTTCCTTTTTATGTCACATAATTTTTCATTGTAAAATAGGTCCATGCAACCAGTAACACTAGTATGGTTTTGGATTTCATGTTCTTAAAATATTTCTTTGTAAAGTTTTTGCCTTGCCAGGACTCTGCTGAATGATACTAACTGGGAGTGTATTTCATACTTATAATTTCAGTTTATGGTAATTATGAAGTATTTAATCCTTTTTATTTGCATCCTCTATTTTATCATTGTCTTGTTTATTCCCTGGGCATGATAGCATTTTGATTAAACTTGTCTGGCAACTTAGAAATAATTAGTACTGATACCTTTTTTTAACTGCTTGTGTTCCCATTTTCAGCTATATGCCGCTACCCTTTGGGTATGCATGAAGGGACGATACGAGATGAAGACATCACTGCTTCCAGCCAGTGGTACGATTCCACAGGACCCCAGTATGCACGGTAGGTTAATCTCTGGCAAAAAATCTAATCCTTTTTTTCTCCTAGATATCCAATATGTGATTGAGGAAGAAGTTCCCTCACCCTTAAAGGAACCTGTTTAACTTGTTTGCTGCTTCTGTATTAAATCTAATTAGTGCATAGTGAAAGACCAAGAGGCAGTGGTCATAGTCCCAAGCTGTAATATAGGAAATTCTGACTGAATATTAAGGAAAAAAAAAAAATCCTTCCCCATGAGAATGAACTGGTGGGACAGGCACCCAGAGAGGTGGTGATGTCTCAGTGTTTGGAGACTTTCAGGACTTGGCTGTACAAGGCCTTGAGCAACACACTGTTGCTTTGGAGTTAGCCCTGCTGTGAGCAGGAGATTGGACTAGAGGCTTTCAGAGGTTGCTTCCGACCCTCATCTCTTCCTGTAGTTCTGTGAATAAATCTCTAATGGATTTGTGACTTACAGGTCAGCTAGGGACAGTGCCCCTGGGAGTCTTGTAGAGCGCTTTAAATAATAGGAAATCATTTATGAGGATGAACTTTTCAACAGCATCCTATTGAGGAAATGGGCTGTGTCCACTTTGACTCAAAAACCTGGAAACTGCAGACTTAAGGAACTGTTAAAAAGCAGCTGAAGAAATTTCTTTCAATGTCAAGTAGTACTACTACAGTCTCTCTCATAAGCTTGTTTTTTCACTTTTTTTGTCATTTCATTTTGCTCAAAGCTACTAACTGATGATTTACAAAATACTTACAAATGTAAGTTTCCTTAGAATTGTTTATAATGATGACCAAACATTCCTACAGTTTTGGTGCAAGTCAGATACTAATTTCAGGTTAACTGTGATACTTGCATTTTTATGGTGAATTTGGGCAGTCCAAAAGGATAAAATTCTACTAGTGTTTGATTTCTTTTTTTCAGTCTGTGGTAGAGCAAAGATGCTAAGTGTTGTGTGTTTTAATGGAGTTTGAACAAGCCTGGGGGTCTGAAAGCTGGGAGACTTGTTTTGTTCTCCAAGGTGTGGCTTATCTTCAGTTCTGCAAATACTTCAGGCATCACTTGCCATCTGCTACCATCATCTCTTTGCCAGGGCAGCTGGATGTCCGCAGGGTAAGACATGAAGACGCCCTCTAGCTGACTTCATTTTGTGAGAGGTCACAGTTTGTCCTGTGCAGATGTCTGTCCCTGCCATTTCACAGTTGCCCTTCTTGCATTTCTAATAACTTCCCTTACTTGCCACTTCACCATGAGAAAGTCTCACACAAACCTGAGACAAATATCTTCTCTAGCCTGTGCCTTGACCTTCAGTGTCTCCTTCTGGGTACTGCCTGCCTTGATAGATGGGGGTTGGGACTCACCAGTCCCATCAGTTAGAGATGGGATAGCTGTCTGAAAGACAGGGGCACTTCAAGGGCTTGCTGTTTGCTAAGAAATCCCTGTTGCTAAAAAGCCCACATGGTCTTGTTGTGTCTGGATAAATCTTTCACATTGAAAACTCACCACCTTGTGGCTAGCAGGGCTAAGCCTACAGAAGCCTAGGTAAGGCAGGGCTTCCTCTAGTGGCTCCACCTGCTGATTTCTGAAGCACTCTGCTCGGCGTGCAGTCTTCAAGGATAAAAGCCTTAATCTTTGCAGGTGGTGCCACAATGTTCAACTTCGAAGCAGAGACCCTTCACGCTGTACACCTAGCAGTGTCCTGCACAAGCAGCTCTGAATGAAGAGGATGTGAAAGATGTGTTAAGATTTGTATTTGTACATATATTTATGTAAATATATATATATTATGTAAATATATAATTTGTAAATGGGCAGAACTTTTATTTCTAAAATGTATTTTAAGATAGCTCCTCTTTGTGCTTTAGAGCTGTAGGAGGTGGTCAAGCAGAGGTTCAGGCCTCACTGTATGGGGTTTAGAAGTGAGTATGCACTTTACCAGCAAGGTGCTAAAAAGCATGCAGTATGCAGTTACCTGCTGAGTAGCTTAGTTGTTTCTGTGTGAATGTATGCGTCTGGGAAAGAAATTACTTCTAACAGGTAATGAAATAGAAATGAAAGAGTTGTTTTGAACAGGGCAAAACTGTCTGCAGGACTCTAAATCTAAACTGACCATCACCCCAAAGGGGAGAGGTATTTGGCAGCCAGCTGTCAGGTCTCACTTGCTGATTTGTTTTCTTTCTCCCAATTCGCAAAGTTTCAAGGTGTTTCCTCAGTTACTGGGAAGGCTGGATCCTTGGAAGTGACTTTTTTTTTTTAATGTGTGTGGTTTTCCCCTCAGGTTACAAAGGGAAGAGGGGGATGGAGCCTGGTGTCCGGCTGGCTTGTTGCAACCAGAAGATGTACAGTTCCTTCAAATTGACCTGCACAAGCTCTTTTTTATCACCTTGATTGGGACTCAGGGACGGCATGCTCGTGCCACAGGCAAAGAATTTGCCCGGGCTTACCGACTTGACTATAGCCGCAATGGAGAGCGCTGGATCTCCTGGAAAGATCGTCAGGGCAGGAAGGTGAGTGTAGCAGGAGCTGAATCCTGGAGCATGCCAGCAGTCAAGTCATAGAGAACTAAACTGTAGAAGGCACGTCCTCTACATACTGCTTAGTGCATCGTACTTTATCCTGACTTCTCTGTCAGGCATTCAGCATCCTCTGCCTTAGTCCTGTGTTTGCTGTGACCTTGGACTATTATTCCCCTGATCTGATCCCCCAAATCATTGCCGTGACTGAAAACTGTGGCTCTTCTCTACCTTTCTGTCCATGGTCAAAACATCATGTGAATGTCCCTCTACTAGCCAGACACTTGCTTCTAAATTGGAAGCTGCAAAACAGATGCCTGCTTTGTGATTAAAAAAAGGGAGGGGGTGGCTGGGAATGGAAATGAGTTTCTGGATGTCTGATGGCAGTTTGCAATGTAGGGAGCAACGAGGAGGAAGGAGTTTAGAGGGTAGGAGAGGTGTGCTGAGCACACACACTCAGAGAGGCTTCCCAGCTCACCACAGGTATCTCCTGCTATCTGCAGACTTGAGCACACAGCTCAGTGCTGGCTGTGCTCTGGTCATGGCTTATCCTTTGTTAAACTTCCCCTGGGAAGGAATCCCCTTCTCTCACCTGCAGCTCGTCTGACCTGATCACCCTGCCTCAGCCTGGCTTGTGGAGTCTGAAGACCTAAGTAAGACTAGAAAGGTCCTGGGTGTGGTGATGTTTTCTTGCACTGGGGGTGCTTTGGAAGTCACAGTGGGGTCTGTATTGCAGTATTATGTAATAGCTTCTAGCTTGTTAATGAATTATTTGCTCACTCAGACCTTTCATTGGCTATTTGGCCATTACCATTATCTTGCTTGTCCCTCACATTTTGGTGTGTGCTACAAACACTGTTTGCAGGATGGGAGGGGAAGTTTAAGCTCCATGGGGCTGTTCATTGTCAGTACTTTCTTAGGTGAAGTCGGTTTGCATCTTGAGTTACCCCAGGATTCCACTGGTTAGACTGTCCACAAGTAGCTAAGTGCTTTTTGTCTCCCACCCCAGTCCTGTGCAGAGCAGTGTTCTCAGGCACTCAGGACTGTAGTGTCATGTGTTACAGTTTAGTGTGGGTCAGTTTTTGCAAGATCTCTCAGGCCGTAATAAGGTAATGAGTATGTATTCAGCTCTGTATGATGCTATAATTTGAGCCATCATTTATTCTGCTCTGTATATGTGGAAGTCCACATATATTCTGTCAGTGTGTATATGTGTTCCCCATCACATGAGACCAAAAAGTTTTTTCCTTTCTGGTATCCTTAGAGAAGATGCTTCTGCTCCTCTGCTCCCGCTGTTCTGGACACACACAATGGGATGCAATTCCTGCCATTTCAGCTCCTCTGAAAAATGACTTTCCATAAAACATATTTTTCAGAATGTGTCACCAGTAAGGGGCAGATTCCATTAGTGAATCTATATTTCAGAAGCACTGCTGTCTGGTCAAATAATTTGGTAAAAAAGTCCTGTAAAATCATTCAAACCTTGGAATGAGATGCAAGATCCTAATTGACTTATTTGTATGCATTAGGAAGGCCTCTTCCAGTCCCACAGTTGATAGATGCCCAATCACTGATATTTCAGAGCGTCACTCTGAGCCCGTCTTGGCATGTCTCCGTCCAAGGGGATCACACAAATGTTTCAGTCAAACCCCTTCACTGTGCTGCTAAGTCTGACATGTAGCACATGCTGCTCCTCACCAGGAAAGTCACCTGCAGCTTTAATTTGCTCAGTGAAGGCGAAGAGTCAATTTGGTGTCCCCTTGTCTCTGACACCCGTTAAGGATGGTCCTCTCCGTTGGCACTAATGTTGCATGGCGCAGCGCTGTTAAGTCTTGGTCCCTCATCAGCTTCTGGTATCAGTCACCTGCAGTTGTTTGTCAGCAGCACCACTTCGTTCTTGCCATTGGGAACACTGGCATCAGTAGTGGCCGGGTCTGAAAATTGGTGCTGAGTTTGTTCACACACAGCTGATCCGCTTCGGGGTTTTTGGCCCTGAGAAGCTGCGTGCTCAATAGCAGCAACCCCACCTTGTGGAGGTGCTGTGTAAAGAGCATCTTCTCTTCTGCTTCTCTCAGAAGAGGTCTGTGCAGGAGAGGCAAAACTGCCAGCTCTTCCACTACAGAGCTGGTGTAAAGGTACCTGCTTCTGAGGGGGATGGCTGAAGCTTTCTTCCTCTGTCCAGCACTGTCCATCTGGGACTTCTTGGCTTGACATATCTGTGACCTCAGATTCCCTGACAAATGGTCAACTCCAGAGGATCTGTCCAACTTCTGTGATGCAGATGTGAGATATTCTGCCATATGCTGTCTCCTCTTGGGTTTTATCTCCTATCAGCAAGGTGTTGTGGAGCCATCTTAGGTGGCTTCCAGGTCTCCTGTCTTAGGCCATCTGACAGCTGAAAGGGTTAATTGCTGTCACTTGGTTCCTGAAGACAAGGATTACTTCTGCGTCCCTACTTCATTAGAAGAAATCACGGGTGTTTTTCCTAGGAAGAGAGATATTAAGAGGCTGCAGATTAAAAGCAGAAGAGGATGAGGAAGCGAGCTTACTTTTTGACTTTCCTTCTGTTTTCTTTGGTCAGCTCCTGGGACTATGCACCTTTGCAGAGCTGTCCAGCCAGGTGCAGGAAACTTTCACAGCTATCCTGGTGCAGCCCAGTAGACCACCAGATGTGACTGGTTCTTCAGGGAGATGCAGTCCTTTGAGTGGTTTCTTTTTGTGGTACAGTAAAGTCTTTCACTTCTCAATGGACTCTCCAGCCACACTCACTCTGGAGATCTTCCTTGCTGTCATGAAGAGGAAGCCACCTTTTCTCCCTTTTTGGCCTCCCTCATCTTTTAAATTGCCTGTTCATCAACAATTGCAATCTATGTGGTCTTTTGGGTAACCTCAGCCTCTGATTCATCCTTCCCACTGATAGCATCTTTGAACAGGAGCCCTCAGGCTTGTAATTCAGACTTTTGATATCAAAAGTGTTCTTATTTTGTTTCCATAAGTCCAAATCCTTTCCAGAAAATCTCTTGGGTACTTTGTGTCCAATGCTGGGGGATTGACAGCTTCAGCTGTTTCCACAGACTGACTGTCAAAATAAATAGTGGATTGTTCCCAGAACCAGAGTGAAACCAAGGTGAAGGTGAAAGTCCCTAGCAGGATGGGGTGACTGACAGTGCTCAACACTTCAGTTCAAGACATCTGCTGTGCACCACAGGAATTTTGTTGGCTTATAGAGAAAGGACATCAGGACCCTCCGCCAGGTAACTAGCGATGAGGGCAAGTGCTCAGTTACCTGTTGTTAGGATGTACATGGATACTCGCTTGAAGAAAGAAATGTTACGTACGAGTAACTGGAGCTCTCTGCAACATATAGTACCCATGTACATTCATGTCCCACCTGCCTTTCTCCTCTCCCTCAGAGTACTGTCTGGTATGGGTCTGCAGCGGACAGGAGGTGCAATGGCAGCACCTTTCACCCTGTAAGCCACGTACCAGGTAGGAGGAGGGGAGCAGCAGCAGCTAACCCTCTGCAGCTACTGCATGGGACAGCTTCCCCAGTCTCAAATGATGGGGTGCAAGTACACCACTGTACAAAGGAGCAGCACAACAGGGAGAAGTTGCTGCTAAGGATCTCTCTTTCTCCAGGTGATCCAAGGCAACATCGATACTTACGACGTGGTCTTGAAAGATCTTCGGCCTCCCATCATTGCACGTTTTATCCGGGTGATTCCTGTGACGGAGATGCCAATGACTGTCTGTATGAGGGTGGAGCTCTATGGCTGTGTCTGGTATGGTAAGTAGCAATTTCCATGCTTGTCACTGGAAAGTAGTCCTTACACAACGCTGACTGGGACGCACCTGCGTCCCCACGTATGCAGAGGGAATCCCAGGCCCACGGAACTGCTTCTGTTGGTCTACATCATAAATAAAAGGATCGTATGGACAGAGATGATGGAAGGCTGCTGCTGCTGTATTTCTGAGGTATATGGCCTTCTTTTTTAGATGGTTTGGCATCCTATAGCATCCCTGAAGGAGGGACAATAGCGGCTCCTGGCTTCCCCATCGTTTATCTGAATGACTCGACCTATGATGGCTACCAGGAGCGCAGGTGGGAGAAGTCGTCCTATTCTCTCTCGGTCACTGTGCAAATTATCTCTTCTTTCCTACTTACCCTGTCACTAGTATCTTGTATCTCAAACACTTCTTTGAGACCTCCAGAACGGCAGGTTAGCCTACTAGTTCTCCAAAGCATTGTGGCTTTGTTATTCCAGGCCCTTTGACAGGTTGTTAGTTTCTCTTAAAGGAGGGCATGGGCTCGGGATGCATCAGATTCATTTTCCCCAGCTGACAAAGGCTGGCAGGAAAGAAGTAATTTTTTTGTTATTGGAAGTTGTTGCTGCTTCTCTTTAAAGAGAAGACTGTGTCCTTATACAGCTAAGTGCTGTCTTTGTTCATAGCTTCCATGTTTACATGATGTGATGACACAGTCCTGATGTGTCTGGTTGCCCTAAAGCCCTCATCACTCTTGGTCTTTAATTGTGCTCTTCATTACACTGATTTCTTTGTTGGTTCAGGTATAGCCTTCAACTGTTGTTGTTACTGCAGATCATAAGGTGCTGCTACTCTTCTGTTGCCCCAGATTGGAGTGGGAGAGCTGGCTGGACCTTCTACCTATGCAGTCCCAGTGTCCCTGGAGCAGATGAAGGTCCTTCCCCTCTTCATTGCCTTTGTTGCTTCTGCAGTTTGATATCTGAAATGCATTCTCTAGCAGACTGCATCTTAAACTGTTGCAGGAGGTCTCCAGGGTAAACTAGGCATCCGAGAAAGTGCACAACACCTGAACTCTAGGCCTGCACTTGATACCTGTGAGCTTCTGGACAGATTTGAGATATTGTTTTTGAAAACAAAGCTCTCACGGACTTGAAACAACTTGGAAAACTGCATCACTCCCTGTGAGAAGCTCTAGGTCAGCAGAGGCACCACTGCCAATGTGGTATGAAAGGAAGGTGGCTGATTACTCACTATAAAGATTTCTTGGGTATGATGCTTTTCCAATTTGGAGTCAAAAAGCCTCCAGTAACTGGATTTTGACAGCTCATTACAAGGTCTGTTAATTTTTCACATCACTGTGATCAGTTAGGGTGGTATGTTACTGAAATTTTGAGGTGTGTCTGGTTTACCCAATAGTTGACTTTCTTGGAAGGAGAATTCATTAGGAGTCTGTATCTGAAATGTTAAATAACTGGCCGAACTTTCAGACATTTGGTGTGACCACTTTCTTTGCTATAAATACAGATTTGAGTGTGTCTCTGACTTGAAACCTCAGGCAAACTTAGGCATGGGTAGTCTCTTGAGGCAGCATATCCCTGCCTGTGCAGGAATGTTCCTAATAAGTGATCTGACAGTGTCTCTTCAGTGACCTGGTGTCATCCATTGACTTAAGGTGCTTTTATTATATGTTCTGTTTCATTTGTCATTAATGTCCTGAAAATTTTTAATGTTGCCTAAATTTTTTTATGGTTAAAGGTGATTTTTATAAACCTATTTGTGTTCTATCACGCTGGAGGTTAAAATAATGGGATGGAAAGTACATTCTTCATGCTCGTAGGATGTTGCAAGATACCGGGCAACAATGTCTTTATATGTTAGTATCTGATGCTTTCAAACTGCATTGATATAGTAGGAATTGGATATTTAAAAATAAAAAAAGTTTATGTGCAGAAAGATGTAGGTGTTGCACTTGGCTGTCCAGCAGTAGCTTAGGAAGCTGAGTCTGCTGGGGCGTGTCAGGGAGCTACAGATGTAGGCACAAAACCCAACGTGCTAAGCAAGGAGTCTTTCAAACTACTTAACCTCTAGGTCATGTGCCTGGCCAGGAAGCAGGAGTCTGCCTCTTCCAGCTGTTAATCCTGTTTTGGAGTTCAAAGGCATGCATACCTGTGCAAATTCCAGTGGCAGGAGCCTCACCTGGAATGGACTTGCAGAGCTTCCGTGTATGTAGCAGCAGCCCGCCCGGGTTACAAAGTCTGCCTAGAGGCAGCTGAATGAAACAAGTCCAGGGAGCAAGTTCAGGCACTAATACAGCTGAACTGTTTGCACTTTCCCTGCTACAGGACAAGGGACATCCCAGGGATGGCTCCTGGAAGGCAGGTGGGTCCGGAGTGTACCACATCTGGCATCTTCTACTGTGGGACAGTGCTGGAAAACTGTGTAGTGGGCTCTGCACTCTCAAATAGGAAGTGGAATGAGGCAGGGTCCTGGGCGAAGAGTCTGATCAGCCTTGGAAGTGGAGCCGATAACGCTCTCCTCTTGCACAAGGAGCAATGCCAGAAATGATCCCAGTTAGAACTGGCTGGGGCTGGGTGAGCTGCCCGTGGTCTCACTGTTCTCTTTCCTGCTTTTCTGTGCCTGCCTGCAAAACTTTCCCCCCTGGTTCCCCCAGGACAGGATGGAGCAGTGTTCCTCCCATGCAGCTCCATGGTGGAATGCTGCAATTAAAGCTCTCTGTTTGGAGACCGTACAGTGTCATTTTCTGTAGTCTCAGTTTTCATTCTTAAGAGACTCTGCTCGTAGCTTGGCTTTGCTGTCAGTGCTTGATATCAAGGCAAAAACTTCTGCCTTTTCCCAAGCGGGGAAAGGTTTTTGAAAGCCCAGCCTGAGCAAAATAAAGGTGATGTTGCATAAGAACAGGGAATGAGTTCTTGTCCAGGATGGGTTAGGAGTAAATAATGTTTTCCCAATACCAGTTGAAGGACCCACGTGCTTTCACATTTGAGGTCTCCTGGCTGGTATTCTGCCTAACTGTTGGCTCTTTCTTGCTAGGCACTTGTACGGCGGGCTGGGCCAGCTGACAGACGGCGTGCTGGGACTGGACGACTTCACACAGAGCCACCAGTACCGCGTGTGGCCAGGCTACGACTATGTTGGCTGGAAGAATGAGAGCTTCAGCACGGGCTCTGTTGAAATGGAGTTCCAGTTTGACCGACCACGGAATTTCACCTCCATGAAGGTAGTCAGCGTTGTCCCTCTCTAGCAACCTGGGCCAGGCTTTGGGTCTGGGTGCTTCCAGATTGCCCCTTTGGGTCCTCTTCCCAAAGCAGGAGGATACAAGGTGCCTGACAGCAGAGTCCACCACAGGCAGAATTTGAGCAGATGTCCCAAGCTTGCCAATGTAGAAAGGTGAAGCAGGGGAGCACTTGCCTCTCCAGATCTCAGACACTCTCCTTTCAGTATTTGGCTTCAAGGAATAAAAAGCAGACACCTGAAGCAGTGGTTAGGCAGCTGAGATGGATTTAGGATGTAGACTGCTTACTGTCTAGGGGCTGCCTGACCCTTGAGGTAAAGGAATGTGGTTGTGCTTCCATCTTGACCAAGAATTTCTCTGGATGCCTCAGTCTGTGCTTGTGCTGTGGGAAATTACTTAAACACACAGGAAAAGGATGAGCTGAACTTTGAGTCTGTAGTAAACAGCAGAATCTTTTAAAAAGGATTGGTGGCTTTTCTTGTAGATATTTCAAATGAAGGAGAACCCACCACATCCTTAAGTAAATTGTTTTGGTGGTTACTTACCCTAGTTTTATTTTGTCTATTTTTAACTTCCAACCATTGGCTCTTAGCCTGCTTTTGCTGGCAAAAATAAGAATCCTGCCTTCTCAGAAATTTTCCTGCTTCTACACTGTGATTAAACCACTCTCTTAATCTTTACTTCAGTAAACTAAGTTGGCTGAACTTCTCAGTGCCTTCCCTCTGAGATCCAGGGTAATTTTTGTAGCTGTTTTCCAATCCTTTCTTTCTTTGCCAGTGCTCTTTTGGAGGTATAGAAACTGGAACTGGATGCAGGGTTTCCATCAAACTACATAAAAGAATGGTACCAGTTTCCTGCTTTTGGACGATTCTTCTTTGTTTATGGATCTTGTGATCATATTAGTCCTCCTAGCCAACGGACAGGGAGCCAGTGATCATTAGGACGTTGGTATCATGCTAAAAGTCGGTTCAAAGTTACTGGCGTCCAGCATAAAAGTCCAGTGCAGAAAGCATCACTTTACATTTGTTCCGAGTGCACTATCCTGAAATGAGTCAGTCCTGAAAACCTCAGATTATTTTAGGAAACTTTGATTTTTTTTTTATTTTTTTCTCCCCCATTTAATTGATTTTATTGCTAGTAATTCTGCTGTCTCCTTCAGATTATTGAAAAAGGTAGCAAATAACCTTGAGCTGGGAATACATGCTTGTTAGAAAAATGCCTAGAGAAGAATTTGTGCCTTAAAATTTGTAAGACTTACTAGTTGACAATTTTTAATCAAATTAATATCATTCATGAGTTCATACTATGCTAATATAGGAGTCAGATGTTATAATGAGTAAATCAAACGCCTTACCAGAGTCTGTCATGTAAACACAGCCATCCTGATCAACCAAACACATAAGCTCATAAAAATAGCTGCTTCATCTAGTAATTAATTATAAAGCTGTATTGATTAGCATAAGTTATTCTTCATTACTTACTGAATGTTGCCTGTTCCAGCTTTACATTATTTTGTACAGGCTAGATGGTCTGTAAATACTTGATGTCTTCATACCTGTTAGCTTTATTCCAGTCTTCCAGTTTCCAAGAAAGTATTAAAAATAAATGTTAGTAAATACTGCAACTGCATTGCAAATTCCTTAGGCTTGCATATTATAAAATTGGACTTTAGTAGGTGGTGTTTGAAACAGAAAGTATCTCTGTATCAGTCCAAGATGTGAACATAGCCAG